>NC_042619.1:374283001-375488968 GCF_901001135.1 Rhinatrema bivittatum | reverse complement strand
TCCCACAAAGGGATGCCCATTCTAGGGCCTGCCATCCAGTAGAGAAAAAATGTATGCCACTTTACTTGCCTCTGTGGGAAACTGGTGGGGTAACAAGGTGAACCGTACTTGGCATTGGTTCAGGAACCCGCGGCAGGTCTTACTGTCTCCCGCATACCTGCTGGGAGCTGGCAACTGGGTATTGGGTGCGGCGCCAGATACAGAAGACCTTGGCGAGTAGAAGCCTCTAGCGGGAGGCCAGTTGATCCACGGTGGCAGCAAGTGTGTCAATGCAGAGTTGCTGCTGTTGCAGGCGTGCGCCATCCCAGGGATCGCCTGCAAGCTGGGGGACTCCGCCGAGTCCATGGCCTTGCAATCTGTTGCAGTCTGGGAGCGCGGTTCGAGAGTGGACCCTTGAGCCGAACCACCCTGGGTAGAGTAGCTCGGGAGGCGGAGCCACAGGCACAGTTCCCCGGGAACCAGGAACCCCCCAGGAGGAGCCCATAGGGTCCTGGAGCCTTGGGACTTAGGAGACACGCAGGGGTCTTCACCCGGGAACTGGGAACCCCCCAGGAGGAGCCCGTAGGGTCCCAGAACCTTGGGACTTGGGAGTGCAGCTAAGCTCTTCACCCGGGAACCAGGACCCCCCAGGAGGAGCCCGTAGGGTCCCAGTCCCTTGGGACTTCTGCACAGTGTAGTCTCTCTAGGAAGGCCCGGGCAAGGAGTAGCACAGAGTCCAGTAGCAAGAGCCAATAGGCCAGGGAGCACAGAGCAAGCGGAGCAGGATCAGAGTCAGTAATGTCTTGACTGGAACTTGCAGGGTGCAAGTGGAGCCAGCAGCGAGTAGGCCAGAGCCTGGCAGGAAGTAGAAGGTCAGGACCCAAGACAGTCTGGCAGAGTTCCAGCCCAGCCTGCAGGAGGCACTGTCCGGAGGACAGGAGGAGCAGCTGCGGCAGAGAAGCGAGGACTGAGGCAGGCAGGCAGCGGTCGAGCAGGAACGAGCAGAGGTCGGTGGCTGGCGGCAGGCAGAAGCAGAGTCAGGAACAGAGGTCGGTGGCTGGCGGCAGGCAGAAGCAGAGTCAGGAACGAGCAGAGGTCGGTGGCTGGCGGCAGGCAGAAGCAGAGTCAGGAACGAGCAGAGGTCGGTGGCTGGCGGCAGGCAGAAGCAGAGTCAGGAACGAGCAGAGGTCGGTGGCTGGCGGCAGGCAGAAAGAGTCAGGAAAAGCAGAGGTCGGTGGCTGGCGGCAGGCAGAAGCAGAGTCAGGAACAGCAGAGGTCGGTGGCTGGCGGCAGGCAGAAGCAGGTCAGGAACAAGCAGAGGTCGGTAGTGAAGCAGAACAACGGAAGTGCAACTAAGAACTTACACTCGGTAGCGACCCTCGTTGCAAGGCAATGAGAGGACTGCGGGACGCTGGTTATATCGGGCTTGGGGCGTGGCAGGACTAGCTCAGGCGGGGTCAGGCTTCCGGTGCGCGTACGTCCATAACGCGCGTCCCCGCAGCGAGACGGCCCAACAATGGCGGATGCCCTGAATGCCCAGCAGAGCCGCGGAGGCGGCGTTCCCGGCCCGGAGGTGAGCCCTGAACACAGCTAGCAAGGGGGAAGCGGTGGAGACCGCAACAGCGGGAGAGAGCCCAGATTTAAAGGGCCGTCCTTCCCCCCCTCCCAGGCGCTGATGTCAGCGCAGCTCTGACCTGCAATTGGTTGGAGTCAGCAGGAGGAGGTCTGAGCTCAGGGAGAGGGACGTCGGGGCAGTGGCCACGTGTTTCGGGGTCCGGGGTCCGGGTCGGCGGCTCGGAGGTGCAGGCAGCGATGGCGGTCTCGTCGGCGGGTCCGAGGGGCCTGAGGATCCGGTGGCCGATTGCAGGTAGGCAGGCAGGCAAAAGGAACGGGCCGCGGGAGAGAGCCCAGATTTAAAGGGCCGTCCTTCCCCCCCCTCCCAGGCGCTGATGTCAGCGCAGCTCTGACCTGCAATTGGTTTAACCTTAGGAGTCTGCATCCCCTCAGAGGACTTTGCCCTTTTGGATGCTGATTTATGGGAAATCCCCCTCAGGATTCTTTGTAAAAGATTTGCTGGCCTTAAATGCCCTATGCAAACAGAAAGAAGTCAGAGGAGAAAGAAGAGGAGGAGACTGACGTCCCCGCAGGACTCTCCTCACCAGCAGCAGCAGTATCAGCAAGAACATCGCCTCCCTCAGAGGTTAAACACTGCGGAGAAAGAGGAGGAGGAGGAGAAACCCCTCCCCCCTCTGTTGGGAGTGGTGCAGCGTGAAAGGAGCCCAAAATGGCTTCCGTTCCTGCACTAAGCGGGAACGGAGCAGCTGTAGAAAGATTTGGGCGCTCCCGGCGAGCAGAGCGACGGAGAAGAGGGTAAAACAAGCACCGGCAGCTGCCCCTGAAGATCCCTCCCCCCCCCCCCGGGGAGGAGCATAGGCCATCACGGGGGACACTCTTGCCTGCACGTCTCCACACGCGCGCGGCAGGGCCGGACTGTGCGGCGTTTCTGAACGCGAACCGGCTGACGAGAAAGAAAAACTAAAAGAAAAATAAACAAAAGACTTAGTTTTTGGGTACTTGCCAGGTTCTTATGGCCTGGATTGGCCACGGTTGGAAACAGGATGCTGGGCTTGATGGACCCTTGGTCTGACCCAGTATGGCATGTTCTTATGTTCTTATGTAAAACCCGCCGGCTGCCCGAGGCAATGAAAGGTAAAGAGAAAATTCGACCGGGAGAGAATACTGCGCAAAAAAATGATCTGCTTTGCTTTATTTACTCAAAATTTTTTTTTTTTTTTTTTAAAGACAACCTGAAGACGGTCCTCCGCTCCGCCGGGTGAGTGAGCCGGGGCTCCCTGGTATCACCCCAAAGTGCTGCAGCAATATGGGCTGAAGAGTTCTCAACTCTTAAAGCCAAGATCCTCTAATACCAGGGGGGATGGTGCCCTCAGGACCTGCCGACCCCCTGGGAAGCTAAGGTCAGCTTTACCAATGAAGCTGTCTGTCCTTGAGAAAAATCTAAAAAAAAATTTTTTTTAAAATAAGTTATTCTAACTGATTAAAGAACTAAAACAGCAATTCACAAAAACTGTATTTATTTTTTTTTTTTTAAACTGACTAAAAACCTGACTGCAGGCTTTGCACCTCCACCATCTGCTGGAGGCAGAAAAATACTGACGTCCTGTAGGTGCACCTCACGGAAGGGGCGGAGTCAGTTGGAACTTTTTCTGCCTCCGTCCGCTGGTGAGTGGACAGAACCCAGGAGTCTGGGGTCCGATCCGGGAACGTACAGGGAATGGGAACTTCTCAAAGCTGCTGCTTCAGCGCAGGGAGAAGTGGGGGAACGAGAAAAAGGGAGGCATAAACCAGAAGAAGGAGGGGAGGGAAAGCAGGGAACGGCAAGTCACGTGGACAAGTGGGAAGGAGCACAGTGGCAAAAGTGGAAGAGGAGGATGGGGAGAGGGCTAGGAGGTGGGGCAGAGGAAAGGCAGGAAGACTGATGGGAGAGGGAGGAAGGGAGATACAGAAAGGGGGAGGCCTGAGGTGGGAGAGAGGAGGGAGAAAAGAGGGAACATTAGAGGGAGAGGAGTGGGAGGATAAAACCTTCAGCTCCATGTTGAGTTGAGTTCTGTGCTGCAATAATCTCCCCTTTGTTCTGTCGCTTGTGGTTCAGTTCCAGGAGCTTCAGGTCCTTCAGCCTCCTGACATCCAGAGCCCCCGGTCAGAAGAGATGCTCACTGCTTGCTGCCACCCCGTGAAATAATAGTGACCTCTGGCAACTTTGTCTTTTATGTCACTGTCTGTCATCCTGACATCATAAGAGGGTGGGAGAGGTCATCTGAGGCTGATGCAGAAGGGAGAAGAGGGGAAAAGTGACAGAAGGAGCAACGACATTCAGTTCAGTAGAAATGAATTAAAACAATCTTAACTATAATGAAGAAGAAAGTTGCCCTGTGCCCGTATCACCGGTACACAAATTGAGCTCCGCCCCCTCCGCCCCCTCCTTCCCTGTACTCCCCAACTCCACACCCTCCCCCCCCCTCTATATGAAACTTGAACTCCACCCCTCTCTCTGACTGTAATCTCCAGCTCTGCCCCTCGCTCTCACTGTAATCTCCAGCTCTGCCCCCCTCTCTCACTGTAATCTCCAGCTCTGCCCCTCTCTCTCTGACTGTAATCACCAGCTCCGCCCCTCTCTCTCACTGTAATCTCCAGCTCTGCCCCTCTCTCTGACTGTAATCTCCAGCTCTGCCCCTCGCTCTCACTGTAATCTCCAGCTCTGCCCCCCTCTCTCTCACTGTAATCTCCAGCTCTGCCCCTCTCACTGTAATCTCCAGCTCCGCCCCTCTCTCTCACTGTAATCTCCAGCTCTGCCCCCCTCTCTCTGACTGTAATCTTCAGCTCTGCCCCTCTGACTGTAATCTCCAGCTCTGCCCCCCTCTCTCTCAGAATTATCTAATTCACTCTCTACCAGGGTCCCCGCTCTCCCACAGTAGTGCATCCATGGCAGAGGCTGGAGAATTCATCGCTTGCTGCGGAATTGGCCACAGTCCTGGGCAAACCTCCATGAGAGACCGGGAGCCCTTCGAGACCAGAAGCAAGGGTTGGCAGAGGAACAGCGCGTTTACCCTCGCCTACCTGCCCCAGAAGAGAAACATCGCTGGCAGCAGACGGCACATGAATCCTCTCCCACCCATCCATCTGCCCGCCCCAGAAGAGGCCGCCCCCCCTCCCCCCCAACCCCCACACTCTCCGGCTTCTAGTGGCCGAAGAGGAGGAGGAGGAGGAGGACGGCAGCCTGGCAGTGCCTCTGGTGCATCCTCCCTCCTCCCCTCCTGTTTGGCCAGTAGTAGCATGTGAGTGAGGGGGCCTGGGAGAGAGTGAAGCGGGGATTGCGGGTGGGGGGAGTGAGTAAAGGTGGGATGGGGGAGGGGGGAATGAATCAGGGTAAGTGAGGGGGTTTGTGGAAGGGGGGGGGGGGGAGCCAAGGTGAGCGAAGGGATGAGGTGGGGAGAGGAAGTGAAAGAGGTAGTGTTGAGGGTATCAAAGGGTCTTTGGAAGGGGGATACCTCACATCTCAGATACAAACTTCCTACACTTCACAGTATTATTTCCCCATCCTTGGAATGCAATAAATCACCCCTGAAATATCCATCTCTAGCCCCCTGATCTTCTCTGTACAGTGTTTTCTTCTTCTCTCTTCTACTATTTGCCTCTCCCTGCCTCGTAACTCCACGTCTGCATAGCCCAGGCTCCCTGCTCACCTCGTAAAGGGAACAAACCAGAAATGTGATTTTTACAGCAGAACCCAAACTCTGATTAATAGCGGAGCACTAAGATGTTTTGGATGCTGCTGCTGCTGCTGCTGCTATTACTGCATCTTAGTCCCTAATTTGCTGTTAGGTTAAAGAAAAAACATCTCAGGAATATTGGAGACTCACTGGCCTGGAGGACTCTTTTATTTCCAAAATACCTTATAGTATCCTATAACTAAAGCTTCCAGAGCTTTTCCATATCTCTGCATTATAAACCTTCATCCTCTTGTGGCAAGTTCCCACCCACCACCAACTGGGTTTCCACTTACCTGTGGGCAAATACCCTGCCCACAAGCTACTGCCCGAGGCTGCCCACTCTGAGACTTACACTGTGACCTCTTGTTCTAGATCAGGGGTGGCCCAAGAGCCATGAAATCAGAACTTACACTGCCAAAGAGCCTCAGCAGCAATGAATATCCTGTGAATACCCCTCATCCCTTCCGGTCTCTCTCTCAATTCGCCCACCCTGTCCCCATCGGTCTCTCTCAAACCTTCCACAAGTTTCTTTCTTTCTTCCCACTCAGTGTCTCTCCCCCACACCTTCTACGGCAGTGCTGCTTCTCAACATTTTTTTTTTATTTTACGGCACACTTTCAAGTATGCTCAATCCTTGTGGCACACCAAATCACGTTTTGTACAGTTCCCCTGTTCCTCCCCACCGGCAGAAGAGTAACACATTTTACCTGTGGAATACGTTCTGCCAGCTTTAATCTGACATGCGAATCTGAGTGAGAGTACAGGGCCCTATCCAATGAAACATCAGATTGAAGCTGGCCGAAGAGGTGCACGCAGGGTATAACAAGCAACTGATCCTCTCCTTCCAGTGGGAAGGAGGGAGATGGCGTAAGATTACCAGAGTTCTGCTGGTGAATTTGGGACTACTACTTCCCAATAAGTAGTGAGCAGGCACTTCATTTTGGTGGGAGGGAGGAAGCCTGGTGGACTGTCCCCCATGGAAAATTGTAGTAATCTACTCTCAAAATATCCCTAAAAGCACATTCTGTGAATTTTGTTACCATAAAATGTTCTGGGCCCAGTATAATGTCTTCCATACTGACGTGTTATGTCCCACATACAACAGGATTAATTATACACCAGAAAATTAGTCAACAAAACCCAACTCTTCCCGGCGTGTACACATTCTATGTGGGAGACTTCTGGGAGACTTTGTGGGAAACTTGTGGGAGACTTTGATTTGTGTCCCAGTAGTACATTTTATACTGATACATTATTAATATTTTCTATCAGGCAATCAAAGTTTCCACACACTGATGTCTCTGTCTTGCTATTCTGTCTGATTGTGGGGGGGGGGGTTTCTCATTCTCAGGTCTTTTCTATATTCCTTTATTGTTTTCCTCTCTTTCTCTAGTGTCCTCTTCCCTTCTTCTTTCTCTCCTTCAGTGGATATCTTAATGCTTTCTCTTTCCTGGATGGTCTTCTTTTCTCACTCCTCGTCCTTTTTCTCCTACTTTCTCTCCATTCCTGTTGTGGTTCATTGTCTCCCAGAACTCCCCTACCCCCAAATTCACGATCCTCTCTCTATTCCCGAGTCATTTCTCCATCTCTATCTTACCAGTAACTGGTCCTGTCGCTCTCTCTCTCTCTATCCTGGTTCCTCTTTCCCACTCCATCACCCTGCCCCTTTATCCAGGGTCTTTACTTCCTCCACTTCAGTTCCTGGTCTTCTCTCTCTCTCTTTTCCTTCTCTTTTCCTTCTCTTGCCCCCTCCCAGTTTTCCTCCATACCTGATGCCCTCTTGCTCTTTTCCTCTCCTGGTATGGCCCAGCTTTTCCTTCCAAACTCTTCCTGCCCTCCTGCCCCCACCTAGCAGGAGCAGCAGTAGTGCATAAACTGCATCAGCATCCTGTGCCTCCTCACCCAAGCACCTCACCCTTCTCCTCTTACCTCCTTCCCTTCTCACAAACCATTCTCATCTGCCTGCATCTCTGGATGACTCCCTGCTCTGCTGTCATCCGAGTCCCAAGTTCCCACAGCACAGACATCTAAGGTCTGTGGCAGTGACTCTCCAAGTGAATAGCAGAAAAGAGCTCTGTATGCCAAAACGTAGGGGGGAGGAGGGGAGTAGACAGGTGAGAAGGGGATTGAACAGAGAGTAGATGCTCTTCTCTACCATTCACAGCTGCCGTGTGGGCTCCCTGCTCCTGCCCCTCCCCTGCAGTCTTTCTCGATATTGTCTGGTTGCCATGGGATGGGAGGGAAGGGCTGAAGCAGCAAGCAAAGGATTTGGGGCACTGTCAGAATCAAGCATGAGCCCACCGAGCAGATCATGCAGAGTCTGCGAGGCTGAGCACTGAGGCACAGGAAGAACTCACCCTGGCACACTGGTTGAAAAGCTCTGCTCTATGGTTGCCACGTCTGTAATTTTCCAAAGTCCGTTAAGCGCAAAGCTAACAGAAGGGGGGCACCTGACTACATATGTGCCAGAGTTCATATCAGTGCAAAAGGCTCTTCATAATAATGATGTGACTCCTTCCTACTGCTCCCTCTTCCCCTGCAGCCTATTGGTTGGCTGTTGAATATGTGACCAATGGGCTTCAGGGGAAGGCAGTTCTGCACTTCCGTCTCCCAGTTACTGTTCCAGCCTCCCCTGCAACCTATTGGCTGGCTGTGGAATGTCTGCCCAATGAGGGACCAGAAAGCAGCAGCAGTGGTCTAGGCCAGTGGTTCTCAACCTTTTTTTGGCCGGGACACCCCTGACAGATGGTTCTCACATGCGTGACACACTGAACATGTGACCGTCATAGGGCAAAATGTAAATATACATTCAGCATCCTCAGGAACCCCCTTGACCCCCCCAAAATGGGTGCAGAGCAGAACTAGGGCATTACCCGTACAAGTCACCATAAAAAAAAAGATATTCTGGATCTGATGACATCTCAGTAAAAGCAAAACAAACTCTCTTTACTGGCAGGCACAATACCCCTCCTTATTAAAAGACAGTAATTTACCACTACAAATATTTAATCAGACCCTAAACACTAATACACCTCCTATTAGGAGGTGTATTAGTGTTTAGCCAAGCTGCTATAGATAGATACCCACTTAGAAATAATTGTAAAACTATACTAATAAATGTTACAAAACAGCTGATGAACAGAATAACATCCAGCAATTAAAAACTCATAAAAATTATTAAAAATTGTCCAAATATCAATAAAATATTTCAAAACAGCAGACATCACATAATACCCAATAATTAAAATGGCAGTCAATCAAGAAAAATAAACTTAAAAAGCCTTTACTTACCCTCTCCAGCAGCTTTCCTACTCCTTTCCCTTGCAGGCCAATAGCACTCACCAGAAGCAGCAGCGGCTGCTGAAGTTCTGTCCTCACAATCCTTTTCTTTAGGGCCCACAGCCAGTCACAACCAGTCTCTGTCTCACACAGACCAGTAACCTCCCTAAGTAGTATCTCTTCCTCACACATACACCAGTCACCTCCCTGATCAGTCTGTCTCTCTCACACAGTCACCTTGCTAACCAGTCTCTGTCTCTCTCACACACAGACACACACACACACACACAACAGTCATCTTCCTGACCAGTCTGTCTCTCTCTCTCACAGAAACACATCACCTCTGACCAGTCTCTGTCTCTCAATCACACACATGCTCTGTCACTTACATACAAGCTCACACATACTCTGTCACTCATGCACCCATTGTACCACACACACACACAAGTTCTCACTCATGCACCCAGGCACCCATTCTACCACACACACACAAAAGCTGCCACTCACGCACCCAGGCACCCATTCTACCACACACACACACACACACACACACAAGCTCTCACTCACGCACCCAGGCACCCATTCTACCACACACACACAAGCTCTCACTCACGCACCCATTCTGCCACACACACAGCAGCGTGCAACGTCTCTCCAGCCACCGCTGGCCTGGCCTCTGGTGGTGTGCAGGGTCTCTGCACTCTTCGGCCCCACTGGCTTGGCCTCCGGCAGCAGCGCATAGGTCTCTCCACTCTTCAGCTGCCGCCGGCGGCGTGCAGCATCTCTCCATTCTTCGGGCCTGCCAGTGGTGGCGGCACACAGGTCTCTCCACTCTTCAGCCACCGGTGGCAACACCCAGTGTTTCACCATTCTTTGGCCCCCACCGGTGGTGGCGCACAGGTCTCTCTACTCTTCGGTCCCACCGGCTTGGCCTCCGGCGGTGGCGCACGGATCTCTTCACTCTTCAGCCCCGCCCCTAGGGAGAAGGGAAAGCACAAGCGGGGCAGTGGAACACCGGGAGCCGCAACCACACCTGCTGGTGCGTCGCGACACACCGGCGCGTCGCGACACACCGGTTGAGAACCGCTGGTCTAGGACACAATCAGGCTTCCTGAGCTGCAGTGGAGAAGGGGGGGGGGAGCAGCTGACAGAAGGGCTAGAAAGGGAAAGCGGGACAGGAGCTATAGGGAGGGTGAGACAGAACTGATGGGAGATGGTTGTAAAATGGGAGCAGGAAGAGCTAAAGGAAGGAATTCTGGCTGGGAGAGGAGCTGTGGGAGAGGAGCTGTGGGAGAGGGAGAGGACCAGTCTCAGGCTGTGAGAGTGAGGGGGCCGGGAGAGTAGCGGAGAGCCCCGAGAGAGGGGACATGGGCTGCGAGAAGGGAAAAGAGGAAACAAGCTGAGAAAGAGGACATTGGTTGTGATAAGAAGGTAAGCAGGGATGAGGTGTTATGCGAATGGAACTTAAAAGGAAGAGAGACTGGGAAAGGAACTGTGCGGATAGGGGGCACTGATAAAGGAGGCAAACCAGGAGAAGGGCTGTGAGAAGAGAGGGGCGAGCCTGGTGGAGGGACGAGGCAAGACGAGGTGAGGACAGAGATGGAAGTGGTGGGGGGTGGAGGTAGTGAGACCAGGAGGAGGTGAGAGAAGATAACGAGCTGTGGAGACAGCCGGTGGGGAGAAGGAGTTATACAAATCCGGGAAAAATAACAAAAGATAAAGAAACGAGATTAAGACCAAAAAATAAGCTTAAAAGAAAAAAGAAGGAGTAAGGCAGAAAGGAAACTGAGAAAAAAACAAGAGCCAGAAGAGATGGAGGATAGATTCAAATGTAGACCCCCCCACCACACACACACACACACACACACATACCTTGGCCTGGATTATGAATTACCCCTATGCTTGGGGTGGGGAGGACCACATGAGAAATTATATTTACTAGTATGATTTATCTTCAGGCTCGTAGCCTGTGTGGGGGATGAGACAGGGTCCCGGTCACCCCGATTCCACACTTCTGTGCCCTTCCCAAACAACCTCTCACTTGTGGCACCACAGACCAGATTAAATCATCCCGCCAGAAGAAAACAATAAGTAACCCTTTTATAGGTTTTGTGCAAGTAGACAGTAAATCCAACCAGAACATTCAATGGAAAAGTACAGTAGTGAAGTATTCTTGCAGTTTTCTTATTTTAAATCAAGCAATGCAAAAATAACACTGGGTATGGCCTGTTAGCCAGGGCAACCGACATACTCATATGGCTAGTAAAAAACAATAGGGAACAGGTGGGGGGGAGGAAGTCAGTGAAGTACACAGCTTTCAAAAATTGTCTTTACCCTTGAGTACTCAAAAATGAGTGTGTGTGTGTGTGTGTGTGTGTGTGTGTGTGTGTGTGTGTGTGTGTGTCGGTGGAGGGGAACAGATCCACCCCAATGCCACCAGTTTGTAAAAGGTGCACCCTGTCCCAAACACAAAATTGTGAGGGAAAGAAACAATCAAGAAAACGAAGAAGCCCCATCTTGATGGTGGAGCTGGCTAAATGACAAACCAAACAGATGAGTACTGCAGTTTGTGAAAAGTCTCCCTCTCCTGGGGATCTTCCCAAAATGGTTTTTTTTTGGTTCTAAACAGAAACTGGGCCTGTTTCAGTCTCTTACAGAAAGACCATGGTCCGTCAGCTTCTCTTTCTCTGCCCTATCTTGTGTGGCTATGGCAAAGGTTTATTTATTTATTATTTATTTATTTTATTTAAATTCTTTTAATATCCCGATGCTCAAGACCAAGTCTTATCGTGCCGGTTTACAATAAACTAGGGGGTAAACCATTTAAACCAGTAAAAAAACATTGAGAGTGAAAGTTACATTACAACAGGGAATGTACAACATGGCTTTTGAAGAGAAGTAAAAAAAAGGAAAGATTAACAATTTCTACTTTTAGAACAGCGCATGTACGCAGAAGTAGTTGCGAACATGGTAAAAATAAAATAAATACAGTGAATACTATATTTGCAGTGAAGTCAATAAGGCGAGTTACTGCTTAAATAAGTCGACAAGGCAAGTTACAAAGAGTGCGTAAATTAACCGGGAAACAGTTTCTCTGTTTATGGTTGACTTTGGCTGAAAGGCTGAAGCAGTTAAGATGAGATACTGAATTTGTGACAAAAGGCACCTTTGCTATGATACTCTCTGTGCAAAGTTTAGATTACTTAACTCAGTCTCTTAGAAGGATGATCCAGCCATGTGCTCCTGGGCCTGGATAGGAAGTATCTCAGTCTCTCAGCTCCTGGATCCTCTGTCCCTCCTTGTGATTTTACATGTAGCTTAGCTATGAAGCCTCTCTATTTCCTCAGAGTGCAGACTTCTGTCTCTCACTTTTGATAATTAGTTCTTCAGGAGAAGAACTGATTGCAGAACAGATGCACTCCTCTCTTCCTGGCTCCTAGCTCCAACTCCTGGCCGTCCCTGCCCTGCACACACACAGACAGAGCCAGCCAAATTTTGCCTTTTCTTCCTTAAATGGTCTCCCAGCATTCCTTCGGCTTCCATCTCTGCTGGCTATTTAGTGCTGTTCTCTGAGCAGGATAATCAGTACAGCCCTTTTCTCGACTTCTTAACAGTGTGAGTGCTGGATGCTGGTTCTTGCAGAACATTTGTCACTCACAGGAGAGCAAATAGGTGTTTTGACGTATTTTTATATTTCTTCACCTTGGCTGCGGTGGCTTGGGAGGTCCAAAACACATCACTCGGATACAGATGCAGCTCGGTTCTGTTACATCCCACAAGACAGCAGTGATCTATGGGGTTTCCAAACTGAGGACAGGAAACATTACAAGTTGGGAAGATACTGACTGCTGATCTGCTAGGGCTAAGGACATGCAGTTAATGGAATGTCTTACATGGACTCGGCAGACATGGGACAGGCTGTGGCCTGGAATCTGTGAGTGCCGGAAAAAAAGTGCTGCAGGGGGTGCGGAGGCAGGAGCAGCTCCATAAAAATAGAGTGCCTGGGCTCAGGCAGTGCAGAGCAGGGACGTAATCCAAGCCTGTGGATGAGGGGGAATCACAAATTGAGAGGTGGGCGGAGCCTGCCAATGAAGGCAAGCCTAATGTGCTGACGAGGGGCGGGAATCAGTGGAAGGATGGGTGAACCAAGCTTGCAGAGGTGGGCAGCTGCCTAAAGAGAGGTGAGGAGAAACCTGCTGGGGAGTGCAGGGAAGAGGAACTGGGAGGGGAACAGGGAAGGACAGGTCAGAGGGAAATGGAGAGCAGAGCATTCTAAGGGGATGTGGGTTGCGGAACTGGAAGAGGAGAATTAAACCCATCCCCCAAAATATAAAAGTCACAGTATATGCCCAAGCAGGAGGTGGAGAATTAAGAGTGTAGAGAGAGTAAGGAGAGGACTGGGAAGAAGAGATTAGGAGAATGAGAGAAAAGGGAGGTTGAGAGAGTGGGGTGGTGACATGAGAGAGTGGGGGAAGAGACTGTGAGGTGGATGGGTTGTTGGTTGGGGGGGAATGGAACAGGAGGGATTAGACTGGTGGGGATGAGCTGGTATTGGGGAGAAGAATGGATTGTGGGACTTTGAGTGCTTCCCTGGCTTTTGGTTGGTCACATGAGTCTTCCCCATATCCACATTACCTGCTTTTCTCTGGACATTTAAATACAGGCTGGTCAGTCAAACTCACAACCTACTGCATTCTATCTTTTTCTTTTTTTGCTGGGGTGCTGTAATTTGTGTTGAGTTCAGCACTCATAATCATTTTCAAAAGCTGGCTCCTTTGACTCTGAATACCCATATTCCTACACCTCTGTATTTTAACTGAATGATCTACCAGATTGAAAGTAGAGGATAAATGCAAGAGTACCAACACCACTTTCTCACATTTATCTGCAATTACTGAGGGTAAATATTAGTAAAACTATTGAAGTAGCATTCAACTTCAAAAAGGGAGACTTTGATAAAATGAGAAGAAATGAAGAGTGGCTGCAAGGGTTAAAAATCTGCAAGAGGTGTGGAGATTTAAAAAATACCATCTTGGAAGCCCAGATAAATTGTATTCCATGCATTAACAAAGGATGAAGGCAGACAACACGGTTGCTAGCATGGTTAAATGGTGCTGTGAAACTAGCTATTCAAGCAAAACAAGCATTTAAAAATAAAGGAAAGCAAGTCCATGAGGAGAAAAGGAAAGAGCATAAGCACTGGCACCTTCAGCCCTGAGCTAAGGCTGATTTGCAACTACCCCCATGCCATATGGGCACAGACTCCTTCCAATGGGGAGTATTACACCATACTCACACACTGCCATGCATTTATGCGCGTCCATGTGCATGTGCCATGTCCCACGTGCACATGCACACGTGTGCATGTCTTTAAAAATCTACCTCTTAATAAATATTTAAGAAAGCATTTTTTCAGGCAACACACAATTAAGCTATGGAATGTCTTGCCAGAAAATGTGGTTAAGGTTCATAATATAACTGATTTTCAAAAAGGTTTAGATGGGAAAACCAAGATGGCCACACGTAGCTGTGCTCTTATTTGAGGGCTGTTTCTTTATTCTTCAAATTGTCTTGTTGTTTTTAACCCCCTCCTTTGTCACATGGGAAAATGCAAAGGGCTTGTATTTTTCCTGAAGTCTTCCATGGCACCACTGCCATCAGGCCCCATGGACAGACAGGTCCTCAGATCATGAGCAGTTGATCATCTACAGGGCTCTAGTGAGGCATCGCTGGGTTTGCTGACAGGGGAAGGATAGCTGCTGGTCAAACCTGACACAGAGACAACCTTAACCCCGGAACAGCGTTTAGCTCCCACGCAGCCAGGATGTCTGCCGCCTGCTCCCTCATCACAGGCGGCAGACATCATAGCCTAGTCTAGGATGATGTTACCAGACTCCCAAGCTTGGGAGCTGTTTGCTGTGATTGGATCCTTGGAGTGGGGTATAGATGGAGGGCCTGTTCAAACAGAAAATTAAGGAGTAGAGGTTAGATTGTACGATAACTGAATCTCAGGTACAACAGTGACAAGAAGTGGCATCTAGATTTGTCTTGCCTAAACCAACAACGTATATGGGAGGCATTTATAAACTTATCTTTGCAACTGGGTCAGTCTGTGGTTCAACAACAGGAGTTAACTTCTTCACTCATTGCCAGAACAAGATTTATTATGTGACTCAAAAGACTGAGAGTCTGGAATCTAAAATAACAGTATTGCAGACTCTGTTGTGTCTTTGTCTAAAAGATACTATTTGAGATATTGGAAAATGTGCTTCACCAGCAAAGTATTAGGTTTATACACTTTCTGAGGAAAAAACTGATTGAGCTGCTAGAAATATTGAGGAAATACTGACGTACTTAATATTCCAGAAAATGTTTTGCCTCCTGTAGGAAATATTTGGTGTGGATATCTTACATTTGATTAACAGAATTTAATCTGGTAACCTTATGATAGAAACTAATTAGTTTTAGGGAGCAGATACAGACACTTTTGTGAGGAAGTCAATTAATTTATTAGCAGCAAAAGTAAAATGAGTGTAATATGGTACAAGTGTAATACAGTATAGCATAAGTAAAACAAGTGTAATACAATACAATTATTTCTTTTCTTTCTTTGGTTTTGGTTTGTTACAGTTTTATATATTTATTTATTTGGTGCTTTTATATACTGTTAATCTGTAATTCATTCTTAACGGTTTAATTCATTCTTAACGGTTTTAGTTTTACAGTGCAAGGCAGTGTAGTAAAAGATAATCAGAACTTATAAGTATTATCTAAACTCAAATGGCCAGCATAAATTCAAGGATCTGCCTCGACACCATGGGCAGAATTCAGCAAAGCCCCCTTTGGTGGATGACAGTTAAAACCTCAAAATCTCACAGACATTTCCGAGAGATATGATAGCAGAAAAAAAATAAAGAATAAGATTCACTAATTGGCCAAAAGTCTTTCAAGGGAACGGAAGAGATGGCTGAGACACTGAGTCCAGATTGAGACGGTAGCCTTGTTAGAAAGATAAGTAGTTTTGCCTTTTGTTGTTAATCCTGCATTCCTTTAAAAGACTTTTTTGACATTGTGTTTCTTTAATGGATTTTTGCATGCCCCTGATGAAGCATTGCTGTTGCACAACATCGGCCGTTTCGGCTGTTTTTTATGGCAAACATTTAAGGGATTGCTGTTTGAACACACTCTGTGAACTGGGGATAAAAATGAAAATTAAAAAAACAATTTTTTCTTAAAAATATTTTTGAATAGCATAATAAAGTGATTTTTATGAAGGTGAAGACCGGTTCATTTCTTTTGAAATGTACAATGTCAGGCTTGCTGACACCTTCATTTAGGCTTCATTGAGATATAAATTTGATTTTGATTTTGGATTGTTTGGATTATTTGTTTGGGTAACATTTGGACTCTCTTTTAATTTTGAGTCAGATTTCAATTACCCCAATATTGACTGGGTAAATGTAAAATCGGGACATGCTAGAGAAATAAAATTCCTGGATGGAGTAAATGACAATTTTATGGACCAATTGGTTGAGGAACTGTCAAGAGAGGGAGCAATTTTAAATCTAATTCTCAGTGGAGCACAGGATTTGATGAGAGAGGTAACAGTGGTAGGGCTGCTTGGCAATAGTGATCATAATATGATCACATTTGAATTAATGACTGGAAGGGGACAGTAAGCAAATCCACGGCTCTAGTGCTAAACTTTCAAAAGGGAAACTTTGATAAAATGAGAATAAAACTGAAAGGAGCAGCTACAAAGGTAAAAAGTGTGCAAGAGGCATGGCCATTGTTAAAAAATACCATCCTAGAAGCACAATCCAGATGTATTCCACACATTAAGAAAGGTGGAAGGAAGGCAAAATGATTACTGGCATGGTTAAAAGTTGAGGTGAAAGAGGTTATTTTAGCCAAAAGATCGTCATTCAAAAATTGGAAGAAGGATACAACAGAAAAAATAGAATAAAGTATAAGCATTGGCAAGTTAAATGTAAGGCATTGATAAGACAGGCTAAGAGAGAACTTGAAAAGAAGTTGGCCATAGAGGCAAAATCTCACAGTAAAAACTTTTAAAAATATATCTGAAGCAGTAAGCCAGTGAGGGAGTCAGTTGGAATGTTAGAAGCATGGCCATTGTTAAAAAATACCATGCTAGAAGCACAATCCAGATATATTCCACACATTAAGAAAGGTGGAAGGCAAAATGATTACTGGCATGGTTAAAAGAGTCATGGGATAGGTGGCGATGTCCTTTCGTGGATTACAAACTGGTTAAAAGCCAGGAAACAGAGAGTAGGATTAAATGGACAATTTTCTCAGTGGAAGGGAGTGGGCAGTGGAGTGCCTCAGGGATCTGTAATGGGACCCTTACTTTTCAATATATTTATAAAAAAAACAGTCTTATATAAAGTTGCCAAAATCATCACATGGCTGCAAAACTCCATGTTTGCATTACTTTAGGATATCTTAGAGTCTGTCTAAAATGTAACCGGATAATTTAAGTGTGTTCCCAGAGCATTTCAGGGAGGAGTTACATCTGCTGGATAAGTTATCTGGTTAAATTTGCAATAGCCTCCTAAATTCAATAGTGCAGCTGCACTATTAAAAAACCTTGCAATGAACTATTAAACTATTAAACAACTATTAAAAACATTATCAAAAAACATCACAATGAAAACTAAAGAAGGCTTTTGTAAACTTCACATACTTAAACATCTTAAACCGCTTCTACACCAACAAGAATTCAGAACCGCCCTGCAATCACTTATTTTCACCAGCATAGACTACTGCAACTCGCTCCTGATTGGCCTTCCCAAATCCACCATAAAACCTCTCCAACTGTTACAAAATGCCGCAGCTAGAGTCCTAACTGGCAAGAAAAAATCGGACCACATCTCCCCTGTTCTGAGAAGTCTGCACTGGCTACCAGTAGAACAAAGAATCAAGTTCAAGACTCTAACAATCTTACACAACACAATTTACAGAGCAGAGAACAACGCCCTCCCTCGATAACATGATCCAGATACACAAACCACAACGCACAACAAGAACAACCAGCAAACCGCACCTAGCCATACCCCCTCTTCCTTCAGCTAAGCTATCCAACACTAGGAACAGAGCCTTCTCCATTGCAGGACCGAAAGAATGGTCCTTACCAGACTATTTAAGCACACTCTGCGACATCAAATCATTTAAAAAGGAGCTCAAAACTTGAATAGTTAGACAAACATTCACAGATGGTGTTGGCTAAAATGAACGCCTACACACCATAGACTCGATGGCGTACGTGAGCTTATACGCAACTTGGGCTCCCGTACGTGTTTAATCTCCATCTAGACAATGTCTGTAGACCTCAAGACCTGTTTAGTTTCTGTTTGTACAATGTTTGTTCGCTGTAATATCTGTCAATAGATGTTTGTATAACGTAATACCTGTTCAATTGCCTGTATTTAGAATGTTTTACTGCGTTCACGTATTATGTTCAATAAGTTCTCGGTTAAATTGTTCATCATATGTAATAAGTTGTTAAAATGTAAACTGGAGTGAAGGTAGCTTGCTATACCTCAGTATATAAAAGATTATAAATAAATAAATAAATATTAAATATACCTCCAAAGTTAGCTGAATAAGTTTATCCGGCTACTTTTGCTATTCGGACAGTGACTGAATATGTACTCTGAGGATGTTATGGTTAAGCTTGATATAGGGTAAATATACACTTTGCAGTATTTCATCAGGAATGAGCAGACTAGATGTACCAAGTGCTTTTTAACTGCCATTATTTTCTATATTTCAATATTTTCCTTTCCAGATGAATATCCCTTATCTGTGGTTTTTTTTTTTTTTTTTTTTTTAACAACAATTGCTATTTTGTAAAGCCCAATTATTTCTCACTATCCACCCTCCAGGGATCATAATAATTTGGTGGTGGATAAGGTCCTATGTTAAAATCTATTCATAAATATGCAAAACTATATATATCTATGCCCTTTTAAAATTTCTGGTTGATCAGATTTTGGTTTGTCTATAATGATCTGGTGTTCACTTTTTTTTTTTTTTTACAATTTCCTTGATTTTTACACCTGTTTTCTTTCTTTCTAGAGAGCCGAGCATGAAATATCATTATAGTACTAATGGTTCTGCTAAAAGCTACTTTGCTGTTTGGTCAATACACATTATATAGCATGCTAGTAACATTAAAAGGTGAATATCATGCTGGGATTCCAGAAATGAAAAAGAGAAAACAAAACATGACAAGCCTTACCAAGTTTGGCCAAGAAGAAATAAACTTCATTTGAAAATCTATCACCTGTGATGTAATCTCAGAACCATTGAGAGCACAATAGTAGAAGAGAACCAGATACCAGTCCATGATAATATTATTGTCTCAGGTTAAAAAATGAGAAGCTATTCTTGAAAACAATCTGTTTTCTCTTAGAGACACTTCACTAAAAACGAACCAACAAAAGAGAATGAGAGGAAGTACTTCTGGATGATTCTAAATGCTCAAACAATACAATCATATTTTTTTTTTTTGCAGAACACTAACAGAAACACTTAACCCATGCTCTTGAGAGGTATGGCATATGAATATCAGAGATCCCCTGGCTGAGACAAGGGCAGCCAATATGGATGGGAGCACCCTTCCAGGCTCACTGCTGGCTAGGAGCCAGCTGCCAGAAGCACAGACCCAGTTCAGAGGTTTAATGCAGTGCTCATTAAATGAGACAGTACATTAATGAATCCACCAGGTAGAAGCAAGGTCAAAAAGGCAGAAGTCAGAAACCAAGGAATCCAGGCATGAAACAGAGGCAGGAGTACAAGGATACACGAAGATGGAGCAAGAAATCAAGAACAAAGAAGCAGGAATCCAAGAACATTGGTGGGGGATCAGGAAACAGAACAAGAGGAACAAGAACCAGAACAGAGGAACATGGACAATGAACCAGGGCATAAATAATACTCTAGCCAATCTGAGCTGGCCCTTGCTGGACCAATCAGAATACAAACACCTGACAGAGACAACAGTAGGCTGGCTGGAAGGTAAACTGCAGAAGGCATAATAACTCCTGAGAGAGCGGTGACCTAAAAACCCCAGGGCACCAGCTCAAAGTCAGTGCTTGCCTGACAGTTAGGGGTAGATTTTCAAAGGGTTACGCGCGTAACCCCCGAAAACCTACCCCAAACCCCCCCCCCCCCCTGCGCGCGCCGAGCCTACCTTGCATAGGCTGCCGGTGTGCGCAAAGCCCCGGGACGCGCGTAAATCCCGGGGCTTTCCTGGGGGACGTCATCGGCGGGCGTGTCAGGGGGTGTGTCGCGTCATTGGGGAGCGTTCCGGGGGGTGGGGCCGCGGGTGTGGTTCTGGCCCAGGGGCGTGGCCGCGGCCTCAGGACCAGCCCCCGGACCGGACCATGGTGCGCCAGCAGCCGGCCCGGCGCGCGCAAGTTACACCTGCCTTGGGCAGGCGTAACTTTAGGATTAAAGGTAGCGGGGGGTTTAGATAGGGCCGGGGGGGGGTGGGTTAGGTAGGGGAAGGGAAGGGAAGGGAAGGTGTGTGTGTGTGGGGGGGGGGGGGTGGAAGGAAAGTTCCCTCCAAGGCCGCTTTGATTTCGGAGCAGCCTCGGAGGGAACGGAGGCAGGCTTGTGCGCACCGACCCCTGATTTTAACAGATACGCGTGTATCTATTGAAATCCGGCGTACTTTTGTTTGCGACTGGTGCCCGAACAAAAGTACGCGTGCGCGTAGTTTTATAAAATCTGCCCCTCAGTGTTGTTTATTTCGCTTCGTATTTTCTTTTAGAGTTGCCATTCATCTTGAATGATTTTAGGAGGAAGAGGAAAATGTTTTTTTCATTAAGATTAAATTGCTATTTATGTAAACAAAGCCAGTTCCCAGGGCCCTTGGTGGATACTCAGTGGCTCAGTCTGCCTGTCTTATAATAACAATTATGCCAAAGGGTCTAACAGATTCTTTGCGTATTGAAGGGAATTTTTAAAACTATTTACGTGCATAAATGGCTATACTAAAATAGCTCATGGCTCTGTGTGCATAAAAGTATGCACATAATACTTTTACATGCGTAATTTTACCTGAAATGCAGAGAGGCATTCCAGGTGGGTGGCAGGCATGAGGTTGGAATTTATGGGCATTTTTTTTTTATTTTTAAAAGCATGCATGTGTAACCCCTATTTGGCAAGGGGGACCCCCATCTGAGGCTGCAAAGCAGACCCTGGAAAACCAGGCATGGATTCATGCTGTGAGGAGCAGGATTACCTGTGTGGCTCAAGGGATCCCAGAAACTTAGTCCACATAAAACTTGGTGTTCCAAACAAGAGAATGTATTGCAAATATATATATATATATATATATATATATATATATATATTGTGAAGGCTCACCGCCCGTGCTGACCTGGGTGCCGCTCCGCTGCCTCCAGTTCAGGCCCCTCGCGAGTCCTGGATATCCCTGGAGTCCCTCAGTCGCACAGGACTCCCTGGGTTCCGGTCTCCGCTGGCCCTGGTTTTGCTGGGCTTCTGAGTTCTCTTTGTATGGAGTGGGGTTGTAGCAGTCCCCCAACCCCCAAAGATAACACAGAGAGAGAGAGAGGTTCCTCAAAGCATTTTTATAAAGCAGAGTAGCGGGATCTGTTACATTGGCTCCGTCCCCTCAGGAGCTGATCAAATGACCCTGCCCCCGCTCTCCAGCAGTCTAACCCCTTAACACACGTGCTGGAGCAAAGGTACTGTTTGAGCCTCCCCGGCTCTCCAGTTCACCAGCAAACACCCCTGCCCTAACTTCCCTTAGGGTACAGGTTATCCGTTTCCCTTTTCTGGCTAGGCTGTACCCATGAGACAGCTGGAGGATTCCTCTCCCCTGCAACCTACCTCCATTTCCTTCCCTTTGCTTCCTGGCACTGGCTTTTTCTGGCCACTGCTGCTACCTAGGCACGCCCTCTTCCTCTAGCTCCCCAGGCTCACCTGTGTGACTCATTAGTGTCTGAGTCTGCCACCTGCTCTCCTCCAGGCTCTCCCCACAGGTCAGGTGGTGGTTCTAGGAACCTGGGATTTGTAGTTTCCGCCTTCACCTGCTCCCCCTGCTGGCTGGCTTTAGTATTACAAGCTGCCTTATGGTATCTTATCCATTCCTGCCCCCCGGCAGTGCTGCACTACATCACAATATATATATATATATATATATCTAAAGAGAGAAAAGAATTGAATATTGGGACCAATGATTATTTATGACCAATAAAGCGGTAGAAACGTCATACTGCAAAGTAACCGCTCAGTGTTATGATGGTCCGCTAATACGAATATAGCATGTTTTGCCTCCAAATTTGAAATTCATTATCCAAGCGTATAATTGTGAAATTCTTTGATACACTTTTGGAACTTAACTTTTAACTGGCTACTTCAGCCTTAAATATAGCCTCTCTACTGGAATATTCTAAATTTCCTGTTTTGCAAGTATCTTTGGAAGATACATTCCTTTGAACCATGCACTTCTGAGTGACTGCTGGCTTTCTCCTATGGTCTAATTTAAAAGTTGCACAATCTCCATTTAAAATATTAGTGCCAGCAGCCTGGTTCCACTCTGGCTTAGGTGGAGCCCATCCCAATGAAATAGGCTACTCCTTCTCTGGAATGTTCCCCAGGTTCTACCAAATCTAAAACCCTTTTCCCTGTACTATCATCTCAGCCACGCATTGAGACTCTGGAGCTCAAACTGTCTCTGGGGTCCTGCACATGAACAGGAAGCATTTCTGAGAATGCAACCCTGGAGGTCCTGGGTTTCAGTTTTCTACCTAAGAGCCAACATTTAGCCTTCTAAACCTCCCTCCTGCACAGTTCTTATGGCATTGTTAATCACATGTACCATGACAGCTGGCTCCTCCCCAGCACTCTTTAAAATCTTGTATAGGTGGCACGTGAGGTCTGCTACTTTTACACCAGGCAGGCAAGTTACCAAGTAATCCTCATGCCCACTAGCCATCCAGATATCTACAATCGTATACAGAAAGAATAGGAAAGGAAGAAAGGGACTTTCTATTATAAAGCACTTTATATTATTACAGCAATACAACTGCAGGGCTTACAAGATGAAGAGGAGGCACGGTGAGTTAATCTGGATAGAGGGAATGGAACATCTTTTTATATAGCGTGATATACAGATCTCCGTCATTAGGTGATTTCAATCTGCTGGATGTTGATTGAGACATCTTAATCACAGGAACCTGGATTATCTTCAGGGAGAACTGTTCCGTTAACTGGTGATGGAACTCACATGGGAGGAGTCGATACTGGACCTGGCTTGTGCCTACAAATGAATAGAGTGTTTCTGATGTCATATTAGATGATCACCTAGATGGTGAAGGTTCGTTCAATGACTAGAGTCCTAGACTATAGGAAAACTAATTTTGTTAAAATGGGTGAGTACTTCAAGGAATCATTATCTAGATGGGAAAATCTAAGACAGGGCCTCCCAAACTTTTAACCAATATGGCCCCATTTTACCACTTGAAAATTCACATAACCCCAGAAGATAACCAAAACAAATTAACAGGGATATGATCCCCCTCCAAACAATCACTCCTCCTCACCTTCCTCTGCCCTGTCAACTACCACTCCCTCCTCTCTCAACCTCCATCCCCTCCAGCAGGCCTACTTTCAGCATCCACTCCACTCCTCTCTCAACCATATCCTTCAGCCCTTTTCACATTCCCCCTGCTGATCCTCTCACCCCCAGTCCCTCCTTATAAGCCCAAACAGATATTCTCATCCCCCAGGGGTAACATTTTTCTTTTGGATAAATTCAATGGTGGGTGAGAAGAGAGAAGCAGTGTGCAATCTCCATTGACCCATGCACACTCTGCCCTCCCCTCATGGCTGGTCCTAAGCCCAAAAGTGATCTGCAAGTGACAGCAGCATTACTAGCCAAAGTCAGTGTTGCGTTAGTGAATCCTTGGGCCGAGGCAGGATTGGCACAACCTGTAGGGAGGAGCCCTGTAGGTTCCCACTGTCAGCAGGTGGATCCAGACGAAGCAGATGGCTAGCTGGTCTTAATTGGGAGCCTCTGCTGATGGTGGAGGTAGTCTTTGTAGGATAGCCAGGTCAAAGCAAATGGAAGTCAGATGAATCCAAGATCCGGGCGATGGTTAGGAGCTGGCGGTGTCAGGCATATTCAGTGGCAGGCAGTGGTCAGTGGCGGGCAGCAGTCAAGCATATATCCAAGATCAGGCCAAGGTCAAATCAGGTACATCTCCAAAAGGGAAGAAAGGACTGATAGACAGGGTTGGTCAGGCAGGGAGAAACATAGGCAGGCAAGGAGAACTGAAGATAAAGTTGGTACTGAAGACAAGATGCTGGAGCTGAAGACAAGACTCTGGAACTGAAGACAAGATGCTGGAGCAATGCTCTCTACTGCAGGAGTAGGGGGACCTGTTGCTGAGGCAACAGGAGTAGAAGCGCGAGTGAGACCTTTATAGGGCTTTAGTAGTGACATCATCCCACGCTGCGGAGCCTTTCCTGCCACGGGCCTTTTCGATTGAAAGAGGTCAGGACACCCGTGCACCTAGGGAGAGGCGCATGAACTGGGGCCAGCGGCCTTTGGCTGCGTGAGGAGTTGGCAGCATCCTGCCGCTTCAGAGCACGGCGGCCCCCCCCCCCCCCCCCCCCACATGAAGTTCGGGCAGCATGTCGGGAGAACAAGCCCTGCCAGGGAGGTGAGTGCGGCGGTCCACAGGAAAAGCCCATGGGTCACCAAGTTTGACAGTCAGCACAAGGCCTTTGGGCTAATGCAAGCTGCTGGACCCTGCAGAAACTCTGATCCCTCCTCATGCAGGGCTTCTTGTTACCACATAAACTCATGCAAGGGCAGTGCCACTGCTTGGCCTGTGAGCACTTGCTGGCTCTCACGCTCCATGCTGACTTCCACTACTGCTGCTGCTGCTGCTGGAACCTGAAGGGGGCTGCTATTTGAAGCACTTGTGACTCCAGCTGAAGATTTTGTGACTCCCATTTGGAGCCCTGACCCACAATTTGGGAGGCCCTGATTTAAGGGAAGTAGAAGAGCAGTGGGGAAAACTAAAAGGAGATATTGTAAGGCAACTGTCCTTTTTGACAGGAAAACAAAGATTAGAGGGAAAAAATGCCACTTTTCAACTACTTCCTTTCTAAAAAGAAAAAGTAAGGATAGCATTCATAAACTAAAAGAGATTGCAGAAGGAAGAAGACAGGCAATGATATCTGGAAAAGGTAGGAGAAGCTGGGATAGTAGTCAGGAGAGCAAAGATGCAAATGGAAGAAAAAATAGCTTGCCTTGTGCCTTGCTCTCTGTTTCTTGTCTGCCCTTGTGCCTGGCCCTGCTTGTTTCCTTCCTTGCTTTTTCTGTTGGCCTTGTCTGTCTTGTCTGTCCTGTTTCTCTAGGCCTGACTATCTGGGTCCTGATCCTAGCCCGGCCCCTGACCTTCCCCAGTCTGCTGCCTGCCTCGACCTCTAGCCTGTTACCTCTTCTGCTACCTGCCACGACCCTTGCTAATATCGGACTTTCACTCAGCATAGCCCTAGGAACCTGGCTAAGTCCTGCCGGCCGCCAGAACCCAAGGGCTCAACCTGCGGCGGGGGGGGGGGGGGGCATCTAGTATAGGTGAAGCTCCAGCCGGTCCTGCCTAAGGGCTTCTCCGCCAGCTGCCGGCATGGGCCTACTGAGTTCGCTCACTGGGTGGCACCAACCACACTGCAGCCACAAGTGTCCACTCCTTTTGACAGTGTTACAACTGTTTTCCTGCTCTTTCTGAGAAGGATTTCTGCTATAGAACCACAGGGAGTTTGTTATTTGTTTGGAGCTAGAGCCAGTGATTCCAGACTCCAGTTTACTCACTGCCCTACCCTCACACTATCCATTGCTGCATGGTTTTTTTCCCCTTCTTTGTTTTGTGTGTTGGGGGTTTATGGATGATCGTACACACAGAGGTGAGAAAATCTCATCTTTATATCTTACTTAATGTATTACTAATCGTGTCATTATAGAACTTCTGCATTTTATTTCAGCATCTGATTTGTGACACTGTTGGTTTTGCGTGTGAGACCATCTTCTTGAACTATCTAGGCCTGAAGCACGAGGTGCTGAAGGACAGCTGCTTGACCGACGCCTAACATCCCAGACCATAGATTACAATGACTCTCCAGGAATGACAGCTTCCCTGGTTGGCAGTGCCCTGGTCTCTCTGCTGTTTTTTTTTTTTTATTGTATAAATGGTTGTAAGCCATAGAGAAGTAAAGACCCTTTTCTGAGAGTCAGTGGCGCAGAACTACTCTTCTCTGGTTTCTGGATATTCTTTGAGAAAAATCTTTGCATTGTTACCAAAGGCCAGTGGTGGCCGGTGCAGTACAAAATATATAGTACAGCAGGGTAATGTCTCCATCCTCCTTCCCCCTTTACCCTGCTCTTCCTCCTAGTTCTGCTGCAGCGGCCATTTTCTAGCGAATCCTACCTCTCTGGTTCAGTAGCAGGAGAGGTTCTGTCTTGCTCTCTCTTCTCTGGGGCCCTAGGACTGGCCTTAGCTTCGGTGGCACCCCACGCACAAAGGGGAGAATGGCAATCCTGTCCCAGACAGGGGAATCCCAGGATCCTAGCTTTCAGCTCCTCCTAGCTAGGAAGCCTCTGGCAATTGCATCTTTGGATATCCTGGGCACTAACTTGATTCCCTCCCCCCCCCCCCCCCCCCCCCCCCCCCCCCTACACTGTAGCTTAGCCTCACTTTCACAATAAATGTTGGCCCAGAAATAAAGGTTTAGCAAATACATTAAGTTAGTCTAATAGAATGATATCACCTTCATTTGTTTTGTTAATCTTTATTTCCGTGCATTCAAGTAGACTGACATGGCAACCACGCCACTTTATACATCGTAAATGTTTAGAGCACAAAGCCACTGAACTGCTTGCATCCGAGGTTCTGGTTACAAGGAGGCTGTTATCGGGGAAAAAAAAAAAAAAAAAGACCTCTGTCCACAGGACCCTGTCCCCACCCACCTTCAAGCTTTACACAGAGAGACTGAACTAGCTGCAGGGAGGCTGCCGTTGCACAAAGGACCTGTGTTCTCCACAGAAGCCTCCCCATCAGCACCGCTCCAACAAAAAAAAAAAAGAAAGAGACAGAAAGACCTCAGGCTGCTTTGCACAGAGCTGGTCTTTCAGTTAAGATGAGCAAGTATTTTTGGTGATGGGATCGCGTCATTGCCCCTCAACACCAGCCCCCGCTGCCAATGTCCATTTGAAAAAAATGAGAGGGGAGAATTAAGGATCTGCCATATAGGGTTGTCAGCTGGCCCCATTTTTTCAGAACAGATTGATTCTGTCCTGGTTTGACGCCCCCCTTCCCCCATGCATGCATGGACTTGTAGGCCTGATTTCCCTACCAAAAGCAGAGCTACAGCTTCACGCTGCACTAGGATAAAACCAGGACTGGATAAGCCTGGCTTGCAAAAAAAAACTTAGCCTCCGGGAGGCGTAAATCCCCCGACAAAGGTAAGGGGGGGGCTTAGACAGGGCCGGGTGGGTGGGTTAGGTAGGGGAAGGGAGGGGAAGGGAGGGGAAGGTGAGGGGAGGGCAAAAGGAAGTTCCCTCCGAGGCCGCTCCGATTTCGGAGCGGCCTCGGGGAATGGGGATGGGGGTAGGCTGCGCGGCTTGGCGCGCGCCGGCTATACAAAATCAATAGCCTTGCGCGCGCCGATCCAGGTTTTTTAGCAGATACGCGCGGCTCCGCGCGTATCTACTAAAATCCAGCGTACTTTTGCTTGCGCCTGATGCGCCAGCAAAAGTAGGCCAATTCGCGCTATTTGAAAATCTACCCCATTCTGTTTGCTTTTTTTGACTACTGCAGCACACTGAGCCGACTATTTTAAAGTATTATCCACTATGATCCCTAGATCTTTTTCCTGGGTGGTAGCTCCTAATATGGAACCTAACATTGTGTAACTACAGCAAAGGTTATTTTTCCCTATATGCAACACCTTGCACTTGTCCATATTACATTTCATCTGCCATCTGGATGCCCAATCTTCCAGTCTTGCAAGGTCCTCCTGTAATGTATCACAATCCGCTTGTGATTTAACTACTCTGAATTATTTTGTATCATCCGCAAATTTGATAACCTCACTCGTCATATTCCTTTCCAGATCATTTATCATCTAGGTTCTCATGTTTGCCTGTTGTTTCGTTCCTGCGCTATCCTTGCTCTCCTATTGGTTCGTTGTATCCCCTCCCCACTCCCCTGTTTTTTGTAATTTCCTTCCTATAGTTTGCTGTAAACAAATATGATGTTTCAACTAATATCGGTATAAAAGATTCTTTAAATAAATATATAAATAAACAAATAAATAAATAAATAAATATTGAAAAGCACCGATCCAAGTACAGATCCCTGAGGCACTCCACTGTTACCCTTTTCCACTGAGAAAATTGACCATTTAATCCTACTCTCTGTTTCCTGTCTTTTAACCAGTTTGTAATCCATGAAAGGACATCACCTCCTATCCCAAGACTTTTTAGTTTTCTTAGAAGCCTCTCATGAGAGACTTTGTCAAACGCCTTCTGAAAATCCAAATACACTACATCTACCGGTTCACCTTTATCCACATGTTTATTAACCCCTTCAAAAAAATGAAGCAGATTTTTTAGGCAGGACTTCCCTTGGGTAAATCCATGTTGACTGCGTTCCATTAAACCATGTCTTTCTATATGCTCTACGATTTTGATCTTAAGAATAGTTTCCACTATTTTTCCCGGCACTGAAGTCAGGCTCACTGGTCTATAGTTACCCGGATTGTCCCTGGAGCCTTTTTTAAATATTGGGGTTACATTGGCCATCCTCCGGTCTTCAGTTACAATGGATGATTTTAATGATAGGTTACAAATTTTAACTAATAGATCAGAAATTTCATTTTTTAGTTCCTTCACTACCCTAGGATGCATACCATCTGGTCCAGGTGATTTGCTACTCTTTAATTTGTCAATCTGGCCTACTACATCTTTCAGGTTCACAGTGATTTCGTTCAGTTCGTCTGACTCATCACCCCTGAAAACCATCTACGGAACTGGTATCTCCCCAACATCCTCATTAGTAAACACGGAGGCAAAGAATTCATTTTGTCTTTCTGCAATGGCCTTAGCTTCCCTAAGAGCCCCTTTAACCCCTCAGTCATCTAATGGTCCAACCGACTCCCTCACAGGTTTCTTGCTTCGGATATATTTTAAAAAGTTTTTATTAAGAGTTTTTGCCTCTATGGCCAACTTCTTTTCAAATTCTCTCTTCGCCTGTCTTATCAATGTTTTACACTTAACTTGACAATGCTTATGTTTTATCCTATTTTCTTCAGATGGATCCTTCTTCCAGGTTTTGAAGGATGTTTTTGTTGTGATTCTGCCCTCATGGGCAGCCTCTTACCTTCTCTCTGCCCGGAAGCCACACTTCCCGGTCTTCCTTGTGGCTGGAGCCACTCCTCAGTCTGCCCTCTGCAGCTTGAGAGCTGCTGACAATGCTGGGCCTGTTCCTCGCCCCGTCCTGCTCTTCGGCGTTAGCAGCAGCATGGCCGCTGACCATAGACCTGCACAACTTCCTGCTTCCTAAGGCGTGGGCCATGCTTCTTCACAAGATTTAAAGGGCCTGTGGCCGGATATGCTCCGAGCCCCACCTGATAACTGTTTCCTGTCTCAGCCCTATAAGAGGGCTTCACCTTCAGTCCTGCTTTGTCTTGCATTGGAGTTACTTGCTCCTGGAACTCTTGTCTTCTAGCACTCTGTCAGGTCTTTGTTCTTCGATGGAGTTCCATGTCTCATCTTGCTTCCTGAGTCTTCGTTGCTTCCTGTGGTTTCCTGATGTTCCATGTCTTCATGTCCTGAGGTTCCTAGTCCAGGCTTCCTGATGTTCCACTTCCTGATGTTCCAGGCTTCCTGATGTTCACTTCCTGATGTTTCTGAGGTTCTGCCCTCCTTTGCTCATTTCGAGTCCTCCTAACTTTCCAGCTTCTCTGGTTCTTCAGATGACACCTTGCCTTGTCAGTGGAGTCTCGTCTCAGCTGGATTTCCTTCCTGTGCTTGTCCTGCTCTCCGCGTGGTCCATGACCAGCCTCTTCAGGTTGTGTAGGTTGCACAGTGGGACAGGATGGTCCGTGACCAGCACATTGGGTCTGCCCGTGTAGGTGGGCTGTGTAGGGTGCCCTGAGAGACAGTGCCAATGCCTGAACCTTCCCAGCTTCTCATCTCGTCCAAGAGTCTTCCAAGTTCCTTGTCTCGTTGCGAGTCTTCCAAGATCCTCATCTACTTCCAGAGTCTTCTCGTCCATGTCTTGAGTCTTCTGTGTCACAAGGCCTCCGTCTTCCCTCATCCTCAGTCCGGCCTGCTGCTTCTTGCCAATATCCAGTGGCAGGTCCGAAAGGGCTGGGATCGGTCGGAGGACTGTTCAAATACCAACATAGTGTTGTTGGCTTCCAGAAGCATGCAGGTCCGGCAGAGGGTTAGACTTTGTCTTCACCCATGCTGGGACACGCCTCACCAACCCTCGGTGCTGTCTTGGATTCTTCTGGGATTGTGCCAAGGCCCAAGGGCACACTAACCCCTCAAATGGGATTGCTCTCCTAGCATCCCAAACATAACAGAATGCAAGGCCTTCCAAGGCCTTCTGTCCATAACAGTTTTTTTTGGCTAAAATATCCTCTTTCACCTCACCTTTTAACCATGATGGAAATCATTTTGCCTTCCTTCCACCTTTCTTAATGTGTGGAATACATATGGACTGCGCCTCTAGGATTGTATTTTTAAACAATGTCCATGCCCGTTGAACACTTTTAACCTTTGCAGCTGCACCTTTCAGTTTCCAACAGTGGCCAATCCAGGCCATAAGAACCTGGCAAGTACTGAAAAACTAAGTCTATTCCATGTTACCGTTGCTAGTAATAGCAGTGGCTATTTTCTAAGTCAACTTAATTAATAGCAGGTAATGGACTTCTCCAAGAACTTATCCAATCCTTTTTTAAACACAGCTATACTAACTACACTAACCACATCCTCTGGCAACAAATTCCAGAGTTTAATTGTGCGTTGAGTAAAAAAGAACTTTCTCCGATTAGTTTTAAATGTGCCACATGCTAACTTTGTGGAGTGCCCCCTAGTCTTTCTATTATCTGGAAGAGTAAATAACCGATTCACATCTACCCGTTCTAGACCTCTCATGATTTTAAACACCTCTGTCATATCCCCCCCTCAGCCGTCTCTTCTCCAAGCAGAAAAGTCCTAACCTCTTTAGTCTTTCCTCACAGGGGAGTTGTTCCATTCCCCTTATCATTTTGGTAGCCCTTCTCTGTACCTTCTCCATCGCAATTATATCTTTTTTGAGATGCGGCGACCAGAATTGTTCACAGTATTCAGTGCGGTCTCACCATGGAGCGATACAGAGGCATTATGACATTTTCCATTTTATTCACCATTTCCTTTCTAATAATTCCCAACATTCTGTTTGCTTTTTTGACTGCCACAGCACACTGAACTGACGATTTCAATGTGTTATCCACTATGACGCCTAGATCTCTTTCTTGGGTTGTAGCACCTGATATAGAACCTAACAATGTGTAACTATAGCATGGGTTATTTTTCCTTATATGCATCACCTTGCACTTATCCACATTAAATTTCATCTGCCATTTTGATGCCCAATTTTCCAGTCCCCCAAGGTCTTCCTGCAATTTATCACAATCTGCTTGTGATTTAACTACTCTGAACAATTTTGTATCATCTGCAAATTTGATTATCTCACTTGTCGTATTTCTTTTCAGATCACTTATAAATATATTGAAAAGTAAGGGTCCCAATACAGATCCCTGAGGTACTCCACTGCCCACTCCCTTCCACTGAGAAAATTGTCCATTTAATCCTACTCTCTGTTTCCTGTCTTTTAGTCAGTTTGCAATCCACAAAAGGACATCGCCACCTATCCCATGACTCTTTACTTTTCCTAGAAGCCTCTCATGAGGAACTTTGTCAAACGCCTTCTGAAAATCCAAGTATACTACATCTTCGGGTTCACCTTTATCCACATGTTTATTAACTCCTTCAAAAAAGTGAAGCAGATTTGTGAGGCAAGACTTGCCTGCCCTGACCTGGAATGGATATTGGATTTGCTCTGCCTGCCGCCTGCCCTGATCTGGTTTGGATTTGGACTTGCTCTGCCTGCTACCTGCTTTGACTCGGATTGAATATCGGACTGGTTGCCTTCTCGTGACACCAACGCAAGACTGTTTTGGCATCTTTGGTAGTTGGGCCTGGAGAGACCTAGTGCTGTCTTCCACATACCTGCACCTTTGGCTGAGGTACGACTGAGAGCTACTTTAGATCCACATTATACGATTATAACAGGCAGGAGGGGGCACTCATTGCCTTGTGGGTGATAGGCAGTTGTGTAGTCAAGTGTGATGCCAAATTTCCTGCAGAGGAAGCACCATTACTGGGTGGTAAACTGAAGCCCTCTGTCCGATAGGATGTGTTTCAGTAAGCCATGAAGGCAGAAGAAGTAGAAGGAAAAGAGATATGCCAATTCAGGTGCAGAAGGAAGGCTGAGCAATAGAATGAAGTGCACCATCTTGGAGAAGCGATCAATTACCACCCATATCACAGTGGCACTATTAGAGAGAGAGATGTCCACGATAAAATTTGTGAACAAGTAGGTCCAATGTTGCCTGGAGGCTGGCAATGGCTGGAATAGCCCACAGAGTTGGCCATGCAAGGCTTTTTGCTATGTGCAGGTGGGCTATGACTCGATGTAGACTTTAACATCCTGCTTCACTCGGGGCCACCAAGCAATTAGAAAAATTGTGCCAGTCCAGCGTGACCTGCTACATGGCAGTCATGGGCCCATTGTAACACCTTTTCATGCAGTCTGGATGGTACTACTGTCTTACCTGGAGGGATGGATACTGCTATGGCCAGGAGTATCTTGGCAGGATTGATGACATGTCTTGAAGCTTCTGGGACATCCTCAGTCTGGAAATAGTGGGAGAGGGTGTCTGCTCGTTATTTCTTGAGCACAGAGTGGTATCACAACTCAAAATAAAAATGGGCAAAGAAAAGGGACCAGCAAGCCTGTCTGGGGTTGATGTTGTTGGGCTTGATGAGGTTACAGGATGTGGATATAGCAGTTAATGTAACTGGGTTTAAAAAAGGTTTTGACAAGTTCCTAGTGGATAAATCCATAAACTGCTATGACGGTAATTAATAAGCAATAGTAGCTTGTGATCTATCTAATGTTTGGGTACTTGCCCATACTTGTGACTTGGATTGGCCACTGTTGGAAATGGGATACTGGGCTTGATGGACCTTTAGTCTGATCCAGTATAGCATATCTTATGTTCTTATGATTTAAATATTCGAGATTCTTGTGGTCCATGTGTATGGTGATTCGATGTTGAGCCCCCTGAAGAAGACGATGCCATTTTTATAGGGCCAGCTTGATCACCAAGAGATCCTAGTCTCCAGTACTGTAGATGTGCTCAGCCGGGGAAAACTTTTTGGAAAAGAAGGAACACAGATGAAGAGTACCTACAGAGCTGTGTTGACTGAGGACAGCTCCTACCCCAAGGGTAGAGGCATCTACCTCCAGAATGAAAGGCCATGTGGGATCTGGGTGGTATAGACAGGGTTCATGGGAAAAGGCATCCTTTAATCTCTGGAAACTCTCAATTGCCTCTGGCAGCCAATCCTTGGTATTGGCATCCTTGTGGGTGAGGGTGGTAAGGGGGTACCGCCAAAGTGCAGTAACCAGGAATAAACTGGGAGTAATAATTGGCAAACCCCAGAAATCTTTACAAGGCCCAGAGTCCTACCAGATGAGACCACTCCAGAACAGCTTTTACCTTGGCCAGATTCATCTGAAATCCATCTTGAGAGACTATGTACCTGAGGAAGGTGAGTTCTTGCTCGAAAAGACATTTCTTCAGTTTGGCGTAGAGATTAATTTCCTGGAGGAGCCGAAGAACAATTTGGATATATTTACAATGCGAGTTCAAGGTCTGGGAAAAAAAATCAGTTTGTCTTCCAGATATGCAACCATGCAGGTGTATAAGCAGGTAACGGAAGATCTTGTTGATCATCTTCTGAAAGACTGCAGGATCGTTACAAAGCCCGAAGGGCATTTCTAAATACTCGTAGTGCTCATTGCATGTGTTAAAGGTGGTCTTCCATTCATACCCAGCCTTGATAGAAATGAGATTGTATGCTTCCCTGAGGTCCAGTTTTGTAAATATATTGGCACCCTGCAGGCGATCAAAGAGCTCATTTATTAATGGCAGGAGGTATCTGTCGCATTTAATTATAGTATTCAGAGTGCAGTAATCCATATACAGTCTGAGAGATCCATCTTTCTTCACAACAAAAAAGAATCCGGCTCCCCCGGGAAAGAAGATGGCCGGATGAATCCTTGGGCCATATTTTTTTTAATGTAGGCCAACATGGCATGTGTCTCAGGTGGAGAGAGAGGGTAGACCCGGCCCTTGGAATAAGCTCAATGCCGCAATCATAAGGATGATGAGGCGGCAGGGTCTCTGCACTCTTCTTAGAGAAGACATCTTTATTCTCTGCATATTGAGATGGTAGTCCTGGACATGTGGAGTCCACAGTCAGTGAACGATAATAAGCAGGAGTCAACACATCTACGCCTCTAGTGGGCAAGTTCCAAAGTGGACCAATCAAACTGAGGTTGATGTTGGTGGATCCATGGCAGGCCTAATATCATGGGGTTAACAGATCTGGGGATGATGACATGGCAGGTGCAAGAGTCCTGTGTGGACTTGTTTGTGAAGCAGGGTGTGTTGGGGGAACTGTCCTTAAATTGTTGTGGTTTTGTAAGAATGTGAATCCTGGGCCAAGATGAGAGATGTCTCCGCCCACAGGGAAGAGCCCTGTGAGCCTCACCGTCGGTGGGATTGGTCTCAGCAACATAGGACACAGCTGTGAGAGAGACTTTATTAGGAGAAAGATAAGGCATAATCTGCGGAGCGGGGAATGCAAATAAACACAGTTCCTGAGCAATAGGATGTACTCAGGGTGATACCACCGATGAGAAGATCTGGTAGTGGCCCGCAGAGCAAGGTACACCAGGAGATTCCTGAAAGCTGGTGGAGATACCTCAGAAGTGCAGATCCGGTAATGGCCCGCAGCACGGGGTATGCCGAGGATGATTGTACTGGAGATGAAGATAGGGTCTGAGGGGCAGGAACCCAGATGTGGATCTTGTAGCAGAAGTGGCAATACCCTACAACTCAGGATGTGTAGAAGCGATGAGTGCTGAAGAATGGTAGTGGCCCGAAGCTCGGGGTACACCGTGGAGGCTTCAGCAATGTTGGTATAGTAGGAACCAGAAGAAGGTACTCACACGAGGAAGTTCCAGGAAAGAGTACTGAGAAGCAGGTCAGGAGTAGTCCAAGGCAGGAAGGTCCTCCGAGGAGCGGATAGCCAGGATCGCGGAAGGGCCCCTGTGGAGCAGTTACCCAGAGTGTCCAAATGCCACTAGGAGATACTGGAACAGGAGATCTAAATGGTGGAGCGGATTCAGCAATGAGAGAACTCTTTGCTAACTCGTATTAGCAATGGGCCGGTCAGCTTAACTACAGCAGCAAGTTGACGTCATCCGGAGGGGAAGCCCCCGAGGTTCCCGCCATGCTGTGTACAAAAGGAGGTCCTTGTGTGTGCGCGCCTAGGTGATTCCAGAAGTACGATGGCAGTTGGCAGCACCCACGCTGTCCCAGGGACACCGGGGAGGTCGGTGTTGGTTGGCGGAGGCCGCCATTCTTCCCATGATTGACGGTGCAGGGAAAAAAAGAAGTGAGCAAGAGAGGTTGCAGCCTTCTGCGATCGATGGGCACAACATAAATAGGGCGAAGACGGTGATGTCCCTTTAAGGGGCCCGATGTCAGGTGCACACTCACCTCAGGAGTACAGGGAGAGGTAGGAGCTGGCAGCATCGGGCGCACAGGGGACGTGGATGCACGTGCGTTAGGAAAACAGGCACTCAATTTGAGCGCCCATTTTTTGCGTGCATCTTATTGCATTGGCCTGTCAGTGGATAATTAAGTCTTGGAATCTGTTGCTGGAGCATGCAGTCAAAGCATTTAGCATATCTGGGTTTAAAAGAAGTTTGGACAAGCTCCTCAAGGAAACGCCCATAAACTATTAGCCAAGCAGACATGGGGAATCCACCACTTAAGCCTGTAAGTGTTAGGAATTGTGGATCCTTGGCCCGAGGTGGGGCTGTTGCTACCTGGACCCCACAGGTCCTCACCAACGGGAGGCGAGGATGGCCGGGAAACAGAGGCAAGATGGAACTTTGCCTGTACCAACCCTCGTTTCCCGCAGGTTAAGCTCTTGGGTGCGGGGGCCGGCAGGACTTAGGAGCGCTCCTGTGTGGCTGGCCCCGGAGAGGGTAGGTGACTGGGTGCAGAGAGTGTCAGAGAGGTTAGGCACAATCCGAGTCAGGAGCACTCTCGGAGGGAGAAGGAGAGAGAGAGAACTTCAAGGGGTGCAAGGCCACTGTAGCTCTGAAAAGTGTAGAGCAGGACCACGTGGGAGCGGCCTGGAGGTGAGAAGATGCAGGTGCGGAGACTCAAACTGTGATATGTTGAATAAGGGCTAGAGCGAGGAACCCGCCATAGTAGGTACCAGGAGAGGACCTTCTGTAGTAGAAGCGCAGGGTAGAGCCCCGAGGAGCGGGGACACTGAGACCCAGTCCGGTAGAGTTACAGCTCTGAGCCAGGTCCTGATGAGTAAAAGCACTGGAGCAAGATCCTCAATGCAGAAGTGAAATGGGAGTCCCGAGGCGCAGAGGGCACTGTGGTAGGGGCTCAAATGTAGAGGCGCTGAGCCAGGCCCCTAGGAGCAGGAAGCGCTGAGAGAGAGAGTCCAGGTGAGGTAGCGCTGAGCCAGGCCCCGAGGAGCAGGAAGCACTGAGAGAAAGTCCAGGTGAAGCGCTGAGCCAGGCCCCAAGGAGCAGGAAGTGCCAAAAGAGGGTCCAGGTGAAGAGGCACCGAGCCAGGCCCCGAGGAGCAGGAAGCACTGAGAGAAAGTCCAGGCGAAGGAGTGCGGAGCCTGGCCCTGAGGAGCAGGAAGTGCTGAGAGAAAGTCCAGGTGAAGGAGTGCTGAGCCTGGCCCTGAGGAGCAGGAAGTGCTGAGAGAAAGTCCAGGTGAAGCGCTGAGCCAGGCCCCGAGGAGCAGGAAGTGCTGAGAGAAAGTCCAGGCGAAGGAGTGCTGAGCCTGGCCCTGAGGAGCAGGAAGTGCTGAGAGAAAGTCCAGGTGAAGTAGTGCTGAGCCAGGCCCCGAGGAGCGGGAAACGCTGAGAGAAAGTCCAGGCGAAGGAGTGCTGAGCCTGGCCCTGAGGAGCGGGAAGCGCTGAGAGTTCAGGTGAAGTAGCGCTGAGCCAGGCCCCGAGGAGCGGGAAGTACTGAGAAGAGAGTCCCAGGTGAAGTAGTGCTGAGCCAGGTCCCGAGGAGCGGGAAGCGCTGAGAGAAAGTCTGGGTGAAGTAGCCCTGAGCCAGGCCCCGAGGAGCGGGAAGCGCTGAGAGAAAGTCCTGGTGCAGTAGCACTGAACCAGGCCCCGATGAGTGGGAAGCGCTGAGAGAAAGTCCAGGTGAAGTAGCGCTGAGCCAGACCCCGACGAGCGGGAAGTGCTGAGACAGGAGAAGCGCAGATATCCGAAGAGCAGGAACAACAGGTCCATAGGAAAGGAACTGGCACCAAGAGGAACCATGGAACTCATTGCCAAGTCGATTAGTGGTGGCTGGAGGTAAGGCTTAAATATCCCGGGCCAGTGATGTCATCAGCTGGGGACGATCCTGAAGTTCCCACCTTTGGCCCTTTAAAGGGAGGACAGATGGTGCGCATGCACGCCTAAAGAGGCCCAGGGTCGGAACGCTGGTCGGCGGCGCCCCAGCCGTCACGTGGAGCACAGGGAGCCAGGGGGAACGCGGCAGCAGCAATTGGCCACTGCAGCGAGTGTACCGGGGGTAGTGAGCCAAGCAAGACATGACGTGAGTTGAGCCTGCCGCGGGCGGCCGCGGCTGGCGGCCATAACAGTAAGTGAGCAACAAGGAATTGGATCTCTCCTTTGGGGTCTGCTGGGTTGGCCATTGTCAGAGACAGGATGCTGGCCATGATGGCTCTTCTTTGGTCTGATTCAGCATGGCACATTTTATGCCCTCAGTTAAAGCAGGTGCAAAGTCCACAGACCTTACAGTAGCGAATTTTCAAAAGGACACTAGCCACAGACCTTCAAACTACTTGCTCTGCTGAAAATTGGCCCAATATATGTTAGTGAAAATTTACACACTATTGCCTTAGTCGGGAATAAAATAAAATTAAGAGCAAAAAGGGTTATCAATGATTTTGTTAACCAAATTATTTAAATATAATTTTAGCAATAACCTTTGTTCCATTATCCTCAAGTCAATGTGCTTACTGTTTGAAAATTTTATTGTTCTCAAATTTTTCTGTCACTTTTTTCTTTCTGTTTTTTTGTCTCTTGGTAAATAATTTCCTTTGCTCTTTCCTTTACATCATAGCAAGCCAAAACATCATCATGTCTGTAACCTGCTTTAAGATACAGTTTGCTTGGAAGTCTCCAAATCTGCAATATATGGGCTCTTACCTCTGAATTTCCTTCCTTATGTCTGTCTCTGATTCAACATAATTTTAATATGTTATTATTCATTTTACAGTACATGAGCCGAGAATGAATCAAAGGCATCAGTAATTCTGATGAGAAGATACCAGTTATTGGAGCTGCATAATTTTAATGCTGGTCTCAAGTAAGACATGCACATAAGCAATTAAAATCAAAACCCCACAATTAGAGACAAACCCTTAATCTGTTTTGCTACAAAAGGAAAAAAAAAAAAGCAGGAAAAGATCATTAGAGGAAGTCTTCTTTGGCTGGAAGTGTGACTGATTGCCCATTTGCATTTATAAAGACCTACAATTTTATTCCCATTTATTGTTCTGTCTTTTCATTTAGCTGCAAGGGACTGGATTAATCTCCCATATACTTGGCACAATGAAGCATTCCATGTTCTGCTGTGATGTCTCCTGATGGCACTCTACTTTGCCCGGTGCTTGGTGCGCTCCTGGATGTTTCTTTCATGGCTTGGAATTCAGAGGGCTCCGGAAAACGTTCCACAGATTTGTAAGCAGTGCTTGGCGTTGCATCGTTCCATTACCACATTCTTTTTACTGCAGCCCAAACTTCCTTGGCCTTCTTGTTCTACCAACAGATGCACCTTGGGACTCGAGCAACGGATTGCACTTGACAGGCTAATGGGCAGCAGTTTTCCCTGAAATGCTGGGAATTCCTTCCCAGACGCTCCCTCTTGATTCAGTGACTCCCTTTAGGAGATCGGAATGACCCAGGCAGTGATGGTAAAAATGTAATTCTGTTGTACATCGCGCTCAGAGTGGAGTCCCTTTCCACTTTGGTATCCCAGGCCGAGGGAGTGATGGTTAGGGATCCTTGATGGCTTCCTTGAGGGGGTCATACCCCCTGAAAAGGCCTCTTCCCTGCCGGGTTTCGTGTGGTTGAGTATGACCCACCCAGCTGGTCTCCCAAGCGTAGGGCGTGAAAGCAGGGACAAAAATCTGCAAAGGTCTTGTGTGAGGATAATAATTAAGAAGACCCCTGCAATAAAAGATCCTGTAAATGGTTTAACGATTTTATTGTATTATAAAAAAAAAAAAGAAATGAGAACTGTCTGGCAATAAACAATATAACATATATTTAAGGTCTTTCAACGCGTATGTTTTAAAATCAATACCTCATGAAGAAGTTGGGGTTTTTTTAACATACTTACACAACAATTTTAAACTGCAATGCATTGAAAGCTTTTTCTTTTAGCATAGTGCTGCGGCTCCAGGTTCCAGGGCGTGTTCTGGTGCATCGGTCAACTGATCAGAGGTCCTGGCTTAGATGAAGAGTAGCTTGTACCAGTATGAGCCGACGGGGCTTCTAAGATGGGACCTACGTCCCTGAGATGCCCGGGCTCTCACTTAGCCTGCTTCGTCCCTCTCGCTTGAGCCTGACACCCTTTATTCTGTTTTGGGTCCATATTCAGTAGGCCAGTTAGTGGTCAAGTTATCCGGCTAAGGTTAGCCGGATAACTTGTCCTGTATGTTCAGCGGGATAAACACCCCCACTGAATATAACCAGCCTAAAGTTATCCGGCTATACAAAGCCCTAACCGGCTACATTCGAATGTAGCCGGTTAGCTTTTGTTATCTGGCCTTGTGTGGCTACATAGCACGCTACTTAACCAGATATCTTTAAACAATATCCGGGTTAAGTAGCGCTGTCATTGTCCAACCAAATAAAATGATAAACTAGAGGGCGGCCATTCCGTTCCCTTCCCCAGCCTCCAAAGGGAGATTTCTAAGCCCTAGTCTCCTGCCCGCCCCTGCACCCCCACCACTCCCCTCCCCAAACCTTTTTTTTAAAAAACTTGAGGAAGTCCCCAGTCCCGCTTGTAAAACACAACTATTGGCTACCTACCCGCCTTCCCCCACTGGGATGCGGAGGGATAGGGGGATGAGGGTGGGAGGCAACAGCATTCTTCATTGGGGGGGGGGGAGGGAGGGAAGGCAGGGAAGAAGCCGATGGGACCGGCATATAATGCCGGGCAGTTCCTCAAATTAAAAAAAAAAAAGATTTGGGGAGGGTGAGGGTAGGAGACTACAGCTTTGGTATCTCACGCTTTAGGAAGGGGAGTTAGGGAGGGGGATGGGTAGCCCTCTAGTTTGTGATTTTATTTGGATATTGTTTAAAGATATCTGGTTAAGTAGCGCGCCATCCGGCCACGCAAGACCAGATCATTTTAGGCCTGCTCAGAAGCAGGTCTAGAGTTATCCGGCTAACCTGGCCGGATCTATCCGATATTCAGTTAGGTTAGCCGGAATGCCCCGGAAACACCCCTATCTTATCCAGCTAAATTCTAGCCAATAACTAGTTACCTGGCGAGAATTTGGCCAGATAAATTGCTGAATATAGCCAGGTAAGCCATTTAGATGGATAACTATTATTTTATCCATCTAAATGGCTTTTGAATATGGACCTCAATAACTCTTTCTGAGCTAATGATGCGTTTTTTCCCCCCTTTAAATGTAACTATGTTAATGTCTAGTGCACCATTCTCCCTATATCCACCTTCAGTGCAACAAGGAAACCAGGCATATTGCTAGTAAGACCATGCTTAGTGCCTGGAGTAAAAGTTTGCAAGCCTGGGGGATTCTTTTCTCAGCCTTCTCAATCCCTTCTGGGCCTTCCCTCTTCTTTAAGGCGAGCATATAACTAACTTTGAAACCAGTTCCCTTTTAAACAGTTTGTTTAATTCTTCACAACCAGTGACATTCTCTAAAGCTCACAGCTAAAACACTTAAGGGTGGATTTTCAGAAGGCCACGCGGGTAAAATCCGGCCTTTATGCTCGTGGCCGGCCCTAGCACGCACCGAGCCTATTTTCAAAAAGGCCCAGCCACGCGCGTAAAGGCTGGCACACGCATAAGCACGGGCCTTCCTGGAAGGGGCAGGCTGGGGGGTGTTTTCTGGGTGGGGCGGGGTGGTCTGGGGGAGTGCGGCTAGAGGCGCCCGGTGCAGCGGCCATTTGCTTGCGCGCGCAACTTGCTGCTGCTCCTTGGCAGGAGCGAAAGGTAAGATAAAACAATTTGGGGTAGCTAGGATAGGGATAGGGGGAGGGCAGGATAGGGGAAGGGGAAGGGAGGTTAGGGTAGGAGGTTGGGAAGTTCTCTCCCAGTTCGCTTCTTAATTGGAGCGGACTGGGAGGGAACTGGGAAAGGCCCCGATGCATCACCCTGCGTATTTGCAAAATTAGACACCCCCCCCCCCCTCCAGGCGCACGCCAACCTGGAATTTTATAACGTGCGGGCGCCAACGCGCGCATGTTATAAAATCGCACGTCCATGTGTGCGCGCCAGGTAGTGTGCGTACGTTTTGAAAATCCATCCCTCAATGAACATTCTTTCAGTTCTTTACATGATCTCTGCTGTAATTTACTAAAAATATACATTGCTTCAATGTTTTAAGGCTATAACAGAAACAGACAACGTTGGGGGATACAGTTCCCAAAATCACAAAATTATCTAACACGATTGCCCCATTCCAGTTACTTACAGAGAGAACCAAAATGCTTGAATGTATTTATCGCCTTGCAGTATTTTGGGAGGGGAAATAGCTTCCAGTGTCCTACAAGTAGCACCAGCACCGTGCTATTCAGGCTTCCCCTAAAACTCGTAGTAGGAGAGTTTCTTTAGAGCACGGCCATTATCAAACTTTCAAGCCCAGCTGTATCCTCTGCATTCCTTACCACCATCCCAAGGTACCTGAAGACTCTCAGCCTTAATGTTAGCTTGTAGTCCACCCCAGTCTGGAAGGCTGACTAATTCTGTCAATTAGTCTCTCAATTAGTGCTAATTAAGCTACTCCAGCTTTAGCTCCCAACTAAAGCTGTGCAGGCTCCATCAGCCGTGTCAGTAAACCAGTTAGTCGGCCTTACTTAAATCTAATTGTTTTCCAAATTTCTCTAGCTTTCATACATTGGCCAGCAATTCACTTCACAAGACTAATCGTTAGTCAGCACAATTCAGACTTCTTCTCCTTTCTTTCCCAAGGGGTCTCTCCCTCTGCCCCCCAGATCCTAAATTCAACAAAAGATTGTGTAATATACCACCTCTAGATTTGCAGGCATCTGATCACTAATGCAACACAGGCTTAATGCCTTTCGTCAAAATAAATAAATAAAGCAACTTAAGTTTCCTGCCATGATAGTTCTAGAACTGGCTCTGGTTCTTCCTCCTCCTCAAAGGGTTGCTCCATGCTGTTGGAGCTAAGACTGAGTTCCCCGGGCCTCTGCTTCTTTCCCCTGCTGATCTCTTGATTACTTTACCTCCACCTCGCTTATAATTCCTAGCAGCTGATTGATGTGCTTCCATTGATAGAGGGGATTCAGATAGCAGCGAATTGAAGCAGTCGCATGAATGCAGAGCTCCAGCCTCCACAGCTAACAAACCCTCCAATCTCAACCGTTCCTGCTTTAAAATTGATCTACATTGCGGTGAGAAATCTCTGCTTACCGTCCGCCTTGCAAATATGACCACAAAGCATAGGGCGAAGGACTTGAAACAGTTTTCTTTCGGGAAACAATCTCCGGAGTCGGGCCTAGCAGACAACGATCAGGCAGAGCTCAATTTAGACCCAGAGAGCTCCCTCGATGACGCACCCACCAGTAATGCCGTGCTGGAACCACGATCAGACCCAGAACTGCTCACTAACGCTGATGCTCGCAACTTCCCCTATGTCCAGCTTCACACTAGCTACAGGGGTAACGGGGACGTAGTCTGAGTAGAAACCGTCTTAGCCCTTTATATGCCCTGTTTTACTCTCAGAGTCTGCTGTTATATATGTTTATGCTTTCTGTCTTGTGCAAGGACTAATACAATTCCTCCTCTATCATCAGAAGAGAAATACTTTGAAACACAATTAATTATATTCCTTTTCTCATAGGACTTTAGGCTGAATCCTACTATGAGTCAGAGAAGTATTGCTTTTATATTCTTTATTTTTTTGTTCCTTTTTTTTTCATTCATTGGTTGTATTTTAAGAAATTGAGTCTTTGGGTTGTGTTTCTCTTTAACAGGCTTTTCTTGAACAGAATCCCTCGAGATAGGTATCTTTCGTTTTGCTGTATGTGTCCTTTTTCTCTCAGTCTTTCTTTTTGTGTTGCTTTAATATTGAGTTCACCAAGTCCTGCACAGTATGTGCTACTTCTGTGCTTAGTAAAATATTGAAAGTCTGGTCAGACCAGCATCTGTTTCCTTGGTGCGGATGTTCACACTTATCTCTGGTCCTTTGTTGTAAAAGCTCCAGTGTGATGGGTCTAATTACAACTACTACTACTTAACATTTTTACTCAATAAAGCACTGTACAACACACAAAAGACATTCCCTGCTCACTACAGCTTGCAATCTAATGAAGACAACCATACAGGTCAACAGACAATTGTTAAAATTAGTTAATGAGGATGAAGGGGGACCAGCAGGTTTAAGCTTTAAAAGCAGCCTCAATAAGGTGGGGTTTTTTCAATGGGAATTAAACAAGGTGAGAGAGGGAGCATGAATGAAGCACCAGCTCCGGAAGTCTATTCCAAGCACATGGTGCAGCTAGATGGAAAGTACAGAGTCCAGGAATTGGCGGCAGAAGCATGACTTGTTTGATGAATGGACTACACGAGGAGGGGGGTAGAGAGATATAAGAAGAGTTAATGAGGGGCTGCAGAGCGAAGGCACTTCTAGGTGAGCAAGAGGAGCTTGAACTGTATGCAGTATGGATAGGAAGCCAATGCAGTGACTTCAGAAGAGGGTTATAAGAGGTGGTATATTACCCTGGACATTGGCAAAACCCCCAGGGTAGCATTCTCTGAAATACTCCCTGTTCCACGCGCAGGTCACCAGAGGCAGGCAGAGCTCCGGAGTCTCAATGCGTGGATGAGACGATGGTGCAAAGAAGAGGGATTCAGTTTTGTAAGGAACTGGGGAACCTTTTGGGTAAGGGGGAGTCTTTTCCGAAGGGATGGGCTCCACTTTAATGAGGGTGGATGCTAACCTTTAAAAAGGAGATAGAGGGGGACGCTGTTGCGCAGCGAATGGAAGCAGTTGCATGAATGCAGAGCTCCAGCCTCCATAGCTAACAAACCCTCCAATCTCAACCGTTCCTGCTTTAAAATTGATCATTGTGGCGAAAAATCTCTGCTTACCGTCCGCCTTGCAAATATGACCACAAAGCATCGGGCGACGGACTTGAAACAATTTTCTTTCGGGAAACAATCTCCGGAGTCGGGCCTAGCAGACAACGATCAGGCAGAGCTCAATTTAGACCCGGAGAGCTCCCTCGATGACGCACCCACCAGTAATGCCGTGCTGGAACCACGATCAGACCCAGAACTGCTCACTAAAGCTGATGCTCGCAACTGGTTCATTGAGCTCAGGTCTGATATGAAACAGTTAAAGGCTGATATAATGGGCTCCGTGGCAGAGCTAAAAGAAGATATTGCGGCCATGGGCACAAGGGTGGATGAAATAGACATTTGAGTAGAGGGGCATGGGGAGGTCATCAATCAGTTAAATCTACAGCAAACAGCCAACACGACAGAATTACCTTCTTTGGCTGAAAAAATTGAAGATCTTGAAAATCGCAGTCGCCGCTGCAATTTCCGCAAGCACGGGGGTTGCAGATACCCCAGAATATGCTGATGCGATGACCATAGCTTAGCAGGTTTGCTCTTTTTTTTTTTTTTTTTAAATCTTTATTTCTCATTTTCATTCAATTTTACAAAGAAATTATTTTAAACCTTTGTACATATAATTACTTGAATCCTAAATATACAGAATTTAGGAAATATTCATACATCAACATTCATAGAAGCTTCAATTAATTTCCTTATATTAGGATTCAAGATATGTAAAAACAAAATAATCTCCAAAAGGAAAAAAAAATTTTTAGTTATACATTGTAACTCCTTTTAAAGAATAATAGGAGGCTGAAGTTAAGTAACTAAGGATTTACGGAGAAATATTGCAGTAATAAAATACCTTATATTTGATCAACTATTCTATTTCTAGTCCCGGCATAGCTACTCACTTATCTGTGCAACACTTGTAGGAGAAGATTCTGCCAACGGTATTTCTGTAGTAATTATATTATTTTGCTGTGATTCAATAAATTGTTGCAATTGATTAACTTGGTAAAATATATATACCTGCTCTCCTTTCTTTAACTCGCATCTACATGGAAAACATAACAAAAATATAAATCCCAAGGAGACAATTTGCTGGCGTAAGGCCAGAAATTCCTTACGTCTATTCCTGGTAACAGGTGCTAAATCAGGATATAACTTAACCACTTGGTCATGAAAAGTTATTGGAAATTTTTTGAAATATTTTTTCATGACGGTGGCTACGTCTTGGGTGGTAACAAAGGAAACTATTAATGTATTCCTATGTACGACATCTAACGATGAATCTTCGAGAAAATTAGTCAAATCCACAGGGACTTGGGGTCTGTTAGTTAGGAAGTAACAAGTATTTATTGGAGGAATTGCTTCCTCCACATAAGATAATTTATCCCTAAGAAATCTCTTTAGGGTTATATAGGGAATCTCTCCCAGTACCTGTGGAAAATTAGTTATTCTGAGATTTAAATGTCGCATCCTGTTTTCTAATAACTCCAAGCGTCTAGCACTGGCCATTTGATCTTTAATTAAACACACATTAATTTGTTGTAATGATTTTAAGTTTTTCTCATTTTCATTTAATCTGTGTATTGTCTCATTGTTCTGAGTCTGAACTGTCAATAGTTTCCCTTGAAATTCTGTTGTTACACTGTCCATTTTCTTCTCCATACGAACCATAGCATTACTCAAATTGTTAACAGCCTCTAATATCCTTTCAAGCGTTACCTGACCCGGTTCAGATGTTGATTGCAGTAAATTCTGGACTAATGGTTCCCCCTGTTCTGCTTCCCTTTCAAACGGGACTTGCAGAGCTTCACCATTATCCACACTGCGTTGGGCCGGAGGTGGGCGGCTGTCCGGGCTGAGGGACGCTTCTTCCTGGGGGGTACGCGAATCTCCATTTCGTGTACCTCCAACGGAGTCCTCAGCTCCTCCTCTTTCTTCTAATTGAATTAAAAACTTGTTAATCTCCAGCTGAGTCAAGGCATAGCAAGTCTTTGATGGTAACAATATCCTTAACCTCGGTGAGAAGTAAATAAGAAACTTTAAATCGTGGAATTGACCCAGCTGCTACTGCTGCTACTTATCTTCTCAAACTTCTCGAACTGAGTCGAGGGGCGCGCGCGGCTTGGCGACACGCCGGCGGCAGCGACGCGCCGCAGGAGTGCGCCTTTTAAGGTGTTCTTGGGCGCCTCCCTCTGACGTCAGGGTCGGCAGTCGGGGCTGGCACCGGAGGGAGAAAAAACCAAGGCAAGTAGGAGCAGTTGCTCAATTCAAGTAAATGTCTCACCGTCAGCCTCGTTCACATTGCCGCAGGAGTGCGCCTTTTAAGGTGTTCTTGGGCGCCTCCCTCTGACGTCAGGGTCGGCAGTCGGGGCTGGCACCGGAGGGAGAAAAAACCAAGGCAAGTAGGAGCAGTTGCTCAATTCAAGTAAATGTCTCACCGTCAGCCTCAGATTTGCTCTTTAGGAGTTTGCATAGGGGCCCACTCTCAGCAATTATTTCAGCTGAATTATGTCCCTCTCATCAAATCCATTAGGAATAATTTAGACTCCTGATCTATTCTGTATCTTCCGAAAAATAAGGGGGTCTCAGTGTTCCCAATTTTTGTTGGGATTTTTGCGCAGCGCAACTCCGCATACTTGTGGCTTCGCACAGGTCCCATGCTGTGCCACAATGGGTTCTGTTAGAGCAAGCCTTGTTTGGAAACATGCCATTATCAGCACTACCTTGGCAAGCTCGTTCCACTTGGGGTTTGTTTAAGTATTTTCCAAAGATCTTGCAGGTTACCCTAAGGGTATGCAACCAATGGAAATCTTGCTTAGTTGGGGTTGGAACCTATACTTTGTTAACTCACCTTTTCAACAACTCAGTGCTTCCTCCTGCCTCTCTAACCAAAGCGTCTCAGACGTGGTTTAACGCTGACATCTCCCGATTGGAACACATCCAGTCTCAGGGGGTGATGTGATCCAAGGCCGACCTTCAATCTCACTATCACTTGGCCATTGTGGACTTTTTACTTTATGCAAAACTTTACCACTTTCGGAACCGGGGAACCAGAGCTGGTACTGCCCGCTTAACTGGCTCTTTATTTGAGAATTACTGTATAAATGCTAATTCTATGAAAGGTGTCATTTCTAAGATTTATACACTATCAAATGGTAAAAACCAGAGCCCCTTTAAACAACAAATGGCTTGGGCTACGGATTTAGCTATTAGGATGTTTTAAAAAACCCATGGTAACAAATGTAGAAGTGATAACGATTGTATAATTTTAGAATTCGATCCTCTGTAAAACATTGTGATGGCGAAACCGAATGATGGTATATAAAACTCGATGAATAAATTAAATAAATATTGAGGACACAGAATGGGATGCTATATTTTTAAATGCCTATAAGTGTTCCATATCATCTGGTTTACAGGAAAATTGTTGCAAGATGTTAATATCGATGGCATTACCCACCTGTGAGATTGCATCGTTTTGCTTCTTCTGTCTCCGACCGTTGTTGGAGAGGCTGTGGGATGGCTGGAACATATTACCATGTATGGTGGCAATGCCCTCATCTCACCCAATATTGGCCTTTGATTATAACCTGGATATCTAGCATTCTTAAAGTCACGTTAACCTTGCATCCATGGCATGCTTTATTGAACTTCCCGATAGCCGAGTTGAATAAAGACCAGCAAAGTTTTGTACAGCAAGTTTTTATTGCTGCTCGCTCGGAGCTTGCTATGTTTTGGAACAAAAGTTAACTTCCTAGTATTGCTCGAGTGCAATCTAGACGCCACAATTATTATCAATTGGGATGACTTACAGCTTCTACCATAATCGTCTCAGTGTTTTCCATAAAATATGGAGGCACTTCAGTAACACCAATCCTGGGCGAAGGTCTTGACAATAGTTCTGACTTCACTGCACCTGCTTCCGAGAGTACATTAGCTCATGCTTTTAGTTCATGCTCTCGTTTAATTCTAGTTGTGATAGATTTTATCTATATCAGCATAACAAAATGGTTCAGCCTGATCTTATTATTTATTTATTTATTATTATTATTATTTATTACTGTTTACCTCAGCTATATTCTACTTATTTTCCAATGTTTTCATCCTCGTTGCCAGGGGGTTGGGGGGGAGAATGGGAATTTACTGTAAAAAATTTGACTGGATTATCATAATGTTATCTATTTGCTTCATTGTTCATATCATATGTGCTTTGTTTATTCATTATACTGTTGTTTTGCGGATGACTTCTGAGTCAATAAAAATCTTTAAACACAAAAAAAAAGGAGATAGAGCAGGGAAGGCCGACTGTCGGGAAGGCCGACAGTCGCTCAGCAGCGCATGGTTCAGAGGGAGGTATGTTCAAAAGATACTAATGATGCATTAGAACTAGGGCATCCTAACAGTGAGGTTCCAATAATAAGAAAAGTAGTCCAAGTTCCTGTAACTAAAAACTCACTTGAGCTAAAAAATTCCAGTTTATCCTTATCAATTAAAAAGCAGAATGAAAATACAAACAAAAAACACACTTTGAAATGTTTGTATGCTAATGCCAGAAGTCTAAGAAGTAAGATGGGAGAATTAGAATGTATAGCAGTGAATGATGACATAGACTTAATTGGCTTCTCAGAGACAAGGTGGAAGGAGGACAACCAATAGGTCAGTGCTATACAGGGGTACAAATTATACTGCAATGACAGAGAGCAGCATCCAGGAGGCAGTGTGGCACTTTATGTCCGGGATGGCATAGAGTCCAACAGGATAAACATTCTGCATGAGACTAAATGCACTATCAAATCTTTATCGGTAGAAATCCCTTGTGTGTTGGGGAAGACTATAGTGATAGTATACTAAAATCCACCTGGTCAAGATGGTGAGATGGACAGTGAAATGCTAAGAGAAATTAGAGAAGCTAACCAAAGTGGTAGTGCAGTAGTAATGGGAGATTTCAATTACCCCAATATTGACTGGGTAAATGTAACATCAGGACATGCTAGAGAGATAAAGTTCCTGGATGGAATAAACGACAGCTTTATGGAGCAATTGGTTCAGGAGCCAATGAGAGAGAGAGCAATTTTAGATCTAATTCTCAGTGGAGCACAGGATTTGTTGAGAGAGGTAACCATGGTGGGGCCGCTTGGCAATAGTGATCATAATATGATCAAATTTGAATTAATGACTGGAAGGGGGACAGTAAGCAAATCCATGGCTCTAGTGCTAAACTTTCAAAAGGGAAACTTTGATAAAATGAGAAAAATAGAAAAAAACTGAAAGGAGCAGCTACAAAGGTAAAAAGTGAGCAAGAGGCGTGGACATTGTTAAAAAATACCATCCTAGAAGCACAGTCCAGATGTATTCCACATATTAAGAAAAGTGGAAGGAAGGCAAAACGATTACTGGCATGGTTAAAAGGTAAGATAAAAGAGGCTATTTTAGCCAAACGATCTTCATTCAAAAATTGGAAGAAGGATCCAAGAGAAGAAAATAGGATAAAGCATAAGCGTTGGCAACTGAAATGTAAGACATTGATAAAACAGGCTAAAAGAGAATTTGAAAAGAAGTTGGCCATAAAGGCAAAAACTCACAGTAAAAACTTTAAAAAAAAATATATCTGAAGCAGAAAGCCTGTGAGAGAGTCAGTTGGACCGTTAGATGACTGAGGGCTTAAAGGGGCACTTAGAGAAGATAAGGCCATCACGGAAAGATTAAACGATTTCTTTGCTTCGGTATTTACTGAAGTGGATGTTGGGGCCATTTTTAAAGATGGTGCCGGCCATCCAGTGCTCCTACCATGTGACAAGGCCGGCCAATGGCACGGATACCCTATCACATGGTAAGGGCAAAGGGCCATTGGCACCATTTTTATTAGCGCAGTCGATGGCCTGAGAGCGGGAGATTGCTCCCCGCGCCCCCACTGGACCACCAGGTAATTTTAAAGCGTTTTGGGGGGGGGGTCGGGAGGGTGGGGGAAGCTAAGGGGTTGATTTTTAAGGGTCAGGGTGGGTTTTTTGTTTATCGGCTCGAGCGCAGCAGATAAACAAAAACCCAATCGGGCCAGACGCTAAAAATTTTAAGATTTGAATCGGAACTGGAACCGATCAGATTCCGGTTCCGATTCACATCTCTAACACTTACACGATATCCTCTTAGAACAGCCCAGGAGCTGGAATGAAGTAGGCCCTCGAGGAGCGAGTACCTGCTTCCAGGGAAAGCTCTGAGAGAGAGATGGTAACTCACTGGTGTTGTAGGCAGCGGTGACTTCCTGGCAGAAGTTATATTTGGTAGCAGGTCCAGGAACGTGGGCCCTTGAGGAGCGAGTACCGGTTCCAGACTGCGACCTGAAAAGCAAAAGAGAGAGCGAGGACCCCAAGGAGCGGGTACCCCTGGTAAAGTCCGAGGAGGCAGAGTAGCAAGGTAAGTGGAGAGCGAATCCCATCCGCAGCGATACCTGGAGGCAGCTAGGTCGTAAACACTTTGCTAACTCGATTAGCTAGCAAAACAAGAGACCTTAAATATCTGACGATGATGACGTCATCTCAGGGGGACGCCCCTGAGGTTCGCACCACAGCTGGTACTTGTCGGGGCCGCGCCGCGCGTGCGCCCTTAACCCTCATGAGAACATGGTGGAAAGGCAGCATCGAGCCGGTCCGAGGATGCCGGAGAAGGTCGGCAAGATGACGCCGCAGCAGCCAAACTTCCATCAAGCAAAGAGGGAGTCGCCAAAGAGGTAAGGTGGGCGGAGTGGAGACATCACAGTTGCATAACTAACATGTGAATTATGTGCCCATGGTAAAAAGGTAGACCAGTCATTCTGGCGTTGGTTGACATAAGCTCTAAAAAAACGTATTTAATGTTCTGTTGGCTCTCTCTGCCTGACCATTGGCCTGAGGATGATAAGCAGTAGTGTGATCCAGTGTAATGTTAAATTTATGTCAAAGGGTGCTCCAATCCTTGGCAGTTAACTGCGTACCTCTCAGAAATAATATGTTTAGAACATAAGAACATAAGAATATGCCATACTGGGTCAGACCAAGGGTCCATCAAGCCCAGCATCCTGTTTCCAACAGTGGCCAATCCAGGCCATAAGAACCTGGCAAGTGCCCCAAAACTAAGTCTATTCCATGTTACCGTTGCTAATGGCAGTGGCTATTCTCTAGGTGAACTTAATAGCAGGTAATGGACTTCTCCTCCAAGAACTTATCCAATCCTTTTTTAAACACAGTCCATGTAATCAAAATATATAAGTGACAAATAACTGGACAAATTCTGGAGCCGAAGGAAGGCCTGGAAGAGGAGTACCCATCAATAACGACCCAAAATACCGTATTGCCATCTGACGGGGGAAGGTCTACAATAACATCTGTGGATATGTGAGTCCAAGGCTTCTTAGGACAAGGTATAGGTTGCAACAGTTCCCAAGGCTTTCCCACAAGTGGGGCAGGATTCCACATAGTCCTTTACATCAGACTGCATATGGCGCCATCAGTAGTAATGCTGGAGAAGCTCCAATGTTTACTTTTGCCCAGGGTGTCCGGCGTTTCATGAATCATGGACCCATTTTAAGACCTTGGGTTGGAGACGGCGAGACACAACCATCTTACCAGGAGGAACTGTCACTGAAGACGCTAAGAGAATACAGGCAAGGTCTATTATGTGTCAAAGTGGTTCCATTATTTCTTCGGACTCAAAGGTTCAAGATAATGCGTCTGCCCGGAGATTCTTAGAAGCAGGGTGGTAGTGTATCTCGAAATGAAACCGAGAAAAGAACAAGCCCCATTGGGCCTGTTGAGCGTTCAAACACTGTGCTCTAAATTTTTATGGTCTGTGTAAATGGTAATTAGGTGTTGAGCACCCTCCAGCCATTGATGCCATTCTTCAAGGGCCAATTTAAAAGCCAAGAGTTCCTTATCTCCAATACTATAATTGCATTTGGAAGGTGTGAATTTCTGAGAAAAAAAAGAACAAGGATGAAGAGTTCCAGAGTTAGAATGCTAACTAAATACAGTACCCACCCCATAATCAGAGGCATCTACTTCCAAGATAAAAGGATGGGAGGGATCCGGGTGACGGAGGCATGGATCTTGGAGAAAAGCCTTCTTTATAATCTGGTGTGGTTGTGGACTCTGGATCGTAGTAAGAGCTGACTCCACCCACAGGGAGGAGCCCTGTGGGGACTCACTATGATGGGTGTGACCTCAGCAGAGATGGACACAGATATGAGAGACTTTATTGTACTGGAATCGTGAGTGATACCCACAGCATAGAGAGAAGACACAGTCCAGAGTAGTAAGGCTGCTCAATGTTGATATCCCTGGTAGTGGCTCGCAGAGTGGGGTACGCCAGGGAACTCCTTTCAAGATGATATCTCTCAGGATGGATCTGGTAGTGGCCCACAGAGCGGGCCACTACCAGATCTGCACCTCTCTGAACTACTGTTCAGAGAGGTGCAGAAGGTCAGCAGAGCAATGTAGATGATGCTGCTTACTCCGGAGTGTAGAAAAGTAGCTAGGATGAGTACGGTAGTGGCCCGAGGCACGGGGAACACCGGCGGTTCTGTCAGCAAGATGGTGGAAGTGATAATAGTACTCACAAGGCTGAACTGGCGGTTTCCTGAATAAGGATGACAAGAATCTCCAGGCAGGATGGCCCTCCGAGGAGCGGATAGCCAGAACGTAACAAGGCCTCTGAGGAGCGGGTACCTAAGGTGTTCTAAGTTCAAGAAGCAGTTCAAGTAGTGAAGCGAAGCGTCTCCGAATGGAGTGGAATAAGCAAGAAGAAAGTCCTTGCTAACTCGTAGGAAGCATAGGCTGGATGGGTTAAATACTTCTGGCGTGTGACATCATGCAGAGGAGATGCCCCCCAAGGTTCCCGCCATGATGTGGATAAGAGAGGGCCTGGTGCGTGCACGCGTGCCCTAAGTAATTCCGACTCAAGATGGCGGACGGGATCGCCCACGCTCAGGGATGCCGAGGAAGGCAGCGTTTGCAGGCTGAGGCTACCATGGCCTTGAGAATTGCTGTAGCAGGGAAAAGAGAGGTGAGCAGCAAAGGTCGCAGCCATCTGTGACTGACGGGTGCAACACCTTCTTTAGATCCTGGAATGCTTTGACCGCTTCCGGTGACCAATCTTTCATATTAGCTCCTTTACGAGTGAGAGCATAAGAACATAAGAACATGCCATACTGGGTCAGACCAAGGGTCCATCAAGCCCAGCATCCTGTTTCCAACAGTGGCCAATCCAGGCCATAAGAACCTGGCAAGTACCCAAAAACTAAGTCTATTCCATGCTGCTGTTGCTAGTAATAGCAGTGGCTATTTTCTATGTCAACTTAATTAATAGCAGGTAATGGACTTCTCCTCCAAGAACTTATCCAATCCTTTTTTAAACACAGCTACACTAACTGCACTAACCACATCCTCTGGCAACAAATTCCAGAGTTTAATTGTGCGTTGAGTGAAAAAGAACTTTCTCCAATTAGTTTTAAATGTGCCACATGCTAGCTTCAAGGAGTGCCCCCTAGTCTTTCTATTATCCGAAAGAGTAAATAACTGATTCACATTAACCCGTTCTAGACCTCTCATGATTTTAAAAACGTCTATCATATCCCCCCTCAACCATCTCTTCTCCAAGCTGAAGAGTCCTAACCTCTTTGGTCTTTCCTCATAGAGTAGCTGTTCCATTCCCTTTATCATTTTGGTCACTCTTCTCTGTACCTTCTCCATTGCAACTATATCTTTTTTGAGATGTGGCGACCAGAATTGTACACAGTATTCAAGGTGTGGTCTCACCATGGAGCGATACAGAGGCCTTATGACATTTTCCGTTTTATTCACCATTCCCTTTCTAATAATTCCCAACATTCTGTTTGCTTTTTTGACTGCCGCAGCACATTGAACTGATGATTTCAATGTGTTATCCACTATGATGCCTAGATCTTTTTCTTGGGTGGTAGCTCCAAATATGGAACCTAACATTGTGTAACTATAACATGGGTTATTTTTCCCTATATCACCTTGCCCTTATCCACATTAAATTCCATCAGCCATTTGGATGCCCAATTTTCCAGTCTCAGAAGTTCTTCCTGCAATTTATCACAATTTGCTTGTGATTTAACTACTCGGAGCAATTTTGTATCATCTGCAAATTTGATTGCCTCACTTGTCGTATTTCTTTCCAGATCATTTATAAATAAATTGAAAAGTATGGGTCCCAATACAGATACCTGAGGCTGCCCACTCCCTTCCACTGAGAAAATTGTCCATTTAATCCTACTCTCTGCTCCCTGTCTTTTAGCCAGTTTGTGATCCACGAAAGGACATCACCTCCTATCCCATGACTTTTTACTTTTCTTAGAAGCCTCTCATGAGGAACTTCTGAAAATCCAAATATACTACATCTACCGGTTCGCCTTTATCTACATGTTTATTAACTCCTTCAAAAAAGTAAAGCAGATTTGTGAGACAAGACTTGCCTTGGGTAAAGCCATGCTGACTTTGTTCCATTAAAACATGTCTTTCTATATGTTCTGTGATTTTGATATTTAGAACACTTTCCATTATTTTTCCTGGCACTGAAGTCAGGCTAACTGATCTGTAGTTTCCTGGATCCCCCACTGGAGCCCTTTTTAAATATTGGGGTTACATTAGCCACACTCCATTCTTCAGGTACAATGGATGATTTTAATGATAAGTTACAAATTTTTACTAATAGGTGAAATTTCATTTTTGAGTCCTTCAGAACCCTGGGGTGTATACCATCTGGTCCAGGTGATTTCTACTCTTCAGTTTGTCAATCAGGCCCACAACATCTTCTAAGATCACCGTGATTTGGTTCAGTCCATCTGAATCATCACCCATGAAAACCTTCTCTGATACAGATACCTCCCCAACATCCTCTTCAGTAAACACTGAAGCAAAAAAATCATTTAATCTTTCCGCGATGGCCTTATCTTCTCTAATTGCTCCTTTAACCCCTTGATCATCTAACGGTCCAATTGACTCCCTCACAGGCTTTCTGCTTCGGATATATTTTTAAAAGTTTTTTCTGTGAGTTTTTGCCTCTACGGCCAACTTCTTTTCAAATTCTCTCTTAGCCTGTCTTATCAATGTGAGGGGGGCGGTGGTCAGGGAGAAGTTGGGAATGAAGTTGGGAATGAAGTTCCTGTAATAATTGGCAAACCCCAGAAAGCTCTGCATGGCGCGGAGCCTAGAGGGTTGTGGCCATTCCAGAATACTATGAATCTTCTCAGGGTCCATGTCAAAGCCCTGACTCGACACTATATATTCAAGAAAAGGAAGACTTTCTTCTTCAAAACTGCATTTTTCCAACTTGGCAAACAGTCCATTTTCCCAGAATCATTGTAAGACTAGTCAAACATGGTGATGATGCAAGGGTGAATACCATCTGGTCCGGGAAATTTGCTACTCTTTAGTTTGTCAGTTTTCTCAATTACATCTTCCAGCTTCACTGTGATTTGTTTAAATTCTTCTGAATCATCACCATTGAATACAGTGTACCCGAGAGCCATTTTTGATTACTATTAAGCCTGGGGATATGCCATTAATGCAGTTAGTGAAATAGATTCTTAGGGGAGAATCTATGCAGTACAATCCTTCCCATTGAGGGGGTCTGGAATGGACATCCGGGGGGCAGAATAAGTTGCAGTTCTGAAGGAAGGTTGGAGATTTTTGCCTCATTTTGTATTTCTGGCCTATCTGGGGACCTGGGGGTCCATCCTGCTTGGGATCTCTCAGGATGGGTCGAGGACTCACTGCTGTACTCTTCTCCCAAGGTGCAGACTGGTCATCCTGGGAATATTTTGGAATTTGGGATTTTTACATCATAAGAGCCATGCTGGCCACCTGGTCCTTTCTTGGACTCAGGGAATGGGGAACTCCGTGTTTGGGATGCCCAAGGATAGGGAAGACCTGCCCTCTGAGTCGGTCACCTGCTGCAAGGAACAACTCCAGTGTTAGTATTTTTTGGGGACAAGAAAGACTTTTGATTAATTGCTTGGCAGAAAGATTTTTGCTCTCCTTCCTGCCTGGAGCAAAGAAACAGCCCAAGCCGCTGTTTGGACATAGGAACCCACCCCATTGGGATCCCCACAGGAAAAAAGCAAGAGTAAAGATCCTGAAGATCTACTAATTGTAAGTAAGAGACTATCTACATCTTATAGGGCACCCTCTGGGTAGAGAGAGGACTTACTCTCTGTGTATGGCCAGGATTTTGGCCATCTTTGGAAGGGGTTTTCCCAACCAGACTAGGTGTTACCCTGCCCTCGGGGACCACCACTTTACCTAACACAGGAGGGTGGACGGATCCCTTGCCTGTTTAAAAGATTCCTGCACAGATAGAGGATGAAGACTGTAACCAAAGAGAGAAAGTCTGTGGTGCTGAATTCATATTTATTGTGCCATTATTTGCCTAACTTCTGAACAGTAACGTTTTTTTTAAAATTTTGGACACTAACCCAGTGCATCCTGCATGGTTTTTTGGAACATAGCGCACAATGAAGAGATTACCCCTCTCCCAGTGAAATTTCAGTAAGGAGGAAGTCACCCCTGCACTGGGCCCTGAAAGTAAACCTTTTCCCCCAGCCAAAATGATCCACGCCCTGGGGAAAGGGGCACAAAGAAGAGCTAGCCAGGTTCCTACTCAAAAGAGCTTACATATACTTTATGGCCCCACCCATGCAGGACAGGAGCGCCGTGGTGAGTTACAACAGTTTCTGGCATGGGTATTTCCCCAACATCCTCTTCAGTAAACACTGAAACAAAGAATTCAGTCTTTCCATGATGGCTTTATCTTTCCTAAGTGCTTCTTTAACCCCCCTCCATCATTTAATGGTCCAACTAACTCCCTCACAGGCTTCCTGCTTTGCATATATTTTAAAAAGTTTTTTGTTTTTTTTTTTATAAACTTTTGTCCCTACAGCCAGTTTCTTTTCAAATTCTCTTTTAGCCTACTTTATCAAACTTGCCAATGTTTATTTTTCAGATCAGTTAAGCCGGTGTCTATGGGGAAAATGCTTAGCTGCCTTAGTACATCTGGCCCTTAATGACATTATTATGCCTTTGAAATAATAATAAGGCTTCTACTGTAAAAAGGAATGAACAATGTTAGGTGTAAATCACAGAAACCTAGAGCGACAACATAGTTGCATGCTGAAAGGGGCAGGCTGAGTCAGTCCTGGCTTTTCACCCATTGTATGCACGTAGGCCTCTGATCCCTTCGCTAAGGTTTATACTTCACCCAGCAGAAGACATATTGTGCTTGTTAGTGTAGTGCAATGATGGACCTGGGCCACACTATTTTGCTATGGAATTCCTCTCCAGGCGTTGCCATGCCGTTGCAGTCCTGCTTTTGGTCAGAGGAGACAGAGAATATTCTGGGAGGAGAGGATTTTGGTGCTGAGAGGGAGAGAGGTCCAGTCTCTCATCTCTCTGCAGGAGTTTGCAGTTTGGGGAAGTTGCACCATGGTATAATGGGTTATAATTATAGACAGTTCCTTGCGCTGCTTCTGAACCAGAGATGGCCTAAACGAGTGAACCTCTCACCCTGGGTTTGTTTCCCTATGGGAAAAAGAAGACCCGGATCTGAGCTCCATTTGTGAACAAAGGTCTTGGCAGAAGGAGCAAGAAGGGAGCACGTCAGGTGCCTGACAAGAAGTAACCAACACTGTGGAAGGAAGAAAGGAGACGAGAGTTGCCCAGCCGCTGCTCTTATCCAGCGATTCAGGAATCCCAAGGGGAAAAGTTATGTAGGAGAATGATTCGTGCATTGCATATTCAGGCACCAAAAAGAGTCTGGAAGCCCAGCATTTGTTCAAGGGATCCTAGCATAGCCTAGTGGTGAGAGCAGTGGGCTATGAACCAGGAGACCAGGGTTCAAGTCCAGCTCTTGTTCCTTGTGACCTTGGGCAAATCACTTTACCCTCCATTGCCTCAGGTACAAAAACTTAGATTGTAAGCCCTCTGGGGATAGAAAAATACCTACAGTACCTGAATGTAAACCGGTGTGATATCTCAATTGAGATCAAATGTCAGTATATAAAAATAATAAATAAATAAAATCCAGGAAAAGGACTTAGGAGATCCCGGGAGGGTGCCTCAGTGAGGGTTAGCAGCCCCTGCTTTTGGATTTTCAGCGTGTGGCACCTGTGTGCCACAGAAGGTGTACGGAGTTAATATTCAGATGATGTATTGTGCGGAGGTGGTGGCTTTTCTCCTAAGGGAAGTCTGCAAAGTTTGCAGTAAGGCACTTTGGGAAGGATCCAGTGACTCTAATGTTATCTTTGGTCGGAGGGGACCACCAACAGCTCTTTGACAGACAGCTTGGTAGGGCCCCTTTGGGCTTGGCTTTAGGAGAAGGTAATGAAAACCCTGACTACATTTGGCCTGGGGCTTCCCCAGAGTCGTGCAGAAAGGAGGTGGATGTGGCTGTCACCCTCTCCAGGGGGTGATAGGGGGGAGTCGCAGGAGTGCAGGCAGAGCTACTCTGGCAGTGTCCCAGGAAGCCCGAGGGAAAAGGAAGATCTGTAGTTGGGAGGATTAGAAGAGCGAAAGAAAAAAAAAGTGAACTTTAATTGTGCTGGGAAGTTTTGCCTGAACCCAGGAGGCAAACTGTGCCAATCGGGAACTTGCTGCGGGGCCTTGGGAGAATCCCAATCGGATCTGCACCCGAAAGGGATCAGGACGCAGGCTGTGGGCTTCAGACTGAACTTTGGGCTCAGGTAGGATCGTTTCATGGCATGGGGTTTCCCCATAGGATTCCCCCTCTACTGGGCTGTAGCACAAATGAGTAGGCAGTGGCAAGCTCCCTCCCAGGAGCTGGAGAGATGGACACCAGCACCCCAGCAGAGACCCCGTGTAAATAGTTCAACTGTACAGTTTCAGTTGTTGAATGTTTGTGGGGGCGATGATTGACCTTTTGGAAATGATCAGTAAATATGAGTTGAACGTCCAGTCTGAGTCCAGCCTGTCTGTCCTTGAGGAATAAACCACACCAGAAAAACACACACACACCAGAGAAGGGGCTCTCCATCACGTGGGCCACAGAGGTTTTCCCCTCCCCCACAGAAAGAGCTCACTCCCTGGGAAGTTCGGGAAGGAGGGCAAGAGCAGCCCCGACTTATAAATACTTTTATAGCCCGAGGGGAATGAAAAAAACACCAGCAAAGGGTTGCATGCATATTTTTGGAAATAATACAACCATTCAGAATGAGGTTAAGTGAGGTCAGTGCTATCTTTCTGGAAAAATGATGCCAGTACTCACAAGCAGGATGCATGTTTTTTTGAGGGATCACAGGGCAAATCGGGTGAAGAAATAAGATGCCGGTACTCAGTACTGGCAAGTACCCCCTGAAGAAAAGCCCTGAGTGAAGTATTCTTCAAAGTTGCTAATAAAGATACTTGCAGGGGTTATCATTTATTAGTTCTACATGTCCTTAACTGCAGAGCCTTTCCTCTTATTTTGCTCATTAGAGATCCTCTGTGCAAGGACATTCCCGGAAAGTAGCATTCACAGTAGCTAATAGAAAGGTTGAGCCAGGTACATTTATTTATTTATTTCATTTATTTATTAGTCACCTGGTGGTGAACTCTTACAAGGGTTACATACATAATTCATTAACAACAAAATAAAATTAAAGCAATAAAAATTCTTAAAAGTGTAACCATTACATAAAATGCAATAACAACTCATGAAATACAAAATAAGACAGACTAAAACTAAAACATAGATTTTGGGTCAGGCAACACAGCAATGATTGTCATTCCGGGAACACCAGCTGGAAGAGAGAGGTTAGTTTTTAACATTGTGTAGAAAGTCAAATGCAAATCTACAGGCAACGAATTCCAAAAAATAGGAGCTGCAACTGAAAAAGCTTTCGCAAGTTTCCACAACACGAGCATAACGCATAAATGGTACATCCAAGAGGCCTCTCTGATAGGAATGTAATGCAGGAGGGGGATTATAAGATTTAGCATAGCATTTGCCCAAGGAAAAGAATCAAAACTCATTAACCTATGAACTATTGTTGCTATTTTATATTTCACATGGTAGGATACCGGCAACCAATGGAGGGCAGCCAACGCCGGGGAAATATGATTTTGAATATTTCTTCCGGAAATCAGGCAGGTAGCAGCATTCTGCAAGGTTTGCAAAGCCTTTAATGCATAATCAGGCAAACCAATATATACAGAATTACAATAGTCTAGAAGAGGCAGAACAAAGGCCTGAACAATTGTCCGAAAATAAGCAGATTCTAACAAGGGTTTAAGGACACGCAGGACTCTTAATTTTAAAAAACCCGATCTCACAACTGACAATTTGAGAAAGAAAGTATAAATTGGAATCAATAAAAAAAACAAAAACTCTTTACACATGAGGCCACATGCGGCAGTTATGGCGATACCTACCATAGTAGCATTAATGGAATTGTCTCTTGCGTGAGCACAGTTACTGTTGGTCATGGCAGTACTTGGTTTATATGTAGAGCCAGTTTAAGACAATAGCAATCAATATGGCTGGGAACTTTCTGGATTTGGCCCAGAGATTCCAGAATGCTAAAAGAATTGCTAGATCTCTGGGCCAATATCAGAAAACTCCAGGTCCTGCTGCAGAAGCAGGCCTAAAAGAAAACATCAAAAGGGCGTCCTGGAGAAGATCCATTGAGCCCCATGCACCAGAAGGAAGAAGTGTAACATCAGGCCTCACGCATTGGAAGGAAGATAGAGTGTGCCATCGGGCTTCCTGTGTAAGTTCGCAGAGCAGGGGCGTCCTTAGTCCTATGCGTACAAGTCTCCTCAGGCAGCTAGTCAGCCGTAAAGAAGGAGAGGCCCATTGGAGTCACCATGGACCCATCCAAAAGCAGCTGAAGAAGAGACCTGTTGGAGCTGTCGGCACACACCAACCTGCCTCTGGCCTAAATCAAGAAGAGGCTTCGGGATCCCGAGCGCATTCCAACCTGCCAGCAGCCTGAGTGAAGAGGAAGCAGCAGGACCCCTTCTTCTTGTGCAGATTCCATGAAAAAAAGGGAGTCTGAGTGTATGAGAGAGCATGTGTGTGTGAGAGAGAGAGTCTGCATATGAGTGAGATCCTGTGCATATGAGAGAGGGAGTGTGTGTGTGTGTGTGTGTGTGTGTGAGAGAGAGAGAGAGAGAGAATGTGGGTTTATGAGAGAGGAAGCATGTGTGAGAGCATGGGTCTGTGTGTATGATAGCATGTGTGTATGAGAGAGAGGGAGCATGTGTGTTCGTGTCTATATGTGAGAGAAAGGGAGCGTGTATGTGTATGTCTGTGAGAGAGAGAAAAGGGAGCATGTCTGTGTGTGATCATGTGTGTGAGAGGGAGCATGTGTGTGCATATGAACCTGTGTGTGTAAGTGAGGATGAACATGTGCAAGTATATGAGAGAGGAGAAAGTTTGTGCACCCCTTCCCCACCCCTACTAAATCACAACAATCTCAAGGTGACTGGAAATCAAAAGTTCTCAGGTATGGTTATGACTTCAAGTGCCTCAACTGCGAACAGCAGTGAGATATGGTGTCTAGCGCTCCCTGTGTTACTTCTGCTCGCATCCTTGTTTTGCCACTACCTCAATACTGTGATTTAAAATTTTAGAAAGCTGCTTCTTTTTGTAATAGTTCCGCGACTGGCCCTACTCACCCCAGGATACCACAAGCCTCACTGCGGTAGGGACGCTGCCACCTTTCTCCCCTGTGTGCACCTCAGTGCAAATAATATAGGGCTCGCAGTTGGAATTGGAGTTCGTGCTTGGAGATAATGTCAGCATTGGCTGGGGATCTAAACCTCAGCCCCACTTCAGCCGAGCCTCAGCAACAGGTCCTCCTGCTCTGCAGTGCTTGTTGCTAGTTCTTCCCTCTCCGTGTTCCTGCCTGCCTTGTTCCATTCCTCTCTTACTCCTTCTTTGCCTTTGCCCTGCTTTGCCCAGCCTTACCTCTCTCCTGCCTTGTCTCTGCCTTCCCTTGCTCATCCCAGTCCTGCCTGCCCTTCCTTGAGCTGATCTCTCGTGCTTGACTACAGTCTGGAACTTGACCGTGCCTGTCTGTCGCCTGTCCAGACCTCGCTCTGCTCCTTGGCTTCTGTCACGTAAGAGATGGCACTGGCGCTGGAATGGAGGCAGGCCCTCGAGGAGCAACAGGTAGTGTTATAGTCGCCTGCCAGCCCTCGAACCCAAAGGCTCAACCTGCTGGAGGAAAGGGCTGGAACAGGTGAAGCTCAGATCTGGTCCCAGTTCCTGTGAGTCTCCCTGTTGTCAGTGGGGGCTTCCCTAGGGCTGTACCAACCTCACCACATGGTGGTGCAAGAGCTCCCACACCATGACAGGTTTGCTCCACAGCTTCATTTCTTCTCTGGGGGGGTTTTTAAAAAAAAAAGCTGCTTGTTTTTGCTGCCCCCCCTGGCAGGAACGAAAGAGTGGGATATCAAAACTGTCCCCACTCCACGAGGAGAAGAACTGAAGTACAGTGCAAGATGCGGGAGATTCTCTATTTGTTTGGCCAAAAACGTAGGGAGGAGGCAGGGCCGGATTTACACATTTTTATGCCCTAGGCCAAAGCACAATTCTGTGCCCCCTCCCCCTCAAAAGTCGATTTATAATTTACAATTGAATATGTAATTGTTTATTTTTGAAACATGTAAGCACTTAATTCAATCTTTATAATCTTTGAACCATATATTTTTAATTCAAAACTACTCACATCGCCCTGCGGAGGTTCTTCTGTCCGACCCAACCCACGCTGAAATATTTTTAACCTGACCCGGCCCGCAAAATGCAGACGTCTGCCTAAATAACCCATATGAGGTACGACGATTGGTTCGTTCAAATTATTCACCCAGATGGCGTATTCGATACAAAAAACAGCGAATAGAATTGACATAAAATGCAGAAGATTTACATCGATTCTCATCTGACATCATAGAATTTTATTGAAATGTTTTGCATTTTGTGTCAAACTAACATTACACCACATTAAATGGATGCCACATAAACAAGCCATAAGTTGTGTATGTTTCATGTTTTGTAATAAAAATCGCAGCCCCCTTATAATTTGGCGAACACCCTACCGTCAACTTTTTCTGCTTGCGGCTTTCAGCCCTGAGTTAACAAAAACAGGATATAAAAGTAGTAACGATATATTTTACGTACCTATTATCAGTAGATATGTAGAAGACAAGCGATGTGAGCGTAATGAATCACTTGGAATCACTATTGCAACGCCAAATCTGGAATTTTCCTTTCACACGCGGTTTACGCTGAGTGTGTGAGAGAGAAATAGCAAATGCTTTTTGCCTGTGACTGAGCAAGACAGCGCAAACTGTAGAGATGGGCAACGTAGATGTACAGCTCAATTTATTTAAAGTACTAGCTGTACCTGGCCACGCGTTGCTGTGGCTCAGTCTGGTTAAATGGAAAAGAAAGAAAAGAGAAAGCACACGTTTCTAATATGTTTAATTTCACAATGCTTGTGGGTATACAATATTTTTTGTTGCTCCATTGTCTGGGCAGATATAGAGATTGTCTGGTTTGCCGACTCTAGAACACGCAACATATAATTGTCCATGTGAGAAGCAATCCGTGTCTAGATGTAAACCGCATAATTCTAGAAATGAAAAAGAATGAAAAAAGAAAAAACATAAACTATACTCAGTAAATGAACGGTATGGTAAACGACACAGCTCAATTCCAACGCAATGTCACACGAAATAATTAAATCAAAATGAAAATAAATCGAAATCTGAAAATTCAATTTAACAATGCAATCGGAAACATTGAAATGGAATCGTAAAATATTTAATACAAGCCGTTAAGCCTGTTAAAACGGGCGAGATTTAAGTGGCGCAGGATAGACATTTGTTTTCCATTTGGATCTTGAAACGTTGCTTTGTGATGGCTCTCGTGATTCTTCAAAAGCTCCTATCTTGGTCATGAATGGAAAGATTTGGGAATTGCAAGACTTGGTATCTCTGCTTTCAGCAGCACAGGCTAGTTGAGTCTGGATGTTGGACATTAAATGTTAGAAAAGAGGGCAGGAGTTTCTGATAAAATGGCTCTGTCTTCCTGTCTTGACGAACCATGAATATAGCAATCTATTTAACATGATTATCATGTAGCAGTAGAAAATGCCATTTGCCAGGATATCTGTTTTTTTTTTTAATAAAAAAGTTTAAATTAAAAGAACTAATTATATATTGTTGGCCATTAGTCATAATGCAAACATAAGGAGATATAATTTCATGTGATAATAAATGGTTTAAGCAAATGCAGTACCTAGGGACTCATCCCACTACTATTAAATTTTATGGTGCATAGAATTCTTTTATGGAATATTATACCTTGTTACTATATATTAAACCTTGTTATGAAATATTAACCCTTACTGTTTAATGAAGCTTGCTTTTGCATATCCATCCCTTATTGCTATTATATGCTAAAACAAGATCGCTGCTAAATATTCAATAGTATCTAGAATGTTGAAAATATCAACTTGCATGTGTCATGGTTGTATTCATCCTTTTTTGCTCTTCCTTCAAGCTGCTTATATTTTGTTTGCTAATATAGATTTATTTTTCTATATTTACCTTTTATATGGAATAAAGAGCATGCAGTGGTCAATATTCAAAACTGGCCATTTAAGTACTTTAGCCAGTTAGAACCTATCCAGCTAAGTTACGATGTATATTCAGTGGTAGCAAGCCGCATAAGAACATAAGAAATTGCCATGCTGGGTCAGACCAAGGGTCCATCAAGCCCAGCATCCTGTTTCCAACAGAGCCCAAACCAGGCCACAAGAACCTGGCAATTATCCAAACACTAAGAAGATCCCATGCTACTGATGCAATTAATACCGTAGCAGTGGCTATTCCCTAAGTAAATTTGATTAATAGCCGTTAATGGACTTCTCCTCCAAGAACTTATCCAAATCTTTTTTGAACCCAGCTACACTAACTGCACTAACCACATCCTCTGGCAACAAATTCCAGAGCTTTATTGTGCGTTGAGTGAAAGAATTTTCTCCAATTAGTCTTAAATGTGCTACTTGCTAACTTCATGTAATGCCCCCTAGTCCTTCTATTATTCGAAAGTGTAAATAACCGAGTCACATCTACTCATTCAAGACCTCTCATGATCTTAAAGACCTCTATCATATCCCCCTCAGCCGTCTCTTCTCCAAGCTGAACAGCCCTGATCTCTTCAGCCTTTCCTCATAGGGGAGCTGTTGTATGGCTAATTCTCTCCACCCCAGTCTGCCTATTACACACCTACTTTTTATACATCTACATTTTTAGCCATATAAGGGACTTGTATGGCTAAGCAGTGGTTACTGAAGATGGGGGCATATTCAGTGGCTGTTACTTAGCTGCATAAGTCCTGCTTATCTGGCAAAATAGCACTGAACATGCTTTGAATATTGACCTCGTAGCACTTATTTTGCTCACATTCATTCTTAAATATATTTCTCTGAGTCCGTTCTTCAGTTGTCCTTGCTGTCTGCATACTTTCCATGAGTCAGTGTGCGATGTCTGCCCAGGCTTCTAGTGAGGATCAACGGCCTTTGCTTAAATTCACAGTGGTGGGGAGTAACTAGACGAGCTTTCAAAGATCTTTAAACCATTATTTCTCTGGAAAAATGTGATGCAAATCAGAAAGAAATTGGAGGGAGGGGGATTTCTAATGTTTGTTTTAATTGCTCTCTGAATTAATTAAAAAAAAATCCCTTGCAGCTACAGTGTGCACTAGGCTTTGCTGAGATAGGATTTCTATTTAAATGATTTGGACTTAGCATTGTTAGAAAACAAACAAACAAGGAAATTCAAATAAAGAACATATGGTCTTCTGTAGGGGAGGAGGAACTAGAACAGTGGGTGGTCTTAAATACCATATGTCCTACAATACTTAGAGCACAATGAGGCTGGTTAACTTTTCAAATTCAGGTGATGAGATAATGTTGGCACAAAATAGTTTGCTTTTGGTGTGTACACATGTGAATCTATATATAGATATAGATACACGAATATAATATGTATTTATTTATTTAGGTGTTTTATATACCATCATTCCAAACGTAGATCACAACAGTTTACAAGATCCGCATACATATTCATGGTCAAAGATCACATACTGTGTGGTAGTATTCACCTTCTAGTTCGACACCGCTTTGTATACATGTTCTTGTTCATAATCATAAGTATTTTAGGAAATTACACAATCTACAGTATATTCTAGTTCATATTTGTGCATTTTCATGGTTGACTGAACAGGAATACAGGAACTAATCCTACTAAAAATGTACGTCACATCATTCATTATTATTACTAGCTCCATTTACATCAATGTACGTCACATCATTCATTGCTTATTGCCCGCTCTGTTAACATTAACTTATATCACATCATTCATTGCTTATTGCTCGCTCTGTTAACATTATCTCTGGTACTGATGTTGTTGTTATCAGATTGTTGGGTTTTTACGTTAAGTCACATGCTTTTCTGAAGAGCCTTGTTTTCAGTTCACGCTTGAAATTCTACCTGTTATTTCATGTATTGACTCTGGAAGAGGAAAACATTCAGGCTCTTATTTGTGTTAGGTGTGTTTTCTGAGTTGAAGGTACCATAAGCAGTCCTTTGTTTTGTGATCTTAGGTCTCTTTGTGGGGTGTAGTTTTGAATTGCCACTCCTGATAAACTTGGGATACTGTTGTTGATGATACTGAATATTAGAGCTAAATCTTTATAGTGAATTCTGGATTGTATAGGAAGCCAGTGCAGTGCAATCAGCGAGGGGGTGATGGGTTCAAATTTCCTTGTTCCTACTGTAGTGAAAATAAGCCTGAGAGCCCACCACGTCCAAACTCTCAAGGCTGTGTGTAAGGGAAGAGGAAACCAATTCAACGGGCACCAGGAAGATCGAGGCTGCCACGGTAAGGCCCCCAGCGGCATTACTCCAATCAGAGCCTGTTCTATAACTACCCGATGTCTCATTGATTTATGATTATAAAAGTAAATTAGAGCTCTAAGTTGAGAAGCGGCGTAATACCAGGATAAACTGGGCACTCCCAGACCACCCTGCACCTTCGGTTGATATAAGATCACAAGAGCGATCTGTGGAGGGCTCTTACGTCAGATGAAATCAAAGATTTTTTTCTGCCAAAGGCGCAACAAGGCTGTCGAGAGGAAAATAGGAAGGGTAGAGAACAGATACAGCATGCATGGTAGTACATTCATAAAGAACATAAGAACATGCCATACTGGGTCAGACCAAGGGTCCATCAAGCCCAGGATCCTGTTTCCAATAATGGCCAATCCAGGTCACAAGTACGTGGCAAGTACATTAAACAAAACATTAAATAAATCTCAAGCTCTTATTGCTTATTAATTAGTAGCAGTTTATGGATTTTTCCTCTAGGAACTTATCCAAACCTTTTTTAAACCCAGTTACACTAGCTACTGTAATCACATCCTCTGGCACTGAGTTCCAGAGCTTAATTATGTGCTAAGTGAAAAACAATTTTCTTCAGTTTGTTTTAAATGAGCTACTTGCCAACTTGATGGAGTGCCCCCTAGTCCTTCTATTATCTGAGGGAGTAAATAACTGATTTACATTAACTTGAAAAGGTCCTTTCATGATTTTGTAGACCTCCATCATATCCCCCTCAGTCGTCTCTTCTCCTAACCGAACTGTCCTCACTTCTTTAGCCTTTCCTTATAGGGCAGCCGTTCCATGTCACTTATCATTTTGGCCACCCTTCTCTGCACTTTCTCTAGGGCAATTATATTTCCCTTTTAGATGCAGCGTCCAGAATTGCACACAGCACCCAAAGACGCGTCCCCACCATGGAGCGACACAGAGGCACCATGATATCATTTGCCCCATTTGCCATTCCCCCCCCCAACAACCCCCAACACTCTGCCCGACCAAGCCACGAGAAGCTGCCCCGCTGCCAACATTTCAAATCTCTATGATTTGCTTTTAGGAGGGGAACATAATTAAGCTCAAACAGAGCAGCAGTGCGAGCACCAAGATGAACTCCGAAGTGCTTAAGTGAAGTTCTAGCCCAGCGGAACGGGACCTTAATACAAAATATATAATATAATAATAATGTGTGTATGGGTGTGGAAGAGAAACAGGATGGTGGCTAGTGTACAATCATAAACAATTTTTGAGGAAATATCTAGACAACTAATTTGCATTAAAAAAAAAACATTTTTGGCCTTAGTTCTGCAAAATTCATGCTGTGTAATACAGGGTTGATTAGCAAGAGACATTCAGCTTACATGTTTGTCTCATACTACAGTAGGGATATACTGGCAGGTTTGGGGAGATCGGGCTGCTTTGCCTCGCTAAAGCTTTTTATTTATATATCAGGGCAAAGCAACGTAGGAAGTAGAGAGAATTGGGGTCAGTGTCAGGAAGCAAGGGTGGCAGAGTTACCAGATGGCTCTGTGACACCAAGGACAGACTAAGTCAATCCTGTTTCATTCCATTGTATGCATACAGAAATAGTCCTGCTTTTCCAGGAGCGTCAGAACAATATCTCCATATGTGTAATAAGGTCAAAGAAACCAGGATTTGTCCCACTGATCCAGGTGACATGGAGTCATTTGGTGACCAGTATTTAGTAGGCCATTAAGAGGACAAGTTATATGGCTACAGTTATCTAGATAACTTGCCCAGTATACGCAGTGAGATAAACGCCCCGTCAAATATACTTATTTAAAGTTATCCGGCTACATATATATATATATTACCAGGGTAAATCCCTAGGACTGGAAACTGCCCTCCTTTCAGTGACTACATCTAGTGGCCAAGATTCACAAGGTGGCCTCATTTAGCCACAAGAAAAAGTAGATGTTCTGGGTATGGGGAGAGGTCGGGGGTGAAGGCAGAAAAGAAGCGTATATATGCATAATTGCGTTTCAATTATGTGTGTGTACTTTTGCCCCATTCTTCTGCCCACAATAAAAGCAGGTACATAGTCTGTGGCTACTTTTGTCCCCATGGACTTGTTAGCCAATTTTTAAATGGACTCTGTACTTAAGCGGGCTAATCAAAATTGCTCCCCTTAGTGTTATTTTTTGCTTTTTTGTTGTGACTCGTTCTCCCTAGTTCACTCACTAATTTTGAGCTCTGATGGAACTAAAGTGGCATTCAATGATGCTTGGCAGGCGTACCAGCTGCTGTCTGCTGCTCTGATAAATGAGTCAGGGATACTCATAACTGCTGATTTCCCAAGCTGTCATACGCTTAACTACTGGGGGGGAAAAAAGTACTGTGTACATGTCTAGAGCAAAAACAAGAGAAAAGTAGTATTTCTATTAGCAGATATGATTAAATCCAGAAGATTTCATAGGAAAGAAACACACAGTTTTTAAAAATATATTTTTGTCATCTAGCACATTTTCTATAAATGTATGCAATTTTAATCCTATTTATTTATAGGAGAAAATTGAACACAAAATAAATGCCATCTTATTTTATGCAGAATATCATGTAAATTGGGTTAGATTTCATCTTTTTTTTTTTTTTTTTACAGATGCTAGGGCTCTTAAACAGAGCTGTCAGAAGGGGAGAGCAAGGCAGACAACTGCCAGGGTCACCAGTGCACCTCATCTCAGGGGCAGGGCCCTCTGGAGTTTCTATATGACTGCTGTTCCTGTTTCCCTTTGGCTAGTCCTGCCTCTCCAGACTGCCTGGGGCACTGCTTGGCCCTGCAACAGGTCTGATCTTGAAACACATAGGGTCTGATTATATCCATCTTGGCTAGTGTGTACATTTTCAAGAAAGGAGGAATGCGTGCCACAAAGAAATGAATTAACTGTGTGCTGAAATTCAGCGTGGTTTTTTTTAATGCCAGTGCTTAACATTTTAACTCATGATGCAGTAAGCCAGGAGTGGCCAACTTCAGTCCTCAAGACCCACAAACAGGCCTGGTTTTCAGAATATCAACAGTGAATATATATGAGATCTATTTGCACATAGTGAAGGCAGTGTATGCAAATCTATTTCATGCATATTCCTTGGGCATATCCTGAAAACCAGGCCTTCTTTGTAGCTCTTGAGGTGGCCACCGCTGCAGTAAGCTAATGGTATGCTAATGCAGGGGTTCTTAACCCAACCCTTGGGGCACACCTAGCCAGTCAAGTTATCAAGATATCCACAATAAAAATGAATGAGACAGATTTGCATTCAAGGAAGCAGTGCTTGCAAATCTATCATGCATATTCATTGTGGATATCCTGAAAACCTGACTGGCTGGGTGTATTATAAGTACTTAAAAAAATGCTATACTGGGTCAGACCAAAGGTCCATCAAACCCAGCATCCTGTATCCGACAGTGGCTAGTCCAGGTCCCAAGTACTCGTAGGATCCCAAAGAACAGGTCCAATCCCGAGGACTGGGTTGAGAACCACTGTTAATGCATCAGGAGTTAAAAATGAGCACAAACCCAAAAATGTGCAATAAGAAAATGCTTAGGGCCAGATTTTAAGAATTACGCGTGGGTGTAGATTTGTGCGTGCAACCTGGCGCCCCACCTTCCTCTCCCTTCCCCTATCTAACCCGCCCCCCAGCCCTACCTAAATCCCCCCCGCCTTTATTTTTTTATTTACGTCTGCCTCTGGGCAGGCGTAGGTTGCGCGCACCGGCCAAGTGCCGGCGCGCAATCCCCTGGCACAGGCGCTGTGCCAGAAGCCTCGGTCCTGCCCCCGCCCCGTTTCTCAAGCCCCGGGACATAAGCACGTCCCAGGTCTTGCGCGCATCGCCGGGCCTATGCAAAATAGGCTTGGCGCACGCAGGAGTGGGTTTTAAAGGTTTACGTAATACGCGCGTAACCCTTTAAAAATCTGCCCCTTATTGCACATAAAATATGATTTGTACACATAAACCACATTTTCTGTACTAATCATTTTTTCAGCACACAAAAAAATGCATCCTACCCTACACATTCTGCTAGAAAGCATTTTTTGAATCATATTTTATGCGCGAAAACATACTTTGTGTGCAAAGCTTATTTTCTGTGCATAGAGCAGAACTGCTTACCTGAAACAGGTTTTCTCCGAGGACAGCAGGATGTCATCATCCGATGCAGCCTGGCTCAGAACTTTTATGTCAAAGTTTCTCTAGTTTTGACTGTGCCTCATTGGGCATACCCAGCATATCACTATACATGCATCCATGCAGGGGCCCCTGCATTCTTGTTCCTTAGCATTATAAGGAGAAGCTAACCCCAAGGAGAGGTGGATAGATTTCATAAGGACTGATATTCTGCGGTCCTCAGAGAATACCTGTTACAGGTAAGCAACTCTGCTTTCCCTAAGGTCAAGCAGGATGGCAGTGCTCACACAAGGGGAGTCTCTAGCTACAGACTGCCCCAAATGACAAAAGGAAAACAACAAACATGTCAAAGGGCACAACAAACTATTTTTGTTGACAACCAGCCTTTCTTCCTTGTATACCTTACCTATGAGGGGCAACCTGCAACAAAAAAAATAACAGACTCTAGAAGAGATCTGATTGGGTTCCACACCTCAAACATATTCTTCAGAACAGATTGGCCAAACCTTCTCTCATGACAGGAGTCCCTGTCCAAACAGTAGTGTGATGTGAATGTGTGTAGTCTTGTGGATCTCTTTCATGGAGGCTGGTCTAAGGTGAGCCACTGACACTGCCATGACTCGGCAGAATGAGCCTTGACATGACTCACCAGATTCAGGCCCACCTGGCTATAACTGAAGGAGATGCAATCTGCTAGCACCTGGATTTAGTCTGTTTGGCAACAGCAATCCCCAATTTGTTGATGTCAAAAGAAACAAAAAGTTGGGTAGACTTTCTATGGGCTTCAGTCCGCACCAGGTAAAAGACCAAGGCACTCGTGCAGTCAAAATTATGCAGTTCTGGTTCACCTTGGTGAGAATGTGGCCTAGAAAAGAATGTAGAAAAGACAATTAACTGATTAAAATGGATTTTCGAACTCCACCTTAGACAGAAACTTAGGTTGGGTGTTCAGAACCACCCTATCATGATAAAACCCCTTCCTCCTTCCTCCTAGTCACTTCCTCAAGGGGAGTAAGGGCTTCTTCTCCCCATCCTCAGGGGAAAAGCACCTGCATATATCCACTTTGGCTACTTCAGCTCCACTATAACCTGTAGGTCCTCTTCTCTGTTAAAACTCCATCCTAGAAAGAGGGCAACTCCCACCAAATTGGGAGTTACGTTATTTCAAAAAAATGTATTTATTTATTTATCTAATGCTTAAATAAATAAATAAATAAATAAATAAATAGATAGATAAAATTGACCAAGGCTTTATACTGTCCCAGGACACCTCTTGAATTTAAGGGGATACCACACCACCAGAAGCAACATCATTCTGATACCTTTCGTACTACTTGTACTGAATCCAGCACTACCCCAAATGCGATCCATTGATAACTTCACAGAAATGCAGACTTGAAAATCTAACTTTTTTTTCCCATAAACTCCACTAAATAAAATTTGGGAGTCTCCCCCACTCAGAATATCTGATACTCTTAAAAAGTGAAAGACACAATGTGGGGTTTTCTCTACACCATCATCCCAAGATATTCAGGAAGGATTCCAGAGTAAAGGACCTCTGATGGAGAAGGCTTAATCACGGGCCTCCACCAAATGAACCACACGAATTGAAGGTACCTTTGTGGCCTCGCCTTGGACCGGACTATGAATTACCACAATGTTTGGGGTGGTAAGTACCACATGATAAATTATATTCATTAATATGATTTGTCTTCAGGTTTGTAGCCTGAGTGGGGGATGAGACAGGGTCTGTGACTTCAATACCATAATTCTGTGCCCTGCCCAAACAACCTCTCACTTGTAGAACCACAGAGCAGTTAAAATCATCACACCAGAATAAAAGTGTAATTAACCATTTACTAGTATTGTGTAAGTAGGCAGTAAATGCAACCAGAATATTAAAGGGGGAATGTACAGTAGTGAAGTATAAAGAAATTTGCAGTTTTCATATTTTAAATCAAGCAATGCAAAAATAACACTGGGTATGGCCTGTTAGCCAGGGCGACCAACATACTCATATGGATAGTAAAAAAAAAAAAAAAGGAACACTAATAGAGAAAGGTTGGGGAGGGGGGAGGGGGGAACAGGGAAATACACAGCTTTCAAAAATTGTATTTACCCAAATACTGAAAAAGGGGGGGGGGGAGGGGAATCCAACCCAATGTCACCAGTTTGAAAAGGTTGCATTCCTTTGGCTTCCTCCTCTGCTGGCTATGTAGTGCTGCTCTCTGGGAGAGCTAAACAATACAGCCCTTTTCCCAAATTGTTAACACTGTCAGTACTGGATGTTGGTTCTTTCAGAACATTTATTTATTTATTTATTTAGAATATTTGTCATTCACAGGAGAACACACAGAGGTTTTTGACATATTTTTATATTTTTTCACCTTGGCTGTCTCTACAGGGCTGAAAATTCTTTTTTGACAGGTCCAAAACAAATCACTCAGATCCAGATGCAGCTCAGTCCACATTCTAAAGCTCCAACTCATGATAAGCATGTGGGGACAGGAATCTGATTTATTGTCGCTTGCTACACTTCCAACAGACCATAATAGGCAGAACACAGTGCTCAGGAGGGAACATAGAATTGCAGAATTGCATTTATCTAAGGGGCAGTATTGTTAGTCAGCAGTTTATGTATCAGCATAACAATTTTGTAGTTGATACACCACTCAACAGGTAATTAATTTAGAGAATGGGGGTTATATGATTATGGGCACCAATGCCTGTCAGAACTCTAGCAGCAGAGTTCTGCACAGTTTGCAAAGCCCTGAACACGTTGGCGGGAACACCATTGAGCATATTCTGTCACCATTCTTCAACCCTGCCTCACTGGCATTAGCTGAATCTCTGCCAGCTGAACTCAGTCAGATTCTCCAAGATCAAGTAGTAGTATGACTTATTTAAGGCTATACTTTATAAGGCAGCTCACCAAGAGTCCTACTGTACTGGTCTCTCTATCATGTGTACAGGGTTGGAGTTGAACCATCACGTGGCACTGGTGGCTAAACTTCTGAAACTCATGCCTTCTCTTCCTGCCCCCTCCCCCCACCCAAACTTCTTCGTCATCAGCAGTCATGGCTCAGGTGTTGGAGGAGCATTAAAGGCTGCAGTCACTGGCAAGTTTAAGAGGCATCCTTACAACCTTACTACTTGTTGCTGTAGGTGCTGCATTGGCCTTGCAGATTCTGGATGCCATTCATTTTTTTTTCATTAAGTTTGTGGAATTGGTGTCCTCTGTTTTGGGATTTGAGGCTAATGCAAGTCAGGATTTACCAGGATGTGACTAGTTGGTTCTGGGCTGCATTTCTGTGAGGCAAAAGTCTGTTCAGGAGCAAGGCCCCGTTAATGGCAAGGTCATGATGATACATCTGAGCAGGAACAGGATCAGAATCTGGAGTTCCTGGCATAAACAACAATAGAGACAAAGGTTCCAGGCAGATGCAGGTTAGGATGAGAAATTCCAGGCAAGAGCAAAGTCAGGATCAGAAACTGCAGGTAAAGGTATGGTTCTGATACTAGGAATCAACCAGAAACCATAGGTCCCAGGAGCTGAGTTGCACCAGCAAATGCCTTGAGACTGTGTGAGGTTTAAGTACAGGCCTCTGCTAGGAGAAATACTGTGGCCTACAAGTGGTAGAAGAAGAGGATGTGGAGGGAGGATGGATGGAAGTGAGAGAAGAGATGAGAGCGGAAGGAGAGGGTGAGGAGACAGAGAGAGGAGGATGAGTTAGGATGGTAAGTGATGACAAGGGAAGCTGTGAGGAGAAGGGAGGGAAGGAAATGACCTGAGGTGGTGAGAGAAGAGAAGGAAGGAAGAAAGCAGTCTAATGTGGCAAGAGTGGAGAGTGAAGGAAGTAGAATGTGGAGAAAAGAGTGAAAAGTAAGCAACATGAGTGAGGGGAGAAGAGAGTGGGTTATAAGACAGAGAGAGAAGGGAGGTAGATAAGATAAAAGAGAGAGGGAAAGAAAATCACAAACTTAAAAAGGTTATGTAATAAATGTGTAATTGTAAAGGATCAAATATTACAACAAAAATTATATATATACTGCACACACACACACACACACACACACACATATAAATAGGATCGGTTGTTACCATGAAACCTGTACAAACATTTGTATGAGAACATTAACAACAGAAATGCATTGTCTAAAGTAGAAACATTAGATTAATTTTTCATCCTTACCAAACCAGCCTGGGCCAATACCCCAGTGGAGAGGAGATCAGTGCCTGCCTTGGTGCTGGTTCTACATTCTGATTGAGACTTTTGGATGTTTCTGCCATTTTTGAGAATTCCTTCTGAGAGAGCCCTGGTACCCCCTGGGCTGGAGGAATTTGGGGTTTCCACCAGATGGGTTAGATAAGGAGGTAGGAAAGATTCCAAATGGTGACCCGCTGCAGAGGAGTTCTACTTTCTCTGACATTTCTCTGAAGATTTTTTTCTGAGTTCCCAGGATGAAGTTTGTGTCCACCCGTCTTACCTGAAGAATGGATGTGTGGAGAGCTGCTGTGTTCCCTGCGACTGGACCTTTGCTAATAAAAAATACCCATTGAGACAACTGAAGACGAGAACTATGAGTGAAGGAAGTAGAATGTGGACGTCTAGTCTGAGGGCACCCAACCGGAGTGTTCACCCTGCGAAAGAGACACTTTGAGGAGACTGTGCAGAAACTGTTATCTTTTTTTCCCCAAGAGCATTTTGGAAGGGGATTTGGGGGGGGGGGGGGGGGGGGGAGGAATCGAACTCAGACAGCAACAACCAAGGACACTAAATTTTAAAACAAATAAGAATGGGGGTAACTTGCTGATGCGGCTGTTACTACCCTTAACCAATAAGCCCGATGCTTTTGATGCTACCCCAAGCTTGCTGGGACGTCATGTCTATGTTTCTATCCCAGCTAAGGAAATCCTGCCTAACTGGGAACCTTGCTTGTCTAAATCACGTAGGGTGAGAATTTCCCTGCCCATTACTGAGAGACACATGCACAGGTAAAATGGAGAACTTGTGCCAAGAACTATGTAAAGAGTGAGATTTTAATATTCAAGAACTCTGACAGTAAAGATTTATTTTGGACACTCAGTAGGAGCCTCCAGAGTCTTTTGTGGCACTCATATCCTTTAAAGCTGATAGAGAACTTTTACCCTCCCCAGGGCAATAAACCGAGAGTCACCCCAGCTATTTTGGCCCTTGGAGGATTTAGTCCTCCCCCAGTTGAAAAGAACCGTGTCCCGGGGCCATTGGACTGCGTCTGAGGAAGAGAACGTTAATGGATTGGCCCCAGGACCCTCGTGTGCCCCGAAACCGGCGAGGGGGTTACAGTGGGATTATGAAGGTGTGCAAATACACGTAAGGTTGGGATTAGAGCCGCCCTTCGCCCTTACTCTAAACCAGGGAATACTTGATCAGCTTTGTTATATCTTGTATAATCCTCATTAACCCTCTATCACATTTTTGGAAATTCCTCTCCTTCCCTACCCCCTGATGTCATGTGTGTCTGGAATAATGGAGAAGACATGCAGAGTAAGGGTGTGAAGCCATGTATCAGTGAAAGAAATGGCCTTTTATTTATTTTAGAAAAACCTTTTTTTGGCTGCATATCTCCATGGTATTCAGTGGGAAATAGGGTACTTCTCATTGATCAAAGAAAACACAGAGATGTTAGTTTTGTTAAAGGAAAGATGTCCCTTATTAATAGAAAAGGTACAACAATGTTTCCTAGGGATATAATAAATTAATAATGATGCAAAGCACCTGTTTCGGGTGAGGGATATCAAGTCATTTTTGCCCGGGTTCCAGTACAGATTCCTGGGCACTATTGATCTTTCTCCAGTTGGGGAAACTGGCCATTTAAGTCCTACTCTCTGTTTTTACTGTCTTTTCATCAGTTACCAATCCACTACCTCCTATTCCATGACTTTTTAACTTCCTGAGGAGTCTCTCATGTGGAACTTTGTCAAATGCCTTCTGATAATATGAATACACTAGATCACCTTTATCTGCATGTTTATCTCCACCTTCAGAAAAATCTAATGGACTTGTAAAGCAAGACTTCTCTACTAAAACCATATTGATTCTTCCTTATTAAGCCATGTCTGTCTATATAGACAGCAATTTTGTTTTTAAGAATAGCTTTTACCATTTTGCCAGGCAGCAATGTCAGGCTTACCGGTCTATAGTTTCCTGGATCACCCCTGGTGCCCTTTTTAGAAATTGGTGTTACATTGGCCGCCCTCCAGTCTTCAAGTACTGGAGGCTGTTTTAAATGATAAGTTACAGATCACTAGCAACGTTTTCATGTTTGAGTTCTTTCAGAACTTGGGGGGTGAATACAATTCGGTCCCTGTGACTTGTCAATTCAGTAGAAAAAATTATACTCATTCCCCTGATATGTATTATTTATTTATTTATTTATTTAAAGACTTTTATATACCGAAGATCATGTACAAGTACATATCGCTTCGGTTTACAGATAACCAGCTTTAGAAATACCATATACATGGTGTACATAGAACAGTAAACAATCAACAGTGCGCAGTTAATAAATAAGGTATACATTAAACAAGGAGTATTATGAATTAAGCATTAGATTTTTACAGAGAACAATTCATGACTGAGTATACTTTTATGAGTAGAGACCTTTATTTCCAGTTTTAATTTATTTATTTTAAAAATGTATAGACTGCCTAGGCAAGGTCAAAGCGGTTTACATTACAAACATGAAATCTGATAAACACAAATACATGTTATAACAAACAGTCTGTTAAAAGAACAAAAATGGTATTTACCTATAAAAATTATGAGTCATTGTTTTCTACTGATTTCTCCCATTTTTGTTCTTTATGTAATAAACAGTGATAAATTCACTGTTTATTACACAAAGTGATAAATTCACTGGATTGGAAGGGGGAATGGCCTCGACCGTCAATTATGAGGGCAGTTTTTAAATCGCTTTGAAAATTGTTTTCCCTGCGTATTCAGTTTAGATCAAAGTTTTACACACTATGACTGTTACGCTCGCCACCCGTGGCAGCCCCATCACCTTTCTAAGCAACTCCCAGGCTCCAGTTCCCCGTCGCTTGCGGCAGTGGACCGCCGGCTCCGACCTCGGGCTCCTGCCAGCGCCTCCAGCCCTGCTCCACTTCCCAGGACTTCCAGCCAGGAAGCCTTCGTCCGTCGGGCCTCTCCGCGGGGTTCGCAGAGAGACGCCGCCAGCAGCGCCGCGCCCCTCCCTAGGCGTGTGCGTGCCCATCGGTAAGTCTTTTAAAGGGCCCGCGGCGGGAACCTGGCCATGGACCCGGATGCTGAAGTCAGATCCTTCAGCGTATAAATGCTCAGGCCTCGCACCATAGCGTTACCTTTGCAACAGGTCTCCTCGGTTCCCTGTTTGGTTCTGAGTACTCGTTGCCTCCGTGCTTCCTTGATCCGTGTTCCAGTTTGTCTCCAAGTTCCTGTTTCCTCGTTCGTCTCGTCTGTACTCTGACTGACCTCCTGGTGCCGACCTCTGCTACTTCCGACCTTGCCTGCCTTCTCCAAGCCTGACCACTGCTACGTCCGACCTTACCTGCCTTCTCCAAGCCTGACCTCTGCTACTTCCGACCTTGTCTACCTTCTCCAAGCCTGACCACTGCTACATCCGACCTTACCTGCCTTCTCCAAGCCTGACCTCTGCTACGTCCGACCTTGCCTGCCTTCTCTGTGCCTTGACCACTGCTACGTCTGACTTTGCCTGCCTTCATCACTGCTACGTCTGACTATGCCTGCTTTCTCCGTGCCTTGACCACTGCTACATCTGACTACGCCTGCCTTCTCCATGCCTCGACCATTGCTACACCTGACCATGCCTGCCTTCTCCATGCCTTGACCACTACTACGCCTGACCATGTCTGCCTTCTCCATGCCTTGACTATTGCTATGTCTGACCATGCTATAGACTCCTTTGTGTCCAGAGTTCTACGTTGCTTGCTACACCTTCTAATTGCCGCCAGCTCTCATTCGAGTTCAAAAGTGACACCTCTGTCCCTATCCTCTGAACTTGGACTTAAGGCTCCGGCCTTTCTCTGCTCAAGCACCTTCAGTCAATCCTTGTTCCTTGGTGCTGGTGTTTCTGTACTGGGACCAGTCTAGGATAGAACTACGCCACCTGCTGGCTGCTGTCTCTGGACTGAACTACGTGCCTGTGATGTCTAATCTCGAGTCCCGCCTAAATCCTGCTGGCCCCGGCACCCAAAGGCTCAACCCAAGGGGAACATGGGCTGGTATAGGTGAAGCTCCTGTGGCCTCTAGCTTCAGTCCACTCCATCTGCTGACAGTGGGGACCCGTAGGCCCTCGCCTACGGGTTGCCTCAATCCCCACCTCAGCCCAAGAATCCACCTCCAGCACAACAATGACTGATTCTGGAGTGCATATCATTTGTTTTGTTATGCCATTCAAAAATTAAAGAAAAGTGTGCGGGGATCCGTGAAACTTTTTAAGGCTGAAAAGGGGGGCTGTGTTCCCTGAAAGGTTGGGAGCCCTGAACGAGGCCATTCTGAGAAGGAAGAATGCAGATAAGAAAACTGGCCACAAGCAGTAAAACATTCCTTTCCAAATAACTATATAAGGGCTTTGGTATTTGGAAAGGGGGCACTTCCTTTCTCCCCCTTCTGCTAAGACATTAATCTTGGTGCCAATTCATTCATCTGAAATGTGCCTAGATTTTATATGTACTGCACGAATGCTTGCCTCTTGTCGTTGTTCTACTAATCCCACTTCCTTCTGGAGCTAGACCCAGGGCTATGCACTGAGATTCTTGCTTCTCAGATGAACCTGACATAGAGAAGTGGGAACATCTCCATGGATCCAGATTGTGATGATATTTTCGGTATTGCTGGATTTCTTGGAAGTAGACATTTCCTTTGTTTACTTTGAGGTCCATATTCATTCACTGTCCAGATAGCAAAGTTAGCCGGATAAACATATCCGAATGACTTTGGAGGTATATTCAATAGTGTAGCCGCATTATTGAATATAGCCGGCTATCTTAAAGTTAGCTGGCTAACTTTAGGACAGCTCTTTGGCCCGACCAGCTAACTGGCTAATTCAACTCTTATCAGTTACGCCCCCAGAATGCCCCTAACTTATACAGCTAAATTCTAGCTAGCTAGCTAGTAAGTTAGCCAGCTAGAATTTAGCCAGTTAAGTGCCCAAATATTCATCTAGTTGGATAACTAAATGCTTTTAAATGTGGACCTCTATATGGATGGCTAGGGTGAGATAACGTAGTGCAAACTTTCATCTTTGTGAGAATTTCCTCACTCCAAATGACGTCAAATCTTCACCAAGGTGTACTACTGTGCTGTTCATACATCTCACTCTACATGCAAAACTGGCCCCTAAACCCTAAACCACCACCAACACCTCACCTCGACCTATGTTACTTGAGGGGGATTTAAAAAATCGTGATATGTGTTAATAACGTGGAAATTTCCAGAATCATGCATGGAGGAGCATGCCAGTGTACGAATGGCAGAGTGACTCAGTCCAATAGGAAAAGGTATCAGAGTGGGATATAAGGGGCCAGGTCACTGAGGAAGGGGGTCTCAGTGTAGGAGTTCCTGGAGGGAACAGGCACTACGTCCAGTGGTGCTACAGTAGTATGACCAGTTAATTGATTATGGAAATGGACTGTGATTTAAACCTGTTTTTCCTATTGAACTCTTTGTTATTTAAAATAAATTATCTTTTTTTTTAGCGCACAATGGATGTCTGGACAGTGGATGTTTTGGGTATGTGTCCTAAGCCCAGTATGGGTCTTGCAGATGGCTCTGCTTCCCCAGCCCGTGGTACTCAGAGATTCTGAGAGTTTCCCCACCTGGCAGAGCTGCTCCAATGCTCCCCAGGGCTGGGGAAGGGGTTTCCCGAGGAAGGCGGGGGGGGGGGGGGGTCACAAATGAAGCTGCTTGCTGCTAATTGGTTAAGAGTTGGGGTTACTTAGAAAACCGTGAAGTTATTCTGTATTTTGGAACCCCAGTAAAACACTCCTCATTTAATTCACAGCACATCTATCCCTGTGATCTTAAGCTATACTTTTTCTTCTGATTTCCTGCTTTTAATGCCAGTCTGAATCCTAGAGAAAGTGTGACTCTAACATCCGCCAACTTTAATTCTTTTTCTCTCTCCTACTTGTAGCAGGAAGATATTATTACTACTCTTCTTCCATTTGCAGGAAGCCTGTCTGACCTTCCCCACCCCCCGCGCCACGTTCCTTCTTCAGTGAAAGGAAGGCACTCCGATATTTCAGATCTCTGGCCTTCATATAAGATAGAGAGATCAACATTCGGTGGTGCGGTGCACGGAAAGTTGGCCAGTTAAAGGTAACTGGCTAACCGTGGTTGGAATATTCAAGAGGACTTAACTGGGTAAGGTGTCCCACTGCATATAATCAGCTAAGGTTACTCAGATAAAGTTGTTCGGGTAACTGTGCCGCTCACTGGGCTTTTGAACCTTGAGAAAAACAATTTAGAAGGCTGATTGGTTGCCAATCCGCCCCATCCCCCACCCTAAAAGAAAGCTTGGCCAAATCTGAACCTCCACAGTTGGCCCGCTGGGCTGAATACTAAATTCAATAGAGCTGACAACTCCCAGCCCCTTAATTTATTAACTTCAGGTGACAAGACCAAGCGCCTTTCAGCAATGAGTAACTTGTATTTGTTTTCCTAAAGTTAGCCAAATAAAATCATCTGGCCAACTTTAGGAAGAAAGTTACTGTAAGAAATCAGAGGGGACCATATCAGTGTGACACACCAGATGTGTCAGTGTATGGCAATATAACAACAAATGATAAAACATGTTGATGAATGCCAGAAAATAAAATAGAGAAGAAGAAAAGTCTCTTTATCCAAAGGCTTTGAAGAGGATCCTGGTCCTGCAAGATGACAATGGAAAGCTGACCACTCAATGCAGGTAACTTACAAAAGACCTGGGAGAGGCTCCGATGTCTCTTACTATGATTAGGGCTCAGGTAGTTCAGACCAGTAATTCATTGTTAGTTGAAAGGGCTAAAGAAAACTTTGAATTCTGTGAGATATAAGAAGCCTAGCAGGGACAGGTTAATAGCTCACCACAGCCCTAGCTGCCACTTCCCCCTCTAGCATACGAGAGAAAACACCTTACAAACAATGCACAGGCAAAACCAGAAGTATACACAACAGATCTCAGGAGATGAATGAAAATAAGGCAACCTGACATTATTTTAATGCAGGAAGTCGCCAGGGGCCTGTAGACCAAAAAAAAAATGTTGTTTTGATTCATTGGAGAGAGGTTCTCGCTTCCTTTTGTTTCAGTAGAGAGTGTGCACTACAAATGAAAGACTAGAAAAAATAAATGTTATGAGTTTTACTATCATTTTCTTTAAAAAAAATGAACTGAAAGATTATTGACTATCGTTGACATTGTGTTTTTTCAAAAAAAATAATTTTTCTCGCAGATAAAAGACATGGGGACATAACTATTATGAGCTGCGGTGTTGCCCTTACAATTCTATGATCATGCACATGTGTCTTTCATCTGCAGAAAATTTGTGTTTTGGCACCTTCAGTGGGCTGTGGGTAAAGGATTGAGAAGACCGGGGTACCTCTCTTACACACCTGCGCTTTAAGGTTGGTTGTGTGGAATCCTCGCCTGTTTTCCAGTTGTTATACTGCTCCTAATTTTCTGTGGCTATTTTGGATTTAGGACAGTCCTTCACGCTTTTTGTTTTCAGAGGTTTCAAATTAAAGCCCATACCTAGAAGTCACTAACAGTACAAGGAGGACAATGGCCATGCTCAAGCTTCTGATTCCTTGGTTCAGATGATGAATCCAGGGCACTGGTAAAGGTGTTTTTTCATGATTTTTTAACACGAGGCAAAAATCAAGATATAGAAACCCCCTAGGTCTCCACTAGATGGCCCTAGATCTCTACCCTTGAGGTAGTCAGCTAAGAAGGAGATACCATCCCTGCAGCACCACCCCAGAGGTGGGACTGTTTATATTCCTGTTCAAAAGTGTGTGTGGGGGAGGGGTGACTAGGAAAATTGTCATTTTTGTTTTGGCTTCTGGAGTGTGAGGAGCCATTTCAGTTGCTTCTGTGTTGAGTTGGGGTGTCCCGGACTAACTTGGAGTTTTGAGAGGAGATTCCTGCAGGGCACCCCTTGTCTGTTGTGATCTGCCTCCAGTTTTGTGCTAAAGAGACTTTTCTTACATTTTGGGCATTCTTTGGATTTTACCTATGGTGAGACCCTGGTCCAGTACGGCCCCAGATCCAGAGGCCAGGAGTTAGAAGATCTGTGTGCCCCTCTATATGCAAGTGACTTATCACCACCAAGGAAGTTTGGACTTTGAAAGTGTTTTCCCCTTTTGGTTGTGAGGAGATTTAGCACCGGCTCTCCTCACAGAGAAGCTCAGCTATGATCATCTGTTTTTTCCAGCAACAGATTTTTTTCCAATAAGAGGTCACATCAGGAGGAGTCTGGAACAAGAAGGATGGAAAGAAGATGCAAGATCTTTGGAGACCCATCCCTGGGATCTCCGCCTCTTTGGACACAAGCTAGGGTTTGACAAAACTGGATTTTTGTGGCCCTCAGGTATGATTTTGAGATTAAGGGGATCCTCTTCATAGGGGCTTCCCTGCACAAGTGGGATATCTTATTCACTCTCTCCCTGAGGGATAAACTCTAGCCCAGGATCCTGAATTGAGGACACATTCACAGAGATAGAAAGGGGAGAGAAGGTCAGTAAAAGAAACCAGCTTGACCATATATGTACTTGGGACCAATTGTTTCAAATTGATTGGACTTTATTTATTCTGAAGCAAATCAAAGTAAACTTTATTTTTGAACAGCCAAAACTGTGTCCTGTCTGATCCTGTTGCGAGCGCGGCCTTCGGCTGGTGTGAGCGTAGAGGCACAGTCGCTAGCTCACGGGAGAGCATGAGCCCCTGGACCATGGCACGACTCAGGGAAGAGCCCCTAGACACACCGTGGGAGGTGAGAGCATGCAAGCATGGGCGGAGCAGGAACAAAGCAGGACTGGAACTAAGGCAAGGAACAAGACAGGGTCAGCCCTCTGCTGGACCTACATGCTCACAAGAGTAGCCCTCTGGCCACTTGGTAGCCCTTCCGGACCTGCTGCTTGGGAACGATGAGTGCATGAGGCCAGACGGAGGCTGAGAGCAGGAACAAGACAAGACAGGAACTCAGGAACTTGGAAGACTCAGACGAAGACTCATGGAACTTGGAAGACTCAGACAAGGATTCAGGTTACTCAGAAGACTCAGACGAAGGCTCAGGATACTCAGAAGACTGAGATAAGGATTCAGGTTACTCAGAAGACTCAGACAAGGATTCAGGACTCAGGCGAAAGTACTGGGTGAGAACTACATCGCAGCACGCCCTACACAGCCGCCCATGGCTGGTCGCGGACCACGCTGAACACGAAGCAGACTCCAGGAGAAGAAGTGGAACTTGAGACTGGAACATGTTGAAAATTCAGTAGAGGCCTGCACCGGGGCGTGCTCTACACAGCTGCCTGTGGCTGGTCACGGACTATGACAGTGGCCTCAGCCGCAAGAGGAATGTTGGCGGCACCAGCAGGGCTGCAAAGAAGGCGTCAGCGGCACCCGACCACGTAGGCAAGGCCCTAGAGAGCGGCGACTCTGGACAGGAACAGCGTGGCAGTTCAGGCCGCACCAAAGCAGAGTCCAGTGGTATCTGCAATGGCAGTGAGTGGAGGGCTTGCTCGCGGGATGAGTTCCACGAGCAAGATCATAACAGATCCCTGCAGCACTATCAGAAAACAAGCACAGTAATACACAGAAGAAAGGAGGGAATTCCACTAAACTGCTGGAGTCTTGAAGGTCAACCTTCCCCCCAAAAGAAAATAATCCATCCCTCGAGATAAGAAGATTACGGAAAAGTGACAATCGGATTTAGCCCCGAGATATAAATTATTTTATGAACCCTTAGGATATAGCTCTTCTACTAAAAAGGGGTTTCAAAGATTTTAACAGAAGAGGATGGTCCTATGTCACTTAATTCAAATGAATGGTGCATATGGGTCCAGGAAAATATAAGATCAAAAGTTCTGACTTGCACTTAGCTCTGGGACCACACTATTATAATCTGGGTTCTCTCAGAAACCTGTACCAATTGGTAAAAAGATATCTAGAGAAGCTATTTCACTTGAACGCCAACCACCTCCATCACAGTTGCCTAGCAAGAAGGCTACCGAGATCCTGGAGACCAACTTCAAATAAAATGCAGGGTGGGGGGAGGGGAGAAGGATGGGAAAAGGTTGAGTGGGCCTTGTGAGTTATCCATCTAAATGGCTTTTGAATATGGAATTCTTTAGACAAGAATTTGAGATTCACCATGTCGAGTCATCTTAATCAAATTTCTTATTTGGATGTTCTGGTTCGGTATAAAGAGGGATATTTTCATTCTCAGTTTTCAAGAAGGCAACAGACAGAAATAATTTGTTGAAATTTGACAGTCATCATCCCTGGTCATTTAAGGTAGGCTTTTAGATGAGCCAATTTTTCCACATACATAGAATCTGTTTGGATGTGGAAGAGTTTAAATGTCAAGCCCATTTATTAAGACACTGCTTTTTGGAGCAGGGTTATTCAATGTCAACAATTAAAAGAGCCTACAGAGAGCATTTTATTCAGACCGGGCAAGCTTATTACAGAATAAGGCACAAGAAGATAATTCCAAGATAGTCTACATCTTGCGGTATACCACTAAGGCTGCAAGTATAGTAGCCTCTATAAGACATCACTGGTATGTTTTAGCTCTGCACAGTGTATTTAACAAATTGCTGCTTACTACATTCTTAGGAGTCTAATATCCACAACATTGTGATGCATTCTGCTTTGATAGATCCATCAGACACATCAATAGTAGATTCACAGAGGCATAAAGCCCATCAAAAAAGTGAATTTTACATGAATACAATTGAAGGGAATGTATGGCTTCATCTAGTTACACAATTTAAAGTAATACAAAGAACCACTGTCACAGTCGGTGAGTCCTTGCACTGAGGCATGATTGGCACTGCCTAGTAACCAAATCTACTAGGCCTACACTGTCAGTAGGTGGACACTCTCAGAGATGAAGGCTAGTCTTAATTTCTACCAACCCCTTTGCCTGCAGGTTGAGCCCTTGGGTTCAGGGGCCAGTAGGACTTAGGCAAGGTCCCAAGGGAAGTCCAGAGGCAGGCCAAGGTTCAAGGCAGACAGTGTACAGGCTAGGTCAAGTTCCAGGCAGTAGTCAAGCTGGTGGCATTGAAGTGTATACAATGACCAGCAGGAGTCGGGGTAGGCAAGTTTGAGAAACAAGCAGAGATCAAGCACAAGAGAACTGTCCAAAGGGCAAGGAGGTGGGAAGAGGTACAAGGCCAGGGAACTTAGGCATGGAGGAAGGAGAAAAGAAACCAAGGCTGAATCCAAGGCAGAGCAAGATCGGACTGGGCAGGAAAGAACAAAAGCTGGAGCAGGAGATAGGTCAGGAGCAGGAATGAAGGCAGGAGCTAAAGCAATCCACACTGTGACTAGGCAAGAGGACCTGTTGCTGAGGTGCCATCTAGGGGCGGGACTGGGGATTAAATCCCCAGCCTGGTCTGATCTCATCAGCCGGCGCCAGCCCCTGGTTTCCAACGCGGGGCCTTGATACTTCAGTGAGCACATAAGAGGAGGGTTGGCAGATGGGAGGAGATGGAGGTGTCTGTGTGTGAGAGCAGGCCTGCCATGGCATAGTATCTACTGTCAGCCCAGCATTACAGTACCCTCCCTTATAAGCCCTCTCCCCAAGCTCCTTGGTTTGGGCTTGTAGAGGTAAAGACTGTGGAACCTGTCTTTACCATCTGTGGTAAAGACAGATGGTTAGCTGAGGGACATAAACATTTGAAGCTGGCTCCCAAGTATTCTTCTCTGGTTCAAAACCTCTCCATGAAATGAGATAGTGTAGTTTCCCTTTGACATGTTTTGAGTTCAAGATATCTTCCACCTTAAATTCTATGTCCTCCTCTGTGTCAATTATGGTGAAGTACAGGATGGAGCGAGATGGCCATGACAAGATTAATGGCTTAAGTAAGGAGGCATGGAAGACATTATGGACCTTGATGGTAGGAGGCAATTTCAATAGGCAGGACATGGGGCCCACTTGTCAGATTGCTGGAAATGAACCAACATATGGGAATGTGAATTTCATGGATTGTGTCCCCAGCCATAAATTATGGGTTCTTAACCAGACTCTCTTCCTGGATTTGAAGCTGGATGCAGGACAATTTATTTTGTCCTCTTGTCTCTTAAATTTATCTGCAGCTGCAGATAAAAATTGTTTAGTTTCCTGACATAGTCTTCCTAGCTTTTAATCCATACAGTTCACCGCTGGGGATGGTACAAACAGAGGAAGTAGCAACAGAAGGCGAGGGTGTCGGCCATAAATTATCCAGAAGGGTGATGACCTGGTTGCCTTGCTTGTGTGATTGTTATGGCAGAATTCCACCCAAGATAACAATGGTGCCCAATTATCCTGCTGTTTATTCACGTAGGCTCATATAACCTGATTTGTCCATTCTGTTTGTCCATTAGTTTGAGGGTGATAGGCCAAGGAGATATTAATTTTCTTCCACAGGCTTCTCCAAATTTTTGACCTGAATTATGTTCCACAGTATGAAAGGATTCTCTGTGGCAGACCATGAAGTCGGAAGATGTGTAGTAGCAAGAGTTGGGCAGTAGTCAAGCTGGTCGAGGCAATCTGGGAAGTGCAATGAAGTGAGCCATTTCAGAGAAGTGGTCAATCACTACCCAAATGTTGAACAACCATTGGATAATGGGAGGTCCATCATGAAATTCATGGCAGATTGAGACCAAGATTCATCTGGCTCAGGTAAGGGTTGAAGCAAACCCCAGGGATGGGCATGGGATGATTTTTGGACAGCACAGGTAGGACAAGATTGCATGTATTTCCTTATGTCATCTTTCACTTGTGGCCACCAGTAGTGTCCTAATAACTCTAGGGTTCTCTCAATTCCAAGATGACCAACCAAGTGAGAGTTATGTGCCCAATCTAATACCTTTTCCGGGAGGTGTTTGGTAACTTAGGTTTTCCCCGGAGGTGCAGGGTAGTTTGCTGCCATAGTTCCTTCTAAGCTGAGCATGTGCTCAATTGTTCATTCATTTCAGAGCATCGCTCACACATATACACATTCCTTCACAATCTCCTCACAAAGGCTCCCTCTCTCTGGCATACACACACTCATGTATACACTCTCACTCATGCTCTCTCACACTCACACACACCCCTACTTACAAGTTCACAGTCTCTCACACAAACAACTTCTAAACACAGACATTCTCAACGGGGTCTGCTCCACTCACGGCATGCCGGGACTTGTATCTCCCTCTTCGCCGCAATGCGGCATGCAGGGACCTTCTCCCTCTTTACTGCAATGTGGCATGCTGGGGTCTTCTTACTCTTCGCCGTGAAGTGGCACGCTGGGGGTCTTCTTCACCATGATGTGGCACGCTGGGGCCTGCTCTTTCTTCGGTGCGAGCGGGAATGACGCTACTCGTAGCACGGTGGGGTCTGTTCCATCTTCACTACAGTGGGATGGGGTCTACTTGCGGCACATCAGGGCCTGCTGCAAATTCTATGCAGAAACTGAAATTTCTACAGAGGGGGGAATTCTGCGCAAATTCTGCGCTCTGCAGTAGTGCAGAATTCCCCCAAGAGTAAAGGGCCCCATGGCTTGGATCAGAGCTGGCAGTGGTGGACTGGCAGGAGCCAGAAGATGAGCTTGGAGAGCCTCTATACGACCAGTCATTTACTGGAGAAGGCCTGCAATCTGTCTCAAAGAGCTAAGCCAGGTATGATCTGAGCTTCTAAGGAGTTCGCTGGACTCGTAGCCTTAGCAACCTGTCACAGATGGTGAATCTTTGCATTGTTTCATGATTGGCACTGCCTAGTAAGGAGTAGGTGGACACTCTCAGGGACGAAGGCTGATCTTCACCTCTACCAATCCTTTTCCCCCGCAGGTTAAGCCCTTGGGTTTGGGGGCTGGCAGACAAGATCCCAAGAAACAGGGGAAGACCAAAGGCATGCCAAAGTTCACAGCAGGCACAGAACAGGCTAGGTCAAGTTGCAGGCAGATGTCGGGGCTGGCAGCATTCAAATGTAGATGATTACCAAGCAGGAGTCAGGACAGACGGTGTTAAGGCGTAAAAGGAGTTCCGGACAAAGGTCGGGGGCAGGCTGCATACAAGGCAAGGTCAAGAAACAAGCAGGGGTCAAGCACAAAAGAACTGTCCAGAAGGCAAGGAGATGGAGAGAGGTGCAAGGTGAGGGAACTGAGGCACAGAGGATCGCGGAAAGAAGGCAAGGCTGGATCCAAGGCAGGGCAAGGTTGGACCGTGCAGGCAGGAGCAGGAACTGGAGTGGAAGATAGGTCAGGAGCAGGAATGAAGGCAGGAGCTGAAGAAATCTACACTGCAGCTAGGCAGAATTAGCTGTTGCTGTGGCACCAGCTAGGAGGGGGACTGGGGTTTAAATCACCAGCCCGCTCTGATGTCATCGGCCGGCGCCTGCTCTTGGTTCCCGCCACAGGGCCTTGATATTTTAGCGTGCGCTGCAGAGGGGCAAAGGCGGCCGGGAGGAGATGGCGGCATCTTGGGGGGCTGAGTGCAGGCTGATCGCGGCGTGGCATCTGTGGTCAGCCCAGCATACAACCACTACAGACTGCACCTCTGATTTTATAGTATATGCTATTATCTCCCCCAGTCGGAAAATGTATGTTGGCCACAACAACTGACACGTTTGCATTTGATTGATAGAGCTCCATAATGTTTTGAATGCCAAGAAGTCCAATGCTCCTGTAACTCCATCCCCGAGTGCAGGCTACACACCGTTGGGTGGGGGGGGGCCATAAAATAATTTCTGTCTCTTTCGGGGCTGGATTACACAGGCTAAGCTCTTTCACAGTCTCTTTCCCCCAGGGCCTGAGTCCTTTGTCGGAGGGGGGAAAGGAATTCTCTTTCAGGGCCTGGAGTTACAGGGGCGCCTCTGTATTCCCCGGGAGAGGTAACAGTTCCTCTTCGCTACTGTCTGCGCTGTTAGTGCCAATAATACACAGGAGTCTTGGGTTCGAGTGTCCAAATGAAAATTCTTTACTGATGGCACCACGGATTCTCTTTAACTATTACAGCCCTTCACTGTATCTGTGCATGGGCTTCGCCTTACTGGGACATGGGAAGCACCCCCGGGGCTGGGCTGCGTGAGGTCCCCTAATGGACTGGGTATCCTTAGGTGGGCAGGAAACCCCCCCCCCCCCCTCGAAATCCAATAAAAATAGAAAAATACTCTCTCAGCACCGAGAGTCTAAATTCCTCTCTTCCCACTTGAAGACTCTGATTGGGGGGGGGGTCCCCTGGTTTGCCGATGCTTTTACTCACAGATGTCTCTTGCTTTCTCACACTATTTCTCCTTTCTCGAACCCCATGGTGGAAGAGATCCTCTCAGGAACAAGCAGCTCTCGCTGTTCCTCTTCAGGAAGGAAGGGGGGCGGGGGGGGGGGGGAGAGAAGCAAAAATTCTTCCTCCTGATTCTTCTAAAAAAAAATCCATTTCCCCACAACTGAGTCCAAAATTTCCAGAAGATCCTTGAATCAGGTCACCATCATTCCTCTGGTCTCCCCAGGGATAGGGCAATCAATTTCACCAGTTAGTGGACTGGTAGTGCAGCCGCCCAACCTTACTCAGGATCCTCAGGCAGGGTTTGCCAGGATTCTCTAAGTGGGCCCAAAAAATGCAAATTATAAAAAATGCTACAGCAATTCCGCCTAGCTCCAAACTCAAGAGCATTGCCTCTGGACTCTCAGTAGAGAGCTGCTTAAATAACATCAAGGGGGATGGCCATCCCAGCTCCCTCAAGACAAGGGCTGTACTATCTCCCTAACTCCAACCTACATAGCCCTAGCTAAAGGAGCCTTCTAAAGGCCTTCATTGTAATGAGCCCAGAGGACCTTTACACTCCTATAGTTCAACATTGTTTAGAGCACCACCGTAGTTTCATGCAATTGAAATGGACAGTAATTGAGTGGATCTTCTGCCCTGTTAGAGATGGTGATAGGGAGGCTAGAATAAATTACAGGGAACAATTTTGGATATACAGATTACAGTTGGTAGCTCCTTTAATGAAGATTTGGACTGGTATTCATTGATTTAATAGTCTTTTTCTGTGTATTCACATTAGTCTCCGTTAAATGTAGCCAACACTCTGATTGGCCTGTTTCTAGGTCACAAGGGTGGATAAGGGTGCCAGCTTTGGTTTTTTGGATGGCCCCTGATGAAGATTATCTCGAAAAGCAGCCAGCGTCTGGTATTTGGCTGAAACTGTGGGCCGGATTACCTACTGCATTTTGTTAAGATAAGTTTTTTTATCTGCAATATGATAAATTCATTTTTGAAAAATACTGTCATTTATTTACCACATTATGTAAGGAGTAGAGCGATGATTATATTGGTGCACCATCAGTATAAACATTGTGCAACTGGTAACCGTATGAAGATTTCTCCTTACATTTTCACTAATTTTGTTTGCTTGGTTGGGAAAAATATTTTGCAGTTGTATAGAGTCAAAGTGATTATTCTGGGGTTTTAAAATATAAAAACAGAAGAAATGCCATGTTGTGTCAGACCAAGGTCCATTAAGCCCAGCATCCTGTCTCTGACAGTGGCCAATCCAAGTCACAATTGCCTGGCAGATCCCACAAAGTAAATCTATTTCATGATACTCACTCTCAGAGACAGCAATAGCTTTCTTTAGTCTAACTGGCTAAAAACGTGTTATGGAGTTTTCCTCCTGGAACTTGTCCAAACCTCTTTTAAACCCTGCTATGCTAGTCACCTTGATCACATCCTCTGGCAACAGATTCCACAACTTAGAACATAAGAACATGCCATACTGGGTCAGACCAAGGGTCCATCAAGCCCAGCATCCTGTTTCCAATAGTGGCCAATCCAGGCCATAAGAACCTGGAAAGTTCCCAAAAACTAAGCCTATTCCATGCTACTGATGCCAGTAATAGCAGTGGCTATTGTTTAAGTCAACTTGATTAATAGCAGGTAATGGACTTCTCCTCCAAGAACTTATCCAATCCTTTTTTAAACCCAGCTACACTAACTGATAGTGTGTTGAGTGAAAAAGTACTTTCTATGATCTGTTTGGAATGTGCTGGTTGTTAATTTCATGGGGCGTCCCCTTGTTTTAGTATTTTTTCTTCTTGTTTTAATATTTATCCACAGGGAAGCCAGCCCCCTTCCTCTCTCTGCCAGTCCTTTTAAAAGGCTTAACTGTGCTGTCAATCAGCCTAGAGGCTCCACCCACTCACACACATTCTATTCCCCCAGCAGCAGTAACCACATTTCTCTAGATAAATCAGTTGGTTAAAACAAATACAGTTATCACTATTTTTTGTTCTGACTTTTAGATAATATATCTGAGAGGATATTAGTGATCATAGTGGTTGAAAGTTCTTCCTGCTTATCCACATGCACCATGTAGTTAGGCTGGTGCTGTGTTAATTCTTAGGCAAAGCCCACGCAGGCATCACACTGATATATGTAAATATGAATAAAGCACAAGCAGGGAAGGGGATTTTTAAAAACAGGCACCACTGGCTTTATATGTTTTGTTCCAAAAAGAGAGTAAAAAGATGTACATAGAATATATTAGGACAAAAAAAATGGAGAACAATGAATAACCACCACCTAGGATGCAACAAAATAAACAGGCAAGTTAATATACTGAGGAATCTAGCTACTACTATTGCTTTAAATGGTTCACACGCCTACTGCAATTTATTTTGGAGTATAGACTTCATTTATCAGGTCATTGTTTTCAGTAAGATAAAACGTTCAAAGTCATAAGTATGAATGTTATCATAAGCCTGCAGGTGGGATGCTCTCTGCCCACTGATCATTGCTATCACTGGCAGACTTTGGATCTGGGCGTTCAGCGTTACGATGCACCTAAGACCTGCCAGTATCCAGAGAAGTGTGCCAGTTTGTCTCCATATTTCACGCCATGCATTTCCCTGGACCTTTCTCTCAAAGCTTTTAGAATTGCAGCACTGTGTATTATGAAGATGCTGCACTAAATATTGAATTTTATTGCCATCGGATACAGTATATGAGCTAACAGGTCATGAATGTCACATTCTACTCTAAGCTATGATTGAATTCCATTGTAGAGAACATTAAAAATAGCTTTGGTGAGCCAGGGCCTGTTCTTCAGCCGCTTCACTACCCTCCTATTGCAGTCTGCACTACAGTACGAAACTGTCACCATAGTGACCTCTGCTGGGACAACTGCAGGGCTTGCTTCTTGACCTTAACATAGCTCTTCCTTCCCAATAACTCCACTTATTTCTCTTCAGTCTCCCATCATCTCTTCCTTCCCATCCTAATTGTGAGGACTCTGCTATATTTTGAAAAACTCCGTCCATTTACTGGAATCTTCTCTAAAGGGCTCCCGTCTCCCACCCTCCTCCTCTCATCAGCAAGGATCACTCTTATTTTATTTATTTTTTTATTTTAGAGTTTTATGTTCCGCTTTTCGGCACTTCAAAGCTAAAGTTATCAATAAGGGGGACAATTCACCCTCAGCATTTTGGGCCTCCAGATTTTTAGGGTCTGCTGAATATCAATTTTTGTAAAAGGGTTTACTCGGGAGATATTTGAGACAGGTGACCATTCATCACAGTTTAAAAAAACAAATTCAGGATGCCTCATTAACTTGCTCCATCCTCAGCTCAGCCCACCAGAGGTTAGTGAGCCACGCATTTACATGAACAATATTCATCTTCTCTGATGCCTCCAACACAAATGTGCTTTCTTCTGCTTATGGCAAGAGCGACTTTTGGGGCCTCCCTTCTTGGAGAGGAAAAATGTGAAATGTATTTTCCTTCCATTGAGAATGATGTGAGCTGGGCCTTGCCTCCTTGTTTTCATGTATTCTTTCATACTCCACTCAAACAGAATATGAAAAAAAAGTGTCCCAACAGAGCTCTAAACTGTCCCATTTTGAAGCCTTTTCTCATCACTTTTAAAAAAGAAAGTACTGTGATTGCCACAGCACAACATAACACTTTGTCTTTAAAAGTGCTAGGGCAGGCCCTTCCTGCTACACTCATATTCCAACACTCTCCCTATATACTTAAGACATTGATGTATGACCTGTATAGAGTTCTCTAATGTTACACTCTTCCGTTTAATGTCACTGTATTAGTTCGATGATAACTTTCTAATGCTTTTACTCCTTTCTATTATGCATTTATCAATGTAATTTCCTTTCTCAGTTAATTGTGAACCGACATGATGTGTCCTACGAATGCCGGTATATAAAATGTTAAATAAATAAAATAAATAAATGCATTTCACATTTGCATCTCCCAGTTTGCTTCTCCCTGTTTTTTTGTAACTGATTTCTCCATGTTGTTCCCCCCCTTGTTCGATGTAAACCGGCATGATGTCCCTGACGAATGTCGGTAAAGAAAAGCCTTAAATCAATAGATAAAATAAATAAATAAGTGTGTGATACCTGTTTTGTCAGACATGCGTATCCTGTACACTACACATATGTGCCCAGACTCTTGCATCCATACATACCAATCACACTCACACACCAATAATCCTACAGAAAAAAGGTACACCAGAGTTGCCAGAAACAAAATATTTTTTTACTGTGTAAGATGTATGCCCTTTTTTTGTGGGTTGTTTTTTTTTGGTTCCTGGGTTCTGTGACGAATGTGGTCGCGCAGTTCTTATACCGGACCGAGCCCGCAGTGATATCCTTCACTGGGCAAGGAGACTTTCCCTGTGTGGCTGAACTGAACCGACGTCCCGCCTACGTGGTTGTCTCCTTCCTACCGGAACAGAGCTGTGGCCAACTTTAAGGTCCCTCAGACCCAAACCCTGGAAAGCAGACCAGGCCAAGCATGGAACAGCGGCTCCACTTTGCCGATGTATTCCTTCAACAAGCACAACCATTAAGGCACATAATCAAAATGCAAACCTCAGACTCCACTCCATAGTGGGCAGACGTACATTACAGCAGCGACGAAATTGATTCTCTGGGAATCCAGTACCGTTCATCCTCGACACAAATGAACCAGCAACTCAGTTTTGAAGGTGAGTTGCTGGTTCATTTTGACACAAATGAACCAGCAACTCAGTTTTGAAGGTTGGAAGACTTCCAACCTTAAGGATTTCTTTTCCTTGTCCCCATGATTCTCACAGGGGCTCTGCAGGGTAGAGGTCTTTGGCCTAGTAGTCCCTAGTTATAGCAGACCTCTCTCCTCTGTCCAGATATTCGCTATCTCAGATCTCTCAAAATCACTGCAAGTCTCAGCCTTTAGAATCACTAGGTGTCACTGGTGACATCATCACCTCTTAAAGGCACACAACATCTTTCCATCCTCTTTGGTATAGCTAGGTAGAGGTTAAGGATCACAGATTTGGAGTCACAAAGGTAAAAGTTTAATTGTTTTAGTGCCCCCTTCTCGGATGTGTTTTTGGTACCTTTCCTTGCTGCTTGGAGAGTAGGGAGGGGGGCCTCCATCTCTGCCTGGATATTCCCTCTCTCCTCTGCCTTCTCCTGGCAGCACAGTTGTGTCATGGTAGGACTGAAAAAAACTAAAGGCAAGTTAGACAGGAGGATCCACAGACAATACAGGAAAAGGAGGGGGTCTGAATACTGAGAGAGGTATTTTATTAAGTCTATTAAACTATTATTGAAAGTGTCTTTTTTTTGCAGTGTATGCATATATAATATGTTGTAAGTGATATTTTTACTTCAGAAGATTGTACTTTGAATGTCTATTTTCCATATGTGATCTACCTTTTTAGGTGGGGGAAGTTAATACATTTTAAAATGGAAAAGACTGCATAAGTTTTAATTATGTGGGGACGGGAGGAAGGGGGAATGAAAGGCTTAAAAGCAGGGCTTCCCAAGGTTTTAGCCAATGTGACCCCATTTTAGCACTCAAAAATTCACACGACCCCAGAGGACAACCAAACCTAATTAGCGGGGGTGTAGTTCGCCTCCAATAATCCCTTCATTCATCATTCCTGCACTCCAACTGATGCCCTCTCTCAACCTCCATCCCCTTCCAACCTCTGCCCCTCCAGCTGATCCCCTCTTACATCCCCCAGTTCCTCTCCCCTTCCCAGCTTAGCCTCTCACTCACCCACTCCAGCTTTTTACATCCTCCCCACTGAACCTCTCTCACTTCCAAGCCATTTTTGTAACCCCAATTGATCATCTGTCATCCCTTCCTCTCTCTTTTCTCACATACCCGCCCAGTTGATACTCTCACCCCTAGCTCCTCTCTTGCATCCCCCCCTCTCACCTTCCACAGCCAATCCTTCTCCCACTGATCCAACCCTCAAACCCTTCCTGTATCTGATCCCTCCCTTCAAACAGCCCCCATCCAAACATCCCCTGGACTAGGATCAGCAGCAACATTTTCCTTTGGGCCTCAGGCGATAAGTGGATGACAACTGGTGGGAAGAGAGGGCAGGCTGACGACAGGGGCAACGTTTTTCTCTTAGCTAAGTTCAGGGATGGGAGGAGGATAGAGAAGAAGCGACAACCTGTGCACACTCTGCCCACTCTTCCCCAATGGCTGGTCCAATGCCCGATGTTGATCTGCGACTGGCAGCAGCCTTAGTAATGAGAGTCAGCACAGGATCTGTGAGCCAGTAAAAGCTCACAGGCCCTGCAGTGGCCCCCAGTCCCTCCTCACACATGGCTTCCTGTTACCATGGAAACTCAAGCGAGGGCGGGACCATTGCAGGACCTGAGCGAGCCTGCCAGCTCAAAGATCCCCTGCTGATTTCCACTACGCCTGCTGCTGGTGATGTCTGGAGAGGACTGCCCTTTCAGGCATTTGTGACCCCGGCTGGAGGTTTTGCGACCCCCATTTGCGGTCCCGACCCACAGTTTGGGAAGCTCTGTGTAACGTTTGTCTAGGACATCTACTACCCTTGTATGAGCCCTAAGAGAGAGTGTGCACACACACACACAGACTCCCACCATTCACCAACCTCTCACACCCACAGGGGGGCAGATCCTGGAGAAGGCTGGGAGGCAGGCAATAGGGAACGGAGGAGTCCCACCCCATTAAACATTTCTCCTGCGCCCCCTAGTGCAGATGCTGAAGACTGAGAACAAGAAATTAACAGGCCCAAAAGCTGAGGGGGTTAGAGCAGTGGGCTGCAAACTTGTGACCTTGGGCAAGCCACTTTACCAACCATTGCCTCCCCCTGCCCTGGCCCTCAGTGATTTCACCTGCACTGTGCCATGGAGGGGGGGGGGGGGGGAAGGTGTGCCATGTCATCCTTTTCCTCAGGCAGTAGATTGCCTTGAGCTGCCCCTGCCTGGGAGGGTTTGATGCTGGAGGAGGGGAAAGGGAGAGTGCTGACTGCGGTCTTTGGGAGAACAGAAGGGAAAGAGTGCTGGCCGGGATCTGTAGGGGAAGGAGGGAGTTCTGAAGGGGCAGAAAGGAGATTCTTAGGGGGTCTTAGGGGGGAAAGGAGACTTCTGGAGTCTCAGAGTGGATGGAAGGACAAGAGTGCTAGCTGTGGCCTGGGAGGAGATCGCTAGCTGAGGTCTATGGGAGGGGGAGGGCTACCGTGTCTTGGAGGGGGCACTGATAGACCAATATCAGTTGGGTCTGGACATCCTCCCACACTTGTTGTTCAAACTCAGGAGGCCCCAGTCTGGATAATTTTGCTCTGGGTCTCGCAATCGCTCAGGATTAGAGAGAGAGAGCTGAGTGTTGGATAGGCCTGTAGCCATTTTGGCTCTCAAGCAATGAGCAGCAGTATGTGATAGCGGGGGCAGTGGATGCTATAAAAATGCAGCTAAGGCAGCACACTGAGGCATTTTCAGGGATTGCATCTGTTTGGACTAACATGGCACAGTTCAGTTACTACTTTTGCCTTTTTTTGACGAGGCTCGGTTTTTCAAAAACAGGCAGAACAAGTGAGTGGCAGCGCTTACTCATCGGTCTCCAGATGTTTCCATTGCTTTGTAGCTGCCAACATTATAGACAATGAAGCAGAGGCACGCAAGAAGTGACACTCGTGTGTGTATGTATATATATATATATATATATTTCTCAACTCAATAACACGTAAACCTTAATGTTCCCAACAGTGAAGGATTATGGTGTCTACAATTATGTGAATGTTAATAAACCTTAAAGACCTCCTCAATTCAAGACGCTAGTAAATTGACCTTCATAATAGGCATCATCATATAGCAATGTAACTTTATTACTCAGCCTTATCTTTAATCATTGGTCAATAGAGGCAAATGAATTTTTCTTTCTTTTTTTCAAAAATGCTCTTATAATGAATTAATCTCAATTCACACCAGAAAATGCCTGCCGTACTGCCACGTTAAACACTGAAAGAAGATGCCAACAACACTGTATATGCCCTTGAGAAAGAACGAACACGTTCGAAACATGGACCTATGTTGGGCTTTTTTGGCATCATAAATGTTCAAGGCTTATTGAACATTAACAGCATCAATCTACAAAAATTAAGGCGGAACTTTCTTTCACATTGAGATTAATTCATTATAAGAGCATTTTTGAAAAAAAGAAAAATTTGTTTGCCTCTATTGACCAATGATTAAAGATAAGGCTGAGTAATAGTTACATTGCTATACGATGATGTGTGTGTGTGTATATATATATATATATATATATATATATATATATATATATATATATATATATATAAAACAGTGGCTCCACACCATTACTAAACCTTTTTCTAGGCTACAAGAGATTTTTACATTTTGAGGGATCCTCACCCCAGTTATTGACCTTTCCCTTTTTGGGATGGGTGGTTTTTATATATTAGGGGCGAATACTGGCTGTGCTTGTCCAGTATACTGTCATGGCCGGTCTGTGCTCCAGTGTATGTGGTTACCACTTTTCCACAGGGAATGAGCACTGCTTGTGAATATCCTTTGAGCCTCTGAATGTGGGCTGTAGCATTGGTTCATTTGTCTAATCCATGCACAGTCCCCTGCTGCCTGTCTACGTTCACCTTGAGGGCAGTGTCTCCAAAATGGTTTATTTTGCATGTATGCTGATAGGCATGAACCTCCTTCAGAAATGAACTCACTTGCTCAACATTACTGCTAATGCCCTTCTTAATACTGAGAGCCTCCTTCTGGAATTCATATGGTATACGCAACATATCATGATGTGCTTGGAAATTCTTCTTAATCATGCCCCTGTTTTCTTGGTCTCTGTATCTGTTAGTATTTAAGGATCTTTGCTTTCTTCATACAATCCACAGAATTGTCTCTGGGTACACCTCTATCCGCAATGCCATTGTCTCCTTCACCACAAGGTCTGGATTTCTAGCATCAGTCTTCCTATCAGTTGGAGTGGTCACAACTTCCTTGTTCTCTTCAGTTCTGTGAGAGTTGTGATGTTAGTGTTGTTTTCAGTACAGAGATGTTGTAGTGTTTACACAATTTCCAATGGCTGAGCCATGCTATCTTGTTGTAGACAGGCCTCTACACATTTGTTTGTATTGTGCTTTTCAGCACTTCAAAGTGGATTACATTCAGGTACTGTAGGTATTTCCCTATCCCCACAGGGGATACAATCTAAGGGCTAGATTCATCAAACTCACATGCGATAGGAAGAGGGGCATGTTTTATGGTAATAGCGCACATTGTGATAAATGGATTACTTAGCACTTCACATAGGTAATACCAGGAGAGAGACTGAGACACTGACTGGCTATAAGGGGTGTCTAGTAGTTAGGTATTTATACCTCTATAGGAGGCCCACCTAGTAACTCAAGGTGAGGTTTAGGTAATAGTGTAGGGGTTAGGGGCCACTTTGACATGCAGAGTGAGACATACCAACAGAACAGTGCACTCCTGTGAAGATCTGATGTCCTCTGGAGTGAGGAAACTCACATAAAGATGAGATTTGTACAATTTTCTCTCAACCTAGCTTGGCATTTCCCAGGTTGAGAGTCCAAGCTAGATTGAAAAGGCCATAACGCGAGTTGGAAAATAACCCCCTAAATTTGTAGGTGAGGCAACGGAGGGTAAAGTGACTTGCCCAAGGTCACAAGGAGTGACCCTGGTTTCCCTGGGTCATAGCCTGCTGCTCTAACCACTAGGCTACTCCTTCACATCCGGTGATGAGAAGTAAACTGCTTCCAGTTCTGTTTTACAGACTCTGCATTTTTCCATTTTACGATTTTATCTATGCTGGCTGGCTCTGTCCATGGCCCGCTATCCTGTAAGAACATGCCATACTGGGTCAGACCAAGGGTCCATCAAGCCCAGCATCCTGTTTCCAACAGTGGCCAATCCAGGCCATAAGAACCTGGCAAGTACCCAAAAACTAAGTCTATTCCATGTTACTATTACTAGTAATAGCAGTGGCTATTACTACACGTGAACAGTACCTCACTGGTACAATTGGTCATGACCTACCCCACTAAACAATTGATTGTCTTTAATCATATATTGTAACTGAACCTTTAGTGGTACTATTGTACGCCCTCACCTACATTAATTTATGTGCCTACATGTAAACCGCTGCGATGGTATATGACTTAGCGATGGTATAGAAAAGATTTTAAATAAATAAATAAATAAATAAATAAGTCACCTTAATTAATAGCAGGTGCTTTAATGATTACTCTCTCATCCTTAGGCTTGAGTTTACCTCTCCTTAGCCACTATTGTGTCAAATCTTTGATCTATATGGGGCTTCTGAATTAACTCTTTGTACGTCCTACTGTATTTGTGCTTCTGCCAGCTATCTTTCCTTGTTTGCTTTCTCTTGTTTCTTGTTGCTTGTTTCCCCTTATGCGTTGGTGGATTTTCAGTCATTCCTTCTATTCACCAGAGCGACTGACCAAGCTTAAGAACGGAGACTGATGGTGCTTCTTCACTTTCATCCTCCAGCACTATTTCGTCATTTGGGTACATTGATGCGATTAAGTATACCTGAAGGCCTATTATGCTAGCTCTCTTTGTGTAATCAATTTTAATGAGATCCATACTGCCTTCAGTTCTAGGGACGTACAATCTTGGCCAACACTGGTTCTTATAGATTACCTGAAGGGTGTGGAAAAGCTTTCTTGTTCTCACATCCAATTCTTCAAGATCTTTGTGGTGCCGGTTTACTATTCCAAAGCTGCATGAGAGTGCAGGGACTGCAGGCTGATTAATAGCTTGTATCTTATCCCATGCTGGTAAGACACTTTTCAACATCGGCTTCAGTTTCCTATCGTACTCTGTAACGATCTTTTCTCTCAGAACCTTGTACTGAATTTTTCCATTTTCCTCTGCTCCTAAGTATTCATGCACTCCCCTTCCTGCTCCAGTTCCTTTACATTGCAAACTTCAGTGAGGGAGATATTTTCAGCTTTGCTTAATTTTCCTCTAAGGAAGGTCGCCTTAGCACATCTGACAAAACCAAATATCTTAATGTCAGCTGAGAAACTCTTCACTATATGTGCATTGTGGCATTGGTTCATTTGTGTACTGTTGCCTGCAAGGAAAATGCACAAGTTTTTCTATGTTCACTGTGGCATTTGTCAAGGGGCTACAACCTATCCCTTGTCCTTGGTTATGTTGTTTTGTCTCTTCTTTGCATTTTGTCTTTGCATTTATATTCTATGCTTGTATATGTAACTGTTTCCCACTTGTATGGTACTTTCTTGGCTCTTCTTCTTTATTCCCCTGAAGTATAGGGGGGGGGGGGTGCAATTTTCAAACCGTCAATCCTGGGGCAGCACGTTTGATCTGCATCCTTTGCACCAGTTCTCAAAAGGCAGGTATGCGCATGTTTCCTCTTCCTCTTTGAAACTAGCCTCAGGTGCAAGGTACACACAAGGTACACTTGCAACTGCTTTCTGAAAGGATACTTTTTCAATGGAAATTACTTATTTATACGTATTTTATATTCCGCTTTTTCAGACGCTTCAAAGCGGATTACACTCAGGTGCTGTAAGTAATGCGTAATCTTCGTGCACTGTTTCCCTCCCCTGACCTAGACATCTCTCTCTCTCTCTCCAGGAACAGCTCCTCTTAATGTGCTGGAGATAGAAACATCTGCCAGGTGAAAGGAAACTGCGGCTGCCTGGACTTTGTTGCATGACCTGGGTCGCACCAGGGGCTGGGTCAGAAGCTGTTTGCCGACCGAGGGGCCGGCGTTGCAAGGCTGACTGCGTTTCCCATGTTTTCATTTCACGTCACTTGTGCCAGGGGAAGAAATGTTCTTTCCAGCTTCGAGCCTGGCCGCTGAGTGCTCTGTGACTACCCCTGCAGCACATGACAGGGAGGCGAAGGAGACTGGGGGGGGGGGGGGAGAGGAGGAAGGGGCCTGAGGGGAGATTCTAGGAGTCAGAAACCAAAGCGACCTTCTGAGAAACAGGAGAGGGGCGAAGGTCCGCTGACTTTATGCAGGACATCATTGTAATATAACCACTCATGCATAGGAATCCTTCCCTAGAAAGCTGCCAGGGTAGTTTGTTTTTTTTTTTTTTACAGTGCAGACAACTTTAGATCTAGAGATTTTAGTTATCTTGTAGCAGCTGGAAGTTTCACAGCCCTCCTTTGTCTACCAGTCAGTCGGCTGAGTTAGCTCAGTGAGGTAATTAAAGCACTGACATTCCTTATCTGAATCATAAATAAGGCCTCTAGTGTGAATGTAAACAGGAATGTGAGAAAAGTTTCCAACATTAGGAACAAAAATCAATATTATGATCTTTCTTTAAAGCAGCAGCAGAGCAGAAATGATTGCTGATAATGCCTTGGCAGATGACAATCGTTATGATCCCTCATTGTAACCATTACATTTATTTGTTTCCTAAGTAAATATTCCTATCTTTGTTTGGAGCCACTCCCCCTAGTATGAATCTAAATAAAGTGGGGGGGGGGGGTGCTACTGCATTAATTGTGGTCAGAAACTCTCACATCCCCCTGGTACATGTGAGATATGAATGCAACACAGACAGTTGGAGAGTGGAACTGTGGAAGGAAAATTAAAAAAAATAGGGCATATGGGTTCAAATGGCACACTCCTTTTTATTAAAATGGAAAAACATAAAAAATACAATCGTGCTAAAAAGATGAGAGATTTTGGAACAAGTCACAAAAAGAAGCAATTACGGAGCAATACAGAGAGCTGTGTTAGCAGGGAGACGTTTTAGTACGTGTTTTGTAACGCAGGAAATTTAGTGCCAGGGTCAGGGCAGGAGTAAAACTCAAGTCACATTTCTGGTGGCCATTTTAGTCTATTGTGTTGCTGTGTATAGTTTATTCTCTGTGATGGACATGGATTATGTACTTTTTTTTCCTGATGACTTAGTATATTTTGCAGGCCTATCTTGCTTGTGCCAGAGATTTCCACACTCAGGCCCAAGGAGGCAGGGCCTATGACACCTGTGACACACAGGCCTGGAAACCTCTGGCTTGAGGATGGGCCCGTAACTCTTATCAAAGGCTGATCATCTTCATGTCTGAGGTTTCTAGACTGTCCTATAAATCCCAGGCCACAAGGAAGAAAGGAAAGGCCCACGGATCCACTTACAGCCAGAAAAAGAAAACCATGACACAAGTAAAATTTTAAGACTGACCTCTTAGTAATTGCATAAAATGCAAGGTTGCATATGCAGCAAAAGTCCACAAATTCAGTCAACAGGCCCATAACCCGGAGAAACATTTGGAAGACCCTCGCTGACAGCCTGGCAAAGCAGACAAAGCATTAAGAGTTGCAGGCTATCCATTGTTTCAGCAAAGCAGCGGCGATGAACGAGCAGGAGCAGAACCACCATTTCTGCAGACTGCAGTGACGAGCCCTGATGATGATGTACTCACCTGCAAAAAGAAGGGAAAAGAAAAACAAAAATGAGAAATGCAAATCGGAAGCCTAGAGATGGACTGTCCAGCACCTGCCATAGAGCCAGGAAGAATAGCGCACAGGAATGTCAATGCGCAAATACTCAAGGGAGGAGAGAAGACCAGCGTCGTTGGCGTGGCGAGCGATGGCTCCAATGAGGCGCCTGAGTGGGAGAAGCATCTGCGCCAGTAGGAAGAGCAGGAGCAGAACCACCATTTTTTGCAAACCGTAGCAGTGAGCTCTGATGACACAAAAAACCAAAGTGAGAAATGCACCTAGCACAGAACCAGCAAGAATAGCGTTCAGAATTATTGGTACATAAATACTCATGGGACGAGTGGAGACTAGGGTCAATGGCAGAGCAAGCAACGGCACAAAGGAGACATCCAAGTGGGAAGAAGCACCTGTGCCAGAAGGAAAAGCAGGAGCAGAACCCACCACTTCAGGGCAGTAGCAATCCAGAAACCTGCAATATGCAGTAGAGTCAACAGCATGAGCAGCACGCCCCAGCTGAGCACAGATGGTTCAGCAAGACACAAGCCAGCAAGACATAGGCAGTATATAAATGTGCAAATATAATCTCTAAGTTAATTACTTATCAAGATCAGCTTCAGTGAGCATAGGGGCGGAAGCACCATTCCCGGCGGCAGGTATGAGGAACTTAAAGGGAAGCATGAAAGGCAGAACTAGCAGCAATTTCTAGCAATATCATAGCAACCTGTAAGAGCTAACACATGAATACATAGAAAAAAAACCTTGTCAATACTTTTCAAACTCATGATCCCAGCCGAAGAATGCAGGTTCCCACCAAGTAACTGTGGAGTTTTCTGGCATCCATACCATTGGAAAATAGAGTTTCTCCCACCATGCAGCCCTAAAAAAGCAGTGCAGTGAGGAAACCCTTTATGGCAATTGTGCCAATTGCACCATGGTTGACATCCAGTTGTAACCAAACACCTAGGACACCAGCACCCTCCATTCCAGTTTTCCATTCACAGAAGTCCTTGGTGGTTCAAATGGTTATTTGAACACTGGTGGTCCTGCGTTGCAGTTGTCAACTAAGATCCACAAGTTGAGTTCTGTTACTGTTCCCATGGGAGGTGATTCCTGAGGCACTGTCTCCTGTTGGTCCTGGCATAGTTACTGAGCCACTGTGGGCCAGGTAGAGTTCAGAGATTGCCAATGGTGGTCCAGCATGGCGGTTGACTGCAGATATGTTACTGTTCCCATGGGAGGTGGTTCCTGAGGCGCTGTCCCCTGCTGGTCTGGAATAGGTGGTGGTCCAGCGTGGTTTCTGAATGTGTGGTAGTTATTGGACAATACCAAAGTGTCCAGTTATGAAACCAGGATCAGCTGTACATCGCGGGAGCGGAGGGGGGCCAGGGGGGGGTGTGTGTGCCAGGACACCTGATGGATAACTATGTCCAGCAGAGCAGTTGATTGTAGCTGTTTTGCTGCTCCCATGGGAAATGGTTCCTGAGGCAATTAGCTGTACATCCACGGGGGTGGGGGGAGTCCGTGCCCAGTAAACCTGATGGACAGCTATATGCCTGCAACCAGTCACAGAAGAGAACTGAGAGAAAGTGGTGGTCCAGTATAGGGTCAGGTCCAGATAAAGTCAGGAGCAGGAGATTAATTTATGGCTCAGCACGGTGGGAACTTTCTTCTTTCTCCGTCCATGGCTCCCACCTGTGGTTCTACATGGGGGCTGTTGCATTCCGTGGTTTCAATATTAGAGGATGAACTTGCCTCCTAGAGGAATATGAGCCCAATTGCATGATTAAGTGTCCTATTCACATCCCGCATAGTCGAGTCAAGGCCTCAAATGATACCTACAAGGTCATTGAATGAAGCTCTAATACAATGCGACAATTCATTCATTGCAGTGGTGCATTCCCTGGTAAACTGTTGCAACTCTCTACAAAGACGGTACATTCTTTCCTCATGCACCATCTTGGGATGTATAGCCATCCATCCTGTCATCACACTGGTCTCACATTCAGTTCCGCAGCTATCTGGTCTGCCATTGTGTCAATGCCAGAAAGTGATTTTTCTGTTGGTGGGACAATGCCGAGATTTGGAGCCTCATTGACGCTCGCACTGGTGACAGGGGTTGGTGGTACATCCTAGGTGTCTGCCCAAATGAAGTAGAGTTCAACCATCTGTCTTCTTGTGTATTGGTTGCCAGTGTTTCACTTGGCAGCTGCAGAGCTTCTGTGGGTTGTTGTGCTGTTCCCATGGGAGGTGGATCCTGATGCTATATCCCCTGAGATGCTGGCTGGTTCTCTTCAGCTGCACCCGCTGTGGCAGGCCCCTCTGTGTCAATTGGCCGATGATCACCTGGAAAAAAAGGCATATCAGAGACAAGTACTGAGAAACTATTACATCCTTTTTGATCCCCTTAGCTAGCCCTTTTCACCCCAGATACATTCCTCACCATACTTACCTCTTCCTTCTGCAACATCCAGATCAGTACAACCAGTAGCGCTTTGAAGGGTGCGATGTATAAAATAGAAATAAATAAACAGCGGCAGATTCACGATGTCGGACCGGCCCGGGTATTCGCCGCCCAGGCCGCCCCAGGACACATCATGTGGTCTGCCGAGCGCGGATCTTTCACGGCTGCGCACAGCAGACCACGTGACTGGAGCAATTGGCCCACCGGGGGATGCCCGATCCCCCGATAGGCCAATCCGCCCCTGTAAATAAATACATTTGACTTCTCAATCCATGCCAGCTTCGCCTTGACAGCCAGTTCCTGCCAGCAAGGCTTCAGCGGATCCACAATGCCCCTGCCCCCCCCCCCCCCGCCAAGACATCAGCAGGTCCTGACTACTTAAGCATGGCCCAGACTGTCTATCACCGCCTCAGCAACAGGTCTCCTGCCTAATGCACAGAATATTGCTTCTGTGTTCCTGAGTTATCTCATCCAGCCTTGCCTTGCCCAGCCTGCCTTGTCTCATCAAGCCTTGTCTTGTCCAGCCCTCCCCTGCTAGTCACATCCAGTGTCTCATCATCTGTCCTTGGCTTCTTCTCCCGGAAATGACCATGGCCTTGGACCTGATTACTCTTGCTTTCCACCCACCCTGATTCCTGGCCTGTCATGACCCCAATGTATCCTTGAACTCTTGTCTTCTCTCTATTGACCTAGGGACTCACCTAAGTGCAGCCAGCCGCAAGAACCCATGGGCTCAAACTGCTGTCGAGGCAGCTGATATAGCTGAAGCTCCAGTCTGTCCCACTTCAGGGCACATTCACCAGCGGTCAACTATGCCACATCACAAAGGGCCCACTCCCATGCCTATCATCATAGTATGTTTGAGGTTTATAAAATAGCATTTATACAAATATGTGCTATTTGCACATACATCTGCTAATTTTTACGCAAGCATCTTTTTGAAAATTCACCTTCAATTGTGCATGTCATGGGGATGAGGTCTGTTTAGCAAAGAAATTACATTTGTAGCTGTGGATTGCTAAACGATTCTATTGCTATAGAAAAAGTCCTTAGTCTTCTGATTGACAGTCATTTTTTTTTTTAACTTTTGATTTATTCAGTTTTACATAATTTAAAAAGAATAAACTTTGTAAAGAAAAACAGTAACAATCCATTAAAGTAAAACAATTCAAAGGAAAACAATAATATTTATCCCTGTAGACCACAAGAATTTAGAAATAGGAGGGAAGAAAAGAAAATATAGGAGAAATAAAGAAAATTAAAATAAGAAACTGCAATAACATGAAAACAGTTTTAAATATCCTAACTATCAGACGCTATCTGAGAGCTGTTTGACAGAATTCTTTTCCTGGTGTACATTGTACACTGGACAGAACAAAATTCTGGAATTTTTCAGGAAAAAAACAAAAAAGTATCACAGCTATATTTAGCTAGGCATTTGCAAGGGTACCAGAGGAGAAAGGTAGCTCCTAAGGCAAGAACATCTGAAGGGAATGACAAAAAAAGCTTTCCTTTTCTCCTGAGTAGGATGCGACAGGTCTGGAAAGAGTCTAACCTTTAAGCCCATAAACTGCGCATTCAAATATCTGAAGTAAGTCTTCATAAAAAAGCTAAGATCGTGTTCTGTAAAAACAAGTAATTAATAAAGTAGCTCTTTTTCTGCAATTTCTAAATTTGAAGATTCCAGGAAAGCAGAAGGATCTAAAGATTCCATTGGAGCCTGCCGATCCCCAGAAGTCAGAAAATAAACTTTGTTCAGAGGAGGAGCAGTAACTGGTGGAATGGATAAAGCCTCAAGCAAGTGCCTCCTTAAAATGGCCTGTGGTGGCTCTCCAACCACCCTTGGAAAATTTAGGAGACAGATTTGAACAGCGGAGTCTGTTTTCAATGAATTCCACTCTCTGCTTCAAAAAGCCAAGTTCATTAATAAGAGAGCATTAAACTTTCTTCAAAGGGGAAATATCCTCCTCCATTTTGATGGTCTTACCCTGAACTTCTCATTGGTTAATTTCACATTCCAATATGTGAGTCTAACCTGTTGGAAAGGGAATCCACTTTAGATGAACAATTAACGTTGCGTCTGTTGGTCTCAGACGGCTTCGCCCTCTGTGCCCAGGGGCGGATTGGCCTATCGGGGGATCGGGCTTCCCCAGGTGGGCCGGTCGCTCCCATCACGTGATTTATTTATTTATTTATTTATTTAAACTTCCCGGTCAAAGACAAGAAGAGGCTCTGCTGGCGCTGCGGCCCGAAGAGAAACCTGCAGGCAGAGCCGGTGGAAGCACTAGGCCTGGGGCGCCGCGAGCAGTAGAATCCCGAGGGGAGCCAATGCCCCCGGGTGCAGGGAGGCTCATGTGGCGCTGCGACAGGCAGATTGGCAGGGCCGTGGTGAGACTCACGTCACCCCGGCCCGAAGAAAAAGATTGCGTTTAAACGCACTGATGCTCCTCCTCCTTCCTGCCTGTGTGGCCCCGGAAGTAAACGTTGCCGGAGCCGCGTGGGCAGGAAGGAGGAGGAGCATCAGCGCATGCAGAAGAGGAGCAGCGCTTACGTGCCGCCGCAAGTCGCAATGGCCCGAGAAGAGGAAAAGGCCTGGTAGCAGGGCCGCTGCGGCCCGAGAAGATCAGGGCCACTGCAGAGCCCATCCTGCAGCGACCCGCAAAGAGGAGGCCCAGAGGTGAGAAAGAGGCTGAGGGTCTGTAGAGTGTGTGTGTGTTTGCGTGTATGAGATGAGTTGAGAGATTGTGTGTGAGAGTGAGGACCTGAATGTTTGCAGAGACAGCATGTGAGAGCCTGTGTGTGTGTGTGTGTGTGTGAGAGGGACAGCACGTGCCAGTGAGAGCCTGTGTGTGTGTATGACTGATTGTATGAGAGAGAGCATGTGGCAGTGAGAGCCTGTGCTTGAGCAAGACAGCATGTGGGAGTGAGAGAGAGCCTGGGTGTGTGAGAGTCAGACAGCATGTGCCAGTGAGAGACTGTGTGTATGAATGATTTTATATGAGAGAGCATGTGCCAGTGAGAGACTGTGTGTATGAATGATTTTATATGAGAGAGCATGTGACAGTGAGAGCCTGTGTGTGTGTGTGTGAGAGAGAGAAATGCATGTGAGAATGAGAACCTGACTGTGTGTTTGAGGGAAGAAGATGGAGAGAAAAGAAACAGAAAAAAAGACAATATAAAAGGAAATTGGCAAAAATTGGCTGGTCGCTGCTGTCAGGGCAAAAAAAATAAGAAAGGGAAGGTGGAAAAAAAAGCCTGTGACCAACCAATTAGAAAACTAAGATCAGACAGCAAAGGTAAAAAAAAAATAAATTGCTTTTTAGTGATTGGCACATGTAATCTTTGGGAACGTGCAAGAGTAGCACTTTCTCTATGCGGATCTCACAATGTACGAGATCAGCATAGAGAAAGTGGAAGCCCACGGGGCCTGCACAGAGGAGGCAGCAAATGGGCTTCAGTGCCAGTAGCAGCAATCGGCACCTCCCCAATAGCCATGCGGCAGCAGTGACAGTGGCAGCAGAGGAATGAGAGAGGCTCTGAGGTTGCTGGCAAAAGAGAGGGGGGGTCTGCCTTTAGTGTGTGCACGTGTATGAATGGGACTCTGCCTGGGGGTGTAAGTGTGTGAATGCATGGGTGCTGCCTGGGGGTCTGTGTATGAGAATGAATGTGTGCATGCCTGGGGGATGGGGAGGGAGTGGTGTGAAAATGAATGGGAGCCTGCCTGGGGGTCAGTGTGTGTGTGAGAATGACTGGGAGCTTGCCTGGGTATATGTGTGTGCACGTCACCCACATCTTTATCCACATCATGGTGGGAACCTTGGGGGTGTCCCCCTTGAGTGACGTCACGCCATCCGGGTATTTAGCCTGCCCTTCTTTTACTAACAATTCGAGTTAGCAAGGATTGGATTGCCTCCAGTCTGAGCTACTCTGCCGCTTCTGTGCTCTCTCTGCCCTTTGGGGTTATTCTTCTAACCTGGTTACCCGCTCCTCGGGGGCCTTTTGCTTTCTTTCAGGTGCCTATCTGGGATACTAGGTACTCGCTCCTTGAGGGCCTGCTCTCCCTGCCTAGGTGCCTGCAATCCAACTAATTCTGCCTGCTGGGAACTCCATCAATACAGCTACCAACTTGCAGGCCAATACAGTAAAGGCCGCGGGAGAGCGGGCAAACGCCCACTCTCCCGGCGCGCGCACCGGCCCCTCGCCGGTGCGTGCGATGCAGTATTTAAATTAGGTGGCGTGGTAGAAACGGGCAAAAGGAGGCGCTAGGGACACTAGCGCGTCCCTAGCGCGTCCCTAGCACCTCCTTTTTGACAGGAGCGGCGGCTGTCAGTGGGTTTGACAGCCGATGCTCAATTTTGCCGGCGTCAGTTCTCGAGCCCACTGACAGCCACGGGCTCGGAAACCAGACGCCGGCAAAATTGAGCGTCCGGTTTTTGGCCTGACAGCCACCGGCCGACTTCCAATTTTTTTTCTTTTTTTTTTTTTTTTTTAACTTTTTTTACCTTTCGGGACCTCAGACTTAATATCGCCATGATATTAAGTCGGAGGGTGCACAGAAAAGCAGTTTTTACTGCTTTTCTGTGCACTTTCCCAGTGCCAGCAGAAACTAGCGCCTACCCAAAGGTAGGTGCTAATTTCTTAAATTAAAATGTGCGGTTTGGCTGCACATTTTACTTAGTGAATCACGCGGGCATACTTAATAGGGCCATCAACATGCATTTTCATGTTGAGGGCGCTATTAGGTGCCGCGGGTTGGACGCGCGTTTTCTGCCCCTTATTGAATAAGGGGTAAGGGAAAACGCGCGTCCAAGGGCAGGTTAACAGTGCGCTCCGACTGAGCGCACTGTACTGTATCGGCCTGTTGGTGAGTAATCTAACCTTTGTCAGTCTGTGTCATCTACAGCTCAGCACTGGGAACCTGCATCTGGAACTCCCTATACTACCATGTGCTGCTAACATCTACCATTGTGAGACGGGTCTCCTCTGCCGAGGGCCCCTGGACTGCTACTACTGGATCACCTCACTACTGCCACCTCTGGTGGTATTATTCAGCTGTATAATAAAAGACAAATCTTCTGTGTTTGCGTGCCTCGAATCTAGCCTAGTACTGCAGTTCCTCATGGGGCTCCTCCCCGTGGGAGTGGCCATCACCGCAGTGCCCAAGTATCCACTCCAACACCTCAAAACCATAACATAACACTAGCAAGTCCAATGCTAGCCACGAGATCCCAGCGAGTGTCTAGATCTACTACCGCTGGCTTAGGGGGATCACATCAGCTGCAAGAAAATGAATAGGCAATTGAAACTCACTACCCGACACTTCAGATGGCTCTGTTACTATCCCGAATAATTCAGCAGCAGATTCCAACGCAGGTGAAACAAGCGCGTCTACACCAACACTCCCGAAGGTTCCCCGCAACGCGACAAATTCGGTGGCTTCATCAATCTGGGACGGTGCTACCCCACTCTGGGAAGAGATGCTCTGAGCCGGCAGTGGGTGGACATCAAGGGGGCTTAAAAATCACTTCCTCCCCCAACAAAATCAAGTCTCCTCCATTGACTTCAGCACCTGGGCACTGCTCCCTTTCCCATTGCTGCAGGGACTACGAATTTGGATATTAACCACTATCCGAGGGTCGGTGAGGACTCTGTGGAGTAAGTCCTGACTTTCCCTTTCCTTTTAGGAGGCATAAAAACACCAGACCACAAGCAGCAGAAGAAAGAAATTAGACAGCTGAACCATAGTCACTTCATGCCGCCATCTTGACCTCCCTGCCTGATGAAATAATTTTGACCAGTAGTCACAGACATTCTTCCATTTCTTTCAGAGATCCTAGTTATGACAATTAATGCCCCTTTTCTTGTGAAGCTTAGCATCCCTCTTCATGCTGTAATTTAGAGAGGCAGATAAATAAAATCAAGCAAAGTCTGCAGCCCCATTCTGTTAGGGTAGAGACTAATTAGTTTGTATTTGAATGAAATTGTAATCATTGAATGAACCAGAATGCTCACTGACGCCAAACATACCGAGGGTCTACCAAAAGTATTTTGGTCCATTTGTGACATTTAAATGGGAATAAAACTCCCTAAAAACAATTGTCGAGCCTGGTCCTACACACAATTTATACAGAAATGAGGAAGATAACAGAGGGGTTTTTTTTTAAAATATTCCCTATCAAAAAGCAAACAATAGTTTTTTTGGTAAGCATCTGAAACTTCTCACAGCTCTGACTGCAGTATTCACACTGTGAATGCTATCTTCAACCTCTGAAAGTTTCCGATACCTTTAGACTGGCCAGTTTCTAACTATAATGAAACATAATCCATGCAGTTTATGGTTCTGGCCCGGATATGAGACCTTGCAGCAAAAAAAACCAAAACAGGATAAACACATTGCTGGGGGAATTGAGACTTAGAAGTTGTAATCTAGCCAAAGGAAAAAAGAAATGTGCTTTGAAGTCATGGAGGATATAAAAGATATTGTTGAAAGCATTACATAAGGCAGGATGTGAGGTATAGGGTAGTGTACTACTGCCATAAGCTATAATATGTTGTGGCCTCTATTCACCCAGATTCTGGACTTTAAAACACTGACAGCCAAAGGTTATTTGTCAATTATAGCGAATAAAAATATTCAAAGCCTATGTTAAAAAATAATGTTGGCCCTGCATACTTTGGGAAAGTCGTACAAATCATATTTACGTATCTTATTAGGATGGGCTCTGGACAGAATCACTTAATCCGTTAGCAGCTCGAGAGCCTTATTTACTAAGCTTTTTCCCCAAAGATGCAGAATAGGAAAAAAAAAAGCCTTAGTTTGATATGGAGGCATGCCTGGGGGCTAATTGGACAGCGAACATCAAGCATCTTCCTACACACTCCAAATAAACCATTCATCGGCAGGCTGTTCCTCTGACTCAGGCTGTGGTGCTGGAGACTTGGGGTTGAGGCTGTTGTCAACCAGGGCCAGCTGGGGTTGGGCATGCCATAAAGGTGATACGCTCAATCCCTTGGGACGGAGGGAATATGACTGCTGCTACTGTGATGACCTCTGCTGGTCAATGAAGGAGTATTGGGGTTAAGTTGGAAGGAAGGAAGACGCAAAACACTGAAGAACCCAACTGAAACGGCTTGTCATGTTGTTTGCTGGGTGCTCTGTAGTTGTCCTTGGTCCACTGTAACGCAAGAACCTTCTAAAATGGATGTGAATAGCCAGATGCTGGGGGTTTTTTTTTCTCTGACTCGGATTGACTCTCAGAAGCTCCAGTTCCCAGCTGCACAAGGCAGATAGGCAGAAGTGGCTTTCCTGTCTCTGGCAGAGGCACTGGCTTTTCTGCTCTTGCCCCCTGTTTCCCATTATAATGCTACACCTGAAGCTCAAGCGGGACCATTCCAGCGCATTCAAGATGTTCAGGAATGGCTTGAGTTGCAACTGGGCCTTAGAGCAATTGCACCTGAACAAGGTGGGGGGGGGGGGGGGTACTGGGAACAGACGTAACCGGGGAAAGCAGACACACACCTGCCGGAGAATGCACAGGAGATGTTTGTTTCAGCTTTGTACCGCAATTTTATGCTCGCTCTGACAATGTCATGGTTTTTTGAGTATATTTATGTAGAAGGAGGGAGATACAGGATGAAAACATAGGGCTGGAAGCAAAGTTTGGGGCAAATAAACAGCAGAAAACACCTGCAAGTCAGCTGGCACAGTTGAGAAAGAGCACATCTTCTGCGGGAGGAATTAATTTCCTGAAACTTCTGGGTGGAAAAAAAATTAAGCAAAATAAAGTTTATGCAGAAAATGCTTTGGGACTTGGGCCCAGTTTTTACATTTCGCCCTTTTGGGCAAAAGTCCCATTTTGCAGAAGATTTTGCTTTGCACACTCCTTTTCTGTGGAATTTTTTCCTTTCCTGAAGTTGCAGGAAATGAATCCCTTAGGTAACAATTGCACATGTAACCCCCACCCCCGCCCCCATTCCGTGTCCTCTCTGTGAAGGGGATCCGAGGGTATAGATCCATTCCTTAGCAGGATGGGGGGAGGGGGGAAGATTAACTTTTAGGCCCTTGGGGTTTACACTCTTGAACTGGAATAAACAGTCTCCCCACACTGACTCGTGTTCCAACTTAAATCTTTACTGAAAACTTCTGTTTCTTCTATTTACACAGGCACAAGCCACACAGTCAGGATCCCCTTGTTTCTCTATGGCAGGACTTGCTACAGGATATGCTTTGGGAATTTAATGGCTATTAGAACAACTCTGAAATCCTGGCACCTGCTCTGGTCTTTTGCAGGACAGTCTTAATTGAGAGTCCGTTTCCCGAACCAGACCGTGAGGAGCCACAGTACTAGGCTAGACTCAGAACGCACAAACACAGTTAGTTCTTTATTATACAGCTTGAAAAGTACCACCAGAGGTGGCAGTAGTGAGGCAGTCTGGTAGTAGCAGTCTCAGGGACCTTGGCAGAGGGAGCCCATTGGTATAGGAAGGTTCTGAAGCAGGTTTCCCAGCAAGGTAGTACTGTGGATGAGATAGACTGAGAGAGAGTACTCATTAGGTGTTTGCTGTAGGTATGCGATTCCACTAGGCTAAGAGAAGATAGTGCAGGCATCGAGGCAGGGAGAGCAGGCCCTCTAGGAGCGAGTACCTGTTCCCTGTAAGGCATCTAAAATAAAGCAGAGGGCCCCCGAGGAGCGGGTACCCAGGTTAGCAGTTACCCCAAAGGGCAGAGAGAGAGCTTCCAGCGGCAACACGGAAACGGCAGAATAGCATAGACAGGAACAGATTCGGGTCCTTGCTAACTCAATGAACTAGCAAATTAGAATAGGTTATATACCCAGATGGCGTGAGGTCAGCAAGGGGGAACGCCCCCGAGGTTCGCGCCAAGGTTGGAATAAAGTTGTGGGTGACGCGCACGCGCGCACCCTAGTAGGTACCTGGGAGGAACATGGTGGGAGGCTGCACCATAGCCATTCCGGCGATGCAAGAGAGGTCGGCTTGTGGACGCGGAAGTAGCCATCTTTCCTAGGTAAGCGGGAGGAGCCGTGAACAAGGTGAGGCAAACAGGGCGAAGCCATCTAGCACCGACGGATGCAACAGTACCCCCCTTCAAAGGGCGTCCACACTGTTTCCTAACAGGTCTTGGTTTCTGAGGATGCAATCTATGGAAGTCCTGTAGCATTTCTTTATCCAATATATTAGCCAAAGGAGTCCAAGAGTTTTCTTCAGGTCCATAACCCTCCCATGATAGGAAGTATTCCCATACTCTGCCTCTTTTTCTCACATTGAGAATAGCGTCTACCTTGTATTTGATGTCTTCTTTTGCATCTATAGGAGTAGCTTCAGGTGTCTTGTTGGAAAACTCACTAAGGATCAATGGCTTCAATAGTGAGATGTGGAACACATTGTGGATCTTCAATGTAGATGGTAGCTTCAGACTATAGGTGAGATTGCCTAATCATCGGAGAATGGAAAATGGTCCAACGAAGCATGGAGCAAAGTGAGCTGAAGGTAGGTTAAGCCTTAAGGGCTTAGTGGATAGCCAGACTTTGTCACCAGGCTTGAAATCTGGAGCTTTGCAGTGGTGAGTATCGTATCCCTTTTTAGCTTGAAGTCCTGCTTTAAGAAGCATCTCTTTTTGTCTGAATATCTTTTGCAGTAGATTGAGCTGCCGGGGGTGACACTGATAATGGAAGTGGCAGTGGTAGTCATCCGTAAACCACTTCGAATGGTTTGATCCAGTGGATGTTGCTGGATGAGAATTGATGGCGAATTCAGCCCAGGGCAACAGTTCACCCCAATCATTCTGATGAGCGTTCACATAAACACAAATGAACTGGTTGAGTGTCCTGTTCATTCTCTCTGTTTGTCCATTAGATTGTGAATGGTATGCTGAGGTGAAGTCGAGAGAAATATCAAACTTCTTGCATAATGTCTTCCAGAACTTAGCTGTGAATTGGGCTCCTCGATCAGAGACTATGTGCTTAGGCATGCTGTGTAGGCAGAATATGTGCGTGATGAAGAGCTTGACGAGCTCCATGGCGGTGGGTAAGCAAGGGAGAGCCACAAAATGAGCCATCTTTGAGAACCAATCTACAGTTACCCAAATCGTGTTGTTTCCTCCTGAAAGTGGTAGCGATGTGTGTCCATGGTTCGTCTGGTACTGGCAAGGGTTGAGTAGGCCCCAAGGACAACTGGGTGGCATCTTCTGTCTGGCACGATTTGCGCAGAAAGCAATGTAGGAGAATGTGTCTTCATTCATGGTTGGCCACCAATAAATGTTTTGTAGCTTAGACAGAGTTCTGCGTTGGCCAGGGTATCCTGCCAGTTTAGAGTCGTGAGCCCATGCTAACAACTTCTTTCTGAGGTTCTTGGGTACAATGGTTTTTCCTGCAGGCACTGAGTGAGTAGCTGCCAAAATAACCCTTTCTGGGTCAATGATGTGTTGCAGTTCTTCTGGAATGTCCTCAGAGAGGAATGAGTGAGATAGGACATCTGCTCTGATATTCTTATCTCCAGGGCGGTATTTTAGCACAAAGTTGAATCTGTTGAAAAACAGAGACTATCTCACTAGTCTATGATATTTAGTTGGGTTGTTCTGCATTCTCTTCTCTGGAGACCTAGCTGGGCCCAAACTAGGAGACTGATGAATTTTTGCAAGTCTCCACGACTCCGCGACTGGAACGCCACTTTGCTGCTGCTTGATTCCTTCAGAGCCTCAAGTTCTAGCTGGGTCTGGTTAGTTTTGACAGAATCTCACAGGTTATGATGTCAAATCTATACAGATTTCTCAATCCAACACTAGGGGCATTGGAAATGCAATAGCAGGGGTTAACATAAGAAGTGCCATGCAGGGTCAGACCAAAATCCATCAAGTCTAGCATCCTGTCTCCAATAGTGGCCAATCCATGTCACAAGTATCCGTCAGATTCCCAATATTCTTTATATCTCACTCTTAGGGATAAGCGCTGCCCTTCCCAAGTCTACCTGGCTGTTTATGGACTTTTGCTTCAGGAACTTGTCCAGTCCTCTTCTGAACCCAATCATATTACTTGCCTTGACCACATCGTCCAGCAACAGATTCCATACCTTGATTGTGCACTGAGTAAAAAAAATACTTCCTATGATTTGTTTTAAATCTGCCGGTTGCTAGTTTCATGGAATGTCCCCTGGTCCTAGTGTTGCTGAAAGGGAAATAACTATTCCCTATTTATCCATTCCATCATACTCATGAACAATCAACAAGGACTGAATTGCACAGTATGAGTAAACAAATAAGCATGGGAGTAGCTTGCTTGTTGCGGGGGTTACTACCCCTAACAAATTAAGCCTGATACTTCACTTTGAATGCATATCCAGTGCAGCTCACTGCTTCAATGGCAGGGGAATGAAGAAAAGAGGATTTATATTCAGACAATAACAAAGGACTGAATTGCACAGTCTGGGTAAACAAATAAGCATGGGAGTAGCTTGCTTGTTGCGGCGGTTACTACCCCTAACAAATTAAGCCTGATACTTCACTTTGAATGCATATCCAGTGCAGCTCACTGCTTCAACGGCAGGGGGAATGAAGAAATAGGATTTACATCCAGCCAACATGTAACAAGGCATTGATCTGAACAGTATGAGTATACAAACATCGGGGTAACTTGCTCGATACAATGGTTATTACCCTCAAACATTAAGCCTTATACTTCACTTTGATACAGCTCCAACACTGCTCTCTGCATCAATGGCGGGGGTGGAAGGAAATTAGAATCAAAAAGCTACCAATAAGGGCGGAGTATGTAACAGAAAAGAATGAGAGAATAAGTGTGAAAACTTGCTGAGCAGACTGGATGGGCCTATTGGTCTTCTTCTGCCGTCATTTCTATGTTTCTATGAATTTCAATCATATCTCTTCTCAGTCTCTTTTCTAAGCTAAAGAGCCCTAATCTGTTTAGCTTCTCTCCATAAGGGAGCTTTTCCATTCTCCTTATCATTTTTGTTGCCCTTTTCTGTTTTACCAATAATAGGCTAGAGTTTAGAATAAAAATACCCATAGGCAAATTTAAAATAGACCACTCCTATACACAGGATAATCAATATACATTTATTTATTTATTTATTTATTTATTTATTTATTTATTTAGCAGTTTTTTATACCGACCTTCATAGTAGATAACCATATCGGATCGGTTTACATTTTAACAAAGGGTAAAACTGAGGTAACAATTCTGGTAAAATAATAGATAACAAAGGAAAAGGAATAAGTCAAAGTTACAATCAACAAGGTATGGAAAACTTGGAGGCTTAAAGACAAGCTGGAAGGAAGATAGAGGCAGGTAGAATAAATATAACATGATACGAATAATTTAACGGGTTAGAGCATATGCTTTAACCAGGAAATGCCAGTGTCCATTGTTCAGGAGGAAGTGTGTCAAAGTCCTTGTAAGAAGTGAGGCTCAAACTAGTGATTATCCGGTGGATCTGGGAAGGCTTGGTGAAAGAGCCACGTCTTTAGTCTTTTTCTGAAGGTTAAGAGGCAGGGTTCCAATCTGAGATTTGCTGGGATATTGTTCCAGATAGCTGGGCCTGCAATTGAAAAAGCTCTGTCTTTGGTCGTAGAGCAGCGAGTGGCTTTAGTAGGGGGAAATTTCAGAGTGCCTTTGTGGATATCTCTCGTTGGTCTGTTAGAGGAGTGGAGTTTGAAAGGGATATCCAGGTCGAGTTGGAGTTGCTGATGGATGGTTTTGTGTATTAGGGTAATAGATTTGTACAGGATTCTGAAATTTACTGGTAACCAATGTAGGTTTCTGAGGACGGGGGAGATGTGTTCACCGCGGCTGGTGTTGGTCAGCAGTCTCGCTGCCGCATTTTGTAACATCTGCAGTGGTTTGGTGGTAGATTTAGGGAGGCCTAGAAAGAGGGCACTGCAGTAATCTATTTTGGCGAACAGAAGAGCCTGGAGGACTGTCCTGAAGTCTTGGAAAAATAAGAGTGGTCTCAGTCGTTTCAAAACCTGTAGTCTGAAGAAACTGTCTTTGGTGGTTGTGTTGACCATTTTTTTAAGGTTTAGACGATTGTCTATTATTACCCCAAGGTCTCTAACATGCGTACAGGTGATGTGAGCATTGTGCGGTGAAGGTGGAGGAAGATTGTTTTCATTTGAAGAGATGAAGAGAAGTTCCGTCTTTGAGGCATTGAGGACCAAGTTTAAGCTGTTGAGTAGTTTAAGTTTAAGCTGTTGAAGCAAAATCCTTCTGGAGCACCAAATCACACAGTGAACGGTGCTACAGTGTTTTAGGGGAAGGCAAGATTTGCATGTCCTTAAGAAATGCATTTTAAGGTTTGGTTATTCCAAAATCTCAGAATTATTTACATCTTGTATCTGTAGTAAGCCGCAACCCCTTCAGAAAACAAACAATTTCTCAACCATTGTTGTGCCTGTCTGTTTTATATTATCCTTTCTTCTCGTCTCCAGTTCAGTTTCTCTTCACAATCCTGTGGTGCTTTATTTATTTATTTATTTATTTATTTTTATTTGTGCAATTTTTACATAATTATTCAAGATCACGCTTGAAATAGGAAATATTAGAGAGGGTAATACACAAATAGATACTCCACTTTTAGTTATACAATGAAAGGAAAAAAGAAATTTCTTTAACAGCCTTCTCTCTAACTAACAAGTCCCCAAACAGCAGGGGGGTAGGTTACACAACCTCAAGAAATAAACAAATATAACATTCAAAGAAACCCCAGGCTATTATAGCGAACATTTATCCATTCATGAGGGACCGGGAGAATCTATACAGGATTCCATAGGAGCTACAGGCGTTACCAGGGTTTTCCCAATTAAAAATTGGGTTAATTGCGGGGGATCAAAGAAAACATACGTGTTTTCTAGATATTTGACAACACATTTACAGGGGAATTTCAAAAAATATTTCCTCCCAATTAATAATACTTGTGGTCTTAACAGCAGAAAAGCCTTTCTCCTTTTCTGAGTTTCTCGTGATACGTCTGGGAAGGCATGTATTCTGCAACCAAAAAGGTTTTCATTCCTATTCCTCAAAACTAATTTCAATAGCCATTCCCTATCTGTCTCTAGTGCCAAAGTCACTATAAGAGTTGCAGGAACGGCCATCTCTGAATCCGATGTCTCCAAAACTGCAGATAAGTCGATTACTGAGTGTTGGTCAGTTAAAGGTCGTAATATTTCATCGTCTCCTCCTTGTTCTCCCCGCATTGTTCTCGGTTTAGGAAGATAGAATATCTTGGTTATTGGTGGAAGTGCAGATTCTGAGATCTTAAGTATTTCTTTAAGGTAATTCATAAAGACCTCTCTAGGAGATCTTAATGGTAACTGAGGAAAGTTAATAAATCGCAGATTTCTGCCTTTTGCCAAATTTTCCAGATTTTCAATCTTTAAAGCAGTACTATTCTTTTCTCTAATCATCACCGCTTGATTTTGTTGAATTTTATTTAACTCAGTCCTAATCACTGAGACCTGATTTCCCATTTGTACATATTCATTTGAGACAGCCTCAATTTTAACTTCTTGTTGTTTGACTTGCGTTATTACAGGAGTTAGTTGTTGAAGTATGGAGCTTCTCATATCATTAATAGCCTCCCACAGCGTCTCTAATGAGAAAGTCATAGGTCTTACCAGAGGAGGGATTTCTGCTGTTGATGCAACTCCATTTACTCCGTTCGCTCCCACGGTTTCCTTCGGTTCTCCACTTTTCACTCTGGACAGCCCTGATGTCTCTAACGGGCTCGAGGTTACAGCTAGAGCTTCACCCGGTCCTGCCTGGTCTGCTCCGTCAGCACTTCGGTCGCGGGACGCAAACTCCTCGGGTAAAGCTCTCCTTGCAATCGCGGGGTTTGCCGGAGGGGTCCTCTCAACGGAGCTAAACGATGATATTGAGCCTGGGAGAGAGGGGAGCTCAGCTTCCCCTCCCCCTCTCTCTAGCGGCCTCTGCCCCGCTCCTAATTCGCTGCGACGTACGTGAGAGTCCATTGGTCTGGTTACGGGCGTCCCCGGGGTCGATGCAGGATACTGTACCCTCGGTTTACGCTTCCTTCCCATTTCAAGAAAAAAGGTTCGCAGGAAAACAAATTTCAAACTCTCAGCCAAAGAGACTCACGCCGAGCAAACCAGCCTGGTGGCCATCTTGACTCCGCCCCCTGGCTTTTCCTGTGGTGCTTTATAATATCATTCCATTTTTGGCACTGTCTGGTTCCCATTCTTACTGTTTGTCTCCCTTTACTCTTCTCCCCTCCTCCAACCCAGTCCCCTCATCTCTATTGCATTCTGCACCTCAGTTCCATTTCCCTTTCTCCTTCCCTCGGAAATCTTCTCTTTCTTCCTCCATCCCTCCATAATCCTCTCTTCTTTTTTTGGTCTCCTCTTCCCAACTGCTTGTTTCTCATTTTTTTAAGGTTGTGGGACCACAGGGATGAGATCCCCTGATCCAGCACTGCAGAATTTCTCTTCTTCCAGTGCCACCTGCAGGCTGGAAGTCTTCATTGCAGCACAGTGTTTCCTCCCTCCCATCAGCCAGCACTGTCGGGACAAAAAAAAAAGGCACATAGGTCCATACTCAGTTACTGTCAAGATAGCAAAGTTAGCCAGATAAACTTAGCTAGCAAACTTTGGGGGTTTATTCAATAGTGTAGCCACACTATAGCGAGCTATCAGAGTTAGCCTGCTAGCTTTATCTAGCCAACTTTAGGGCAGTTCTTTGACCCAGCCAGACCTAGTCGGATAAGTTGACTGGCTTACTCTGAATATTGAAATTTGCCAGGTAACTTGGCCAGCTAACATAATTCCTCTCAGAAGCACTCCTGGAATGACTCTTAGATATCCAAGTTACATTTTAGCCATATAATAAGAGAGCCAGCTAAAATATAGCTGGCTAAGTGTTTGAATATTCATTTAGCCGGATAACTTCTGAGTTATCCATCTAACACTGACATTGTTAAACTACCGGAATATAAAGATTTTAAATAAATAAATACTTCTGAATATGGACCCCATAGTAACTTGGTATTCCATCCTGGTATTGCATCACAAAACACAAGGTTTGATTGTTTTTGGATAATGTAACATGGTTGACCTGATGAAGGAAGTATATCCCTTGAACGCTAATTACAGATATATTGAATTAGTCCAGAAAAATAAGCATTGTTTACAATCTATTTTATGACCTTTATTTCTATCTATTTGTTTTACAAAGTGATATAATAGGTGGGGAATTGTACCCTGGACATTGAAAGGCAGGTTTCTTTAAGGAAAGCATGTAAACTTGCTTTTTAATATTCCATGAAATATTCTAGATCATAGTTCTTCAAAGGAGCCAAAATGATGTTATGAACTGCTCTGGACTTTTTACAATCAAAACAGGAATCTGAAAACGTCTTTGGTACAGAAGGTTTCCCTGTGGTTGTTTTTCGGAAACAAACAAAAGCAGAAATTTACAAAATCCTCCAGTCAGGAAATTCCCCATATTAACCGGAGACAGGAAAACTCTGGGCCTTATCCTCAAGGTATTTATCTTGTGATCACTTGTCAGCAGTCTTAACTGGTGGTGTTGAAAAGGAGACAGTGTGCATATACTCACAAGGGGCCTGAGGTAATAAGCTGCGTTCAGCAGAGCGCACAGTTTTACCTACAGCTGTGTGCATTATTGTCCACATAAATTCTATTTTTGATGCACAAAAAAAAGCATAAATCATGTTCTATGCACACATTTTGTCTGAGAGACTCCCCTGCCACCCAAGTTAAAATGTGCGATCAGCCTGTGCTAAGCGCACATTTTAAGTTGGGTTCGTGCACACATTTTTGTGTTTGCATGCATGCATGCATTCATTAGCTTACCATTTGCTTAATGCATCGGGAGCTGAATTTATTTGGTGCCTGCATTAAGAAACAGTGCCCAGAAGTCCAGCACACAGTCTTAACCTCGGGCTTATTACAACAGCTCCAAGATCGATTAACTTGTTGACAGACCTCCTTTATTTGACGTAAGGTGCTTGTGTACGCCAGGCTTTGATCAAGCGTCCCATTGTTAAAAGGCTTTTAAACAGCACATTTAAACATTACATGAGAAGGCCACACCACAATGCATAGTGTGCATTTTTCCAATTTTAATATTTTCCCTCTGAGACACTCATTTCCAGCATCTGTCGAGCATGTTCGCAGTTCATAAAACCCACTCTAATTCTACTGTATGTGATGACAGCTACATAATGTAGCGCCCACCCCTTACCCCCCCTCCCCCCAATGCTTAGTTATGAAGTTACTCTCCATGAAATTTCCTTTAAATTAACAAGCACGTCCAGCATGAATGAATGCAGCCTGCTTCCTAGGATGCGTACACATGTGCATCCAAGCAGGTATAACTTTCTGTGTGTACATTTATGCGCAGACTTCCCTCCCCCGCCCCCCCCCCAACTTGACCCCCTTGGAACACCTATGCAACTGTTGGGAAAAGTACACACAACATCTTGTTTCGATTGCAGTTTTTCCTGTCCGAGTTCTGGTTGATTTTCAAAAGGTGATTTATGTATGGAAATCCTTTAAGAACATAGGAGCATGCCATACTGGGTCAGACCAAAGGTCCATCAAGTCCAGCACCTTGTCTCCAACAGTGGCCAAACCAGGCCATATGATCCTGGCAAATACCCAAAAACTAAGTCTATCCCATGTTACTGCTGCTAGTAATATTAGTGGCTATTTTCTAAGTCAACAATTAATAGCAGGTAATGGACTTCTCCATGAACTTATCCAATCTTTTTTTTAACCACATCCTCTGGCAACAAATTCCAGAGATTAATTGTGCGTTGAGTGAAAAAGAACTTTCTCTGATTAGTTTTAAATGTGCCACATGCTAACTTCATGGAGTGCCCCCTAGTCTTTCTATTATCTGAAAGAGTAAATAACCGATTCACATCTACCCGTTTTAGACCTCTCATGATTTTAAACACCTCTATCATATCCAAGCTGAAAAGATTTTAAACACCTCTATCATATCCAAGCTGAAAAGTCCTAACCTCTTTAGTCTTTCCTCATAGGGGAGCTGTTCCATTCCCTTTATCATTTTGGTCACCCTTCTCTGTACCTTCTCCATCTCAACTATATCTTTTTTGAGATGCAGCAACAAGAATTGTACACAGTATTAAAGAGCGGTCTCACCATGGAGCGGTACAGAGGCATTATGACATTTTCCGTTTTATTCACCATTCCCTTTCTAATAATTCCCAACATTCTGTTTGCTTTTTTGACTTCCGCAGCACACTGAACCGATGATTTCAATGTGTTATCCACTATGACGCCTAGATCTCTTTCATGGGTGGTACCTCCTAATATGGAACCTAACTGTGTAACTATAGCATGGTTTATTTTTCCCTATATGCATCACCTTGCACTTGTCCACATTAAATTTCATCTGCCATTTTGATGCCCAATTTTCCAGCCTCACAAGGTCTTCCTGCAATTTATCACAATCTGTGATAACTGTGAAAGATCATTACCCGCTACCTCTCATCTCAGAGCTATTTGACAAACTTCAAGAAGTCAAGATCTTCTCCAAGTTTGATCTTAAAGGAGCCTACAACTTACTTCGCATTTGTTCAGGCTATGAATGGAAGATGGCCTTCAACACCCGGGACGGCCACTTTGAATATTTAGTGATACCCTTTGGCCTTTGCAACACCCCGGCTGTCTTCCAAAATTTAATGAACAACATTTTCCAGGATCTCCTCTATAGAAGTGTCGTTATCTACCTAGATGACATCTTGATATTCTCCCAAGACATGACCACTCATCTGGAGGATGTCAAAAGAGTGCTGCAAAGACTCCGTGAGAATCAGTGCCTTTCTTGGGCTACATTGTTTCCAACCAAGGTTTCCAAATGGATCCACAGAAGCTGGAGAGCATAAAGAATCGGGCTCAACCCACTGGTCTGAAGGCTCTCAGATGTTTCTTAGGTTTCACCAACTATTACAGGACTTTCATCAAGAACTACTCCTCACTCACTGTTCCGCTTACAGCGATGATGAAGAAAGGTGCCACTTGGTCTACAGAGGCAATAACTGCATTCCATAAATTAAAAGACACCTTCTCGAGCATGCCGTGTCTCCGACACCTGGACCCCACTAAGCCCTTCATCGTTGAGGTCAATGCCTCAGATGTCGGCGTAGGGGCCATGCTAAGCCAGGCCGGTGATTCCAAGGCCTTACACCCATGCTCATTCTTCTCTTGTCACTTCTCTCCAGTAGAGAAAAATTACGGAATAGGAGATAAAGAGTTCCCGGCAATAAAGATGGCATTCGAGGAGTGGTGCCCTTGGCTCGAAGGAGCGCAACATCAAGTCACAGTCTTTACAGACCATAAGAATTTGGAGTACCTGCACAGAATTTGGAGTACCACACACAGCGCCTAAACTATAGACAAGCGAGATGGTCTCTGTTTTTCAACAGATTCAACTTTGTGCTGAAATACCACCCTGGAGATAAAAACATCAGAGCAGGTGCCTTATCTCACTCATTCCACTCTGAGGATATCCCAGAGGAACCGCAACACATCATCGACCTGAAAAAAGTTATTCTTGCAGCTACTCACTCAGTACCTGCAGGTAAAACCATCATACCCAAGAACCTCAGAAAAAAGCTGTTAGCATGGGCTCATGAATCCAAACTGGCTGGACACCCTGGTCAACACAGAACTCTGTCTAAACTGCAAAACGTTTACTGGTGACCCACCATGAAGGAAGACATATTCTCCTACGTTGCTTCCTCTGCAAATTTTGCCAGTCAGAAGACGCCACCCGGTCATCCTTGGGGTCTACTCCAACCCTTACCAGTACCAGACAAGCCAAGGACACACATTGCTACAGACTTTGTGTTGGACTTACCACTCTCAGGAGGAAACAACACGATTTGGGTAATTGTAGATCGGTTCTCAAAGATGGCTCACTTCGTGGCTCTCCCTGGTTTACCCACAGCTATGGAGCTTGCTAAGCACTTCATCACGCACATCTTCCGCCTACACGGCATGCCCAAGCACATAGTCTCCGATCGCGGAGTCCAATTCACAGCTAAATTTTGGAAGGCATTGTGCAAGAAGTTTGACTTTTCTCTCGACTTCACCTCGGCATACCATCCTCAATCTAATGGGCAAACAGAGAGTATGAACAGGACACTCAAGCAGTTCATTCGTGCCTACGTGAACACTCGCCAGAATGATTGGACAGTACTGTTGTCCTGGGCTGAATTTGCCATCAACTCTCATCCAGCAACATCCACTGCATTAACACCATTCAAAGTGATCTACGGATGACTACCATTGCCACCACTGCCACTTTTACTGTCCGTGTCGTCCCCAGAAGCTCAATGTACTGCCAAAGATATTCAACAACTCTGGACTCAGACCAAAGAGATGCTTCTCAAAGCAGGACTTCGAGCTAAGAAAGGATACGATGCTCACCACTGCAAGGCTCCAGATTTCCAGCCTGGTGATAAAATCTGGCTATCCACTAAGCACTTAAAATACCTTCAGCTTTCTTCGCTCCATGCTTCGTTGGACCTTTTCCTATTCTCCGATGATTAGGCAATCTCACCTATAGTCTGGAGCTACCACCTCCATTGAATATTCATAATGCGTTCCATGTCTCACTATTGAAGCCTTTGATCCTTAGTGAGTTCTCTAACAAGACACCTGAACCTACACTAGTAGATACAGAAGAAGACATCGAGTACAAGGTAGATGATGTCCATGATGTAAGAAAAAGAGGCAGAGTATGGGAATACCTCCTGTCATGGGAGGGTTATGGACCTGAAGATAACTCTTGGACACCTTTGACTAATATACTGGATAAAGAGATGCTACAAGAATTCCATAAGATACATCCTCAGAAACCAAGACCAGGTAGGAAGTCCGGAGGACGCCCTTTGAAGGGGGGTACTGTTGCGTCCATCAGTGCTAGATCGCTTTGCCCCGTTTGCCTCACCTTTTTCATGGCTCCCGTGCTTCCCTTGGGAAAATGGCTACCACCACGTCTACAAGCCGACCTCTCCGGCGTCCCTGGAACAGCTATGGTGCTGCCTCCCGCCATGCTCCTCCCAAGGGTCTACTAGGGTGCGCGTGCGCATGCTACCCATGTCTTTATTCCAGCATTGGTGCGAACCTCAGGGGCGTTCCCCTCTACTGACGTCATGCCATCCGGGTATTTAGCCTGTACTAAGTTGCTAGCTTGTTGAGTTAGCAAAGGATTGGTCTCGGTCGGTCTAAGCTACTCTGCCGCTTCCGTGCTGCCGCTGGAAGCTCTCTCTCTCTGCTCTTCGGAGTATTGCTAACCTGGGTACCCGCTCCTCGGGGGCCCTCTGCTTTATTTCAGGTGCCTTACAGGGATCAGGTTGTCGCTCCTCGAGGGCCTGCTCGCCCTGCCTCGGTGCCTGTACCATCTTCTTCAACCTGATGGAATCGCATACCTACAGCAAACATCTAGTGAGTAATCATCCACAGTACTGCCTTGCTGGGAAACCTACACCAGAATTCCCCTATACCAACGGGGTGAGAAGGGTCCCCTCTGCCGAGGGTCCTGAGACTGCTACATCCAGACTACCTCACTACTGCCACCTCTGGTGGTATACTTCAAGCTGTATAAATAACGAACTATCTCTGTGTTTGTGCGTCCTGCGTTTAACCCAGTACTGTGGCTCCTCACGGGGCTCCTCCCCGTGGGCATGGTCATCTGCCACAGTACCCAAGAATCCACCCAAACACCACTTAACCTTAGGGCTTATAAAATGATGGGAGGGTTTCCCCTATTGGAGTATGGGTCCATCTCCCAAATTTTTTTAGTGGGCTCCAAAATTATAAGCCATGCGGATGGTGAAGTGGACCTAGAATAAAGACAACAGGGCTAGGTCACATTCCTTTGTCTGGACAGGGAGAACACAAACCCCCCTCCCCTCCGTGAATTCTGGCTCCTAAAACGATTCCTTGGTGCCAAGACAAACCATTAGACAAAATCACGCCGAACTCATGGTAAACTCAGCTCTTAACTTCAGCATTGAATGCATCGGAATTCATAGGATACAACAGTCCCAGTAAATCTTTCCTCACAATATACAGTTCCACAAACCCAAAATCTCCACTAGCTACACATTTTTTCCTCTCTCAAGCTTCCCCAAATGCATGGGACAAATACCATACCATGGGGACATGAAAATTGCAGTCTTAAAGGTAAATTTTAAAAGAGTTGCGCATGTAAAAATGAGCACAGGCACACACAGGGATGCTAACTTTTAAACAGCCATGCAAGTGCACATGTACGTGCATATGCTGGCTTGCGCCAAAGGCCGCAGCTATATTATAACCTTTCGCGTGAATATTCCCGCATGGTATAAAATAGGCTGTACACACTACATGTGCACAGAGTTTTATGTGGATGCACACATGTCCACGCAAATGCCAGCTCTACCACGTAAGTGGGGGGGGACTTTAGTAGACACGCACACAGATGCAATTATTAGCTTCCCAGTTCATTCCCAGTTCGCCCACCTAGTTAATTAGTCTCCCTTTTATCCTACTAGCTTCTCCCTTTTAAACCCCACTGACTATCCTAGTGGTTTTTTTTTTGCTTTAGGACTTTCACACATCCATACCAGAAGTAAAGTTACACGGTAGGGTACCCTGCCACATGCTTGTGCATGTATTTACACACTGGTTTCATTCATAAACCCACGCCCCGCCCCGTTTTCAGAAAAAAAAAAAATTGTGCGCGTAACTGGACATAGACGCGTAAGCGGGCCGGCTCGACTTCTGCACGTCTCTCCCAGCATTGGCATGTGCTGGGCTTTTAAAATTCACCCCCCAAATAGTTCATATTCACGCAAGTGCTATTTTATAAACCTCAGACGTACCTGCGTAAGTGGTGGTGCGCAAATAAATTGGATCCTATAAAAAAAGGGGCAGGTCAAGGGCATTCCAGGGTGGGGACAACGTTTAGGTGTATAAGTTGCTGTTTTATAACCTGTGAAAGCGATGCACGTGCGGCTGTCACCTGCACATATTTACATCTGCTAATTACCTGCTGTGTCAGAACAGAATTCTTTCTAGCTAAATACTAACTGGCTGATGGGTCGGGGGAGGGGCGGGGTCTTAATGATCGAGAGTTAGACTGGGCAAACTGGTGGACTAATTGGTAAAACTGGTAATTTCCTTCATGCGTGCATCTTCTAAAATTTGATAATTTGCACACGCAAAAGCCAAGAGCTAAGGAAAATATGCAAGTTACATTTCCTCATGTAAGTGATTAAAATTAGGGGAACAAATACAGGCGCATAGCACATGTCCGTCACTTATCCAGATAAGTCTTAAAAAGCCCTATTTAGCTGGATAAGTAAGTTAGCCAGATAAGTCTTCAAATGCTAGGTATCCATCTATCTTACTTATCCGGCAAAGCAGTGATTTTTTTTTTTTTTTTTACTTATCTAGCTATTTGCTTAGCTGGATAAGTCTTTACAGCACTACTTGGTCGGATAAGCAGGGCCGGTGCAAGGGTATTGGGCACCCTAGGCGACCCTCGCTCTGCTGAGAAGCACATAGTCTCTATTTCTCTTTGCCACGAGCAGGTTAGGCCCCACTTGCGGGCACCACGTGGCTGCCCTTTGGCGCCCCCTACGGCTCGTCGCCCTAGGCGACTGCCGAAGTTCGCCTAATGGACGCGCCGGCCCTGCGGAGAAGTCACCACTACACTACTTAGCCGGGCTTTTGATGCAACTTTGCCTGGATAAGTCAAAACTTATCCAGCCATGTTTAAAATACATGCCGCATATTTTTTGATATGCGAACATGTTGCTGGGTGGTTTTATGCATATTTTATAGAGTGCACACATTTGCACGCACGATACAATAAAAGTGTGCATAGACACTCACACATCCATAATAGCTGCATATGTGGATGTGCTCACAAATGTTTTAAAAGTTTTATCCTCTTAGGGTCTATTCATGACTCCCAGCTCACCCAATCTTTCATTCACATTTCTTCACTTCTCCAATCCACTAGGGGTGGGAAAAAGAAAAATTTTCTTTTCATTTTTCATTTTGTTTTTGGGGCTTTGATTTTCCATGAATTTCATTTTGTCAGATGTTTTTAATCTGCCACCTGTTAATTTCATGGAGTTTCTCCTAGTCTTAGTACCACTGGAAAGGATAAATAACCATTTCCTATTTATCTGTTCCACCCCACTCATGGGTTTGTATCATATCCCCTCTCAGTCATATCTTCTACAAGCTGGAGAGCCCTAATCAGCTCAGACTTTCTTCAAAAGGAAGCCATCCCATCTCCTTTATCATTGTTGTTGCCCTTCTCTATAACTTTTCCTTATTTTAGAACTTTATTAATTTCAAATATTATATTCAAGGGATTCTTGATTAAAGAAACATGCAGCAGTTGTAAGAGAAACTGCTAGACAAATAAATACATTTAAGGAATACAAATTAACAGAGCCTATTGTACTTTAGATCACATAACGGGAAGAGATAACAGGAAATCTAATAACATAAAAGAAAAGAAAAAAGCCTATAAATCTATATTAAGGCCAAAAGAATACTATATGACAGCATTCAAACTAACAGAAGCAGACTTATTCTGTAAGACATTTCCAATTGAATAGGGTCATAAAAAATGTAGTTAACTCCTTGGAACCCAATAGCACATTTACAAGAAAACCTCAGCAGAAAAATAGGGCACCAAGAGCCAAAACTCTCTATTTTTACATCAAAGAACAATTTCCTTCAAGCTTGTGTATTCTTAACTACATCTGGGAGAACTGAAATTCTCTGCCTAAGAAAAGAGTATTTTAATTAAAAAAAAGAGTCTCAAAGTCCACTGTATCGTTTTCAAGAACATAAACCATTAATAGGGTAAGCTCTATCTTGAACACAAGAATTTGAATCCTCAAGATAACCAGTATGATAAAAAGAAACTTCAAGTACATTATTAACACTACCAGTTTTTAACACAGGTGAACCTGGTTTAACATCTGATAAATAATATATTTTAGTAACATCAGGAATTCACTCATTAGAGACTTTAAAGTCTAAATAAAACCTTCTACACATCTCCATAGGAAGGACCAAAGCGCATCGAGTAATATTCAAAAATCTCAAATTAAACCTATTAGCTGGCTTACTCAGATCTTCAAATTTCCTATGTAACAGCTGATTATCTTTAATCAATGCAACATTAGTTTCACAGTTACTAGAACATTTCCCTTTAACAGCAACCATTTGTTCAGCCTGCTCTATAATCTTTTGTGAATGGTCACTAACTTGTGCAGATGAGCTTCCCGATGAACACAAAACAGAGTCTGTTCTTGAGGAAAGAGCTGATTTCAGTTTAGTAACAGCTGTCCATAGTTATAACAGCCAGTCTCACCATTGTAGATGTAATCAATGGAGTAGCCACAACCTGAGGCCTCCAATCTGGGGAAAAGTGAGAGCAAATACCCGTTCCTTCGGCCTCAACCCCAAGTTTCTGCTGGATTGACTTCGGAGCCTGCAGCAGCACTGGAAGCTCCTCATTCCAGAGTATCCGAAACTTGGCTTGAAAAATTAAAAGCAGTGGTTCCCAAACCTGTCCTGGAGGACCCATAGCCAGTCAGATTTTCAGGATATCCACACTGAATATGAATGAGATAAGTGTGCATGCTGTGGAGGCAGTGCATGCAAATTCATCTCATGCATATTCATTGTGGATACCCTGAAAACCCGACTGGATGGGTGTCCCCCAGTACAGGTTTGGAAACCTCTGAATTGAAGGAATCTAGTGTCAGTTAGAAAGAGATAGAGGTTACCTGGGGTGCAGATGGGAACACCTTCAAGCTACCTTTCCTTTTCTTCACCATCTTGAACTTCAAAGTTCATAGGGGAGTCCCCGTAAAGATGATCAAAGTGCGCCAGTGGTTCCAGGCTGCTGCACAGCACAGTTTTAAACACTCCTGGCTCTAGCCAGGGCCGTCGGAAGGAAGAGACAGCATCATCAAAGGCCAGGATGTCGCAGCCAAACAGCAGGGACCTCCTGTTCACGCTCTCCCCTACCTTTTCTATTTCCACTCTAGCTTTTTAGAGATGGAGCCACCAGAACTGAACACAGTTCTCAAGATGCATCATTATGGATCAATAAGGAGGAATTATGATATTCTCAGTTTTATACCCCATTCCTTTCCAATAAATTCCTAACATTCTATTTACTTTTTTTTTTTGTCACCACCGCATACTAAGCTGAAGATTTCAAGGTATTAACAATTCTGAATAGTTTTATGTCATCTGTAAATTTGATCACCTCTCTCTTTGCTCTCTTTTCCAGATTCTGTATGTAAATCGTAAACAGCACTGGTCCCAGTACAAGATCCCTGGGGCCCTCCACTATTCACCTCTTTCCATTGGAAAAGTTGGCTAGTTAGTCTTTGGGGTAGATTTTCAAAGGGTTATATTTATTTATTTAACATTTTTTTTATATACCGACATTCGTTCGGAAACATCACATCGGTTTCCAATGAACTAGATATGCAGCTAACGGAGCTTTACAGGGAACGGTTTTAGAACAGTATTTAAACAATATAGAAAAACATTAAAGCTAATGTAGCTTTACAGGGTATGGTTTTAGAACAATTTTTAAACAATATGGCTATATAGAATCTAAAGGAGCTTTACAGAGAACGATTTTAGAACAGTATCTAATCAATGAAGCTACAATAATAGTTAATAGGGGCTGAGGAGAAACAAAAATACCAAGATCATTATAGTTGTAGGATACGCAATTACAAGCACGACTAAAATTGTGTGAATAAAGATATCATGATTGTTGGGGAGGGGAGTAAAAGTCATTGATTAATAGGGGCTGAAGGCAGTAGAGCGTAGTAGGGAGAAAAATTAAAGGAGGCTGAAGGAATAAGGAAACTTGGTGTAATAGGAAGAGGGGGATAAGCGGGCTTGGAGAAGAGAGAATCACTGAGTATGGCCTTCCAGGAGGGAGATTATATGATATTTACAGGATATTCAAGGGACGGTTAGTGGGTGTTGGGGCGAATAAAGGAAAAGGAGGTGAGAGATAGTGGGTGTGGAAGGCGATTATAGAGGAGAGAATCATTGATTAGTGGCCGGGGGGGAGGGGGGGGGTAATTACTGGGGAATTTCTAGAAAAATATTTAAAGGAATTTACGGAATGAGGAGGTTGGCGGGGAATTGCGGGAAAAGGGAGGTGGGGGGAGAGGTGGAGTATCTGAAATAGGTCAAAAGTCAATAATTATCTCACAAGCACCAGTAGGCGAAGGAACTCATTGCCAAGTCGATCGGCATAGGCCAAGGGAGGTTCTTATGAATCCCAACCTTGTGATGTCATCAGTTGGGGGCACCCCTGAGGTTCCCGCCATTGGGCCTTTAAAGGGAGGCCCGGTGGCACGCGCACAGGAAGGCCCAGAGTCAGCGTGGGGGTTGGCGGTGTCCCAGCCGCCACGAGGAGTCTCAAGAACCCAGAGGTATGCGGCGGTAGCGGCTAGCCCCAGCCTCGAGTTGACCCGGAGAGGACAGCAGGGCAACACATGACGTGAGTTGAGTCAGTTGCAGCCGTCTGCGACCAACGGTCATAACATGCTGTTTATATTGAAATTTAATAAAATATAAATTAAAAAACAAACAAACAAAAGAGCCAAGTCTCCCGTATTTGGACTTGGTAAGATTGGGAGATCCGAAGAAGAGCATCTTTGAGCTAAAGATGTTACTCCTGATGCAGGGTTTCCTGAAGTGCCAGCTGATGTCGGTATTTGGGTTTTTTCCAACAATTTGGAGCACTTTTGAGCATTTTTAATTACATATGAAAAATGATATTGTTAACCTGCATTTAGAGACTCATGACACAAGCCTTTGGATTGTGTGGGTGAATAATTGAGCAGTCCAGGCTACCCCTGTATGAAGTCCAGTCCAGCACTCGTCTCGGCTTGCCAACAGCCACCACCCATTTTCTATGTTGTTCAGTTTCACTTAGGCTCAAATGCCTTTGTTGCTACTCTTGAATTTATGCCAGGTTTGTCCTTGACTGCCTAATAATGTATCTATATCTATATAGCTATAGCCCCCAAACTGTAATTCATACATATTGAGATTCAAATTACTGATGTATCCCATATTTATTGTAAAGCCCAAACTTGTTGTAACACACCTTGATCTCCCCTATTGGAAAATTATATATATAAACAATGATGATGATGTTGAAGATGATTTCCATGTGGGCATGTGAGTAACCATGCACCTTTCACATATGTACTCCCATGTGCATTTCATATACTGTTCTTATCTATAAGTAATGGCTCAGATATTAAGGTGACAAGATTGCAATGGGTGAATTGCACAACCTTTTTATTTGAATTCATGCCTTGCTGGACTCTTGGAAGCAGCCTATCCTGTGCTGATGCAGGCATAGCTCCATATTGTGTTCTCCCAACTCATTTTATTCTAGCAACTGGAAAGGGAAATATATGTCCTCTTCCTGGAACGGTCATTTGAAATGTATGTGATCGCCATAATTGATATTAGATTTAATTTTAAGCATTTGCAGACAATAACTTGTTTGCTAATGTGTACAAAATGCATTTTCCTACATTCAATAACAGCAGACTGAAAATGTATGTCATTTCAAATGTTGCTACAGCCTAACAATTATAAATCTTTTATCATTTTAGTCTAGCCATTATAAAGGTCTCCAGCGCCAGACAGAATGCTAAAGTAGATGTCGATTTGCATGAATAGCAAGAAGGCAAATATGGAGAGTGTCACCTTAAAATATTAAAAATGTAAAGAGCCAAGGAAAGAAGATTATCAAGAAGCACAAAGGGGCAAGTACATTGGCTGTTAAAATAATATTTCAAAGATACTAGAAAAATAGAAAATGATAGCAGAAAAGGACCAAATGATCCATCCAGTCTGCCCAGCAAGCTTATGGTAGCATCTGCCATGCCATACAGGTCACCCCCATACTTAGTTTTTCAAACCATTAAGATCAGGGCCTTGTTGGTTGATTAAGTCCAATTCCCCGTTACCTCTTGCTGTTGAAATAAAGAGCAATGTTGGAGTTGCATCATAAGTATCAGGCTTATTGGTTAAGGGTAGTAACAGCCGCATCAGCAAATTATCCCCATGCTTATTTGTTTCCCCAGAACCTAAAATTCAATGTCCTTGTTGGTTGCTGTCTAAATCAAATTCCCCTTTTCCCCTTTTCCCCCCTGCTGTTAAAGCAGAGAGCAATAATGATGTTGCATCAACAGTATTATGAAGGCTTATTGGTTAAGGGTAATAACCGCCACACCAGTAAGTTACCCCCATGCACTCTTTTCTTCATTCACTCTAGCCTTTAGGGATCCACAGTGTTTATCTCATGCCCCTTTGAAATCTTTTACTGTTATTGTCTTCACCACCTCCTCTAGAAGAGCATTCCAGGCATCCACCACCCTCTCCGTGAAGAAATATTTCCTGATGTTGGTTCTGAGTCTTCCTCCCTGCAGTTTCATTATGTGACCCCTAGTTCTACTGATTTCTTTCCAACAGAAAAAGTTTGTCAATTGTGCATCATTGAAACCTTATCTGAAGGTCTGTATCATATCCCCCCTGCACCTCCTCTCCTCCAGGGTATACTCCTCGTAAGTCATTTGATGGACACCCCTCACCATTTTTGTTGCCCCTCTCTGGACCTCCTCCATCCTGTCTCTGTCCCTTTTGAGATACGGTGTGAGATACAGTCTCCAGAACTGAATACAATACTCCAGGTGAGGCCTCACCAAGGACCTGTACAAGGGGATTATCACCTCCTTTTTCTTACTTTTTATTCCTTTCTCTATGCAGCCCAGCATTCTTCTGGCTTTAGCTATTGCCTTGTCACATTGCTTTACTGTCTTCAGATCGCTAGACACTATTACCCCAAGGTCCCTCTCTTATTTCATGCACAACAACTGTTCACTCCCCCCCCCCCCCCCCCCCCCCCCCGTCACATACAGCTGTTTTGGATTACCACACCCCAGATGCATGATTCTGCACTTCTTGGCATTGAATCCCAGCTGCCATATCTTTCACTATTGTTCAAGCTTACTTAAATCACATCTTATTCTCTACTCCTTCCGGCATGTCCACTCTGTTGAATTTACCTTCTATCCCTTCCGCACTGTCGTTCACAAAGATATTGAACAGGACCGGTCCCAACACCGATCCCTGTGGCACTCCGCTTAACAGTGTTCTCTCTTCAGAGTAGGTTCCATTTACCATTACATGCTGTCTTTCTTGCATAATCCACGCTACCACCTTGACGCTCACTCCCAAGCTTCTCATTTTATTCACAAACCTCCTATGTGGGACCGTATCAAAAGCTTTGCTGAAATCCAAGTAGATCACACTGAGCACTCTTCCTCAATCCAATTCTTTAGTCACCCAATCAAAAAAATCAATTAGATTTGTCTGACAGGACCTTCCCTTGGTGAATCCATGCTGCCTCGGGTCCAGCAATCCTCCTGACTGTTGATAGTTCACTATCTTTTCCTTCAGCAGAGTCTCCATTAATTTTCCCATCACTGAGGTGAGGGTAACCGGCCTGTAGTTTCCAGCCTCCTCTCTACTTCCACTCTTATGAAGCAGGACCACCGTCGCTCTTCTCCAATTACTTGGCACCACTCCCGTTTCCAGGGATCTATTGAACAGGGCATGCAGTGGACCCACCAGCACATCTCTGAGCTCCCTCAGTTTCCTGGGATGAACCTCATCAGGCCCCATGGCTGTATCCACTTTCATTTTTCCTAGCTCTTCCCATACATTCTCTTCTATAAACAGTTTCATCTACTCCACCCCCATCCACAGTCTTGTTAACTAGCGATGGTCCTTCTCCAGGGTCTACTTTAGTGAACTCCAAACTGAAGTATTTGTTTAATATTTCTGCCATTTCTTCATCACTCTCCACCCATTGATCCTTGTCACCTTTCAATTTCACTATACCACTTCTGACCTTTCTCCTTTCTCTGATGTATCTGAAAAAATGTTTTGTCACTTCCCTTTACCTCTTTGGCAATCCTTCTGCCTGACTTTTTGCTTTCTTGATTACTTTCTTTGTCTCCCTCAGTTTCACCAGATATTCTTTCCTGTGTTCTCTTTTTGGGATGCTTTATATTTCTTGAATGCTGTTCTTTTTGCTTTTATTTTTTCAGCCATCTCCTTTGAGAACCAGATTGGTTTCTTATTTCTCCTTCTTTTGTTTACTTTTTGTTTACTTGTTGCCTGTAATTGCTCCTCCTTTTAGTTTGGCCCACTGTTGTTCCACCTCTCTCATTTTCTCCCAGTCTTCTAGTTCTGCCTCCAGGCGGAGAAGTCAATTATCGGCTATTAATCAAGTTTACTTAGGGAATAGCCACTGCTATTAATTGCATCAGTAGCATGGGATCTTCTTGGTGTTTGGGTACTTGCCAGATTCTTGTGGCCTGGTTTGGCCTCTGTTGGAAACAGGATGCTGGGCTTGATGGACTCTTGATCTGACCCAGCATGGCAATTTCTTATGTTCTTATGTACATCCCCATTTCAACAAAGTCCGTATTTTTGAAATTCAAAACTTGGGTCTTCGTTTGACTTCTCTGTATCCTATTTGTGATGTCAAACCATACCATTTGATGATCACTAGTGCTGAGGTGGGCACCCACCCAGCCATTAGAGACAATATACCCGTTAGTGAGTACTAGGTCGAGTATAACTCCCTCCCTCGTTGGTTCCAGTACCAATTGTTTAAACAGAACCCCTTGCAGGGCATCCATTATTTCTCTACTTCTGGTAGATTCTGCAGAAGGGATTTTCCAGTCTACATCCAGCAAATTAAAATCTCCAACAATCAACCCTTCTTTCCCACTTTCTGGATGTCTTCAACCGGATCTCTGTCTAGTTCTTTCATTTGAGTTGGAAGCCTGTAAACCAAGCCAATAAAAATGGATGCATCATCATCTTTTTTTTAGGACGGCCCATAATGCTTCTTCTCTACCCCACATTCCTTGCAGTTCAGTTGCTTGGATATTGTTTTTGACATAAAGAGCTACTCCTCTCTCTTTTCTGTCCTCTCTGTCCTTCCTTAACAAGTTATAGACCATATCCCAATCATGAGAATCTGTGAACCATGTCTCCGTAACAGCAACAATATCTGAGAAGGTAGAGTAAGGGATGGCAGAGAGGCAAAAGGAATGGCTGGGTGAAAGGTAAGAAGGGTAATATTCCCTCTAAGCTGCACAGCTGTGCACAGTTATGCACGGCCGCAGTTTGGCCGCTCACATTTTCAAAAGTTGCAGGCCTCCTCTGATGAACTCATGCACTGTGAGAGCAATAGCCAAGAAGTGTTGGCCAGCAAGTTTTATTAAAATGCTCACAGTGCTAGCACAGGGTGGCTGGCAGAACCCATTCCACCAGCTGCCAGAAAGACAGAGGAGGCCTGGGGTGGCTGGTAAAGCCCAACCCATCAATCACCTTAGGATGAAGGAGACGTGCGTTGCACTGTAACCGAAAGGGCTGCTCAAGTAGGTAAACAGGGGGAAAGAGATGCAAAGCAACCTAACAGTGGAGGGGAGGGTTAAAACCCCATCCCCACCCTCCACCCCCATGATGAGCTTCCTCACCAAATTGATAGGGAGCAAAAAAAAAAACCAGCTCCCTATCAATTTGGTGAGGAAGCTTATCATGGGGGGGGGGGGTCAATGGGGTTTGGTAGATGAAAAAACAGCCCATCATGGAGACATCTCACCTTCCCCCTCCCTGTGAGAGACATTCTATCATGGGAGATGACCCTCCTCCTCATTAGAGGAAATTACATGTGCCCACCACTGCTGCACACCGGTATATTTGCCTTCCCCTCCCCTCTCCCCCAAAAAAAGAACATTGGTCAAGTGTATGATAAGAATAAGTCAATAATAAAAGACCATACTAAGAAAGAGAGAGAAAAAAAAGCAACAAAATCCCTTGCAGGACAGTCTAAGGAAGGGAGATCAGGCAAAATCGAAAGTCAATGATCTGTAGTAGAGAAAGGGAAGAGTGAGGAATAAAGTAAGAGGAAGATAATGAGGGAAAATCAGGGCAAGAATATAAGATGGTCCTTCTTACTTAAACTACCCTGCCTCTGCTTCAATGCCATGCACAGCTTCCTCCCTTCAGTAAATATTCTGCTACCAATCTTCAAGGAGCGCCTTCAAGTTTGTTTTTTTTTAATCTCCTCCTGCATGTTCGGTTTGCACAACTTCATTCTCTACCATTCTGCAATATTTTACTAACTTGTGTCAGGAATTTATATATATATATATATATATATATTTTTGTCTGTGTGTATATGTGTGTGTGTGTGTGTGTGTGTGTCTGACCTGCTTATTCAGAACAACAGGAAAGAAAACAGTGTTTTTCTTTAGAACTTACAAAACAAAAACGCACAAATAGGAAGTTACCCAGGTGCATGTACTTTTCTAGTCAACTGGGCCAAAACGTATCTGTACTTTGAATACTGAGCTCACAAAAAAAAACAGTTTTAGTGCCAGTTTACTTTAAGGAGCTACTGCGGGAACAGAGGAAGCAAAATGCTGCTGACAAAAAAAAAACCTGCATGTCATCACGACTACAGCTTTAGCAAATAACATACAGAGTAGAGAGCTGGCTTTGAAAAGATAACCTAGATCCTATGTGGTTTCAGAATGCATTCTTTAAGGCTTAGCAAATGTTATTTCAGCTTTCTTGGTACATGTAAATGGTGGTACCTTCTTATGTTATTTATATAGAGTGAAGTCTAACTGAATCCTTACAAAGAGACATTGCAAATCCTGTAGTTACTTTGAAAGACATCAGAACTTAAGTTCAACTTTCTTTAAACTACCCGTACAGTAAAGTTACATTTAAAAAGTAAGAATATAGGAGCAAGATTTTATTAATAATCTGAATTTATTGCATACTTAACAACATAAGAAGTGCCATACTGGGTCAGATGAAGAGCCATCAAGCCCAGAATTGTGTCTCAGACAGTGACCAGTCCAGATCACAAGCACTCTGCAGATCCCAATTAGTTGATCTATTTCACTCCCAGGGATGAATGCTGACTTTCCTCAAGTCTACCTGGCTAATACCTGTTTATGGACTTTTTCTGCAGGAACTTGTCCAATTCTCTTTTGAACCCCACTAAGTTGGTTGCCTTGACCATATCTTCTGGCAACAGATTCCATAGCTTGATTGTAACATGTTGGTGGCCGCGGGATGTCCCATGACCAGATGCACTCACCCCTGGCTTTGTGCCTTGCTCAGGCTCCTGATTTGACAGAAACATTGTCCTGCTAAGACTACCCCGGGGTCTCCCCAGAACCTCTTAAAGGCCCCTGTGGTGGGAAACCCAGAAGCCAGCACTCAGTTATGATGTCATGCGGCTGGGTATTTAAACCCCAGCCATGCAACGAGTCGATGCCGCAGTAATAGGTTCTCCTGCTCCTGCAGTATATGTTGCTTTGCTGCCTTGTGCTTCCTGCCTTGCCTTGCTGTCTCATTGCCTTGCCTTCTCTACCTTGTTGTTCCTGCTGTGCCTTGGTCCACTATCCTTGTTTTACTTGTCTGTCCCTGACTGACTTCTGGTTTTGACCCTGACCACTCTTTTGCCACCTGCCCTGATCTCAACTTGGACCTCAACACTGCCTGATCTCTGCCTGCCTCGACCATTGCCTGGACCTTGACACCGCTTCCTTGCTGTCCGCCCTGACTTTGGCCTGCTATTTGATTTCATCTGACCACTCCTTACTGGACCCTCGCCTAAGCCCTGCCAAGCCCTTGGAACCCAAGGGCTTAACCTCTGAGGAATGGGGCTGGTATAAGTGAAGCCCTAGTCCTAGTCCTTGTAAGAGCGAGTCCACCTGCTGTTGGCCTGGGCCTAGTGGCTTTGCCTGCTAGGCTGCGTCAACCACACCACATCCGTGACATTTATTGTGCACTGACTGAAAAAATACTTCCTACAATTTGTTTTAAGTCTGCTGGTTGCTAGTTTCATGAAATGTCCCCTAGTCCTAATGTTTGAAAGAATAAATAACTTTTCCCTATTTATCCGATCCATTCCAGTCATGATTTTATAAATCTCAATCATATCCCTCTCAGCTGTCTCTTTTACAAACTAAAGAGCCCTAATCTGTTTAGCCTTTTTCCATAATGGATCTTTCCATCTCCTTTATAATTTTTGTCACCCTTCTTTGTATCTTTTCCTTGTCTGCATACCTTTATTTGAGATGGGATGACCAGAACTGCACATTATACTCAAAGTATGTTTGCACTATGGATTTTTACAAAGTCATTATGATATGCTCAGTTTTCTTCTCTATTTCTTTCCAAATAATTTGCCTTTTTGACTATTACTATACAGAGTCAATGATTTTCTGTCGATAAGCAGGCTTATTTAGCCATGCTGTCTGGGTGATGTCATTCGGTCGACACAGGGTGAAGCTTTCTCTCTAAGCTCGAGAAGTCTTTTCGTCAGTGACTGTGTGGCTACTTCCCGTGCATATCGAGCGTTCTCCTCAGTTTTGTTTTTTCCGTGCTCTGCACGGATGTGTGGGGCTGTTCTCTCTACTTTCTCCTCAGTAAAAAAAACAAAAAAAAAAAGATAAAAAACAAAGAAGAACCTCAATTAAAATCAAAATTGGAGTTTAAATTCTGTGAATGTGGAAAAAATCATGTCGGTGACCGACGGGCACAAATACTATTTGTGCCTCGGTCCCGATCATAATCAAGTGCTCTGTAAGCAATGTGGAAGAATGTCTCCCAGAGCTCAGCGCCACCAAGCGGTAAAGATCCTTCAACTAAGAGAAGAAGTCCGTATCTTATGCTCAATTTCCAGCAGATAGAAGATCAATGCAGTCATCCCCAGAACTGAAGACCTTACATTCAGATCAAGCGAGATGCTCTTCCTTCCTCGGATCCAAATCAATCACGCACAGCAGTGCCTCAATAACATTGGCACACATGATTGCGCCAGAGATATCAGCGCACATGAATGCACCTACAACTTCTGTGCACAGAGATGTGCCAAAGTCATTGGCGCCGAAGACATCAGCGCACAACTCGGTGCTGAGGACATGGGCGCACAACTTGGTGCAGAAGAAATCGATGCACAACTCGGCACAGAAGACATCAGCACACAATTTGGCACAGAAGACATCGGCACACAGGAAGGTGCTTATGGAGCACATCGCTCTTAAGACAATGATGCACATTGGGGCACGGAAGATGAAGAAGTCCAAAAAGCCGGCTCAGCAAACACAGTCCGAGAAATCTAACTTACTGGTGCCAATTCAATCTTCCAAATGCGCAAAAAGATTTCACCTAGTCCCACATCAGACAACGGAGTCTCTTTAATACTGAAGCACTTTCAAAGTTTATTGTACGACCAGATCTGTCACCATCGGGAGATACAGTGAAATCACTATCTCACTATCCCTTCTTAGAGTTGTCTGATCAGGAAATGGAAGATGAATCACAGTGGATCAGATCCCCTCACCAGAATCTAGTCAATCTGAAGGTGAACTTTCACTGACCCAACGTCGCCGCTCACCTTCTTTACAAGAACAATTAGACTGCATGGCTAAATCATCCTGCTATCTACGGAAAACACAGTTTACAGAAAGCAAACTTGCTTTTTCAAGGTATTTTGAGGTCCTTTTCCTGGGTGATGACTCCTAACACAGAGCCCAGCTTTATATACCTGTGGTTGGGATTATTTTTCCCTATTATTATTATTATTTATTTGCTTTTGTATACCGACATTCGTTGGGGTACATCAAATCGATTTACATGTTGGCATGGAGAAATAGTAGGATAAGCGTGTCTTACTATTTTACATGGAGGAAGCAAATCAACAGTTAGTACAATTATGTTATGCAAATCAACAGTATAACTGTCTTTCAGCAAATCAGCAGTTAGTGCAATTACATTTTAGTCGTGGTGAACATTGAAATGGAGTTGATTCAAACAGCTCAACAGTTAGTACAATTATATTTTGGAAGTCGATTTGATTTAACATCTCAGTAGGTCGATAACTGTGGGTACATAGGGAGGTAGGTATCTCTAGTTATTTACAGAGGGGGGAGTCTGTACATGGGAGGTAGGGTGGGGCTTATTGAGGTACGCAGGCATGCCTAGAGGTTGATAGGGATTGTGACGTTTCTCCTTTGTTTTGAGGTTGGGGTGGGTATGAGGAGGGGAGGGTGGGGAGTTAGGTTTGAGGGCTGAAAGGCTTTTTGGAATAGCCAAGTTTTTTTTACCTATGTGATTACTTGTCCACATTAAGTTGCATCTGCATTGTGAGAATAGGAGTCTAGTCTCCTATTCTCACAATGTCCTTCTGCAGTTCCTTATAATCAGTTTCTGTTTTAATGGCCCGAAACAATGTTGTGTTATCTGCAAATTCGGTTACCTCACTCATTGTACTTTCATTTTTATAAAGTATGTGCATAAATTTCCCCAAGAAAACTAATGCTCATTAGCAAGTGTAAATGTGTGCATGTATTTTCACTTTGAAAATCAGTGTAAAGTCTGCAGGTAAAAAGTAGATGCAGACTTTATACCCATATGCAAATTACCTCCCTGTGTCTATGTAGATCTGATAAACTGAGAACATTACATTGTGACCAAATGTTTAATTAATACTTCTTTCCTGATTTTTTTTTTCAGTTATAAAGCATAGCATTGCATTTACATCCCAAAATCTTTATAATAGCTGTAAAACTTAAGTATTACAATCTACAGGAGAGGACCCATAGGCTCATTTGCATACTTCTGCCAGCAGAGGGCTCCAGAGAGGATACTGAAAGTTATCTAGGTTTCAGGTTTCACAGCCCCCCATACGTTTTCTAGCACCAGAGGACCTGAAGGCTCATTTGCATAATTCTCTCAGCAGCCCAGCAGAGAACTCCAGAGGACACTGTGAGCTGTCTAGGCTTCAGCTTCTAAAGCCCCTGCACTGTTTCTAGCTGCAAAGAACTGACTCGTTTGCATACTTCTAGCAGCCCCAGCAATCTAGGTTTGAGCTTTTACAGGCCTCCACCCTTTCCAACAGTAGAGGACCAGAAGACTAATCTGAATTTTTCTTCCAGCAGCCCCAGCAGAGGACTCTTAAAGATATCCACAGCTCAGCTTCCACATCCCCTCTTCTTTCCAGGAGCAGAGAATTAGAAGGCATTTGCTAAAACACTACTTCCTATAAATTTTCAGCAACAGATTTATGTTTTTGATACGATAACAGGGAATTACTTTATAGCAAGGGTCAATAAAGTGTGTAATTGGGTTACCATAAGTAGATTAATTGTAGTCTCTGTAGGATCACTGACAGGCGAATATAAAATAAACCGCTAGATTAAAAGTATTTTAGATTAGTTTGAACATCCCTATTCCCTTAGGAATTTTAAATCACTAACAACTGAACAGAATTAAAATGCAGACAGTAGTTCAGCAGTGAGAGGGGGGGCTATCTAGATTTTTGCACGCCACATGTATGATTATCTACCAGTGGGTGAGAGGTTATATGTGTGCACTCGGTGCAAATAGCTCCAAGCCCTCAGAGATGACTCTGATATCTGGAGGCTACAATGGCTACGGCGCAGGATGGTGGGGGAGGGGAAACAGGCTGTCCTGTAGCTAGGAGGAGGGGGCAGAGCCTGGGGGGGGGGGAGGCAGGCTTGGGATGGGGGGGCTGTCTCTGCTAGGGCTGTGGGAATAAAGGCTGTTGGGGGAGGGCAAACTATGCTGGGGATGGGGCTGCAGGGGTGGGGGCAAGCTATGCTGGGGTCAGAGAGGGGAGGGCAATAAATAGGAGCCTCCATGGAATTTCCATGGGTGGCTGTGGCTGAGCTGGGTCTGGGAGGGATAGCCTCACTGTGCTGAGCCTGCGGCTGGGGGGGGGGGGGGGGGGGGGCGGATGACAGCCTGTGATGGGACTGAATAGGCCGTATTGGAGCTCAGAGTGGGAGGGTGGGCTGTGCTGGTGCTGCGGGGAGGGCAATTTATAGGGGACTCTGGGAATTTCCACAGGTGTCAGCTATTTTCAAATATTTCATCTATTCTTCCTGTTAAACTACATCATGAAATATACAATGTAAGATGGAACTACCTAAAAGGGAAAGATTCTGATGTTTTTTTTAAATACATTTCTCCAGAATTATAGGAATCTACCAACTGTGTCAGCAAATTCAAACTTTCAGTGGTCACAGCCATGCAGATCAATATGTGAATGAATTATACTGGCCTGCTGATGTTGTTATCATTTCTTCCCAGAAGGTTTGCCGTGCACTATAGAGTTACCAAGTGACTCCATGGGGAAATGTCTCCAAATGGGTTTGTTTTGCATACACCATGAGAGGAACGAACCTCGCTCAGAAGACATGGGATGTGGAATATGGATTTCAATCTCTCAAATTTACTGGTAGCTCCATCGATTCCACTTTGAGGACAGGCTGATGAAATCTTAGTTTTACCCCCAACTGTAAGCAGGGTATAGGAGCCAACTTTTGGAAATGATTGGGGATGCTAAACTCAATACAAATTACAGTGCCCTCAGCAAAAAAAAAAAAAAAAAAATCAAGAAAAAATCCACATAGTGGTTCATGAGTATGAATGACCAACGTGTATGTAAATGTCCAGCAAGAAACATGTAATGTGGACATGCAGAAAACCCGTGTGACCAAGCCAAAAGCCAGGGAAGCAATCAACGTCCCACAAGTCTTCATTCTTCTCCCTCACCTCAGCTTCTTCCCTCTTCCCCATCCATCCGGGAAAAACCCTTAATTATCTTGATGACTGCAGGGCTGGAAGCAAAGGGCAGATAACACCTGCCCTCCCCACCCATACAGATCTGAACCAATTTTCTAACCTTAGCATCTGTACTTTGAATGTAACTTCTGTCTTCGCTTGTACTTGGCTTTCTCTGAGCTTCCTCTGTCTCTTCATGTCTTTTTTTAACAAAGGTTTTCTGGTCTTCCTCTTATTTCTTTATCATTTCTGTTATTTTTCCTCCATGTGTATATCTCTGTTTCTCCATAGCTCATTACATTTTCTCACCTCCTCCTGCCACTTCCATCCCTGTCCTCATCTCCTTCATGCTTCTGCCCTCTACCACATTCTCCTTCTCTTGATTTACCTTCCCTAGCATTCCCCCCTCCTCTCTGCCCCAGTTCTCTTCACTTCTCTCTCCCTCGTGTTCCCTTTGTCTAAACCCTCACCCCAGCAACTTTTATCACAGACCACGTCCTCTCTCCCAGCTTGTACTTCTCTCTCATCACTTTCCTCCTTCCCTCAGCCCATGTCCCCTCTCTCAGCCCCTCTCACTCTCACTGCCTGTCACTCTCCTACGGTTATATTATCAGCCCCTCTTGCCCTCAGTTTCTCTTTTCCCAGCCAGTATTTCTTTTTTCAGTTCCTCTCCCAGTCACTATCACCTTTTACAATCAGTCTTCTCATTTCCCAGCCAGTATTCCCTCTCCTCTCCTCTCGCCCCCTCATAGCTCTTCTGTCCCTCTCTCACCACCCTCATGGCTCCTCTGTCCCCGTCTCAGCTCCTCACTTATCCCCCTCATAGCTCCTCTGTTCCTCTCTCACCACTCTCATGGCTCCTCTGTCCCCGTCTCAGCTCCTCACTTATCCCCCTCATAGCTCCTCTGTTCCTCTCTCACCACTCTCATGGCTCCTCTGTCCCCGTCTCAGCTCCTCACTTATCCCCCTCATAGCTCCTCTGTTCCTCTCTCACCACTCTTATGGCTCCTCTGTCCCCGTCTCAGCTCCTCACTTATCCCCCTCATAGCTCCTCTGTTCCTCTCTCAGGCCCTCTTTCCCTTACTCAGTCCCTCAATCCCATCTCCACTGCACCTCAGGTCAGATGAAAGGCAAGAAGCTGCTGTTCTCTGGTTCCCCTGTAGCCTATTGGTGAAACATATTACAGCAAACCAATAGGCTGCAGGGGGAGGCTGCAGTGTTAGGAAAGGAGACACAGGAATGTCCTTCCAGCCCTCCTCTCCAGCCCATTGGTCAATTATTCCATATCCAGCCAATAGACTGCAGGAGCAGCAGCAGAGGAAACACAGGCACTTCATTCCTGCCCTTCCCTGTATTGCGCTCAGCAGCACGCGGGTCTGTCCTGCAGACTGCTTACCTCCTCCCACAGAGCCCTCTAGTCCCCCAGCGCCGGCCTCCTCCTCCCGATGTGGCAGCAGGCCACACCGCGGCCTTGACAGCATGCTGTGCAGCACATGTGGCAGGACGCTTCTGTTCCTTGCCCCGGTCCCCTACGGCGCGCCTGCGCAAACTGCTGGCAATTTAAAGGGCCAGCGGTGGGAATCGGGCAGAGGTGCCTCCTGATGACATCATAGCCTGCTCAGTATTTAAGGCCCTCCTGGACGACTCTTCAACACCTTGGCAATAGGTCATCTCCACTGAGAAGTGCTTTGCCTCAGTGTTCTTGATTCCAGACTTCTGTTCCCGGTTCATGTTCCTGCTGTGTTCCTGAGTACCTGTGTCTTGATCCTGGTTCTGTTGGCTTGGCTTTGACTTGAGTTCTTATCCTCGTGGTCCATCTTCCCTCCATCTGTCTGCGGTACCTTGTCTTGCACCTGTGGTCCCTCGTCCTCCTCTCTGTCCTTCGTCTCCTTGGATTGAACGTCTGGCTTGACCCCCGGAATTGGACCTCAACGCTGCTTGACATCCACCTGCCCTGAACACTGCCTGAACACCAACAATGAGCGAACTCCACCTGTCTCTGACCACAGCCAAAACCTGATTCCATTCGCCTGCTCCTTGCCCTGACCACCGCTTTCCCTGTCTCTGCTTTCTCCATGCTGGCCTGCAACCTCTTGTACGCGACGGATCTTCACCTACACAGAGTTCCGCGCATAAGTCCAGCCGGCCCCGGCACAGGAGGGCTCAACCTAAGCGGAATGAAGGCTGGTATTGGTGAAGGTCCAGTTGGGGCTCTGCTTCAGTTGGCTCCACCTGCCAATGGGAGGGACTTGAAGGACTCCTCCCTGCAGGTAGCACCAACTCTCCCCTCGGCCCAAGGGTTCATGCTTGCAATACCCTGCAGCCCATTGATCAGACATTTCACAGCCAGTGAGTAGGCTGCAGAGAAAAGCAGGATTAATAGCAGTGAGACAGAAGCACTTTGCTTCCTAACCTCCGCCGCAGCTCTACAGCATGGATCTCTCAGCTCCCAATCCACAGGAGTACAGGACACAAAACTGGAGATGCTCAAGCACCCACAGAACCCATAGAGCTGGTGCTTATGTAGTAGGGATTGGTTGTTCTGCCTTTTTTTAAATTTTTGCATACGGTCACAGTAAAAGGCAGGACTGGATTAGAATGTTCTGGAAAAAAAAAATGCAAACCATGAAAACGAAAGCCAGTTAGAACAGCTAAAAATACACAATAAAATTGTTCAGTCAAAATATGATGGGGAAGGATTTAAAAAAAAAAAATGTATTGCACAGAACCAGTGTTTACTGCATAGCATAACAGGCATGGCTGCCAAAAAAGCTCCAGATGGCTCACAAAGGATGAAGAAAAACATGGGAGTCCAACTCAAGCATCCTTGTAAGCCTGAATACCAATAACATTTTGCCAATGCTGTGTATAAACAGTTATATTTTAACACTGTTGTCCAGCAGGGTTAGCAACAATTTCTTTTTTTTTTTCTTATGAATGTTTTCCATTAGGCTGCCAATATTTGCTGATATTTTATTGCAGCCACCTGCCCCCACCTTCATTGAATAAGGGAGGGGCCACTCAGTTCCCAGGATGCTATCAACGTCCCAGATCTCTCTTCCAGTATTTTCTTCTATCACTCAAGGAGCTCCTGGGCTTCACCGGTGGGGAGGAGGTATAAGCCTCCGGGGCCCTCAGTGCGGCGGTAGGGGTTCAATAATACAGACACTGAATCCCACTCGTGTCTCAGTCACGTCCAGTAGGTACTCAGAGAGGTCAATTGGTTGGAAAGGCACCCGAAACCGCAGCAGGAAGCCAGTGGTGGTGTTCAACAGAAAAAAGAAAAAAAAGTACTTTAACTTAAAAAAAAAAAAAAATCCATGCCAATAATGCGAAAATCATGAACAGCAAAATAAAAATAACGATGACAAAAGCCACTCTCTCTTTATCCAAGGCGCAAATTCTTCTAATTCCTTATCCTCTTACTGAATAAGTATCCAGTACTCCTTCCCCACAAAGGGAAGAAAATTCTCCTCTTTCACTATCATAAGCAAGATGGGAAAAAAACTTGCAGAAAGAGTGGAAAAAAAAACCAAACCCCAACCTCTCCCTTGCTTCAAAACTGCAAAGTCAACTCCTGCAAACCCAGCTGTCCCCTGTCCCCACACGTTACTGGTTGCAGGGGCAAAATGGCTGACAAAAAGTCCAATCCCTCCAGCCAGGGGTGACTTTCTCACTGTGGGCAACTGGTCAAAAACACTGGATACAAAACTCTTTAGTCAAGTAATCTCTGCCCCGGTATTAAGTAGTCACAGTCTGAAACCACTGAAAAATCCAGCTCTTTCAGAAAGCGGGAAACGGCCTAGCTGTCAGAGACCAGTCAAGAATGCCCCAAGTCTCAAAAACCTCGCAAGAGTCTTCCGCTGATAAACCTTGAGACCCACCAAAGAAGCCACCTCCAAAACTCCTTCCTCTCCAAAAGTTACAAACACAAGAGGATCCAGTGGGAATCCCAAGGCTCTCTCCAAGCCTCCGCCGTGAGTTTCTCCTTGAGAGCTTGCATCGAGCGTGCTCACCCCATATATAAAAGGCAAGAGCCCTCCCAATAAGGGGATGGTAAAAAAAGATGGGGAGGATTCAAAATCCCCCAAAGAGAGCTGTAGCTGGAGAAAAGCTAGTGAGGGTTACGAAGCTACCATCACATCATATCTACTCACCTTTTTTATCCCGCCTCTCCCCGGAGGCCCGGGTCCTAAGGGGTAAACTGAACCAGTCCCAGTTTTATTCTTTTTTGTGTTACCCCCAATTCCGGGTGATGATTAAACACCAGTGGGGGCCATAAAAGAATTTATATATCTTGGGGCCAGTCGCATCTCCAAACTCTCACACAGTCTCTTTGACCCCAGGGTCGGGTTCTTTTACTGGCAGGGGAAGGCATTTCTCCTCCAAGACCCTGGGTAACAGGGATTGAAACTGTTTCTTTCTATCTGGGAGAGGTCAACCTTCTCTTTCTTCTCTTTGGATGTGAGTGGCAATAAATAATGCAGGAGACTCTGATGGAGGGTCCAAAAATAAACTTTGCTGAAAGTGTTCTCTGATAAGTCAACAGCACGGCTCACAGCAGTTCTTCTTATTACCACAGACTGCATGTACAGTTCTCAGTCTTTTCTACTATCTGTGCAAGGGTCTCTCTCTTTACCAGGGCAAGGGCAAACACTTACCCTCCATGGGTTGGATAAGTAAGATTCTCTCTCTCTCTTTGTCTGGATCCTTTGCTGGAAAGAGGATCCAAACAAGTGCATCACAGCTCTCTCTCGATGTTCCTCCTTCAGGGCAGGAAGGGGACATCTAAACCTTCCTCCCAGATCTAACCAAAAACCTTCTTTCAAAAACTGAGTTTGAAGCACTTGCAGCGGGTCTGTCCTCAATGAGGGTGCAAAAGAGCAGGATCTTCCCTATCCTGGCCCCCTACTGTGAGAGACTTCCCCATAATCTCTCTCTGCAGGCCAAAAAACAGGGGTCTTCCAAGGCTTCTTACAACAAAATCGGGAAAAAAAACCCCAAAGCATCCCAGAAGACAGACCAAGAATGGCCTGGAAGGGCAGCTTCCCGGCCTTCTCCCAGGGACACCAGGTTGGAGTGTCCCTTTTCTGTGCACTTTCCCGGTGCCGGCCGAAATCAACGCCTACCTTTGGGTAGGCGTTGATTTCTGAAAGTAAAATGTGCGGCTTGGCTGCACATTTTGCTTTCTGAATCGCGCGGGAATACCTAATAGGGCCATCAACGTGCATTTGCATGTTGATGGCCCTATTAGGTTCGGGGGGGGGGGGGGGGGGGGGGGTAAAGCTAGCGCGTCGAAAACGCGTGTCCAAACCTGGGCTAACAGTGCGCTCCACCAGAGCGCACTGTACTGTATCGGCCTGACAGGTAGGGAGCTGCTTTTATTACAAGGAGACGGCCCATCCCAGCATCACCGAATGGTGACTCCCCTAATTTACTAACCTGTCTTTGCTAACATCAGAGGGTTAATTATTAGAGCCTTACTGGTAATGAATGCAAGGGATCATTACATATTCTACCTGGCTTTATCCTATTCTATGCATAGAGATGAAGTGCTGCTTTACTTTGGGAAATCAGACACCCAAAGGGGGTTGAATTCAATCAACACAAATTTGAATCTCGTAAGCAGAAGTGCGTTAATGCATTCCCTGGATGTGTAATGGGACCCTATTAGAGAGAGGTGGGATGTATACCTAGGTAGTTTGCAACCTGTATTATGTACAGGCCTGTGGGTTTAGGCATAGGCAACCTAGGCAACTGCCTTCAGTGCCAAAGTTTTATAGACATCGGAGCATCACCGCCCCTGTCATGCCTTCATCTGGGCCTGCCGCCTCAGCACCAGCTCCACTGCAGCGGGAGCAGCAGTGACTCGAGATTTGCAAACGTCAGCACGGGGCCTTTTGCAGTCCTGCAGCACCCCAATCCTTTCATCACACATGGGCTTCCTGTTACCATGGAAACCTGGGTGATGCAAGGGGCTGGTCAATACGTGAGGGCTGCAAGAGGCCCTAGCCTGAATTTTGTAAATCTGGAGTTGCCGCTGCTTTTGCCCTGAAGCCAATAACACAACTTGGAGGTAAGGGGGAGAAGATTAGCGAGGGTGGGGGGATCATCCTCTCCCCCCCCCCCAGCTCTCGTTGCTTATGAGTGCATGACATATTAATCTGGCCTTGATTATTTAATTCCGTGTGCATTTCCTCCTTGCTAAGGAACTGTCCCTGGTAACATCAGGACACCTCTCTCTATCCAATATAATACATATCCAGTACTGTGTATGTAATGTTTATTGTTTTCTATCCCCGTTTCCCCCAAGTATCTATTCCAAGTAGAATTCACTGCATGGAATGGATACCACTATAGAATACCTATTCAACCATGGGTCACATATGTGTTTAATGTAGAATGAGTCAATTGCAATACCTGAGATTCATGTTTGCATTGGATTTAAACTGGACCTTAATTGCTTATATGTATCACTGACAATTATTTGAAATCTGCAACTGGAATTGGTCAACTTTATTATAATGACATTAATGCAGAGAATAAACTGCCATCCACGTTATTTTATTATTTGGGTTACATATCTCCCTTAAAATAAAGCAAGTTCCTGGGAAATAAGCCAGCCTGGTGTGGAAGTCAAGTTACTCGCTGTTTTGAGCTGCACTGTTCTCCCACTGGAGGTATATTTTGTTATCATCTCCTCGATTCAGCAGAAATTTATTTCATCATATCAGGCCTTAAACCATCCTGGGGAAAACATGGCCACATATTTAAATGGCAAACTCGTGCCGGAATCCCTTCAGGTCGGTTTTAAAAGTGATGCTCACATAAAAATGCCCACATACACGTGTGAGAATTTAAAAGGTCGCAAAATACGCATATACGTACCCGTTCACGCGTGAGGAATACAGGGTGGAAAAGGGGCGGGGCATGGGCGTTCCATGGCAGGACCAAGACTTAGGCGCGTAACTCCAACTTTTAAAAACGAGATCCGCAGCGCGTGTGTGCTAGATATCCACGTCACTCTACTGCAGCTCCTGATGCAGTCAACTGGGTCAACTGGACAGCGTGCAGGATGAAGAACCAGAGGGGTCTGAAAGACCTCGCTATTAACTGGATAAACTGGCGGACTAATTGGAAAACTGGGAACGTGCCTCGTGTGAGCATGTTTTAAAATTCGCTGACATAGGCGCACAAAAGCCGACATGGTCCTATTGAAGACACATGTGCGCTAGCTGTGCTTGAGTAACCTCTTAAAATTAGGAGCACACTTATGCGCGGTTGGTTGCATTTTAAAAACATAGGCGTATAAGCGCGTGCACAATTGAAAATTTTAGTGTATCCTCGCTCGCACACCAATATGCGCATGTATGGGTGCATGGGTGCTCCTTACACATTTGCATGTCTAATCTACATGATTCAACACGATCCTTTTCCCACTCTAAGTACGCTGTATATCCAGTAGCTAAACAAAATCAGAATCAAAGCTTTCAGGCAGCCAAAAACATCATTATAATTTTATTTAAATGATGCTATTGATTGAGCTGTTGACCTCTAAGATTTTCATTAAAGGCCACCTTTCAATCAATTTCAAGAGGAATTATTTCAGGTAATTCAGAGTGCTGTAAGAGCAGGATGAGATGAAAATGGATAACCTTCTTCTCAGGTAAAAAGTGAAGAATGGAACAGTAAAAAAAAAAACAAAACACCAACAAACCTGTTGCCTCTTTTGCCTACTCTAGTTCATTCAGTGTGTTATTCTTTTAGGACAGTTTCTTCCAGAACAGTGCGAGTATATTCCTTGTAGGCCATCTAGTGGAGACAAGAAATACAGACAACATGATTCACCATTAGAAGAAATGAAACGAGACTGAAACAGATATTTGTTTTCTTTTCATTCTCTGAAATTTGGCAATGCTGGCCTTGTACCAGTAGCAGACCAGAGCTAGGAAAATCACGTCTGAGTTCTACAAATCCATTCAGATTTTCCTGCTAACATGAGTGTGCATAAATCAGACCTGAATACCATTTTATTCATATGTCTGAAATCAAATTCTGATCAGTGCCTGACCCACCCCAAAAGTGGGCTAATACTTGATATTTTTTCTTCTTGGTTTGTGCATTCCTTCTGTTCCTCTGGGCCTCCAACTTAGTTGGAACCAGCCTCTACTAGCACCATAGTGCCATGAACCAACATTCATAACTACTTAGGTAGATCTGCCCTTTTAATCATCTTGTCTTCTATCCCAGCCATTGCAACCACAGTAGGTGCTTCTGTTACTTGATAACTTGGACTCTCACTCCCTGGCAACTGCATCCTCTACCGCATTACCCCCTAACTCTGGCTAACTTAGGATTCAAACCCAGATCTGTTATATCGCAGCATGCAGCACTGGTAGTGAGCTATCAGATTGACCCTCTAGTACTTGGATTTAAAGGAAATAACTGTGCAAAATCCAAATTTTCATATTTGCATGCACACTATCAGCACTCTGTGCAGAGCTGTAACTAACCGGTCAGCTGTGTTTGAGGAGGTGATAGATGCTGCTGGGTGAAGTAGGCATTTTTCAGAATATCTTGTCATTTTGTTACACTGAGACCCAAAACATTAGAACATAAGATGTACTATATGCTGTGCAGTAGAGTCATCGGGTGGATGTCAACCCTTCCATAGATATCCAAACTTAGCAAAAGATGAAGTGAGGAGAAGTTTTAAATTCAAACTGTCAGGCTGAAATTCCAGGTGCTCAAATACTAATCAAAGATCACAGTTTCCTTATTTTAGTATTGCATATTTTATTGGTAATTCAATAAAATTGTAGTTCCAACGATATTAATCACTGTGCCAAATCAAAGTTTCAAAACCTGTGATCCCTCAACATGGCCATGTTTCGCCTGTCAGCTTCTTCACCGAGAAGATAGTTTGTTTGGTCATCTATGCTTAGTCCTCCTGAAGAAGCCGACAGGCGAAACATGACCATGTCGGGACATCACAGCTTTTGAAAGTTTGATTTGACATAGTGATAATATCGTTGGAACTACAATTTTATTGAATTACCAATAAAATATGCAATACTGAAATAAGTAAACGGTGATCTTTGATTAGTATTTGAGCACCTGGAATTTCAAACTGATAGTTTGGATGTAAAACTACTTACTCCTTCTTTTGCTAAGTACTATATGCTGCATCAGATCACAGGTCCATCAAACCCACCATCCTATTTATGACAGTGGCCAATCCAAATCATTACAAAGTACTCGACAGATCCCAAAGAGTCGATCCAATTTCTTGTTGCCCATTCACAGAGATAAGCAGTGGGTTTCATTTGAGTCCATCTGGCTACTAATTGTTTATGGATTTTTTCATGATGCCTTGACCACGCCCTCTGGCAACAAATTCCACAGCTTGACTGTACGTTGAAGAGAAAATACTTTCTCCAATTTGTTTTAAATTTGCTATCTGCCATTTTCATGGAGTGTCCCCTAGTCCTATGAAACAGTATATTTACCCTATGAAAGGGTAAATATACTGTTCCTTATTTAACTGTTTCACCCCAGTCATGACTTTATAAACCTCCCCCTCAGATATCTCTTCTCCAAGCTAAAGAACCCTAACCTATTTATCCTTTCTTCTTAAGGGAGCTGTGCCATCCCCTTTATCATTTTAGTTGCCTTTCTCTGTATCTTTTTTTTGTTCATGTGAAAATCTTATTCTTTCAAGAGCTTTCCCTGTTTTATGCTTATGAAGCGTGTGATCTGTGAGAACTGAGTCACTGCAATGTACTGCGCCCATACGCTGAGCCCAAGTGATGACTCACGGTAATGGAAAGCTTTTGATCCTTATCAGTCCCTACAGGTCATGGATTATTAAATACTTGAAATCCAAGCAGGCCACTAATGTACTTTATTATTGTAATTCAAGTTCTCTCATTTGTATGTAATGTTATTTTTCCAGGTTTATTTATAACAGGTTAATAAAGCACAACAGTCACTCAATAACAGCAAAAAGGACCAGTCACACACTCTGAGCATTTACAAAAAAATAATCATAGTACAAAAACGCATACATAGAAAGCAAATATGCACAAACATGCATTCAAAAGAGACTCAGAATCACATACAGATCGAAACCACAAACTCAGCTTCGCATATTCAACACCCCAGCTGTAAATTGAACTAATAAGATGATACAGTTTAAAATATTTATATATTTTTGTTCCACTTGAGTGAAATAACTTTTTACTTTTCCTTTGAATTTATAATTCGTGTTATTATGATGTATATGTGTGTTATCGTTCAAGGATAATGTTAGTCAGAAGGTAGACCCTTGGGCCGGGCTGCCAGGGGTGACAGATTGGCAGACCGGGAGGCGGAGTCAGATGCCTGGGAAGACTTCACCCGGAGCCCGGAATCCCCCCGGGAGGAGCCCGTAGGGACCCAGGCCCTTGGGACTTAGGCTGAGCAGGGGAAGTTCAGAAGCTGGATCAGAGGAAGTCCGTCAGGTAGCCGGAAGGGAGCAGACCCCGGATCGGATCAAGGCGGGGAAGGAGCAACAGAGTCCAGAGCGATCCGAGGCTGGGCCAATGCCCCGTGGGCCAGGTTAGGGCAGCAGAAGATTGGCAGGAGTTCTGCAGCAAGGCGGAGTCTGGGCCGGCAGCAGGCAGGCAGGCGAAGTACAGAAGTAAACCGGGATTGAAGCAGGTGGGAACCAGGCAGGCAGAGTACTGAAGCAGGCCAGGGTCGAAGCAGGCGGCAGACAAGTAGGCAGAGTACTGAAGCAAACCAGGGTCGAGGCAGGCGGCAGGCAGGCAGGCAGTGTACTGAAGCAAACCGGAGTCAAGGCGAGCAGCAGGCAGGCAGACAGCGTACTGAAGCAGACCGGAGTCGAGGCGGGCAGCAGACAGGCAGACAGCATACTGAAGCAGACCGGAGTCGAGGCGGGCAGCAGACAGGCAGACAGCGTACTGAAGCAGACCAGAGTCGAGGCGGGCAGCAGGCAGGCTGACAGCGTACTGAAGCAGACCAGAGTCGAGGCGGGCAGCAGGCAGGCAGACAGCGTACTGAAGCAGACCAGAGTCGAGGCGGGCAGCAGGCAGGCAGACAGCGTACTGAAGCAGACCAGAGTCGAGGCGGGCAGCAGACAGGCAGACAGCGTACTGAAGCAGACCAGAGTCGAGGCGGGCAGCAGACAGGCAGACAGCGTACTGAAGCAGACCGGAGTCGAGGCGGGCAGCAGGCAGGCAGACAGCGTACTGAAGCAGACCAGAGTCGAGGCAGGCAGCAGGCAGGCAGACAGCGTACTGAAGCAGACCAGAGTCGAGGCAGGCAGCAGACAGGTAGACAGCGTACTGAAGCAGAGCAGAGTCGAGGCAGGCAGCAGACAGGCAGATAGCGTACATAAGGCACTTCCTCGCGCGCGAGGCCGAATGGGAGGGGCGGAGCTTCTGGCGGCCTGGACGGCGTTCTCCACGTGGCAAGGCAGTGGCCTGGCGGCCTACGGAACCGGGGGCCCGGCGCGGTCCTCCGTGGACCAGAACGGAGGTAAGCGGACCCGACCCCGAACATGGGAGAGGCGGTCGGGGCTGCAACAATGTGATTGTGAGGCTAATGTTCAAAAATAGCTGAGCCCCTAAATTTAGGGGCCTAAATTACAATCTATTTCAGCCAACTTTTAAATGCATCATTTTTCAAAATGTCTGCTTCTTTTTTTTTTTAATTTACTCTTTAATTTTACATCAACACTTTCGGTACAGACTTAGGAAGATCAGAAAATAAGAATACAAAATAAAAATAAAATAACCAACTAAGATCAATTAGGAGACAGCTCAAAACATAACCACATAAACTTCCTATAAGCAACCCACTCATCCCACTCCTGCCACAACTTGAAGAATTTTATCCATAATAAAAATTTCATAAAGCAAACAAACTTGTTCCCCTGGAATCCCACAACACATTTGCATGGAAATTTCAGATAAAATGAGGCACCCAATGAGAGTACCTTAGATTTTAACTGGAGGAACGACTTCCTTCTTACTTGGGACTCTCTCGATACATCTGAGAAATTCTGAATAACTTGCCCACAGAATGGACTGCTTTTGTATCTACAACACTGATGAAAAAAATGATTCTTTATCCATATCAGACACAACAGAAACAATAAATATAGTCCTAGTACTGATGTTATCGGTTGAAGACTGAAGAAACTGAGAAAGATCTGAATTTAAGAAGGGCACTAAAATATCAGTAGTACCTTCCTCAACACTACTGTTCGTCTTTCATCAAGTAAATAAAAACTATTAGATAAATGAAACACTTTATCAGGAGAAAATTGCAAATTTTCTACAACATACTTCCTAAACAGCTCAGTCCCAGAAATATAATGTGCCTTTGGAAAATTTAACAAACACAATTTTTTTTAATGTAATTTGTTCTCTAGCATCTCACATTCATTTGATAATTCATCATAATATTTAATACTAGTTGTCAAACAATATAGTATATTAGAGATAGAAATGGAATGAGCTATAGAATTAGTTTCAAAAAAATCAATTTGACTTCCAACAGACTTAAGACTAGAAATCAACTTAACACAGTTTAAAAAGAGACTTAAAACATGGTTGTTCAAACAGGCTTTCACCGAGGGTAACACCTGAGTATAACTATTTCTTCTGGCAATTAATTTAACTGGAGCGATCTCCTGATTTGTCTATGTTTTTTTATGTGATTTTATTTGTATTTTGATATTTTATAATAATAAGATTGTAATCAGTTAATTTTTTAATGCTTTTATGTCCAGTTTCTTTGTTATTTATTTGATTGTGCTTGAATTTTAGTTAACTGTATTTATTGTAAACCGATGTGTTGGCATGTCCCAAATACCGGTATAGAAATTCTGGTAAATAAATATACAGATAAGTCTTGAAATTTTGCAGAGGCTTCTATAGAGTACAGAGTTGCTTAACAGTACTAGATAGATAAGAGATCAATCTTTCTTTTATCTTTAAGTATAACATTTTCTGGTTCTATAGACGGCTTTTCTACAGAAATACCAGTACATTGAGGAAGATTAACCAGAGCTGGTCTACTCTGGCCCAACATATCATTTGCATAGATGTTATAGTGACAATGGCCTCCTCATTTGAACTTAACAGTATGCAAGACCCAATCAGATTATCTTGAGTAACACCCAAAAGACCCCCAATGAAAAATCCATAGGATACAGGAGGAGCAAGCCTAGAATCTTCTGACAAATCCTGAATTGGTTGAGGCATGGGGGGGGGGGGGGGCGGAGATCTTCCAGACTTAGAGAGGCGGTTGTTTCTTCATTACTCAGAGCTACCTGCAATGGAGAAGTACCTTGTAATACGTTAGAGTCCATAGGCCCACGAATCAATGTAGAGACTGATGGGGATGCCAGAATTTTACCTTTTCATACCCATCTTTAGGGCAAAAATCTATCATAAGGGGCGTGCACCTTAGGCACGCCGGTGGTGGCACGCCACACAGTGCCACTTTTTAAGAGCCCTTTTGCCTGGATGGACCTAGTGGATAGACGTCCAAGATGATGCCAACAGATTCATTCATCTCAGAAAATCTTCGGTGTTACAAACATAAGGGTAGATGGCCGTCCCTGCTCTTCTCATACAGCAATGCATTTAAAGGACCCCCTCACCTGGATGGATCTAGTGGATAGGCATCCAAGATGATTCCAGTGTCATGGTTCCTCTGATCGGGGTACGACACCCCAGGAGCTGTGCAGGTCTAGAAGGTAAGGCAAGGAACAGTCTTCCACCTAGTCAGCACCCCCTCTGCAGGTTGAGCCCTTGAGGTCAGAGAATGCTACCCTGGAGGTTCTGCTTGCTGTTGAGAGATGCAGAGTCTTGGCAGGCCACAAACGTCGCCTCTGTGCATGTGTGAGTGAGAGGGATTGTGTGTGTACGAGAGAGCAATGGTGTTAATGAGAGAGAAGGAGGGAGCCTGTGTAAGGGTGCATGTGAGAATGAGACAAGGAACCTAAGTGTGTGTATGAGAGGGAACCTGTCTGAGTGAATAAGAACAGGGCTGGAGTTGGGGCCTGGATGGAGGAGAGGGGGGCACAAGGCAGAAGGTTCACCTAGGGAGCCTAATATCCTTGCACCAGCCCTTTATGTGGTAGTAGAGGGTGCATTGACTATTCAGAGTGAGAGAGCGGCAGAGCTGGAGAGAACAGTCAGAGAGAAGGGCAGAACTCAATTTCCAAATGTGGAAGTGGATTGGAAAATACAGAGAGAGGGGTGGAGTTGGTAAGTGGGGTAGAGCTGTACACTCGGAAAGAAAGGGGCAGAGCTCAATTCTCATACAGAGAAAGAGAGAGAGAGGGATGGAGCTGTAAAGTGGGACAGAGCTGGAGAGTACAGGAAAGGAGAGGAGCAGAGCTCAAATAGCAAATTAGCAAATTGTGCTACTGCGGAACGCAGAATTTGCGCAGAATTCCCCCCCCCCCCCTGCACAGAATTGCCATTTTCTGCGCAGAATTTGGCAATTCTGCGCAGAAAATAGCAGAGGAGACCCCGGCATGCCACGAATGGAGTGTGCAAAGACGAAGGCCCGCGTGTGCCGCAGGACGTGCTCCACTCGTGGCAAAGATAAAGGCCCCAGTGAGAGAGAACGTGTGTGTATGTGTGTGAGAGGGGATGTGAAAGAGGGGAGGGGATGTGGGGGAGGGGATGGTGAGAGAGAGCAGGGGAGGTAAGAAAGCGGGGGGATGCTTGAGTGTGGGTTTCAGAGAGCGGGAGCCTATATGAGGAGATTGTGAAGGAGTTTGTATGTGTGTGAGAGATTGGGAGCTCGTGTGTATGAAAAAGGGATCGTGTGTATGTAACGGTGCTAGCCTGTGAGAAGGGATTGTGTATGTGTGAGAGAGAGAGCCTGTGTGAAGGGCTGCGTGAGAGAGAGACATAGGTAGTCCATGAGGATGTTTGTGTGAAAGAGAAAGGGAGCTTGTGTGAGTGTGTATGCAAGAGAGAGGGCCCTGTATGAGGGGATGTGTATGTGTGCGCGAGAGAGTGAGGGAGCATATATGAGGGTGTGTGTATGTGTATTAGAGAGCGGGAACATGTGTGTAAGAGAGGGAGGGACAGAGGGAGCCTGTGTGAGGGGCAGTACTGAGAACAGGGTCAAACTCTGGGACTGGCAATAGAGCAGAAGGGCTTGAGCCTAGAGGTGAAGGAGGGGAGAGATATCGGCAGATGGAGGAGTTGGGGCCTGAGAGGGCAAAGTGGCCAGGGGAGTAGGGAGAGCGAGTGGAAGGGACACATAGTGAATTTCTAGGGAAATTTCTGCTCAAAATATTTAAAATTCTGCATCTTTAAGTAATAACTTTTTTTCTGTATTAATTTAAAATGTAATTACTTAGACTGTCATGTAAATTGTGTATTTTGACCAATATAAAGTTTGCAGAATTTAAAGTTTTTGTGTGCAGAATTTTACATTTTTTTGCGCAGAATTCCCCCAGGAGTAAAATTGGCTATGTAGGTGTGAGACAACTTTCCTCTTTATTATAGTTAGATAATATGATATTGCACAATAAGTTAGAGAACTCTGAGACTCTGAAATGGAAAAATCTTAAATTGATTAATTTTCCTCAATCTGACAACATTTCAGCAGAAGAAATATATAAAAAAATATTTATTTGTGATTCTTAAAATCTCTTCAGAATCTATGCCATTTTTTTACAAAGTTTTTTTTATATACCTTTGTCTGTGAGAAAGATTAAACGAGGACAAGGGAAATTTATCTTCCATATCATTCGGCAGCTTTTTTCTCATGGCCTTTTTAGAGAGTTCAGGGGGAATTTAGGTAAATCCTGCTATGTTGACTGTGAACTTTAAGTAAGAATCTGACTATGATCAGATACTGAAGTTGTTTTTCAAACATAAAAATAAACTGTGTGGAGCCCAGAGTTGGAGTTAGAATTAGCCTGCCCGCAAAAAACATGCTGTACCTGAGGGCTACCAGAGCAGGACTGCGGTGATCCCTGTGATGTCATTAGAAGGCATCCCTCCTCTAGCCTATAAAATCTGCTGTGCTTGAGGCACAAGGCCTACAGCACACCAAAGCCACATACCAAACGGGCGAGTCCCTAAATCTGGCCTAGGCCCGGGCCTTGGTATCTGGCCCAGACCTAGGCTTTGGGCATAGGTCTGGACCTTGGCGACCGGGACCCAGTCTCGGGTTGGGTCTTGTCATCGGGCCTATACCTTGTCCCAGGCCTGTGTTTCTGTGACTGGGACCTAGCCTTGGGCCAGGCCCTGGTATCAGTCTAAGCCCAGGCCGAGGAAAGGAGGAGTTAGCAATCTGTTATGATCTACTCCTCAAGAAGGGAGGAGTTAGCAATCTGTACTGAATCTGCTCCTGTGGAAGGAGGAGTTAACAATCTGATATGCTCAGCTCCTGTAGAGGGAGTAGTAAACAATCTGTTAGGGTTTAAATTGCGGAGTAGCAATGTGTTATGAATCTGTTGATGAAGACTCCTGATGGAGAAGGAGTAGCAATCTGTTACCAGCGGAGTGCTTGGAGAGGGCACTCAGCTGTAGAGAAATGTAGATAGGTGGATCCTTGGGCCGATGGCAGATTACTGCGCCCCCAGGAGGATATCCTGAAAGGGACCACTGGCTAGGCTTGAGTACGGAGACAGACACAGATAATTATTTTATTAGACAGGTTAGTAGAACCACCAGAGGTGGCATTAGTGAGCTGGCATGCCCGGCAGGGCTGAAGTCCCTCAGGTACTGGAACAGCGATCCCAGGGTTGCAGAGCTGTAGAGAAACTATAGAGAGTGAGTAGACAGGGAATGCTGTGTTCATTGCCAGAACTAGATGACAAAACTCACATAAGGTCTTAAGGAAGCTCAGTAGCTGGAAAGGGTTAGGCCCTTGAGGAGTGAGTACCTGGTTCCAGGGAAAGCTCTGAGAGAGCGATGGTAACTCACAATTGTCTGTATCTGTGATAGCTTCCAGGCAGTAGAGAATCTTCAGAGTGTTCAGGAACATGGGCCCTCGAGGAGCGAGTACCGGTTCCTATCGGCAATCTAAAATAGAGAAAAGAGAGCGAGGCCACCGGGGAGCTGGTACCCCTGGTAAGTCCGAGGAGGCAGAATAGCTTGGGAGTAAAGACGAAGCAATCCCCCGATGCTAACTCGATTTGTTTGCGAATACTGAGACCTTTTATATTGGAAGCGGATGATGTCATCTCAGGGGATGCCCCTGAGGTTCGCGCCCTTGCTGGTATATCAATCGGAGCACGCACCCTACATCAGCAGGAACATGGCGGATCCGCAGCGTCGTGCCAGTCCGGGGATGCCGGAGGGAGACGGCAAGAAGACACCGCAGCTGCTAACCGTCCATCAGACCCGGAGGGACTTGCCACAGAGGTAAAGAGGGCAGAGTGATGGTGTCGAGCAGTGACGGATGCAACACTTGGCAACCTGTTGTGCTGGTGGTGGACCCTTGGCCCGAAGTGAGGTTGATGAAATCCGTAGGGCAAGCCCTATGGGTCACCACCATCAGGAGTTGGAGCTGTCTAGGAGACAGAGGCCAACTGGAGCTTCGCCAATACCAGCCCTCGTTCCCTGCAGGTTGAGCCCTTGGGTACCAGGGACGGCTGGTCTTAGGCAGGCCTCCATGTGATGACTCCCAGTAGTGGTGGTGCAAGGGTTGCCAGGAGCCAGCAGAGGTATCAGGGGACCGATGTAGGTCAGGACGAGGCAGGGATCCAGAGCCCGGGGCACCAGCAAGAACAGGGCAGAGACAGAGGGCACCCAAGTAATAGAGGCCGAAGCCAGGAGGCCAAGTCCACGTAGATATCAGAGGCGAAGTCAAGGCAAGCTGAGGTCAGGGCAGGCGACTAAGCAAGACAAGGTACTGAGATGGACAGGTAAGGGTCAAAGCCAGAGAGTCAGTTCAGAGCGTGGTCCAACGTAGCAAGGGCCAAAGCCAAAGATCAGTCCAGCAAGGCAAGGAAAGGAGCAAGGTACGAGTCAGGAACAGGAACCAGAAATGAAGACAGAATCAGGAACCAGGAACAAAGGCAACAAGCACACGATGAACGTGGAGACCTGTTGCCAAGGCAAGGAACTAGTGACAGAGCCCTGGCTTATATACCAGGGCCCAATGACATCAGCATCTGGGGCCATGGGCTAGATTCCCACCGCGGCCCCTTTAAAGGTCAGAGTGGTATGTGCGGCACACGTGGGGAGACCCGCTGGGAACCAGGGAGGTCCGCGGAGAGCCAGAGTCAGCCGAGAAGACAGTAGGTGCTCAGGGACATACGCCCACAGCCACGAGCGAGGATGGTCCAGGTCCAGGTCCAGGAGCAGCATTGCAAGGGTGAGTAGGCCTGGTCGCAGGCCTACCTCAGACGGGGCACGCAACAGAGTCTAGTGTTTTTTTCTTTTGAATTGGGAGAATTGAGGTTTATTTAAGAGCATCCAGAAATGTACCTGAGTCAAGGGATTGATTGACTACATGACAAAAAAAAGGGCAGGCAAGACTACTTAGGACTTTTAACAGATGGCCCGGACAAGGGTTAAACAGAGAAGAAATTTTTGTTTTTTGAAGAATGTGAGCTATTGTGGAAGGATCGACTAAAGTGAAAGAAGACCAAGTAGTAATTGCAGGTGATGAGTTTACTTTAGGGTAGGGGAGCGATAAAATTCATTAGAGATTTTGATGGTTTTATTTTGAAAGTGCAATAAATAACTCCAAAATTGACAACAGAAGTTGAAATAAGAAGAAATTCAAAGGGGTGAATAGAAGACAAGTTTTGTTTTTTTTTTACAGGGGAAGAGAGAAGCTTTAAGGATAGCGAGGAGACCACCGCCATGGCAGTTAGGTCTCTGTTCAGAAAAAGGGACAAGTCATTTGGACATAGTTTATTAATAGTAACTGAATCAGATTCAGTGAGCCAGGATTCAATTATTAGGGAACCATCAGGTTTGTGAGTGGTTATTGAGTCATCAATGATAGGTGTTTTTTTCCTGGTGGATTGAGCATTGCAAATTAACAAAGAAATAGAGGAGATCATGACAGTGACTACTGTGACAGTAGGAACAATGGTAATTAAAGAGTTTGTAGAGGCGTTTCTGGGTTTATGACCTAAGCGACTAAGACAGCCATATTTGCCTTGACCTACTTTCGTTGGGATATCCATGATAACCAGTTAAAAATGAAGGCAGCAAAAAGAGAGGTATAGAAAAACTTCTTCTAGCAGGAAATGTCTTAAGGAATTGGTTGAAAAATTTTGAAATAAGGGTGCACTAATGGGCTTGCTGAAGAGGTGCACAAAGGGGCCCACCCCTTTGTCATACTCCTTTAGCGCACGGCGCATCCAGCTGCACCATGGTCCTTTAAAGCCTTCGCAGCTGACCAACCCTCTCCTGTTGACCACCATATGGTTAAAAGTGTTAAGGCAATGTGACATGAGAAATTACAGATATATGATGAACATTACACTAATGGAAAATAAATTATATACTTTTCTGCATATTCCTCAGTTGATTTGATTTTCTACCAGAATGCCAAATTTAAATGTATAATTGCAAGAGCAGAATTTTAGTGATATCAGATAATGCTCCTAATTATTAATAATTTAAGTATAGATTATTAAATATCTGGGAGCATTCAAAGCTTTATAAAAGGGAAGAGTCAAATGTTCTTGGATGTAAATTTAACAGAAGATGTGGCTATCTGAATTGCGCTAGATACTTTTAAGGTACATATTAAGGATAACCCCTTCACCATTGAGTAGACTGGTTTAAGGGGCCATATAGTTCCCAGGATGCTATCAAAGCCCCGGACCTTTCTTTCACTCTGCTTTCTCCTCCCCTGAGATGCCGGAGTTCACCTGCAGGGAGGAGATATGAACCTCCGCGGCCCTCAGTGTGGTGGTGGGAATCAATAATGCAATCACTCGGTCTAACCTACTTTTGTAGAGGGATTCATTGGGATGGCAGGATGTCCATGCATCAAAAATCATAGCAGTCAATGGGGGTGTTGAACAAAAATAGAATTTACTTGAGCTTGAAAAACAAAATCCAGGCCAATATGGCAAAAATCCTAAACAGCAGCATAAATTCATAACTACAAAAGCCACAGTCTTGTGAATTAAATTGGGCACTGTTGGGGATAGGATACTAGGCTTGATAGCCCTTTCGTCTGACTCACTATGGCCCAGATAAGGCCATCGCGGAAAGATTAAATGATTTCTTTGCTTCGGTGTTTACTGAAGAGGATGTTAGGGAGATACCCACTCCAAATAAGGTTTTCAAGGGTAATGATTCAGATGGACTGAACCAAAACACGGTGAACCTAGAAGATGTGGTAGGCCTGATTGACAAACTGAAGAGTAGTAAATCACCTGGACAGAATGGTATACACCCCAGAGTTCTGGAGGAACTCAAATATGAAATTTCAGATCTAATAGTAAAAATTTGTAACCTTTCATTAAAATCATCCATTGTACCTGAAGACTGGAGGGTGGCTAATGTAACCCCAATATTTAAAAATGGCTCAAGACCGGTTAGCCTGACTTCAGTGCCAGGCAAAATAGTGGAAAGTGTTTTAAAGATCAAAATCACAGAACATATAGAAAGACATGGTTTAATGGAACAAAGTCAGCATGGCTTTACCCAGGGCAAGTCTTGCCTCACAAATCTACTTCACTTTTTTGAAGGAGTTAATAAACATGTGGATAAAGGTGAACCAGTAGATAGAGTATACTTGGATTTTCAGAAGGCGTTTGACAAAGTTCCTCATGAGAGGCTTCTAGGAAAAGTAAAAAGTCATGGGATAGGTGGCGATGTCCTTTCGTGGATTACAAACTGGCTAAAAGACTGGAAACAGAGAATAGGATTAAATGGACAATTTTCTCAGTGGAGGGGAGTAGGCAGTGGAGTGCCTCAGGGATCTGTAACTGGGACCCGTGCTTTTCAATATATTTATAATTGATCTGGAAAGGAATACAACGAGTGAGGTAATCAGATTTGCAGATGATACAAAATTATTCAGAGTAGTTAAATCACAAGCGGATTGTGATAGATTGCAGGAAGACCTTGTGAGACTGGAAAACTGGGCATTCAAATGGCAGATGAAATTTAATGTGATTAAGTGCAAGGTGATGCATATAGAGAAAAATAACCCATGCAATAGTTACACAATCTTAGGTTCCATATTAGGAGCTACCACCCAAGAAAGAGATCTAGGCATCATAGTGGGTAACACATTGAAATCGTCAGTTCAGTGTGCTGTGGCAGTCAAAAAGCAAACAGAAAGTTGGGAATTATTAGAAAGGGAATGGGGAATAAAATGGAAAATGTCATAATGCCTCTGCATTGCTCCATGGTGAGACCACACCTTGAATACTGTGTACAATTCTGGTTTCCGCATCTCAAAAAAGATACAGCTACGATGGAGAAGGTATAGAGAAGAGTGACCAAAATGATAAAGGGGATGGAACAGCTCCCCTATGAAGACAGACTAAAGAGCTTAAGACTGTTCAGCTTGGAGAAGAGACAGCTGATGGGGGATATGATAGAGGTGTTTAAAATCAAGAGAGGTCTAGAATGGGTAAATGTGAATCAGTTATTTACTCTTTCGGATAATAGAAGGACTAGGGGGCACTCCATGAAGTTAGCATGTGGCACATTTAAAACTAATCGGAGAAAGTTCTTTTTCACTCAACGCACAATTAACCTCTGGAATTTGTTGCCAGGGGATATGGTTAGTGCAGCTAGGTTTAAAAAAGGATTGGATAAATTCTTGGAGGAAACGTCCATTACCTGCTATTAAGTTGATTTAGAAAATAGCCACTGCTATTACTAGCAACAGTAGCATGGGATAGACTTAGTTTTTGGGTACCTGCTAAGTTCTTATAGCCTGGATTGGCCACTGTTGGAAACAGGATGCTGGGCTTGATGGATCCTTGGTCCGACCCAGTTGTAGTGAATCTGCTATCTGATGGGAGGAGCAATCAGATAGGAGTTAGCAATCTGTTAGGCATCTGTTGCAAATCTCTGCAAGGAGATAGCAATCTGATGTGCCTTCTGCTAGGAGTTAGCAATCTGTCAGAAAGCTCTGTTGATAAAGCTCTGTGATGAGCTGTCTGTTGTTATTTAGAATAGATGTGAGTGGATCCTTGGACCAGTGCCAGATGACCACGCCCTCGGGGGAAATCCCGAGAGGGACCACTGGTCAGGATTAGTGTAGGAGACAGACACACACTAGTTCTTTTATTAGACAATATAGTAAACCACCAGAGGTGGCAGTAGTGAGCTGGATGCGCCAGGCTGGGCTGCAGTCCCTCAGGTACTGGAACAGCAGTCCCCAGGTGGCTGAGCTGTAGAGAAACTAAGAAAATGAGTAGGCAGTATATACAGAGTTCTGGAACAAGTCCTTGATGGTAACACTCACACAATAGTCTCTTAAGGCAGCCCAGGAGATGGTATGCATTAGGCCCTCAAGGATTGAGTACCTGGTTCCAGGGAAAGCTCTTAGAGATAAATATAGACTCACTGATGTTAAGCAATAAAGACTTCTTAATAAGCAATATGTTAAGCCACCAAAGGTGGCAGTAGTGAGCTGGAAGCGCCCGGCTGGGCTGTAGTCCCTCAGGTACTGGAACAGCGATCCCCCAGGTGGCTGAGCTGTAGAGAAACTAAGAAAGTGAGTAGGCAGTATATGCAGAGTTCTGGAACAAGTCCTTGTTGGTAACACTCACACCATAATCTCTGAAGGCAACCCAGGAGTTGGAATGCATTAGGCACTTGAGGAACGAGTACCTAGTCCCAGGGAAAGCTCTGAGAGATAGATGTAAACTCACTGATGTTGTAAGCAGCGATGACTTCTTAGCAGAAGTGATATCCAGGGGCAGGTCTGGGACGTGGGCCCTCAAGGAGCGAGTACCGGTACCAGACTGCGATCTGAAAAGAAAAGAGAGAGAGCGAGGCCCCCGAGGAGCGGGTACCTCTAGTGAAGTCTGAGGAGGCAGAGTAGCTGGGTTTGCGGAGAGCGAATCCCATCTGCAGTGACCAGGAGGAAGTGAACCCCTTGCTAACTCATCTTGTTAGCGAAAACTGAGACCTTAAATATCTGGAGCTAGTGACGTCATCTCAGGGGAACGCCCCTGAGGTTCGCGCCAACGCTGGTACATCAGTTGGGCCGCGCGTACGCGCCCTTAGGCATTTGGTCAACATGGTGGCTTGCAGCATCGAGCCGGTCCAGGAATGCCGGAGGAGGATGGCATGGAGAAGCCGCAGCAGCTAGCCTTCCATCAACCCCAGAGACATCGGACAGCGATGGACACAACACCAGTATGACATGTTCTTATGTTCTTTATCCATGGTGTCAACTCTTCTAGCTCTTTGCTTTCTCCCTGAATCAGTGTCCAGAATGCATTCCCCATCAATGAAAGAAAAATGATCCTACTTAACTATCATAAGCCAGATGGGAAAAAAATGGCCAAAAAAGAAACCAAAATCCTCCAAAACTGTAAACTTCAACTCTCCCAAAATTCTTCAGTCATCTGTCCCCCAGTTTACGCAGTGTAGGGTCCCAGAGGATGAAAATATCTCATCCCTTCAGGAAAGGGTATTAACCTTACTGTTGGCAACTGGTCCAAAAACATCAACTATAAAACTCTTCTACAAAGACTCTTCTCTCCCAGTAGTGTCTACCCATTGGTAACTGATCACAGGAGAAGACCCTCCTATTAGAGACTGGTCAGGAATACAAACATTCCGAACCTCTCACAAGTCTTCCGAAATCTTCCAATGGTAAGCTGGAAACTTACCAAAAAACACTAGAGATGTGAATCAGAACCGGAATCTGATCGGTTCCGGTTCCGATTCAAATCTTAAAATTTTTATCGTCCAGCTCGATTTTTTTTTTGTTTATTTATTTATTTATTTCATAATTTTTTTATATACCGCGACACGTTAATAACATCACCTCGGTTTACAATAAAACAATAAACCAGCAACAAGCTTTACAGTCAATATGAAATAAGGTGTACATAATAAATCTATTATGAATAAATTAAGAACAAAATTAAGAACAAATATTAAGTATAACTAACAATTAAACTAATGATAATCATATTCCATTGTTAATGGTAAGCCTAATAAAAAGGGAGGTAAGAGCCCGATCCTGTAGGACTTTAGTAATCCTGTAGGACTTTTGTTATCAGCTGCGCCCAATCCGATAACAAAAAACCCCTCCCCCACCCTCCCGAACCCCCAAAAAACATTTTAAAATTACCTGGTGGTCCAGTGGGGGTGCAGGGAGTGATCTCCCGCTCTCGGGCCATCAGCTGCGTTAATAAAAATGGCGACAATGGCCCTTTGCCCTTACCATGTGACAGAGAATTCGTGGCATTGGCCGGCCCCTGTCACATGGTAGGAGCACTGGATGGCGCCATCTTTAAAGATGGCGCGGGCCATGGCCGGCCATCCAGTGCTCCTACAATGTGTCAGGGGCCGGCCAATGGCACGGATTCCCTGTCACATGGTAAGGGCAAAGGGCCATCAGCGCCATTTTTATTAGTGGCAGCCGATGGCCCGAGAGCAGGAGATCGCTCCCTGGGCCCCCACTGGACCACCAGGTAATTTTAAAAGGTGGTGGGGGAGGCTAAGGGTTAAGTTTTAAAGGGTCGGGTGAGTTTTCTTTTTATCGGGCCATCGGCGCCATTTTTATTAGTGGCAGCCAAAATGGCGCCAATGGCCGAGAGCGGGAGATTGCGCTGGGACACACCCCCCCCACTGGACCACCAGGTAATTTAAAACATTTTGGGGGGGGTTCGGGAGGGTAAGGGATTCGTTTTAAAGGGTCGGTTTAGGGGTTGTTTTGGTGTGCCGGTTTTCCCACCCTCCCCCCAAATAACTCCCATACCCGATTAACGATTTTTCACGATAAATTGGGGGAATTTGTATTGTATCGCGCACTCTAATGATTTTTGACGATTTAAAAAATATCAGACGATTTTTTTAAATCGTCAAAAAACGATTCACATCCCTAAAAAAACACTTCCCCGGCTTGGTAAACCTTAAGGCCCACCAGACACCACTCCAAACTTCTCAGTAGTTGGTCTCTTCCAGAGATCTTCTCCCCAGCTTCTCTAAAAGAGCTTGCTAATGAGCATATTCACCCACCTTATATAGGGCAAAGACCCATCCCAAAAAGGAAAATGTCAAAATAGGGGAAGTATCCCCAAGATGCAAAAATCTCCAATAAGGTGTAAAAATGATAAATGTTTAGTGCAGACTGCGAAGCCCCCATCACAAAGGGAATGCATACTGGACAGAGAATTGCAAAGAAAGTTGAAAACAACCTTAGCAAAACTGGAAGATAAACATGGGGGAAAAGAATTTTCAAAGGGATTTTCCCCAGATAAATATTCACCCAGGTTAGATTGCGCTGGTTGAAACTTGTCACCCTCAAGGCAGCTAAAAGTACACATGGACCTTCACAATATTAGAAAGGGGACATTCCCAGGGGTGCGTTTATGTCAGGAGGAGAAAACAACTGTGCTTAGGTTTGGTTTTCAACACGACGCATGCCATTTTCTCCTTTCAGGCCACCAGCTGGAATAGCAGGTGCAAATGAATGTAAGCGCTTTGCACGTGTATGTTTCATAGATAGTTCTCAAAGGGAAATTACTTGGGTAGTTTTCCCTTTGAAAATTAGCTGCAAAGTGTGTGTGTGTGTGTGTGTATCTTCTGGGCTATTGAAAATTGAATCCAAAATGGCCCCTATATTTGACACACTAGCTCAACGTATGACTGCCTGTTCTTCTTTGACAGTTTATTAGATCAAGGGGCTAAGAAACAGAGGCTGTACTTCAGATCTAAGATTTTTGAAGTTGCAAATAAGCCTGGGTAATTGCTGGCTAGATTACTGAAACTGAGACAGTGTGGGGCTTGTGTTTCACAGCTGTGTTTAGATAAGGTATCAAAGGTGACCATGAGATCAGAAATTGTGTAAGGCTTTGGGAATTTTTATATGAAAGGTTTTGGGTTTTTTTTATGTATTCTGTTGCTCTGGTGAACAAATAAAGACTTTTCTAAATGTTATCCCAGTCTTGTCTAAAATGAAAGCAATGGAATCCCAACAGATGAACTCCCAGATAGCAGTGTCTAAAAGTCATGAAACCATGAAAAGAAGAAAAACGAGTAGAGCCTGTAGGCTGGATGATATCCCTTTAGAATTTTACAATAACAGAATGAAGCAGATTATAGGCTTTTATTTAAGTGTAATTAGCCATTCCATTAAACACAAAACAAACCTGTTACGGGCTTCAATGGACAAAGCATCAATTTCAATAACAATTAAGAATGGAAAAAAACATCAGTACTGTGCATCATACAGGCCAATTTCTCTACTCAACTACAATTAAAATATTTTCTAAATTGACAGCTTTGAAAGTGGAAAATATCAGACCGGCTTTGTGCTGGGTTGGAAACTAAAGCAGGGAGGACAATATTCAAAAATACTAAGCCCGGTAACTAAGCAGCTAGCCAGCTAGATTATCCTGGGTTAAAACTGCCCCCTCTCCGAGCAGCTAAAAGGACATGCAGGATTTAATCACACGTTTTTAGCAAGATTGAAAAGAGATGTATTTAGATCAGGGGAGTAAACAATGCATGTATAATTGAACTTTCAAATGTATGCATGGGGTTTTGCTCCCATTCTGCGATACACAGGTAAAGCAGGTGCAAAAGTAGGCAGACACTTTGTAGCTTGTGTTTCGTATAGGCAGTTTTCAAAGGGAAACTACTCGCGTTGTCTCCCTTTAAAGCTGTCTACAAGATCCACGAGGGGGAACAAAGGTACCCACGTGCTTTGCAATAACGTGAGCTACAGAGAATGAGCCCTATAACGTCCAACATCTTCTCAGCCTTATTCAGTTGTCACAAAAAAATAAAAAAATAAAACAGAACCCCCAATACCGTTTTGTCTCCGTGTTCTGAAAAGGCCATTGACAAGTTAAGAGAGGCCTTTTCCATTAGCAGTATTGAAAAGCTATGAGTTTGGGGAACAGTTCATTTCTTGCATTGAAACCCAACATCAAACTGCAAACAGCCTCTGTGCTAATGGAATTATATTTTCAAATGTGAGAGGCAAAGAAAATTGGCAATACTCTCCTTTCCTTCCTGTACTTATCTATCCTGGTTCTAGAGACGTTAGCAGAAGCCAGTCAACAGCACGAGGAGCTTACTCACAGTAATATTCTCCTTAGATTTCTCTCCTCCCCCTATTTGTTACTTCTGTGTTTGAATGGGGAAGATATTGTCTATATATGATTACTTGATTCTCTATGTTATTTTGTTTTCCTTTCCTCCTCATTCATATTTCCGAGCAAAGTGTTTGTGCTTTGTATGCATTGCATAAAATAATGAAGTTAAAAAAAAATGGTGATGTGACATGTAATAGGCTATTTTGGGAGAAAACAGACACCTCTCTGCTGGCCGGAGGCACGGCTGCGCATGCATGTTATAAAATCGGGCGTAGGTACTAAAATCTGGCCCATAGGGCATTAGCGTTACAGAGATTCTGTTGGCTTTTTTGGAGCCAATTTTGAAAATCAGCAGAGACCATACTGTTTGATGCTTACACAGTCGGTGATGTGATGCCAGCTTCTCATCAATGTGCTCTCACCAGCTGCTTACCTTATTTATTTATTTAAAATACTTAAGAACATAAGAACATGCCATACTGGGTCAGACAAAGGGTCCATCAAGCCCAGCATCCTGTTTCCAACAGTGGCCAATCCAGGCCATAAGAACCTGGCAAGTACCCAAAAACTAAGTCTATTCCATGTTACCGTTGCTAATGGCAGTGGCTATTTTCTAAGTCAACTTAATTAATAGCAGGTAATGGACTTCTCCTCCAAGAACTTATCCAATCCTTTTTAAACACAGCTATACTATCTGCACTAACCACATCCTCTGGCAACAAATTCCAGAGTTTAATTGTGCATTGAGTAAAAAAGAACTTTCTCCGATTAGTTTTAAATGTGCCCCATGCTAACTTCATGGAGTGCCCCCTAGTCTTTCTATTATCCGAAAGTAAATAACCGATTCACATCTACCCGTTCTAGACCTCTAATGATTTTAAACACCTCTATCATATCCCCCCTCAGCCGTCTCTTCACCAAACAGAAAAGTCCTAACCTCTTTAGTCTTTCCTCATAGGGAAGCTGTTCCATTCCCCTTATCATTTTGGTAGCCCTTCTCTGCATCTTCTCCATCGCAATTATATCTTTTTAGAGATGCGGCGACCAGAATTGTACACAGTATTCAAGGTGCGGTCTCACCATGGAGCGATACAGAGGCATTATGATATTTTCCGTTTTATTCACCATTCCCTTTCTAATAATTCCCAACATTCTGTTTGCTTTTTTGACTGCCGCAGCACACTGAACTGACAATTTCAATGTGTTGTCCAATATGACGCCTAGATCTCTTTCTTGGGACCCAACATTGTGTAATTATATGGAACCCAACATTGTGTAATTATAGCCTGGGTTATTTTTCCCTAAATGCATCACCTTGCACTTATCCACATTAAATTTCATCTGCAGCACCAGTGCCAGTTCCGAGCAGGTGCCAAAGCACATATAATAAAATCAAAAAACAAACAGGACCACCATAATTTAAACAACACTCACAGCTCTACAGTCCTCAAGCAGCTCATTACAGGTCACAATAATTTTTCTTCTCAGTTTTACATTTTTCTATTCAGTAAACCTCATTCTTTGTTTTAGAACACAATTCATGGTGTATGGACTGTTTTTTTCCCCAAGCGACTGAATGAATCCCTGGGCTTTATGGGTTAGCTATCCCACATTAGCAGAATCTAGTTGCACAGAGTGTAGAAGTGCTCTGAAGTGTGATCTCTTCTGGGTTAGAGTTCTTTTGCATTGGTTTTGGTCTCTTTGTTTTGTTTTTTTTGTTTGTTTTTTTAATTTATTCTTTATTATGATTTTCAAATATTACAAGTAAGACAAATCTTAATAAAAGGAAAAAAGGATACATCCATATCAAATCAGTAATATAGATTTTAGAGAAACATTATTTTAACATAAGTCAACCAAACTTTGATATACATCCTCTAAAAGGAAATATTGAAAGGGGGAGAAGATTCCAGGAGAGAATTTAAGTAATTACACATTTTCATGTCACATAAAGGAATGGCTAAGCTTAATTGGCAGCATATATATATTATTGTTAGATCCCACTTAGTGTTCGCTAGGAGAAATTACAAGGATCACCCTAGCATTTACAAACGACTTGAGTTGCTCTGGATAATAAAACACAAAACATTCGTCTTTACGTTTTACAATGCATCTACTCGGATATCTCAAGACATAGGAGTATCCCAAACTCTTAACTTGTGATGTATAAAGTAGAAATTCCCTTCTCCTTTGCTGTGTAACACGAGCAAGGTCCGGGAAAATTCTCACCATAGCTCCATAAAAAGGAGCAGACATATTTTTAAAGAAATTCTTCATCACTATTCCCATATCATGTTCTGATACAAAAGTAACTAGAAGAGTTGCTCTATCCCTCAATTCTAATGAGGAATCTTCCAGGTACTGAGTCAAATTATCCATAATCTCAGCTTGATTTTCAGAACGTTGTCTAGCCGTTTGTGGGGATGTGAGGAAAAAATGCTTAACTATGCACGGCAAACTGTGCTCGTTGAGCTTCAAATTTTCAAGGAAATATTTCTTAAGAGTCACATCAACTGTTTGCCCCACAATTTTGGGAAAGTTTAAAAATCTAAGGTTGAGATGTTTTGGAATAATTCTCTAGATTTTCAATTCTGCGGGAGGCCAATGTAACATCTTTAATTAGCTTAGTAGTACAACTCTCATTTACTTTCAAAGTGGCTTCCACCATATCAATCCTGGTTTCACTTTTACAGACATCTTCTTCCATTTTTACCACCTTAGTATTGAGAACATCGACTTTTGCATTGGTCTCATGGAGAGACTTACCCAAGCCAGCCACTAAGTCCCATAGGGCGTCAAGAGTCACAATTGCTGGCTTTGTTGGCATTTGAAAGTGGCTTAACTCACCCACTTTCTCATCCAGCGTTCTTTCCACCTCAGGCAGCTGGTCCCTTCTCTTCCTTTCTTCCTGCTCGGGGGTCGATGTCCGGACCACCACCTCCTTGCCATCTCTATACACAGCAGGACTTTCAGGAGATTCGGGCATGCTGCAAAAGGCTCCTCCGAGTTCGGCTCCTGCCGATATCACGGTCGCCCCTTCGGCAGGCTGTGCTTCGGCAAACGCGGGGGAGCTGGTGGAGGGCGTCATCAACGGGCGCCGGGGATCAGGAGGGGTGAGTGTTACTTCCCCTTGCGACACGGAGGCTCCTTCCTCCAACGCCAAAGCGGGGGCCTTTTCCTCCAATTTTGCTGCCAATGCCGGTGAGTAGGATGTCATAAGTCGCTGCCCTGATAGCTGGGGAGGGTCGGAGGGGTAAACCCGTATTTTCCCCTTTCTTTTGGCAGGCATTTCCAAGATAATTTTGAGATAATCCGGAGCAGCTCTCTCTCAGCAGCCAGCCGCGGCCATCTTGTCTCCCCTCCCCTTCCTGGTCTCTTTGTTTTATTTCCTCTTGTTGCTCTTCTTCTAAAATCTTTTTCCAGGTTCTCCTTTCCTTCTCCCTCCTGTCTTCATCACTTCCTCTCCTCCCCTAACATCCATTTTTCCCTTTCATCTAATTTTTCTTCATTTTTTTTCTTTTCTGCTGTAAGATCTGTGGACCCTTTTTGGTGTGGCAAGATTGGCTTAACCTACGGGCAAGGCCCCATAGGTTCCCACCAATAGCTATGCAGGGAAAAGACAGACTAAGAGCTTCACGTACACCAACCCCTTTCTCCTTGGGATGAGACCAGTGTAGGTGTCGATCAAAGGCCAGACTAGTCAAAGGCAGGTGGCAGGCAAGAATTGTCAATGTCCAGGCAAGGGTCAGAGGCAAGCAGCAAGTGGAATGGTCAAGGTCCAGCAAGGGTCAAATCTTGAGACAGTTCAAAGAGAGGCTGAGGAGACGAGGCAAGGCTGGACTGGAGAGATGAGGCAAGGCTGAACTGGAGAGCCGAAGCAAGGCTGGGAATGCAGGAACCAGGAACGAAGCAGCAACAAGCACTGTGTAGCCAGTGTAGGAGACCCATTGCTGAGGCACTGAAGCACAATCTGTGGAGCCCTTATACATTAAGGGCTGGAAGACGTCATCAAGGGTGCCGCGGAGACTTTCCTGCTGCAGGCCCTTTAAAGGGAGTAGTTGTGTGCATGTATGCGCCTATGGATGTCTGAGGCAGAAGCAGGCTAGTGACATGAGATGCAGCAATGTTGCGTCCGTCGCTGCTCGACGCCCTCACTCCGCCCTCCTTACCACTGTGGCAACTCCCTCCGGGCCTGATGGACAGTTTGCTGCCGCGGCGTCTTTTTGCCGTCTTCCTCTGGCATCCCCAGAGCGTCACGACGCTGTGGATCCACCATGTTCCTGATGATGTAGGACGCGCGCGCTCCGAATGATGTACCAGCAATATAAAAGGTCTCAGAAATTGCTAACGGTTCGAGTTAGCAAAGGGTTTCGCTACCTAAGCTACCCTGCCTCCTCGGACTTACCAGGGGTACCCGCTCCTCGGGGGCCTCGCTCTCTTTTCTCTATTTCAGATTGCCGATAGGAACCGGTACTCGCTCCTCGAGGGTCCATGTTCCTGAACACTCTGAAGATTCTCTACTGCCTGGAAGCTATCACAGATACAAACAAATGTGAGTTACCATTGCTCTCTCAGAGCTTTCCCTGGAACCAGATACTCACTCCTCGAGGGCCTAACCCTTTCCAGCTACTGAGCTTTCTAAAGACCTTATGTGAGATCTGTCATCCAGTTCTGGCTATGAACACAGTATACCTGTCTACTCACTATCTATAGTTTCTCTACAGCTCAGCTACCCTGGGATTGTGGTTCCAGTAACTGAGGAACTTCAGCCCTGCCGGGCGTAGCAGCTCACTACTGCCACCTCTGGTGGTTCTACTACCTGTCTAATAAAATAATTCTGTGTCTGTCTCTATACTCACGCCTAGCCGGTGGTCCCTCTCAGGATATCCTCCTGGGGGAGCAGTCATCTGCCATCGGCCCAAGGATTCACCTATCTACATTCCTCTACAGCTGAGTGTCCTCTCCAAGCACTCCGCTGGTAACAGATGGCTACTCCTTTCCTACCAGGAGTCTTCAGCAACAGATTCATAACAGCTTGCTAACTCCACCTCCTTCGGGAGCTAATACACAATAGATTGCTACTCCTAGCTCTAACACAGAGGGCCTGATTTTAAAAAGCATTTACATGCGTAAAACTGGGTTTTACGCATGTAAATGCACTTTACTCGAGTAAGTGGGCTTTTGAAAATTGCTACAATATATGCCATTGAATCGTCCATAGGATTTACTCGCATAAATGCACTTTACATGAGTAAATGGCTTTTGAAAATTGCTACAATAGTAGTTACATTTATGCACGTAACTCCTTTGAAAATTACCCCCAGAGCTTTCCTAACAAGATTGCTAATTCCTCCCCTTCAAAGGAGTTTAACCATAACAGAGTGCTAGCTCCTCCCTCCAGAGGAGCTTGCACATAACAAGATTGCTAACTCCTCCCCTCTCAGGAGTCGTAGCATAAGAGATTGCTAACCCCCTAGCAGATCCTTAACAGCCCTACCTAAATCCCCCCCACCTTTATTTTTTTATTTATACCTGCCTCCAGGCAGGTGTAGGTTGCACACGCTGGCCGAGTGCCGGCGCATGATCCTTGGGCCTAGCGGCAGTGGAGAGGCCTCTGGCCACGCCCAGTCCCCGCCCCCGGATTGCCCATTCCCCGCCCATTTTTTCAAGCCCCGGGACTTACACGTGTCCCGGGGCTTGCGCACGTTGCTGGACCTATGCAAAATAGGCTCGGAGCATAGGCTTTGAAAATCTGTTCCTAAGGGGCAGATTTTTAAAAAGTATGCCCGCGCGTACTTTTCTTCGCGTGACCGGCGCAAACAAGAGTAAACTGGATTTTAATATATATGCGCGTAGCCGCGTGTATAAAATCCGGGGTCGGCGCACGCAAGGCTGCGCAAAATCGGCAGCCTGTGCGTGCCGAGTCATGCAGACTGCCTCCGTTCCCTCCAAGGCCGCTCCGAAATCGGAGCGGCCTCGGAGGTAACTTTCCTTCCACCCCCCTGCACCTTCCCCTCCCTTCCTTTCCCTAAACCCCCCCCCCCCCACAGCCCTATCTAACCCCCTCCCTACCTTTGTTTGAAAAGTTATGCCTGCCGGTGGGCTGCTGGCATACCATCACCCGACCCGGGGGCTGGTCCGGAGGCCTCGGCCACACCCCCGGAACGCCCCTGTGCCGGCACCACGCCCCTCGGAATGCCCCCAAATGTCGTGTCACCCCGACATGCCCCCGACACCCCCCCTAGCAAAGCCCGGGACTTACGCGCGTCCCGGGGGTTGCGCGTGCCGCCAACCCTATTCAACATAGGCTCGGCACGCGCAGGGGGAACTTGAGGTAGGTTTTCGGGGGGTACGCGCGTATCTTACGCACGTACCCCTTTGAAAATCTGCCCCTAAATGAATAGCTTATGGAAGTGGGGATATTTAAATGTGCTCTCACGATTTTTTGAAAACCGCCAAAAAATAAACCAGTTCAATGCAGTTACAGCAGTGACACAGATTGTGCTCTTGACTAGATATACCAGAATTGGCCGGATGTGAAATGTTTAAAAATTGGAATACAATCCAAACTTAAAATGTGATAAATAAAAAGGACGATTGTGAATTAAAATACAATAAGACCTAAAAACCAATACTTAAAAACAATAAATTAAAATGTGATCAAAACCCTAAAAGCTTAGAACCGTAAGGGTTGTAAAACAGATTCTAAAACAAAGTCATGTAAAAAACATTGTGTGGCAGATTTTATTTATTTATTTATTTAAAAATGTTTGTATACCGCTTTTACAAACTATGTTTAATCAAAACAGTTTACATGGGTTCATTTTAAAAGAAAAGAAATTAAATTAAAATTGAAGTCACAAAAAGAAGAAAAAAGAAATAATAAAATTACAAAAAACATATTATAAAATTAAAAATATTAAAATTAAAAGCTATTAAAAGTGACTTCATTTTGTGACGATACTTGTTGTTCACTGGATACATATGCTGTTTTTTTTGTGATTGTTCTGGTTCACCCAATAAAAATATATTGAACACAAAAGCTATTAAAAAAAGTATAAATATAAATATTATGCCATATAGTTAACATGGAGCATCAGTTAATGAGTGTAGTTTCACAGAGTCATATTACTTTGTAGATATAGTTTTAAATGCAATTAGAAATAGGTGAGTTTTTAAAGATTTTTTGAATTGATTTAGGTTGGATATGGATCTTAATAAGTCAGGTAAGGCATTCCAAAGAATTGGACCAGTGACTGAGAATGCTCTTTTCCTAGTAATCTCTAATTCAGCCTGTCAGGGGGATGGAACATCTAGTAAGTTTTTATTCATGGATCTTAGACGCCCGGTGGGTTTATATACGCGGAGAAGAGAGCATAAAGTAGTGGAATTAGGATTATGAATAAGAGAATGTATCATGATTATAATTTTGAACTGTATTCTATATTTAACTGGTAACCAATGCAATGATTGAAGTATTGGAGTTATGTGATTTTTAATTGAAGAATTTGTTAAAATATGTGCGGCTGCGTTTTGGACTACTTGAAGTGATTGAAGTGCATTATCTGGAAGACCTATGTATAAGGAATTACAGTAGTCAAGCCCAGAAAATATGAGAGATTGAAGAATGGTCCGAAAATCATGAAATAAAAGTAGTGGACGTAGCATTTTAAGAGTTGTAATTTGAAAAAAGAATTTCTAGTAACAAGAGATATGTGTTGTTTTAATGTTAAATCTGAATTAATAGTAACTCCAAGATTTTTGGCTGAATTAGAAATAGGAATAGATACTCCATTAAATTGAAACTGAGCTGGGGGACCTATAGATGATTCCGCAATTGAAGTGAGAGGAACTATTTCCATTTTTGCCGGATTTAATTTCAGCCGGTTATGAGATAACCATGTATCTATTGTTGTCAAGTATAAAGATACTAGTGACAAAGTATGTGTCCAAGAAGTATTGTAGGGTACTATGAACTGTAAGTCATTGGCATAAATTTTAAACTGCACATTTAGAGAAGCAAGAATACGACAAAGAGGTAACAGGTATATATTAAAAAGAACAGGAGATAGAGAAGAACCCTGAGGAACACCAGATGCAATAGTATATGGGTTGGAAGAATAGTTATCTATATTAACTTGTTGGATATGATCAGATAGAAATGAGATAAACCACTGTAGTACAGAGCCTGATATGCCTATAGATGTAAGGATAGAGATAAGAATCTGATGATCAACCGTATCAAACGCCGCAGAGATATCTAGAAAGACAATGATATAGGGGGTCATTTTCTAAGGAGTTACCGCAGGAGATAAATTCGCGCTAACAGCCGTTAACGCGATTTGCGAATGCAAATCCTTAATTTAGTATTCAGGGGGCGGAGTTGATGTAAAGTTATCGTGTGTGGCGAAACAGCCGCAGTGGTAGCGCGGCCAATAGCTACAACTCTTTCATTTGCGATACAGGCCAGTAAAGGGTTATCACGGTGCACGATATTCCCAGACAGCCCGTTTCAGTATGAGAGAGAGAGAGAGAGAGAGGGGGGGTTGGGGGCCACTTTCACATTCAACATGAGACCTACGGAAAGAACAGTGGTCTCTAGTGAAGATTTGCTGGCCGTCGGAGTGAGGACACTCACTCCAAGAAAAGATTTGGGCAACGTTCTCTCAACCTAGCTTGATGGACACTCTACCTGGGCAACAACAAGCTAGGTTGAGAGAATGTAAGCTAGGTTGAGGGAAAAAAAAAAGAATGATTGAACAATCAAAATGTGTTTATAAGTATAATATTAGCTAAAAATTTAAAAATGTACTATGCAACATGTGTAAAAAATGTGAAGAACATTAAAAAGTATCAAAAATAAAAAACTAAAATATTAAAATGATAAAAAATAATAATAAATAATCAAAAATAAAATTGCGTTTAAAAGTATGCAAAAAATGTATGAATTGTAAAATTGAAAATCTTACAAAAAAAGGAAAATGTGGATATTAAAACACCAAGTTGTTTACAAATAAACGCTCAAATCGGTATCGCAATTGAATCCGAAAAGGGAAATAGTATTAAAATCAAAAATGAATTTTTGTTCCCATCTGAGTAATGTATTATCAAAGTTTCTACCTCTTCAATTTATATATGGTTTCTTAATGACACAAAATTTAAAGTCTTCAAATGTGTGACCCATTTCAACAGAATGTGCAACCAACGGTTTTCCTTCACTGCGTCTATTAATAGCACTTATGTTCAATGATCCTCTTGTTGAATTGTCTGCAAGGGCAGACCGCAATATAGATGACACCTGTAGTCTTGCAATCCGTGGAACTCTGTAATTTGAAAACCTTTCCTTTCGTTCCAATTGTCAAAGATTGTACTTTCAGATTGACCGGACAAACACTGCAACTGCCACAGGGTCTGTGCGCCCTGATGGTTCCTTTCTTGTCGGTATATTGATGGGTAGTGCTGATGGGTTCATTCCTAGTTTCCTGTGGCAGCTCAAGGGTAGATCCTGTAGCATAAATTAAAAAATTCTGAAGCAAACTGGCAAACATTTCTATTTTTTATATTACATTATAAAAAAATAAAGTATTTTTACACTATAATTATTAGTATAATTTTTTTTCATTTTTATTGGGTGAAGAAACATGATCTCAAGTTTCAATACAGGGAGGAGACCTCAGGGATGGGAAGAGGAAGGGAGGAGATTCAGGAATAGGGTGAGGAGAATGAAAGAGACCTAGGGATACGGAGGATGGGAGATGGGGAATATTAGGAATTTCTACCCTCCAATGATGTCTATTTAGCCTCTCCTAATCTCCTCAAAATGATCCCCCTTTGCTTTGTTTGCTACAGGCTCTTCTGTTCTCTGCATGCTGCCCGGAGGGGAAGGGCTGGATCAGGGGAGGGCTGCTCCCTGCTGAGTGAGATCCAGCACAGCAGATATGCAACAAAGCTTCAGCCAGCCTGCTGCCTCCCAGATCTCTGCTGCCCTAGGCACAGGCCTACTTCTGCCTATTGACAAATCCAGGCCTGTTCAAAGGGTTTGTTCAGGAAACCTTTGGAGTTATCTGGCCACAACCCAAGATCTGAATATTTCCCCCCCCCCCCCCCACTCCCTAGCTAAATTTTGTCTGGGCAACTCATTACCCCAGAAAAATTTACTCGTTTGCAAAGAGGCAATACTGGTGGTGGGCCTGGGGTGCAGTTTTACGCTGTCCGGACAACACTGATATTCAGCGCTGCCCAGAGTATATTCAGCAGAAAACTTATCTTGTTCTGCTGAATATTCAGTTAAAGTTATCTGGGTTACTTTATCGGGATAACTCTTCTGCTCCCTGGGTTACTCAACATGGAGCTATTATTTTATCTTGCTGTGACCAGGTTTTTGCAAAGTGGAGAAAAAAATGGGTTCTAGAAAGATAGAGACTTTTAATGCGGATGATATGTTTTGTCCTTTTGTATACTTTACGGTTGGGCTGTATGCATAGCTGATCAATTCTTTTTGTTATCTCCAGATTCTGTCACTGAATTACTGGGGTCGCTGTATAGTCCCCTTATTTTGGGTCTGAAAACGTGGTCTCGGAGACTCGGACCCTTCCAGAAAGCGCCAGCAGCCAAGTCTGTAATATACTGGAAACCTACCAGATGTCACAGGTTGGATGAGAAGTGGAATACATAGCAAATGGGAACAAAGATATGTGAGAACCCCTGTGGAAAGCTAGGAGTAAGTTACAGGTTTCTAGCTCCATTTCTAGATGAAATGCATGAGCTTGTTCTTATACTACCACGGAAAGATATGGTCAGATCCGCAAAACAACCACAGGGAACTTTTTAAAATGTAAGAGAATTCCGGGAGACTGGAAACCGATTTTGGAATATGTTCCTGGATTCACAGTTTCTTACAGGGAAAAAAAAGAATATAATTGAAAAAAAAATATTTAAAAGAGAAGCTGAATTTAATTTCTGGAGCACTATTCTAAAGGGGGGGGGGGGGGAATACAGATAGATGAAGAAGGTAGACCAAGGGCCTGATTCATTTTTTGCCCCCGTAGACACAAAATGGTCGAAAAGCTTTAGTGAAGAAAGTCCCGGAAATATTAAACAGTACATTATTAGACTATCAAAGGGTTAAAATTTCTCTTAACGGCTCTGACAGCCCTAGAAACAGTTGCACAAAAAAAAACAGATGAGATCAATTAAGGCAACCTCTCTAGGGTGCAATTTTGCCTCCACATCAATGAAGCCCCAGCCACCTTCCAGCTGCAGGTGTCTGAACTCGGGGGCGGTGAGAGAGCAGCGGAGGCTGAGAAGGCTGGGGGTGAGGTTCCCCTTTCTTCTTCTCAGGACAGGCTTGCTGTGAGGTCTGAAGGCTTCCTTTGAACTCGGGCAGGGCTCCCGTGGGAGAACCAGTTCCCACGAAAGCTGGGAAAGGACGTACCTTGCAGTGGGATATGGTAAAAGAAATCTTTGGCTTCAGGGAAAAAGTTATTCTGTTACGTTTAATAAAGCAGAGATGTTTTTCCATAGGCTCTGCTTAAGGAAGAATATGACTGCTCCTGAGGGAATTCTGCATATTTACCAAAATAAAAATAATACAATATGTATTTATTTTATTTATTTATTTATTTAGTGTTTTTATTATACCGGCATTCATGACAGGCATCACATCATGCCGGTTTACATTTAACAAGGGGTGATAAACAAAGAGAAAATACAATAAACTTTAACAGGTGCATGGTAAGAAATATGCAGTTACAATAAAACAGGGAAGAGCACAACTGGGAGCAGAAAAGAAAGAGGCAGGAGGAGTTTAACCGAGAGAGCAATTACTTACAATGTTGTAGAGTTAATGTAGTGATGGAGATTGATAACAGTGTGATGGGGAGGACTGATATTAGGTAGCCGGAGAGGTAAGGATCAGTTGGGGTCTGGAAAGGCTTTCTTGAAAAGCCTTTCCAGACTTAAAAAAAAAAAAAAAAAATGTTGTACACCGCCTAATTCAAAAGTTCAAGGCAGTTAACAGGAGCAACAAACATAATTAAAAATAGGACAATGCTAGCTGAAACCTGTTGAAATTAGCCGGAGGCCCCTAGTCACTGCCCACACCAGCTTGGCCACAGCACTCCTCAGGGCTGGATTTGTCAATGCGCACACTAGGTCTGTGCCTAGGGAGGCAAAATTCTGGGGGGGCAGCAGGCTGGCGGGTGATTTTCTGCCTTCCAGCTGTGCTGACTCTCACTCAGCAGAGAACAGCCCCCTGCTTCCTGATCCAACCCCCTCGCCTTCCAGGGAACAAAAGGAGACTGCGGCAGACAGAGCAAATGGGGATCATTTAAGGTAGATTAGGAGGGGCTGAGTGGAGATCAGAGGCTGGGGAATGAGATGGGCTTCAGCTGGGGCAGGGAGGACATATGCCTGTATAGAGAGGGGGGGGGGAACAAGGATAGGTGGGCAGTGTTTGTGTACGTGAGAGAGAAGGGAGTGGTGCCAAGTGTGTGTATGTATATATGTATATATATATATATATATCTGTCAAATTAGGTGTGATGTTGGGGAATGCAAGGAGGAGCAGAACGAGAGCATGATAAGGACACCTCCCCACCCACTGCAATTCAGAATCTCCCTCCCTTAATCTCTGATGCTATCCCCCAGATCCTGGAATCTCTCTTCCTTCCTACCATTCCCTTCTCCCCAGTCATGGAATTCACTCCTCACCCTTTCCTCCTTCTCCTTCTCAATCCTTCTCTTCTTCCCCATCCCAGATTTCTAATCTTCCCCCATCTTCCGTCTCCAGTCCTTCCCCTATTTCCTCGCTCACCTCCCTCCTTCTCCCCCATCCCCGAAATCCCTTTTCTTCACCCAAGAAAGCAAATTATACTAAGTACAATTGTACTGGAAAAAGTATTTTATTTTTATAATGCAATATAAAAGATGGAAATGTTTGGTTCAGAATGTATTTTTGTTACTGAATCTACCCCCGAGCTGCTCCTGGAAACTAGGGGAGTAGGCCTTATGTCTTCTACTCCATGCTGTCTAACCTTGAGAGGGCGGGGACAACAGCACCAACAGTGCCTAGGGGTGCCAAAATCCTAAACCATCTCCCCCCCCCCCCCCTCATCGTCCCAGCACACTCTGACAAGTCTAACCAGCTCAAGCCCATCATACCCTGACCCCGCCGTGCCTCAGCCTGTCCCTAAGTACACTCTCCCACCAGCATCACTCCAGCACTCCCTTTCCCCCTTACTGGCCTAACCCTAGCACACTCTGACCCCCCCCCCCCCCCCTCTCCAGCACCACCCCATTACATTCCCAACTCCTTCCTCAGCTTGACCACCGCACACCCTGGTCCCCAGCACATCCAGATCCCACTACCCCAGCCTGATCCCAGTACATCCTCCCCCCCCCCCCCCCCCCCCCCCCCCCCCCACCGCCTTAGCCAGGCCACAGCGAACCTCGATCCTTTGCTCCAGCCTGATCCCAGCACTCATTCTCACTTGCCCGGCCTGAGCAGACTCCCATACCCCACCCAAGTTTGACTCCCACACATTCTGCGCCCCCCCCCCCCCCCCATAGCAGAAACAAAATAAACACAAGAACATCCCTGAAAAATCAAAGCAAATAATTCAAAAGAACACCTTCCCTGCCTACCAAACCCACTAAAGCAAATGTCCACAGCAGGCTTGAGCTCCTCCCAAATCAGCCCTTACTTCATCAGTGCAGCAGAGGGGTAGCCTAACGCTTAGAGCACTGGAGTGTCAACTAGGGAAGCCATGGTTCAAATCCCAGTACTGCCCCTTGTGACCTTGGGGCAAGGCACTTTACTTTCCCTTGCCTCACCTACATGCTTAGGGGATGATGCATCAAGCCACATTAGTACTCTATCACGTGATGTTTTGCATCTCGCCACCCAGATACCTTCCCCTATTACAAAGACCTTTTATGCATGCACTTTGCATGCATGAATAATGCAAATGCATACAATTTGATGTAAATATTTTATCCTGGCCAACCGAGAACATGGTCAGCCACAGTAAAATAACACCTATTTGAAATACGTTGGATATGAGGTAGGAGGCCCAGGACCCTAACACGGGTCCAGAAGCTTCCACAGCACGTTTAAAGCAGCAAGAAAAAAAATTGCAGCAAACGGGGAGATACAGCGGAGGTGAGTGCTGACCCCTGTCTCAACACAGGGCTGAAGGTTGAGACAGCCCTGACTCCCCCAAAATGTTAATAAAAACAAAACAAAAAAACAGAAATGCATGGCAATGGCCCCAGCCCCCCTTCCTCAAAGCTAAAACATAAAGGGGTAGATTTTTTAAGTTATGCGCGGGCGTAGATTTGTTCGCGCAACCCGGTGCAAACAAATCTATGCCCGGATTTTATAACATGTATGCGCTGCCGCACGCATGTGATAAAATCCAGGGTCGGCGCGCAGCAGGGTGTTGCACACTTGTGCAACCTGCGCACGCCGAGCCGAGCACCCTGCCTCCGTTTCCTCCGAGGCCGCTCCAAAATCGAAGCGGCCTCGGAGGGAACTTTTTTTCTGGCCCCCCCACCTTCCCCTCCCCTCCCTTCCCCTCCCTAACCCACCCCACCCCCCAACCCTAACTAAATCTCCCCCCCCCCACACCTTTGCTCAGAAAGTTACGCCTGCCCAAGGCAGGCGTAACTTGCACGCGCCAGCCAGCTGCCGGCGCACCATTCCCCGGCCCAGGGCCTGGTTCGGAGGCCTCGGCCACGCCCCCGGGCCGGCACCACGCCCACGGAACACTCCCGAATGCCGCACTGCCCCTCGACACGCCCCCGACACGCTCCCCAAGCAACGCCCTGGGACTTACGCGTGTCCTGGGGCTTTGCGCTCGCCAGCGGCCTATGCAACATAGGCGTGCAGGTCCCCTGCGCGCATAAATCCGGCTGAATTTACGCACGCAGGGCTTTTAAAATCTGCCTCCAAATGTGGCCCCAGCCCCCCACCATACCCAAGTGACAGAGATCCTCCCCACCTCCCAACCCCCAAGTAACAGAGATCCCACAGTTGTCATACCCCCACCTCCCGCCCCAAGTGACAGATCTCCCCCCGCCACCACACCCCATTTCCCACCCCCAAGTGACAGAGATCTTTCCCGCCAAGTGACAGAGATCTCCCCTCGCCGCCATATCCCACCTCCCGCCCCCCCAAGTGACAGAGATCTCCCCCTGCCGCCAGCCCCCACCCCCCAAAATGACAGAGATCCCCCTGAAAGTCTAATCCCCCCCACCCCCCACAAATGTCAGAGGTAGATTTTATAAAATTGATAATTTACATAAAATGTCCCCATTCAATAACAACGTTCATACCAGCTGGTTCGAGACTTCCCAATTTAATGAGCTCAGATTTTTTGCAATCGATCACGTTGAAATACACCTTTGTAATGGCGACCGTGACAAAATCCTATTACAAAAAGAAAACTGGACTTTTTCCTTGGGAAGTCTCAAACCAGCTGGTATGAATGCTGTTACTGAATGGGCACATTTTATATAAATTATCATTTTTATAAAAACTATCTTGGCGCATGAAATAATTTCAATACAATATAGATTGTTATGTCATCACTTAAGGGTTCTAACAATATATCATGTGTTGTTTTCATCAATGGAGAATAAACACGCATCATCATCTTATTGGAGAAATCTTATTTAGAGCAAATGCTTAACTGCCGTCAAACTTTCGGCCATTTTTTCCAGGAGTCAGATAGACGGTTCAGTCAAAATTATAAGAAGTTTTCATTTTTACATGCACTTATTTAAATATTACATGTTGTGAATTTGATTCATATCTCATTTTGTTTTAGGAATATATTCTGTGATGCATGAATCTCTCTGAAGCAGCCAAGTTTGGCGAAAGGCCGTGCGTCGGAGATGCAATGATTTTATGGAGCCGTTGTCTCCATTTAAGACCACAGCTTTTCAATTTTCAAACAAGGCTTCTTTTCAAGGCCGACTATGCATAAGCTGTTAAAATTCTTTTTTGACTAGATATTATGGTGTTTGGCTAAAAGATAATTTTTCATAAAAACAATTTCTACTTTTAAAGGAACCATGATTGTTTTGGGACATTATTGGCTTTCACAATTGAATTCTTTTGTATTCCCATTTATTAAGAAGCACGCTTCTATATTTTACTTTGGAGGTTTTTTATGACTCGTGATTTTGCCCTTTACCAGCTCACAAGGTAGTATGCCTGAGAACTGGCATCTGAATTCTTTTTCTTGCATATTAAAATTTAGATTCTATAAACATCACCTTTAAAAATATTTTCTTTTGCGTGCCTGGTACACATACATTATTAATGTTTTGATCTATGTGCATCTTATATCAACATGAGATAAGAAAACTCAAATTATAAATTATTACTGGGTATTTTTTGTATTGGCTACCACCAACAGGCCACTAGGATGCACCAAGCCATTATTATGATCTACATTATTAAAGATTTCAATGGAAGCAAAACATTAAGCACTGGGAAACTCAATAGAAATATCTTAGGACTTCAGGGAAGAGTAATCTGAGTTACATCCTTCATTAATCTTAATATCTGGCTCCAATAGAGTTGAACTATGGGACACTCCCAATAGATATGAAAGAGAGATCCATCTGTGCCACACACTTACCAGCAATTCCTGCTGGCACTGGGATATATTCTATGAATCTGTTCTGGAGTGAGATACCATCTAAGTAATAATTTCTATCCATTCTCTACAAGCTGCGAGGAAATAAAACTTTTCCCTATAGACATATCACACAAGTCCCAAGAGTTTTCATCTAGTGTCTCCACAAGCCAAGGATGTCTAGGCTTATCCAAAATTTCCTCATTCAACAAGGCATATAGTTTAAAAATCAAACCTATTATATTCTTGGCCTTGTCACAATAAACCTCAAACAGAGTTTTCCCCCTTGAAAGATTAGATCTAATCAACTCTAGGTCCATAAAGTGATTTAGCTGGAAATACGAATTTCACTAAGACAATAAAAAAACTCACCATAACAAGGCTTCCCAATGCTAGAAAGCAATAGACTCAAGACCTGGATGGAAATCTCTGTTAAATCTTACAGAAGAACTAAAGTGGTAAGCATCCCCCCAGACATGTGCTGGGGGGAGGAGAGATATGAGTGTGTGGGGTACAGACATGTGCTGGGGGGGAGAGAAATGAGTGTGTGGGGGCCAGACATGTGCTGGGGGGAGGAGAGAGATGAGTGTGTGGGGGGACAGACAATTTGTTTTATTATTGTTTCTCATAAATTATAACAATAACATGAATCTTGGAATATATATTTTTAATATAAATTTAAGGTTTTCATGAGATAGGTTGTGTCGTGAAACATTTTATTTATGTATATATTTAAGGAAACATACATAAATTGTCGAAATATGTTTCGTTCGTTTAACCTTTAACCTCTGGTTTACTAGTAGACTGAATTACCGTGTCCCGAAATTATGTTTGTCTAAAAAGTGTGTCACCGACATGAAAAGTTTGGAAAGCTCTGCTGTAGACTCTTCAAAATGCTAGCAGGTGCTGCTGTCAAAAACATCTGGAAAAAAATAACAAAAGATGTGGCAAAACATTCCTTTGACTTTTATTAGTCCCTTGATGCACCGATCTTCTTCGTTTGTTCGCTACTCAGCAATATTGGATCGGTTCCGCTTTGTTTTTTGGGTCCAAAATGTTCATTTGGCAATCCTACCCAACCAGAACAAATCAAAACTCTCCCCATCTTTCTTGCACCAAATAAAGAAGGATAATTAAATCAGAAGAGCTCACTAATTGCAGGCCCAGTAAAGACCCCTAAATATTTCAATTTGTCCTTGGCCCGTTTAAAAGAAAACCAGAAGACCCCTTTCACTATTTGATAAAGAAACATTAAGGATCTCAGATTTATCCATATTTATCTTAAACCCTGAATTTCTCAGTTTCAGCTATTTAAAGCCTTTAAAGAGGTCTCAGACTGCTCAAAGTAAACAGGAGATTGTCAGCAAAAAACAGAGATCTTATAAGAAATATCATCAACCAAAATTCCACCAATTCCCAAATGTTTCCAAACCCGCTCCACAAAGGGCTCCGTTGCCATGGCAAATGAAAATGGAGTTATAGGATACCCCTGTCTTGTTCCTCGTCCCAACTTTAAAATTATCTGAGCAACTCCCCCATTAATTTTTATACTAGGCCTCAGGGGAAGCGTACAGACTGCGAAGCCATAGCAAAACATTTTCTCCAACACTCATTTTCTATAATACTTTGAACAAAAACTTCTAGTGTACTCCCATCAGCAGCAAATAAGAGAGAAGGCAAGCCGTTCACTCTTAGCATACCAAACCAAATTCAGGATTCTCCTTGCATTTTCGCCACCAACCATCCAGGTAAAAAAAAAACCAAAAAAAACAACAAAACAGACTGGCCCTTATGCATTAATACTGGCACAACTCTATTGAGTCTCCCTGCCAAAATCTGAGAGGGTCAGCCAAAATATCGCAGAATGTTTTATAAAATTTAGCTGAAAATCCGACTAGTCCGGGAGATTTCTCTACTTTCAAATCCTTAATAGCCAATGTTACCTCGTGTACAGCAATTTTCTTATTCAAATGAAGTTGACTATCTGAGGTCAAACGGGGGAGGAATATTTCAGCTAAACAACTCTCAGTATCACCATCTACCCGATATAACGCCTCATAAAATTTAGTAAATCTTTCCCTAATTTTAATAATATCAACCACAAAATTTCGCACTCTATCTTTAATTTTCACAATATGATTTTGAGTATTCTTGTTTCTTAGCCAAAAGCTTGCTGGCAATGTTTCCAGATTCAAAATAAATCTGTTTTGTGAGATCTAATTGAAATGAAATTTCTTCAAGAGACAACAATCACAACTTATATGATGAAACACAACCCTATGTGGGGCAGAAAAGCCGGAATAAGGTGGAGAAAAGCCTAACCAAGTTAGACACCAGGGGGCATATTTCAGTCCATCGCTATACACTTCGGGAGGGAGGCTAACAGCCCCCCCTCTCGACAAAAAAAAAAAACCCATGAAAAGTTTCCTGCAGCTCCTGCATCCCGTAGGAGAAGCAAAAAAAGACCGAAACTAAAGTCACAGATGGTGCTATGACTGGTTGCCTGAAGGTGTTTGGGCTCACGAGCTCTGAGCATGGGGGGAGGGAGGAAGAGAGTTACCTCTGCTCAGGATCTCACTCCTGGGCCCACTTTGAAGAGGGGACAGCCAACTTCAAGGCCTGGGAGGAGGGGATGGGGGCCGTAACCCAGGCAAGGGATCTGTGGGGTTGCTCAAAGCTGCCCACATGGGACCCCAAGGCTCGTGGCTAACTAAGGGCGGGAGCGCCTCACACTTCCCGTGCACATGCTCCTAAGGAGGGTGTGCGCCACTGCCCAAAAGGAAAAAAATCCCCTATACGACCTAGAGATGCAACTCCAGGGAAGGCTGAAGGCCAGGGGTTACAGTACACAGTCTGTTGCCTATTGCCCCATTTCCAAGTGAACTCCTCAGTGCTGTCTCTGGCCACTGCGTGTTCAAATTCCGCTGCAATCCTTGATCGCACGATGCCGTGAAACAAGAGCCCACAATCCTCTGGGGTACCGCCTTCTATTGCCGCAATCCTGGTTCTGTGGATGACATGTTTTGCGGTAGCAAGGATGAAATTAAGAAGGCGGTTCCTAGCATTAAGTTTGGGGCTCTTCGCAGCGGTGCGACCAAAAATGAACAGGTGTGGGCTGAAGTGTACCCAGAATTTCGGAAGGAGGGTCTTTTAACTCTGCGAGGAAAGGCATCAATCTTGGAGATTGTAAGAAGATGTGAGCCAGCGTGTTTATGTCACATTGTTGATGTGAGCGGCGCATATTACGATGTTACATATTACAAACAAAAATTGATGTGCTTCATTATTGGTGGACCCGAATTTCGGACACATCACAATTTGCCCCCGTGGCCCCTAAAGCAGGCAGTACGCTGCCGAAACATGGCCAATGTCAGATAAATACTAATAAAGAAGTGGTAACTATCGGGTGGGTCGGACAAAACGCCGGGGGGGAGAGAGAGAAAAAAAAGAAAAAAAGCACAGAAAACCAAAATAAAAATTCAAAAAATAAAAGTATAAAAAAGCAGTTTTGAATAAAATAATTGAAGAATAAATTACGGTGGCTGAGTAACAGGATAACCACATAAAGGGTTGTCCTAGGTAAAAGCCACTGCACATTGACCACGTATTAAGGAGTTCCCTTGACGTTTATTTATTTATTTAAAAACTTTTCTATACCATTGCTAAGTTAAATACCATCGCAATGGTTTACATGTAGGCACATATTTAATGTAGGTAAAAGTGTACTATAGTACATTCTAACAGGTGCCGTCAAAGGTTCGGTTACAATATATGTTCCATTTTTAACGCTCCGGCGTATGTTTTTGTTCTATGTACACCGACGCGATATCTCTGATGAGCGGCGGTATATAAAAACCAATAAATAAATAAATAAATAAAATCAATCATTAGACATAGTCATTTAGTGAGGTAGTTCATGACCAATTGTACCAAGGTACTTACACTGGTAGTTTTATTACACATAGTATTATAGTTATGCTTTATTGTGGTGTAGAGTTCATAGACTAATCTACTGTACAGTCTTAAGGAATGTGTGTCGGTGCCTTTCTGTCTGGGTTGTAGATAATTAATTGCATCAGTAGCATGGGATATTCTTAGTGTTTGGGTAAATGCCAAGTTCTTGTGGCCTGGTTTGACCTCTGTTAGAAACAGGATGCTGGGCTTGATGGGCCCTTAGTCTGACCCAGCATGGCAATTTATGTTCTTAAAAAGAAATGGCCATGACGCGAACTTTCCTGATAATACTAAATGATCATCTATTCTTAACCCTGATTGGGAGCTGGTGAAGATGTAACTAACTTCCTAGCAATTATCAAATTTCTCAGTTGCTCAGGAGCAAAAAAAATACATAACAATCCACTCTATATCTTACCACACATTTACAGTGGTATCATAGCTCAACGTAACGCCAAAAAAACCCTTCCTGCTCTCCTGAGTAGCTTTTGCTAAATTTGAATAAATTCTAACAGTTTGACCTAAGAAACTAACATTCATATACTTCAAATACAATTTCATAACAGCACTTAAATCCTGCATGGACACAAAGGATACTAAGAGAGTAGCCCTACCACATATCCCAGGGATAGAACTTTCCAAGAAAGACGTCAAGTTCAACATGTTGATTGAGCAGTCTGGTCACGCTGAACGCTGAAGCATATACTCAAGGGCAAAATACGTACCATATTGAAAGAAGGAATAGCATCTGATGACATGTGCAAAACTTCCATTATATAAGGAATATGGAATATGGAATTAATAGTTCTCTTATTAGCTTGGGAAAATTCAGCATGCGTAGATGTAAGCGCCTCAAATGGCTGTCCATAAATTCCACTCCAGGAGTGCTCCTGAATCATTGTGGCATTAACAGATTGAATACTTTAAACTTTATTCTCCAAGGCTTGAATTTTCCCAGAATGTTCCTGGAATTGCCCCTCATACTTCTGAGTAAGGGATTCCAATTTAACAAACACCTGAACAATCTGAGAAAGAAACTTCACATTTAATCATCAGTTCCCAGAGAGTCGAGGGCCATCACCGCCAGCTTCACCAGCAACGAGAAAAATTCACAGGAGATGGAAGTCATCCTGGACTGGGGGTTTCTCTTCAAGGAAGAACCTGCAGCTAGCATGTTAACATCCTCACCAGGCTGCACAAAGTTTGGCTATTGTTGGTCTAAGGACACCTCACCAAGCCCCCGGATATGCCGGTGAAAAAGCTGCTCTGCCCGGAATCTCATCCCCCAACAGCTCTCTCCGACATGTCAGCATTGGTAACCTCAAAAGTCAGTGCCGCACCAGCACTCACAGGAAGACTGCTCCATTCGCAAGGCAAGAGACGAAGATCCAAGGGCCTGAGAGAAGCCTTGATCCCCAAAAGCGAGCGCAGAACTCCTCCACCCCGATCCGCAGCAGGGATACTCATGTCCCTCTTATCAGGAAGCCAGCTCATGAAACCTTTGATGGATCGTTAGCCAGAGGAAAAGGAAGCGTCAGAGAGAGATACTCAGACCTTCTCTTTCCTATTGAAGGGCATCTCAGAACAGGAAACCAGGTACTAAAGAAACAACAATGTAGCCAAGAACAGCTGCGCGTCCACCTCAGTCTGCCATCTCTACCAGACTTAGATTTGCCATGCCATAAGTGGGTAATACCAAACCGTTTTTCAACCAAGCATTGGGCAATGTGCAGCCAGCAAATTTCAACAGGGCTATCATGATAACTTCCTTTGTAGCTGTGGATTTGTTCAGACAATAGCCCAGATCTCCGATTGCTCACTGACCAGATTTGAAGGCAGGCTGGCAGCATTAAACACAGCACCTGAACCGCTCAGCCAATTTAGCTGTATACATTAAGAAGACTGCAGATAATCAGGGATAATGGTACCTATTTCCCTACTTCCACTTTCTCTGGTAGGGGAACTGCCGTTAATTTAGAATCTGTTAATTAAGCACAAAAAAAAAAAAAAAAGGTAGCAAACCTCCAACCTATGTCTGCTCATGTACATGATTTCAAAACATATTATATGAGTCCTATTTTTATCACGCTGTCATTCTAGACAAATTGTTTTGACTAAACGGTTCAGCTGGGTGCCATCACATATCGCTGGAGCTGGCATAGTCTGAAATTATGCATCGCATCACAGCACATCCCACGCCCCAACTGAAATGTAAAAAAAATGTGATTTTTTTTTTCTTTTAACTGCAATGAAATGAACTTTAATAAACATGCTTTAAGCAATTATTTCCTGTGCACAAAGGTTGCCTCAGTGGTGGGTAATGCATTGTACAAAATATAAAAAAATTTTTTAAAAAACAAACAAACAAAAAGAAGCCATCTGAAAACAAAACAAAAATTATTTACATGCACACCCCTGAAGTTTAAGCAGATGGAAATTACAAAGATGCCTGCCCGAGCTTGCTACTAAGATGCTGGGTTACTGCTCTGGCCATGGTTCCTATCAGTCACCCCTTTTTTGCTGTCTTTCTCGGAACTTCTTAATAAGCTGCTGCTGGATTTCAAGATTGGGTCTCCCTGGGGACTCCAGCTCCCAAAACGCCCGGTCTTAAAGCAACCTCCCCATTCTTCCTTCTCTGTCAGATGCTTTAATTTCAAGGAAGAAACGTACACTCCCTTTGCGCATGTGGTTCAAAAAGCGACTTTCTGGCTCAGGGAGATGCAGAGGAGGATAGGACCCAAGGCACTAACCACTCTCCTCCTTCTTCTGTTGGCCCGGATCAGCACCAGGGCTGGAGAGTGGGAAGAGGGATCAGAGGGAAGAAAAGGGACTGTACTGGCTGGCAGCGGAAGGATGAGAGGCACGGTCTGGGGGGGACTGACTGTGAGAGAGCAAGAGTAGGGATTAGCTTGGGATTGTCAAGGGGTCAGCAGGAGAAGGGGTAAGAGAGGGTCTGGGGAAATTGCTGGGTATAAAGTGAGTGAGGGGATTAGCTGGAAGTGCAAGAGGACTGGCCAGGTGGGAGGGGGGAAGTGAGAGGTGATCTGGTGTGTGTGTGTGTGTGTGTGTGTGTGTGTGTGTGTGTGTGTGTGAGTGAAAGGGAAATATGTCTTTATATATTTATTTTTATTTATTTAGGCATTTTATATACCGTCATTCCAAAAGAAGATCACAACAGTTTACAAAATCAGCATTCATATTCTGTGACAACATTTGTGTACTATGTCAGCGAATACATATTCTAGGTTAACACATCAACATCAGGTCCCAGTTAACCAGGGGTTTGCAATCCATAATTTCCGTTTCATTATCCTTCCCGTGTTAATCATAAGTTGTCATGTTACACTTTACATCGTTCGATACTTATTGCTCATTCTGGGGTGGGCTGAGAAAGAAGAACAGGGCCAGAACCAGAGGAGGCGCGCCTTCTTCTCCCCCCTTCCGGCTTCCCCTAGAACCTCTCCTCCCCTTCCTCCCAGAACCCCCTCCCTTCTTCCATCCTATCCTACACCACTGATCCCAGAATTTTCTCCTTTCTCCTCCAACCTCAGAGCATTCCTCTTTCATGCCTTCCCTTCTCATTTGTTCCCATTCCTGATCCTCTGTTCTTCCCCATTCCCACTCCTCCCCATCCCCAAGATCTTCTTTTCCTGTCCTTTTCCTCTCCCTTTCTTCCCCCATTCCCGAGATCTCATCTTTCTTCCTCCCACTGATATCTGCGATTCCCCATTTATAAACCCCCCATAAGAACAAAATAAGTCACATAGACATACAAGAAGAAAAATGATTTTATTGTGCAAAAACAAGATGTGCATGATTTATTATATATAAATGTAAGAAAATATGCTGCAGTGCCTTACACAAATCTTCAGACCCTTTTACAATTTTCACATTCCGCTGACTAAATACAAATAAAAATTCCATGAAAGTAGGAGTTTGTTTCACTGATCTACACAACATGCTCTGTACGCTCGTCATGAAAGACCAACTATACAAATATATTACAAAAGTCATTAAGAATAAACAAAAATTCTTGATTGCATAACTCTTCACACCCCCTCCCCCCTTGACTCAATACTTGGTGGCAGTCCCATTTAAAGTGATAAAGATGAAACGTGGCTCACATAAGCATATAAGAACTGTCATGCTGGGTCAGATCAAGGTCCATCAAGCCCAGATCCTGTCTCCTACAATGGCCAACCCATAAAGCACATCTAATTCCTGTTACTCCCAGGGATAGAAGTAGCTTTCTTTAATGTAACCTGGCTAATAATGTGTTATTGACTTTTTGCACCAGGAATTTGTCCAAACCTTTTTAAACCCTGCTATGCTAGTCACCGTCATCATGTTGTAACACCACGAGGGATCCTAGGCTTGCCGGAGAACACAGCAGTCTGGAGCTAGTGCCGGGCCTTGCCACGGATGCTGGCAAGGATACTTCCATCAAGGCTTCCCCTGTGGATAGGCATCTCTGTGCTGAAGAGTTGTGCTCCAACAAAACAGAAGTTGCCCTGACACTTAGTACTGATCTTGGAGAGGTGACAGCACACTTCAGGTTGAGAAAAATGACTGTGCCCTAGACAGCACGAGGCCAAGGCATCCAAGGAACAATAGTGGATTAACTCAGGGAATTTAGCTGTTTGTACCTATTTTAGGCTTCTTACGTTAATTCTTTAAGCTTTCTCTCTGTGTTTTTTTATAATGTAATAGTTAGTTTTATTCCTTTTAGAGATTTTAATTTTTTTAATCAAGATATTATTTGTATTTTTATTGTTTTATATTTTAGTTTATTGAATTTATTATTATTTTGATTTTTATTTTTATGGCTTAAACCGCTTTGTTCAATCTTTGATTGGTAAAATGGTATATAAATGTGTTAAATAAATAAATAATAAATAAGTAGGCTTGGCCCCATAGGGCTCTTCCGTGCCAGGAGAGGTGAAGTGACCTGCACCAAGGGGGGGGGGGGGGGGCTGATAATCTAGGCATTGAAGATAGGTCCACTCCAGCAGAGCTCGTCGCCGATGATGATGCTGCTGACTTCTTTGGAGCTGAGACAGCCTCAGAGCGGGTCCCTCGCACTACTGAGGAGCCTCTTTCAGCACTCTTGCTTCTGTGCCAGACTCAACCCTTGCATTGAGGTGGATCCGGAGGCCAGCACCATAGGAGGAGGTGGGGAGAAATGAGGGAGCTGAGTTCTGGTGCAACTGATGTTTGCTACGGCCTGGGAGCCGGAAGAGGCCTCACTCCAGGAAATGGAACGGCTGCGCTGCCTGCCCTTGCGATGAGGCTTTGGGGGGGCCTTACCCCGCAGCACCTCTCACAGAGCTTCCATTTTCTAAGTGTGATATCGCTGTGCCCGCAATAATACAGTAGGGTTGAGCTAACTATAGTAACATTGCAATGCTACATGAGCAAGGAATGTGAATAGTTCCCATATGTTTAATTAGTGTCTTAATAGGGAAATATTTATAAAATGCTCGTTACACCGATGCATAGTCATAGGGACACGTGTGGTTGTTAGATGTGATGTGTTTAGTAGGGCTAAGGTGTTGTTGCATTTTATCTTTTGTGAACAAATATCAATAAAAAATTTACCTTTTTAAATAGTTACCACAGTCATTCACCCTTAGTGCTTTTCCCCACTCCTTTGGAGTGCATTCGATCTAGGATTTAAATAAAATAAAAATGATGTGTGGGTACCTAAAATGGTATATATGTATCAGAGAACCCTAAAATAGGGTATGTAGCGCCACCGTTTTCAATGATTTGAAAGATGATTAATGTTGCGAGCTTTATTACATAATGGCAAAAGAATATCAAAACTATTCAAAAATAAAATTGGCACAATAACACCCTCATATTTATCAATTGCCCTAGTCAATCATTCCTCATTCACACCGCTCCCAAGCTCCCTGTATTGTTATGTATTTATAACATGCATAGATATCATATGATATCATAGATATCATATATATATATATATATATATATATATATATATATATATATATGATATCATAGATATCATAGATAGATATGCATAGATATGCATAGATATTGTAAAAACTCCTGTTTTATTCTTATTCTGTTCTATGTAAACCGCTAAATGTAGCGACAGTTATTGTTCCTTGTGAAAGAACCGGGGCGATATGTATATTATACAGGAACCTCCGGTATATAAATCATTTAAATAAAATAAATAAATATCGACAATTCTGGCAGCTCTTCACTGGCTACCCATCAATGCACGTGTTGCATACAAATCAATGACTATAATCCACAAAATCCTAAATAATGATAATCAAGGTCTTGACTCACTAAACATAATCCCTCAAAAGCCTGCAAGAAACCTACGATCCAATAACTCTGGTTACCTAAACATTCCCCCTGTCGAAGATGCACATCTGGCAACCACAAGAGAAAGAGCCTTCTCAATTGCCTCACCCAAAATGTGGAATACCCTACCTAAATTCTTACGAATTCAACATGACCTAAAAACATTCAAAAAGGACTTAAAAACAATAATGTTCCGCAAGTTCCTCGCTGACTTTCAATCATCTAATCATCCCGACTCTCAACTGAACTCCCAATCGCTTACCCCATAATTCACCCTTTTCCCACTTCCCATCCTCCTCTATCCTAATATTATTTCATTCTGGACTCGATATCCATTTCTCTGATATTGTTTAATGGTTCAAATGTTTCTGTACTGCTACCCATTTGTTAAGAATCTGTTTACTGTTCTTACTAATGCTCAGTTATAAGATAGTGTACACTTTTGTAAACTGTTATGATAGCTCTACCGAATAACGGTATATAAAACTCATCAAATAAATAAATAAAACATTGCCATAATATATACGGAGTGCTTGTAATGAAACAATGACACACTTGCAATAGAGCTGGTCTGCAAGAAAGATACTTTGTGAATTGCAAATGAGTCACATGGATGACACCTTCATTAGAAAGTGGGATACAGCTGAATCACAGTCCACAAGAAAGGATACTTTGTAATTGTTTCACAGGACTGTTGTTCCAATAATGTTTCTGTATTCTCTGTTCTATTTCTGCTATATCCTGTATTCTCCCCGTTCCTATTCCTGCGTTGATACCATGGACAGTATTTTTTTTTTTTTTTTTGAAGAGGACACGATCTCTTATTGTTGATTCTTTCTATGTCGCTTTGCCAATTCAGTGTCTCAAGACTTCAACTGTTGTTCATTAACAGCTTGCTAAATGCAGCATAATCATCTGTGAATTTCCAATGTCTTCTTAGTGTGTTGGAAACCTTTTCAAGTCTCTTTGCTGGAGCTGTATTTGGCACAGACTTCAGTGCCTCTTTGCAGTACAGACGCTGTGATGTTAGTGTGCAAGTGTGTCATTGTTTCATTACAAGCACTTTGCATATATTTTGACAATGTTTTATGTCTATATCTATACATGTTATGTATTTATAACACTACAGAGAGTTTAGAAGTGGTGTGAATGATGACTGATTGACTAGAGCAACTGATAAATGTGTGTGTGTGTTATTGTGCCAATTTTATTTTTTTAATTATTTTTTGAATAGTTTTGATAATCTTTGCCATTGTGTTATAAGGCTCGCAACATTAATCATCTTTCAAATCATTTAAAACATTAGTGGTGTTACCCTATTCAGGTGCTATTTTCTTCAAACTTTGAAGATCCCTGAGGAGACTATTGCTACTCGGAATAAAGTATATTTCATCTCGTGTGGGAGTTCTCAATCACAGGTTTCAGACTTGGACTTAACTGCCTTCCTAGAGACATCAGGTCTAGTTACTTTTTTTTTCTCTGAGTCTGATTTGAATTTTGTTATGAAGATTTACTTTAAGAACATTACTGCTTCTTTTCTCATCAGATATCTATATGTACCTTTCTATAACTACCACTGCCACGGGGTTCTCCCTTCCTATATAGCACACTTGCAAATGTGAAATTAAAGGAAATTGCCAAATAAAGTTGTTATATGCTATAAGTTTTTAGTTCATACATTATGAATCGCTAACTCAGTCAGTCATTCCGCCACCCTTAAACTATAGCCTTTCATTACCCACGAAAGGAAAACATAGAATTATGACTCCCTGAAATGATGCATTTTCTGCACATATCTCCTGCACTCCTTCAAGTTGGCTAACAACACTATTTGGCATGTTGAGTCATTTCAAAGTTCAAAAGTTGCTAATAAATCATCTACATTCTGCAGCTATTAAGAGACCACTGCTGCCTGCTTATGTCTGGGTCTCTTCCAGCTCATCCATTATATACATCCCTAACTTATACACCCTCTATTTGTGGGTGACATCATCTACCACTTGCTTATATTTTTGGAAAAAAACTGCATCAGGAAGGTACCCCCGCCGCAGAAGCAAAGCCAAATCAGCAAACATGTTGCAAAATCCTATTGCAAGGACTTCAGCAAAACTTCTATTTTAAATAATAAATCAGACATCAAACAACCACAATCAGAAGCGGGAAAAAAAGCAACCCCACAAAGCAAACACACCTAAACATGAGGGGGGTCATACAACCATCCCAAAACAACACTAGCATATTAGATACAGTAATTTAGTAGCAGTCAGAAAAACGAGACGATCATGCTCATTAACTGGCTGCAGCACTAAGGGCTGGCTGCCTCCTTAAAATGTATGAATACAAAACAATGTAGATGCTTCAGGATGATTATTTGATTTTTAGATGTTATAAGTCAGATATTACAATGGCATAGCAACCAGAAAGGCTGACACACAAACTGTCCTGTGCAACATGGGAAAAACCACAGGACTGCAGCCAGTCTTATGCTATCCCCCTGAGAACTGAGGTGTGGTGCATTTGGCACCCCTTAGCTATTTTTATTGTATGTGATTAACAATTGGTGCAGATAACATACAGCTGTGGAAACGCAGGATGATGCCAGAAGAGAATCCAGAGGAGGACAAGATGGCGGCGTGACTCACCATGAACGTGCTGCTGCCTGGTTTTTTCTTCTGACCGCTTATTCCTGCTTTGCCTCCGAAACGTACAGGGAAAGTTCGGGCTTTCCCTCCGGGCAGCGTCTGATGACAGACTTTGCTGCGGCTGCCTCCACAGGGGAGGGCGAGATCCCCGCTGTCAGGCTAGTCAGAGGAGAGTCTGCCCCGGCTGGGGAGGTGGTGTCCCTCAGCCCTCCCGACGCCCGTTAAGCCGCCGGCTCAGCGTCTTCAGGACGTGGATGTGGTGGAGGCTTCGGGGGGGGAACTCCCGTGCTGCTTTCTACCTCGGAGGGAGAACCCGGGATCCCAGGGAGTGCTGTTGCAGCTGGGTCCTCTCCGCCGGAGACTCCTAACCGGCCCCGTGCGTCCTTGTTTGAGGCTGGAGCTTCTCTTGGTGAGTCCAGGTTGGATTTCTAACATTTCTCTGGTGTTTGTGGCCCCCTACTAAGCTGGCTGTTGTAACCATGGAGGCTCCTTGGGACTTGAATGTGTCCATTGGCCAGGCCTGTGCTGCGTGCTCTTCCAAAGCTGGTGGAGTTTCCTTGCGTTGGGATTCTCATATTTCTGCATGGAATGCTTTTCAATCTCAGTCTGTATCAAGGTTTTCTTCTCTTGAACATTAGGTTTCTAAGATTGAAACCCTTCAATCAATAATACAAGAGAGGTACAGTCTCCAACAAAGGATTGAATTCCTGGAAAATAAATCCCGTCAGTTAAATTTAAGATTCACCAATTTTCCTAAGGTTATGGGAGATCTTCCCAGGATGACTCTACCGTGCTATTTTCTTCAAACTTTGAAGATCCCTGGGGAGACTATTCCTATATTTCATCTCGTGTGGGAGTTCTCAATCACAGGTTTCAGACTTGGACTTAACTGCCTTCCTAGAGACATCAAGTCTTGAGGTTGTGGGAGCATTTACCCTTCTAGTTATTTTTTTTCTCTGAGTCTGATTTGAGTTTTGTTATGAAGGTTTACTTTAGGAATATTACTGCTTCTTTTATGGGTTTCGCAGTAAGGGTTTTTCCTATGCCACTCAGATTTGGAGAAAAGCTTTCTTAGCTTTACGTAAAGCTGTATTAGCACTTGGAGCTACGTTTACGTTAAGGTTTCCTTGTAAATGTTTTGTGAAGTCAGCTAAGGAAAGCTTTATATTTTTTGTTCCAGGTTTTTGTTAACTCTAGGAAGCCTTTAACGTCTAGTCCTAGAGAACCTCTGTAGAATGTCTGCGGAAGTAATGATGCAACCTTTAGTCAGTAAATCTCTTTTCCTATTATTGTTTATATTCTCATTTTATCTCCTTTATTTCTGTCCTCCTTGAATTTCCTTGATGGCAGCCAAATTTAAATATTGTTTTCCTTTGGGGTAGATTTTGAAAAACTGCGCGATCGCGTACTTTTGTTTGTGCAGCAAGGCTGCCGCAAGGCTGCCGATTTTGGGCAGTTGGCGCGCGCCGAGCCGCGCAGTCTGCCTCCGTTCCCTCCGAGGCCACTCCGAAATCGGACCCGAAACCACGCCCCCGGGCCCGCCCCCGAAACGCCACACCCCGCCCCCAAAACGCCGCGCTGTTCGGCCCCACCCCTGACATGCCCCCTTCCGAAAACCCCGGGACCTACGCGCGTCCCGGGGTTCTGCGCGCGCCGACGGCCTATGGAAAATAGGCGCGCCGGTGCACAAGGCCCTACTCGCGTAAATCCGGGTGGATTTACGCGAGCAGGGCTTTGAAAATCCGCCCGTTTGTGTTTACATTATTAATTTTGCCTTCTTTCTATTTTTTTTCCATTTTTCTGTACAAAGTGTATTCTTTGCAATTATTGTTAATAAACTTATAAACAAAAGAAACAAAAACAAAAAAAGAGAATCCAGGATCTGGTATGGGTTATGTTTTCAGTTTTTAAAGGTACTCTATACCAGGGGTGGGCAAGCATTTTTGTGCAGGGGCCACAAGTTATCGAATGCGATGAGGGATGAAGGGCAGGGTGGGGCAAGGCAGGTCTTTGACACAGCGATCAAATCTTCACCACTTGCTCAAGGCATTTCAATATCCACCAGGCTTAAGTGCCATCATTTTTACCACCTAAGGAGCCCCTTGAATCATGGATCCCCGCCTCTACCAAAGTCAGAAAACCCTTCAACCCAATAAGTTCAAGGCATTTTCCCAGCTAGTCACTGGCCCCTCTCTCCCACCCACCCATTTCCTTCCCTCTTGGTCACTCACTCATGTCCCTTCCATTTCACTCACTCATGTCCCTTCCATTTCACTCACTCACAGTCCTCACCACTTTCTTTTCCTTCCCTTTCTGTCCCTTCTCTTACTTCCCTATTACTCACCGACAACGAGGGCTCTTCTTGCTGGTGGCAGGCAGAAACCCCACCAGTACCAATGCATCGGGTCTCTACTCGCTGGTGGAGGTTGGAAACGCTGCTGCACCAGGAATTTCCTCTACTCTCCTTTCCCCCTTATAAATGTTGCGATTGGCTCTTACAGCCCATCGCAGCACTTATATGGAGAAAAGGCAGACAGGCAGGTGGGCGTCTGCACCGCGGGGTATTCGGAATAAAGATGTGATTGGCTTGCCGTAAGACTCACACCAAAGAAAATGATGAGGAAGTTATTTAAGAAAGCCTGTGTGATCTAGGCTGTGTCTGTGGCTAAGATAATGAAAACTGCAGAATCATGAATTTGGAAATTATGATATTATGTTTCAAATGCCTGTTGAACTGATCAAGAAAGTTAGCTGGTTACGGTTGCCTTAACCCAGGTGCTATAACGCAAGACAATACTACAGAAAAATGTTAAAAGAAATGAAATTCAGAAATGAATGACAAAGTAAATGGTGCAAAATATGAAGGAAAGCCCACAACTATTCACACTCATTAAATTCCTTCACATGAAAAATTGTGACCACCTATTGTGGCTGTCACAACAGGTTCTCCCTGCGGTGGCATACTAAGGGAGGGGTGAGGGAAGCAGGTCTGCTCCAGGTGACAGCTAGGAGGAGGATGTCATCGAGAGGCCCTCACTCCACCCGCACCGACAGAACGCTATGGCAGCGGCCATAGACAAATGTATTTTAAACTGTAAAAGAAAAATGTTTTTTTTTAAATGGCCATTGGCCTATGTAAGGCAATGAAGGTGCTTTAAAACCAGGAGCACCTATTATGATGGCCTCAATAGATGGTCAAAAATATATTGATGTAGACCTAATACTGGATGGGTTTTCTTACTTCCGAGAGCTCTCATGGTGGATGTCAATTCCAATGGGCCTCCACTCACTTTCAGTTGTCAGCTGTGCTAGTAAAATTGGCAACAAATGCCACTTTAGGACATGCTGTTCGGAACTTACAGTCCCCGGTTGCTTCTGCTTTGGATGCTGCAAACCAAATCTCCATTTTCATTCCTGCCCTAATTTATCTTCTCTATTACTATATTTTTGCCACCTAGACTATAACTCCACTAGGATATAAATGCAAAATAAGATGAAAGAAGATGAACACACGCACACTGAAAAACAGACCAATCCTTCATTTTTCCTGAAATTTTTTTGGAACTTCCAGCATCGCGTCCCATTGGGCTCGTTTTAGGAACTGAGAATCCATCTAGTGCAAGAATCTACAGCCAAACCAGTTAAGCTCCAGCAAGAGTCGTGGAAAATTTCCCGTTGGAGTCTGAAAGCCCTGACAGAGAGCACCTAAGGACATTGTTTGAAGATCTGAGTTCTATTTTCAGAAATATTTTTTTTTTTTTTTGTTGTTCGCCTACGACAAACCCTCATGAAGAGGGGAGCGGCCTTTCATCCTATGCACCTCGCAGCCAGCGCCCTCAGCCTCCGGCAGCTCGCCCGCGCGCAGCCGGCTCCTCCTCCTCCGCCACGCGCTTCCACCCGCGCGTTCGGCCGGAATACGCGCCCAGTCCGCGCGCGCTCATTCCAGCCGAACGTCGGCAGCCCCGCGGAGGAGGAGCGGAGCGTTCTTTCGCCGGAACGCGGCGGCGGCCATTATCTTTTGAAAACAGCAGCCGGTTCTAGAAGGCGAGGCGTCCGAAAATAAACACCCGGCGCCGAGCCAGCCCCCCGCCGCTTCCCGCCATGGCGCTCAGCACGCAGAGCCGCGCCGGCAGCTCCCGCGCCGCTCACGGTGCGGTGGTGCAATGGTGAGTCTTCCGCCTACTGAAGGAAGGGAAGGGGGCGCCGCGAGGGCAGGAGGCCTCCTGCATAGGCAAAGGCACTAACTAGACAGGTTGTTTCCTTTAATTAGAGTGTAAACCCGCCGGGCATAGGGAAATGCCTTAAAGTACCTGAAAGTAGTCCGCTTTGAAGTGCCGAACAGCGGGGATCTAAAAAAAAAAACATGATTACAATTATTTCCGCAATGCTCCTCCTATTCAGATTTTCAGGAATGTTATTGGCAGGTTAGGGTTCACAAGCTGCAAAGTCGAGCCCATTTTCAAAGGGTTTAGGCCCCATACCTTGGTCCTTTTGAAAATTGGCTAGGGCTGAGTGCCTAGATTTAGGGTCCTAGTTTCATTAGGCTCTTAATTGTAGGACCCTAAAAAGTTGGGTGGATTTTAAAAGGAGCGCACCTGCGTCCATGGATGCACCGATTTTATAACATGCCGGCTGTGCACACAGGACAGATGAAACAGACTGGGAGGGAACTTTGCTATCCCAAACCCTACTCTTCCTACCTCTTCCCCTTTCCACCCCAACCCCTAAACTAACCCTAACTATCCCCATTTTTTTAGTTTTTTTTAATTACTGCTCTGTTGGAGCGGAAACATCTTCAGCACACCGGCCAGGTGCTGGCACGCACTTCCCCAAAACAGTGGCTAATGGCTGCTGTCCCTGCCGGCCTCCGTCCCAGACCAAGCCCCCAGCCTGCTCCTTTTTCCGGGCTCGGCACTTGTGTGCATATCGGGACTTATGCACGTGGTACGCGCAGGGCCCGGCCACGCACATAAGTTCTGATTTTTACATGAGTGGCCCTGTAAAAATTCACCCTAAAGTTAGGAGCTGAGAACTTATTTTCAGAACTGGGCACCTAATTTAGAGACCTAAATCTAGGCAAATGAATAGTAAATTTAGGTACCTAACTTAATACCCTCTGAGGTAGATCTTTAAAAAGTAGGCTGGATTTTATAAGATACGCGCGTAGCCACGCATATCTTATAAAATCCGGGGTCAGCACCACAAGGCTGCGCAAAATCGGCAGCCTGCGTGTGCGCCGAGCTGCGCAGCCTGCCTCTGTTCCCTTCCACGTCCCCCCACCTTCCCCTACCTAACCCACCCCCCAGCCCTACCTAAATCCTCCCCCCTACCTTTGTTGGGCAAGTTGCGCCTGCTTGAAGCAGGCGCAACTTGCGAGCGCCACCTCGCATCCCCCGGCACAGGCCGCAGTGCCGGGGGACTCGGGACTTCCCTCCCGGCCCGCCCCCGGACCTTCACCACGCCCCCAGACCCACCCCAGATCGCCCCTGACCCCGGACACGCCCCCTCCCGCCCCTTTTACGAAGCCCCGGGACTTACGCGCATCCCGGGGCTTTGCGTGCACCGGCGGCCTATGCAAAATAGGCACGCTGGCATGCGAGTGCCCTGCGAGCGTAAATCCGGGAGGATTTACGCGCGCAGGGCTTTTAAAATCTAGCCCTAAATGTATGTGAATTTTCAGCTGAAAACTCAGGCTCCTAAGTTCAGCTGAAAATAGGCACCTAACTTAAAAGACTAAATTTAGGAGCTTAGCTTATTTTTTTTTTTTTTTTTTTAATATCTGCCTCTTTGAGACTACCTTGAGTGTTCAAATGCAAGGGTATTCAGTATGCCTCTTCATTGTAAGTTAATAGAAACTTAGCAAGATATAAGAACATAAGAACATGCCATACTGGGTCAGACCAAGGGTCCATCAAGCCCAGCATCCTGTTTCCAACAGTGGCCAATCCAGGCCATAAGAACCTGGCAAGTACCCAAAAACTAAGTCTATTCCATGTTACCATTGCTAATGGCAGTGGCTATTCTCTAAGTGAACTGAAGGGAAAGTGAACTGAAGGGAAAAGGCACATATTTGTTAACTCAGAAGTAGTTTACATTCTTTTCCATTGTGGCAGGCGAGGAAGGGACTGATATGAGCAGGGGCGGATTGGCCTATCGGGGGATTGGGCATTCCCCGGTGGGCCGGTCGCGCTAGTCACGTGGTCTGCTGAGAGCGGCCGTGACAGAGCCGTGCTCGGCAGACCACGTCGTATCTCCTGGGCCGGCCTGGGCGGCGAATCCCCGGGCCGGTCTTCATCGGGAATCCGCCACTGGATACAGTGAACCACAAATCCCTTCCATTTAAATTATATACAGATGGGAACCTTTTTATAGCAAACTTACATGGTCCTGCCTAGTTTCATTCCTGGTGCACTGCATACTACCGTTGATCTCTAATTTTCCCCGCATTTCATCGCAACTAGGAATCCTCTTTTCTTATCCTATGGTATATGAATTTTCAGTAACAGGGGTATAAGATCTCCATGTCAAGCTTCTTTTCTCACTGCAGCTGTTGAATTGCTGGCCTTACTCAGGACAGCCCCAGCCAAAAGAAAATTTGTCAAGCTGTGACTGCCTTCTTTATTTTCTGGTGCCTTCCCTCTACTTCCTACCCCATGTACCCCAGTTGCTGGGAGCTCTCGCAGAGACTCAAGACTTCAGATTATCTATAACTCTTGAAACTCAAAATCAAACCCATCTAGTTCCTAGCTTTACGATCAAGGCCCATGGTTTTCAAGGTTTAGATTCTGCTGCAAATGCTAGAAAATTCACTGGCATGCTTTTAGATTGTGCAGCAAATTGTGTGGCTCATTTGCATATATTTACGTGGAATTGCATATGAAGCTGTTTTTCTAACAGACTGGTTCAAGGTCTGACACTGACATACATTTGGTCTTCTTCCCAGATTATAATAAATCGGAACAAGACAGCTTAAGCCATAGCAAGTAACTTAACTTCACATCAAGACTGGATAGGGTTTGATGGTGGCAATGGTTTAGATCACAGTTCAGTCTTCATAGTAGAGTACTTCAATAAATCCAGGTTGTCACTTGCAGTTTCAGTGCAGCAATGGGTGAAGAATATGAACATTGTGGAGTGAATTTTCGAAGGGGATTCACATGTAAAAATAGCATACACGTATGTAAGTAGCATGTTACATGAGTATATATTATATTTTATAAACCTCAAGGTGCCCCCGTATTTGCAGTATGGTGCACACATTTTGTTGGGGCAGAAAAAAAGGTGCATTCTAGTTGTATTCCAGGGCGAGGTTCAGAAATAAGTGTGCAAATTGTGACAAGCCTGTCCAAACATTTTCATACCTGCCAAAGGACTTGCGCAATTGAAATCGGACTTGTTGCTTATCTGCAGTTTTTGGGTAGGAGGTCTGTGTGAACATGTGGGGGTTCAGGGTGAAGTGCTAGAGGGTCTTAAATGCATTGGAGAAGGGCTGGGTAAATTGATGGAGATAGCAGTGAACTGGTGAGTGCAAATACATGTGCAAGTATTTTTAGAATGGTGTATGCACATACTTCATAAAATACCTGCCTCCGCGTTTAAATCGGGTGGTGGTTTTATATATTATATATTTTTATGTGCCTAAAATGTACATGCATGCATTTATAACATAGGGAGACAATGTAAGCATTTTCTGGCATTAGAAATTTACGTGTTTACTAAAACATATGTACATACTCTTGGGGCAAAAAAAAACATGGTATCTTATAAACTGCGGCATCCACCGGACAGTTTATAAAATACTTGCATAAATCTTTCCACATCCACTTAGGTGCACAAATTGTGTTTTCCATGGACATTTTTGAAAGATGGGCTTTTCAAGTCCAGCTCAAGCTAAATATGAGATTTACAGAAGATGTGTTTGATTCCGACTCCCCACCATATTTTGACTCGCGGCCGAATAAGTGCTCTCCAGCAGTGACCAATTCAAAACAGTTAAATCTGGTAAAAGGTCACAATTGGGCCAACCCCACCATATTCTAGGATTATCACCTTCATCCCAGAGCAGCATAATGATATTCGGTTCTATCCCATCCTTTAAATGGATTCTACTTACTGAATCTGTCAGGTGGTTATTGCTAAGATTGGTAGCAATAGATGTTCTTGTCTGCTACAGTCTGCAGAGTTTTCAGACACCGCCATTTCCATAAAGATGGTCATGAATTAAATTGGTAGCCTTGGTAATAGCACAGAGAGAGTCTTCCTTTGCCAGCTAACTAGGTCTGGTTCAGATCTGGCTCTAACACAAAATTTGGGTCCAAGCAGCAGTATTTCTTCAGAAACCAAACCCCTCCCTTCCTTACAGACAGAATGAACCAGCGAGTTCCTCCAATCACAAGGATTCTCTTAACTTCTCCCAGAAGTTATATTCTTCAGTTTGGGTGTAAGATGTTCTGGATCATAACTTTTGTAGCTTTTGGGAAAGATAGGTCACATTGGGGGAACCAATTATATGTCTATATCTGCACATAAAAAAAAGCCAGAGTTTTTCCAGCCTTTGTTTTGTAAATCATTGTTGAATCTTTTTATCACTTTCTTTTCTGTTTATTTATTTAGATTTATATTCCGCTTTTCGCACTTTTTTCAGCACTTCAAAGCGATTACATTCAGGTACTTTAGGTATTCTGTTTTCTTTTATTCCTCATTCTTGTCTCTCTCTATTCTTTTCTCTCCTCTTACACCACCATTTCTGCTTTAATTTGTCTTTCCCCATCTGTTCTTCTTTTCCTCTGTTCTTTCAATCTTTGTTCCCTTCTATTCCTTCTTCCTCCTTCTGTCTTTCACCCCCGCTCATCACTTTCCCTCGCCTCTGGGCTATGAACCAGGAGACCAGGGTTCGAGTCCCACTGTCGCTCCTTGTGACCTTGCGCAAGTCACTTTACCCTCCATTGCCTCAGGTACAAAACTTAGATTATAAGCTCCCTAGGGATAGGGAAATACCTACAGTATCTAAATGTAAACCAATGTGATATCTCAGTATATAAAAAAAAAAATAATAACAACTTATAACATAAGAAATGCCAGGCTGGGTCAGACCAATGGTCCATCAAGCCCAGCATCCTGTCCCCAAGAGTGACCAATCTGGATCATAAGGATTTACCCGGTAGATCTTAATGGTGAGATCTATTCTCAGAAGTAAGAGATGGCAATCCCCAAGTCCAGCTGTTTAGTAATTGTTGATAGAGTTGTCCAAATCCTTTTTAAGCCTAGCTATACCAGTAACCTTAACCACATCTTCCAGAAACAAATTCCACAGCTTAATTGCACATTGACTGAAAAAATATTCTTAAGTTTGTTTTAAATCAGCTACTGGTTTAGTTTCACGGAGTATTCCCTAGTTCTCGTACTAAAACAGTAAATAACTATTTCCTATTAACTTGTTCCACACGTCTTATGATTTTATAAACCTTTATTATATACTAGGGATGTGCAATCGTTTTTCCCGAATTAGGCAATGTGAACGATATTGCCTAATTCGGAATGGTTCGGGAGAACCGAAAAATGATTGAATTTTTTCCATAATTTCGGGAAAAATTCATTTTTGAGTTAGTGCGCGCTAGCTTGAATTAGAGTGTGCTAACGGAAGTTAGTGCGCACTAACTCTAGATAGTGCACGCTAACCCGAAAATCGGGGCCTCCGAAAAAAAACAAAAACCCCAAACCACGGGAAAAATGAAATTCCCGCGAGGGGGCCCCGAAACGAAGCCCGACACAAACTTTTTACCCGAAGCACATCTCTATTATATCCCCTCTGTTTAGTCCTAGGGGAATTCTGCACTACTGCGGAGCGCATAATTTGCGCAGAATTGCCAAATTCTGTGCTGAAAATAGCAGAGGAGACCCCGGCATGCCATGAACAGAGTGCATCCTGCATGTCCCATGGGACGCGCTCCGTTTGCGGCAAAGATGAAGGCACTGGCGTGCTGTTCATGGCAAAATGGAAGGCCCCCATGTGCTGCAAACGGCGTGTGCTTTGCTCATGGTAAAGATGGACGGCCCCGGTGAGAGAGAATGTGTGTGTGTGTGTGAGAGAGAGAGAGCAGGAGGGTGTGAGAGAGCATGGGAGGTAAGAAAGGGGGAGATGCTTGAGTGTGGGTTTCAGAGAGAGGGAGCCTATATGAGAGGATGGGGTGTGGGGGAAGGGAGCGTGAGAGAGAGCAGGAGGGTGTGAGAGAGCATGGGAGGTAGGAGAGCGGTGGGGGGATACTTGTGTGGGTTTCAGAGAGAGGGAGCCTATATGAGGAGATTGTGAAAGAGTGTGTATGTGTGTGAGAGATTGGGAGCTCATGAGTATGTGAGAGTGTTGGCCTGTGTGAAGGGATTATGTATGTGTGAGACAGCCTGTGTGAAAGAGTGCGTGAGAGAGAGACATAGGTAGCCTGTGTGAGGATTTATGTGTGAGAGAGAAAGGGAGCTTGTGTGGGTGTGTATACAAGAGAGAGGGCCCTGTATGAGGGGATGTGTGTGTGCGAGAGAGTGAGGGAGCCTGTATGAGGGGGTGTGTGTATGTGTATTAGAGAGGGAGGTTCAGAGGGAGCCTGTGTGAGGGGCAGTACTGAGAACGGGGTCAAACTCTGGGACTGGCGATAGAGTGGAAGGGGTTGAGTCTAGAGCTGGAGGGGAGAGATACTGGCAGGTGGAGGAGTTGGGGCCTGAGAGGGCAAAGTGGCCAGGGGAGTAGGGAGAGCGATTGGAAGGGACACTTATAGTGAATTTCTAGGGAAATTCTGCTCAAAATATTTAAAATTCTGCATCTTTAAGTAATAACTTTTTTCTGTATTAATTTAAAATGTAATTTATTTATTTATTTTATTTAACATATTTCTATACCGGTCTTCATGAAGGGATTCATATCAGGCCGGTTTACATGGAACTTAGGGGAGTAACTAGTAAACCAAACAAGAGAGCCGAAGCAAAGTTACATATAACAAGGAGATAGAACTTGGGGGCTAGAGAAGCCAGGAAGTAGAAAGACAACAATTAACAATTAACTAGAAGTAAAATACATATGAATAGTAATGGGACTAGTGCGAACGTCCCATCAGTTGGATTTTTACTTAAAAGCCTGTCATGTAAATTGTGTTGTTTTTTGTTTTTTTTATTTAAAGTTTATTAATTTTCATTATATGACATACATCATAAAACAAAGGAAATACACTATTGATATGTGATACTTTAAGCAAAAACAATATAATTTATAATAACTGAAAAGCAAGTGATATCACATTATCACCATAATTTGGGGGAGAAGCAAGAAACTCATATAACATTACTAACACATTTGTTGTAAAAGTAAACATCTCAGAAGGATCCAGGAGATTATTTCATTTAACTAAGTCTAAGTCTCGGGGTTCGCAGCCTGATTTTTATCTACTAGGAAAGTTTCTAAGTGTGTGGGATCAACGAAACCAAATTTTTTCCCTTGGTAGTTTATCAGGCACAAGCAAGGAAACTTTAAGAAGAAGGAAGCACCTAATGCTAACACACGACCTCTTAAAGATAAAAAATATCTTCTTCTTACTTGAGTGGCTCTTGCCACATCTGGAAATATTTGGACTCTATGTCCACAAAACAATACATCCTTGTGTCTGAAAAACCTCCTAAATAAATTCTCTTTATCTAACTCGGCCAAACATGAAACAAAAAGGGTTGCACGACTATTAATCAAGTCCACAGATTCTTCAAGAAAAGTCGATACACCTGGAGAAGATACTGATTCTACTACATTTTGTTCTCCAGAATTTCTAGGTGACTTTTTAAGCAAATAATAAATTTTTGATACCTTAGGGATTTCCTCTTCCTCATATAACAAGTTCTCTCTCAGATATTTCTTAAACATCTCCCATGGGGAGAGGAGCCTAGTAATAGGGAAATTAATAATCCTTAGGTTTTTTGCTCTATGTAAGTTTTCAATATATTCAACTTCTTTTCGAATAGCTAAACTATCCCGAATAAAAGCATTTTCAGAATTTTGAATCATTTGAACTTTGAACTTTAGTTGTAATCGTCAACACTTCCTTCTCGCATTTATCAAGTTTCTTTCCCTGATCTTCAATTAAGGTACTATTTGTTCTTATTAAAGTTAATAAGGACTCATTCATCTTATTCACATTACTATCCAGTTTTAAAATCATGTTTCCAAGATCTGACATAGTAACATTACCAGGTAGTTTAACAGAACTGGTTAATATCATTTCTTTGGAATCAGCTAAAACTGATGTAATAGTATTCGCAGTCCAATGAACATTGACCTGTGAATTCAGGTCTAAGTCCCCTTGGGCCGCTCCTACCAGACCTCCGGTTGCGATCACCCCAGATGGTTGCATTGGAGACTTAGGGGAGCGTGAGAAGGAGAAGGGAGGAGGCTACCGCTTTCCAATTTCCACCTGATCCGGTTACCAGAGTTAACATCTTGGTGAGAGAGCTGAGTCGCTGGAGAGTGACGTCAGCAGAGACGCCTCCCGACTGACTATAAAAACTGCGGAAGGGCGGCGATATCGTGGGGAGCGTGAGAAGGAGAAGGGAGGAGGCTACCGCTTTCCAATTTCCACCTGATCCGGTTACCAGAGTTAACATCTTGGTGAGAGAGCTGAGTCGCTGGAGAGTGACGTCAGCAGAGACGCCTCCCGACTGACTATAAAAACTGCGGAAGGGCGGCGCGTCGCCTAAGCCGCGCGCGCGGCTTTGGCCGGCTTAGGCCGGAAGAGGCCAGAAGAGACCGGAGAGACTTTTCTTTTGTTTTTCCTATATATATGTTGATGGGTAGAAAGAGAAAAGCCAAAATCTCCACATCCTCTCCTTTGGATCAACAACTTAAAGGCCCAATGGACCATCATGTTGTGAAACTGATTGGAACGCCCCAAGAGGACAGCTTGGGAGAATCATCCTTGATCACCCTGAGTCCCGGCGATGGTCCAAAGTCTCCAAATTGTGTTATTTTGACCAATATAAAGTTTGCAGAAATTTGCAGAATTTTAAGTTTCCGTGCACAGAATTTTAAATTTTTTGTGCAGAATTCCCCCAGTTGTTTCTCCTCCAGATGTTTCTCCTCCAGATGGAAGAGCCCTAACCTGTTAAGCCTTTCTACATAAAGGAGCTACTCCATAAAGTTTATATTTCTTACTGCCCTTCTCTATATCTTTTACTTATTCCATTTTGTCCTCTAGACTCTCACTCCTTGCTCCCTCAGTCACCCCCTGGTTTCTCTTGTTTCTCCACCTGCTCATCCATCTTTCTTTCACCCCCAACTCATCTTTCATCCTACCCTTCCATAATCTCATCCATTCCTTCCCTTCTCTCATCCCACATTCCCTTCCCTTCTCCTCTCTCATTTTTCTTAAACCCTGTTACGATTCATGGGTTTCGTAGACCCTTGACCTGAGGAGATGGTTGTTACAGCCTGAAGGGTGAAGCTCCACCCCATCGGGAGGTGAGATCAGCTGCAGCAGGGAACACATTAGCAGAGAGAATGTCCTGCATCACTCCCATGTGATCGCAGGTTAGGCCAGAGTGGTGCTGTGAGACAGACCCCGAGGAGCGGAGAGTACAAGGACAGGGTCTACTGTAGGCAAGTTGCAGAGGCAGCCCAAAGAGGCAGGACAGTGCAGTAGCAGAGTCTCTGGTATGATGACGAAGGGCTGCCCCAAAGAGCAGGGAAGTAGGAGCAAGACACTCATATGTAGACAGAGACACTGCGTGAGCAGGTTGCAGGTGTAGAGACGCGGGCACTGCCCTGAGGAGCGGAGAAGTTTGAGCAGGTCGCTGGTGTAGAGACGAAGGCACTGTCCTGAGGAGCAGGGAAGAGCAGAGTCCAAGTGTCTGGTGGCAAGGCAGTTCTCAGGGCAACCCGAGGAGCGGGGAGGCCAGCAGGCAGGACTTCTGGAAAGCACAGGGACCACCCCAAGGAGCGGGGAAGTAATGAGATGTCTCCCAAGGAAGCGCATGTAGGCCTCCGAGGAGTGGGTACCCGAACCAGAGCCCAGCACCATAGGTAGAGATCTGAGATAGGCACCGACGTCCGAGAAGACAGGAACAAGCACCAGTAGCAAAGGAACTCGTTGCCAAGTCGATTAGCGTAGGCCAAGGGCGGTGCTTATAAATCCCAGCTTGTGATGTCATCAATCGGGGATGCCCCTGAGGTTCCCGCCATAGTGTCCTTAAAGAGAGACTCGGTGGCGTACAAGCGCGCATAGGAAGGCCCAGAGGAGGCATGGAGGTTGGCGGTGTCCCAGCCACCATGAGAAGTCTCGGGAGGCAGACGGCATGTGATGGCAGCGGCTAGTTTGTCCGGAGAGGAGAGCAGGACAGCACATGATGTGAGTTGGGTTGGCCGTGGCCGCTGGTCATAACAAACCTCATGCTTCCCTTCCATTTACCAACTATCATTGGCTCTTAATTGCTCGTAAAGACATCTCTCTCTCTCTCTCTCTCACACACACACATAAATGGGCATAGCGTCCATCGTGCACAGTGGTGCAAAGGCACCACCAACTCTAAAATGGAGTGTGCTGTGCACCACCAACTTGAGGATAAATTCAAGGAAATAGTCACCCAAATCAAAGAGCAGTATCTGGCAATTCAGTTGCCCTCAACAAACTGAGCAAAAGGTGTCATCAAGATGTTCCTACTTCACTCTTAAGTGTTCTTACTTCAAGAGACACCCCTTCTGGCAGTTCCGGAGAGCCATGCTCCACCTGTACTTCCATAACAGTTTCCAGCTCGAGGCTGGCAGCTCAAGAGGCATTGACCAAACGTTACAGAGGAGGTTCAACCAAAGTCTGCACCCAGAATTTTACCAACCTTGAGATCCAAAACCCCTCCAGTAGAGGGGAGAATCCATCTCTACTTGGAGGAGCGGCTCAAAATCACCAAAGATCACTTTGTACTCAAGATTGTGGAATCTGTTTACTGCTTGCATTTCTCCCATCTTCCGAAGCTTCCTCACACAACTTTCAGTCTAGCTCCATCTCACTCCTCACAGCCACACCTGGAAATGGAGTCATTTCTCAAACAGTGCATGATAGAATCTGTTCCACTTGACCAACATAGTCAGGGGTTCAACTCTTGCTGTTTCCTCATCCCCAAGAAACCCATTCTGGATTTACGAAGTCTGAACAAGAATTTACAATATAAATTTATAATACTGTCAGGCATTTTATTGTATGAGTTATAACTGTTTTTTAAAAAATAATATTATGTATGTATATGACTGTTATTCTCCCTGGACAATTTTATTGGAAGAGGTGGGCTATAAGATTTTTAAATAAATAAGAATCTATTGCAGGAGAAATTCAAGATGAACTCCCTCCATACCATTCTGCCCTTCATTCAGGGAGCAGAATGGATGTGTGCCTTATATCTGAAGGACACATATGGCCACATACTCATCCATCCATTCCATTAGCACTGCCAACACTTTGTGCTGGAATACTCTCATTGCCAGTACAAGGTGCTCCCCTTTGGACTCTCAATGGTACCGAGAGTTTTTACCAAGTACCTAGCTGTAGTGGCAGCACATCTCCATCATCAGGGCATCTATGCCTTCCCAGGTTAGTTACAGCACTTTTCCAAACAAGAGTGTTGACCTCCCCATAGAAGCCAATCCAACTTCTTCAGTCACTGGTTTTCCTACGGTAGTAAATTTCAAAAAATCAACCTTGATCCAATCCCAGAAAATCAGATTCATTGGAGCATGGATAAACTCTCTAAAGAGCATTTCTCTTGAAAGTTGAGCAGATGTTTTCCAGTCCCTAGCTCATTGGCTGATGAGCCATATGGTGGCAATGGTTCATGTGGCCCCTGTAACCCATCTCCACATGTGTGTCCTGAAATGAGGTCTCCTCAATCAATGGGACCAGTTAACTCAATCCTTGTCAACCCTGGTGAATATTCCACAGGAAACAAAAAGAGAACTCTGCTGGTGGATGGACACAGACATTTTATGGGAGAGAGCCCCCCGCCATCTGCTTCCCCATCAGATCACGTTAACAGATGCATCCATCAAGGGATAGAGAGGACACACAGAACTTGGTCATCAGTAAAACGGCAGTTCAAATCAACCTGTTGGAGCTCTGAACAATCACTCATACTTTAAGAACTGTCTCGCATCTCCTCAGTGGAAAGTGAATTCTTATCCAAACTCACAGTCAACAAGCGAGACTCTGTCAGGAGGCCATAATGATTTGGGAATGGGTGTATGACTTCCAAGTGTCAGGTGATCTGCCTTCCAGTAATTTATTTTTTTTATTTGATCAAAAGTATTTATAACCTGCACCTCTGTAGATTGGAGCAGGGTACAAAAACCACACATAATAAAAGCATTACATCATAAAAATAACCTACATTTTTTTTAAAAAGCAATATAAATCACAATGCACAGAGTCATAACAATAAAAAATACCTACTGGAGAGGATAGGCCTTAATTATAAAGAGGTCAAGCCTTTAAAGATCGTACCAGTGAAAGTCATGTCTATGTTGTGTGAACATCAAATGTAAATTTGAAGAGGTATTTTTTAAGTTCTTTTTGAACATTTTTGAGAGTTCAACATTGCACAAAGGAAACAGACAAGAGTTCCATAATAATGTTCCAGCCACAGAGAAAGACCTTTCCCAAGTCTCATCAAGGTGCACCAACTCAAAAGAGGGAACATCTAAAAGGCCCTGGTTTCTAACACATTAGTAAATTGATGCAGCAGGGTATTTTGACCTCATGAGTGGTCCCTGCATCAGTCAATGGCCGACAAGCTGTTCAGCCTGTGGGACATCCATTGATTAACCTCTTCATGTTGGAGGAAAATAGAAACACAGAAACATTTTGCTACATTTTCCAAGCAAACTTATATCCGCTCCAGATGCTTCTCTTTTTACCTAGAATATAGATCTCAAGTTTGCTTTTCCACCAACACTGCTAATAGCCAGGACAGTGCAAAAATTGCTCAAAGACTGGGTTCACTTGTTACTTATTGCATCAGCTTGGCCCAGACAAGTATAATTTTCATACTTCATATAATTGTCCATCAGCCCCCCAGATTCCTCTAGGGGCCAATCCGAGAGGAGGGCCATTTATATCATCTGAATGTTGTGCATGTAATGCCCCCCCTTGACTGCTTACCTTACAGTGCGTTCCTGGGTCCAGGACCGACCTGGCGGGAAGCCCCTTAGGGCAGACTTCATCGGTCCTCACATTCCTGGCACCTGGGGAAGAAGGTGTTAGTGGGTGGGATTTCCCTCGCTTCACCCCAGGAAACAAATGGGACTTTCAACAAGGCTGGCAGTATGTACAAATATATACAGGTTTAATAGACTATATAAGTATAGTCATGTATATGTATAGTCATGTATAGTCATGTATAGTCATGTATAGTCTATAGTATACAAATATATACAGGTTTAATAGACTTTATAAGTATATACATTTCTACATGACTGTACATTGCTAATAGGATGTCAAACAGCATATGTACCTACTCGTGGTTAATAGTCTCAGGTCACACAACTATAAACATTTCTACAAGGTAGCAAGAACATTTAATATTTGGCAATTTGGGGTTGTTGGCCCCCACAATATATCAACATGTAGAATAGAAGGAACCTCTTGAGTTCTTGCTTAATCAAGTGCTGTTATTATCCTCCCCCTTTTTTCCAAGTCTCAGCCATGTGACAAGATGCAACTGGTCACATGGTGGGCAGTGTTGTTGGGCATGGTGGCAGTGTTGGCCTGGGGGGGGGGGGGGGTCTGTTATATCTAAAGTGCTGCCATGTCCTTGGTACTACTTATGCTCTGCTGAAAGGTCCATGCCAATGCTGGGGTCTACACCCTCATGGGGACCTGACTCTGCCTCCTGGTCTATCACTGGGGTCCACACCCTCCTGGGGGACTGCTTGATCTGTCACTGGGGTCCCCTTGCTCATCTCTTGATCTGCCGCTTCCTCTTGTAAGACTTTTCGATCTGCCGCTAAGGTCCACACCCTCCTGAGGGACCACACAAACTACTTCTGGGGTCCCATTCCTCCTGGGGTACCGCTCACTGTCTGGATCTGCCTCTGTCCTTCGGTGGTTCTCCCTTGGTAGGAGGGTTTTTACTGACTTGAGCTTACAGTTCCACTAGGCTCATGGCTTGTTTAGCGTTCAGTAATTCCGGCCCTCTGCAGTCTCAGCTTTCAGAGATTTTAGCTCCGCTAAGCTCATGGCCAGTCATTCACTGTTACCCAGCCTGGATAGAACACATTCTCTCAGCCAAAAGGTCAAGACCCAGGCAGGACCATGGAAAAAGAATATGTGCACACCCTTCTATCCTGCCTGGTTTTTCTTCTCTTGTCTGACAACTGGGTACCCAAGGGTCTGACTCCCCTTGTTATTCAGGGTGAAAATCTATTTGTTTCCTAGGACTGTTGTTCAGTACAATTTTCTTACAAATCCCTCAGTCATTCAGAATTCTCCAATATAGGTCTTTTCCAGTTATAGTTCTGTAATTTAGGATTTAGCTATTTTATTTATTTTTTTATTTAAAAACTTTTCTATACCGTCGCTAAGTTAAATACCATCGCAACGGTTTACATGTAGGCACATAAATTAAGGTTGGTGAAATGTACTATCGTACATTCTAACAGGTGCCACTAGGTTCAGTTACAATATATCATAATACAAAAACAATTGATTTATTAGTAATGTAGTTTATGACCAAGTGTACCAGTCAGGTACTATTTACAGGTAAAAAATCATATTCTCTGTGTTATATAATTACGTAGGTTGTGTGTGTTGGTGCTCTTCTACATTTCCTATATATTGCAAGTTACCAACAATAATCAGGGGCTGTGACATGCAAATCCCCTACCTGAGACTCTGACTCATCTATTCAATAGTCATTTAAGCACCTTCACAGTAAGAGGTCTGGCAACCTTTTCAGTCTAATTCTGAGTTTCCTGGGCTGTTACATAGTTGCATTGTCCTCTTTTTTTTTTAATGGTGCGCTTGCTGATTGCATCCCTATCCTTGCCCAAAAAAGTTGAAGATGTATTGGTATCTGCCAGAAAGCCATCAATCAGAAGGGTTTATGACTTTAAATAGAAATAGTTTTTGTCCTGGTGTCAATGAAGTTTCCTGGATCTATTTTCTTATGAATTGCAGGAGCTGCTCCAGTACTTATTCTCTCTTTCCTCCTCTGGATTTAGTATGTCTTTGGTTAAGATGCATCTCAGAGCCACAGCAGCGTACCATGTTCATGTGGAGGGTAAACTGATATCCACTCATCCTTTAGTGTCAAGGTTTATGAGAGGTCTCTGCATATCAAACCTTCGGTGATCAAACCATCAGTTCCATGAGACCTAATGTGGTTCTGGTGCAGCTTATGAAGCCACTCTTTGAATCACTGGAGTCAGCTTCTTTAAAGTTTCTCACTTGGAAAGTGTTATTTCTTGTTGCAATCATGTCAGCCAGAAGAGTCAATGAGCTTCAAGCATTGGTGTATTATTCTACATATATGTAGTTCTTCCACAACAGGATGGTGCTCAAGGCCGGATTTAGGCATAGGCAACATAGGGACGTGCCTTGGGCACTAAATTGTGAAGGCGCATGAAAACTGGAACTCCCCTCACTGTTCTCTTGATTTCCGGGGGAAAATTCTCCTATGCTGAATTCTTTGTCTATGGGCACCTTAATTTTAAATCTGGCCCTTATGGTGTTCCACACCCACCCTGAGTTTCTGCCAAAAGTGGTGTCAGCTTTTCATATATGTAAATTGTTATTCATGTTGTTTCCAAGGTCACACACACATGAAGGGGGAAAAAGCTCTTCATTCATTGGACTGTAAGAGAGCCTTGGCTTACGACTGAAAGAGAACTCATTCACTCCTCGTAACTATTCATGTCTTACGATCCTAACTGCCTAGGCATAGCAATTGCCAAGTGCATTTTGTCCAACTGGCTAGCAGACTTTATCACAAGTTGTTATGATCTCACTGGCCTCTAGATTTCAGACTCCCTTTAAGGCTCAGCAGCTGAGAGCCATGGCTACAGTGGAGCACTTAATGAAAAAGCAACCGGGATCCTCATCATAAAGAGTAGGTCATTTATGAGCCATGCCTATCAAGGACATCTGCAAAGCTGCAATTGGGTCCTCAGTGTACACCTTCACATCCCATTACTGTCTGGACAATCAAGAAATGACAGCAAATTTGGGCGAGCAATTTTGTATAGCCTGTTCAAACAGTAGTCTACTCTCCATGGTGGGTTCTGGGTTGTTTTTTCAGTAAGTGCTCCACTGCAACCTTCAGCTTGGGACTCCCGATGTGTAATGGCTGATTCAGTTCTGCTTATCGAAGGAGAAAGCAAATTAGCTTACCATAAATGGTTTTCTTCATAGACAACAGGATGACTTAGTCATGCTTAATAGTACCCACCTGCCTCCCTGGAGAATTGTTAAAGCTTAGCTCTAAAATTGACTGAGCAGTGCACATGGAACTCCCACACATGCTTAGTATAGTAAAAGCTCTATGAGTTAAGACAGAAGAGCCCAATAGGTGCCGTCGAATGTTGTCATCCACATGTCATGGCTAATTCATCCTGCTGTTTTGGGAAAATGCCATTTACAGTAAGTAAACTTGCTATATAGATTTTTTTTGAGGACATCAAACTCATTCTCAGAGTAATTTTATAACAAGCTGCACAAGTTATGCATTGCAAAAATGTATGTTATGCCAGTTTTCAAAGTGAATGTATGTGCATAAGTTCACTTTGAAAATTATCCAAAATAACGCACATAGACTCACCCACACAAAGTTACACCTGCTTTTTTCATGTTCATTTACACACGTACGTTTTACAATCAAAAGTGTGCACTTAAATCTAAACTCTGCCTTTGGAACTCCTCCCTATTGTAGAAACAAAAGTATGTGCAAAGTTGGGTTACACAAAACCCGGGCAATTTTATAACAAGTAATTTATGCTTGTAAATCCATGACGTATGCCCATAAAAGGCTTTGTAAATTACCCCTTGTAACACTAGTACTATGAATAACATCAACATTTTGAAGGGAAGGAATAGTTTCAGTGTCATGGATTTGAAATAAACTCAGAAATTCTTCTTGCTCTCATTTGATCTTTAAGGTTATTTGAAAACTTCCATGTGTGTGAAGGATGCAGCATTCCTCGCTGTCTGATGTATGAAATTTATTTGGAAACCTGTGGTCAAAGTGGTTTGAATCAAGTGAACCCAGCCACATTTGGAAAGGTAAAAGGAGGAGATACTGTTTTATGTCTTTTTTTTTTTTTGGTACATACTATGCATGGAGTAGATGGAGCCTTGTCAAATGGAATAATAAAAATAAGATCTGTCGTAACAAAGGTATGCTCGTGCATTATGAGCCGTTTGCATCTAAGAAGTGTGCATATTTATATTTTAACAACCACAGACAGGCCCGGCGCGACCTGGTGTGCATACCGTGCATTTACATGGGGTGGAACACCTGGGAGGGTGTCTGGCCAGCGGCAGCAGGAGAAGCCACAGGGCCAAGGTGGAGTCCAACCCACTGGTGGCTGAAGAAGGAGCCACCAGCGGTATTCAATCCACTGGCGGCTGAAGAAGAAGAAAGGCCGCCAGCGGCTGAAGGAGAGGCCTGCTCCCCCTCCCCAAGCAGGAAGGCTGTTGGGCTGTGGTGGAGCTCATCCCACCATGGCCTGATGACAATAGGAGGCCTTGTGTATATATATCTGTGAGCTTGTATGTGTGTGTGAGTGAGAGACTGTGTTTGTCTGTGAGAGCCTGTGAGTGTGTGTCTGTGTGAGAACCTATGTGTTTGTGGGCCTATGTGACAGCCTATGTGTCTGTATGAGTGTGTGTGTGTGTGTGTGTGTGTGTGTGTGTGTGTGAGAGCCTATGAGCCTGTGAATGTGTCTGTGAGAGCCTGTGTGCTTGTGTGTGTGTTTGTGAATGTTTGTGTGCCTGTGAGAGTCTTTGTGTCACATATAGACTCTCACAGGCACACACACACACAAACAATGGTTCCGTGAGGGAGAAGGAGCCTGTGTATGTGAGAGAGAGAAATTTGTGAGAGAATGAATGTGTTATTGTGTGTGTATGTGAGAGGGAAGATAAAATTTGTACGGCCCTACCTCCCCCTATCCACGATGATCTCAGGGTGACTAGAAATCAAAAGATCCCAGGTATGGAGAGCAGGAGATTTTTAAATTCTTATTAGTTTTAATTATTTGGTGTAATTTGATGTTTCTGCTCTTTTGAAATATTTAATTTTGGGGTGGAATAGAACATTTTTTTAATTATTGGATTTTTTATTCATCAGATGTTTTGAAATATTTTATAAGTGTTTGGGAAATTTTGGATACTCTTATTCATTAACTGGTTTGAAATATTCTTTTTACAAATATGATTTTACTATTATGATTGATGCTTTATATTAGGGATGTGCATTCATCCTAATTTGGGGAGCCTGAAACCCGAAGGAATTTTTCCCGAAATTTCGGGAAAAATTTGTTTTCGGGTTTAGTGCGCACTAACTCCACACATTAGTGCGCACTAACTCCCATTAGTGTGCGCTAATGAAAAAATGTTAGCGTTAGTGCATGCTAAAATGAAATTCGGGTCTCCCCGAATTTTAAAGTCCCGAACCGCGGGAAATTTCATATTTCCTGCGGTGGGCCGAAAACGAAGCCCGAACCAATTGGTTCGGACGTCACACATCCCTACTATATGTTTCTTAGTTTTATTATTAAATGTCTTATAAAGAATGGTAATGTTTCTGTTTTTCCATTGTTGCTCTGCATGTAGAGGCTGGCTTATGGGTGCCAGTTCAGTTCCTCTCAGCACATTTCTGTTTATACTTTCTGGTCTTTTTGTTCTGTATTTGGTGAGGTTCTGTCTGCTTTCTGCATATGTGACAGAGGTGAGGGGATGGGGGCATGTCAGTTTTTAAAAAGATAGATTGCAGGAGGGAGCTGGGATTTATTTGATGGGCCTGGACAGAGACTGAATGAATCAGGGGGGGCAGCACAGTAATTGTTCACACAGGGCAGCAGAAGACCTAGCACCAGCCCTGACCACAGAGTCTAAGCATGTGTTTCCACTTACAAAATGTTCAAATATTTAAACATTCGCTCAAATACAGAATTTAGACAACTTTCAGTAGTGACTGCTTCTCAAATTTGACGAATAAAGACATAGTCTGTGATTAAAACATTATTCCTGTGTATCTTATTCCTGTGTATTATTCCTGTGTATCTTAGAAATACTGATACATGTTGTGCACCTTTTGGACGAACCCTCCGTCTGCATCACATAGTAGATTATCAAATATTATATGCGTGACTTTCACTATCCCTTTCCTGACAACATCACTAACGTTCAGAACTGGTGAAAGAAAGCCCATGTGATGTCACCAAGAAGAAAGGACAAGAGGCACAAAACACTTGCCCACACATCAGTGACCACATTGCATTTATACTGCCATACTCCACAGGATACAATGGGAGAAAAGAAAAACAGAAATCCTTAAGATGGAAAATGTACTTTAATACTTAAACCAAACGTACAACTGCAACCATTTTTTTTGGCCCATATCCTTCTGAAAGTTAAACATAAGCAACTAAAGTCATATTTTTCTATCAATTCCACTAATTTTTTTCTCTCCATTTTATTTTTCAGCTTGTACGTTTAGTTTTCCCAGATCTTGGAACCAGGAGACTAGGTACAAGGGGAAGTGCCAGGTATTTATTTTTCTCATTATTTCAAACTCAGAATTGCAACTAGGGTTTCTCACAGACTGTAAAACACACATATGTAACCCCCAGCCTAGCTGGCTCACTATGAACTAGGGCACTCAACATTTGATACCAGGGCTAAGTTATACTCTCCAATCAGCCACTCTCCCTATTCCTCGTCTAGTGGATTGTTTGTAGGGGGTTAAGTTAACCCTCAAAACCCTCGGCGTTCCGCATGTTGATCTCCAAGTGGAAATAACCTGAAGGACACTTGAATGGTATTCCAACATATAATCTTTATTGAAACACTTGCTCAGTATGAATGACCTGACACATAAATACACTTATTTATTTATGCATTTTATATTCCACAGCTTCCAAAACAAATCTGTACAGTGTGGATTACACTCATAACATTCATTTTTTTTAAAATTTAATTTATAGTTAAATTGTAGGCATTTTCTTGTCTTCAGAGGTTCAGAGGACTTACAGTCTAAGGCTTTTTTCCTCATTCTGTGTCTATGGGAAAGAAACCAAGGGGTTCATTTTCAAAAGGATTTACATGTGCCTAAGGGCCTGATTTACTAGGGTATTTCTCCCATTCTGTATATATGGGAAAAATTCTTAGTAAGTGAGGCCCTAAGTTTGTACTTGAGGTGAAGTGACTTGCCCAAGGTCACAAGGAATGGTAGTGGCTTCCCTGGGTTACAGCCCACAGCTTTAACCAGTAGGCTACTTCTCCACACCACTTTTTCCTTTTTAAGTCCATTCTCCAGAAATAAACACTTTGACCAGTAACTGTGTGGTCCTTCTTCTTTGTTACTGTGATTCTGACTATTCTCTCTTGAAATTAGGGATTTCAAGGACACTGAACAAAGATACTCCGTACAGTTCCGAGTTCCCTGTGAATGATGCTTGAATGTTACTGATACTCTGATCTGTTCCATTCCTCTTTTTTTTTTTTCTGTAGTAATGGATAGGTACCTGCCATTCTCTCTTCTTTCCACTAGATAACATCTGCTGTGGGTAATCACCACTTTGGTGCCACTTCTCCTCACTCTTGTTTCCTCGGCCTCAGCTGGTCAGTGAATTAATATCCTCTCCTCAACCCTCAGATGAGAACCATCTGGGAAATACCCAGAGAAAAGGAAGAAAGGAAGGGTAGAAAATATTTTCAACCGAATCTTCTATAATCTCAAAGGTCAAATCGATTAGAAAGTCTCTCAAAATCCTTATCCCACTGAGTTTGGCTTAAGGTTTTCTCCAGAGACCTGAAAAAATAGTCCTCTCCCTTAAATTTCAACACAAAAATCCACAGCTCTTCTAAGGTTATCTGTCTGATATAGATACAGGAAACAACCTTTACAGCAGCTTCACATCACGAGGGTGTTTGTGGCATGGATGATATGTTCTTTTCTCATCTAGTTGCAAAGACTTTCTATAAGACCACACCTTTGCATGGATCCTACTGGGAACCTACCCATATAAAATACCTTGCATTATATAACTGTGCTCACAGATATCTTGGTAATATTATGCATCCTTGTTTCAAAATAAAAAAGTGTATGACTATCTTTCACATTGACTTAATTTGTATCATAGACAAGTAGCTCAAGTTGCCAGAGGTTAGGGCTGTTCAGCTTGGAGAAGAGACAGCTGAGGGGGGATATGATAGAGGTCTTTAAGATCATGAGAGGTCTTGAACGAGTAGATGTGAATCGGTTATTTACACTTTCGAATAATAGAAGGACTAGGGGGGCATTCCGTGAAGTTAGCAAGTAGCACATTTAAGACTAATCGGAGAAAATTCTTTTTCACTCAACGTATAATAAAGCTCTGGAATTTGTTGCCAGAGGATGTGGTTAGTGCAGTTAGTGTAGCTGGGTTCAAAAAAAGTTTGTATAAGTTCTTGGAGGAGAAGTCCATTAACGGCTATTAATCAAGTTTACTTAGGGAATAGCCACGGCTATTAATCAAGTTTACTTAGGGATTAGCCTCTGCTATTAATTGCATCAGTAGCATGGGATCTTCTTAGTGTTTGGGTAATTGCCAGGTTCTTATGGTCTGGATTGGCCACTGTTGGAAACAGGATGCTGGGCTTGATGGACCCTTGGTCTGACCCAGCATGGCAATTTCTTATGTTCTTAAATCAATATGAACTTTGACATTATTTTTAATCATCTATCATTGATAGTCCAGAAGAGATTAAATACGTATAAATTATGCCCTTTTCTTTCATATATATTGTTTTATCTTATTCTTATGTATAAGAAAAAGGCATCATCTATATACATCTTTAATGATGGGCTTTTCTGAACTATCATTTATAGATGATTAAAAATAATTCTAAAGTCCATAGTGATCTAAGCCATTTGAGTTACATGCCTATGATACCAGTAAAGTCAGTGTGAAAAATAATCACCAGCTCTTTTTTTTATGTTTTGAATTTATGTTTGAAGAGCAGGGTGTTTGGGGGCTTCTTTTGTCTTGGTTTATGAATCCTTGTTGGACAAAAAAATGAAAATTAAACAAAAATTAAAGAACAATGAAATGGGAAAAGAAGGGTGGCCTCCTCATGTTGCAAGCATCTCCTACGGTCTGTGGTGCATTTCAAGGAATGCGCACAGCTGGAAGGAGGTCAATATGCATGCCAGGCTCAGATAGGGCAGGGTGGTCTCCTCGTGTTGCAAACATCTCCTGCGATCTATGGTGCATTTCAGGGAATGTGCACAGCTGGAAAGAGGTCAGTATTCACGCCAGGCTCAGATAGGGCAGGGTGGTCTCCTCGTGTTGCAAACATCTCCTACGATCTATGGTGCATTTCAGGGAATGTGCACAGCTGGAAAGAGGTCAGTATTCACGCCAGGCTCAGATAGGGCAGGGTGGTCTCCTCGTGTTGCAAACATCTCCTGCGATCTATGGTGCATTTCAGGGAATGTGCACAGCTGGAAAGAGGTCAGTATTCACGCCAGGCTCAGAAAGGGCCACTAATTGTTTTGGTGCAGTAATATTTACAGAGTAAAGTTGAATTCAAGGCAGTGGATGACTTTCGCTGCCTGCTGAGGAAGGAAATTACCTACAAAATTGTTATATTATGAAAGATGAATCTGTTCTTGCTAGTGATGGGAATGTTGACAAAGATCTCATTAAGGGACCAGATTACCATAAACGCCCTTTGGCACAACAGGATGTGTATTTGACATGAGGACAAGAATAGACAAGGCAGCAGAAATATGTAAAATAAGGGAAAAGAAAACATTTTTTGTGAGAACTTCCCTTTAAAATGATTTAATGCTGCACTCATTTGATGAAAAAGTATCATGTATGTTGTGCCCTTGCTCCGCAATTTCCTGGTCATTGTCTTTCTCCCTCCAGTTTATGAAATTATCTTCTTTTAAGATACCGGAGCACACAGCTTGGCGTTTACAATCCATTTTACTGAAATAGAAGAAAAGTTGTCCCAATTAAGAAATCAATTATGTTCGAAATGAAGATAATAGAGAAGGGATTTGTGCATAATCATTTTATATAAATTCACCTTTCACTCTTCCAATGTTTTCAAAAGTACTCATTGCTGTAGTTCATCTTAATTATTTGCATGGCTGTATCCTTGAAGGGGGATATTATCTTCTGAATTTTTAATAAGAGATTTTTAGGATCATGTTAATGACATCATAGTAACTGTAGGTCCTGAGGCAAATACATCCATCTTTTCTGTAATTTCCGTTCTCTCATTGAAAATACAGATGTTTGAAGGGATTTATTTTAATTCCAGTTTTACTGTCATTTGATAAATTGAGGTTAAAGGGGCACTTGAGCTTCCTTGTCTCAAAAGAACACTGGAGAGATAACACAAGGCTCCTCTTTTTTGTTTGTCTATTTTTGTGTGATTCTGCAAATGCAGAAATTGCTGCATAGTAATATAATGTTTCTCTTTTATCATTTTCATATTAAAGTGTATTATTTTGCATTAATATTCAAGTAAAGAGAGAGAAATATCTATCTACGGTTCAAAATAACATGCTTTCCTTTTCGAAAGCAAACAAGAATTTAGCATAGACAAAATGCATAGGATTAAGAAGCACTAGAGTAGATTTTCAAAACAGCGAGCGTACATGTGCGCACGCTACCCAGCACGCGCACATGTATGCCCGATTTTATAACTTGTGCGCTCAGGCACGTGCATGTTATAAAATCGGGGGTCGGCACACGCAAGTGGGGGTGCAGAATTGTGCACCTTGCGCGCGCCGAGCTGCGCCGCCTTCCCCAGTTCCCTCCCAGGCCGCTCCAAAATCGGAGCGGCCTGGAAGGGAACTTCCCCTTTCCCCTAACCTTCCCCCTCCTAGTCCTACTCTCACCCTCCCCAAAAATTGTATCTCACCTTTTGCGCCTGCCTGGAGGCAGGCTCAGGTTGCGTGCACCGGCAGCCTGCCAGCACGCGATCCTCCAGCACATCGGCAAACGGTTGCTGTGTTGGAAGCCTCTGGCCCCACCCCTTTAGTAAAGCCCCGGGACTTACACGCATCCCAGGGCTTTACGCGTGTCGCCGGGCCTTTAAAATCCAGCCCATTATGATTGCCTTCAAGGGGTGGACAAGCTTTTTATTTTCTATGAAAGAACCAGTGACAGAAGACATTCGTGCACTTTTATTCCTAGAAGGAAGTGTTAGAGAGAACCAGGATTTAATATTAAATATTATTTAATATGTGAATTCATGATAAGTATTGAACTATGAACACGAAAAGTAAGTGACATGATCAAGAGAATATGAAGTGGATTTTCAAATGGTTTAACAGGAGAGGAATTATCTTCTTCTGTTGTTTTCCATCAGGTACTGTTCCTTTTCTCCTCTTCCTGTTTTTCCCTCTCTCTCTCGCCCCTTTTCTCTTCCTATCTGCTCCCTCTTCCCCCCCCACCCTGGTTTTTTGTAATTTCCTCTTTCAGTTATATTGTAAACCAGCATGATGTACCCATGAATGTCGATATATAAAAGCTAATAAATAAATAAATAGTGGTTAGAGAAATGGACTAAGAACAAGGGAAACCAGTGTCCAAGTCCCAAGTCCCTACGGCCAATGCTCCGTATAATCTTGGTCAAGTCATTTTACCACCTATTGCCCCACCAAGTGTCCACAGATTGTAACGTTGTGGGGGCAAGGACATTGTACCTGAATTCTCACAATGATATATAAGCCTTTACTGTGCTTCCTTTGAAACGATAAGCTAAAAATAAAAAAATATATCATTAGAAAAAAATTACTAACCAGCTAACTTCAGGAGTTACACAGTTAAAAATCCCCCCTTCTGACTGGCTAAATTTATCTCTTAAAAGGGGCATGGCCAGAGGTATGGCCAAGTCAGTTCTTCATTGCTAGCCGGTTAGGTTACCCTGTTAAACTGTGAGTGGAAAAAAAAAAAAGCAGGTCTAAATCCAGTCAGGGAAACGCTGTTCCCCTAAATTGGCTCAGTTTAGAGCATTTTTAGTTGAAAACCTAGCTGGTTAGATTTGGCCAAAAATCCAGCTAAGAATAACCAGGTAAAATTATTGGTTCTCTTTCCTGCTCGGCAAGTTTTTAGATGTGAACCCATTTGCTTTTTTTTTTGGGAAGTTGCTACAGAATCTAACCAAGAGTCTTGGTTTTTCGCCAAGGCCTGTAATTATCTGTGATTCTACGCACGCAGAATTTGCAACAAAATATTCCCTTTGCTACGGGTTGTTTTTTTTTTCTGCTACAGAGCATGCCCTGTTTAAAACTATTTCATATACATTAATATAAAAAACATGAAGGGTAGATGATGTCCTTCTTTCTATTTGAATTAACAACAATCTGCAAAACTTCAATGGCAATACCCCTCAAATTACAATTACCAAAAAATATTTTCAGTATGTGAGGGAAACTGTAACATACAGTATTAAATTCTTGGTCAATTATTAAAATATCGGGAATTTGTGTCAGAGTATTCAGTGCTGCAATCTCCTGGGCTCTTGCCCACAAAGGGCTACAACCCGTCTCATATACGTGCACTTATTGTAACGTCATTTTCCTGTCGATAGCAGGGCTGAATTAGCCATGCTGTCATGGGATCTGTCAATCAGGCCCGGGAGGCGGAGCTTGTCAAAGCAGAGAACAGAGCTTTGCTCTCTGCGGCTGCGCATGTGTTCCCGCGCAGGAAAGTAACGGAATCTCCTCAGTCTGTTTTTTCCGCGAGCGGGAACGCACGCGGAGCTGATATCTCCTCAGTTTAAAAACAGATTTAAAATGCCGGGTTTCAAACCCTGTAATTGTGGTAAGACAATGTCGTTCACGGTTACAAAAGTCTCGGACCACATCACAATCGAGAGGATTGTGAGTTTTGCTCTAGGATGTCACCTAGAGCATTAAAACAAAGGGCCTATAGACTTCAGGAACTGTTTGCCTCACGAGAGCCGTCGGAGGCTCACTCATCGCCTGGCCCATTACCTTCATCGGCTCCTTCAAAACAGAAAACTTTCTCGTCGGATGCTAAATCCTTCACTCTAGGAGGTAAGGGAAAACAAAAAAGACGAAGGCCAATGGATTTTCAAAAATCCTCAGTGCCTATAGAGCCGCAACATACATCAACGGAGAAGGAAGCCTCGGCGCCGACAACTTCTGCGCCTATGGCGCCGTCTGCGCATGATATCATATCTGCGCCGAAGATGGAGTCTGTGCACAACCTAGCGCTTCCGGCGCGCATGGCACAGAAGAAACCACGGCGCCGGAGAAACTTACGTGTACGGCGCCGACTGCAGAAAAACGTATGCGCACGGTGCCGAACACATTGGCGCCAATAACCCTTGTGCGCGCGGGATCAAGAAGATACGCGCATACAAGTACAACTGCGCACAAATCTACTTCCGCGCACAAGTCTATAACTGCGCATACGTGCATGCCTGCGCATAACTCTATATCCGCGCATAAATCTAAATCAGCGCATAGAACAAAATCTGCGAGTATAAGCCACAATTATTCACCTCAGAACTTAAGGACAGAGTTTAAACGAAAACGATACTCTTCACACAGCCCTTCTTCGGAGGCTGAAGCCACAGATACTCATTCATCATCTGATGACTATCATAAGTACTCAAGTCACTCCCATTTTAAAAAATTAAAAAAGAGGAGTGTTACATGGGAGATAAGTCCTTCGACTTCTAAATCATCTCGTAAAGTGCCATCTACTGCCTACTCAAAAAGAGCAGTGGTACATATTTCTTCCTCTAACACTTCTTCAGATTCGGAAGAATTAAGAAATACTTCAGTCAATAAAATACAAAAGGATGGGGAAGTTCCAGCTTCACTGCAAACAACTATCCCATTACAACAAGCATTCGTATGGTAATGCCCTCTCATACAAGAGAAGCATTTTTTCAATTGTCTCAATCGTTAGCAGGATTTTATGAGATGCTGCAATCATCATTCAAAATGACTAATATTGATGATGACAATGCTACGAAACATAAAGCACAGTCTCATGAAGAGCAGTCGGCAGAGCCACCGACATCTCCCATGATAAACCAACCAGCCTCGCCAAATCAGGTACATGATAAATCTTTTGATTCTCCTTCAATACAAACATCCCCATCATCATCGGTGGGATGTCTGTCGGATCTGCAGGACCAACTACAGGAGCCGTATTCCCCTCCTGAAGACCTTACATACCCAAAATTCCTAGAAAAAATGGGTACCATTCTACATCTAGAGGTCCAAAAAGAAGCAGACCCTAGAACAGAAACTCTTGGTCTGCTAAAGATTTTTGATACTCAAGTGGAACCAACATCTCTTCCACCACAAGAAATCCTGCATTCAGTCTTATCCTGGGAAACACCTTATACAATTGCAGCAGTTTCCAGGAAAACAGACATAAAATTTCGTATGAAAAAAGCGTCACTATACACTCTACCGCAATTACCTCACGCATCCATTGTAGTAGAGTCGGCGTTGCAAAGATTCAAGAAAACAAAGTTGCATACCACTTTCCCACCGGGGAAAGACAACAAATATTTAGATGAGTTTGGCAGGAAAATATTTCATAACTCAATATTAACTGCACGAATTATGCAACATCAGCTCAACATGGTACAATATCTATATGAGTCATACAAGCTATGAAAGGTATACATTCCTCAGTGGCGGAACAAATACCTCAGCCTCTTCATGATATGGAAGAGTGTTCTCGACACCTCTTGAGGTCAATCTATGAAGCACATGAAACATCATCCAGGGCATCTGCAACAGCCATTGCAGCCCGAAGACTAGCATGGATACGTTCAAGTTCAATATGTGAAGACTTGCACGAAAAACTAACAAACCTCCCATGTACAGGAGATAACCTGTTCGGAGAAAGATTTCAGGACGCAGTAAGTAAATTAAAAGAAGAAGCTCTAGCAGTACAATCTCTAACATCGAATCCTATTTATCGACTACACGTCGTTATGTGGGATCCACTCATAGGCAACCATATGCCAGAAGACCCTATAGATCTTATCAATCTTTTCGTACCCAGCCATACCCAGCTTACCAGCGTCCTGCTCCACAAAACAATACATCAAATCAACGAAGAGGTAAACCACGTAACCAGAGACAGCAGGCACAACAGCCGACTGCTGCAGCAAAAGCTACTTCGTCTTTTTAGTTACTCAGCCGCCACCACAACATCAAGCTCCTCCGGGCAGAATTCATTCTTGCCTGAAAGCATGGGAAACAATAACATCAGATCAATGGGTTCTGGAGATAGTACGTCAAGGTTACCAACTACAATTTGTCACAAAACCCATCTTGCCTCATCTTTCCACACTCAAAACTCACAGTTCCCATCCACAACTGGGGGAGGAAATTGCTTTACTTCGCAAACAACAAGCAATTCGACAAATCCACCCACACTCCAAATTAGCAGCATTTTATTCTCCGTACTTCCTCATACCCAAGAAGTCGGGGGGACTTCGCCCCATCAAGGAGAAATTCAAAATGGTGTCTTTGAAGTCAATTCTTCCTCTCATTCAGACCAACGATTGGATGTGCTCCATCGATCTGAAGGATGCTTACACGCACATTCCAATCCATCCATCCTCGTGGCGTTACCTATGCTTTCGCTACAGGCATCAACACTACCAGTACAAAGTTCTTCCCTTTGGCCTTTCGGCTGCACCCAGAGTATTCACCAAATGCCTGATAATGGTGGTGGCTTATCTCAGGAAACAAGGTATAACCATCTTTCCATATCTGGACGATTGGCTCATAATAGCCTCAACTCCAAACATCTTACTGGATCACCTCCATCAGGTGATACACTGTTTGCAAGAACTAGGGTTGGTGATCAATTTTCAGAAATCACACCTACAACCAACACAACAGTTGCAGTTCATAGGCACATGCCTGGATACTACGTGCAACAGAGCATACCTCCCAGTCGACAGAATATCACATTTCCGTCAACTTCTACATACCTTGAAACATACTCAGAGGCCGTCAGCAAGACAAGTCTTGGTAATTTTGGGCCACATGGCAGCGGCGAACTTCACGGTTCCCAACACCAGGTTACACATGAGACGCCTACAATGGGGTCTAAAGCGCCAATGGAAACAGCATTCACAACCATTGACGCAGAGGGTATCGCTGACCGCAGAAATGAAAAAAGATATAGCATGGTGGCTCCTAGATTCCACCCTGTCCAAAGGAGCGTTGTTCAGCCCCCCCTCCTCACAATGCAGTCCTAACCACAGATGCGTCTCGCAAGGGATGGGGTGCACACCTCGAGATTTACGAAACCCAAGGGTTATGGACGATCTCAGAACAGAATCTACAAATAAATCTACTGGAACTCAGAGCGATTCGCAATGCATTGCGAGTCTTCCAAGACCACCTGAAAGGGCGCAGGGTCATGATCTACACAGACAACCAAGTAGCGATGTTTTACATCAACAAACAAGGAGGGTCCGGTTCATGGTCCCTCTGCAAGGAGACCCTGACAATCTTCGAACATGCTCACAAGAATTGCATACATCTCCAAGCAACTTACTTACCTGGAATTGCAAACACAAGAGCGGACAGATTAAGCCGCATCTTTCATCCTCACAAATGGACACTCAATACAGAACTAGTCCAGGACACATTTCTGCAGTGGGGAACACCTTCGATAGATCTCTTTGCAACAGAGACCAATGCACAGGTTCCCAACTTCTGCTCCATACGACCAAGCCAGTTCAGGATCGCCCAAGATGCCTTCCTCATTCCGTGGACGACAGGCCTTCTCTATGCCTTTCCTCCCATACCTCTCATAACAAGAACAATTCAGAAGTGTATAGCGGACAAAGCTCAACTGATACTCATAGCCCCAGCCTGGCTGAGGCAGCCATGGTACAGTTTCCTACTTCGACTATCCATCAAGGATCCAATTCTATTACCGAATCGTCAAGATCTTCTCAGCCAAGATCAAGGAATACTCCTACACCTGCTACACTCATCTCTACACTTGACAGCTTGGAGACTGAAAGGCTCCTTCTGACTGAACAAGGAGTTTCCACTTCAGCACAATTCATTTTGTTACAATCAAGGAAACTCTCAACCAGGAAAAATTATAGCTATAAATGGAAATGCTATTCTGCCTGGTGCACTTCCAAAGGTGTACCACCATTGGACTGTTCCCTGGAATTGCTCATTGATTATCTTCATACACTATATGTAGCTGGTCTAGCAACATCATCCATCAGAGTTCACCTCAGCGCCATAGGCGCCTACCATAGACCAATCAATGACATTCCTATATCCAATCACCCATTACTGACTCGTTTCATAAAGAGTTTAACACACATTCGTCCTCCGATATCCAAACCTCCAGTTCCATGGAACCTCAACATAGTTCTGGAACAGCTCATGCTTTATCCCTTTGAACCCATGGACTCGGCACACATTAAATACCTCACTTGGAAGGTGGTATTCCTGGTTGCAGTAACTTCAGCACGAAGAGTTAGCGAGTTACAAGCTTTGGTCCATTATCCTCCATACTTGCAATTTCATCACCAGAAGGTAGTTCTACGGACTCACCCGTCCTTCCTACCCAAAGTAGTTACCCCATTCCATCTCAATCAGACAATGGAATTACCAACTTTTTTCCCTAAACCGCATGCAAATGATAGGGAAAAGCTACTGCACACACTGGATTGTAAAAGAGCTTTAACGCACTACAAAGACAGAACGAACTCGGACTCCCGTGTTTCTCAACTCTTCGTCTCCTTTGACCCAAAGGCACCTGGACTACCAGTGGCTAAACGCACCATCTCCAGTTGGATAGCGCAGTGCATCAAATTCTGCTACGACAAACAGAATTTACATTTACAATCTACTCCTAAAGCTCACCAAGTTAGAGCAGTAGCAACCTCCTTAGCACCCCTGAAGAATGTGCAACCCATAGACATTTGCAAGGCAGCTACATGGTCATCACTGCATACCTTCACATCTCATTACTGCCTTGACCAGCAAACAGCCACTGATGCGAAGATAGGGCAAGCAATACTGCAATCTCTATCCTCCTGTCCACGGTGACTGCCACACTGTCAAAGATCACGTCCAAACACACATATCATAAATTACGTGATCGGCAGCTGGGGACTCCCATGACAGCATGGCTAATTCAGCCCTGCTATCGATGGGAAAAAGCAAGTTTGCTTACCGTAAACGATGTTTCCGTAGATAGCAGGATGAATTAGCCATGCTGACCCACCCTCCTCCCTGGCAGTCACCTAGTCTTCGACTACACTACAGCTTAATTACAGACTGAGGAGATTCCGTTACTTTCCTGCACGGGAACACACGCGTAGCCGCAGAAAGCAAAGCTCTGTTTTCTGCTTTGACAAGCTCCGCCTCCCGGGCCTGATTGACAGATCCCATGACAGCATGGCTAATTCATCCTGCTATCTACGGAAACATCGTTTACGGTAAGCAAACTTGCTTTTACTTCATCCCGTTTAATATGGTTTTTTTGCTTTTACTTCATGAGTGAAATCTTTTCTAAATATTACCCTTTAAAATACCCTTAAGTGAATTTCTCTCAATATTTTGATACAACTTATCTCTTTTTTGATACTATCTCTGATGCTGTTTAGCATGTTATGTGCACTGTCTCTAGCTGAAAACACCCCCTCCCAGCTTGGGTACACCCGCCATAGGGCCTGTATAGCCAGATGGCTTATCCGGGGCCCTCCCCACCCAGCTGCGTCCAATGACTAGGGACCTTTCAGGATTCTATGTATGGCACATTTCAAATTGTCCAAGAATAGGTCCTGTCCCATATCTGAGAGATGTACCCCGTCATTATGAAACAGTACTGAGCAATCCACACATCCAGAGGTGGTGTCTTATGTGCACACCACACCGGTGCTCGACAAAAGTACCAATTTGCTTGTATAATTTCTTCATCCAATGTGTCCAGAGTGGCAAGTTGAAGAACTGGCGGCGAGGGATGATCTCCAATCGGACGAGCGTGGTGCTGGGCATCAAGGACAGGATGACTGCGATGTCATTCCTCATATTATCTAGGAGCAGGCATCCAGGTGTGACTCCTAGGTCATTGTCTCCAAGGTATATGATTAATACCTCTGGACGGTCAAATTTAGTCAATTGCTACCGTATCAGGGGATCCAGCTGATCCGAACACATGCCCTGCGACCCAGCCATCGCACTCTGCTGTCCCTTGGTGTAACACCCAGCTGATGGCCGAGGGTATTTTTCTTCGCCCACTGCTCCACCCAAAATACAAAAGAGTGTCCCGTGATCCCTTTTGCTCAATGCCGCGTCGAAGGACCTGAAAGATATAAAGCATTAACAGCAATGTCGCAGGTCTATAGGAGAATACGATGGTGCCATCTCGTGAGTCACTCCCAATATCTACGGTGAAATGGGACGCGGGAATTCACCTGCCTAATGTAGGATAGGTACACCGGAGAACGTCATCTGCCGATACGCTGGATGGTAGTGCCCAGCAAACCAGATGCCACTGCGCTTGAGGCCGCCCTGATTCAAAAGGAGTGAGTCCAAAACTGTTCCGGCTTCAGACCAGCCACATCCTGGATGTGCTTGAGGATGGCGTTAAACTGGTACTTGCTTACCGTGAGTGATTTAGTATGCAAGAGAAATTGGGTCCCCCAGAGGACCTGACTGCCTTATAACATGCAGTGTTGGCCACCGGGCACATAGGCGGCCTCCATATTTTGGCTAATGTGACCAATTGCCCCATTTGTGATGGAAACGTTACAGGCTCGAAGACCAGAGCAATCGTGTTTTTCAATGGCTGTAGCATCCAGCTCGCTCATGTGACATGCGGCAAAGAATGCAATGCAAAAGGCAGTCAGAACAAGACCAGTTCGAAGTGGTCTGTGACGACCGAAGGTAAACAGTGCCATAGAGCAAGCAAATGATTGTGGAAAATTGAGCGGCGCACATCCGGGACTCGCGGATTACATTTGGCCCAGCCTGCAAGGACTCGCCTGATGGCAAAGTCCCTTGCCGTGTTGGACAAACCTTGAGCCTTAATGAAAACGGTGCGACCCACCAAATTGGTTTGAACTGTGCCTCGGGACATGCCCCCGCCACTTGCCCTGCACGATGTATCCCACCAGTTTGTGCGAAAGACCTACGTTCTCAGGAGGGGAGGTGGTTTCCAGGAATTCCACAACATCATCATATCTCCTCAGATATACTCGCCAAGTAGATGGTGCGATAGACTGACATATAGATAGATTCCAAGCTGCTTATCCCAAGAATAAACTGTGTGTTTCTGCAACTCTCACTTAATAATTGTTAATGGACTTTTCCTCCAGGAACTTGTCCAAATCTTTTTTAAACACAGCTATACTAATAACTTTCACCACATCCTCTGGCAATGAATTCCAGAGTTTAATTATGCATTGAGTCAAAAAACATATGTTCTCTTATTAGTTTTAAATGCATTACCTAGTAACTTAATTGTGTGTCCCCCTAGTTTTTATACTTTTGGAAATAGTAAACAACTGATTAACATTTACTCATTACATTCCACTCATTATTTTATAGACCTCTATCATATCCCCCCTCAGCTGGCTCTTCTCCAAGCTGAACAGTCCTAACCTCTTTAGCCTTTCTTCATAGGGGAATTTTTCCATCCTTTTTATCATCTTGGTCACCCTTCTCTGTACCTTTTCTAATTCTGCTATATTTTTTTATTTATTTTATTTATTTATTGTTTTTGTTATACCGAGTTTCATGATAGGCATCACATCAACCCGGTTTACAAATAACAAGGAGTGTAAAGCATAACGTAACGTAAAAAACAATATTTTCAATAAGAACCTTGAACTTTAAATACAGTGAATCAGAAAAAGGGAGAGGGAAAGTTACAAAAAACAAGGAAAATAAACTTGGGATGGAAGGGGAGAAATTGAACAGCACAATATTTACATTTCAGCCTATTGATACATTAGAATAGCAAGTGAAAAAATAAGACTATGAAACGGTACATAGGTAATCAAATGAATAAATATGACAGTTGTGAATGGTAATAGTATGATAAATATTCAGCAGGAATTAGTGAGAGAGGGTTTGAGGTTGGTTGATTCGTGTCTTTCTTGAGATATGACCAAAACTGAACACATAATGCCTCCACACAATGGAGAGATGCAGAGGCATTATAATATTCTCTGTTTTATTCTCCATTCCTTTCCTAATAATCCCTAGCATTCTATTTGCTTTCTTGGCTGTTGCTGCTGCACACAGCAGAAGATTTCAGCATATTTTCGACAATGACACTTAGATCCTTTTCCTGAGTGGTGACTCCTAATGTGGAATCTTGCATTATATAGCTATAATTTGGGTTACTCTTCCCTAAGTGCATCACTTTGGACTTATCTTCCTTAAATTTCATTTGCCATTTGCATGCCCAGTCTCCCAGTTTTGCAGTGTCCTCCTGCAATTTTTCACAATCCTCTTGTGATTTGACAACTTTGAATAATTTTGTGTCATTGGCAAATTTGATCACCTCACTTGTTCCCATTTCCAGGTCGTTTATAAATATATCAAAAAGCATTGATCCCAGAACAGATCCCTGAGGCATTCCACTATTCACCTTTCTGCATTGGGAAAATTTACCACTCTCTGTTTTCTATCTCTTAACCAGTTCCCAATCCACAACAGGACACTGCCCCCTATCCCGTGACTTTTTAATGTCCTAAGAAGTCTTTCATGAGGGTCTTTATCAAATACTTTCTAGAAATCCAGGTACACTATCAACTGGATCACGTTTATCCACGTGTTTATTTCAAAAAGAATGCAGCAGATTTGTGAGGCAAGACTTCCCTTGGCTAAATCCATATTGGCTTTGTTCCATTAAGCTACGCTTATTTATATATTCAGCAGCTTTGTTCTTTATGATATTTTATTTATTTATTTAGTGATTTTTTATATACCACGGCACGTTAAAAACATCACCTCGGTTTACAATAAACAATAACACAGCAATAAGCTTTACATTCAACAGGATATACAGTGTACAAAATGGTTCAATTATTAACAAGAATTTAAAACAAGTACAATAAACGAAAGCAAAGAACAGTTCAATGTTAAATAGTTTCTACCATTTTGCCTGGCACACTCACTGGTCTGTAATTTCCCTTGATCCGTCTTTAAAAATTGGCGTTACATTAGCAACCATTTTCCTGAATGAAAGATTTTTAAAAAATTAAGACTGCTGTTCCTCACTGCTTTCCAAGAAAAAGATACTGGCAATTGACTAGGCATGTTTATAACTATGATTTTTCTCAACTTCTGCAAACAAAAAAACTTCAGAAAGCTCATTGGGACATTTCCTTCTCAGCATTAGATATGCCATATTGGTTCAGACCAAAGGTCCAACAAGCCCGGCATCCAGTCTCCATCAGTGGCCAAGCCGGGTCACAGAGAATAGATCCAGTCCTCCTTGCTCATAACCAGGATAAGCAGCAGCTTCCCTAATAGTGGTTTATGCATTTTTCCTCCAGGAACTTGTCCAAACTCTTTTAAAATTCAACTACACAAATTGCTTTCACCACATCCTCTGACAACAAATTCCACAGTTTTTAATTGTTTGCTGAGTAAAAAAAAAAACAAAAAAAAACTTAAATGTGCAGATCTTCTCCAATTGGTTTGCTAAAGAATTCAGTTGTTCTGTTAAAAAAGAATTGTCTACATTCACAGGCAAATTTACTGGAGATGTTTTAACCAATATTGTTGTTTTCCTTTTTTTCTTTTTTTGCTGTACAGTTTTCCATTAAATAATCAGGTATAATTATTTTGGCTAGAAGTGGCATCTGGAAGCTCATTTATCATTTGTGTAGCCAATCCTGCTCTATGCAAATTCTACATTTGCAGCAGCATTATCTAATGCCTCATTATTTTAATGCCTGTTGATTAATATAGCTAATACTGTGGCTGGCACAGCACAGGGCAAATAAGGAATAGTACTGACATGTGTAGCTTAAGCATGATAAATGAGCCCCCAATTTTTTTAGACTCATTTGGTTCAAATGTTCATTTTTTCTCTTTATGCCCTCTTTCTCATTCAGTCATACTGTCAGGTTGGGGGCTCTGCAAGCTCTCTGTTCAGAATTTCAAGCTGGTCTTTATTCGAGTATGTACTCAACAGAAATACAAGTACAGTATATCCTGGCTTACACTCTTCAGGATTTAACAAAAGACACAGGTTTCCTTCCTTCGGGAACAAACAAGGATTTTAGGGTCAGACAGCTTAGGCAGGTTCAGTTGTAACATTTGCAATCCAGTCTGGTCCAGATTCTGATTATCCAGTCACATAATGGTTTAATACTTTACATTTACGGGCACAAATATACTTACTTCCAAGTTCAAGACTTCATTGCTCTCCTGTGGCTCCTCACAGATTGACTCTTTAGCCCTCAAATTGTTGGGAATACCTTTTTTTGGGTCTCAGCACCTGTTTGCCAACCCCCAGGAACCAATCTGGTTTCCCAAGGATGGTGTTTGCAAGTCTAGGCTTCAGACAATCTAACAACCCCTTCTGGCTGGTACCTCAGTTTACCAGAGCCATTCAGTTGCTCAAGGACGGGTCCCCAGCCTCTTGCCATCAGCAATCTGTCATTTTGAGGGCAGCCAGAGCTTTTTGCCCTTAAGCACATTCATGCATATACACTTTTGTTTCACACATTTTCTAGATGTGTGCAAACCATTTTCCACATGCATATTTCTTATCTATTTAAACGCTCAGAATGCATCCATGATACAGTGGATATCCTGGAATATCTGGATCACATAGATACATACATTACTGGCATGTTTCACTGCTACATTAGCAAGTAGGACTCATATGTACTGATTACTGATAGCACTACGTAGCACTCCTACATACAAACAATTCTCAGGAATACGTGCTGCTGTGCATATATGTAACTTTAACTCCTCCTTCACACCTTACACAGAATTGGAGAGGTATTCAAATTAATCAACTCTTGCCATGATGACCATACTATCAGGCCAATACAGAACGGTGCGCTCGGCCAAGCGCACCGTTAGCCCCCGTCTGGATGCGCATTTTTGACGCGCTATTATTACCCCTTATACAGTAAGGGGTAATAATAGCGCGAAGAAAACATGTGTCCAATCCCCCAAAAACTAATAGCACCCGCAACATGCAAATGCATGTTGATTAGCCTATTAGTTATTCCCGCGCCATACAGAAAGTAAAATGTGCAGCCAAGCCGCACATTTTACTCTCCGAAATTAACGCCTGCCGGCACCAGGAAAGTGCACAGAAAAGCAGAAAAAACTGCTTTTCTGTACACCCTCCGACTTAATATCATATCATAGTGATATTAAGTCGGAGGCCCCAAAAATAAAAAAATAAAAAAAATTGTAAAAAAAAAAAAAAAAAAAAAAATCAGCCCGCTGCTTGCAGGTTGGAAGATGGATGCTCAATTTTGCTGGCATCCGTTTTCCAAACCTGTGACTGTCAGCGGGTTTGACAACCGACGCCGGTAAAATTAAGCGTCGGCTGTCAAACCCGCTGACAGTCGCCGCTTCTGACAATAGGAGGTGCTAGTGACGCGCTAATGTCCCTAGCGCCTCCTTATTACTGCGGGCCCTCATTTGAATACAAAATCACGCGCCCAGGAGAGTAGCCTGGGCGCGCGTTGGGAGAGCGGGCCCTCGCCTCGGAGTGCCGGCTCTCCTGCGCATTTTACCGTATCGGCCCGATTGTTAGATCTCCTTAGTGGATATAAATGTTTGTGATTCTCAGGATAGAATTCTGCTGAATAAACATTGGAGTGAATGAGTTCTTATATGTAACATTGTGCAGGAAATATGAACTGAGTCTTGTAAGTGCTATTTTGTCACGTTTATTTTGGGTTTGTAAGTAGTCGCTCTTACCACAGCTCCTTCTGTACCCAGCAGGGCAGTTTTAGAGCATATGATAAGCAGCCTCCTTAAAACAGAGTTTCACTTTATGGATTGTACTGGTGGCATTTTATGTCCTTGATTCCTGCCAAAGTATTTTATGGTGTGTGTTCTGTGATGCACATCATGTATGCCTGTCATTAACTGTTTTGACAAGAAGTATGTGGAGGATGAGGTGAGGGACCCCAGAAGGCAGAAAGGAGATGGAAATTTCAGGTGCAGCAGATACACTTGAGAGACTGGATTTTAATTAATACGTCAGTGGGTAGATGCAAAATTGTGCAGAAAGGATGTATTGCTTTTAGCTAACTGGTTCCAGTCCTTCAGGTACTTACAGGGCACTAGGTTAGGAAATGCCCAAGGGTCAGTAGTTTCCATTGGAATTGAAAGAGGTAGCAGGAGTTGGAGTGAAACTGGATCTGGACCTTGGCTGCAGGCCAGGAACTGGAATCATCAGGCAGGTTTACAAGACTAGAGCAGGGTACCAGAAGCAGGCTGGAATTGCAGGTCAGGAAACAGGTCCCCAACAGTAGCAGAACTAATAAATACTGGAACTGATAGAGCTGCAACTGAAAGACTAGAGCTGCAAGATTGAAGTGATACACTGGAAACAATGTTCTGACACAAAAAGGTCTTTAGAGTCAGGGTTCAGCATGAAACAAGTTCAACAGCAAGAGGTCAAGTCAGTCAGTCATCGGGTAGCTGTGAACAACTTCCTGTTCCTCTGCAACTCTGGAGTTGTGCCTTGGGAGCTATCTGAAGCAGTCCTTTTTCTCTGTGGCTTCTCCTTGCTTCAAGTCCCCAGCTGGTCTGAGGGTTAGGACTCATCGCGAACACTGTAATTGAACCCAGTTCAAGTCCCTGCCTGGGTTTCACCGTAACACTGGTTTTACATGATATGTGAATGCTGTAGCTATGTAGTTTGTATGTGTTTCTTCTATGTTGAATATTTCAGTTTATGAATCATTCGAAACTGAGGACTTTTCCTCATTCAGATATGATTTGCTGCTGAACAGGCAGCAAGAGCAAGTCAAACTATGCTACAGAACTGAGACCGTTCATCTTTTTCAATTCTATATATACATGTGAGACTTCTCTAACATACATCTAGAAGTCAATATTCAGCACCACTTAGCTGGATAAGTAGGCTAAAGTGGTGATGTCTGACTATACACTTATTTGGATAACTACTTATCCAACTAAGTAGTTAGCTGGCTAATTGGTGGGTGGGACAGGGGCATAATAGGGAGGAACAAATTATCCTGCTAACTCGATACCTTAGCGAATACTGATACCTTTTATATTGGAAGCGGATGACGTCATCTCGGGGGATGTCCCCGAGTTTCGCGCCCTTGCTGGTACATCAATGGGAGAGTGCGTGCGCGCCCTACGTCATCAGGCAACATGGCGGAGCCATGCTGAGGTACAGGCCAATGCTCAGGACCTAGGCCCATGTCCTATAGCCGAGCTAAGTCCCGTCTCTGAGTCCGGGGTCCTGGGTCTAGGCCGTGGCCCAGCCTAAGGCCAGTTCCCAATTGCTGAGGCTCAGGGTTGGTCCCAGGTCTGATGCTTGTTCCAGACAAGGTCTGGTCCAGTTGTTAAGACTCGGGCTTGGACCTATGCTCAGATCTGACACCAGTGCCTGGCTGAGGCTGGGTCTCATCACCAAGACTTGGGCCTGGGCCTAGGCATAGGTATAGGCCCAAATTAGACACCAGGGCCCAGTACCATTGGCTGTGGAGGAAGGTGCAACAGTAATATCACTATGACACATCTTTCAGTCAGAGGACATTATTTTTGCTTGACAGATCACTTAACCAAAATTTACTAGATATCCCTTCTCCTAAACAAGCCAGATTAGACCTCACTAGAAAAAGAGCCTTTTCAATAGCCGCTCCAACACTTTGGAAGACTTTACCAAACCATCTTCGCTCGATATCCAACCCTGCACATTTCAAAAAATCTCTCAAAACCTATCTTTTTCAACTTGCATTCAACACGTCTTCTAATTAAACTCAATCATCAATACCGAACTTACCCTCTTAAACTTAGTTACACCCATTACAATCCCATTTATACTACACATAACTGCAACATACCTGCTCATTCACACGTTTCCAACTATCATACCCTTCTCCCTTCTTCCCTTATCTCATATAATTTTTACGCTCTATTTCTCCCACTTCCCCTTTTCCCCCAAAACAATAAGCCCATGGTTCCAAACTTTTTATATTTTTAATAACCTTATATACTAGCATTCTGTCTAGTTATTACCAATTTTTATGTAAAGTTTAAAAATTCCATTTTATTTTGATTATTTTATTTTTGGTTTTAAATCTGTGAACCGTTTTTGATAAAATTTCTTTTTTAAAAGACGGTATATAAATACTTTTTAAATAAATAAATAAAGAAGATGCTGGAAGGCCTGTTTCCTGGTCTAGGCCTTGGAACTGGGTTTAACCTAGACCCGGCGCCCAGCAATAGGACCCAGCCTCGGCCAGACCTAGCATTAGACCCGGACCCAGGCCTAGGCCTGGGTCTTGGTGATGGAAACCAACCTCGGCTGGGCTCAGGTGTCAGAGCCTGGGCTTCAGTAACAGAACCCAGCCTCTGGTCTGGGCCCTGACCCATTTTTATTTTTATAGTGACTACAGCTTTCCTCCATTGATTTCAATGTAAAATGAATAAAACAAATTAATTTTTTTTTTTTTGTTCTCAAACTAATGAAACAAAACCAATGAACTGAAACAAATATTTTCCCTCTGCACATCCGTACTAGAAACATATGTGCCTCTGCCTGATGCCATCATGAATTTTGAGGTGCTCATAAGCTCTCATGGTGAAGTGAATTTACAGTTTTGTTGTTTTTCACTTAATTTTCTACTGGTGAAATCCAGCTCCAGCTGAAATTGAATTAAACACATTAAGAGGATTGATAAAACTCAGAAAATAAATGAGAAGTTAAAACTATATAGTGTGAGCATGAAATGGTTCTTTAAGATTAGAACTGCTACAATTTAATTATCGTAGGAATGATTTCATTTGTATTTTGGGGGTGCCAAAACCATGTGAGCTCAGCTTGTGATTCCTGTATGCATCAGGACATGGTCACAATACAATCCTGGTCTCTGCTGATATAGTGCTTGGAGTATTTTTCCTAACTGAGTGAAAACTCTTGTTTCATGGAGGAGTAAGATTTCATTTAATTTGCTTGGTTTGTGGGGCTCATTCTTGCAAAATAAGTTTGTGGACACAAAAAAGTCAATTTGCAAAGAGATATAGCAGACCAGGTAGGGATTTAGCCTACTGGATCAAAGTCTTTGAAAACTGACTGGGCTAATTGGTTAAACTTAGCCCCCTAATTTTCAATAGATGGATAGCTTTAACCAGTCATATTCAGCGTGGGATGAGGTTGGTGGGAGAAAGCTGTGGCTGTTACTGATTTTCAGTTCTGTCCACCTAACTTACAGGCCAATATAGTACAGTGCGCTCCGATGGAGCGCACTGTTAGCCCGGGTTTGGCCGCGCGTTTTCGACACGCTAGCTTTACCCCTTATCCAGTAAGGGGTAATAGCGCATCGAAAACGGGTGGCCAACCCCCCCCCCAAGACTAATAGCACCCACAACATGCAAATGCATGTTGATGGCCTTGTTAATTATTCCCGTGCGATCCAGAAAGCAAAATGTGCAGCAAAGCCGCACATTTTACTTTCAAAATTAACGCCTGCCGGCACCGGGGAAGTGTACAGAAAAACAGAAAAAACTGCTTGTCTGTACAGCCTCCGACTTAATATCATAGCGATATTAAGTCGAGGTCCCAGAAGTTAAAAAAAAAAATGTTTTTAATAAATTTTAAATCGGCCTGCAGGTTGGAAGACGGACGCTCAATTATGCCGGCGTCCATTTTCTGAACCTGTGGTTGTCAGCAACCGCTCCTGTCAAAAAAGAGTTGCTAGGGAAGTGCTAGTGAGGGAGGAGGAATAGTCTAGTGGTTAGAGCAGTCGGCTATGAACCTGGAGACCGCTGTCACTTCTTGTGACCGAGGGCAAGTCACTTTACCCTCCATTGCCTCTGGGGATAGGGAAATAACCTACAGTACCTGAATGTAAACCGATGCAATAGCAGGTCTAAATATGGCCAACTACTCTCCCTACTGACTTTAAAATGTTTAAAATATCCTGCAGTGATGGTCCCCATCACTGGCTCCCCCTGCACTCTTTAGAAGATTAAAAAAAGGTTCCTGCTGCAGCAAAAACCCTTCTATCTTTCTCTCTCTCTCTTCCCATTAGCTGTCAAAAATGTCTGAGGGCAGTGGGACCCCGTACTCCCTTTGTTCTTCCAAACTTCAAGGGGCTCAATTTTCAAAGTGTTTTACAGGAAGGAACCCTGTTTTGTGTGTGTAAATTGCACTTTGAAAATCAACCCAGGGATTCTGCATATAAAAATATGTGCAAAGTCCGATTTTTTTTTCCCTGTACTTTTACCCACCACTGAAGTACCCGAGTACTGGAGGTAGGAATTGGGGGCAGGAAAAGGATTAGCATGCACACATTTCGATTTTTGAATGCCTGCCAGGTAATTCTACATAAGCATAGTTACACCTGCTCAGGAGTTAGGTATAACCTTGTGCATGTACAGTATTGTCCATGCAGGTGCCTGCTGAGCCTGCACAAGCAGGTTCTGCTTTGAAATTTCAGGATAGTCTGCAGGTATAAAATTACCCATGGAGGTAGTTATAAAGCAATCCTCTCTGTCATAAAGAATGTCCCTGCAGCAGAATAGGGACAGTACGGGGGTGGGGGGGGGGGGAGTGCTTCAGCTGGCACCCTCCTTTTTTCACCAGTAAGTAGGGAGAGGAGGAGGGGTTCATGCCGCGCTGCAGGGACGTGTGTTATCATTTATAGAGCGGGGGGGGGGGGAGGGATGGGGATTCTGTTGCCACAGGCCATTTTTTTGACTGCTATAGGAAAAGGAGGGGGGAAAGGGTCACCGTGACCACAAGAGAGAAGGAGGAAAAGTTTCCTTTCACCACAGGACTTTTTTTTTTTGATAGTTAAAAGAGAGAGAGGGAGGGAAGAGAACATTGTGGGACATTTTTTTTATCTTTTAAAGAACGGGGGGGGGAAGAGCAACAAGGGATGGGGTCCATCGTATTTTGCATATTTTTAATGAGTTGGGAGGGAGGGATCTTGCTGGTTTTTGTTTTGGGGTTGGTTTTTTTTAAAGAGAATTTAGGCCGTTCAGTGCCTCATTTTCAGCACTAACCAGCTAAATTTAGCCAGGGAATTCAACGCACAAAATCTAGCTAGGTCGGAATTTGACCAGCTAGAGAGTTAGGAAAATTTTCAGCTGAAAACCTGGCCAGCTAGGTTCAGCTTCAAATTCTCCTAAAGATAACAGGCTCGGTGGGTTTTTTAATATTTACCTCAAAACCCAATCCTGTGTCAGCAGACAGCTTGCAGTGACCTATGGAATACCACCGTCACTCACTTCACCTTTATCCTGTTAAATTTCCATAGAAAATTCTCACTGGGCTGTTTAAAAATATTGCATTTCCTCTTTTACGGGAGAGATTAGGGTTTAAAGTGGATGCTGAACTAACTTCTTATTCAGAAATGGCCCATCCAGTGCATACTGGTGGTTCATGGTGGTAAGTTTTACACTGCTATACCAGCCATTTGTATTAACGGACTTACGTTAGCATTGAATCTAGTGATAGATAATGAATGTTACTAAACATTTATTAGGCAGGGTCAGGAATGTGTTTTACTGTTCTAGACTAGATGAGGGACGTTAGTCTATCATTGTGGATGTTTCGACTTATACCTGTTTTTATTTCCCCACCTCTATTCCTAATCAGAACTTTACAGGCCAGTTATGTCTAATCAACAGGAATTTATCATAGGAAAGGCTTCTATTTTTAGATGTTTAAAATTTATAAATATTATAACTGTTGGAAAAGAAGAGGCAAATAATGTCATTTTAAATATTTCTGTATAAAAGTATCAATCCATAACACAAACAAACACAGCATTAGACCATAGGTGTTAAAATTCAATAAACTCTCTCTTACCATACAATGGGCTACAAACATTCTTAAAGACAAAGCACCGATTACCTACAAATGCTGGTTCAGTGAACAAACGTAATCACTACTAGCTTAATAAATAAAAAATGGACTTATCTTATTGCGATGGTACTTGTAAATCTAAGTCATAAACACGGTCGTCTGTAATCATCTCACTCAATCCATCTCACAACGCCACCCAATGTAGGCCCATGTTTTGGCGATTCACTCGCCTGCCTCAGGGGTCAAAATTCCTAAAAAACAAACGATAACATTAAAAATAACAAACACCGCCAAATAAACAAAAAAAACATTAAGAAACCAAATCCCCCCGGAAACCCATATATTCACATACCTTCAAACACATACTACCAAGGTGATCACGTGATGTGATAGCTGGTGAGACGTGTTTTCACTCAGCTCCGGGCCTCTCTCCCTAATCGCGAGCCATCCCGTTGAGTAGGCAGAGGAAACTTCACCAAAAACCGCGAGGAGCAAGGGCGTATGTTCCCGGTAGCTGTCAGAAGTGCGAAATTGCTCTCGATGAATACCAAGGTCAGTCGAAAGGAAAAAGACAAAACCCCGAGGCTGAGTCTCAAGATGGCGACCGCCCAGGAGAGCGAGTCTCCCGTCCCCCCGCTGCCGCTCACATTGGCCGACATTAAAGAGGCGATACGCGAGGCGTTAGAGGAGAAGTGGAAGGTCATCACAGAGCAGTTGGGGGAGGTCAAAGACTCCATTGCCGCTTTGCCGCCACGCCTTAGTGCAGTAGAGAATAGAGTCTCTGATTTGGACGATGCCGCGGTCGCGACTGCAGCTAAGATGGCGGGTCACTCGTGGTCATTGCGGGATCTACAGGCCAAGGTTGACGATTTGGAAAACCGGGCGAGAAGGGATAACCTTCGCTTCCTCGGGTTTCCTGAGACGCTAGAGGAACGATCCCTGTGCTCGACCTTGGAAGCCTGGTACCCGACAGTGCTAAATCTACCCCACTTAGAAGGGAAGCTGGTAGTGGAGAGGGCCCATCGTCTTGGCACCAAAACCGCACCCGAAGGCCGACCTAGGCTCATTATAGCAAAAATCTTGAATTCGGCGCATAAGGCTGAAATATGGCGAGCATCCCGTGTACGCTCGCCCCTGCAGTATGAATAGCACTCAATTCGAATATTTCAAGATTACTCCGTGTCCGTTTCTGAGGCCAGGCGGGGCTTTTCTAGTCTATGCACGACTCTTCATAGCCGCGGGATTAAATTCGCCTTACTGTTTCCAGCACGACTGAAAATCTGGCACGCGGGGCAGCATCGCATTTTCGATTCAGCAGAGAGTGCAAAAGTTTATCTTGACGGGTTGGAAAAGTGAGAGGCGGCACTTGCTATTTGCGGCGAACCCAGAGAAGCAGGGACGGCGGACCTGTAGTGCAAGTGGCGGTGAAGCGACGAGGAATTGAGTACATGCTCTGACATTGGACCCATTGAGCCTTTTCAACGATGTTACTCCCTTTTGGTTTTTTTTCCTCCTCTTCGTTTTATTTTTGTGTTTTATTTTGACACACTACAGAGCCTCCTTGGCTGGAGGGACCGTTATGCAGTGGATGTCTGCTTTACAATTACCATGAAGCAGTTAGCGTGACACCGGAGTGAGCCCGAGGCAGCACATTATGCAGTTTGTTTTTTTTTTGAAAGACTAGGCGCTGGGTTGCTGTCGGTGCGCTGACAAACCTCTTCAGATCTTTTTCAGTTCTGTTTTTTTTTGTGTGGCCAATTGTTATTGACTGATGGGACGCTGTTCTTACTCGGCTGTATGCCAGGGAGAGTTTGTAACTGTTCATATAAATAGGGTGAATGTTGTTTAATGTTCAGAGGGCAGTTTCTTCTGAGAATGATAGGGGATGGGAAAGCATCTTGAATTGCATGGTGGGGGGGGGGAGGTACCGGACCATGTCCAGGCGTGATCACCACACTTCCTTCGTGGAGGTGATTAGAGGTAGTGTATGTGGAAGTCGGGGGGAATAATGGGGACAGTAGGGCTGAGAATAGGCCCTCGAGGGCTGGGGAAAGGGGTTGGGGGGAGTTTGGGGGAGTTGATGAAGGATGTGGGTATGGGGAGTCGGGAAGGGGAGGGGGAGGGCGATCAGGACTGGGTAAGGGGAAAAAGGAGTCATTTTCAGGTACCAGAGGACGGGGGTGTTTCAATCTGTGTGTCCAATATCTGCTGGACGGGGAAGCTAAGACTGATGGGAGCTTTGGCTGGGAGAGCTCTCATTGCAATAATTATTACGTTAAGTAGCTACTTATACTCGCAAATGGTGAGGAATGAGTAACGTGACACGAATAATCTCCTGGAATGTTTGTGGGCTGCATTCCCCAATCAAAAGCACGAAAGTGCTGTCACTGTTAAAGAAGCAGCAGGCCAGAGTGGCTTATCTTCAAGAAACCCACCTGTCAGATGTAGAACATACTAAGCTAAAACGTGATTGGGTGGGTGAGGTGCGTTATGCTTCGGGCACCTCGAAGTCGGCGGGCGTAGCCATTCTGATACATAAAAGCCTGCCGCTCCAGATTCAACAGGAAATTGCTGACTCACAGGGCAGATTCCTGATTCTAGTAGCGGACCTGTATGGTCAGCGTATTGTACTCTGTAATATCTACGCTCCAAATGCTAATAATTTGGGTTATTACCGAGAATTATCTGGCAGGTTGCTCCCATATCTCGCTGATACCATTATTCTGGGAGGAGACTTTAATACTGTCCTGGATTGTGAGTTGGATGCCCACCTCCCACGCCTCAGGGATAGGGGTCAGAGACGGGGGCCCCAATTGTTAGAATCCTCATTACAAGTGTTGGATGTTTGGCGGGTGCTCCACCCCTTAGAACGCGACTTTACACATGTCGCACGGGCGCATGCCTCCACATCGCGCATTGATTACTTTCTGGTGAGTAGCCATGCCTTCTCATCCATTATGGATGCGGGTATAGCCAATATTGTCGTTTCTGACCATGCCCCGGTATGGGTGGACTATCAATTTCCGGGTTTGCAGCAGGGACCTAGACTATGGCGTTTCCTTTATGGGCTGGATAACAATACGCAGTTTAAAGACTACATTCAGAAAAAATGGGCAGAATATAGTGTCAATAACCAGCAACATGAGACACAACCGACATTATATTGGTACACCGCGAAGGTGGTGCTGAGGGGCGACATAATTTCATACTTGTCCCACCGCCGAAAGGCCCTTAATAACAGAATTTTGAAATTGAATTGCCAACTACGGAAGGTTAGGGAGGCGTTGGCTGTGTCTAAGACTCCCCACAATCGAGATCAATACCGCTCATTACAAGGGGCATTAAATACCTTGCTCCATCAAAGAGGGAAAAAAAGTCTTCTTTACTATCAATTTCGTTTGTATCAGTATACAAATAAAACAGGACGCATGCTGGCTAACTTGATTAAGGCATCTCGACCGAGCCGATATATCCCGGCTTTGCGCTTGCCTGACAATAAGGTGGTGCGAGATACCTCAGCCATATTACGTAGATTTCGTGAATACTATTCTACACTGTATACCTCGGGAGGGGGACATTCGGCCTTGAATGATAACTTTTGTTCCTCCTTGCAATTACCGAGGCTTAGCCCCGAGCAAACAGAGTGTCTCAATCACGGAATTACGGAAGAGGAGGTAAAACGAGCAATTAGACAGGCTAAGCCCTTTAAAGCGCCGGGACCGGATGGTTACACCTCTGAATTTTTTCAGGCGCTTGTAGACCAGCTAGCTGGCCCGTTAGCTGCCAGTTACACGGACCTAATCACCCACGGTTCTTTTCCCAGCCATGAGAACACGGCTTTGATCACTTTAATTCCCAAGCCAGGGAAGGACTCCCTACTACCTGAGTCTTATAGACCCATCTCCCTGATCAATACTGATGTCAAGTTGTTGGCCAAAATACTAGCTGACAGATTGGCCCCTATTATACCCTTGCTTGTGGGGGAGGGTCAGGTGGGGTTTGTGCGCCAGAGATATGCACTGGCTAACATTCGGAAGGTGCTGACGGCTATGACAATCAGTCGACAACTAGATCTTCCGCATAAAGTGATCAGCTGTGACGCCGAAAAGGCGTTTGATAGGGTTGAGTGGCGGTATTTATTTGATATCTTAGGGAGATTAGGGTTTACGGGTTTCTTTGTACAAGCTTTGCAGCTGTTATATCATGACCCTAGAGCTATTATTCTTGCTAATGGTGCCATGTCTGAACCCTTTGAGGTGGCCCGAGGGACGCGGCAAGGATGCCCCCTGTCTCCCCTGCTATTTATTTTACAGTTAGAGCCCTTACTGCTTGCGATCCAGGGAGTGCGGGGGATTCGGGGTGTGCGGTTTGGGGCGAGTATTTTTAAAGCCGTGGCCTTTGCAGACGACCTGTTAGTTTTTCTTACCGACCCGCAGGCGTCATTACCCCGGTTTTTAAGTTTAGTTAGGGACTTTGGTGTCTTCTCGGGGTTTTGACTGAATGAATCCAAGTCCATGGCTCTCGCTTATCCTCCTGCCCTACAGACCACGTGGACGGGATCGTTTCCCTTGCAATGGGCCGGGGATTGCATCCGCTATTTAGGAGTGTGTCTGCCCACTAATCCCGATACTATATACCAGGCCAATATTCCCAGGCTGCTTAGGCAGACCACGGACAAGTTAGAGACCTGGCAGAAATTGCCGATTTCGGTGCATGGTCGGGTAAATCTTTTTAAAATGAACATCCTGCCGAAATGGCTTTACTTGTTCCAAAATGTGCCCCTTTTTATGACACGTACAGACCTCGCTCACTTGGAGAGTGCCATGCGTTGTTTCATCTGGAGGGGCGGAAAGTCGCGCTTACCCTTGTCTTGGCTGAAAGCTGAATGGGGCAGAGGGGGACTGGGGGTGCCAGACATGGCAAAATACAATTTGGCGTGTAACTTAAGGGTGTTACGGGACTGGCTGACGGATAGCCAGATGTATACCTCGTTAGTCGCAGATAGGGCGGTCATGGCGCCGGTAGCACCGAGTTTTGCCATCCAAGCCCATTTTTCCAGACTCCCCTCTGTTCTTTTACACACTATGCTGGTGAGACCGTTACGTCAGTCATGGCGACGCCTGATCAAACAGCTGCAATTGCCGGCGGGGTGTGCTTACTTCCTGCCGGTTAGAGGAAATCTTGATTTTTGCCAGGGGTCCCAGTCTGCTTACTTTCAGACGTGGGTAGATCGGGGTATTACACATCTAGGCCATATGATGACGACTGAAGGAACACCCCTTCCTTTTTCTAAGTTTACAGCTACTTATGGGTTCGGGGTTACACACACGTTCTCGTATCTACAGATAAGCCATTATATAAAGTCGATCCCAGAGGAAGCGCGGAATCCTTCAACGTTTTGTGCTTTAGATCAGGTCTTTAAATTTGACTCTGTAAAAGCCCCATCATTGTCGCAATATTATAAACGATTACGTTCTTCTTCCAATGTTGATATGTATGCTATCTTAGAAAACAGATGGAACCGTGATGGAGACTTTGTGGTTACTCAGGCCATTCTGCGTTCAAGTTATAAGCGGATAGCCAGGATCACGACCAATATGGCTTATCGTGAGCTACACTACAAATTTTTAAGTAGGGCATATATCTCTCCGCAGGCGGCGTATCAGGCCCATATCGTGCCATCGGCGGAATGCCTTAAATGTGGGTGTGCAGTGGGGACACTTTCCCATGTATTTTGGTCCTGTGCACATGTACAGCGATTCTGGCGAAAGGTGACAGATTATATGGCTGACTTATTAGATATTGCCTTCCCGGTCACCCCGTTGTGGATCTTGTTTGGCTGTGTGTCACCGATTAGAATTCGTGATCCTGGCTCCCGCCAACTCCTCAGAAAGGCCTGTGTGGTGGGGATGAAAATGATTTTGACTGTCTGGCGGGAACCTACTGCGCCTTCATACTGGACCTGGAGAAACAGCTGGCATCTATTGATGAATATGGAGCGTTTGGCCGCCCGGGACTCTCCACGCCGTAGACAGCAATTTCTCAAGGTGTGGCACCCCTATATCCAGGCGCTTGCCCCGAGAGCTCGCAGCCTCGTCCTCAATGACTAACTATGACTAACTACGACTCATCTGGACTTCACACAGTTCCTGAACGGGAGGGGGGGGGGGAGGGAAGGGGGTTTGATTAAAAAATTCTCTATGATTGTACGCATTTCATTGTCTGGCCATTGTGCAAGAGCCAAGAGTTCTGCTCTTCACAGTGACTGTACATGTTCTACTTTGCAAAGTTAATAAAAATTGTTTTTCAAAAAAAAAACAACACATACCAAATCTTTCAGTAATGCCTTGATGTTCAACCATGTACCCAATCCAATCATACGATTTAAACACAACTATATCCAATCACACACCACAGCGTCAATTGCAGATATCGAATAAACCAACCCTACCCAGTCCCTAATGTCAAACATGCCACATGATACCCATTGGCCCAAACGCTAACCACATGCACCCCAATTTATCTCTCATATGATTTATTAGGCTAGTAGCAATTATGTTAGTTCACTGAACCAGCACATAAATGAAGCTAATAGCGTTTTGCCTTTAAGACTGTTTAAAGCCCATTGTGTGTGGCAAGTACGGTTGCCACCTGGCTCCAGATTTGCAGGACAGGTTGACCCAGTCCTGGTTTTACTCCTCTACATGAAGGTATTTTTATTTATTTATTTAACAACTTTTTTATACCGACATTCGTGAGTACATCATATCGGTTTACAAAGAACTGAGAGAAATACGTTTCTTAGGAAATACAATAAGAAATTAGAGCAAGTCCCTGCATGCAATAGGGTAAAACCAGGACTGGATCAATCTGTCCTGAAAATCTGGAGCCAGCTGGTAACTCTTTAAGCAAGAGACAGTTTATTGAATTTTTAGTACCTATGGACTGATGCTGTGTTCATTTGTACTATGGATTGATACTTTTATACAGAAATATTTAAAATGGCATTATTTATTTCTTCTTTTCCAATAGCTATTATATTACGGGAAGAATTTTCTGCTGTGGTTTTATGAAATATAAATTTCATTGTTTATTTTTTAGCTATTTTAGGGGCATATTTACTAGCCCATGGTAATAAAGTACATTTTTGCACCATCTTACCATGATTTATTTCCCATAGGATTTACTAAACTGATGTACCTGAATATTACTGTTCTGTAAAATCAGTGAGAATTTTTCACACTTTGTCATGGATGGGAACTTTGTGCTTTCTCGGCAGCAGCAACATGTGATGGCATGCCCCCCATCCCATTGCCATCATGTTTTAGAAAGGCCACTAAGCTGTATTAAAGCCCCCCTAAATCCGCTATCCAAAAATCTGTGGTGCTCCATAGGCAGCCACCTCAACCTCTCCATGAATTCCCACTGGGCCATAAAATCAAAATGTAAAAGTAGGCCGGGTGAGCCCCATCCCCTGTTCTAAAGCCCTAGCATTCCAAAAACCCACCCCACCCCTCAGAGCACCTCCAAATGCAATAGTGCCGTCTAGCAATTCAGCCCCTTAGTGATTTATGTATATACATAATATCTGTGCTTTCAGGGTTCTCCTTCCCACCAGCATGTCCCTATCAATTTCTGTCCCCGCCCCCCCCCGAAAAATTACTATCCTTAACTATCTCCATCCTCATCACTTTCTCAACCACGCTCCTCCCCACCTAAGCCTCCCGCCCCCTTGCTGCTGCTGTCCCCTTACCGCCTAATACTAGCCATTGGGAACAGCTGGAGGAGGAGGAGAATGAAGGTCCGTTGGCTGATTACTTGTGCAGCTGAAGAGCTGCCAGTGTGAGAAATGCTCAAAGACGCAGCAATGGCAGGAAGGTGGGGTCAAGAGAGTAATTGGCGGTGGCAGAGAGGTGTTTTCTTGGAGTTTATTGGTTAAAACCTCAAAATAGAAGCCCTAAGAACAGGCTGATGACTATTGTGTCTGTTCATTCCTTTCCCCTCGTTAGTCCTTTCTACCTTTTTTAATAAACTGCAGTTACCAAAGGGGAGCAGGCCAGGACTAATCTAACCCATACCACACTTCAGTTGACCAGCAGACATTGCTAAAAGAATGTCTAGTGTGTCCTCCTATTTTCCCTGCAGCCTCAGCTCTAGTTGACTCAGGAGTAGCAGGGCCCCCGGGCAGAGTCTTACATAAAGCAGTGTATATAGCATGAGTGAGCCACTGAAGACCCAGTTCAAGGAGGGAGACTTTTGGCCAGTCATAGCAGTTGAACTTGCATCCAGTCCATTGTGGTATCTGTAGTCCCTACTTCTGCTAACTGAAATTAGTGCTGCGGGTCTGTATCAGGGCGGGGTAGTCAGAAATCCAGCACTGGCCTAAAATCTCACTCTTTGAACTTTGCATCTCTGCAAATCGGTTCAGTAGTTCACTTTAAAAAAAAAAGTTTAAGCTCAGGCTTCATCTCTGCAGATAAGGACTTGAGCAATGACTTTCACAATTAGGGAGTTATGTAATGTGAAGCTGTCCACACCCAAGTTATTAATCTTGCATTAATCTGGAACATTTTTATATTTCTGAAGTCCACAGAAAATTATCTTTTTTTCTAGGTATCATTATGATGGGATACATATCAAGAAGAGCTCTCTCTTCTATGCACAGTACTGCTGTCTTATGGATAAACAAAAGTGTCACAGGTCAGGTGTATGATGTTTCTTAATTGCAAAACTGTACATTATTGCACTCAAATTTTCTTTCATTACAAAGTCAGCCTTATTGCCTACTATACTGAATAGAATAAGTGGCCATTCACCATTTTCAATGGCTGCAGCATTCTTGTGAGACATTGCAAAACAAAAGATTTGTGAGGTATAGGCATAAAGTAATCCTCACATCTTTTCTATGAACAGATCAGCTATCTAAAGCACGGAAGACTTTCTCTCATCATTAAGCCCATGTGCAGTAGCTTTCCCATCCTTGGACTTAAAAAAAAAATAATAATAATTCTTTGACATATAATCAAAACTGAGTGTTTTTTCATGTATAGATGTTATTTGTTGGTGGTAGGGCCTGCTTTTGGCATGAGCTGAAATGAGGACTCTAAAGTAGGTTCTGGGATTCATGAGAAGAGTCGTTTGGCTTCAAAATATTGTGCCACTAGAAAGTCTGTGCTTTCAATATTTTGAAGAAAAAATTGTAACATCTGTATAACCACAGGAATGGCCCGATTTTACATTTACGTGAGAAGATTCTCTTATGTTAATAAGTTTGCCAACATAAGCTAAATCTAGTTATTCCTGCAGTAGTAACTGAGAACTTCAGGGTGTCTCACGCCAGTAGTATATAATAACCTAAAATAGCATGTCTTGATTTTGAGTGTAGCCACTGTGCCAGTTGCAGGGGTGGAGGGGGCGTGTGTCCCATATAGGCGGCCATGGAGGAGTTGAATTGGACCCACAGTGGCAGGAAACCCAGAGTAGCTGCAAGGAAATGGGTTGGGTATCCCGATGGTTTACATTTACTTTGAGGTGGACAATTTATTTGGAATCAGTAATTCCTATTCATGTGGAACAGGTTTATTTTCTGTCTCTTTCTTCTTACCTACCACTGTAAGGGCATCTCCTCTCAACTTATCAGGAAAATTTTGGCAATGAACTTAATTTTCGTTGCTTTGCTTTCTCTTTTTTCAGTTGTCAAAATTAAATTTCATGTGAGATGCTTGTTCCAGAAAAAAATATCAAGTCAACATACAAGTCAAAAGTAGACTAGAGCAATACAAAAATCTTGAGCGTTGTACAAATCCATAATAAATCGAGAAAGAGACAAGACTAAAAATAAAGGAAAATTGAAATAAGAAGCAATTACAGACATAGCCAAAACTAATTAACAGTGATAAGATCTAAATATCAGCCATCAATTGAATGTCTACTCTGATCTTTACTGCTGAGAAATGCAGTTAATTGGGAAAGTGCAAAGAAAGTATATCTACTACTTTGAAACTTAATTAAGCATTTATATGAGTATTGAAAAAAAAAAAAAAGACAGCCCCTTCACCAACTGCAAAATGTTTTGCTTTAACAGTAGAAACTATTTCCTTCTCTCCTCTGGAGATGTTAGGAAAAATCCTCAAATGATAATTCATCAACATTTTTAGTAACCAGTCCCTATCAGAATACAAAGCACTTGTAATAATCATAGTAGTTGGTGAACTTTAAGCCTCCTGGTACTACTTGTGCTGTTGAAACAGTTCAATAGACATTGGCTAGTACCCTTGATGAGTTGGCCTCCATGAGACTGGTGCAGTCTAAGCATAGACAAACTGCCCCTTGGTTCTCTTCCCCTCTTTGAGAAGCAAAACAACTATTGTGCAGGTTTGAAAGACAATGGCGCAAGACTGCCCTAAGCAAGATTGTTGTTAAAATATAAAACTATGACTATGACGTAGCAAGATTGTTGGCGTGTTTTTTTTTTTTCAAAGTTTTTTTCGAAGTTCATTAATAACCGCATATTGCATTCTCACATTAAATATGACAGTCTAATACACCTTCTATATAATTAATGTCAATTTAAAATTTATTGCTCTGCACAATGTAGGCATTTTAGTTTAACTCAATTGGCTAGTAAAGTCCAGTAAGTATCAGACTCTTGTAGTCAACTAAGTATAATCCAGATTTCTGCATACTGCAATTTTTTCTGTAATTTTTCCGCATGTTCAATCTCAGTATTAACATTTTTCATTGATTTTATTTTTTATATCGATCCTACAGGCATTGCCCATAGTCCATATACACCACACGTGATGAAGGCATAGTATCTATACATGCAAATAGTAAGCATTGAGATGCTTTTATCCATTTCACATTGCACATTTCTTTTCTTTTCTTTTTTCTTCTTTCTTTGATACACACTTCACAGACGTGGTGAGCGTTGTAATTTTCTCATTTTAGTTATTTATTTATTCATTTTTACTCATTTCTATTCCATGGCATTCGTGCTTATTTATATAGTAATAAAGGCAATATGCATCATTATGGATTGTTTTCTGTTCTGTTTTGTAGCTGGTGATTGCTAATTTTACTGTGCTATTTTTACTGATTATATAATTGTTTTTTTTCATCTTGCGGTTTTTATATTCACACCACATATCTATGTTACCATTTTATATGTATCATTTTATATGTTCATTTTTAATTGTTTGTTTATTATATGTTTTGTCAGTTTTATTCATTTCTATATTATTTATTGTTATTTATTGTATGTTTTTAGCCCCTGATGCAGCCCTATTGAATAAGGGCGAAACTCGGCTGGAGTCGGGCTCATTTGCACATATTGGTTCTATAATAAATTTTCACAAGACCGGACATTTGGTTGCTTATTGTGTACTGTTGCTCTCATTGGTCTCTTTCAAGGCAAGCATTTCCTGCCTCTGAAGGCTTGAGGGACCCATGTCAATACCTGTGACAGAGTGCTTCTCATAGATGTCTGTCATGCTGGCAGGTGTACCTAATCTCTATGCATACTTTGCACTCTGACTCCCTTATTATCAAATAGGGACAAGGCAGCCAGAGACATCATGGATGTTGGTTTACGAACATGCCAGGAGCATACTCGTTGGCCATGTGTAGGTGCACAAACTGTTGGAGGTAGTCTTTCCTCAAAAAAGGCCCAACACATATGTGTGACTTGTACATCTGGGTGAGTGACGTGCTGTGTAAGCCTTGGTCTACATCTGTGTCTGCGGGTGATGTTTGCCTCGTTGTTCCCTCCATTACCATACCTATGCATGCCCCAGAGCAGGCAGTATGTGTGCTTCCATTTTGCACAGACTGTCTTTCAACACAAGTGATCCTGTGCTTCCACTGTTTACAACAGGGGGCTCAGAGATAACGATTGTATCGTTGGGTGAGAAAACTGGCTCATGCCTACTCAAAGACTATTCCACCTATTGCTCACAATGGGGTAGATTTAAAAAAAAAGCGCGTTCGCGTACTTTTGTTGGCGCACCAGGCGCCAACAAAAGTACACTGGATTTTATAAGATACGCGCGGCTACGCACGTATCTTATAAAATCCTGGATCGGCGCGCGCAAGGCTGCCAATTTTGGGCAGCCGGCGCGCGCCAAGCCGCGCAGACGGCCTCCGTTCCCTCCGAGGCCGCTCCGAAATCGGAGCGGCCTCGGAGGGAACTTTCTTTCGCCCTCCCCTCACCTTCCCCTCCCTTCCCCTACCTAACCCACCCCCCCGGCCCTATCTAAACCCCCCCCCCACCTTTATCCATGGATTTACGCCTCCCGGAGGGAGACGTAAATTAACGCTGCTGGTGCGCCGAGACCCGACCCGGGGGCGGTTCCGGAGGGCGCGGCCACGCCCCGGAACGCCCCTGGCCGAAACCACGCCCCCGGCCCACCCCCGAAATGCCGCCCCCGCCCCCAAAACACTGCGTTGTTCGGCCCCGCCCCCGACACGCCCCCTTCAGAAAACCCCGGGACCTACGTGCGTCCCGGGGCTCTGCGCGAGCCGGCGGCCTATGGAAATTAGGCACGCCGGCACGCACGGCCCTGCTCGCATAAATCCAGGCAGATTTACGCAAGCAGGGCTTTTAAAATCCACCCGATAGTTTATTCCTTGTGTTGAGAGGGGGTAGATGTGAAACTTGACAGCGTCAGACCTCAGATATGGTGTGTCACATTTCTGGATGAGTAGATATTTGCCTATAGTGTACCCCTTTCACCCCCTGAACCCTGATGCTCTTTCACCTAGTTCTTGAAGTGGGCCAAATTGTCCTGTTATTTGGGGGTATGTATGGTTCCAAGAGCTTCCAAGAAAGGGTTTTCCTTGGGGGGGAGGGTTTGAAGGGGGGGGGGGTTGCTTGAGACCTGCTAGCACTCCTATTAGAAGTTCCCTTTTTTCAGACAATGGCCTAATTACCCTCCTCTCTGTAAAACAGATCCTGGATACTCCACATAGAGGCTGCCATATCAGGAAACATCTTTTGCACCTTACTCTGCCAGATGTATACACTGGCATCTTACGCCTACAAAGATGCTGCCGTACCTAGGCTCCATATGTTTTATGTGCATACACAGAAGTGGTGGAACATTTCTGCAGTTGATTTTTAGGGGTCAGGGTTAGCAGCCAATTTTCCCAGCATCAATTGTCCTGTACATAACCTGTGTATTATGCACCTCTCTCTACTTGCTGGCTGCTCTAACACTGTGTCAGCACCTGTGTGACAACTGAGGAGGAGCGATGGAGTTTTGCAGGTTAGACAAACCCCACAGCCCAAGAGCAGACAGCTAGGAGGCCTGCTGTTGCTTGGGAGCAGGCAGACCTCCACAGATTGGCTGCCTTCCCTGTACTGGCCTGGCATGTCGATCTGTATAATACCTGCTCGCTAAGGCTGATATTTAGCCAACATTTTGTTTAGTGTGGAATCTAAAAAGGGTTTTGCCCAGATTGCCTTTTAGGTGGAGTGAGGACCCAATGTAAAGTCTTGGGGGATGATTAGTGTAACTTGCCCACAACACCTCGAGCCTTTACATTTACACTATTTACTCTCTGTCCCAGACACCTGCAGCTGCACAATTATGCTCCCTAGAGATAAAACACACCTAGGGATTTATGTCATTTTCAAGTAGCCCTCTGACTGAAGTCTTATGTCATGATAGCATTCAGTGCCAGAGCCAGGGAGAAGGGCCATTGTTTGGTCAGAAGTGATATATCTTCAGAATGTTACAGGCCAATGGTTTGTAATAGATACACTATTACCTTTGTATAGCTAGACAACACATTTGTCCCCAGCAGAGTATAGACATAGCTACTGCACCTCTAGCCAAACATTTCTGCACCTGTTCCACCAGATTGCATATGGAGGTGAACACTAGCTAGCTAATGGCCAGCTCACGCACATGCCCATGTACCTAACAGTTAGCTAAGAGTATGCTCTCTGGAGAAGGCAACTGGAGCCAGTACTGAAGCTGCACAGAAAGGAGCTTCCTGTTTAGTTGTCTTCCTTGGGAGCATACAGTCAGCTTTCGGTTGTATGCTATAGGCCATAAGGTCTTGCCTGCTAGCAAAGTGCCTGCTTAGAATGGCCACAGGCACTCTAGCATGCAAGTTCATGAGAATCCCAAAACTTTCACCTAGTGTACCCTTAAGAGAAAAAGCACACAATCAAAACAGACAAGCAGAAAGTGTTCTTTGAAACCTGTGACCACTTTATTATACAACAGATGTCAACATATTGAAAACAAATCAATATCTTTGGTAATCACATTCTGCAAGGACATGATATGTAATTGCCCATGATATTGTAACTGAAATTTACAGCACATTGAGTGTAGACCTCTGCATACATTGTTACAAATGGCAATATTACATATACAGTATTTGCATTATATCCTTTTGCACAATCCTGATTACAGCAAAGAACTTAGGGAGCAGAAGTGGCACCCTATTAGCTACAGTACAGCCCTAATGCTAGAGCTGATAGCAAGACAACTATGTGAAGTAAACCAAAAGGCCCCCAGACAGTCCATGTTCAAAGGGTACACTCAAAGGGGAGACAGGCTAAGGGCCAAGGCAGCAGAGTTCAAATGAAAGCCCCAGTCAGTCCATGTTGAAAGAATGCACTGAAAGGGGGGACAGGCTAAGGGCCAAAGCAGCAGAGTTCAAGTGAAGGCCCCAAATAGTCCATGTTGAAAGAGCTGACTCAAAGGCGGGACAGCCTAAGGGCTAAGGTAGCAGAGTTCAAGTGAAGGCCCCAGGCAGTCCATTTTGAAGGAGCACATTCAGCCTAAGGACCAAGGCAGCAGAAATTAAGTAGCAGGCAGCAGGACCAGGACTGGAGAGCACAGCATGGAGGCTGAGGAACAGGACTGGAGAGCACAGCATGGAGGCAGGAGCACCAGGAGAAGACCCAGTAACATGGAGACAGGAATCCCAGGCAAAGACACCACAGCATGGACACAAGAGCACCAGGAGAAGACACAACAGCATGGAGCTGGCAGCCCCAGGAGAAGACACATCAGCATGAAGGCAGCAGCAGGATGAGCTAAGAAGAGATGAGATGACACGAGACAGACAGCAGCATCAGGAGCAGGAAATGAGATGATGCGAAAAGGAAGCAGCTGACTGGAGACCGCATCATGGAGGCTTGAGTATGGACATTTCATTTATTTAAATTTATTTATCACTTAACACTTAAGGCCTAAGCACTGTATAAAATAAAACATTCACATAAAATAACATATAAATACAAAAAATTAGAAACAGTACATTATCAACAAAAATGTGGACATTTGCTAAAGAGACAACTTCTGGAGGCATAGTTCATTGAAACCATACGAGGCGTGCAAGAATTGCTGACATCACATGAGAAGGGACACTGCAAGTGCTCCTACCCAACAGTTTGTTTTAGCAGAAAACATTTCAGAAAAAATCTGAACTTCTTTAAACAGTCACTCATTCTTAGCTCTATTGGTAGAGTACTCCAGAGAGAAGGTGCTGCAATAGAAAAGGCATGTTTGCCTCGTTGTTCCCTCCATTACCATACCTATGCATGCCCAGAGCAGGCAGTATGTGTGCATCCATTTTGCACAGACTGTCTTTCAACACAAGTGATCCTGTGCTTCCACTGTTTACAACAGGGGGCTCAGAGATAACGATTGTATCTTTTTTGAGATGCGGCGACCAGAATTGTACACAGTATTCAAGGTGCGGTCTCACCATGGAGCGATACAGAGGCATTATGACATTTTCCGTTTTATTCATCATTCCTTTTCTAATAATTCCCAACATTCTGTTTGCTTTTTTGACTGCCGCAGCACACTGTACCGACGATTTCAATGTGTTATCCACTATGACACCTAAATCTCTTTCTTGGGTTGTAGCACCTAATATGGAACCCAACATTGTGTAATTATAGCATGGGTTATTTTTCCCTATATGCATCACCTTGCACTTATCCACATTAAATTTCATCTGCCATTTGGATGCCCAATTTTCCAGTCTCACAAGGTCTTCCTGCAATTTATCACAATCTGCTTGTGATTTAACTACTCTGAACAATTTTGTGTCATCTGCAAATTTGATTATCTCACTCGTCGTATTTCTTTCCAGATCATTTATAAATATATTGAAAAGTAAGGGTCCCAATACAGATCCCTGAGGCACTCCACTGTCCACTCCCTTCCACTGAGAAAATTGCCCATTTAATCCTACTCTCTGTTTCCTGTCTTTTAGCCAGTTTGCAATCCATGAAAGGACATTGCCACCTATCCCATGACTTTTCACTTTTCCTAGAAGCCTCTCATGAGGAACTTTGTCAAACGCCTTCTGAAAATCCAAGTATACTATATCTACCGGTTCACCTTTATCCACATGTTTATTAACTCCTTCAAAAAAGTGAAGCAGATTTGTGAGGCAAGACTTGCCCTGGGTAAAGCCATGCTGACTTTGTTCCATTAAACCATGTCTTTCTATATGTTCTGTGATTTTGATGTTTAGAACACTTTCCACTATTTTTCCTGGCACTGAAGTCAGGCTAACCGGTCTGTAGTTTCCCGGATCGCCCCTGGAGCCCTTTTTAAATATTGGGGTTACATTTGCTATCCTCCAGTCTTCAGGTACAATGGATGATTTTAATGATAAGTTACAAATTTTTACTAATAGGTCTGAAATTTCATTTTTTAGTTCCTTCAGAACTCTGGGGTGTATACCATCCGGTCCAGGTGATTTACTACTCTTCAGTCTGTCAATCAGGCCTACCACATCTTCTAGGTTCACCGTGATTTGATTCAGTCCATCTGAATCATTACCCATGAAAACCTTCTCCATTACGGGTTAAAATGGCCCTGGAAGAGTGGCGACTGTGGCTGGAGGGAGCACAACATCATATCACTATATATACTGACCATAAAAACCTGGAGCTACCTCCGTCATGTCCAGCGTTTTAACGCCCACCAAGCCCAATGGTCATTGTTCTTTACTTGCTTGATTTGTTCTTTACTCGCTTTGATTTTGTGTTGAAATACAGACCTGCCACCAAGAACATCCAGGTTGATGCCCCCCCACACCCCCCCGGGGGCACATCACTGATCCGGTGCAGATTCTTCTGGCTGCTACTGAAACATTCCCTCCAGGAAAAATGGTCATTCCCCACAAACACTGCCAGAATATTTTGGAATGCACCCACGAATCTCATGTGGCAGGACACCCTAGCCAGGTCCGGACCCTTGCGCTGCTCCAGCAATGATATTGGTGGCTCCAGATACAAAGAGATGTCAAGGCCGATGTGGAATTCTGCACTACATGTGCCCAGCATAAAACCATGGTGGGATGACCTTTGGGGGCTGTTGCAGCCGTTGCCAGCCCCCAAGTAACCATGGACCCATTTATCCACAGATTTTATAGTGGACTTCCCCCTTTCTAATGGCTGCTGTATTATTTGGGTCTTTGTCAACTGTTTTTCCAAAATGGCTCACTTCTTCGCCCTCCTAAGCCTCCCCTCTGCACCAAAACTGGTGAATTTGTTTACCCAGCTACATGATTTGCCACGACACATCACCTCTCACTGTGATGTCCGGTTTACAGCCAATTACTTGTGTGCCTTGTGACAGAAATTTAACATCAAGCTGGATTTTACCACGAGCCACAAGCCAATAGTCAGGCAGAATGGACAAATCGCACACTCAAAACTTTCCTGAGGGCATTCGTCAGTGAGCGTTAGGACAACTGGGCATCCCTCCTTCCATGGGCAGAATGTTCTCACAACTCTCATAGCAACAACACCATAGGATTGTCCCTATTTCTAATTGTTTATGGGAGACAGTCTCTTCCCCCACTACCACTTCTCTTGCACGTCTCCTCCCAGCGACCCAATTGACAGCACAAGAACTCCGAGAACTGTGGACCCGAACCAAAGCGATGATTCAGAAAGCCGTCTGGAGGGCTAAGAAAGCCACTGACATCCATTGACGACCAGCCCCACAATTCAAGCCAGGAGACAAGGTCTGGTTAAGCAATCACTATATACGACTTAGGGTGCCCTCTATGAGAATCACCTTTTCCCATTATCCAGAAAATAGGACCCCTTACTTATCAGCTATATCTATCTGCGTCTCTGAAGATCTAGAGCACGTTTCATGTTTCACTCCTCAAGCCACTAGTTTTGTCATGGACCTCCCGGAAGGCCTTGGAACACCGGGAGGAATCCACCAAGGAGGACCAGGTTTATCAAGTAAAAGAAATACTGGACATCTGGAGATGAAATAAGAAGTGGGAGTATTTGATATCCTGGGAGGGATACGGCCCAGAGGAAAATACTTGGGAACCTACCTCCAATATATTAGACAAAAGTCTACTCAAACAGGTTCCACGCCTCTCATCCCAAGAAGCCTAAACCTTCGGGAGGGGGCCTTAGAGGAGGGGGTACTGTTGCGCTCACCGGCCGCAGAGCTCCGCAGCCAGCCGCACTTACCTGGCACTATCCCGGAGCAGCCCCAACTTCCTTTTGCAGTGGCAGGGAGCCACTGTCAATGCCGAGCTTCTTCGCGGCTTGGAGTCGCTCATGCTGCCAATGTCCGGCTCCACCAGCAACTCTCTAGGTGTGCATGCATGCCCTTCCGTGGAATTTAAAGGGGCCGTGGCGGGAAAGTTCCCGTGGCTCTCTCTAATGATGTCAGCCTTCCAGACTACTTAAGCCCGTTCCTGCCTGCAGTGCTTTACCTCATCAACAGGTCGAGCTCCTTGTGAGTAGCTAGTTGCCTGGCTCCGTGTTCCTGACTCCGAGTCCCAGTCCTTGTCCTTGTCTTTGTCCTCTACTGGATTGCATCTCAGGCCTTGACCTTAGATTGCTCTGGACTTCGTTGGATAGCCGCCAGCCCCGACTCCTGGTACGCCGTTGGATTGCCACTTGCCACCTGCCTTCTGGACTTCGTTGGATTGCCACCTGCCCCGACTCCTGCCTGCCCTGATCCTAGCAACCTTTTCAGCTCGTGCCTTTTGCCCTTCATGGAGTTGTTCATCTTCAGAGACATGTGCCTAAGTCCAGCCGGCCCAGTACCCAAGGGCTCAACCTGCGGAGAACGAGGACTGGTATTGGTGAAGGTCCTGTTGGGTCTCCACATCGGCCAGCTCCACCAGCCGATGAGGAGGACCTGCAGGGAGGAGCCATCTTTGCAACATCTGGCCCTTGGCTGTCCTCGAGGTCTTGGCCAGTTGCCGAATAGTATGGCATAATGTTCCAGGACTCCGGCGATGTTCATTTCGTTGTTCACCAGGCTGAACCTCAGTGCCCTGAGATGAAAATGCCCTGCTGCCTGAAGGGGGTGCCACTTCCGCTTCCAGAGAGGTGTCCTGCTTTTCCTCACTCTCGCTCCCACTCCCCTCTCCCTTCCCTATCTCTCCCTCTCCTGAACCTGCCCTATGACTCCCCTCCCCTCTGCCCTCTCTGTCTATCCCTAGCTTGTTGTCTTCCTCCCACCAGACTCGCCTGTCTATTCCTTCCCCTAGCACTCTTGCCCTCATCCTCCCTTCTCCCCTCCTCTCCTCATGCCTCACCTCTTCTGTCTCCCCTGCCTCTCACACTCCATCCTCTCCACTCCTTAAAACCATGCCTCTACACTCCTCCTCCACCACCTCACCACCACTCTTCACCCCATGCCTCAGTTCCTTCTCACCACTCCTCCTCACTGCCACTCCTTCCCCAACTCACCACCACCACCACTCCTCACCACTCCCCCTCTGCCTCACCTCTATGACTCACCACTCCTCCTCCACCTCACCCAAACACACAAACAGGACAAACTAACAAAAACTTTCACACACACAGATCAAGACATTAGACCAAGGGAAACAGATGAGAAACAAGCCACAGGACACCGCACTCAGAAATCGCTAACTACCTCCAATCAACTACCACCAACTGACCTACTCTCCTCAAAGAGGCAGCTGCAGGAAGCTGGTATATATAAACTAGAAAAATAATGCACCACACACTAATCTACACATGCCATGTAAAATGACACATGATGCGCTGACACAACACCAATGCGATAACGCAATGCGTCACGCATAAATTGCCTATGCGATGCGGTAGACAAGAAATTATCCTAACCATGCCCTTTTTTTTTTATCATGGGTGCTATTTCTCCTATATTTATAGCAATTTGATTAATCTAGGCCTATATATGATATGATTAAACATGGTTTTGATAGAGGAATAAGTTATGTGTTGGTGCTGCTTTATATTTCGGCAGCATTTAATTCACTCATCACTCTGTTCTACTTTCTCATTTAAAAGAGATTGGGATATTAGACACAACACTCCAATGGTTTACATCATATTTGTTTGATTTTGTGTAGTAAGTGACTATCACTACTGCTTCCTCTAGTTGGCATAACATGGCGACTGTGGTTCCGCAGGGATCTGTAATTTCTGTGGTCTTCATAAATACATATATGACTCCATTGTGCAAACTCCTAGCTGGTTTAGGTGTGAATTTCAAGCTATATGCCGATGACATTCCGTTTTTTGTACCTAAATGATTGTCCTGGTCTGCCACTAGTGAGATACTATCAGTCTGCCTGTTGTTCATTAGGTTTTGGCTTACCCGTAACTGTTTATTCCTTAATCTCGATCCTGATCATGTTTCCCTCTAATGAAGCATCACTTTATTTTAAATTTGAGAACATTGAAAGCTAGGTATCATCATCTGTCCAGAATATGGGCATTATTCTTGACCTTGATTTATCAGTGCAGCCTCAATTAAGGTCAATAATTAAAGCCGCCTTTTTCAAGTTGTGCATGCTCCATAGGTTAAAACCATTGCTCATGGCTCATAATTTTCATTTAATCCTGCAGGCTCTTATGCTTACTGGCATGGACTATTGCAGCTCTTTGCTTATTAACATTCCTGCCAATGCATTAAGGGGCTGATGCAATATTTTTGCACCGAAAGTGGGTGCTTAACAGTCAGTGCCCGCTTTCTTAATGCACCCCCAGGCGCCCCTCCTGGGAGTGCCATGAAATATTTAAATTAGATGTCGCATTAGCAAGGAGGCGCTAGGATCGCCCCTAGCGCCTCCTTGCTAATGAGAGCCCGATCAGCGGCGGCCATCCTCCGGTTCGGAAAACTGATGCTGAGTTTTTTCTGCTTTTCTGTACTAGTTTAAGGAGTGCTCAGCAATTAACACCTACTCCAGGCAGACATTAATTAATTAATTAATTCATTCATTATTTAACTATTTTTATTTACCGACAGCCGTTTGCACATTGTATCAGTGTACATTTAACTCAGAACTAATAGGCGGTGCCTTTACATGGAACAGAAACTAAAAATTAAACATTAAACCGGAATTACAACAGATAAAGTAATCAAATTAATAATAATTGCTTTAATAATATTACTTTCTGATCACAAAAAATGTGCACCCTGGACGCACATTTTTTTCTTGCATCGGGAGTGAATAGCTAATAGGCTCATTCACATGCATAAGGGGATTAGTTAGCGCCTCTATAACCTGCGTCCAACTGTGAGTTATACAGTGCACTCGGCCCCTAAGTGTTTCACAAATTGTGCAAAACTGCTGCAAGAATACTAACAGGCACCAGTATTCATGATTTTTTTTGCATTGAGTAAAAAAATATTTTCTCTTATTAGTTTTAAATGTACAACTTGGTAACTTCATTGAATGTCCCCTAGTCTTTGTATTTTTTGAAAGAATAAACAACTGATTCACATTTACTGGTTCCACTCTGCTCATTATTTTATAGACCTCTATCATATCTCACCTCAGCTGTCTCTTCTCCAAGCTGAAAAGTCCTAACTTCTTTCCTCGTTCCATCCCCTTTATTATTTTGACATGAGGCAGGTGGCACCTTATGGGTAAACCGATTATTGAGGACAACTGCAGAGTGATGCATGAAATGCATCTGACAAAGTGGACTCTGTCCTCGAAAGCTCATGCCTCAATAAATTGGTTAGACTATAAGGTGCCACCCGCTTCGTGTCATTTTTGCCACAGCAGACTAACACAGCTATCCTCTGAATATCTTTATCATTTTGGTTGCACTTCTCTGTACCTTTTCTAATTCTGCTATATCGTTTTGAGATGTGGTGACCAGAACTGTACACAATAAAGATGAGATCACACCATGGAGTGATACAGAGGCTTACAGGTGTTCTGATGGCCTTTTAAATCACAATGCTGATGTCTGGGAATAAGGATTACATGAAAAGTACTAATAAGTTTTGTTGAATGCCATTTCTCTAAATATATAGTTTTGTGCATTTCACATATTCTGACTCTTTTCTATGGTAATTCACAATGGGTATATTTCTTACATCTTATTTATTTAAAAAATTTGTAGTAGCTAATCCAAAAATCTTAGTAGATTACAATAAACTGACATAATAAAATCAGCAAAATACAATCAATAAAATATCTTTAAGTACAGGACACAAACAAATTAAATGTTACAAAAAATTACAATAAAACAATAAAAGCAGCATAGAAACCCACAATAAATATGCAATGAATCTATCAAATAGAAGGCATAGCACCTAGTGCCCAGACCATGCCAGTTACTAGCCTACACTGACTTGGGAAAGCTTGGGAGTGAAGCAGGTCATTTTTGATTTAATTGTTATGTGTAATTTGTTCCATAAGCTTGGACCTACTATACCAAAATTTCTTTTACAAAGAGTGGTTAATTGTACTTGTTTTGAGGTATGGAGAGGAAGCAGCTGAGAGGAGGAACGTAGTTGACAATTTGGAATGTATTGTCGAATAGAAGATTGAATACTGAGCAGTAAAAGTCCATGTAGGGCTTTAAAGACCATGGTTAGAACTTTAAATTTCACTCACCAGCAACTGGGAGCCAGTGTAAGTTTTCAATAATTGGAGAAATGTGATCATGCAGGGAGGAACCAGAAATCAATCTAGCTACAGGATTCTGAATTAACTGCAGAGCCGGAAGATGGGAGACACACAAACCTAAAAACAAGCTGTTGCAGTTGTCAAGCAATGATAAGATGAAAGACTGGGCCATGGTCAAAAATCATGAGTGACTAGGATAGGCTTCAGAGAATGTAGAGTCTGGAGTTTAAAGTAATCAGAGTGAACCACCGAATTAATGTGATAGAGAGGCGTGAACTATGAATCCCAGGTTACAAACACTTAAAAGAATGAGAAAGGAAAATCCCTCAAACTGAAATTTTGCAGGGATATCAGACTGAGCCACCTGGGAAAGAAACACAGTTTCACTGTTCCTTAAATTGAGGGGAAAGCCTGTTATGAAGCCAATCCTTAACCTTACTCAAGCAAACTGTAAGTTTTTGCATAGTGAGATCAAACAATGAGGTGATAGGAAGGACAAACTGAATATCATCTGCATATATCTTGAAAAGAACGCCCAAGCTAGAAAGAACTGAACAGAGAGAAGTAAGGTAGATATTAAAAAGAATAGGAGAGAGAGAGAAGATCTTTGAGGAATACCAGTGGTTAGGAAATGCATCTTGGAAGAGAAATTATCATAGCTACATAATAAGATGGGTTAGAAAGGAAGGAAGAAAACTGGTCATGGGAACTGCCTGAACAGTCATGGATAGGATAAACTCCATTGACCTCTCCGAATAACCTCAAATAAAATCAATTTAATTACCAGGCACACCTTGTTTATAACCCTGTTTGGTGCTCTTCGACAGGGGTTCCCTTTTTGTTTTTTTCTTTGAGGGTATGAGTGTGAAGACAACCAGTGCAGCAAAGGAGGGAGGCTGGCCGGTACAGCTCAAGATGGCATTGGAAACAGCGGGAAGCACACTGGAATCAGTAGTAGCTGTGGCATCAGAGGAAATGATCCTTAGCATTTCCAAAAGTGTGTTTGTTGCCTTGGAAGATAGACTTTCCAAGCTTCAGTCTACCATAGACGAAATTAAGGAAGGCTTCAAGTCACAGCGTCGAAGGACATCAGAGATAGAGCAGCAAGTGTCAAATCAAGAAGATCATGCTGAGAGTGTGGACACCCAGCTTTCGACGATGCAGAAGAGAAATATGGCCTTGGCAGAAAAATTGGAAGATCAAGAAAATCGGAACCGCCATAATAACTTGAGAGTGATTGGATTAATGGAAATTTTAAAAGACAAGGATCTTCCTTCCTTTTTTGAAAAATATCTGTATGAGGCTCTCAGCCTAGATCAGTGGTTCTCAATCTTTCTTTGGCCGAGACACACCTGACAGATGGCTCTCACATGTGTGTCACACTGAACATGTGACCATCACGGGGCTAAATGTAAACATGCACTCTGCATCCACAGGAATCCCCTCAACCCCCAGCAATGAGGGCAGAGTAGATCTAGGGCATTACCTTGTACAACTCGCCATACAAAAAAGATATTCTGGTTCTGATGACATCTCAGTAAACATAAAACAAACTCCCTTTACTACCAGGCACAATAGCCTTCCTTATGAAAAGACAGTAACTTACCACTAATGCATATCCTATTGAGAAAACACAACAAATAAGATTGATATAAATGCCTACATGCTAGTAAAATACCTTACCTTGGTCACACACCCAGAACTGACCTTCACCAAGTACAGAAAAACCACAAATTATAAATATGGAGACAGAAACTGGAATGGAAAACCAAAAAAGCCACTCTGCATGCAGTGCGAACCTGGAGAAATGGAAAGAGAAATATAGCACCTAACAGACTCTCAAAATATGCAATAATGCACACAAACTAACCCGCACAAAGTTACACCTGTTATATGGAACACGTTCAAACAGTAACAAACCTATCTAAGAAATACAACTATTGAACCAGGCCCTAAACACTAATACACCTCCTATTAGGAAAACAGAGCAAGCCAAGCTGCTATAGAGCCCCACACAGAAATAATTGTAAAGCTATACTAAACATATTACAAAACAGCTGCTGAACAGAATAATATCCAACAATTAAAAACTCATAAAAATTATTAAAACATGTCCAAATATAAATAGAATATTTCAAAACAGACATTGCATAATACCCAATAATTAGAATGGCAGTCAATCAAGAAAAATACATTTAAAAAGCCACCTTTACTTACCCTCTCCAGCAACTCTCCTACTCCTTTCCCTTCCAGACCAATAGCACTCACCAAAAGCAGCAAGGACTGCTGAAGCTCTGTCCTCACAGTCCTCGTCCTTAGTGCCCACAACCAGTCACACACACACACACACACATAGATCCTATGACCAATCTCGGTCTCTTTCACACCAGTCATCTTCCTGACCAGTCTCTCTCTCACATACGCACACTAGTCATCTTCCTGACCAGTCTCCCTCTCAATCACACTCAGGCTTTCTTATATGCAAGCTCTCAATCACACACAAATGCTCTCGCACCCATTCACACCAGCTCTTACCCAGGCTTCCATTCACACCCACAGACACAAGCTCTCAACCAAGCACCCATTCACACCCACAGACACAAGCTCTCACCCAGGCATCCATTCACACCCACAGACACAAGCTCTCGCCCAGGCATCCATTCACACCCACAGACACAAGCTTTCGCCCAGGCATCCATTCACACCCACAGACACAAGCTCTCACCCAGGCATCCATTCACACCCTCAGACACAAGCTCTCACCCAGGCATCCATTCACACCCTCAGACACAAGCTCTCACCCAGGCACCCATTCACACACTCAGACACCCATTCACACCCTCAGACACAAGCTCTCACCCAGGCACCCATTCACACCCTCAGACACAAGCTCTCACCCAGGCACTCATTCACATCCACACACACAAGCTCTCACCCAGGCACTCATTCACACCCACACACACAAACTCTCACCAAAAACTTCTTCTTCTTTCACTGCAGGGATGGGCTCCAGTTCCGCCGTGGCTTTACTCTGGCGGGCCTTCTTTTTTTGCTGCCATGGGGATGGGGTCCCATGGTGGCCTCGGTCGGGGTCGGGTTTCCTCTTTGCCACCACAGGGATGGACTCCCTGGTGGCCTTGCTTGGTCGGGGTCGGGTTTTCCTCTTCATTGCCACAGGGATGGGCTCCCGTAGCAGCCTTGCTTCGTCGGGGTTTGACACTGCCATTCCTCCCACCCCACCCCCGGGCTATGCGATGTCATCCTCACCAATCAAAGGCTTCCTTCCTTCTTCCTACTCCCACTGGAAGGTAGAAGGGAGGAGGCTTCTGATTGGCCTGCGTGGGGGCAGGCAGAATGAAGGAGGCTTCCCATTGGGCAGTGGGGTTAGGAAGAAAGGAGGCTTCCAATTGGCCCGCAGGGGCTGGAAAAAGGGAGAAGGAAAGTACGGGGCAGTGGGACATTGGGAGATGCAACACACCTGCTGGTGTTTGGTGACACACTGGTGTGTCGCGACACACCGATTGAGAAGCACTGGCCTAGATGCTTCAGAGTTCCTGATTGTATGTGAAAGTGCTCATCAGGTCATCACTTTTCGAGAAGGAGCTGATAGGCCCAGACCTGTTATCTGCTACATTCTAAACTGGGCTCATAAAACTGCTGGCAGCTTACCAAGTGAAAAGAAAGATCAAATATGAATCTTGAGGCTGGCTGGGAGGCGCCCATCTTCTTTTCTTCGGCCTCCGCCGGCCTCGATTTTAATTTATTCGGCCCCCGCTGGCCTTGATTTTAATTTATTCGGCCCCCGCCGGCCTTCGGGGCTGAAGAAATTAAAATCAAGGCCGGTGGGGGCCGAAGAAATGAACACCGGTGCTGCTAACCGCCGCCAGAGACCAGCTATTCAGCTGGGGGCCTTAGATCGGAAGTGTGCTTCTTTGTGTGTGTTGTGTGTGTATGTGTGATATGTGAGAAAGGAATGGTGCTTCTGTGTGTGTGTGTGTTATGTATGTGAGAAGGAATCTGCCAGTTTAAAAGAAAATGAAATGTGATAATACATATACCTCAACTTTTGTGCTGGTAGCGCAACTTTTGAAAAGTTGGATGAAAGATGAAATTACTGAATTTTAAGCATCCCTCTTCTGGAAAATAAAATTTAGCAAAGTGGGTAGAGACAAATACTAAAGCAAAACAAAATTAAAATATTTAAAATGTTCATCTCAGCAAAATCACAAATTTAAGATACTGATGCCAGGTGGGGGTTTTTTTTGGGTTTTTTTGAAGCATAATTTAAGCATGAAGACTAGAATAGTTTCAATCTGAAACGGTTTTGCTATTTTTTTGTAAGCCTTTAGAAAATGTATATTTTTAAATGACTAAGACTGGAATCTTCCCATTTAAAAGGGAAGGTGACTAAGGATGTCTTTCGGTTCCATATCACCCACATGAATAATCATATGACTGATAGTTTGAAGAAAGACACTTGCTTTTTTGCCTGAAAGCGTAAAACAAGAGAAGCTATACGGTGTGGGTGGCTGTCCCTTGGGAGGACAGAACCTGAAGGAAGGGTGTCATTTCGCCTTCTGATAGGAATGTGGTTTTCTTATTTAACGGTTGGGATCATCACTTTCACTTTTAGTAAAAGTGAAAAATGCTACAAGTCTGAAAGCAAGGTGCTTCTGTGAGAGTGTAATATGTATGTGAGAAAAAGAGGGTGCTTCTGTATGTGTGTGGTGTATATGTGAGTCAGGGAGGGTGCTTGTGTGTGTCAAATGTGTGTGTGCAAGAGAGATGGAGCATGTTTTTGGCTGTGAGAGAGGGCATGTGTGTGATTGAGCCTGTTTGCAAGTGAGATAGTACATGTGTGTGATTGAGAGCTAGTGTGTAAGTGAAACAGAGAGAGCATGTATGTGATTGAAATCTTGTGTGTAAGAGGGAGCGAGAGCATTGTGTGATTGAGAGAGACTGGCCAGAGAGGTGACGTGTGTATGTGTGAGACTGATCAGGGAGATGACTGGTATGTGTGTGTGTGTGAGAAAGAGAGAGAGAGACTGGTTGAGGAGATGATTGTGTGTGAGAGACAGAAACTGGTCTTGAGGGGATGACTGGTGTGTGTGTGAGAGAGAGAGAAGAGACTGGTTGTGGACCCTAAGGAAGAGGACCGTAAGGACAGCTTCAGCAGCTACTGCTGCTTCTGGTGTGGCCTGCAAGGGAAAGGAGTAGGAGAACTGCTGGAGAGGGTAAGTAAAGGTAGCTTTTTAAGTTCATTTTTCTTGATTGACTACCATTTTAATTATTGGGTAGTATGTGATGAGTCTGCTGTTTGAAATATTTTATTGGTGTTTGGTAAAGGTTTCAGAATTTGCTTGAGTCTTTAATTATTGGATATTCTATTCATCAGCTGTTTTGAAATTATTTTATTAGTATGATTTTATAATTATGAGTCATGATTTATATATCTTGATTTTATTGATTGTTTCATGAGGAATGGTGACTTTTTTGTTTTTCCATTGTTGCACTGTATAGAGTCTGGCGTGATACGTTTTACAGTTTAGTTTTTGTCTGCACATTTCTATTTATACTTTGTGGCTTTATTCTGTATTTGGTGAGAGTTTGTGTTCTGCATGCAAAACTGAGATGAAGCATTCTTTTAGCATGTGGTTTCTCTGTAGGGATCTGTAGTAGCTTGGCCTGTTCTGTTTACCTGATAGGAGGTATATTGATATTTTAGATTCTGGTGTAATATTTGTGGTATTCTTTTTCATAGGTGGGGTTGTTATTCTTTGAGTTTTGGCAAATAGTACTGTGTTGATACTGGAGGACCATGCCGAAATATAGGGGTGTGTACACATATATGTAAATTATATATGTAAATTATATTGTATATGTAATTGGGTACCCATGGGCCAGTATGGAGAAAAATCCCCCGGGCCACTATTTTCCCACAATCCGCCCCTGGATACACTAATTCAAAATAAGAGCAAAGGAGGAATTGGCGCACCTAATTTTCAGCTATATAACTGTGCTTGTCGACTTCGTTTTATAGGCAAATTGATGTGGGAGTTTTAAATATGATTTGCTACAGTTACTGGGGGGAGATAAGTGCAACTACTATGCCTGTGGGATTAATTCACTTACCAGATGTCTCACTGGGTTCTGAAATAAAGGGGAATATTCTATGGAAATCTGTGTCCTCTACATGGAGATCTTTGAGGCATAAGATGTGTCCATCTCCTATATTATCTTTATTCCTCCCAGTAAGAAATCCACACTTTTCCCCAGGGAAGAATAATGCGATGTTTAAAATTTGGGGCGAACTGGGGTTCTCTGACCTTAGGCAATTGCTAGATGAGGAGATAGGAGAAGTTCAGAGTTTTGAGCAATTGAAAAGAATGTTCCCGTTCCCAACAAGCATTTCTATGGATTCTTGCAAATACACCACTATTTTTTGAGAGTATGAAGTTTACAAATGACCAAATTAAGAGAGAGATGAAATTTATTGGGGAAATGGAACTGATAGCAAAATGGAAGAATTCTATATCTCAGTGGTATAGATTTTGCAAAGGGCTTACGTACACTGATACTCTCAACCGATTAGCGGAATATTAGTCTAAAGAAAAAGAGGTCCCTTGCATGCCTAATCAAATGGATTTATTTCAAAACTTGTTCAGACTGCCAATGGCAGTGCATCTCAGGGAAATGCAATTTAAAATATTGTATCACTACTAAGTGAACAGAGAACAATTACTTAAGTTGAAATCAGTCAGAAATGTCATCTGAACAAGGGCACTTACATACATCTTTTCCTCACATGTCACACTAATTATAGATTTTGGCATGAGGTTATAGCTTGCTTGGCTAAGTTTACAATATCCTAGGGGATATTGGCTAAGTGTAAAATATCCTAGGGGATATTGCAAATTTGAGAGATTTGGGATATGATATATCCAAAGGTAACTGTATTTTTGGCATTGGCCTTATTAATTGCACGCAAATGTATACTGAAAGAATGAATATCTGATCATCAGAGGTCCTTTGGAGTTTAGAGAGAACTTATAGTCATACTTATGCAAATGTAAAAATTTGACGTCTGTATTCTAGCTCAAAATGTTTATGTAGCAGTTTGGAAATGTTTCTATGACCTGTTGTCCATTGATGAACAAATTCATCTGTGATCATTAGGCCATAATCCTATGTAGAGTTGGAAACATAAGCCTGGTATCTCTAAGTCAGTAAAGTCACAGACTATTTTTTAAGATGTGTGGTTTTGATGGATAAATAATGTATGAATTTGGGGGGAGGGCCCTTAGACTAAAATTGAGGTGATAATTGATCAAGTAAAATGACATGAAGAAAAGACATGGTTGATCTCTTTTGCAATCCTCTTGTTATTAGTACTGTTGTACTGTGTGTTGTTTCTCTTTGCATAGATTGTGCATGTAAAATGTACTTTTATCATGTTACAATAAAAGATGATTTGGAAAAAAAAAAGAAAGGAAGGAAGAAAACCAGGAAAAATAGTAGATGTGATGCCCAACTCTGTAAAATGGTCCAGTAAGAGATTGTGATTGAGGGGGTCAGAAGCATCGGATAAATCAAGCAGAACCAGGAGGTACTGAAAACCAGAATCGAAGCCTAAGCAGATGGTATTGAACGCAGCTACTAGCAGTGTTTCTGTACCGTGCCAAGCCTAAAACCAAACTGAGAATTATCAAGGAAGTTATTGGTATCCAAATATTCCTGTGTTGTATTTGTGGCATTGTGGTCGCAATGGAGATGACTCCGCCCACGAGGAGGGGCCCCGTGGGGAACCACTGCGATAGGCTGAACTCAGATAGCAGACACAGTATGGATAGAGTCTTTATTGTACTGCTGTCGGTAGATGGTGAAAGCAGGAACATAAGAACATAAGGAAGGTAAGGCACTGTTCCACGAAGTGCCAATATGTTCAACAGGTTCAGAAGTATAGTCTCACCCAGATGTTCATGATAGGCGGGAGCCCGCAGTGCTGGTAACAACGTGGCTGGTGGGTAGAGTTGGAGCACTGGATCATAGAGGTACTCACAGGAGTGAAGGCGTCTTCCTGGTGGTAGAATGGTGGGACCGGAGGTCCAGTCCATGATGCAGGATATAAAGGCAGATAGGCCCTTGAGGAGCAAGTTCCCAATGATCCATTATCCTGAAATGTAGAAGAGAGAGAAAGACCCCCGAGGAGCGGTTGTCTTAGTGAGGCCCTGAAGGGTAGTTGGAAGTGAGAGATCCCCAAGGAGCGGATGTCTAGAGCTTCTAGAGGAGCGAGGCCCTTGGAGTGAAAGCTGTGTCTAAGTGTACAGCTTAGAGCGGTGTAATGGTTTTGAGGTGTTTGGGTGGATTCCTGGGTACTATGGGAGATGACCATGCCCACAGGGAGGAACCCCGTGGGGAATCATAGTACTGGGCTAGACTCAGGACGCACAAATACTGAATTGTCTTTAATTTACAGCAGATGTAAGCCACCAGAGGTGGCAGTAGTGAGCAGATTCTGAAGTAGCAGTCCAGGGACTCTTGGCAGAGGGACCCTTCTCACCAAGATAATACAGGGAAGTTCTGGTGTAGAGTTCCCAGCACGGCAAAGCTGAGGTTGAGATAGACTGAGAGTTATATTACTCACTAGATGGTAGCTGTATGTAGAAGGTTCCCACCAGGCAGAAGTAGATGGTTCCAGGCACCGAGGCAGGGAGAGCAGGCCCACGAGGAGAGAGTACCTGATCCCAGTAAGGCACCTGAAAGAAGAGGAAGGGCCCCCGAGGAGCGGGTACCCAGGTTAGTAGTTACCTCGAAGGACGGAGAGAAAGCTTCCAGCGGGTGCACTGAAGCGTCAGAGTAGCATAGACCGACGAATCCAGTCCGAATCCAGTCTTTGCTAACTCAGTTAGCTAGCAATAGCGGGAAGGCTAAATACCTGAATATTGTGAAGTCACTTGAGGGGGACGCCCCTGAGGTTCGCGCCATAGTCAGAATAAAGATGTGGGTAGCGAGCACGCACCCTAGTAGGCCCTTGAGAGGAACATGGCAGGAGGCAACGCTATAGCCATTCTGGGGACGCCAGAGAGGGCGGCTAGCAGATGTGGCGGTAGCCATTTTCCCAAGGTAAGGCATATGGGACGAAGCCGTCTGAGACCGACGGACGCAACAAGCGATCAGAGTAGCTAAACTAAAGTCTTTGCTAACAAGGTGGTAGCGGAAGTGGAGGCTAGATAAACCCAGAGGTACTGACGTCATGCGGTGGGGCCACCCCCGAGGTTCCCACCATGACATGTATTTGAGTGTGGGAGATGTGCGCGCTCGCACCCTAGAAGGCCACAGGAGTGAGCATGGCGGATGGGGATGCCCATGCTGGTTTGGAAACGCTGAGACCGTCGGCACTCGGCACCGGAGGCAGCCATCTTGCCCAAAGAGAGTGAAAGAGGAGAAAAAGAGGTAAGGCAGAGCGGTCGCAGCCGTCTGCGACCGATGGACACAAGGTCCTGTAGTTGATTGTAAACAATTTTTTCAGTGAGCTTAGGAAAAACTGGGAGGGGAAAAAAGGCTGGAAATTCCCTAAATCAAGAGGATCCAAGCCAGGTGTTTTTAGCAGTGGACACACCACTGCTGTTGTTAGCATTTGAGGAACCACACCTTCAGAGAGGGAGGCATTGATAAGAGGTAATGATAGGGTTTACTTCAGTATGCAGAGCCTTAAGCAAAGTAGTTGAACAGAAGTTCAAGACGCAGAAACTGTCTTTCAACTGATTTAGTATGGGAGATACTTCTGCAAATGAGATGAGAGAAAGCAATCCATGAGGAAGAAAGTAAAAGAGGTCTTCCTCAGTGAAGACCAAAGCAAAGAATTCATTTAGTCTCTCTACAATGGACTTGTCATCCCTAAGTGCCCCTTTTACCCCTTGATCATCTAATAGTCCAACTGACTCCCTCATAGGCTTTTTACTTCAAATATACCTGAAAAGGTTTTTATTATGAGTTTTTGCTTCCAGGGTAAGCTTCTTTTTAAATTCTATCTTCCTTATCAGTTCTTTACATTTCACTTGCCAGTGCTTATGCTCCTTTTCCATTTATTGAAAGATGTTCTTTTAGCTATTATAGCCTCTCTCACTTCACCTTTTAACCATGTCACAAATTGTTTAGCCTTCCTTCTGCCTTTTCTAGTGTGTGGAATACATCTGTTCTGGGCTTCCAAGATGGTATTTTTTAAACAAGGTCCATGCCTGATGTAAACTCCTAACCTTTGCAGCTGCTTCTTTCAGTTTCTTCCTAACGATGTTCCTCATTTTATCATAGTCACCCTTTTGAAAGTTAAATGCTGTCACAATATATTTCTTTAGGGGCAGATTTTCAAAGGGTTACGCATGTAACCCCTGAAAAGCTGCCCTTGTGCGCGCCGAGCCAGCCCCGGGACGCACGTATGTCCATGTACTTCGAAAAAGGGGCGAGCCTGAGGGGCATGGCTGGGGGCGTGACGACGGTCTGGGGGAGGGGTCGAGTGCTCCGACACAGTGGCCTGTACTGGAACATTTTATTTATTTATTTATTTATTTAGATTCTTTTTTTATACCGAAGTATAGCAGAATGCCTTCACTCCGGTTTACAATTAAACAACTTCATATATGAAAACGTTTTCATAATACATAAACATTAGAATTAGAATCCTCTGGCAGGCATAACGTTTGGAACAAAGGTAAGGGGAGGGGTTTAGGTAGGGCTTGGGGGGGGGGGGCAGGTTAGGTAGGGGAAGGGAGGGGAAGGTGGGGGGAGGTGGAAGAAAAGTTCCCTCCAAGGCCGCTCCGATTTCGGAGCAGCCTCTGAGGGAACGGAGGAAGGCTGCGCGGCTCGGTGCGTGCAAGTTGAACAATTGTGCACCCCCTTGCGCTCGCTGACCCTGGATTTTATAAAATCGAGCGTAGATTTGTTTGCGCCGGGTTGCGCGAACAAATCTACGCCCGCACGCAGGTGTCCTCTCTCCAGTTAAGTTAAATTTGATCATATTGTGATCACTATTGCCAAGTGGCTCCGACACTGTTACTTCTTACACTAAATTCTGTATGGAAGGTAAAAAGCCCTAGAAAGAGGTGGGACAGCCCAGGTGGAATCTTTAACACAGAGAAAGCATATAGTTTAAACATTTCCACAACAATATAGATTAAATTTTTGGAAAATTAAAAAAATATAAATTACATCTTCTAAAGGCATTTTCTAAAGACTCTAACTTATTATGTGTCACCTCTAAACCCTTAATCCAAAAATCTCCTTCTCCTGGGACTGTGATTTTGTCCTTATCTAAAACAAACATGGTTTAAATTAATATTAATAATGTCCAAATTATATGCTTCATTCTGAACAGTCTCAGATAGCTTAGTAGAAGCTCCAGAAATTTGGGATGAAAAAAACTTCTGTATCTAAAATGGTCTGGTCTCACCAAATTCACAGGTTTCATAAAAGAAGAGGGCCGTTTCTTGATGTACCAAAGGCTAGTTCCTGCTCCTTTGTGATAGCTGTAGGCATAGCAGACCGCCTTAGAACTCTCTCCAAGCCTCTGGCACCCATTGCTCTGACTGAGCACAGACTGCACTGCTGTCGAATTCACCTACTCTACTGGATTCCCAATTATTTGTAGGATATTGGCATCATCAAGATGTGTCAACCTTGGCTGTTGTCTGATTTGGGGCCCTGCAGCCCTATAAGAAGAAACTGCTGCTCTGCTTCTTCCGCAATCAACATTCCTAACAACTGCTCCTGAGTAGAAGCCATGACAATGGGCCAGAGAAAAAAAATAGTCAATTGGCCCCTGGACAGCCAGAGCGATGGATGCTGACACCTTCCTCTGATGGCCTTTCAATTTACGTCCCATAGGATTGAGTAACAGCCATCAGCATAAGCATTTCTGCTCACATGCTGCTTGCTTCAACCATTGTGTCTGGCTCCTGTTGGAATGAACTGCCTAGATAATGATGATTTTAATTTTATTATTTACTTGTGATTGTTATTTGATTGTTTTAAATTTTATTGTAAATTGCTTTGAAAGATTTGATTTGGAAAGCAATTAATAAATGATTTTAAATAAATAAATACATATGCTGTACTTCTGCTTATGTGTAAGGCTTTGTAGGAAGTTATTATATAACACAGAAATAAAAGTTCCATGTAAAAACACAAAAAATAAATAATGTGCTATCTTTTTATTGGACTAATTTAATACATTTCTTGGCTAGCCTTTGAGAGATAATACGCTCTTCTTCAAGTAACATAGTACTATAAGTATAGATACTAAAACATCTATAAGTAGCTGAAATGTAGCAATGGATATACAAGCCTTATCTCCCTTCTCTATCAACCACCTCCAAATGCACTAAAGCTGTCATCTATTCAGTATGGGGTTGATATTCCAAACAGGTTTTAGATGAGTAAATCCAGTCATATATACCACGGTATGAATTGCACTTCATCTAAGAAGATATTTTAACTGTTCCTACTATTAAGATTCTGAGAAAAATAAGGTTAAGATCCAGAGATGTTTTAATTATGTTCATTGGCAGTAAGGCATGAATCTATTTGAAGATCAAAGCCTGGCCCTTCTCAAGATAAAGATAAAGATGACTGGTTACTTATTCGTTCTATTAATAGTTTTAATGTTTTTGTGTTTGATTTTGATTTTTTGTTGTGATTTATGTTATTTGGTTTATACATTTATATGTTTTATATTAATATTTGTTATCATGATTGTCGCCCATGTTCCATCTGCTGCTGAGGTTGGTATCTGAAATATCTCTCTCACGGTCTGACAACATTGTTCAGCACCGCCCTTCGATGTTGTCATTGTGCATGGTTGTTAAAAGGACGGAGAAGATGCTGAAAATGCCATACACCAGTGCTTCTTTGTTGCTCACACAAAGGAGCGTAATAAAGTAGCATGCCTTTTTGTGTGCCCCTTCATGCATAACGAGGGATGCCAAGGGATATCACTATTTAATAGTCAGTCTATCCTGTTTGCTGGTATTTATCATCCCTATTTTTATGTAGTCTTATCTATCCATTTTAAATGTTGCTTTTCACTTTCAATGGTCATACTGTATCCCCTATACCTGTAGTGATGGTACAAGACCAATATGGTGGGATCAGTTATAATAGATATCTTGGGGCCAGTATTCAGCTGCTGAGCAGCTCAGCTCATTAGCCAGATTAACCTATCCGTCTAACTAGCAGGGTATATTCAATGGTGCGTTTGTACCGCTGAATATACCCAGCAATCTTAAAGTTAGCTGCATATACACACACAGATACTCTCACACATGCTCTCTCTCTCACACACATACATACACACATACTTTCACATACAAACGCACACAAATGCTCTCACACATGCTCCTTCTCACACAGGAGCTGATACAATATCATACGCAAGCGCCCATTTTCCTAATGCGCATACAACCACCTCTCCTGGGCTATATTATAATGAGGAATGAAAACGAGGAGATGCCAAAAGTCCTCAAAAATATTTATTAAGAAACAATTAATCCGTGAATGCCCGACTCTAGGCCCGAGTTTCGCCCAATGAAGGGCTGCTTCAGGGGCTACAATAAAATAATCATTACATAAATAATGTTAATATTATTAGAAATCACAAACAACACAAAGATACACAAATTAAAATAAATACAAACAGAAAAATACAATCATATACGTCAATTTGAAAAAATTAGACATAGACTGATAAACATAAAGGAAAGTACAAACATATAAATCAATTTGTGAAAAAACAGACAGTAGCAGGATAAAGAAGATATGTAACAGCAAAACCATGGCACAGTTATAAAAAATAATTGTCTCATTCAAGATACACCTTCAGTCTCTCAAGCCTAACAGGAGAAAATAAATTAATAAACAAGTAATGTATACAATGGATTTTGTATCTAAAAAATTTATATGTATCAGTAGAATCGTACCTCATTTAAAATGACATCAATAACGAGAGTAGCAGGTTTTTCACTATCTTGTTGGTGTACTCATTCCATAGTGGTTCATAAACGAGCTTAAAAATAAGAATTTAAAATTGATGTGGGGCGTATGATAAAAATTAAAAATTAAAAAATTAATATTAAAAATAAAATATGATATAAGAAGAATACTAAAAAGAATAAAAGGTAAAAATAAATGTTAAAAGTAAAATTAATATAAAAAATTACTGGAATTAGTTAAAATTGTTATTATTGCATCAATCAATTGTAAAAGGGAGTCATATTAGTAAATTGCAGTGTTACCTCTTAGGCTCACGAAAGTGTGCACGTTTAAGGTTCTTTCTTTCAGAGCGGCTCCAAAGCACATAACAATGTAATATTCGTGCACCAACAGCGGGAAGTCTAAAATAAATTAAAACGTGTCCCAGAGAATAAATAATTAAAATGTATCTAAGTTTTTCTTATAGTCACTATAAATGATAACGAAACAGAGATCATTCTTTTTGAGGAAGTCAAGCTGCTCATCCAATTCACTTTTGAGTCTTTCTTCTCTGGATCTTGATGTTATAATAATTAAAATCATAAGGTCCAAGGAGCATTTGTTTATAGCCTCCCATGAGTTCATAAATGCAGTATCTTCTCGGAACATGCTAGGAGGTTTGTTGATCCTTACGCCTCTTGAATATACCCAGCAATTTTTTCCGCGCAGCAGTTGCCACGCGGCGAAAGGAGCTCTTTACCACAGGACAAGCTCTTTACCACAGGACAAGCAGGATGGTTGTCCTCACAAATGGGTGACATCGAGGATGGAGCCCACCACGGAAAACTTCTGTCAAAGTTTAACAGAACTTTGACTGGCCCCTACTGGGCATGCCCAGCACGGCACTGACCCTGCAGCCAGCAGGGGTCTCCCTTCAGTCTTCTTTTTTCCGCGCAGCAGTTGCCACGCGGCGAAAGGAGCTCTTTACCACGTTCCTGACAGGAATTCGGTACTTTATTTCTGAAGAAAATTTGCCCCTCAGGGGTCTCCTTTCGACAAATTTTTTCAACCTCGCGGAAATCCGGTAAGTTTTTTGCCGATTTTGATCGACTTACGTCGATTTTGGCCCTTGAGGCCTGTCAACAATCACCGATCCCGCGACTAAATTTTTGGCCCAAGGCCATGGCGACGGGGTTCCGTCGATGTCCGGATTGCACCCGGACTATGTCAATCACAGACCCCCATAGGGTCTGTGTTTTGTGTTTAGGCAGCGAGCATGATGTCCTGACTTGCACCAAATGTGCCTTAATGACACCCAAAGGTCGCAAAGCCAGGATGGAGAAGATGGGGCTCCTCTTCCATGCTCGCACCCCAACGCCATCGATAGCATCGACGTCATCGGAACCGGCACCGTCTAAGTTGCACCATCATCGTCAACCCTCCGGTGACCGTCCACCATCGATGACTTCTCGGCCGTCGACTCCTGTCCCCTCCCCGGATGGGCGAGGAGATCGGAAGGAAAAACATCGCCATAGATGGCACAAGTCTCGGCCCGTCGAGGATCCAGAACCATCGACCTCCGTACAGACCGAGCCACCGACTAAAAAGCCTCGATCAGACCTGGCACCGTCCACGTCTCGTTCGCAAGCACCGAGGAAACCCTCACCCCTTCGGGGTGTGGGAGCCGTGATCCCACCAGTTACGGTGGTCCCTCCGGCTCAGCCTCAGCCTCCCTCTCCCGTCGAGCCGGGTATCGTTACCCCTGGTCTCCGGGCAGAACTGGACCGGCTGGTCCAGGAGGCCATCGAAAAAGCGATGCAGAAGTTCCAACCTCCACCGGCACCGTCTCCGGCACCGATTCCGGCACCGACTCCGGCACCGACTCCGCCACCGAGGAGGGAACCGACCACCGAGCCACTGGTAGAAGCTCTAGCACCGCTACTGCACCGCATGGAGGCGCTTATAACGGCCCTTCCATCGGTGATTTCAGTAGCACCGACAACACCACCGTCTCCGACAGGATTATCATCGGGAGGGGAAACACCGTTCATAATTCCCCCTTCAGGGGTGGTCCCATCGGTGCCTTCTCGTCTCTCGCCACCGATATATCCTTCGGCTCCATCGATTCCGAGGCCGGCACCGATTCCATCGACAGCACCGAAGCCCTCGATGCCGTTCCCAGTTCCGCCTTCAGCACCGATGCCATCGAGATTTCACTCGATGCCCTCGGTGGTTCCTCCTAATATCCCGGATCCTCAACCAGGACCTTCAGGGCTTCAAGCCCCACATGATCCCTATGATACCTGGGGTGATGATACATCTTCTGACACTGATTTACCTTCACCACCATCTCCTACAGAGAGTAGAAAGCGTTCTCCTCCTGAGGATCTCTCGTTTATTAATTTTGTGAAGGAGATGTCGGAAATAGTACCTTTTCAGCTACAATCTGAAAAAGATGACAGGCACCAGATGATGGAACTGCTCCAATTTCTGGATGCTCCTAAAATCATCGCTTCCATCCCTATTCACCAGGTGTTTCTGGATCTTTTAAAGAAAAACTGGGAATCTCCTTCATCTGTTTCACCAGTCAATAAGAAAGCTGACTCCACATATCTTGTCCAGTCAGCACCGGGATTTCAGAAGCCTCAACTGGATCATCGCTCTGTCGTTGTTGAGTCAGCGCAAAAGAAAGCAAAGCGTCTAAAGCCACACTCTTCCACACCACCTACCAAGGACAACAAATTCCTGGATAGTGTGGGAAGGAAGGTGTATCACGGAGCTATGTTGATTTCACGCATAGCTTCGTATCAGCTGTACATGACTCAATATAAAAGAGCCATCCTCAAACAGATGCAAGAATATGCGGACACCTTGCCTGACCAATATCAACCACAGCTTTAAGCCCTTCTTAACAAAGGGTTTGAAGCCAGGAAGCATGAAATTAGGACGGCATATGACATCTTCGATGCTTCCACAAACGTTTCTGCCACAGCCATCTCAGCCAGACGTTGGGCTTGGTTAAAATCATCCAACCTTCGCCCAGAGGTCCAGGATCGTCTATCTGATTTACCCTGCCTAGGGGACAATTTGTTTGGAGAACAAATTCAGCAAATTGTAGCTGAATTAAAAGATCACCACGAGACGTTGAAACAACTCTCATCCACTCCATCTGATGTGACCTCCAAACAACCATCTAAGAAGGACTCTAAAAAGTCGTTCTTTAGGCCACGTCGATATTATCCTCCATCGGCTAAGCCTCGACCTGCACGGTCTTCCAACAGAGCTCAGCCACGCCAGCCTCGGAAGCAAAGACCTACTGTAGCCCCACCCCCTGGGCCTGCGGCGGGCCTTTGACTTCCCTGTAGAGAGCACGTGCCAAACCCCTCTTCCAGCCTTCCCTGTGGGAGGTCGACTGTGCCACTTTTTAGACCGCTGGATACAGATCACCTCAGATCAGTGGGTACTAGCAATTATAGCACAGGGTTACCACCTCAACTTCACTACTCTTCCGGCAGACTCCCCGCCTCTACAAGCATGGAGTCTGACCAGCCACTTGACTCACTTACAACAAGAAGTATCCCTTCTTCTGCAATCAAATGCTATAGAACCCGTCCCTCCCTCTCAGCAAGGAAAGGGATTCTACTCCAGGTACTTCCTGATACCAAAGAAATCAGGGGGGCTTCGTCCCATCTTAGACCTTCGAGCCCTCAACAAGTACCTTCAAAAAGAGAAGTTCAAGATGGTAACCCTGGGCTCGCTTCTCCCTCTGCTGCAAAGAGGGGATTGGCTATGCTCTCTCGACCTCAAAGACGCTTATACCCACATTGCGATAACCCAATCCCATCGCAAGTACCTGCGTTTTCTGGTGGGCCGAAACCATTACCAATATCGAGTACTACCTTTCGGCCTGGCGTCTGCACCACGGGTCTTTACCAAATGTCTCGTCGTGGTAGCAGCATTCCTCAGAAAGGAAGGTGTCCACGTCTACCCCTATCTGGACGATTGGTTAATCAGGGCCTCCACTCAACAGATTGCTCAATCCTCCCTAAAATTGACAATTCAAACACTCCTTTCCTTAGGGTTTCTTGTCAATTACGAGAAATCTTGCTTAGTCCCGTCTCAAACCTTATCCTTCATTGGGGCAGACTTGGACACCTTACAGGCAAAAGCCTACCTTCCTCATGAAAGGGTCCAGACTCTAATATCCCTAGCTCGCCAGCTCCAGTCTCAAAACACTGCCACGGCTCGCCAATTCCTCGTTCTCCTAGGACACATGGCATCCTCGGTTCAAGTCACTCCCATGACGCGACTTGCCATGAGAGTTACCCAATGGACTCTGCGACATCAATGGATTCAGGCTCTTCAGCCTCTGTCCACCATTGTCACAATTACACAAGCGCTACGCCTGTCCTTAACCTGGTGGACGACTCAAGTCAACCTCCTGCAGGGCTTACCTTTTCTTCTACCAGATCCCCAAGTAATCCTAACCACCGATGCTTCCCACACCGGTTGGGGAGCCCATGTGGACAAGTTACAAACTCAGGGACTCTGGTCTCGAGAAGAAGCCGAGCACCAGATAAATTTCTTGGAACTGCGAGCAATCCGCTACGCACTCAGAACTTTCAAGCTCACCTATCGAATCAGATAATCTTGATCCAGACAGACAACCAGGTGGCCATGTGGTACATAAACAAGCAGGGAGGCACAGGCTTCTTCCTTCTGTGTCAGGAAGCTGCGCAGATTTGGGCAGAAGCCCTCTCCCACTCCATGTACCTCAGGGCCACCTACCTGCCGGGAGTAGACAATGTATTGGCAGACCAGCTGAGCCGTGTCTTCCAACCACACGAGTGGTCACTCAATCCTCTCGTAGCGACCTCTCTGTTTCACAAGTGGGGTTATCCCGACATAGACCTCTTTGCGTCTCCTCAGAACCACAAAGTGGACAATTACTGCTCTCTCCTTCGGAGCCAGCATTCTCGGCCGAGGGATGCCTTCTCCCTCAAGTGGACGACCGGTCTGCTTTATGCATTCCCTCCACTTCCTCTTCTGTCGAGGACTCTCGTGAAGCTACGCCAGGGCGGAGGAACCATGATCCTGATAGCACCGCACTGGCCACGCCAAGTGTGGTTTCCCATACTCCAGGATCTCTCCATCTGCAGGCACATTCCCTTGGGAAAGGATCCGCATCTACTCACTCAAAACGACGGATGCCTCCTCCATCCCAACCTCCAGGCCTTGTCCCTGATGGCATGGATGTTGAAAGGTTAGTCCTGCAGCCGTTTAACCTTTCGGATTCGGTTTCTCGTGTCCTGATAGCTTCGCGAAAGCCCTCCACCAGAAGATCCTATTCATATAAATGGAAAAGGTACACATCATGGACTTCTCAGTCCCTTGATCCCCTTTCCTGTCCAATCTCTAAATTCTTGGACTATTTATGGCATCTATCAGAATCAGGTCTTAAAACCTCTTCCATAAGGATGCATGTCAGTGCGGTAGCCGCCTTCCATAAAGGTATCGAGGGTGTCCCTATTTCAGTACAACCCCTGGTAACACGCTTTCTTAAAGGCTTGCTCCATCTGAAGCCACCCTTACGTCCTCCGGCCCCATCTTGGGACCTTAATCTGGTTCTTGGTCGTCTAATGAAACCACCTTTCGAACCTCTGCACTCCTGTGACTTGAAATACCTCACTTGGAAAGTGTTATTCCTTTTGGCTATCACTTCAGCTCGCAGGGTTAGTGAATTACAGGCCCTAGTTACCTATCCGCCTTACACTAAACTCCTGCAGGACCGGGCGGTACTCCGCACTCACCCTAAATTTTTACCTAAGGTAGTTTCTGAGTTTCATATCAATCAATCCATAATACTACCTATCTTTTTTCCCAGGCCCCACTCCAACCCCGGGGAACAGACTCTGCATACCCTAGACTGTAAACGAGCTCTAGCTTTTTATCTAGACCGTACAGTTGCTCACAGGAAGAGCACTCAATTATTTGTCTCTTTCCATCCTAACAAGTTGGGACAACCTGTGGGTAAGCAGGCTCTTTCTTCCTGGTTGGCGGACTGCATTTCTTTTTGCTATCAGCAAGCTGGCATTCCTTTTCAAGACCGTGTTAAAGCACACTCTGTGAGGGCCATGGCGACTTCAGTAGCACACCTTTGATCGGTGCCGCTTCCTGACATCTGTAAAGCTGCAACCTGGAGTTCTCTCCATACCTTTGCAGCCCACTATTGTTTGGACAAAGCTGGAAGACAGGACTCCATCTTCGGCCAATCTGTCTTGCGTAACCTTTTTCCAACGTGATGTACCAACACCCTTCCACCTGCCCGGTAGGGTGCGGATGCCCTTTCCCAAATTACACCCCAGTTGTTGTGCCTTTTGCACGCCGTTGGGTGCCTTTGGTGCAAGTCAGGACATCCTCAGCTCGGTACTCACCCATTTGTGAGGACAACCATCCTGCTTGTCCTGTGAGAAAGCAAATGTTGCTTACCTGATGTAACAGATGTTCTCACAGGACAGCAGGATGTTAGTCCTCACGAAACCCGCCCGCCACCCCGCGGTGTTGGGTTCGTTTATTTTTACTTTTTAGGCACTGCCTGTAGCTTTGAAAATCAGACTGAAGAGAAACCCCTGCTGGCTGCAGGGTCAGTGCTGGGCATGCCCAGTAGGGGCCAGTCAAAGTTCTGTTAAACTTTGACAGAAGTTTTCCATGGTGGGCTCCATCCTCGATGTCACCCATTTGTGAGGACTAACATCCTGCTGTCCTGTGAGAACACCTGTTACATCAGGTAAGCAACATTTGCTATCCTGCTACTGTCTATTTTTTCACAAATTGATTTATATGATTTACTTTCCTTTATGTTTATCAGTCTATGTCTAATTTTTTTTCAAATTGATTTATATGATTGTATTTTTCTGTTTGTATTTATTTTAATTTGTGTATCTGTGTGTTGTTTGTGATTTCTAATAATATTAACATTATTTATGTAATGATTATTTTATTGTAGCCCCTGAAGCAGCCCTTCATTGGGCAAAACTCAGGCCTAGAGTCGGGCATTCACGAATTAATTGTTTCTTAATAAATATTTTTGAGGACTTTCGGCATCTCCTCATTTTCATTCCTCACGGCTTTTTTAGACCGACTTCCTTCTTGTTTTTTTGGGCCTATATTATAATGAGTTGCCACGCTAAAATGGATGCACTAAGGAGACATTGTGCATCCCCAATTCTCAAAATTATCAGGCACCCAGGAGCTGTGGATGTGCGCATGTCAGGAAAACGGGTGCTCAATACGAGCGTCTATTTGCTCACACCGCAGTTGATTTACACACACAATATACATGCACAATAGGATCATCCTGGAGCTTCCATATTGTGCATTGTGCACCCAGAATTTTTTTTTTTATCAGCCCATTACATTTTCTTCTGATTTTCATCACTACAAACAGTAGATCTTAGTATTGTACCAAAGAGAATAGTATTTTTGTTTTTTTTCAAGCGCCCTTGGCTTGCAGTATGACCTATCACCATCTCAGGGACTGGTGTTAAATTTTCCACATTAAAAAGGATCTGTTGGGCGATCAGCATTTTTGTGCGTCGGGGGGGTGTAATAACTAATATCCTCATCTATATGGCATTTACATGTGAATAGTGCTATTAGCTATGCGCTTGTTTAGACATGCATTTTGGACACACTAATTCCCTTTTCGCATCAGGTGTTAGTCTAGCGTGTCAAAAATGCGCATCCGACCACATGTTTACCTGTGTGCTAGGCTGAGCATACTTTATTGCATCGTCCCCACAGATGATGCTTCTTACACAGACGCTCATACATACTCACATATGCATAGATGAAATGCTCACACACACAGATGCTCTCATACATGATCTTTCACACATGCAGATGTTCTCTCATGCACAGATGTTCACTTACATGCTCCTTCTCACACACGCACACAGATGGTTTCACACATTCTCCTTCTCCACAGACACTCATACATGATTTCATGTATGCTCTTACACACACACACACACACACACACACACACATATGCTCTGTAACACGCACACAGATGCTCTCACCCATTCTCTCTCACACTCAGATGTTCACATGCTTTTTCACATGCAGACACCCAGTACATGCTCTCACCCACACGTACATGCTTTTTCTCAAACACACAGGCACACACACACTCCCTCTATCTCACACATGTTCTTTTCTTGCTTCCTTTTTTTTTTTTTGGCTACTGGTGGGACCTCCTTCAACTTTTGCCATCGGTGGTGCAAGGTCTGATCTCTTCTTCTTGTCAGTGGCAAATTGGCCTCTGCCAGCAGCGCAAGGCCCGATCGCCTCCTCCTCCTCCTGCCACCAATGGGATCGGCTCCGCCTGCCATGCAAGGCTTGATATCCTCCTTCTCCTCCTGCCAGCATCAGTTTGGGCTCTGCCAGTGGCACAAGGCCTGCTCTCCTCCTTCTTCTGCCAGCAGCGCGTTGGGCTCCACCGGTGACATAAGACCTGATCTCCTCCTCCTCTTTCAGTCACTGGTGGGGCTTGAGATCCCCGCCAACTTTTACCTAACTATATAATCTTGCGGCAAGGCGAGATGGCCACCCAGCGTTTTGGGGGGCACTTTTTGCTACTCCATATTTTGCCGCCTGAGACAGCCACCTCACGCTACTTCATTATAGAACTGCCCCTCTGTGCATACATCTTTGCCCTACCCCGGAAAGCCCCTAGACTGCTCTTTTCTTGCAAAAGCAAATATTCACACAAAATCAAAAATACACATGTAATTTTGATGTTTATAAAATAGCATGCGAGTACAGGCTACTATTTTACCTGCGTAACTCCTTTGAAAATTAACTCCGAGTTCAAGCTGTTAGGAAAATCAATATGGAATTACAAGATAAAAATCATGCAACGACAAAAGTGTGTGTGTGTGTGTGTGTTTGTGTATATATAGATAGATATAGAAAGAGAGAGAGTGTGTGAGAGAGATAGGTATATATACTATTAAAAACACAATTAAGTTTTTACAAAGATTTTGTAGTGGTTGAGTAGATGGGCTTTAAGAATTATTTTTTGTTCTTTCCTCAGCACTGAGAATTTCTGCAATGATGGGAGAACTGCAGACTATGAGGACTGTAACTACAGAAGACAAACAGTGAGTACTACATAAAACTGTTTACAGCAAAATTAACCAGTTCTGAGACTCAAGTGATACAATTAAATCATGTTACCATTGTCTATTTGTTGGGCAAGAGAAGATTCTATTCAGCTGTTTGAATAATTTTGTAAAAACATGCAAACATTAATTTGGATTTGCAGTATTTACATCACCTGTTAAGTGTATGTTAAAGTGAAAATATTGACTTATTCATAGAAATATTTGGTAGAATTGAAAAAAATGTTGCATTACTGTTCCCTTCTGTCTATAGTTTCAGGTTTCCAGTCAAGGAGAGTATTGGGAAAAGGTATTCCGTAACCTATTCACTTTTATTTATAGTGCTGAGAGAATCTATAAAAACTGTTTTTACTACAAAGGTCTGAGATATCTTCAGAATACACCCTAAGGTCACTCAAGAATCTTTTAACTGCTTTTAGGGGTCTATGCACTCAAAGTGCACTAAGAAATGAGTATGCTAATTTTAGTGCACATTTCTTAGCACACGCGTGGAAATATGTTTTTACTATCAGTCTACAAAGTTAATGATATGCAGAGTGTAACTGTATACAAAGGCCCACATTAAAATGTGTGCCAGCCTTTGAGCATATGTGTCCCCATTAAATCATTAACTTTAGTATATCTTCCCCTGTGCTAACCAGCTAAAGGATAATATGGCTACTGATTTATTTGACTCTAATGTAAGTAAACTCAAGAGATCTATTGATCCATTCAAATCAGAAGTAAAAAAAAAATTAAATTAGGTAAATTAAAATGGGATGAAAGTGATTATCTACAGAGCTTTAGTTATCTATGGGCTAATCCTGTTAAGAAATTTGCATCTGAACTGGCCACATTTTGATGTATCATCAGAGGACTCCACTTGAGCAGATGAGAGCCTCACGAATGGTTGCCCCAGGCTGCTGCTGCTGCTGCTGCAGCTGCGTCTTTTTTTTGTGTACAGGTCAAGTATCCTTCAAAAATCACTGGACCACCAGAAACAGGAGGAGACAGGAACAGAATATAGTTTGGAATCACCTTTGGATTCAGTAACAGCCCGGACAGACAGAGCAATAATCTTTCTAACCAACATTTATCAAACCCAGTCAGCTTGTTGCCGTTGCCAAAGTTCTGTCATATGTGCCTTCTGCAGAATACGATCCATTTCAGTTTTAGGTGGAATAGATTTATTAGTCATTTACAATACAAATCTTTTTTTTTTTTTTTTTTTTCAAAATAACCATTTATAAATACGGACGATAATTTGATAGTGTGGATTATTCCTGGCTCCCTAGTTCCACACATGCAAATGTTCTGTCTCATAGTGCTACAAGATGTGTCAAAATGAAAGGATATGACTGCACTCTAAAGAAAATGATTGGGTTATATAAAACCCACAAATACAAGGAGTGACCCATTATGGTCTTATCCAGAATATCATGTATCACTGAAATTACGCATCAGTTATCTAATAACATGTTGCACATCTCCCGTATAACCCAACTTTGAAAATTAGAAAATAAATTATATCTCTTCTAAATGTGAGTTGAGAAGGGACCTGTCTTACAAATAAGGAATATAATTTTCTTGATGTAGCTCATGTTAGCATCCCAGTTTTTTATATTGCCACTTATATTAATACATCTTTTACCCAACATTCTAGACATTCCATTGAGCTGGATAAGGGTTTCCATCTAGAATCTTTGTTAATTTTTGTCAGTAGGTACGTAAAACCTTTTGCCCCAAAAACTCCTTCTTATGTTCATGGTTCATCACCTATGTTTGTCATTTTGTGACAGAATTAATGCTTTTGGTGATCTTAGACACTGGAGCACGCTACACGAATATCCTACTGCCAGCTGTTAAATGTTATCTCTCACACATTAAACTTACTACTCATACCCCAAAGGGTGCCTTTTGAATTAATTGCAAACTGGCTTCAGTTGTCCATAAAAATGATTATTTTGTCCTTGAGGGCCAGTTCTGCTTACAAATAAATGGTACAGAATTGGTGCCACTCATGGCCCCCGTATATTAGAAATGTATATGGAAGTCCATATTCAGAGGCATTTCAATGAATATTTGGGCATTTATCCAGCTAAATTTTAGCCAGATAACTTAGAGGCAATCTGGGATGTTTCGGGGAGGAGTTACGTTAATTGGATAACTTATCCAGCTAAGTCTGGTCGCACCAAAGAGCTGTCCTAGAGTTAGCTAACTTTAAAATAGCTGGCTATGTTCAAACCAGTGTTGTTCAATTTGAACATCTCTGGTTGAAACAGTCTGGGCCGGATTTTCAAAGGGTTACGTGCGCCGGGGCTTTACTAAAGGGGCGGTCCGGGGGCAGGGATGGGGCGAGAGGCCTCCAACACAGCGGCCATTTGGCGCTGTGTTGGAGGATTAAGTGCTGGCAGGCTGCCGCCGCGTGCAACCTGCGCAGGCACAAAAGGTATGATAATAATTTTGGGGGGGTGTTAGGGTAGGGCTAGGGGGGAGGAAAGGTTAGAGGAAAGGGTGGGAAGCTTAGGTTAGGGGGAATGGATGTTCCCCCTCAGGCTGCTCCGATATTTATGTATGCCCGCGCGCACCTTTTTAAATCTACCCCTCTCTGTTTAAAGATGACATTGTCATATTGAGCGATATATCAATGACATTTTTATGATTTGAGATAGCTAAAACCATGATCTACAGTTCTTTTTTTGAGTTGCTATCTTCATGTGATTGCAATTTTCAAAGAAAAGTAATCCTAAATCTATATTTTTCCTGCATATTCAAATTCATAAGGACGAGATGGGGTTTCAAATATCTATTTACAGAAAATCAAGTAGCTAATCTCTACCTCTCACAGCATGGATATTGAGTGCAAATGACATACAATTTTTCTTTCCTCTCATAGCATCCTGGACTTTAACAGAACAATTAATTTTGCTATGTCTCTTCACTATCCATGACTGGCTTAATTATAACAAACTTGCCTTAATTGCCACCAAAATTGAAATTATGATTCTCTCTCAATTTTCTTCTTTTCACATTCCTGAAAAAATTGTTTTCAAAAATCAAAACATTTCCATATCCAAAACAGTCTATAATCTTGGCATTCTCATGATCACATCAAGTTTTCAACACAATCATCTTTCTTTAAACTACGTCTACTACGGCACTTAAATCCACTATTGGATCTCCCTGATTTTTGAAGTTCTTCAATCTCTTCTCTAGCCTCGATTATTGTAATTCCCTCTTCACTATTCTCCCTACCTATATAATTTGTCCATTACAAATTATACAAAACTGCAGTCCTCTTGTTGACAGGTCCCGCTGTACACAATCATATTACTCCTTTGCAATCACTTTTTTGGTTATCAGTTATATACTGTGGATTGTACTGGCAATATAAACTTGCCAGTACAATCCACACCCTTCTAAACAACATTCCATCGCCATGGATTGCAGCTACATTAAAAATCTATACTCCTACCAGAACTCTACAGTCTTCTAACCATAGATTACTAGATGATCCCGCACCAAGATTAGTCCACTTGGAGGAGATCAGAGAGCGTGCTTTCTCTACTGTTGGACCCTTGTTATGGAACTCCCTTCCCATGGAGTTAAGAACAATCTCAGAGCCTACATTCTTTAGAAAAGCTCTAAAAACATATTTATTTCAAAAGGCATATTATATCTTGATACCTGAGTCCCCCAGTGCTTCTACTGTAGCTCATGCTAATTTGATGTAACTCAGTTTTATTTTAATGACACAACCACGGTGGGATAAAGTACTCAGCTTTACAGACGACCAGTTAAACAATGTATTGAAAAGTAATTCACTGTTTTCTGATGGGGAAACACAGAATTTGGCACCAAGTTGGTCTGAACTAATAACACTGAACAAACGCATAATCAGGACTGAGCTACATAGCACAACCTTAGTAGAATACTTAAAGCATCAGCGTATTCCTAGAGGTTTACGTTTGATAAAGGAGCCCAAACTCTATACTGAGTGCCCAGAATTCTTGGAAAAATGGTCCTATATACTAAACAAATGCTCAATGCACCTGATGTTGTTGATAATAGATCAGGCATGGAAGATTGAAATCGAACTTCAATCGCAAACACAATCAATGCTGGAAACACTGAAGACTGATGTAGCACTGGATATATTTGATACAAGTCTTCAAGAATTCAACAAGAGCAAACTGTACTCTGTCATCACCGGGAGGGTTGCGCCCCCCGCGAACTGGACTCTGCCACCCCTGTAAGGGAAGTACTTCAAAATTATATTATTATCTTAAATGAAAGATTAATACCTGATGGTATATTTTATATACAAAGAAAAATATAAGAAAACACAAAAAAAGAAAATATAAGTGGACTTTAAAGACCTATGATTAAAGATGATCCCACAAGCGGCTTGAAAAAGAGCAGAAATGCCCAAAGAGACTGCGGGATGTTATGAAGGTCTACAAACCAGTAATGGGATTCAGTTTCAAAATTTTGATTCTGTTGAAAAATGTGAAAGTAATTGGTTAAATTGACGTCAATCTCTATAATATTTACAATATTTGTCAATATACAAAAATAAGAGTAACATACACTTAAATTAAAGGTGTCAATAAGCCTGTCGGCGTGTCCAAGAATCTGAATTGCCCGCTCAGTTTGATCATTCACCTTATTTAATAATGATGTTTGCATGTATATTTTAAAGAAAATTTTTATGCATATAAAATAACAACAACAGTCCCAATATTTGACTTCAAAGTAAACCGATACAGCCAATGTTTCACAACTAAGCTTCATCAGGGGTAGAATCATGTTCAATGAAAAAGTCATCAAGTTGTCATCTATAAATGTATAAGAGCCATAAGTCAATCAATGTTCAAATATATAATAAAAAAGTACTTATTTGTAAGCCCAAGTATACCATATATCAAGGACCAACAGGATTTAGTAATTCCAAGTAACAAAACTGAGAGGAAATGGTAACTCCTTATAGTGTCTGTGATGATGTAGATTATGTGGCTGACAACTCTTCACCTGAAAAATAAAGTAATTAGTGACGCAAAACAGTGACATGATAAACACATGATCAGCCTAAAAAAACCACTTGTCACTGTCAGAATTGAGACCTCTGATTTTAATCTGTAAATCCACCGCTGTTCCAATTTTAAAAGTCTTAAGGTTCAAATCACCACCTTGCCACGTCTCTGTCAACTGGTCAATCACAGAAAAGCATAAATCGCTAAACGAATGATGATCTTCATCACAATGAGCAACCAGCGGGGCATTGATACGATGATGTGCAAGGGCAGATGGATGCTCTATCATCCTGATCTTTTTTATATGCATGGTCTTCCTCACATAAACCTTCCTACAGGGGCATTCAATTAAATTAATTACTACCGATGATGTACAAGAGGTCAAATGCTTATATCTGCTGATTTAATTTGTGACAAGTAAGGTAAACACTGATATATGCATAGATATGTGACATAGGGTCAGATTTTAAAAAAATATGCGCGTGCGTACAAAAGTACACCGGATTTTAAAAGATACGCGCGTAGCCGTACATATCTTTTAAAATCCGGGGTCGGCGTGCGCAAGGCTGCGCAAAATTGGTAGCCTGCACACACCGAGCCACGCAGCCTGTCTCCGTTCCCTCTGAGGCCGCTCCGAAATCGGAGCGGCCTCGGAGGGAATTTTTTTTTGTCCCCCCAACCTTTCCCTCCCTTTCCCTATCTAACCCACCCCCCCTCCCCAGCCCTACCTAAATCTCCCCCACCTTGTTCGATGGAGTTACGCCTGCCGCTGGCTGGCCAGGCCCCGACACAGGCCGCTGTGTCGGGGCACTTGGCCACGCCCCCGGACTGCCCGAGACCGCAGACATGCCCCCGGACCGCAGACACGCCCCCCCCCAGACCACCCATTTTAGCAAGCCCCGGGACTTACATTCGTCCCGGGGCTTTGAGCGCGCCGGCGGCCTATGCAAAATAGGCGCACCAGCGCGCGCATGCCCTGCGCGCGTAAATCCAGCAGGATTTCCTTGTGCAGGGCTTTTAAAATCTACCCCACACTGAGCAACACCCCCCCCCCCCCCCCCCCCCCCCCCGCAGGAACCATGAGAACCATCAGTAGACCCTCAGGTAGGGTACATGCATGTTGAAAAATCAGAATGGCCCAACAGGTCTTGCAGATTATTCCCACGAGTGTATGTAATACATGGTGGGTCTTTGAAAACATCATGAATCTTTAAAATATGCCAATTGTGCAAAATAGAGGCCCATACTTCATGGACCTGAGGAGAAAAAGGCAAAACATAGGTACTGCATGATGACTCTACTGAAATGCATGGTAGCAATAGCCATTCACTGTGGCTGTACTTGGCTCTTAGAAAAGCCTTCCATATGTATTACATGTGACAGAAAAGGAAAGAGGGAGATTACTACTGTATTTTTCGTACAAGCTTTCCCGGAGAGCTAAGAACCAGAATAACACAATATCTGCATAGACTCAGACCGACCATTACCTCCTGTAAATAGTTACTGTTCATTTCGCTATCACTATGTAACTAGATATGTTTTAATCACTGTAACCTCCTCCAAGTTCCCCTGCCCCTTTATGTTATCTGTTATCATGTTTCGATGTAAACTGCCCTTTGAGGCGTCAGTTGTATTTCCTTGTAAACCGGTGTGATATGTATATTATACAGGAACATTGGTATATAGAAACTAAAAACAAATAATGAGCGTACAGCATGTATCCTAAAATACATGTATTCAGTTTCTCAACTGATCTATAGAGCAAGTCTGTAAATAAGTTTATTCTGGTTTCTATCTATGTTTTTACTATATGCTTTTTATTATATGCTTTATATTATATTATATGCTCATTGTATTAGCTCCTTGTTCCATGTTCTATGTAAAGCCTAGGGCACCCATACAAAGCCCATAGTGTTTTTTTCTGTTAAATGTAAACCGAAGTGATTTGTATCTTATACAGGAACTCCGGTATATAAAAATAAATAATAAATAAAATAAATATGTAGGCTTTAGGGTATCCTATTGCCAAAAATCTATCCCTCATAGCACACGCTTGATGCTGAAAATCCACAATCAATGTGCAGAAGTGGCAAAGTCTTCAAAATTGGCTCACCAGCAAACTTTTTTAATGGACGCGGATGTGCACTTGGAAAGTGTAAAAGAGTATTGGAATTAACAATCTTACCATACAAAGTAGTAGAAAAACCAAACTTCATCTTATGAACCATAATGTCCAAAAACTGTATGGCATGTTATTATATATTAGCAAAGAATTGAGCTAAATCAAAAATTTGTCAAAAGACAATGCAGTGCCTCTCCACAAACTGGACACATCGTCTATGTAATGCTTCCACACCACAACCTCTGGTTTAAATAGATGGTCTTCCAAAAATTGGACTTCAAAAGCACCCACATATACATTAGCCAGGTCCAGGGCCATGGTAGCGCTTATGTCAGTGCCACAAATCTGATGGTAAAATTGCTTGTCAAGTGCAAAAAAAAATTTGGTAAATGCAATTTCCAATAATTGTACCAAAAAGAAAATGAGTACCTTGTGCAGCCATGTCCTTTATTCAAAAAAATGAATAGCTACCGCAATAGCCTCATCATGAGGGATGTTGGTGTAAAGGGCCTCCATGTCTAATGTAATCGGAAGAAGATCTGAAGTATCAATATGTAGTTGGTCCAAAAAAACAATCATGTCTTGTGAGTCGCGTATATATGAGGGCATTAAAGGGACAGATGGAGCCAGGAAAAAATCAACGAACTGGGACAAGAGTTTAAGAAGTGATCCCCTCCGAATACTATTGGCCAGCCTGGAGGATCAAACAATCTCTTGTGAATCTTGGGTAAAACATAAAACACTGGTACCTGTGAATGTTTCCTAATCAAGAAAACAGTTTCTTTCGATGCAATGAAGTCCATCTCCAAAGCTGTTGTAACCAAAGTAGAAATCTCACTTTGTAGAGTGGAGGTGAGATCCTGTGCCAGACGTTTATAGAAACAAGAATCATCCAGTTGTCTATGTACTTCCTATTCATAATCATATCGATCCATTAAAACAATCTTACCCACTTTGTCAACCAGCTTGGTGATTAAATCAATCCACAGCCTGTAATTCATATAAAGTCTGAAAATCAGAATGATCAAAATTACAAAAGTGTCCACGTGGGCAAGCCGTTAAAGAGTGTAAACTTTGGAGTACAAGCTAGTGAAACACCTTAATGGCAGGGTCTTCTATACCTGGCCATATCCATTTAGATGGATTGCTCAAAATCGAGCTATCTGATGGTGAGGTTTGTGAAGCAAAATAATGACGCAATCAAAGTGTACATATAAATCGGAAAAAACCTATTTCACATTCAAATGGATCAAACCATGGAGTTGGATCAAAAGAGAGTCTTTTTTTCCAAAATTTGTTGCTGCGCAGAAGATAGAGCATGAGATGATAAATTTAAAATCAAAGATTCCTAAAGGTTTATGAACAAGTAATTCTCATTGGAGGGTCCATGTTGGAACCGCATATACATATGTAGCATGCACGCATGTAGCACTTATGCCACATCATAAAAGGGTAGGGGCCTTTAGGAATAGGAAAGCCTTTTATTCCCTGAAGCAAATTCTGAGTGTGATGGTCCAATATCCTAGGACCTGTCTTGGTGCTGGTGGCCAGGGGCAGTAAGGGCTCAGTCCTCTGAGTGCCAGGGGCCATGAGTTTGAATCCAGCTTAGGGAAAAGGGAGGGGGGTGAAAAGTAGGTACTAGTCAAGCTTTTGATGCAGTTGGTGCAGTTAGTATAGCTGAGTTCAAATAAGGTTTGGATAAGTTCTTGGAGGCGAAGTCCATTAATGGCTATTAATCAAGTTTACTTAGGGAATAGCCACTGCTATTAATTGCATCAGTAGCATGGAATCTTCTTAGTGTTTGGATAATTGCCAGGTTCTTGTAGCCTGGTTTGGCCTCTGTTGAAAACAGGATGCTGGGCTTGATGGACCCTTGGTCTGACCTAGCATGGCAATTTCTTATGTTCTTATGCCTATATTATACACATTCCACACTCTGTCCAGTTTGAGAAAGGTCTGTTACAGCATAGGGCATCTGCTAGATAAGTACTCCTTTATCTTATCTACTCACATTCTTCTTTTTTCACACTTTACAACCATACCTCAACACACTTAATCTAGCATAGCCATGACAAATCAAACAGAACCAGTACAAGGCGACTTTTATGACTGCAACCAAACTAGCACACACACACACACACGCACACACAATCATCACTTGATGCCACCATTGTTTGTGCAGGGCTGAGGGGTGAATTTGGGGAACCCAGGGAATTTTTCAGGAAAGACATCCTCAATGGAAAGCTCAATGATACCTAGGCATATCAATGCAGCTCATTTTCTCTATGGCTCTCTCTAAGGTTATAGTGTTGTCCATGGCTCCTCCTCCTGTTAACTGTCCCAAGAGAAAAGCAGACTGGAGTATAACAAAACCCATGTGTCCATTCATTTCATGACAAAGCAGACATTTGGAGTATTAAAAAGTCGCTTCAGATTTTCAGATTACTCAGGTGGGAACCTTACAATACTTCCCAGTGAAAGCGGGGAGTAAAATTGTAGTCATCTGCTACAATAAGGTGCCTCATCAATGTTCACATTAATCCCTTCCTCCTGCCGGATCCCCACTGAACTTTCCTCCATCAGATGATTAGGTAGAACCATGAAGTGGAGTCAAGTCAGACGCAGAGTCCTTGCAGATTACTTCACCTGTAAGTAGAAAAAAACTAAGAAAGTTCTTTTTCACTTCACCATTTCTTCCATCTTAGCTAACTCAGCATTCCTTTCTGTATTTCCTACAGAGTACAGCTGTCCCCACTGACCTTCCTCTGCTGCCTCTTTCAAGTACACTTACAGATGAAAGGTACGAATCTCCTACTTCAGCCAAAAAATTAAGTACCATAGCAGTGCCAAGGGGTGCCTGAAGGCCTTTAGCATAGGATTTTGCTATGACACTTTAGGCTTCTATAGGAAGCAGCTTACAGGCCTTGAGAGTGTAGATGCCAGAGTACTGGGCCTTAGGGGAACTCTCCCCATAAGCTCATAGAGACCTGTCTCAAGGCCTGCCCTACATGTCTCCAGAACTACCTTTGATCAATTTTCCTACACTTCTCTTTAGAAAAGAATGACATCAACACACACTTTATAAGTGAAAAAATACAAATGCGGAAACCACGCCACTAAAATATTTTCCAGCCAAATGTTCTCAGTGACGGCTGTTTGTAACACACTTTAGCATACCTCACAATGTCTAAGGCACAAGGATGGAACTGCCTCAGAAAGGGCCATCCCACAACAAGTTTATTGAGAATAGCATGATTGTCCATAAAATGTAGCCAGCATGCTTTTATTGTCCTGCAGGTCTGCTTTTATGGAACCAGCAGCCTGAAATACAGGTGTTGTGGCAGACAAGTCAGGAGACTGAATTGTATCTACTGAAAAAGCTGCAGCCATTGAGTAGTAAATCCCTGACTGGAGGCAAACCATTAGAACTAGGAGTGATGGACAGACGGTAGCTTCTTCCCACCAAAACTGTGATGGAAAGCTCAATGATACCTAGGCATATCAATGTCCAGCCTTGCCTTCTCTGATGTGGAAGAGGAAGAAGTCAATTCACTGGATGGGGGTGGCCAGTGGTGCCATCAGTCACCTGAAGTCCATCGCTATGGTGGTCATTCAAACTAGTGAAACCTGCAAATGGTCAGAACCTTGAGTAATTACAAAGGTAAAGGCTTTGAATGCCACCTTCATGTTGCTAATTCATTTACTAACACCACAGATCTCTTTTCTGACTTCTTTCAGGCCCTCATGGATGTTATCATCCAGACATTGCTGCACCAATACTACACGATCCTCATAAAAGTGGGATGATCAGGTGCTGATGCCCTCCGTACTCTGGCCTGGAAGATTCCTGTTAAGTGCCAAACGAATACCTTTTCTGGGACTGATCTAATGCATTCTCCTCCCTTCAGACTCTCTCTCGGCTGAATGTTTGTGTCATTCTGTAGGAGCTGATGACTGATGGGCATGGGTCCTGTGCATGTGGCAGTTCCCATTGGACCTGGGGAAAGAATCGTAGATGAGTAAGTAATATTGTTGGATCACAAGCATCCCTTTAGTTATGATCATTTAAAGCAAGGCCCCTAGCTTCCAACTCTCCTGCCCTGAAAAAATGTGAGTTCCCCCAATTCAGCAATAAATTCCCCTATATGCTAGGCCTGTAACCTCCTACAGCCTTGATGGACAAGTTAGGGTCCTTAGATAAGTCAGCAAACAATATTAATGGATTCTTTTTTTGTGTGTTTCTCATTGGTGCTTTTGTAATGCAGGTAATTCATCAGCTCACCCCTGCTGTGTTTTCAAATCTGTCTGTGTGGACTCCGTATCGCTGCTGTTGATGTCTAGTCCCAATCTTTTGATAGGCACTGCTCCAGTGATGTGAGACAAACTGAACAGATGTGGCCATTTGGTGGATGTTTCATGGATGACTCTTGATATATTGATATATACAGTATATGTTTTATGTGTTTGATGATAATATAAGCAACTTTGAGGCTGGTGAAATCTGCCGCAATTCATTCAGAAATTCACTCCTTGGCTGCTTAGATTTTTCTAATGTAATTTTTCCAAAGAGCACCATAGAATTTTTGAGTATTAGTTTCAAAATGTTGTTGTTCTCTGGTTGCATGAAGCACAGCTGTTGACATGGTTAAGCACCAGTTGCTGTAGCATCTTCTCCAGCCTCTGGCTCCAATTAATTCTCCAATTCAGTGCTTCCTCATCTGCTCTAGCTTCTCCCAAAACATCAGTTGCATCTTTGTTAGTTCTGGGTTTTGGTAGCTGTTCTTTGTATGCCCTTTCTCCTGGGGTTCACTAGCTCTCCAGATTCTCCTCTCAGCACTGACAACAGCAAAAGGTGCCAGGCATATGTTTATTCAATTTTGAAGAAGGAAGGTATAACCAAAAAGATCTAAGCATGCTCAGTTAAGCATATGCATTCTATTTTGCTTAGCTTGCACGTTCAGTTTAGCATTCTCATGCTATTTAACATTTTTATGCTACTGAGCACTTAGTACAAATTTTGTGTTACTGTGAATGCTAATACTGTGTACATATTCTGGAGGCAACTGTTTTATCCCTGGACAAGCAGGAACAAACAGCCTCACCAAGTGGGTGATGTCATCCGACAGCACCAACATGGAGAAGCTCTCTCAAAACTCAAAAAGATAGAGAAGTCTTTCTGAGAATGTGTGGGCATTACATGTTGCCACAACGGCGCAAGTCACCTCAATCTTTTTTTATCTTCCTCAGAGTTCGGTTAGAATTTTCTACTTTCTCTCAACTATCACCTCAGTTTTTCAGTTTAGATTTCTCCTTTGGTATTTTTATTTCTTTTCTCAGTCCTTTTTCATTTTTATCTCTTAAGTCAAATTCTTTTTCCTCAAAATGTTCAGAAAGTCACCTAGAGCAGGTAAGAGACCTTTTAAATTGTGTTCCAAATGATACCATAAGATGGTAAGTCAGGATCTCTGTGATTTATGTCTGAGTTGTCTGGGCCCTACACATGATTCTTCTCAATGTGTGTGCCATGTGGCAAAATGTCTCTACAAGCTCAAGTCTGCAGGAGCATAAAGCTAAAATGTGAGTTCTCCTCTTCCTCAGATAGAGAGGTCCAGCTCAGGAAGCCAGTACCCAAAGGGTTAGATTCTAGGAGGGGCAGAAAAAAATGTTCCCCTTCAGACCGCACAACTTCTTTGGAACTGTCTTCTAAAAAGCATCGCACCAAAACACTGGCGCAAAAGACTACAGCATCATCTGCTCTCAGAGTAGAATCCCTAAAACAAACAGTCATCTGTCACAACATCTTTTTCATCAGTGCAGAAATTCATGGTGCCGAAACCTGTTGGCGCTAAGGACTTATCTCAGCGCGGACACAATTCTACATCCACATATAGAAATTCTCCACCTATTTTAGTTTCAGAATCCGATCCTTGTCAATTAAAGTTGAATCTTTTCCTCTTCCTCCTCTACTTGTATACCTTTTTTTGTCTAAAATTTATGGCCAGATTTTGTAAATTGTATGCATGCAAAGCAGCTAATACCAATATGGGTGGATTTTTGGCCAGAATATCATGTGGTATTGTGAGATAAACAGTGTTGGATGCGTGATAAACACTGTTTTTCATGTGTTATACCCTTATTGCGAAATAATAAATCTAAACCTAAATTCATACATGAGGTAATGGAGGGTAAAGTGACCTGCCCAAGGTCACAAGTAGCAGCAGTGGAATTTGAACCCTGGTTTGCAGCCCACTACTCCAACCATTAGGCTACTCTTCCATGGAAGCTAGTCTCTATTCCATTTACCTTTTGGTCCTCAGCCATGTTTGCTGCTGGCTGGTTTCTTCTCCTCTGTCACACTTCCAGCTCCCTCTATTCCATAACTCACTCCACAGGACTTATTTGAGTTCTAGCACTACTGCAAGCATACCAGTCTGGCTTCAATATATCAGGCAGTAGATGGAGAAAACCAATTATGGTCATTGTTGTGGCACAGGGAGTGATTACTTCAGGAGAACGTTTAAAGCTTCCTTCATGGATCCAATGGATTCAATGTTATCTTTGTAGAAGAAGAGTAGCATTCAACATTGCACAACACCTACAGTTGTGTGCAAACGTTTAGGCACTGATTTTCAAATTCTATGTTTTAATGAATCTATAGGTAAACAGAAGCTGACACAACCTCTACATGATATAAAGTTAAACATGACATTGTTTTGCAATTTTGAATTACAGATTACTATTTATTTACTGATTTTAACAAATTGAAAATAATAAAATTGTGAATATGGCATGTACAAAAGCTTGATACCCTTCCAGTGGATTCATTAACACTTTTAAAAATAAAATTTATTAATAGGAACTAAAAAACTGATTGACTCATTAGGCCTTCAGTTAATTAGATGAAGACAATTCTGCAATTGTACAAATACTCTGACCTTTATAACCTCTCAGGTTATGATTGCTGTTCTGTCTACTTTCAACAACCAGGGGCTCCTCTAAGCAGCTGTCTGAGCATTGAAAATAAAGATACCAAGGATTCAGTTTATTTATAATTTGACATGTCAGTTCATTCAACCAAAGGACTGCCTTTGTATTCTGTCCTTTGATACCAACAGATTGAGAAGGGCAGTGGCCAAGAAGACTCTTTCCAGTTGGCTTGTGGACTATATAGCACACTGCTACATTCTGGCTGGTTTACAATAGCAGACTCTTAAAGTATGAGCCTTGGCTACTTCAGTGACTCATTTGAAGGCTACTTCTGTTGAAGACATCTGCAGAGCTGCTACTTAAGATCATAAGTTTTTCCGTGCTGGGTTAGACCAAAGATCCATCGAGTCCAACATCCTCTTTCCAACAATGGCCAATCCAGATCACAAGTATTTGGCAGGACTCCTAAGTTCAATAAATTCCATGCTGCTTATCCCTGGGATAAGCAGTAGATTTCCCCAAGTCCACCTTAATAATGATTTATGGACTTTTCTTCCAGGAGCTTGTCCAAACCTTTTTTAAATCCAGTTACACTAATGGCTTTTACCACATCCTCTGATATTGAATTCCAGAGTTTAATTATGCATTGAGTAAAAAAGTATTTTTTCCTATTTATCTTAAATATATCTAGTAACTTCATTGCATGTCCCTTAGTCTTTGTACTTTTTGAAAGCATAAACAACCGATTTGTTTCCCTATTCCAATCCACTCATTATTTCATAGACCTCTATCATATCTCCCCTCAGTCGTCTTTTCTCCAAGCTGTAAAGCCCTGACCTCTTTAGCCTTTCCTTATAGGCAATCATTCCATCCCCTCTTTCATGTTGGTTTCCCTTCTCTGTATCTTTTCTAATTCTACTATATCTAGTTTGAGATGCTGTGACCAGAACCTGATCACCTTCATGTTCCACTATTGCCTGAAGAGCATGTCCCGAAGAGACAGTAATTTTGGACAAGCCGTTTTGTTCAGCCTAATTACCCAATAGTCCATGCTTCACCATGTGGGGCCCAGGTTGTCTGTATGTTAAAGTGCTCTTGCTAAGTCAGCCCTCAGCTTGGGACTCCCCACTCGTTATGGATGATTTACTCCTGCTTGTTGATAGTGAAAGCAAACTTGTTTAACTGTAATGGGTGTTTTCCATAGACAGCAGGATACATCAGCCATATATGTATTATCCACCCAGTACAAAATCCCTTTTCTGCATTTGGAAAATGAAGATGCTCTAGCAATGTAAACTAGAGATGTGAATCATGTGCCTGATCGTCTTAACGATTGGGTTCGGCTGGAGGGAGAAAAAAATCTGATCGCTGGAGATGTGAATCGGAATTGGTTCCGATTCACATCGTTAATTTTTTTTTAGTGAGGCCCGACCCTTTAAAATTGACCCCTTACCTTCCCCCACCCCCCCGAACCCCCCCAAAACTTTTTACGAGTACCTGGTGGTCCAGTGGGGGTGCAGGGACCAATCTCCCGCTCTTGGGCTATCGGCGCCATTTTGACTGCCACTCAAAATTGGCACCGATGGCCCGATTAAAAAAAAACCCACCCGACCCTTTAAAGATGTCCCCTTAACTTCTCCCACCCTCCCGATCCCCCCAAAACATTTTAAAATTACCTGCTGCTCTAGTGGTGGTCCCGGGAGCGATCTCCCGTTCTCCGGCCGTCGGCTGCCACTCATAAAGATGGCGCCGATGGCCCTTTGCCCTTACCATGTGACAGGGTATCCGTGCCATTGGCCGGCACCTGTCACATGGTAGGAGCACTGGATGGCCGGCGCCATCTTTAAAGATGGCGCCGGCCATCTTTAAAGATCCAAACAGTCCAGAGATTTCGAGACTCTGGGAAAGCAGATTTGACACATGGTGAAAACTATTGCCTTTCCAGAAGTGTTATCTGTTCATGGAAAAGAGAAGGAAAGGCTGAGCCATATAGACCACTTCAATATATGGCTCAAAACCTGATGTAAGAAAGAAGGATTTGGATATAGTGAAGGATGAGGCCATGTATGAAACAATAAAAGGCTATATGGTAAAGTCCCACATCTGTTCATGGCAGGAAAAAGGATCCTAAATGAGAAATTCAAATCATATGTCATAAAGCATTTAAACTAGAGGACAGGGTTCATAGAAGGAAGTTGAAATGTCACTCCCAACAAAGACAAATATAGGAAGTGGGCCCATGGTGACTATGGCTGCAGTGAGAGCAGGTGTAGCTCCATGGGGAGCACTGGTAGAAGGGAGGCTGCATAGCAGGCTGGATCCTAACACATGGGTTCAATTACCCCCAAAAAAGGAATAAATAAATTGCAGGCAGCAAGTATTTCTTAGTAGAAATGAAATTCTAGAATAGTGATCCTCACCCAGTCCTTGAGAACCCCAATCAGTTTGGTTTTCAGGATATCTACAATGAATGCACAAGACAGTGCATGCACATATCTTTGAATACAAATCTCTCGTATATTCATATTGACCATCTTGGTCCTAATAGTACTGCCTACTGCTAACTAGATTGGGGGTTTTTTTTACAGCAATTTCAAAATGAAATGCCCACATGATGCAAATTAAGCATACACAAATTAATTACTAAAATATAATAGGGATGGTACAATTCCCCTATGGGGAAAGGCTAAAGAGGTTAGGGCTCTTCAGCTTGGAGAAGAGACAACAGAGATTTCACAGAGGTCTATAAAATAATGAATGGATTGGAATGGGTAAACATGAACCAGTTGTTTATGCTTTCAAAAATTACAAAGACTAGGGGACATGCAATGAAGTTACTAGGTGATACATTTAATACAAATGGAAGAAAATACTTTTTTACTCAATGCATAATTAAACTCTGAAACATGTTGCCAAAGGGTGTGGTAAAAACTCTTAGGGCTAGGGCGCTGGCGCGCCTATTTTGCATAGGCCGCCAGCACGCGCAAGTCCCGGGGCTTCGTAAAAGGGGCGGGAGGGGGCATGTCGGCAGTCCAGGGGCGGGTCCGGGGGCGTGGCGATGGTTCGGGGGCGGGCCGGGAGGGCAGTCCCGAGTCCCCTGGCACTGCGGCCTGTGCCGGGGGATGCCGAGGCGGTGCGCCTAAGTTACGCCTGCTTCAAGCAGGCGTAACTTGCACAACAAAAGGTAGGGGGGGGATTTAGGTAGGGCTGGGGGGTGGGGTAGATAGGGGAAGGGAGGGGAAGGTGGGGGACGCGGAAGGAAAGTTCCCTCCGAGGCCGCTCCTATTTCGGAGCGGCCTCGGAGGGAACGGAGGCAGGCTGTGCGGCTCGGCGCGTGCAGGTTGCCGATTTTGCGCAGCCTTGCGCACACCGACCCCGGATTTTATAAGATACGCGCGGCTACATGTGTATCTTATAAAATCCGGCGTACTTTTGTTCATGCGCGCGACCTTATTTAAGATCTACCTCTTAGTGTAGCTAGGTTTAAAAAAAAGATTTGGATAAGTTCCTGGAAAAAAAATCCAAAACATTAAAGTGGATTTGGATTGGAAATCCACTGCTTGTCCCTGGGATAAGCAGCATGGAACCTATTGAACTTAGGGATCCTGCCAGGTATTTGTGACCTGGCTTGGCCACTGTTGAAAACAGGATGCTGGGCTTGATGGACCTTTGGTCTGACCCAGCATGGCAAAACTTATGTTCTTATGGGTGGAGAAATTAACAAAAATTGGTGAGACCGCACCTTGAATACTGTGTACAATTCTGGTCGCCGCATATCAAAAAAGATATAGTTATGATGAAGAAGGTACATAGAAGGGCGACCAAAATGATAAAGGAAATGGAACAGCTCCCCTATGAGGAAAGACTAAAGAGGCTAGGGCTTTTCAGCTTGGAGAAGAGACGGCTGAGGGGTGATATGATAGAGATGTTTAAAATCATGAGAGGTCTAGAACAGGTTAATGTGAATCAGTTATTTATTCTTTCGGATAATAGAAGGACTAGGGGGCACTCCATGAAGTTAGCATGTGGCACATTTAAAACTAATCAGAGAAAATTATTTTTCACTCAATGCACAATTAAACTCTGGAATTTGTTGCCAGAGGATGTGGTTAGTGCAGTTAGTGTAGCTGTGTTTAAAAAAGGTTTGGACAAGTCCTTGGAGGAGAAGTCCATTACCTGCTATTAATTAAGTTGGCTTAGAAAATAGCCACTGCTATTACTAGCAACAGTAACATGGGATAGACTTAGTTTTTGGGTACTTGCCAGGTTCTTATTGCCTGGATTGGCCACCGTTGGTCAGACCCTTGGTTGACCCAGTATGGCATGTTCTTATTGGCTCAATAGTCCACTTTTAAGCAAAAGGGCAGAAAAGATGTCCAGGAAGAGCAGCAAGCTGAATGAGAAAACCTAGAAAGCTATCAGCACAAATGGCCTTTGTCTGGGCAATAAAATTCCAGATCTACGGGTCCTAATGGAGGAGGCAGACTTGGATATTGTTGCAGTTACAGAAGCATGGTTCAGTGAGTCTCATGAATGGGATAAAGTTACGCTGGGCTATAACCTGTTCAGAAAGACTGGAGATCACAGAAATGGGGGAGGGGAGCAGCTCTTCATGTCAAAAACAATATCTGAGCAACTGAAATGCAGAGGGCGTGGAAAAAGGAAGAAGCTGTGGGCTGTCTTACGAAAAGACAGCACTTCCATTTACACTGGTGTAGTCTACAGGCCTCCAAATCAGACAGATGAACTGGATAGAGATCTGGTGGGAAGTGGGAAAGAAAGGAGATATGTTGCTCCTTGGAGACTTTAATCTGCCCAATGTGAATTGGAGTACCCCTGCTGCAGAATCTGCAGAAGTAGAGAGATTCTGGATGTCCTTCAAGGGTCTCTACTTAGACAAATGCTGATAGAACTCATATGGGGAGGAGCAATCCTGGATCTGGTAGTCACAGATGAAGACTGTATTTCAAATGTCTGGGTAAGTGGCCACCTGGGTACCAGTGATGGTTGGATATAACAGCCTAGAAGGAGGGGATTCACACAAAGATCAAGGTCCTGGATTTCAAAAACACAGACTGTGGTAAAATAGCAATGTACCTTGAGGAGGAGCTAGAAGACAAACTAAAAAGAGCTGCAACAAACCTGTATGTAAAAAAAAAAGGAAATAAAAGAAAAAGGAAACCAATATGGTTCTTCAAGGAGGTGGCTGAGAAAATAAAGGCAAAAAGATCGGCATTCAAAAAGTACAACGGAACTCAAAGAAGAGGAACACAGAGAAGAATGTCTGGTGAAGCTGGAGGAAAGAAATTAGGATTTCAGAAGATGGAATGGAAGAAAAGAGCACCAAATAGGTAAAGCACGGTGACAAAACATTTTTCAGATATGTCAGAGAAAGGAGGAAGATTAGAGATGGCATTATAAGACTGAAAGGAGATAAGGACTGAAGGTATGGAGAAAAATGAAGAAACAGCAGAAATATTTTAAAAATATATTGGAGAAGGAATGTTGCTGGCTAGCAAGAGTACAGGTGAGAATAGAGTAGATTTACCCCATTTATAGAAGAGACTGTTGGGTGGAACTAGGAAAGCTGAAAGTGGACAAGGCCATGGGGGCGGATGAGATACAGCCCAGAATACTTAAGGAGCTCTGAGAAGTGCTTGTATGTCCACTGAAGGACGTATTCAGTAGATCCTTGGAGACGGGAGCAGAGCCACAGGACTGGAGGAAGAGCGGTAGTGGTCCCACTTTTCAAAAGTAGTGGCAAGGAGGAGGCTGAAAACTACAGGCCGGTTAGCCTTACTTCAGTGGTAGGAAAATTAATGGAGAGACTGCTAAAGGAAAGGATAATGAACTATCTGCAATTCAGTGGTTTACAGGATCCGGACAACATGGTTTTACCAGAGGGGAGTTCCTGTCAAACTAATCCGATTGAGTATTTTGATTGGGTGATTAGAGAATTGGATCAAGGAAGAGAGCGTTCCATATGGTTTGCTTGGATTTCAGCAAGGCTTTTGATATGATCTTGCTCTGGAATTTACTGTAATTATTTATACTTTTATACTGTTCCCTTTTGTTGTAATGTTGCTTGTTACATGCTTTGAACCCTTGCGGTGGAAAAGAGTGACCATAAATGAACAACGATGATGATGACACTGTGTATTCACACTACCTCTGACAAGGCCCGTCTCTGTTTCATTCACTTGTGGGTCCTCTGACCTATTCACTGTTGCTGGGTTCTCTTCTACTGTTGCTCTGCCAGCAGCCTCTTCTCCTGAGCAAAAAAAAAGGGGGAGTGTGAGGAGTCCTGAACTTTCTGCTCCTAAGAAGTCCTCTCCCAGGGCCCTACACACACCTGCATTTTCTCTTAGCATAATTTATGCAGCCTGTCATTCTTCTCTAAGGTCAGTTAGAGTCAAAACAGGTCTTCTGTTTGGCTCTCTAGGATTTTTCTGTTGTCTCAACCTGTGCAGAATGTGCATTTCATCCACACCCATATGAAAGGCACCTAAGTCTTTGCAAATTTACCCCATACCCTATTACTGCATTATGCAAAAGGTATTTAAGCATTGGTTTTCTAGTGTGAGCTACAGTGGAATGATTAAAGGTGAGTTATGAAGGCCTTGGTAAGATAATTGTGCATACTGTTATGTCTTTCATTTCCTTTCCCAGCCAATCTGCATGCTTCCTCTCTGGTAGAAGGAAGAAGAGTTATAGGGAGGCACCCATATCACCAGGTGACCGCAGTGGGACCAGAACAATGGAGGAGCCACTAGCTTCTCCCCTAGAACTGTAAATAGGCTAATATATTTTTAAAATGCTAAATTGTTTTCTTTAATATTTTGGTTTAAAAAAAGTTAATACTGTTTATTTTTATTCTTCAAATTATTTGCGAGCTGTGCTATATTTTCTCCTTTATTTTATTTATTTTAGATGTCAAAATGTAAAGAATGCTTGAAAATGATTATAAATATTTGGATTTCATAAGAGTGTGGATAAGGAAGGATAATTGTTGTGACCTTTTGTAGTACAAGGTAGGGTTCTATAAGAGTTAATTCTAACATCTTGAATACTGTGAATGTAACAATATTAGCAAATCCTTGCTGGTCAGTCAGAACTGTATTAACATCACTTCCCTACTAGACTGAAGAGTATACTGTAATGTAATGCAGTGATGTGTAGAATTTGGACTAGGATTTGACTTTAGAGGGTTTTTTAAATATGTTTCTCATGCTGGCCTTAGAGTTACTCCTTAGCTGGTTCCTATCCTGAAAGCCAGACTGGCTGAGGGATACTCCAGGACCGATTTGAGAAATGTGGTTTTAGGTCATCAGTTGAAACCATATTTAGTGTTAAAAGTTTTTCAAAGCTTCTGTTAGCATTCCCATCACTTTCAATCTCAGAAAAGCAGGAGGCTCAGGTGCCAGCCTTTGTATTCTCCTCTTATCTATTCAGGCATATTTGTACATGGAAAGCACAAATTGTTCAGGAGTGGACTCACAGCTGTAATAAAAGTTGCACGGCTAGTATTTCAAAAGAAAAAAACAATCATAAAATATGTTAGGACAAAAAAAAAAGGCTTTGGAATAAGAGCAAAATAAAAAATAACAGCTGCATGGAAACTGCGCTTTTGCAAAGGCACTGAGTTATGTAGTTTTGGTCAGGCTATAAACCAGGCAGAAAAATGAAAATGTGTTTTGTTTCCTAATGAAACTAAAACTGCTCCCAGTCTGGTGTCATTTTGCAGGCAAAGAAAGATGGAGTTGGATGCTCTGTGCCCGAATTCAGTAGATTTACATTGTGGGAACAGGAAATAGCGAAAAAACATCCATTCAAGCCTGTAAGTTTCGACAGAATCAACAGAATTGTTTTTAATCTCTCTGCCGCTAATTTCTTCTTTTTTTTTTCTTTTTTGATTATCTTTCATTTTACTCTCTAGTTTGCATTTCTCACTGATGAATATTACAACTACTGTCAAGACATTCTGCAGAACATCCGGAACAAAGAGCTTGACAGGGTAGGATTTCAATCTTAAAATTATGTCACTGCACATGGTTAATCACCAGTGGTTTATTTGGACTGGACCACATAAATAAAATGAAGAATGGCCTTGGTCTTTGTTGTAGTGAAAATGCTTTATACTTATGTAACTGATACTCATGGGCAAAATAATATTCAGATTACAGAATTTTCCTGTCTCTTGATACACATATGGGGGACGATATTTAAAAAAAAACAAAAAAAAACTGAGTCCTAAATTTAGGCCCCATCCGAAGTTAGGGACATAAGACAGTAATTTTTAAACCTGTGCACTCGTCAGCCCGCGCCCAGGGAGGTGGACATTTTATAACACACGTGCAAATGCCACTTCTACCACATAAGTGGGGAGGATTTTTAAAAGCTGCGCGTGCGTGCCGATGCCATTACCAGTTTTCCCAGTTTGTTCCCAGTTCAGCCAGGTAAAGGAGAGGCCGTCCAAACCCCCCTTTCTCTCCTGTCAGTCCCGACCCTTAAAACCCCCGCCTCTCTATCTATATTTTATAACTTGCATGTCATCCATAGCAGAAGTAAAGTTATGTGGCGGGGACCCCCCAACTCGCGCCTGTGCATGTTAAGTATTTGCGCGCTAGTTTCACTTTAAAATCCAAGGATGCCCGTGTCCTGCCCAGACCATGCCCCCTTTTTTTTTTTTTAACCTTTTCATTTGCGCACATAGCGGCAAGTTCGTGCGTATTCAGGCGGCTTTTAAAATCCGCTCCTCATGCACCGGCCTCACGTATTTTCACATCTTCTATTTGATACCCTCGTCAGGCTTTTAAAAATCAACTTTTTACGTTTTCTGCTGAAAATGCATATATAGGGCCGTATTTTCAAAGGGTTACGAGCGCCGGGCCTATTTTCAAAAGGCCCGGCGACGAGAGTAAAGCCCCGGGATGCGTGTAAGTCCTGGGGCTTTACTAAAAGGGCGGGAAGGGGGCGGGGCATGGGCGGTGAGGGGGCGGGGTCAGAGGCTCCTGGCACAATGCCATTTGTGCTGCGTTGGGGATTGCGCGCCGGCAGTCGGCCGGCACGCGCAACTTACTTCAGCCCCAGGGCTGAAGTAAGTTTTGGAATAAAAGAGAGAAAAAAAAAAGGTAGGGGAGAAAAGGCGAGGGGGGGTGGGGGGTAGGGAACGGGGGAAGGCAGCACGGCTCGGCGCGCGCCAACCCCTGATTGTATAACTTGCGCGCGCCTGAGCGAGCAAGTTATAAAATCGGGCGTACATGTGAGCGTGGCGGGTAGCACGCGCACCTTTTAAAATTTACCCCACATTTTGGAACTTAAAGGTTAGGCTCCTAAATTTAGGACTGCTCTTCATTTGCCTAGATTTAGGACCCTAAATTAGGTGCTTAGCTCTGAAAATCAGTGTTAAACTCCTAACTTTGTTTCCTTGCCCTAACTCCACCCCAGAAACCACCTACTTTTTAAGCTCCCAAATTAAGGAGCCTAATGAAACTAGGAGCCTAAGTTTAGGGACTTAGCCTTAGTATATTTTCAAAAGGGACTATTTAGGAGCTAAGTGCAAAAGTTAAGAAGCCTAAACTGAAAATTGGCCCCATGTTACCTAAAACTGGATCTGAATTTATAGGAAGAATAGATATAGATAATACCTCACTTCATTCGTGGTAAAGCCACAATAGTTGTGAAAACCTGTCCCTAGACACAGTCATTTTGGAATCTGATTGTGGCAGGTTAAAGCTGCCAGTAGTCTGTCATGGCAGCTTATAACCACTGAAGTTAATTAAAAGGCAAATATACTGGATAATCATACGTGCAGACACTGCTGGGCAAAGTTTTTATAAGCCCCCTAACTCATAAAGTGCATGCATACTTTTCAGCACGCTCATATACACATTTATATGGGCGCACACGCCTACGTTTTAAAGTTACCATCATTACGTGTACACAGTCCCTTGCTTAACAATTTCTCATCCAATGGATTTCTGAAAGTGCTTCATAATGGTGCAGTGTTGTTTTGAGTTAGGGTATTTGTAATGTGCACATGTAAAAGGCGCTGGAGTCTTTGAAAATGTACCCTTGATGTCTCTCTTTGAGCCAGAGTTAGTGAAAAAGCATGTTCGGATATTTTATATCAACTGTCCTGTAGGCTCCTGTCTCAAGGATGAGAGATTAAAGAAAAAAATCTTGTTTGTAAACTTTGGATTACTTTGTGATTGGTTTTGTCGATTTATTTTTTTTGAGTGCTGTGGTTTAGTCATGGTCATCTTTGATTTATTTTTTTTATACCGAGATCACCTTAATACCATCATTTTACCATGTGCAGCATGTTTTCCGTCTCCTTTTGAACAAGATAATGCTCTTATCTGGAAGTTTAAGCAGCAATTACTTTGACTTTTGTGTATGTCATTTCCATTTTTAACCCAGCTTCCTGTAATGTGTCATGAACCTGCCCATAAGACTGTCTTAAGCCATTTGGTTCATGCAAAAAATAAAGCTACTTAGAACACATTAAAGCAGACTACACTCAGATCTCCTGGTCAGATCACTTTCTTATACAATCCACTGTCGAACTCCCAGAACCACAAGCAACAATAGAAAAAGAACCATATGAATTCAAATATCGCCCACCTTTTAGCACAGAAACACTGAAAGACAAATTGGAAGTAAAACTAATGGATATGGATTACAGCAACTGCCACTCCGCAATTACTTCATGGATACAAACCACCAAGAAAATAGCAGATGAGATAAACCCAATAAAAAACATTTAAAAAAAAGAACCCAAAACATCTAAACAATGGCATAATGAAAAGATAAAGGAAACCAAAAGAAACCTGAGAAAAAAAGAAAGAGAATGGAGAAAAACCAAAACACATGAAAACCTAACTAAATATAGAAAACATCTGGCCTACTATAAACAAACCATACTTAACATAAAAAAACAATATTACAGTACTAAAATAGAAAAATTCGCAAACAACCCAAGAACACTGTTCAGCATTGTAAATAAGCTCATCAATGATAAATCGGATACTCCCCAAAACTTATCAGAAAATAGATGTAATGAAATAGCCACTTTCTTCAATGAAAAAATTATGAACGTAAAAAACAAGATTCCTAACACAACCAAACAAATCATTAAAATGCAAAAACGAGATGTTAATCAATGGTCAGAATTCAATGAGATTTCGGAACTAGAAGTTGAAACCATGCTAAAAAGAATTAACCCCGCCCCACATGCAGTTGACACTATACCAACCATAGACATAAAAAAAATAGCCAACACAGTATCCCCAACACTAACAAAGATTATCAATCTATCCCTGACAGAAAGAAACATGCCAGACTCACTAAAAGGGGCAATTGTAAAACCGATTTAAAAAAAAAAAAAAAAAAGCAGTGATCCAAACATTCTGAACAATTATAGGCGAGTATCAAACCTACCACTAATTGCAAAACTAATAGAAAAAGCCATACAAAAACAGCTTGCCGAACATTTAGAGAATAACAATATACTATACCCATCACAACACGGCTTTCGCAAACACTACAGTACTGAAACATTACTGCTTGCCCTAACAGATAACATCATAACAGGCTTTGATAGCGGGAAGCGGTACATCTTAATGATGCTTGACCTATCGGCAGCATTTGATACCGTAAATCACAACATCCTACTAAATAGATTAGAAGAAATAGGCTTAAGTAATAAAACAATCAAATGGTTTCAATCATACCTAGACAACAGACATTACCAAGTGCAGATAAAAGATGTAATGTCAAATAAAATAAAACTTCAAACTGGAGTCCCACAGGGATCAGCTTTATCGGCCACCCTATTCAACATATACCTACTACCACTTTGTCACCTTCTAGCTGGTCTAAGCATCTCACACTACATTTACGCTGATGATATCCAAATCATCTTACCCATTGATGATACAATCGAAAAGACCCTGAACATAGCTAATATGTACCTGGATATCATCAAACAATTACTAAATCAGATGGAACTAGTGATTAACATAGAGAAAACAGAATTCCTACTCTTGGAACGCAAAAACATTGAAATCATCCAAAACCCAATCACACTCAAAAACAACCAAAAAATCCAACTAACTGAGAAAGTGAGAAACCTCGGGGTAATAATTGACACAGAACTTAACCTAAAACAACACATATCATTAAAAGTAAGGGAAGGATACTCCAAACTCATGACCCTCAGAAGACTAAAACCTCTACTTACAACAAATAACTTCCGTTCAGTGTTACAAGCTCTTATTTTCGCAAGCACTGATTACTGCAATGCCCTCCTATTTGGACTACCACACTCAACAATTAGACCACTCCAAATACTGCAGAACACGGCCGCCAGAATTCTGACTGGTAAAAGTAAAAGAGATCACATCACTGAAACCCTAATGGAATTACACTGGTTACCCATCGAGCAAAGAATACAGTATAAAACCCTTTGTACAATACATAAGTTAATACACAATGAAAAAGCTGATTGGCTGAATACAGCCTTCCACGTACACGTCCCTAACAGAAACCTGAGATCAGCAAATAAAGCTTTACTGACCATACCCTCAATCAAAACAGCCAAACTAACCCAAGTAAGGGAAAGAGCGCTCTCCTTAGCAGGTCCTATGCTATGGAACTCCATGCCCGTCGAGATCCGCTTACAAAGAGACATCAAAACCTTCAGAAAACATTTAAAAACATGGCTATTTAAACAAGCATACAACAAAGAGAAAGAAGAGTAGAACACTGGGGGAAAAAAGAAAAGCGATTGGCAGCACACCCTAAACACACTACACAAACCAGCACGGGTACATATCCTATTTCATTTTTTTAAATCTTAAATTACTAGAATAAGATGAGATAGATTCTCTACTTTAATACCACTACAAAATAAATGGACATAACACATCCAATTATGAGTTTTTTATAACAACATTTGTTACCGTATAGTCTTGGCACATGTATAGTGATAGAATTTATAAATAATCTGTTCCATTATTAATATTCGTGCCTTATTGTAAACCGTTATGATGGTACCTAACTTAATGAGGGTATAGAAAACGTTTTAAATAAATAAATTAGATAATATTACATCTGATTGACTGATGCCTTCCTTGTTGTGACCTTTGCTTTTTAAAGTGTCAGAAGCGTAAGGTGTTCACTTGGTGAAATCAGTGTGGTATTCTGGAATGCTTTCTTCAATCTGATAAAACCATGGTTCTTTGGGAAGAGATCTGCCTTTAATGCATAATGACAGACTTACAGACTTTTATGTACTAGGTGGAAGACCTTGTTGCTTTTTTCTGGAAGTCCTTGTCACACGATGCTGTGATTCTCATGTCATTGCCAGATGTTTGCCAACTATTTAAATGCTATGATGCACAGCTTTACAAGGTAGGCGAACATTTCTTCATATTTAATTATGCCATTATGCTTATTCATACTCATCATCAGTTTAATGGTTATCCCTCTTGGAATGCCCTTATGATATTCAACCAGGTAAGTTATCTGCCTAAAATATATAGCCAGCCGGGTAAGTGGCAGAAATATTCAAAAGTCAGCATTTAGCCATAAGTTACCCAGCTAAATTCTACTGAATACTGACCCCTATCATCTTTTTGTAGTGATCTTTTTGATTGGCCCATAAGAGATACCTAGATTGCTTCCATGGCTTTGAGCACAACAAACAAAGAAATAAATAATCAGCTAAAGATGTTCCTGTCCCAGCTGCTTTCCTTCTCCCTAATTAGCAGGCCGATACAGTACAGTGCGCTCTGACGGAGCGCACTGTTAACCTGCCCTTGGACGCGCGTTTTCCCTTACCCCTTATTCAGTAAGGGGCAGAAAACGTGCGTCCAACCCGCGGCACCTAATAGCGCCCTCAACATGCAAATGCATGTTGATGGCCCTATTAGGTATGCCGGCGCGATACTGAAAGTAAAATGTGCTGCCAAGCTGCACATTTTACTTTAAGAAATTAGTGCCGACCCAAAGGTAGGCGCTAGTTTCTGCCGGCACCGGGAAAGTGCACAGAAAAGCAGTAACAACTGCTTTTCTGTGCACCCTCCGGCTTAATATCATGGCGATATTAAGTCAGAGGTCCCGAAGGGTTAAAAAAAAAAAGAAAAAAAATGTTTAATGAGCCGGCGGCTGTCGGGCCGAAAACCGGATGCTCAATTTTGCCTGCGTCTGGTTTCCGAGCCCGTGGCTGTCAACGGGCTCGAGAATAGACGCCGGCAAAATTGAACGTCGGCTGTCAAAACCCGCTGACAGCCCCCCGCTCTGGTCCAAAATGAGGCGCTAGGGACGCGCTAGTGTCCCTAGCGCCTCCTTTTGCCCGTTTCTACCGCGCCACCTAATTTAAATACAGAATCGCGCGCACAGGCGAGTGGCCTGTGCACGCACCGGGAGAGTGGGCGTTCATCCGCTCTCCCGCAGACTTTACTGAATCGGCGCGTAGATTAGTATATCTGATGAACTCTTTGCATTTAACAAACTTTATTGCAATCCAGATTGATACTTGTAAGGTTTTATAGCAACTTCTTGAGCTTACTAGACTGTACCCATAGATTTTTATAGAGAAGGGCTGCATAAGTGCTTTGAAAGTTTTTTAAAATTAGGTAGTGTGATATCCGAAGCATAAGCAAGTAGTTTTGGCTTCTTGCTCTCAGCCTAAGGTGACATCACATGGGTAGCACATGTGGAGCACTTTCTCCACCCAGTTCCTGATATTAAAAGCACCAGAGAAGTGGTGATTAACACAGAGAAAAGGGAGTATAAGGGTCCTGCTTATTGTAATAAAGCTAATAATGTATTGTATTACAAGCAGAAGCTGATCTCAAAAGACACATAAAAATGGTTTACACAACTTTTCCAAGATATACCTGGACCTTCATTTTGCTAACGTGGATTCTGACAATATTTATTCATCAAACTCATCTTCTATCTCCTGAATTTGGGTGTAGCAGACCTATATGCCCTAATTTTAAAAAGCTCACGCGGGCAAAAATCTGGGGATACTTACGTGTGGCCGGACAGTGGGCTCGCTGAGCGCATTTTAAAAACGGCCCGATCACACACATATCTCCCGATATTCACAGAAGTGCCGGGCTGGATGAAAGGAGTGGGGTCTGGGTGGGAAGGGGTGGGGGCCGACCGGGACAGCGGTCATTAGGCCCTGTCCCGGGGAAGCACGCGCCGGCAGCCAGCCAGCGCGCCAAAAAGTTACTTCTGCTCCGAAGTATTAAAACAAAAAAATTAGCCTAGCTAGGTAGGGGTTAGTGTTGCGGAGGAGAGGGGAAAAGGGAGAAAGGGTAGTTTGGGGGATAGGGAAGGCCCTATCGTGTCACCATGCACTTTTTTTTTTTTTAAATCCCCCGCCCCTAATTGCACGCGGGAGAGGCCACCCGCCCACACATGCACGCGCCGACATTAAAATCCAGCACACATATACGCGTGGGAATTGTATTTTATTACATGCGCGCGTGCCGGAAACCGCGCGCACGTGGACACCCGCGCGTGTTTTTAAAAATCGACCCCATAGTGAATAAGGGCCTAATATAAGTCAGCAGTTTGTAAATCTTTTAGTTTCATGCTCGCAGCCACAGCTGTGAAATGAGATTTTATTTCTCTGTGGCCTTTGAAGCGTGCATAGCAAGCATTGAGATAACGGGCATTATTTTTTCCTTGTGCTGTAACTTCAATGCAGGAAATTGAGAACATTCTGCTTCATGATTTCCTGGAAGATGTTGCTATACAGTACCTGAAGACTGTGAGACTGTTCAGCAAAAAATTAAAATTATGGCTTCTTACTGCTTTAGAAGGGCTTCCAGCAATAATACAACTGTCTAAAAACAAAGGTATGTTTCAAGGACACTTGTCTTTTTAAATACAGTAACATAGTAATGATGGCCCATCCAGCCTGCCTAGTTATTTCAGTCTATATCACTAGCCATAGAGACTTGACCACTTGTAGGAAGAATATCACTCCTTATTCGAGCAGGCAGCGTTGTCAGCATGTACCTCAGAAACACAATGAGAAGGTGCACACACAGGGGCAGATTTTAAAAGGTACGCGCACGGCCTACATTTGTGCGCGCTACCCGGCACGCACAAATGTATGCCAGATTTTATAACATGCGCGCGCAGTCGCACGCATGTTATAAAATCAGGGGTTGGTGCGCCAAGCCCTCGGGAAGACCATCTGGCTTCCCCCGTTCCCCCCCCCCCCCCACACCTTCTCCTCCCTTCCCTACCTGTCCCACCCCCCAGCCTGAAAAAAACCCACCATACCTTTATTTCACAAGTTACGACTGCCGGCGCGCTATCCCCTGGCCCAGCGGCCATGGAGAGGTCTCTGGCCACGCCCCCACCACACCCCTGGACCGCCCCGCCCCCGGACCGCCCGTTTTTTCAAGCCCCGGGACTTACACGCGTCCCGGGGCTTTATGCGCGCTGCCAGGCCTTTTGAAAATAGGCCCGGCACGCATAATCCCCCTGGATTTATGCTAGTAGGGCTTTGAAAATCTTCCCCTCTGTGTCCCTGTGGCAGCCACCCTCCCTCCTCCAGTGAGCATGACTCCAGATTAGGAAGGAAATGCACATCAATGGGAAGAGGAGGGGAGCAGTAGATGTGATGTTCTTATGATTACATCACCACCAGGAATTCACTATTAGGACCAAATGGGCATTTTTATAGGGCAGCACAGTATGTTCCATGGTTGCTTATATTAACCTGCAATTTGAAGATGAAATGTTAGAAATTGTTACAGTACTAATAATTTCTATTCATTACTGTATATTTTTGTTAGTATTTAATTTCTGCTTTCCAAGCAATAGATTTTTCTCCTCAGACTCCTACTGCATCATGAACCTCAGACCATATGTTTTATTGCCAATCAGCTCTATAATCCACTTGGCGAGGTTCACGCTCACCATATTAGCATCCTCCATTCTTGTTGCTGCACATTTGCAGGAAACTGATTACACCAAGGTAATCTTCATTCTTTCTCATGAAAGCTTGAGAACTTCCTTAGAAGGAAGAACTTTTCACAAATTCTGTGTTGCCTGTGAAAAATAAAATGCAGGATGACTTCTTATCTCTGCTCAGGTCAGTTATTAGCTCCAAAAACATGGGGCCAGTGCCCCAGGTCTCATTGGCGGCCGCCACTAACACATTTTTTTCTCCTCCAATTTGCCCTGCAGGCTGCCACTGCAGCACTGCATGGTTCAAGTTGCTACTCTGCTCCAGGATAGGGAAAACCCATACAGGGTCCCACTGAGTCCATACTTCATGACCGTTCGATCCGTATCAGGGCCATGGCTTCTTGGGCTGCAGTGCAGTCAGCCAGCCTCGTGAGAGAGCCACAAGTGCCCCAGCACAAAAAGAATAGTAACACTTCATAGCAACCTGGGACTCAGTTGAGAAGTAGCCCATGGACAAGAGAGAGCCTGTGTGTATATGTCAGTGAAAAAGAGAGGGCTCGTGAGTGTGAGAGAGGGTGTGTGTGTGTATGTGTATGTGTATGTGAGAGAGAGAGAGAGCCTGTATGAGCCTCTGTGTGCATGAGAGAGTTTGTGTTTGTATGGCAATGAGAGAGAGCCTGTATGTATATGACAATGAACGTGCAACTATATCTTTTTTGAGATGCGCCTACCAGAATTGTACACAGTATTCAAGGTGCGGTCTCACCATGGAGCGATACAGAGGCATTATGACATTTTCCGTTTTATTCACCATTCCCTTCCTAATAATTCCTAACATTCTGTTTGCTTTTTTTTTTTTTTTTGACTGCCGCAGCACATTGAGCCGACGATTTCAAGGTGTCATCCACTATGACATCTAGATCTCTTTCTTGGGTGGTAGCTCCTAATATGGAACCTAACATCGTGTAACTACAGCATGGGTTATTTTTCCCTATATGCATCAACTTGCACTTTTTCACATTTATATGCGTAAATTGCTTATAAAATAGCAACTTATTTGGATAAATGTTGGCCTCTCCCTGGAATGCCGCTGGCCGCCCCTGCTATATATATGTAAATTTACTCATGGACCCTGATTTATGCATGTATGTTGAGATTTTTAAAATTATAAAACAAAGTATGGCTAAACGTACACTGTTCTGTTTATAAATTAACACATATATTTATTTGAGTCAGGAAAAACACAGTCCTTAAATTTCAGGTAATATGTAAATAGTTCTCTGACTGCCTCAAATAAATATGTTAATTTATAAATAGAACAGTGTACGTTTAGCCTCACATTCTTTATTTTATAATTTTCCCCTATATGTGACTGCTCTTTACTCCACACTTCTTTTGAGGATTTTTAAAATAACATATGCTCGCATATATGCTATTTTGCACACGTAAGTGCTACTTTTTATGCATCCAGCTTTTTAGAATTCACCTTTAAGCCTTTACAACAGATGCAGACCAAAGCTATTCTTAATTCTTGACTACAACTTCAACAAATATTCCCAAGCATGTGGCACATTTAAAACTAATTGGAGAAAGTTCTTTTTCACTCAACGCACAGTTAAACTCTGGAATTTGTTGCCAGGGGATGTGGTTAGTGCAGTTAGTATAGCTGGGTTCAAAAAAGGTTTGGATAAGTTCTTGGAGAAGCTATTAATTAAGTTGACTTAGAAAATAGCCACTGCCATTAGCAATGGTAGCATGAAATAGACTTAGTTTTTGGGTACTTGCCAGGTTCTTATGGCCTGGATTGGCCACTGTTGGAAACAGGATGCTGGGCTTGATGGACCCTTGGTCTGACCCAGTATGGCATGTTCTTATGGATAAGCTTCCAACACAGGGAAGGCTTCAGCATCTCAAACAGACATGGTCATTAATAACAACAAACTGATGGGTCCTAAACATTATACATCAAGGAGACTGATAAACCTCAGATCTGCTGTCCCAAGCAGTCCTCCAGTAAGGCAGTATAAGCTCATGTTTCTTCAACAAAAGCTTTCACCCCTCTTACTACCCAATGCAGTAGAGTCTGTTCCATTGCAAGGAAAAAAAACTGGGGTCTTATTCCATGTACTTTCTAATTCCAAAGAAAACAGACAGTCTTCATCCTATTTTAGACCTAAGGAATCTTAACAAAGACCTAAAGAAAAAAAAAATTCTGGATGAAGTCTTTGGGATACCATCCTTCTCTTCTTAGGGAACAACTGGTTTTGCTCCCTAGATCTAAATGGTGTTTAAACTCACAGCTTACAGTTACTTTTCACTAGAGCAAAGGATCACTACCAGTTCCATGTTCTCCATTTGGCCTCTCTGCAGTACATAGAATTTTCACAAGTTGCCTGGCCATCACCTGCTTTTACAGCTTGGAAGGGGCCTTCTTATTACCCTTACGGTTGTATGCATGGTGTGGCACTTACAAACCTAAACTCCTTGCTGGGCAGACTGGATAGACCATTTTGGTCTTTATCTGCTGATATTTACTTATGTCACTTAACCAAAAACAATAAGACCAATATTCAGTAGACCATTTAGTGGACAAGCTATCTGGCTAAAGTTAGCCGGATAACTTTTCCAGTATAGTCACAGGAATAAATGGCTCGCTGAATATATATGTTGAAAGTTATCCATCTACAAACAGCCGGATACCGTTAACCCTAACCGGGCATTGATTGAATATGCCTGGTTAGGGCTGAAGTTATCCAGCCTCATGTGGCCAGATAACGTGCCATTTACCCGGGTATCTTGAGAGATATCCAGGTAACTAGCTCATCTTAAGGGGAAAAAAACCCTAAGTTGCGGGCCTCCTGGCCCCATGCCTACCCTCTACCATCAGATGTATCTCCCCACCCCCTGAGATGTCCCAACGAGCTGGCCCAATCCTTTAAACCTAGGAAATTTTAAAACTTTCAGCAGACTTTCAGCCTTACATAGGTAATAACTCTGGAAACTTTACATAGGCAATAGCCTAAGTTACACAGGGAGCAACTGGCATTGCTGAGAACAGCTATCCTGGCATACAGAAGAGGGGCCAGTTCTAGCCGGGTAACTAGTTATCTGACTAGGGCTAAATATAGCTGGGTAAGCCATTTAGATGGATAACTATTATGGTGACTGGCTCATATCTGGCCAATCTCTTCACGAAGCTCATTCATCCATTCCACTTTAGCATGATTCAATCCCTAGGAATTTTCAATGAATCTATTAATCAGTCTTCAAAAATCCAACATGAAGCCATCTCATTGCAATCAACTTCATAGGGCCCATTTGGACACAGCACAGCAGAAGAATTATCTAAACTAATCTTATGGATCAGGGACAATGGCAGAAAATTTAATGACATACCTTTTTCAACGTCTTCACATGAGACAGGTTCAGTGGGTGCTAAAGCTTCAATGGAACCAACATTTCCAATTTTTGTCACAGAAAATGAGAATATCCAATTATCTCTGCATATCTCTGACATGGTAATTAGACTGTGCAAATCTTTTAAACGATCCTTTCTTTCACAATTCTGACAAAAAATACTTCCAATCAAAGTTGGAGGGCTTATCAGAGAAATTTCTTCTTTCAAGGAACATGGTCTCCAGAAGAAAAGTCCTTTCTTATCAATTATCTAGAACTGAAAGCAATCTTCAGTGCTCTGAAAGTATTCATTCCTTAGTTGAAGAACAAGTTAAGGTTGATCCAGACAGACAACCATGTGGCATGGCAATGATTTATATCAATAAACAAGGGGAATCAGGTTCTTATAAGCATTGCCTGGAAGCAATTTCGCAAGGAATTTTTCTTCTACCTTTCTATCATCCAGGAAACCAAAATCACCAGACAGTTTAATTTGTCCACTACAACTTCACAAACTGTCACCAAGTGACCACAAAGCACAGACATTGTTAACTTTAGGGCACTCCTCAAGTAGATCTCTTTGTAATGTTCTTCAATAACAAGGTTCACACATATCGTTCCAGGAGATCAGCAAGAAGCAGATTTCAATGGATGTTTTCTCAATTCAGTGGATTCTAGGCCTTCTCTAAGCTTTTCCCATAATTCTGATAATTCCAAAAACTGAGGACAAATGATTTTGATAAGCATTTTTTGACTCATCAGCTATGGTTTTCCTGGCTCTAGCACCTAGCTATTCAACCAGCAATAAATTTGAGCTTGCTCCCAACTCTCATCACACAATGCAATTTAAATTTACTACATCCCAAACTTCTGTCATTGGTTCTGATGGCCTGGATGTTGAAATTCAACTAATTTCATATATGCAGTTGCTTTCCGGAATAAAGGATATTCTCCTTGTGTAAGCTTCGTGGACCCTTGGGCTGATCGGAACCAGGAGATGGAATACCTTAGAGAGGTAGAGACACCGGTTCCAACCGGGAGGCGGCGAAGACAGGCTCGCGGACAGCTGAGAGGAAGACACGAAGGGCCCTATGTGACCAAGGGCCAGGAGGAGAGGCTGACCCGGTGGAAGAGGATCTTCGCCCTGGAAGCCGGTACTCCCCCGAGAGGAGCTCGTAGGAGTCCGGCCGCTGGGACTTAGGCGATTCACCCTGGAAGCCGGTGTCCCCCCGGGAGGAGCCCGTAGGAACCAGGCCGCTGGGACTTAGGAGATCTCTACCGACGGAATCGTTGCTCACCAGGCCAGGGTCAGGTGCCGGAGAATCGCCGTCAGCCAGTCCGCGTCTAGAGCCAGGGGATCGTCGTCAGCCAGTCCAAGTCAAGAGCCAGAGAAGTACCGAAAGCCAAGCCGAGTCGAGAGCCAGAAGTCACCGAAGCCAAACCGGAGTCAGGAGCCAGGAAGAACCACAAGCCAATCCGAAGTCGAAAACCAGGAGATCAAGCGACGAGCAGGAACACAGCAACTGGGAGCAGGACGAACCTGGGAACCTCGTTGCAAGGCTCTGAGGAGAGGGGCTGCAGGGCTTAAGTAGCCCAGTCGCGTCTGACGTCACTGGAGGGTGGAGGCAGGTTCCCCGCGCCTGGCCCTTTAAATCCCGGGCCGAGACGCGCGCATGCCCCTAGGGGGCGGAGCCAGCCGCGGCAAGACGCCGGCTGCTTCGGCGGCGCGGCAGCAGCACAGGGGAAGCGGAGGCAGGCCTGGGCGCCGCGTGGGGACGCCGGAAACGTGGCGGCACGGGTCCTCGGAGGCCCGGGGAGGGCTGGAGCGGAGCGGAACCGCACAACTGTGAGTGAAGCGGCCGGGGCCGACCCGGAGCCGCAACACCTTGCTTCAAGGAAGTACTCTTCAGAAGACCCTACAACTTTAAATGGAAAAGGTTTACTGTTTCATGCCCAGAATTCTGACAGGACCCCTTTAAATAAATGTCTTCTTCCTATTTTAATTGAATATCTACTAAGCCATTCCAACTCTGGTTTGAAGACTAACTTAAGAGTTCACCTTAATACCATAGCAACATATGGTGATAATTCGAAAGGTGCTCTTATTTCCCACAAACCTACAGTTGCCAAATGAAAGGTCTCACACATCTGAACCCTTCAATAAAAGATCCTCCTGTATTTTCGAATCTGAATGTAGCCCTTGCCCAGTTCACGAAAACACCATCTGAACTTTTGGCAACACAGAACTAAAATTCTTTTCTAGGATAGTTTTATTTTTGATAAGTTACTTCTGCTCTAAAAATAAGTGAATTTTAAGCACTATTCTCATACTCTCCTTGTATTCAGTTCTTTCACAGTGCTTATTCTAGTTTCATTTGAATCAATTGGTCGAGAGGTCTATATTCAGAAGCATTTAGATGGATAACTCAGAAGTTATCCAGCTAAATGAACATTTGGGCACTTAGCCAGTTATATTTTAGCTAGTTAATAAGTTAGCTGGCTAGAATAGTAACGATTCCTTGAATCGTTACTATTCATTATGTTATGTAAAGCCTTGTTTAATATGTTTCTTGTAAAGCCAGGGGCACTGTTTCCCGTCCCGCGGCATTATTGTTGTTACCTGTAAACCGGACTGATTTGTTTCCCAACAAGAATTTCGGTATATAAAAATCCTAAATAAATAAATAAATAAATAGAATTTAACCAGCTGTTAGGGGCACTCCGGGGATGTGACTGGGAAGAATTGATATTCAAAGTAAGGGGCTCATTCATCAAATCGCGATGTGGCCTTATCATGACTTAAACATGTAAATTAGGAAAGGGGAGGGGTTAGGGCAGGGTTAGAAAAAGTTTGAGTCTGGTAGCGCCAAGGGTGATAATGTTTTAGACATTATTGGCGGCAGTAGCACCGGAAATAACATCACCTTTTCCAGTGGTGAAAACGCACCGCCACAATGCGACCAGCTGTACCCTATCACCCCTGCCCCTTTTTTTTTCGCAACTCATCATTCCGCTATAAATTATAATTATAGCGGAAGGATGAATGATGAATCCAGGGGTTAGCTGGATAACTTAGCCAGCTAAGTATAGTTGGGCCAAAAAGCTGTCCTAAAGTTAGCCAGCTAACTTTAAGATAGTCGGCTATATTCAATAGTGTGACTTCACTATTGAATATACCTCCAGAGTTAGCCAGATAGTTTATCTGGCTTAACTTTGCTATCTGGACAGTGACTGAATATGGACCTCTATGTTGTCAACATTTTTTCCAAGACCAAATGCCCATAAGGGCAAGCAGGCTCTTCATATTTTGAACTGCAGAAGAGATTTGCTTTTCTATATGTAAAGGACACCGCCCCACAGAATGTCCGCACAACTATTCCTTTCTTTTAATCCAATCAGAGTTTTTCAGCTCCAAAAAGAACTTTTTCTAGTTGGAAATCCGCTTTCATCACTTACTACTACTGTCAGGCAAGACTTCATCTTCAACATAAGATAAAGGCCCATCATGTTAGGGCTACAACATCATCTTTTATTACAACTGCACTCTGCTTCCATAGAAGACTTCTACAAAACTGCCTCATGGACTTATCTCCATACCATCAGCACGCACTACTGCCTAGAGAGCGCTTCAGCTCAAGACAGCACCTGTGAACAGGCAATTTGTCAAAGTTTATTTAATTCCTTCAACCCTGTCTTCCTTCCTTGGGCAAGATGGATGGGTTACAATGGTTTACTACTGACATACAAAAATAACTAATCATATGCAGCACCACTTACATGACAGATATTATCCTGCTTGTACAGAGAAAGCTAAGTTGCTTCATAGACAGCAGAATAAATCAGCCACATGTTTCCTCCCTTTTCCCCTTTTGAAGCTTAGCTTGCTGTTTAGACTAAGGAGACTTATACAGCAGCTAGCTGTATCATGAAGTCTGAACATACTCTGACACACCTTCTAGGTTTTTTCTGAACTCTCAGTCTCAGTGCCATTGGATGATGTCACCCACTTTTGTGGCTGATTTATCCTGTCGTCTACAGAGAACACTCGTTATAGGTATGCAGCTTAGCTTTATATGCAAGTAAAAATATGCATGCACTGGCTGTACTGCATACTTTTACCTGCATATCAAATAGGCAGTTTTACAAGAGGCCATTTATGTAGGTAAAGCATTGTTTTACTTCTATAAATGCCTTTTAAAATTACTTTTCCTATGTCTATCTCATAAGATTTATAGTAACAGTTTAAAGTCAAAAGTTATTAATGTATAGTAATATTTTACAGTATAGTAAAAAGATAGTTGACAAAATTGCATTTCTAAAATTTTCTTTTGTGGTGTTTAATGTAGATGATAATCATCTAATTTGTTTGCTTTAATAACAGAAGTTACTGTGTTTGTAAAAAGACTAAGAAGAAAGACATGTCTTTCTAATTTGGCAAAGGTATGTTTCATTCATTTGTGTTTTTGATATAATTAAACCATTAGGAACTGGAGATCTTGGTTCAGATTGTTCTTGCATGTTTTGGGAAAAGTATTTACAATGCAAATACAGTTACAATGCAATTTTTACTTCATATGGAATCCATCTTAAAAATGTATCCCCAAAATACTTTGGTTACTATGAGAAAACCAATTACAAATATCAAGGGAAATCATGAAGTAATAAGACTGGAAGAAACTTCAAGAAGTCATCTAAGTCCAGTGGTGCTCAACTTGGTCTTTGAGGACCACCCAGCTAGTTTGGTTTTCAGGATATCCAGCATCAATAATCATGATTTGCATATAATGGAGACAGTATAGGAAAATATATCTTATCTTTGGGATATCTTGATTACCAGACTGCCTGGTGAACCTTGGGGAAAGTGAAGAATGCAGGAAGAGCGGAATAATCTTTTGGTTGGGGAAAGACAAACAAACCAACCTCCACATCTGCCCCCCCCCCCCAAGCTCCTCAGTTGTGTGGGCCAAAATGGTCAGGCCATGTCCCCTGTGGCCCACCCCATTCCACTGCCTTTGTAATAACTATTGATGTTAAGTAGATTATATAAGAGCAACTGTACATAGACAAATATTGTCTCCCCAATAAAGAGTCAGCCTGATGGCTCAGTGTCAGTGCTATGCTCTGCCATGCTGAGGACCTGGATTTGACACCCCCTGGCGAGGACTCTGCTTCCCAGGCTGGGGTGCTGTAAAGGCAGTGTTCACCTCCTAGGATCCACGTTATTGCATCTTGGAAGGAGCTGGGGTCTGGGGACTTTGGCCAAGAAGCATCACTGCAGTAGCTGGGCTAAATGATTTGAGAGGGGATATAAGACAAAGGGAGAAACCCTGGACAGCTGCAAATGAAGGATCATGGTGCCGTAGCTAAAATCATTTGATTGAGCTGGATTCCCAAACGTAAGCCTCCCTACCTTCAGAAAACAGAACTCTAATGACAGAGATTCCATCAGCTCCTTAGGAAACACGTTTCACTGTTTAACTCCCCTTCCACTTCTTCCCAATGTCTAACTTAAACTGCTTCTGCTGCTATTTTACTCACATGACTTTGGTCTTTTCCTCCCTGGAGAATGAAAACAGTCAATCACCATCCTCCCTATAGGCCTCCTCTAGGAGTTTGAAAACTGCAGTCAAGTTATCTTACAATCTTCACTTTTCTAAATTAAACAAACCAGACACCCCCAAGCCAAAATCAAAGTCTACCTTGAATCTCTGCAGCTGGATTCCCAGTATTGTCCTTAATGATGAAAAGAGATAATTTCATCCCTCATGAAGATTTCCTTCAAAACACCGGCCATGTCAGGCTTTGTCTTGAATTTGGTTCAGCTTTTTAATTTAACTCTTAGACCCATTTGATTCAATTGTTGATCACGTTATGCTCACATTCCATTAGTGGTAGGTGGTGATTTTAATTGTGTGCAAGACAATCTACTGGGTAAGAGTTCCTCTGATTCAATTAACCAAATCAGCAGGGCTTAAGGGAATGCCCTATTTGTGTTAAAATCTGGATTTAATTGATGTATGGAGCACCTCCATCCATCCTGTGAAGCCGCCCGACAAGCTTGAATCCACACAGCCTCTCCGGCCCCTGAAGCAGGCAATTATTGTCGAAACACTGGTAGACAGTGTCGGGTGGCTTCATAGGACTTAAGAGAAATTGGTTACAACGCAGTTAAGGTAGTCATTACCAATGCGGTGAAAAGTAGTTCAGCTCATGATAGTAGCTGCTCGAGTATGGGCGGCTTCATTTATTTTTTTATGTAATAATTACCTTTCAAAGCTTCTCTTAAGGACTTTGGTTATTAAGGAGAGTTTGCAAATAAGATAAAATATATTATCACAAAAAATATAGAACACAGAATGCTGCACAAACACAAGTACTAAAGCTCACTTAAAAATTTAAAGCAAAAACGGTATATTCTAACATTGAGGTACTCCCTTTTGGGAGCTACCCTTAAAGATACCGGACATTAAAATTCTACCCATAAGGATTTGCATTTTCCCTGTATTTTGTTTGTTGTATATTTGAAAATAGCCAGGTAGGTATAAAGATATCCGCCTTGAGTGGCTACATAACGCGCTACTTAACTGGATATTATTAAAGATATCTGGCTAAGTAGTGCTGTCAAAAATGAAAAATAACAAGTAAGTAAATGGGCCAGCACAGGGGCGGATTGCAGAAAAATATCGTGCTGGGGGATTTTTTTCAAAACAGGCCCATGGGGTAACTGACACACTCATGCACTTTCCCTACAGCACATATGTGAACAGCTCCCAAAAGCACGCCAAGTTAACCCTGGAACCAAGCAGAAATGAGCCAAAATATCTCCGAAATAAACTTCATCTTTCCTAAATAACTAAAACGTTAAGCACATTCTAGACCAGGGGCAAGCAGAGCTGCAGCCCCCGTTCCATCCATGCAAATTGGTTGGGCCCCCTACACATCTGCTCATATTTCTTATGGAGATATATCCTGGATTCCCAGTCTGGCTCTTGAACTAATTGAACATAATGACACTGCCAGCCAGTGTCAGAAACACACACACACACACACACACTCAGTCACAACCGGATTTTTAGATTGCAGAAACTTTATTGGCACATACACACTGACACAAACAGAGACATACTCTTTCTTAGACACAAAGACCCAGCAATATACTGAGTGTGTGTCTATGTCACAAAGAAAGATACCCACACACAAATTGTGTATGGGTGTGGACTCTCTCTCTCTCTGACACAGACACACAAAAATGCTTTCTGACATGCTACTGTTGTGCTGCTGCTTATGTGCTCACACAGTGATTACCCGCAGTCCAGCACTGCCGCATCATGGTGTAAAGTTCTTGCTTGCTGTCAGCCCTTCCCCATTCTGCAGCAGGTCCCTCCCTTTCCCAGTCTCATTCTCTAAGAGACTTGCTGGTTCCACAGTCAGCTGCTTCTCTCAGAGCTCAGTGCAGTCACCTCAGACAGAAGCCCACCCAACACTGCACAGGCTCTTCTTCCTGGCTTACCTCCTTCCTTCCTGTGGCTGTAGCTTGCTTGGCTGCTTGCACTTCTCTGCAACTGTCCCACAACTGTAGTGCATTCCCATTGACTGCAGGCTACGCAGTCTGCTGCTTTTATGATTCCCTAGGCTCTGCTCTGCCTACCGACTACAGAGGAGAAGGGGACCAGAAGTGACCCATAGTGTTCCCTCTGGGCTTATAAAAAGAGAAAATTAAGCCCTGGCCAAGACTGGGGAGAACCACTAACCCAAAGTAGCACAGTTCCAGATGGAATCCTACTTTTCCTTGTGAAGCCAGGGCTGTTGCAAGGGTATTAGGTATCATAGGTGAGCCTTACAGCCTTGCACACACTCCTGACCCACCTTCCCACAAATAATTTTAATAATATGCATTTATAGTAACAGATTTTACATGAAAGAACATTCAGTGTTCTAAGGTAAAAATATCACTTACAACATGTATATTATTTACATGCATTGCTATAGTACCAATCAGAAAATTTTGCAAATAAAGACACTTGCAGTCATATGGTATTAGGACTATAATGGAGATGGAGAAGTTACACAGAAGGGCTACCAAAATGATAAGGGGAATGGAACAGCTCCCCTATGAGGAAAGACTAAAGAGGTTAGGACTTTTCAGCTTGGAGAAGAGACGGCTGAGGGGGGATATGATAGAGGTCTTTAAAATCATGAGAGGTCTAGAACGAGTAGATGTGAATCAGTTATTTACTCTTTCGGATAATAGACTAGGGGGCATTCCATGAAGTTAGCATGTGACACATTTAAAACTAATCGGAGAAAGTTCTTTTTTACTCAATGCACAATTAAACTCTGGAATTTGTTGTCAGAGGATGTAGTTAGTGCAGTTAGAGTAGCTGTGTTTAAAAAAGTATTGGATAAGTTCTTGGAGGAGAAGTCCATTACCTGCTATTAATTAAATTGACTTAGAAAATAGCCACTGCTATTACTAGCAACGGTAACATGGAATAGACTTAGTTTTTGGGTAATTGCCAGGTTCTTATGGCCTGGATTGGCCACTGTTGGAAACAGGATGCTGGGCTTGATGGACTCTTGGTCTGACCCAGTATGGCATGTTCTTATGTTCTTACTATTGTAAAGCATGTGGCCCTTTAGAAAACACCAGTGAACATACTCAGATAACTTTTGAGTTAACCTGATAAGCTTATCCAGCTAATTGTAAATCTGCTTAATAGCAGGTCTAACTTATCCAGCTAACTTAACCAGATAAGCCTAAATATTGCTACTTGTATCTGGAAAAATACCTCCTACAAGTTAAACCCTGTTAAGTAGTTATCTGGCTAAGTGGCAGCCGCTGAACACAGCCAGATATTCAAATTCCACCACTTAGCCAGATAAGTTGGAACTTGAGTGAAGTAACAGGCCCATGAAACAGAATACTTCCTAGCAATCATAAAACATTACCTTATTTGCATTCATATGATTAATTTCTGGCTCTATTTGACTATTGGATCCAAATTTAAACTGCCTTTTTCAACAGGACAGGTAGTTTCCCTTTGAAAATTTACTTCTCAAAGTCTGTAGGTACAAAAATACCCATGGACTTTGCATTGGCTTTAATTCTCGTTAGTGTACCTGGTTCCTGCTTTTGACTAAGGGGGTCATTTTCTAAAGCGAACGCACATGAAAATGGAATTTTCGCACGCGAAAAGTCCCTTTTCGCGTGCAATCACTAAATGGGGGATGAGTCGAGCGGACAGCGAAAAGGTAAGGAGCCTTTTTGCTGCCCATTTTGCGCCCAATAGCACCACCTTTTACGATGGCGCTATTGGGTGCGAAAACCGGCAGTGATCGCACCGCAGCTTTCGCAGGCCCGCCTCCCGCTTCGCCCCCCCGCACCGCGTGATTCAAAGAGCCCCGCGGTATTAGAGAATCCAGGCCTAAGTTTGAAAAGTCTAATTTAATCTAATTTTATTCTGCATTTTCCCAATATAATTTGCTTTCTCTCTGCTGTTTAGAATCTGTCCTTGTGGTGGGCAGGATTATTGTTTTCTAATATACATTGCTGAATTTTCCTTTTCTGTTTCTGTGCATGACTGAATAATCTTACAAAACAAAATTTCTCCAATAGATGGTAATCTTATTTCTGCTGGTTGGTACTCTTTCTGAAGTGTTGTGGTATTAGTTGGCTTGTTATTATTTTTGAAATCCCTGTGTCTTTTTTAAAAGATGGACACGGACTCTATCCACCAGACACTCTGGGTGGATATAATCAGTTGCTCAGCAAGTGGTAATCAAGTCAAGCATCTTCAATCCATTGGGTTGCTGGACAAGGATTCACCAGAGGAAGGTCCTGTCAGACAAATCTGATTATTTTTTTTGATTGGATGACTAGAGAATTGGATCAAGGAAGAGAGCTAGATGTGATCTACTTAGATTTCAGCAAAGCTTTTAATACGGTCCTGCATAAGAGGCTTGTGAATAAAACAAGAAGTTTGGGAGTGAGCGCCAAGTGGTGGCATGGATTACAAATTGGTTGACTGATAGGAGACCGAGTGTCATGCTAAATGGAACCTACTCTGAAGAGACAGCTGTGTTAAGTGCAGTGCCACAGGGATCGGTGTTGGGACCAGTTCTGTTCGATATCTTTGTGAGTGACATTGCAGAAGGGATAGAAGTTAAATTTTGCCTATTTGCGGATGATACTAATATCTGCAATACAGTGGACACGCCTGAAGGAGTAGAGAGAATGAAAAGTGATTTACGAAAGCTTGAAGAGTGGTTGAAGATTTGGCAGCTGGGATTCAGTGCCAAGAAGTGCAGAGTCGTGCATCTGGGGTGAGGCAATCCAAAAGCAAATTCTTCTGTTTGGTATTCACGGAAGAAGGATCATTGATCATTGACAAGGACACATGTGGGAGTAGGGTGCACACTGTTCCATTTATGCAAGAGAGTATTTATGTAGAACAAGCAAAACATCCTAGAATACATCCTAGGATATTAAGGATGCTTAGATGATCTAGTAAGTCCATTGAAATGTGTGTTCAATAGATTCCTGGAAACAGGAGTCATCCTGGGGACTGGAGAAGGACGTTTGTGGTAACAAAGAAGAGGTTGGAAACTATAAACCAGTTAATTATTCCTTGGTGGTTGGAAAATTAATGGATAATTTTCTGAAGGAAAGGATTGTAAAGTATTTATAATCCTGTAGGTTGCAGGATCTACCAGAGGAAGATTGATTTCTTTGATTGAGAAGCTACAATATTAGATCAAGGGCATACACTGCATGCGGTTTACCTGAATTTCAGCCAAACCTTTGATACTGTCCCACCTAGAAAGCTCATAAATACAGTGAGCAGCCTGGGGTAGGTGCAAAACTATTGGACTTCATTCAAAGTGATTGAGTGATAGACAATAAAAGCAGTGGTAAATGGAATTCACTCGGAGGAAAGAAAAATGATTCGTGGAGTGCCTCAGACCTCAGTCCTGGCACCAGTTCTGTTCAGTATCTTTGTGAGTGATATTGCGCTTGGATTAGAAGGGAAAGGTTTGCTGTTTTTGCAAATGGCACTAAGATCTGCAACAAGAGTGCACACCTCTGAGGGAATAGGCAGAATGGGAAGTGATGTAAGAAAGCTCAAGGAGTGGTATAATCTTTTGTCAGTAAATATTTAATGGAAAAAAGTGCAGAGTCGTGTATTTGGGATGCAGAGATCTAATGGAGCAGTACACAGTGGGATGTGAGAATCTGAAGTGCACTGACTTAGGAGAGAGACCTCAGGGTGACAGTGTCTAATGATTGCAAGGGTTCAAAACAGTGTGATAAGGTAGTGGTCAGAGCCAGAGGGGGATGCCAGGTTGCATAAAGAGAGGCAGAAGTGGCAGGAAAAAAAACAGATGATGATGATTCTGCTCAGGTCATTAATATGACCTCAACTGTAATGCTGTGTCCAGTTCTGCAAGCTGTTCCTCCAAAAGAGAACATAAGATGTGCCATGCAAGGTCAGACCAAGATCCATCTCCAACAGTGGCTAGTCCAAGCTAGAAATACCCGTCAGATACCAGAAACCAGATCCATTTCCTGATACTCACTCCCAGGGATGGCAATGGCTTTCTCTAGACTACCTTGCTAATAATGAGGTTGATATCATAAAACCCGCACCAAAACCGGTGCTATTTTTTTAGAGCTGATTTTTCATACCTTGCACAGTAAAAACCAGCAGCTGAGCTCGATGCAGCAACATAATGGTATACAAATGAGTTCCGAGTTAAAAATCCATGGTAGATATTTAAAAAGCGCCAAAACCAGCATTAAAGCCCCATTGCAGAAAACCACGGGAAAAACAGGCGTTAAAAATGATGCTAATTTTAAAAATACTTCAGAGCCCCTTATTGGCTGGTAAACGTGACATGGCCCAAACTGTGATGTATTGGGTGTACATAGATGTCCATCCAATATTCTGGGACACTCCTCCTTGCAGGAGAATAAAAGGCAGCTCCTTCCAGGATCCTGTGCTGGGTGTTTTTTAGGAGTTGGTTGGAGCGGGTGGTTGGAGATTTGTGCTGCTTGTTTTTCCCTTGTTGTATCCCTTTGCTTTTGTCTTTTATCTGTTATTGAATGAGTGAATCTTTTGAGCACATCTAATTGTTGATTTATAATTGTCTGTCTTTGCCTGCTTACTTAGGTTTCTGAAAGAGCAGAGTGGGTGTTGGTGACTGTGGTGAGAATGGAACGTGACAGAGGAGGTGCAAGTGGGAAAGAGGATGAACAAGTGGTGATGGAGTGGATAGGAGGAGTGTGATGCGTGACTGTTGAGCATAGTTAGGAAGGAGAGATGGAGTGCGAGGAAAGGGATGTGCGTGAGATAGAGGGTACAGCTGGGAGGGGAGTAAAAGAAGGGAGGATAGAGGTAGCAGAACAGGAGGAGGAGGGAGGAGGAGGGGCAGGGGGTTGAGAGCTAAGAGTGGGGGAGTAGTGCCCAAAAAGGTAGGGACCCACACCACTCATCTGATAGCAACTAACAGATGGGAGCCAGCAAACAACAGCTGGAGGAGAAACGGTATCAGAGTGATGTGCTCTTCTCGGAAGAAGAGAAGGATCTTTGGTGCAACCAAAGTGAAGAAAAAGATGCCAGTAGCCTGTCAAGGGCCACCAGGAGAGTGGACTAGATTGGTGGGATACCAGGTTGACTGTAAAGGCCAAGCTGGCACAGATTGAGTGGTCCTTACACCAGATGAGAGGGGGCCGAAAAGTGAGGTGCAGCTGACACCAATAGAAGACTGATCCAGGTGACTCTGCAGCGGGATTATGGAACAGTTGTCCATACTGAGGGCACAGTTTCAGATGTTGTGGAAGGAGTTGGTTATCGTATGATGGAGACAGAGGTGCCTGCTGCAAACGGGCCTGTTGCAGCCGAAGAGAGCCAGACCCAGGATGCACCTGTGGGAACAGAAGAACCAACCATAAGTCTATAGTTGATAAGCAAGACACCGGTAGCCACACAAGAGGGCAGTCAATCAATTGAACTCCACTTCATGTGTCCAGACACCTCGTTGCCCAACATCTCAGATGTACCAATGACACTTAGCACCTGTGTGGACAGCGAGTCTATAGCAATGCTGTGGATGGTAGTGAACCTGCGAATGATGGCATAGTTTCACCAACAGAAGTGCCACACTCCTCCATGGATGTGATAATGGACCTTGTGGAGGCCAATGTAATGCCTGGATGGAGAGGAATACATGTGAAAGGTAGTGCGCCAGCTGGGTAGAGAGGTCAGAATGTCAGAGAGGAAGAGCATAGCTGCAGCCAGTGTGATGTTGGATCACATTCGTGCTTCATCTGATGACATTGCTGAGGTCGTACATGGCCTTGACTCCACTTTGCGGGATGTAAATTGGACACTGAACTATCTGACCAGGCTCATGTTCCCCCAGGAGGCAAGCACATCCTCCTCAGAAGCCACAGAATGTAACAGCCCCCCACACAGAGGGCAGAGGTGGTGGCCACAGACATAAGCAGTATCCTCGAGGCAAATTCCCACCACGCTGTCTCCCACCACAACTTTTTCTAGATCCAACCCTATGCTGGACCATCATTGAATCCAAATGGATCCATCCCAGTCCCATGCCAGACCACCAATGACTGTCCCATAGTAAACTTCCACAATAGACCACCTATGACTTTCTCTCAGTTGTCTTCTGTGACCAGTAGCTGGCACATATCTGTCCATCTGTTATTTTCAGGGAAAGGCAGCCCCCCCCGCCCCAGTTGGAGAACAGCAAAATATTTGCAGCCTGCTGCCATGCCAGACCACCAATGACAGCCCCTGAACCTTGACATGTTGTTGCTTGTCACCGCAGTGTGTGAAGATGGTGATTGTGCTTTTGCTTTTCATTCCGCTGCACATGCTCCTCCTGCTTGGACACCTTGTCTCCACACAGATACTTCTCCCACTCGGATACCTCGTCTCTGCCATTGTCTGATCTGTTGCCCACCTCTGCTCATCTCCTCTCTTCCCTTGAGTATTTACACTCCAGTATTCCACAATTCTATTCCTGCTAGCTCTCCATTGGGCTGAACAGCTTCAGACTTGCATTTCTTCTAACTTTTTTCTCTTTTCCCTTTTTCTCTTGCAGGTGGGTACATCTTTGTCATCAGCACTCATCACTGTATTGTGCGGAGCTGGTGGCTCCCTCCCGACTTTGTCCGCCTTGCCAAGCTTTCAATGGGGCCCTCCAGTTTATGCACCTGTTGATGGAATTTGTGGACTTTTGCTGCATATACAACCTTGCATTTTATGCAGTCACTTTAAAGTCAATTCTAAATGTTTACTTGTGCAATTGCTTTTGAAATCAAGTAAACAGTCTTAAACCTTTACATGTGTCTTGTGTTTTTTTCCTTTAGGTCCAGTGAAGGGTTAGTCCGAGCCTGCATCCTTGATCCAGAGATGTCCACAGTAGTGTGAAATTCTTTGGACCAAGGGTATTATGCTGGCAATACCGGTGAAACACCCAGGCCAGGCCCAGCCTCTTTGATCCAGAAATTTCCACACCACTGTGAAAGTCTTTGGAATAAGGATGCTGGGCCTGGGTGTTTCACAGGTGTCACCTCCCCAGCGTCCTTGGTCCACAGACTTCCACAGTTACATTCACACTGATGAAGACAGAGACCAATGAAGAACGAGGCTGTCATTAAAAAATGGAGCTTTATTAAAATTGCATTTAGAATGGGAAAATACTTAATAAAACATTTCAGAAACAGGCACATTGCAACATTTTAAGAAAAAGGCACATTTAAAATCTGAATTTATTATAAACAGTGCATTCTTATGGCATTCATCTTCCTAGTGTTAGTGCCGATCTCAGAAGAGAAAAATGTTGAAGTCAGAGTCCCACTCCACCCACTACCCAGTCAAACCACCCTCCCCCATCATGTGCACAAATGTACCTCCAAAGTAGTCCGCAATGACCTTGCAATGGATCTCATTCCCCCTTGTCTTGCTATCTCCATCTGCAGCAGGTGCAACCATTTGGGGCTTTGGCCTCAGGTCTAGATTAACATCTTGATTAATGCCATGCTAGAGGGTGCTATTGTGTAACATGTAGCATATCACAACGATATCAGTTACTTTCTCCGGCTAATACTGTAATGCACCTTCAGAGTGATCAAGGCAGCAGAACATGCTTTTCAAAACACCAAATGTATATTCAGTAACTCTTCTGGTTCTCACATGTGCCTCTTTGTACAGGATTTCTGCTGCTGTACATGGCGCCGACAAGGGCATGAGCAGACATGCTTTGCAGCTGTAACCAGTATATCCTGTAAAAAAAAAAATGTAACGTGAGAACTATTGTTTAGCAAAGTATGTACTACTGTTCTGCAAATTTCCAGCTTTTGGCACTCACCTCAGAGAGCTTAAATGTGAAGCGGATTAGATTGCATTTTGGCGCATATACTATTCTGCCTTTGGAATGTACCCCAGAGAGCTTGAAACTTTTTAATTAATGCTTTTGGCTCATACCCCACAACCCATTTCATTCTATAGAGGAATAGTGTGCATTTCTGGCAGCATGCACCACAGTTTGTACTAATCTGCTTTTGGTACCATCCCTGAGAGCTTACATGTGTGGTGAATTAGTATGCGCTTTGGCACGCTACACCAAAAAGCATGTACTATTCTGCCTTTGGTACCCATCCCAGACAGCTTACATTTTGGATCATTCCTAGCATTCTTTTTGCTTTATTGATCACTGCCACACACTGAGCTGAGGATTTCAGTGTATTATCCAGAAGGATTCTATGGTCCTTTTTCTGCATGGTGACTCCTAATGTAGAACCCAACATTGTGTATCTGTAGTTTGGAATTATTTTTTCCTATGTGTATCACTTTGCAGTTTTCTGTAATGATTTCACCTGCTAGGCAGCTTCATCGTACCTTGATTATGACGCCTCCCTGCCAGCAGAGGTCTCCTCAGAGCGCCATTCCATGCTTTCCACATTAGCTCCTCACAGCTCATCCAATTCAGCCTGTGGTGCAGCCTTTTGGCCACCAGGAGCATACTTGGGAACCTCCGGATTTGACCTGGAATTCTAATGGAATTTCCAGGTCTCCAGGACAACACCTCTAATTTCGGGTGCCCTGCTACTGCTGCACTAGTGAAGCATCCAGGCTAGAAGGCATCCGATTGGCCTACACAGGCCAATTGGATGCCTCCTTACTTTTCCCTGCTCTGTGACCAATCAGAGGCCTCCTTTCTTGATCCTGCCCCCTGACTGTGCTGTCAGGAATAAAGAGGGAGACCTCCAATTGTCCCCTGTTGGCAAGAAGGGAGGAGGCCGATGGCAGAAGCAGCAGAAGATGATGATGATGAAGATGATGCTATTAGCTGGAAGGAGTCCTCCCATTGGCCCCAGGTGCCCTTAGGAGAAGGTTGCTGCCACTGGTGGGTTTGGGGTGGAGTGACTGTGGGGGGGGGGGGGGGAGCAGCATCTGTATGTGTATGTGAAGGGGCAAGTGTTTGTGGGGAGGGTGTATATGTCATGGGGCATGTTTATGTGTGTGTGCATGTGAGGAAGACATGCATATGTGTATATATATGTGAGGGGCATATGTGTGTGTGTGCATATAAGGGGGCACGTGTTTCGGGGGAGGGCATATATATGATGGGGCGAGTGAGTGAATATGTGTGAGTGTGAACATGCAAGTGTATTAGAGTGTGTGTGTGTGTATGAAAGAAGAGAAAGCTTGTGCACATATCATCCGACCTATCCCCTTGTGCCCCCCTCTCCACCTCCACTAATAGATGAAAATCTCAGGGTGATTGTAAATTGAAAGTTCCCAGCTATGACCAGGAGTCCTTGGTGAACCTTGTCTCCAGCCTCACCAAGCTCTTCCTCCATGCTTGAACCATACCCAATCCTCAGCCCTACATAATTCTCACATTGTTTCTGCCTTGGCTCCTTGTCCTGACACCTTATCTTGCCTTGCAGTCTCCTGGCCATCTCACTCCTTGTTTTAGCCTTGTGGCCTTCTCAAGCCTTCTACTTTGCACACCTTGTGGTCATCTGGTCTACTTGCGCCTTGCCTTGCCTTGGGGCTTACCTAGGCCTTCCTTAGCTCTGTGGCCTAAGCTCAGTCTGCCTTTGGGCCTTTATATTCAGTGTTCCTTGTTCATGTGTCCTGTCCATGTCTTGCCCTGCCTCAGCCTGTGTCCCGTCCTCGTTCTTGTTCTGTGTTTGTCCTTGAGTCTAGCCACAGTTCTAGGCCTTACCTGCACTCAAGATCCTGTTCCAGTCCTTTTCTGTATTCAAGATACTTTTCTAGTCCTTACCAGCAATCTGCACCAGTATCAGCTCCTGCCCTTGCCAGCACTCACCAAGATGCACCAGTGTTGGCGCAAAGCCCTACTGGCTCCCAGATCCCAAGTGATCAACCTGTGGGAAAGGGGGCTTGCTAGGCGGAAGACCGACCCTAGTCCTGACCTACCATCTCGTGGCACTCCCCAGGTGGTGTTCCTTCGCTCTAGACCAGTCAGCCCTAACACTTTCGACATTAAATTTCATGTGCCATTCTGATGCCCAGTCTCCTAGTCTCACAAAGTCCTTCTACAGTTCTTCAAAGTTTACTACTGTTGTAACAACTTTGAATAATTTTTTGTCATCTGGAGATTTGATCTCCTCACTCATTCCCTTTTCCAGAGAAACTATTGAGATAAAGCTTGCCAAAGAGGCACAAACTAATAATAAACATTGTTTTCAAGTAACATTTGAAGCCAAAAGCCTGTGTGGGAGTCAGCTGGGCTGCTAGATGACCGAAAGGCAAAAGGCGTGCTCAGAGAAGACAAAGAAATAACAGGAAAACTGAATAAATTCTTTCTCTCAGAGAACTTTTTAAAAATCCATCTGAGCTGCCTCAACCTATTCCACAATCTCCCTACTGGGATATTTTTTTCCAGTTTTGCAAGTATTCTTGGAAGGCACCTCCTTCCAAACCATGTGCTTCTGAGCAACTATCGGCTTCTCCTCATGGTTTAGTATACAAACTACTCTATTTCCTTTTTAAATGTTGGTGCCAGCAGCCAGGTTCCACCTTAGTTAAGGTAGACACCATCCTATTGATAGGTTCCCCCTTCCCCAGAATATTCTCCAGTTCCTAACAAATTTAAAACCTTCTTCCCTGCACTATCATTTCATCTACACATTGAGACTTTGGAGCTCATCCTGCCTCCAGTGTCCTATGCATGGAACAGGGAATATTTGTAAGCATGCAACTGTGGAAGTTCCTGATTTCAGTTTCCTACCCAAAAACCTAAATTTATCCTCCAGAACGTCCCTTCTGCATCTTCCTATGTTATTAGTACCCACATGTACCATGACAGCAAGTTGCTCCCTAGCATTGTCTAAAATCCTATTTAGGTAATGCGTGAGGTCCACTACCTTTGCAACAGGCGGACAAGTTATTAAACAATCCTCATATCTACCAGCCACCCAGCTATCTACATTCCTAATGATTGAATCATCAACGGCAGTCCTATCCCTTCCCTCCTGTGCCCACAACCCTGGAGACACATCCTTGGTTTGAGAGGATAAGGCAGGTCCTATCTACAGGATCACTTCCTGCCACACCAAGGTAGTGGTTTCCTTTTACGTGACCTTGCTCCTTCAAATAGCAAAAGAGCTGCCAGATTGGAACTGGGACCACTCTACTGTGTCCCTAAAGGTCTCCTCTATATACATCTCTGTCTGCCTCAACTTCTCAAGTTCTGCCACTCTGGCCTTCAAAGATCAGACTCATTCTCTGAGAGGCAGAAGCTCTTCGTACCAGGTGCACATATACAACCTCTCACCAACAGGTAGCTAATCAGACGTGGCATTAGGTGCAAAAGACTGGATAGCCTCCATCTTGCTGCTGTTCTTCTGTTTGCATTTTAATTTTGTTGAGTTGCTAAATTTGTTTAAAACTGTTTAAGTAGTGGGAATGCTTAAACAGGTATTTTTTATTTTAATTTGTTGTATTACAGGCAAGGGCTGATCTCAAAAGTCACGTAAAGAGGTTTTAGTCTGTTAATAAAAGAAGGGTTAATTACACATTGTTGTAAATCCCTAACTGACTTATTTAGAAAATTTTCCTCCTAATAAAGGTAACAATTTGTATATGAAAAATGTGACTGGGTGGGTAGGAACCAGCTCTCACACCTTCAGGCAAGTGACTTGCAGACTCTCAAAATTACTTTCGCAACACACAAATATACAGTCAGACTACACACAAGATTAATTCAAGCTCTCTCAATACTTTCCCATCATTCAAGTATACACTCTGAATTAAATTTAAAGTTTAAACTAACACACATGATTAATTCAAGCTCTCAAACTACTTCTTACCGCACAAATATACAAAGAGATTTAGACAGGCTGGAGGCAGAGACAGTCCAGAGAAAGATTACTAAAATGGTATGGGACCAGGGCCGGCGGAAGCACTAGATGAGCCGAACATTAGGGGACACCACTGCCGCTTGCAAGCCAATGAGGCAGGGTGAGACGGCTGCTTCAGGCAGCAGAATTTTGAAAGGATCAGGAAATATTGTCTTATGCAATTTGAGGTGTTCATCATGGGCACACTGGCACTGCCTACCGAATAGTACTCTACACTGATTCATCTGTCAAGTGCTAATTGAGAAAAAAATTGCTGCCAGTTTCTCATGAACTGAGATACTCCCTCTGTGGTCACAACGGCACAGCTTTTCTCAACAGCAATGGTTCTAGTTCTCTGAAGAAAATAGCAATATTGCTGAGAATAGCAACATGAGATGAATGCATCGTCCTTTACCTCTCATCACCCCAGCTGGAATTCATAGGGGACTCTGCTTGGATATTATTTCAAGCCAAGGCCCGTTTTCCTACAGCAAGAGTTCATGACATTATGGCTTTCATAGAGAAAATAATCCAAAGTCAGCAGATTGAGCTACATCTGTGTTGAGGATGCCTGCCTAATGGCACTAACAGTGTAGGTCACTCCCCTGATGAGACAAGTCCAGAGGATAATGAGGTCACAGTAATCTCATGTCATTCAGGATGGCATGCAGATCACAGATGTTTTAAACGTGAGCCCTGTCATGATAGCAGTCACATTCTAGTTTGTACTAGGCTAAGTCAATATCTTCTGGATCTCTACAAGTAGTTCCCTCTTAACCTTCATCCCTGGATCACAAGGTGGATCAGGAACTGTCTCATTTGGTAGCACATTTCATAATATAAACACTCAGAATAAAGAATATTTTCCGTTTAACTCAAACCTCTTTATTTTCTTACCTTAATGGGTGACTTTTTTTTTTCAGCCCATAGTTGTAGACATGAAAAGGTCCTTCCATTGCCAAGCAGCGGCATAGCCATGGATGGGCCTCTGTGAGCCCCTCACCTTTACATCAGGTCCCCAACCCTAGCAGCAGGGCCATGGCCCATCTGAATCAGCCCCTTAAAGATACAGCAGTTATAGGGCCTGGAGGCACTGGAATCACTATTAGTGTGTTGCGTCTTTAAGGGGGGGGTTGTGGCTAACTCGAACAGGAAACACCACTGCCCTTGAGCTTAGATGTGTAAAGGTTTGAGGCCTTTCTGTTTACTTTTGACAGGTAATTATTTATCTCTCCTCCTCTCAGCCCCCTAAGAATGCCTAGGCTGGGTGAAAGCCTATTTACATAATTGCTCTTCAGCAGCCTGAGAGATTACCCCTGGTATAAAGTAGCTGAAACTGTGAAAAACAGCAGAGGCAGGTCAGGGAGTGTTGCCGGAAATGAAAAGGGCTTTGTAGTTGCTGCTCTGAAGACCCAGACAGAATGGGATAAAGGATGGGGGTGAGGCATGGGAGTGACCACAGTGTCTACCCAGGTTAACCTTTGGCCCCCTTCATAAAATACCGGACTTTTAATTTACATTCTTTAAGTGGCAGATCTAAGTGTCATTTGGCTTGTTTTGGGTTTTTTGTTTTGTTTTTTTTCAGTCCAGCTTCCAATCTTTGAACAGATCTCCATCTGTTTTTTGACATTGCTACATGTGATGGAAAATAATTCCTGTCAAGTTGATGGGAATAAATGTTCCACTTTTACATAGCCTCCAGGTTTTTTCCTTCTACTGATATACCTTGACTTGTTTGTCAGATCAGTTGTTTGTTGCTTTTGGATTTACGTTTTGTTCTCTCACAATGGCAGTGATTGATGACTTTTTTCGGATTGTTTCGATAGCCTCTGAAATCTGATTATCTGACCTGTTGAAGTGAATTTAAAAAACAAACAAAAACAACAAATGAAATGTCCAGGTAGAAAGAATATATGATGCTACTGTCTATAAGAAATATTTCCTAGGCAGACATAAACATGCCTACATAGAAAGGCTAAAGAACTTAGGGCTGTTCAGTTTGGAGAAGAGACGACTGAGGGGGGAATATGATAGAAGCTACAAAATCATGAAAGGACTTGAACAAGTTAATGTAAATTGGTTATTTATTCCCTCAGATAATAGAAGGACCAGGGGGCAAGTAGCTCATCTAAAACAAATTGAGATAAAAAATGTTCACTCCGCGCATAGTTAAGCTCTGGAATTCATTGCCAGAGGATGTGGTTACAGCAGTTAGTGTAACTGGGTTTAAAAATGGTTTGGATAAATTCCTAGAGGAAAAATCCATAAACTGCTATTATGGTAATTAATAAGCAATAGTAGCTTGTGATTTATCTAATGTTTAGTTTCTTGCAGGTACTTGTGACTTGGATTAGCCACTACTTGGAAACAGGATACTGGGCTTGATGGACCCTTGGTCTGACCCAGTATGGCATATCTTATGTTATATTTTTATGTTCTTATGTTCTAAATTTAACATATGTACTGTAGCAATTCATTGGAGAAAGTATCATATATGTATTCCTTGTGGCAAGCAGTTTAGCTTACTAATGATTTAAAATCTTGTGCATTTGTAGCACAATTGTGCATAGACAGTCTGCAAATAATTGTGTTCTGTGACTCCCTGTAGACAACAAGAACAGTCTTGAATGACATCAGAGCAGTTAGCATTCTGAAATCCAGCCTGGACACAATACTCAACCAAGGAATTTTGGATGTTCCCAGAAAACCTCTGAATTTCAGAAACATGGAAGAGATGGACAGTGGCCTAGAGCTGAAATGTAAATGTTTTTGACTCACTTTTCTCCTGTCTGATGATCCAGTGGCAGAATTTCCATACTCATTGCTCATATCTTTCCTAAAGTATTCCAGAGTATTGTAGTTAGCTACCATATTAGTCCATTTGAATATGTAGAAATAAGGGTCAACAAACAAGTTGTAGGTGATATCTTTCTATTGGACTAACTCATTACATCTGTGACTAATTTTTGAAAGCTATTTTCCCTGCATCGGGTTAGTGAGGAGATGCATTCCTGGACAAGGTATAAGCAGCAGAACTCCTCTGCCATCCTAAAGTCATCTTAATTCAGATCCTCCTATCTCCTGCTTTTTGGACTTTAAACTCTTCATGGGGAATTAATTTCTTCATTTTCTATTTCTTTGTAGATGATTTGATTAGCGTGTATTGTTAAAATTTCAGATAAGTAAAACAATTTACCCTTCCTATGTGTATCTTCTCTGTTTATGTCTAATTTATTTTCATCAAAAGCAGTGTCTAAAACAAGTGCTTCAATACCAGTACATTCTTATTATTTTTCAGGTTTGGATAGTTTGATTTCCTTGCTGGGCACTTCAACAGATCTGAGAGTTTTCTTGAATTGTGTGACTTCACTTCTTCAGGCATTTGTCTTTCAGGTATCAGTCCAATTACAGCATTTAACAGAGATCCATAATTCTAAACTAGCGCGGCTGAATATAGTTAAAGCAGTACTTAAACAGATTTAACTTCAAGGGCAGCTAAATGGGAATGCTTATCCATGGACTTACAGCACTGTATACCCTCTGAAAGATCAATTAATTTTAAACATATAATGGAGCACCTTTTATCCGGAACGGTTAGAACCAGGCTGCTTCTGGTAAATGGATTTTTACAGCAAAGAGAAGTTCCAGGTAATGGGAGTTTTCTAATAAACGCATTTCAGATAACGGGAGACTTTCTGGATAATGGAACATATAAACCAACCAATTTTTGGATAATGGGAGATTTTCCAGATAATGTCATTTAAGAAGCCAACCAATTTTCGAATAATAGAGGTTTATGTGACAGATAATTGAACATGGGCTGAAGCCCATGAATTTTCTCAGATATTAGAACTTTCGATATAAGGTGCTCCATTATATTTTAAAAAAAAAAATGATTTAAATGGTGAACAGTATTTTATTAATAATCATGGTAATGCTGACCTTGCTGGCATTTGTAGTTTTTAACAATTGTGAATCCTTTTCTTTTGCATCCTTATCATGAAGCACCTGGCTTCATCTCTGGTTGCTTACTTTTCCCTGCAATCCAAATGTACTAGTAACACCTGCAAGTCAAGTGTTGCACATAGACTGCAGCCATTCTACCTAAACCTCTGATCCCGAAGACCTCTGAAGCTAAGAAGGGTTAGGCCACCGTAGTACATGGACGACACTTCTCTGGGGACCACTGGCTAGTTAGAAAGTGGTGTTGATGGTTCAGCAAGAGGTATTATTGTCTCTGAACCTGCACAGAATCGATGCCGCAGTACAGTATCCTACGGAGTTTGCTGACTTTCAATGATGCATTCAACTGAGGTTCTATCCTTTCTGTGACTATTAAAGATCCCATGGCACTTTTTCATGCCTATATTCCATCACAGGCCTGCCAAAATTCTTGCAATAGAAACAATCAAATTAAGCTCAGAGAAGACCCACCTTTTTGATTTATGCAGTGCTTGCTAATAACTGTACAGCATTCTGGACAGAGCTGTATACCAATACACTAATAATAATAGTTTTGCAGACAATAAGGCAGAACATTTCTGTACTGCTATTCCATGATGTACAATTATTTTGCTATTTCACCTATGTATCCTCATTTTTGTTGCTTTTATGATACACTAAAATAATCATGAACAATCATGTGCCATTAAGAAAATGATATCTTTAAAAATGTTAAAATATCCATTGTGGGGAAAATTTTGAATAGTCAGCAAGGTACACATTTGCACGTGCAGCTAACAGGTACTTTCTCTTTGAAAACTGGCTGCAAAAAACATGTGTACAAATGGAATTGTACTTTGCACCTGCTGCTTCTGTGTGCCTGCTTATCAAAGGAGTAAACAGCATGCATACATTTGAACATGTCAGCAAATATATATATATATATATATGTTGTTTACTCCCCAGCCTAAAAATACTCCCAAACCAGCTCTTTTAACCTGACTAAATGTATGCATGCTATGAAAGAACATAAAAATTTCCATACTGGGTCAGACCGAGGGTCCATCAAGCCCAGTATACTATTTCCAGCAGTGGCCAATCGAGATCACAAGTACCTGGTAAGATCTGAAATAGTAAATTGATCTCATGCTGCTAACACCCAGGGATAAGCAGTGGCTTTCCGTAAGTCTACCTGGTTTATAACAGTTTATGGACTTTTCTTCGATTTGTTTTAAATGTGCTACTTAGTAATTTCATGGTGTGTCCCCTGGTCTTTCTACTTTTTTTTGGACATTTACCCATTGTACTCCACACATGATTTTATAGACCTCTGTCATATCCCTTCTCAGCCGTCTCTTCTCCAAGCTGAAGAGCCCTAATCGCTTTAACCTTTCCTCATAGGGGAGCTGTTCCATCCTCTTTATCATTTTGGTTGCCCTTCTCTGTATCTTTTCCAATTCAGTTATATCTTTTTTTTGAGATGTGGCAACCAGAATTGTACACAGTACTCTAGGTGCAATCTCAACATAGAGTGATTACAGAAGCATTACGACCTTCTCTGTCTAATTCTCCATCCCTTTCCTAATAATTTCTAACATTCTATTTGCTTTTCTGACCACTGCCACACTCTGAGCTGGGAATTTCAAAGTATTGTCCACGATGACGCTTAGATCCAATTCCTGGGATATAAATACTAATATGGAACCTAACATCGTGCATTACGTTGCACATGTCCACGTAAAATTTCATCTATCATTTGGAGTCCCAGAATCCCAGTCTTGCAAGGTCCTCCTGCTATTTCTCACAATCCTCTTGTGACTCAACAACTCAGACTAATTTTGTGACATCTACAAATTTGATCACCTCGCTCTTGTTTCCTTTTCCAAATCATTTCAGTTTTGTAAGGAACTGGAGAAACTTTTGGGGAAGGGGGAGACTTTTCCGAAAGGATGGGCTCCACTTTAACCAGAGTGGAACCAAGCTGCTGGCACTAACTTTTAAAAAGGAGATAGAGCAGCTTTTAAACTAGAACACGGGGGAAAGCCGACAGTCACTCAACAGTGCATGGTTCGGAGGAATTTTCCTTGAAGGATACTAATGAAACAGGAGAGTTAGGGCATCCCAACAGAGAGGATCCAATAAAAGCAAACGTAGTCCATGTGCCTATATGTAAAAAATCACCTGAGCTAAAGATTTCCAAATTATCCCTATCAACTGAAAAGCAGGTTGTTAATACAAACAAAAAACATGCTTTGAAATGTCTGTATGCCAATGCCAGAAGTCTAAGAAGTAAGATGGGAAAGTTAGAGTGTATAGCAGCAAATGATGAGATTGACATAATTGGCATCACAGAGACCTGGAGGAAGGAGGATAACCAATGGGACAGTGCTATATCAGGGTACATATTATATCGCAATGACAGGGAGGATCAACTTGGTGGGGGTGTGGCACTTTATGTCCAGGAGGGTATAGAGTCCAACAGGATAAAGATCACCCAAGAGACTAAATGCTCAGTAGAATCTATATGGTTAGAAATCCCATGGGTGTTGGGTAAGAGTATAGTGATAGGAGTATACTTCCGTCCACCTGAACAAGATGGTCAGACAGATGATGAAATGCTATGAGAAATCAGGGAAGCTAACCAATTTGGCAGTGCAGTAATAATGGGAGATTTCAATTACCCCAATATTGACTGGGTAAATGTAACATTAGGACATGCTAGAGACATAAAGTTCCTGGATGTAATAAATGACTGCTTCATGGAGCAATTGGTTCAGGAACCAACAAGAGAGGGAGCTATTTTAGATTTAATTCTTAGTGGAATTCAGAATTTGGTGAAAGAGGTAACTGTGGTGGGACCACTTGGCAATAGTGATTATAACATGATCATATTTAAACTAAAAACTGGAAGGGGGACAATAAGTAAATCTACAGCTCTAACACTAAATTTTCAAAAGGGAAACATTGATAAAATGAGGTGCAGCTGCAAAGGTTAAAAGTGTTCAACAAGCATGGACATTGTTTAAAAATACAATCCTAGATGCGCAATCCAGATGTATTCCACACATTAAGAAAGGTGGAAAGAAGGTAAAATGATTACCAGCATGGTTAAAAGGTGAGGTGAAAGAGATTATTTTAGCCAAAAAAAAACATCTTTCAAAAATTGGAAGAAGGATCCATCTGAAGAAAATAGGAAAAAGCATAAGCATTGTCAAGTTAAGTGTAAAACATTGATAAGACAGGCGAAGAGAAAATTTGAAATGAAGTTGGCTGTAGAGGCAAAAACTCATAATAAAAACTTTGTCAAATCTATCCAAAGCAAGAAACCTGTGAGGGAGTCGATTGGACCATTAGATGACCAGGGATTAAATGGGCTCTTAGAGAAGATAAGGCCATTGCAGAAAGTCTAAATGAATTCTTTGCTTCTGTGTATTCTTATGAAGATGTTGGGGAGATACCAGTTCCAGAGATGGATTTCAAGGGTGATGAGTCAGATGAACTGAACCAAATCACTGTGACCCTGGAATATGTAATAGGCCAGATTGACAAACTAAAGAGTAGCAAATCACCTGGACCGGATGGTATGCATCCTAGGGTTCTGAAGGAACTCAAAAATGAAATTTCAGATCTGTTAGCTAAAATTTGTAACCTATTATTAAAATCATCCATTATACCCTGAAGACTGGAGGGTGGCCAATGTAACCCCAATATTTAAAAAGGGCTCCAGGGGCAATCCGGGAAACTGTAGCCCAAAGCCTGACTTCAGTGCCAGGAAAAATAATGGAAACTATTCTAAAGATCAAAATCACAGAGAATATAAAAAGATATGGTTTAATGGAGCACAGATAACAAGGATTTACCCAAAGGAAGTCTTGCCTCACAAATCTGCTTCATTTTTTTGAAGGGGTTAATAAACATGTGGATAAAGGTGAACCGGTAGAAGTAGTGTATTTGGATTTTCAGATGGCATTTGACAAAGTCCTTCATGAGAGGCTTCTAAGAAAACTAAAAAAAAAAGGGATAGGACGTGATGTCCTTTCATGGATTACAAACTGGTTAAAAGACAGGAAACAGAGTAGGATTAAATGATCAACTTTCTCAGTGGAAAAGGGTAAACAGTGGAGTGCCTCAGGGATCTGTACTTGGACCGGTGCTTTTCAATATATTTATAAATGATCTGGAAAGGAATAAGACGAGTGAGGTTATCAAATTTGCAGGTGATACAAAATTATTCAGAGTAGTTAAATCAAATGTGGATTGTGATACATTGCAGGAAGACCTTGCGAGACTGGAAGATTGGGCATCCAAATGGCAGATGAAATTTAATGTGGACTAGTGCAAGGTGTTGCATATAAGGAAAAATTACCCTTGCTGTAGTTACACAATGTTGGGTTCCATATTAGAAGCTACCACCCAGGAAAAAGAGCTAGGCATCATAGTAGATAATACTTTGAAATATTCGGCTCAATGTGCTGCAGCAGTCAAAAAAGCAAACAGAATGTTTGGAATTATTAAGAAGAGAATGGTTAACAAAAAAGGAAAATGTCATAATGTCTCTGTATCGCTCCATGGAGAGACCACACCTTGAATATTGTATTCAATTCTGTCACCGCATCTCAAAAAAGATATAGCTGCGATGGAGAAGGTACAGAGGAGGGCGACCAAAATAATAAAGGGGATGGAACAGCTCCCCTATGAGGAAAGGCTGAAGAGGTTAGGGCTGTTCAGCTTGGAAAAGAGATGGCTGAGGGGGGGATATGATAGAGGTCTTTAAGATCATGAGAGTTCTTGAACGAGTAGATGTGAATTGGTTATTTACACTTTCAGATAGTGGAAGGACTAGGGGGCACTTCATGAAATTAGCAAGTAGCACATTTAAGACTAATCGGAGAAAATTATTTTTCACTCAACACACAATTAAGCTCTGGAATTTGTTGCCAGAGGATGTGGTTAGTGCAGTTAGTGTAGCTGGGTTTAAAAAAGGTTTGGATAAGTTCTTGGAGGAGAAGTCCATTAACTGCTATTAATCAAGTTGAGTTAGAAAATAGCCACTGCTATTACTGGTATCAGTAGCATGGGATAGACTTAGTGTTTGGGCACTTGCTAGGTTCTTATGGCCTGGATTGGCCACTGTTGGAAACAGGATGCTGGGCTTGATGGACCCTTGGTCTGACCCAGTATGGCATTTTCTTATGTTCTTTTAGTAAAAATCCCAGTACTGATCCCTGGGGTGCTCTACCTCCCTCCATTGAGTAAACTGACCATTTTTCCTACTTTCGGTTTCCTGTCTTAACCAGTTCACAATTCACAATAGAACACCACATCCTATCCCAAGACTTTTTAATTTTCTCAGGTTTCTCTCATGAGGGCCTTTGTCATATGTCTTCTGAAAATCCAAATCGACTATATCTGCTGGTTTACCACTATCCACATGTTTATTCACCCCTTCAAGAAAATGTAGCCGATTGGTGAGGCAAGACTTTGCCTTGGGTAAATCCATGCTGGCTGTGTACCATTAAACCATGTCTTCCTATATTCTCTGTGATTTCGTTCTTTAGAATACTTTATATGATTTTCCACGGCGCTGACCAGTCTCTAGTTTCCTGGATTACCCCAGATCCTTTTTTAAAAAAATTGGCATTACATTAGCAGCCCTCCAGTCTTCAGATACCATAAATGATTAATGATAGTTTACAAATTACCAGTTGTAGATGCAATTTCATTTTTCAGTTCTTTCAGCACTCTGGGATGTATTCCGTAAGGGCGAGGTAGTTTCCTATGCTTTAGTTTGATAATTTGCCCTGTTACATCTTCTAGTAGACAGGGACGGTAACTTTCAAAGTGGCCTGTGCCGAGGGACGCAGCTATTTTATAACATAGGCGCGTAAGTGCACACGTTATAAAATAGCCTGGCCGCATGCACACCATGTATTTAGGGGGATTTTAAAAGGGATGTGTGCCGACGCCATTGCTTCTAAAACCAGTTTATTCCCCCCTAGTTTAATAGCCTTCCATCCCCCATTAAAGCCCCAACCTTTAAACCCCACTGATCTGCCTAGTTTTTGTTTTTTTTTTGTTTTATCATTTACACGTCATTCATAGCAGAAGTAAAGTTACGCGGCAGGGGACCCCCATCGCGCACTAGTGCACAAAAATATTTTGTGCAAATTTCAGGGTAAAATCCCAGAACGGCCATGTCCCGCCCGGACCACACCTACACCTCGCCCTTTTAAAACTTTTCATTTGTGTGCACAGAGTGGGGTAGATTTTTAAAAAATGCGCGTTCGCGTACTTTTGTTGGCGCACCAGTTGCAAACAAAAGTACGCTGGATTTTAGTAGATACGCGCGTATCTTCTAAAATCCAGGATCGGCGCACGCAAGGCTGCCGATTTTGGGCAGCCGGCGCACGCCAAGCCGCACAGCCTGCCTCCGTTCCCTCCGAGGCCGCTCCGAAATCGGAGCGGCCTCGGAGGGAACTCTCTTTCGCCCTCCCCTCACCTTCCCCTCCCTTCCTCTACCTAACCCACCCCCCCGGCCCTATCTAAACCCCCCCCCTATCTTTGTCGACGGATTTACGCCTCCCGGAGGGAGAAGTAAATCCATGTGCGCCAGCGGCCCGCTGGCACGCCCAGACGTGACCCGGGGGCGGTTCCGGAGGGCGCAGCCACGCCCCCGGACCGCCCCGGGCCGAAACCACGCCCCCGGGCCCGCCCCCGAAACGCCGTGTCCCGCCCCCAAAACGCCGTGTCGATCATCCCCGCCCCCGACAAAAAACCCCGGGACTTAACGCGAGTCCCGGGGCTCTGCGCGCCGGCAGGCCTATGGAAAATAGGCCCGCAAGGCCCTGCTCGCGTAAATCTGGGCGGATTTACGCGAGCAGGGCTTTTAAAATCCACCCCAGTGAGAATATGCACGTATCCAGGCATCTTTTTAAATCCTCTTGGCATGCACCAGCCCAACATATTTGCACATCGCCTGATTGATGTGCACGTCAGGCTTTTAAAAATTCACCTTTTAAGATTTGTTTTAGTTACTCTAAATCATCACCATTAAATACGTTTGGGTATCTCCCCATATCCTCTTCAGTAAACAATGAAGAAAAGAATTAATTTACCCTTTCCGCTTTGACCTTGTCTTCCCTAAGTGTGCCCCTTTAACCTCTTGATCATCTAGTCCAGGGGTCCCCAACCACCGGTCCGCGGACCGGGACCGGGCCGTGGGAGTTTTTTGCCGGTCCGCGGTGCCGCCAAGCATCGGCAGGTGTGTCGCACACTCCCGGTCTCTCCCGCTGCTCTTCCTTCCCTGCTGCCGTTGCCGCTGGGCTATCAGCACGTTCAAGCCCAGCGGGAACGGCAGCGGTGCAAAAAAAAAAAAGCTGTGGCATCCGCGGCTGGCCTTTTCTTCTTCCCGCCCCCCCCCCCCCCTGACCCGGAACAGGAAGTGATAGCGGTGCGCGGGAAGGAGAAAGAGCCGTGCCGCATGAAAAAATAGCAGCGGCGACAGCAGCATCGGCCCCCGAGCAATCGAAGCAGCTGATAATAGGTAAAGGAGACAGCAACGTGAGCCTCCCGCGGCCGATGGGATTCTTCTTTCTTGGCCTGCGGGGGCTGGAGGAGGAGGTGGTGCAGCTACCGTTTGTGCTCGGGTGGGGGGGGGGGGGAGAGAGGAAGTGAGTGAGAGAAAGAGAGAGAAGCAGGCAGCCAGCCAGCATGTGTGTGATTGACTGGTCAGAGAGCTGATGTGTGTGTATGTGAGAGACAATGAAAGTGATTGCTCAGGGAGATGACTGATGTGTATGTGAGAGTGTGAGACATTAGTCAGGGAGGTGACTGATGTGTGTGTGTGAGAGAGAAAAAGCATGGAAGTGAGAAGTCTGGGTATGTGAGAAAGCATGGGCGTAAGAAGCCTGGTGTTGTGGGGGTGAAAGAAAGCATGGGAGTGAGAAACCTGGGTGAGTGTGCATGCATGAGAGAGAGAGACTGCTTGGTAAGGTGATGATGTGTGTGAGAGAAAAAGACTGGTGTGTGTGAATGTGAGAGAATGTGATTCAGGGAATGAGAAGCCTGTGCACGTGGAGAGTGAGCATGGAAATGAGAGAGACTGGTGTGTGTGTAACAGAGAGAAAGTGATTATGGGAATGAGAAGCCTGTGCATGTGAAGAGTGAGCATGGGAGTGAGAAACCTGGGTGTGTGTAAGACACATCATGGGAGGGAGAAGCCTGTATATCTGAAAGAGAACATGGGAGTGAGAGACTGGTGAGTGTGTGTGTGTGTGAGAGAGAGAGACAGAGAAAGTGATTATAAGAATGAGAAGCCCATATATGTAAGTAGAACACGGGAGTGGGAAGCCTGTGTGTGTGTGTATGGCATGAGAGAAACTGTTCAGGAAGGTGACTGGTGTGTGTGTGCCAAAGACTGTTTGGGAGATGATTGGTGTGTGAGAGACAGAAACTGGTCATGGGGGCATGACTGGTATGGTGTGTGTGTGTGAGAGACATGGGCACTAAGGAAGAGGACCATAAGTATAGAGCTTAGCTTCTACTGCTGCTTCTGGTGTGTGCCACGGCCTGCAGGGAAGGGGAGTAGGACAGCTGCTGGAGGGGGTAAGTAAAAGTGGCTTTTTAAGTTTATTTTTCTTGACTGCCATTTTAATTGTGTGATGTCTGCTTTTTTGAAATATTTTATTGGTGTTTGGAGAATGTTTAATAGTTTTTATGAGTTTTTAATTGTTGGATGTTATTCTGTTCATAGCTGTTTTGAAACATTTATTCTGCTTATTAGTATAGTTTTACAATTATTTCTGTGTGGGGATCTATAGCTGCTTGCTAGTTCTGTTTTCCTAATAAGAGGTGTATTGGTTTTTAGGACCTGATTTAATATTTGTAGTGTTGCCTTTTCATAGATAGGGTTGCTCCTGTTTGAGTGTATTCCATAATACAGGTGTAACTGTGTGCAGATCAGTTTATGTGCATTACTACAGATCCTGGGAGTATGTTAGGTCGGTTCTGTGTCTGTTACCGAGATGAGATATTTTGCTAGCATGTAAGCGTTTGTATCGGTCTTATTTGTTGTGTTTTCTCAAGAGGACATGCATTGGTGGTAAACTGTTGTCTTTTCATAAGTAGGGCTATTGAGCCTGGAAGTAGAAGGAGTTTGAGTTACTGTTACTGAGATGTCACCAGAACCAGAATATCTTTTTTGTAGGGTGAGTTGTATGGGGAATGTCATAATTCTGCTTTACATCCATTATTGTGGGTCAGGGGGGTTCCCGTGGATACAAACTGTATTTTTACATCTAGCCCTGTGACGATCATGGGTCAGTGTGCCATGCATGTGAGAACCTATGGTGAGTTGAGTCACATTCACATTATAAATGTCATAATTAAATGATAAGTGTGCACTAAAATCCAACCCCCTCCATAACCCCGCCCTCATATGACCAAAGCCCCGCCCCTGCCCCGCCCTGCCGGGCCATGGAAAATTGGTCTTGCTTGAAGCCGGTCCCTGGTGCAAAAAAGGTTGGGGACCACTGATCTAGTCGACTCCCTCATAGGCTTCAGGCTTTGGAATTATTTGAAAAAGTTTTTATTTTGAGAGATTGCCTTTACGGCCAGCTTCTTTTCAAATTCTCTTTTTGTCTGCCTTATCAATGTTTTGCATCTAACTTGACAATACTTATACTTTTCCTATTTTCCTTATTTGGTTCTTCTTTCCATTTTTTAAAAGATGTTCTTTTGGCTAAAATAGCTGTTTTCACCTCACCTTTTAATCATGCTGGCATTCATTTGGTCTTCCTTCTTTCTTTTTAGTGAATGGAATACATCTGGATTTACAGCTTCCAAGATGTTATTTTTAAACAATGTTCATGCCTGATGTAAACTCTTAACCTTTGCAGCTCATCTTTAAGTTTTTTTCTATTTTCCTCATTTTATCAAACCCATGCATACTTCTAGCAATTCTGAGGTGGACAACTTTCAGCCAGGTCAATCTACTCAGGTGAATAGGTACTTACCCAGGTAAACGCCTTTGAAAATTGTCCTCCATGTAGTTAAAACCACCAACTCCATAGTGATGCTTTGCTTAAATGAGAAGTGCCTCATGTTATCAAATTCCTTTTCTCATCCTTCTTAACTTAATGGATCTTACTGTTATTTCACGTTTGCATTATTCCCCATAATTATTTTAATTTTTGCATTCATAATTTCTTGAACATAAGAAATTGCCATACTGGTTCAGACCAAGGTCCAACAAGCCCAGCATCCTTTTTCCAGCAGTGGCCAATCCAGGCTACATGTACCTGGCAAGTACCCAAAATCTAAGTTCGGTTCAAGAGAGATTGTGGGGTAGATTTTATAAATTTACGCGCACGTACTTTTGTTCACGCACCAGGCGCGAACAGAAGTACACTGGATTTTATAAGATACGTGCGTAGCTGTGCGTATTTTATAAAATCCAGGGTCGGCGCGCGCAAGGGGGTGCACATTTGTGCAACTTGCGCGCGCCGAGCCCTGAGCGCGCTGCCCATTCCCTCCGAGGCCGCTCGGAAATCAGAGCAGCCTCAGAGGGAACTTTCTTTCTACCCCCCCCCCCCCCGCACCTTCCCTTCCCTTCCCCTGCCTAACCCACCCTCCCGGCCCTATCTAGACCCCCCTACCTTTATCGGAAAAGTTACTACTGTCTCCGGGCAGTAGTAACTTTCGCGTGCCGTCGGGGCACTCGGCCACGCCCCCGGACCGCCCACATGACCCCAGACACGCCCCTGATCCCAAACCGCGCCCCCTGGCCACGCCCCCGACCGCCCCTTTTTGCAAGCCCCGGGATTTATGTGTGTCCCGGGGCTTGCGCGCGCCGCCGAGCCTATGCAAAATAGGCTCGGCGCGCGCAGTTGGGGGTTGGGGTAGGTTTTCGGGGGGTACACGCGTACCCCTTTGAAAATCTACCCCTGTGGGTAAAAGAAATTAGGAAAGAAAAAAATTTTGTGTAGTTTTAGAAAATATAAATTATTCTTAAATAATCTGTGTTCAGATACTGAATTCTCAGAGAAGAGAGAAGCTGGACATAGGTTGTATTAGAGCTGTTATATGCCCGGTGCTTATTTCTACCATGATAATAGCATGTATACACTAAGAGGCTGATTTTAAAACAAGCACATGTGTGCCCATACACACACACACGCATCGGCATGTGAGTAGAGATATGCTGGGATTTAAACTCATGCGTGTACTTGCGCTTGTATGATTTAAAATATGCCTACTGAGCATAAGCATGCTCTTAATTTTAAGAGGTTACTTGAGCAAACCTGCTTTGCATATCTTCCATAGGACTTTGCTGGCTTTAACGCGCATATGTAAGCAGATTTTAAAACATGCTGGCGCGAGAGACATTCCCAGTTTTTCCAGTTAGTCCACCAGTTTGCCCAGTCAATCTTAAGGTCATCCAGATCCCTCTAATTCTTCATCCTGCACACTCCCTAGTTGACCCGGATCCCTCACCCTGTCATGTAAGCCCTAAAATGTGAGATCTGCAGACCAGCTCCTCAGTAACGTTATGTGGCTAACAAGCCACCATGCGCTACAACCTCCCGTTTAAAATACGAAGTTACGTACGTAATAGTTGGCCTCGCCCCAGAATGCTTATGTCCCGCCCCCCTTATTTTTTTTTTTTTTGCTCGCGCACACGCATAATATGCGCGTAAATCGCTTTTAAAATCCACGTTGCTCACGCATGGCCCACATACGTATATGGCCATTTTTGCACGAGCAACACTTTTCCAAATCGACCTCTGAGGCGTCCGCCGTACATTATGAGGTGAAATTTTCAATAAGCCGCCTAACTGACAAAGTATGCACACACTTTTCAGCCCGCACAAATTAACCTGATTTTCAACTACAAACTGCTCACATCGTTTGTGTTTGAATATCGGATGGCTATGTGGACAAAAGCATGCATATACCCCAGGTCATCTCAGATGGGAGCCTAAGGTACATGCATTGAGCATGCAAGTATATTCTACCCATGTAACTCCCAATTTTACTCAGGTAGTTCCCGACTAAGCTGTTGAAAATGTACCCCTATATTTTATTTAACTAAACAAACAGAGTTTCAGGAAATGATGAAGTTTTAGAATTTGTTTTAACCCTTAATGCCACTTCAGCTGGATCATCAGAAAAAAAAAAAACCCCCCACTGTGATTCAACACTTTATTTTGACAGAACATGAGGAATAATGGTTGCAAAAACTTGGTGGAAAAAGAAGTGTTTCACGCATTTCTCAAATCTATGTTTTGTGTACTTTTTAGAAAACATAATTTAGCCTTGGAAAGCTGATTTTTCAGACCCTAAATTTATAAAAAAATTGAAAGTGAGTAGTGGGTTGCCTGAAAGCTCCCTGTTACCCAGAGCCTAGTTCTTCTAGGAAACAAGATCTGCACAATTAGGGAATCCTACCACAGGCTGTTTTCCGAATAATGCTAACTAAGGTATCAAGCATGGTTGACTGTGTCGTAACCCAGGGTGCTCAAACTGGTCCTTGGGGCTTCCCAAGCCAGTCAGGTTTTTTGGAGATCTCTAACGAATAATATGCATGAGATTTATTTCCATGCACTTCTTCCTATGTTTGCAAATATATTTCTCATGCATATTCATTAGGGATATGCTAAAAACCTGACTGGCTGAGGGTAGCTCAAGCATTGGTTTGGGCACTCCTGCCATAACCCCCAACGACCTGGAGCATTAGTGCTGAAAAATGCCACGGTTCCAGTTATAGAGGGATTATGGGTAAATGTAACGATATCTATAAAAATTGTAAAAAAAAAAAAAAAAAAGTTGTCCTTCCTATGCTTAAAATATAGAAATAGAGTTTGCGGAGGTACACATGAAGGAAGAGTACGTTGATTATATTGAAAAAAATTACAAAATTCCTTGAGTCATTTATGGAGTAAAGCCCCTTAGTCCTGAAGAAGCTTGAGTTTATTCTACCTATTTATTTATTTATTTATTTATTTATTTATTTATTTATTTAGGGTTTTTATATACCACCTTTCTTGATATGTATATATCAAATCAAGTCGGTTTCCATATAACACAACTGTCGCCGGGGCATTACATTGAACAATAAACATAGTATTGACTATGTTATTTAAACTATTGTTATTTAAACTATGTTATTTTTATTTAAAAATATTTTTATTTTTATGTTATTTTTATTGTTATTTAAACTATGTTATTTAAATATTGTTATTTAAACTATTGACTATGTTATTTAAACAAATGTTTTGATTAGCATCAGTTCTATCACAAGTTTAATTCCCTTTATTGTCCTAGTAAATTCAATGCTAGTGAAATATGCCACATTTATAGAACAGAATGTTCTTCATGCAAACCCTCCTGTATACCATACTTCAGCCCAGAAGGGCCATCTCTGTGGGTAAAGTCATGTCTCTTGCCAACTGGGGTGCTAGTTGTGGCAGCTGTGAAAATTTTATTATGTGGATACATTTCCATTAAAAGTTTGACTGAAATCAGCACTAAACAGATGACAATAGCTTTCAGTCTGCATTTGGTCCAGCAAACCAGGTCAATTGCAATCGCACCAAATTTCTTGCACTATTTGCAGTTTTCTGCGTACTAATCTTCTACTGGTATGAACATACAAATGAGCCTGACAGAAAAATATTTTTTGAACAGGAAATTCAAAACAAAGCCAATTGCATGCATACTTTTATTATGCACTGTTAATAAGCTGTTTTGCATAATTTTACATCATAGCTCATTAACTATAAATTAAAACAATTTCGCAAGTGTATAAACCACCACACAACATTTTAGTATTTGTGAATCTGAAAAACACAGTCTGCTTCATGCGCTGAAAAATAGTGCGTGCAATCACAAATAACATACACTATTTGCCATTTTTCCACATGAAGCAGATTTTATGAAATATATCTCCCTTTAGAAGTGTAAGGCTCTCTGTTCCCAGGCTTATGCTAATCCATGGAGCCATTCACTGCATGGCGATTTATTTTCCAGTAGATGCCACGCACGTCTGTATGTGAGTTGCACATTAACCTTGCATTGATATAGATTTTCATGTATGACTTTATCACATAGCCATGCAGTTCTTTACTGCCCTCTAATTTAATCACTTGTAGCCTAGCAAGAGTAAAGAAGAATTTAGAAAACTGGCTGCCCATTTCCAACTAAAATGGAACTTTCTTCTGACATCAGTGAGCAGGGCTATGACACTGTTTCATGCAGAGAGCCTAGGTGAGTCCTGTTTTCTCATGCCGACTGTGTTGAAATTTCCGTAACTAATCTCGTTTATTAAGTATTATAGTTATTTTAGTACCGATGTAAGAGAGCTTTGTTGCACAGCTTTGGCAAGAAAATTGCTGATTTTCCTCCTACAAAACTGTACAAGGTTAATAACCGTGAGACATTTTAATGGCAACATAATTACCCATTTTGTTTTCAAAATAAAGTGATTGGGGGAAGGGGGGGGAATTAAACCATTGAGGATTGTTTGACGAGGTCCATTTCTCAGGCCCTAGAAAATAAGAAAAAGAAATTAGATTCCACTTTGACCTTTAGACTTTTCAGTGTAGCAAATGGAGCTTTCGCTATCATGTTGGGCCTGGTCCCTTTGGTTCAGGGCTTTCAGAGGTCAGGTATCCCGCGGGGGCAACATGGTCAAACCCAGGGAGGGAGCAAAGACGTCTACAGTTACTGCAATGACTCCTTCCTCCCAAAGGAGTAATGCCATGGTTAGCAAAATCCTCTTTTTGCAGATGATGTGAGAGTCCTTTCCCAATGAGAATTTGCAGTTGTCTGCAGTGAGATTTTTAATAGTGGGGGAAACGTGATTCTGATCAGATCTCCCCTTAGGCGCTCAAGTCACCCAAATTCAAGTATTGGAACAGTTTCTGGCAGAAATATAATTAACATTGTCAGCAAATAAAAATGCAGCGTTTGTATCCTGCCTTTGAAAACGTGCTCAGGGAGGGGTGCATAACTCTGAACCTTTGCATTAATGGAGTTTACACAAGGATAAACCCACATTAGCAGCTAGAAATTAATACAACCTTCCCTTCCCTGTTTAACCTATTTCAGTTATGTGTATACCCAGATGATAGCACGGATATCTGGAATAAAGATAGAGGAAGTACATTAGCCATGCTCAAACTATTATACCAGGAATGAATGTCTGCACTTTAATCAAAAAATGTCCTTTTTTACATTTCAAAAAGGCTTTCTGCTGTGCAACTCCATAACAATTAACAGATAATGGATATTGTTACCTTATAAAATAGAAAGATTATGTTGCTCACATACATCAAAAATGCTATAATTTTAATTAGGATTCTAGAATTTATTTATTTATTTGTTTGTGATTTTTTTTTTTTATACCGGTGTTTGGAAAATACCGTCACATCGGTTTACATTTACAATACAAATAAAAGCAGTGCATAAAATAATAAAAATAATAAAAGTTCAGTCCAACTAAAATTACAATTAAACTCAATAAACTCTAGTTCTTAATACAATGTTAAAAATTAAATAATAAGAATAAAATTAAATAATGATTATCAAAACCAAGATAAAGCATTGTCGTGTTTGTTTATGAATGAATGATGCAGTGCTTAAAACTTCGATTAGCCTTTGCCGTCATTAAAAGTTTGCATAATTAAAGATGACTGGCCCCTCTACCCCTACCTTGATCTGGTTTTAACGAGTATTTCTTTTGACAGTTACATTACTTGCTTTTCTGTTTTACCTTGTATGTGGCGTGCTCGCACGCACATAATGATGGCCTGTCATCCATTGTAGCCTTGCCCTGATATTCTGTGTGTACACATATTCATACACTACTATGGCTATTCTCATTTATACTCCGACATCATTCTTCATAGACAGTATGGCAAGTGAGGGTGAGCCTTTTATCTACCATTGTAGACCGCAGATATGCTTTGCTTAGTGTAAATTTTGAGAAGGTACCAGCAACCATAATTTGAAGTGTCAGGAAGATCATGTACATTCATAACATACTGCAAAACATCTCATGGGGAGCCCTTCCGGGGGTAACATATCATATAAATGAATCAACTCATCACAGTGTTCACTATTGGAGAGGACGCCATGAAGATTCGTACAGTCCTTTTTACCTGGTTGCTTCTCTAAATCGTACAAAAACTACTCAGGTATTTCTGTCAGCTTCAAGCTGATCAAACTGTTGTCCAACTGAAACGCGAGCTGTGTTCGACAAGAATATAGAAGAATTCACATTGGAATATTTGTTCACTTCTGCCAAACGTTTTCAAATGGCCTTTTCTGGCAACATTTGTATGGAGGCTCCTTGAAAGCTGTTTCAGCATAAAGAGAGCTTGCCATCTCCTTGGCTGTGATACTTGCAATTGTAAAACCGTTTTCTCTATAGGAAGTGATGAATTCAAAGCATTTTTTCATGACCGAGCTAAAAATTTACTAGATCCATACAATGGCTTTGCCTTGCTTTACTTGTGATATTAGCATGTCATATCAAACGGCAACTGATATTGTACTTTTGGCGATAGTGTGTATTTTACAAAACTACAGTTTATTTATTTATTTATTTATTTTAAAGCATTTCTCAATCGCTTTCCAGATCAAATCTTCCAAAGCGATTTAGAACAAAATTTAAAACAATCAAATAATCACAAGTAAATAATAAAATGAAAATTAAATACATCATCTAAGCCAGTGGTTCTCAACAGGTGTGTCATGTGGTCCTGGGAGGTGCGTAGCAGACCCAGCAGAAGACTGCTCTTTCCTCATCGGTCTGGACAGGAGTTGGCCGATTTCTCCTTTGTTGGGTATGAGAGGAAGCAGCTCTTGCTTCCTTCTCCTCTTCCTGGCCCAGTGGGAGGTTATTCCCTTCTCTTTCACCCAGATCAGAGCGAGATATCACCAACTCCTGTTCATACGAGTCCAGCCGGACACCAATTTTATCTTCCTCTGCCTGGCCTGGCAGTGAGACTGCTGATGCTCTCTTCACCTCATGGGGCCTGGACATGAAAGCAGGAGCATGAAGGAGAGAGGTGCCTGCTCTATAGATCCACTGCCGACTTCTGCTGCTGCTGCTGCATCATCTTCTTCCTCTCCTCAATGCTTCTTGCCCTCATCTTCTGCTGGTAAAGCGGGAGGGAGTCTCTGGATTGGACTGAAGGCTTTTATGCTGGCAGGGAACCAGGAGGAGGGGGGATGATGTGCTGGGCAGGAAGGCATGGGAAGACAGGGGGTCAGGAGTCTGCTGGGTAGCAAGGGGTGGGGGAAAGGAGGTTGGGGTTGCTGGGTAGGAAGAGGTGGAGAAAGGAGGGGCTGGGGGCTGCTGGACAGGGAGGAGAGATGGAAGTGGAGAGATGGAGGTGGGCCTGTTGGGTAGGAGGACAGGGGATGCTGAGCAGGAAGGGGGTAGGAAAGAGATGGTCAGAGGTATGCTGGGTAGGGAAGGGCAGGGAGAGTTGAGCAGGGGAGAGAGGCGGCACAGGGAAGAGGATGCAGGGAAGGGGGAGTATCTGAATTGTTGGGCAGGAATATGAGCATGTGAAGGGACGATTGAGTAGTTGGGAGCAGAAGGTCTTGGTGTTTCCATTCCAGGTTTTGTTTCCCGCATTTTTCTGTTTCACTGTAAACCGGCATGATTTGCATTTAATGCAAGAATGTCGGTATATAAAAGTTAAAAACAAACAAACAAACAAATTTGTAATTTGTGGTATTTTATTCTATATTAGGTGAAGGTAGGTCTGTCTGTATTCTGTATGTATGCCCCCTGGTCAAAGTATTGCTTGAAAGGGTAAAAACTCTTCCCTATTTACCCATTCCATCCCACTCATTATTTTATAAATCTCAATTATATCCTCTCTTCATCTCTTTTCCAAGCTTAAGAGCTCTAATCTGTTTAGCCTTTCTCCATAAAAGAGCTTTTCCATCCCCTCTATAATTCTTGTAGCCCTTCTCTGAACACTTTTTATATCTGCTATATCTTTTCTGAAATGGGGCGACCAAAACTGCACACAATACACACAGTGCAGTCGCATAATAGATCTATACAAAGACATGATATTCTCAGTTTTGTTCCCCATTCCTTTCCAAATAATTCCTAACATTCTATTTGCCTTTTTGACCTCCGCCGCACACCCAACCAAAGATTTCAAGGTATTGTCCATAAGGACTCCAAGGTACGTTTCTTGGGTGGAGATTCCTAAGACAGCATCGTGTACCTGTAGCTGGGATTATTTTTCCCTATGTGCATTACTCTGCACTTGGCCACACTAAATTGTATCTGTCATTTAAAAGTCCAGCCTGCTAGTCTCACAGTTCTTCACAATCTGCTGCTCCTTTAACGATTCAAAACAATTTTGGGTCATCTGCAAATTTGGCCACCTCACTACTTGTCCAATTCATATCATTTATGAATATGATTAACTAGCACAAGTCCCAAAATAAAACCCTGGGGCACTTCACTAAAGATCTTTCTTAATTTGGAAAACTGACCATTTAGTCCTTCCCTCCGTTTCCTGTCTTTTTATCCAATTACAAATCTACAACAGGATGCTGCCTCCGATCCCCTGACCTCCCACTCTCCTGAGGAGCATCTCATGAGGGAATTTGTCAAATGCCTTCTGAAAATGCAAATGCACTCTATTAACCGGCTCTCCTTTGCCTGCATTTTTATTTACACCCTTAAAAATGATGACGTCCTACTTCATTAGGTCCAGTAAGTGGACAAGTTATTCAGCTAATGCTAGCCAGATAACCTGCCCATATACCCAGTGGGAGAAATGTCCCACTGAATATATTTGATTAAAGTTATCCAGCTACATATAGCTGGAGAATTTAAAGCCTAACTGGCCATTATGGCTAGTTAGGCCTAAAGTTATCCAGCCATGCATGGCCAGATAACTAGCTACTTAACTGGATATCATCAGAGATATTATTATGCTATGTGATCCCAGTGCTTCCAGTGTTACTTGGGTAATTACTTAGGTAATTAAGTAATACTGGATGCACCACGATTGCATAGAACAGCGATCCTGCCATTTACCAAGGGGCTCTTGATGCAGGTATTAGGTGGATTCAAGTGCTTCTGGGGGAAGGTTTCTGCCTGGGAGGGTGCTGTTTGTTGGGGGAGAAGGTGAAATTTATTGCATTCTTAGTAGAGAGGGATGGAGGAGGCCTGGGGCCCGGTGGTAATATTTGCTTTGCTTGTAAAATACATTTCTTCTGTTTCTCGGCCAGTGGGGGTGGGAGTTGTAACTTGTAATTGCTGGGGGTGGGGGGGGGGTTGGGCATCAGGCCAGGAGACTCGCAATGTGTTTTGTTTTTAAAGGTGCACTACTTACCCAGTTATCTTTGAAGATATCCTAATAAGTGGCTAGTTATCCAGTCACCCAAGGCCGGATAATTTTAGTCCTGCATCAGAGCGGGCCTAAAGTATCTAGGAACTTTACCTCCCTTAATGTCTTGATGTGACATTTACCCAATTAACACTCAGTAAATTCTAGTCTCCCATTATTAATTTGTTGCCCATTTTACTAGCCAGTCTAATCTCTGTTAGCATTTGACAGTCTTTTCCTCATCCTGGCCAGATAGGTGGCAGTATTTCCCCACTACTGTACTCTTCCTTTTTACCCTTGGAATGTCTATTCCTAAGAATTCCAGAGTGCAATTTTTTCCTGCAAAACTTTTATCCTGCTTGACTCTATGCCATTCTTAACATATAATGCCACCCCTGTATACCAGTTTTATCTGCCCTGTCATGTCGATATAATTTGTACCCTGGTATCACAATGTCCCATTGGTTATCCTCCTTCTACCAGGTTTCTAAGATGCCTATTATGTCTGTATCTTCCTTTAGCGCCATATATTCTGAGGTTTATATTCAGTCACTGTCAGGTTTGATTAGTTAGCCAGTTAAACGTATACGGCTAACTTAGCCTATATATTCAGCTATCAAAGCTATTTGGATATGTTTATCTGGCTAACTGACAGGGATATGAGCCGACCAGAGTTAGCCAACTAAGTTAACCAGCTAACTCTGAATAACAGAGTTAGTTGGTGTTATTGTTTGTAAGGTTTTGGGTGGACCCTTGGACACTGTGGCAGCTGACCATGCCCACAGGGGGAAGTCCCGTGAGGGGCCACAGGTCAGGCTCAGCTTTGGGACACACAACACAGAGTTATATCTTTTATTAGACAGAGTTGAGAAGTCACCAGAGGTGGCAGTAGTGAGTAGAGATGAAGCCCGGCTGGGCTTAGGGTTCCTCAGGACACTGGAACAGCGATTCCCTCTGTGGCTGTGCTGTAGTGGAGAAAACTGAGATAGTGAGTACAGTGGAGCATACACAGAGTTCTGGTATAGAGCCTCGTTGTTAGTTACTCACACAGCGGTTTCTCCCAGAAGGTGACACAGAAGCTGGAATAGAGGCAGGCCCTCGGGGAGCGAGTACCTGGTTACAGGGAACAGCTCTGAGGAAATAAAGTTGGTAACTCGCTGATGATGTAGGCAGCGGTTTCTTCCAAGCAGAAGCGATAAGTTCAGGCAGCGAGTCAGGGAACATGGGCCCTTGAGGAACGAGTACTGGTTCCTGAAAGCGACCTGAAAGACATGAGAGGCCCCCCGAGGAGCGGGTATCCCGATAGGATAAAATCCAAAAGTTGGAGAGGCAGAGTAGCTAGGTACGGAGAGCGAATCCCATCCCTAAGGAGTCCCCTTGCTGGCTCGATTAGCTAGCAAAAAGTGTAGGCTTTTGTATCCGGGATGCGCGACGTCATCACAGGGGGACGCCCCTGAGGTTCGCGTCAAAGAGAGAATAAGAAGCAGGGCCGCGCAGTGCGCGCGCCCGCCCTGTGGTACCTGGACAACATGGCGGGATGCAGTGCTCAAGCCGGACCGGGGATGCCGGGGAGGACGGCAGGCAGACACCGCGACAGCCAGACGTCCATCAACTGCGCGGGAGGAGTCGCAAAAAAGGTAAGATGGGTGTGGACGTCGCACGCCGTGACCTGAGCGCCCGGCTGGACGTCCAAGGTCACGGCGTGCGCTCATTACCTTTTAGAGAATAGGAATCCTGGGAGCCATGGGGAGGTTAAACATGCGGCAAAACTGCAGGTTACTGTATGGGAGGGAATAGCTAATCCGATCGTTTACATATCATATACATGCCGCGGGCGGAAAGGGTTACCCGTTGATTTAAAGAAGTGGTAAGGATGGGTTAAAAGGGATAGTGAATCGCGGGTTGGACTTACGTGGCCAAATTGCGGGTACAAAGCGGGTTAGAAACGGGGTAATCGCGGCCGCGCTTTACTGTATCGGCCTGTCAGAGAATTAAGGTCTGTTTTCCCACTACACAGACAATTCTAACATTGGCAAACAAATACTATCTTTTACTAGATCAGAGAATCAAACAGGTGAATTTTCAAAAGAGTTATGCATGAATATATAACATGCTATCATAGCAATTTTTAAAAGCAATTTACCCACATTAAGTGCACTTAACATGGGTAAACCTATTGACAATTCACTGGCATATATTGTAGCAATTTTCAAAAGCCCACTTACACCAATAAAGTGTGTTTATACATGCAAAACAGTTTTAAGTATGTAAATACTTTTGAAAATTAGGCCCAAAGTCTATTTTTCCACTATACAGACAATTCTAATACTGACAAATACTAACAAAACTAGCACACAATGGAGTTAAGCACATAAAAGTAGCATATATAGTTGCAATTTTTAAAAGCCATTTATGCCCATAAAGCCTTTTGAAAATTCAGCCCTTTGGAGTGAATTCTCGAAGGAGATACGTACATAAATGAAGCAATTTTCAAAAGCCCATTTACATATGTAAACCTTTTTGAAAATTACCTCTAATATAATGAGCCAGTAGTAGTTTAACCCTCCAAGAATTATTTTGTCTCAAGATTTAAGTGCTTCTTCCTAGCAAGTCCAAACTCACCACCACCAGATGAAGGTTCTACTATCAGCATCTCTCTCTAGTTCTCTCATTGGAGTCCTGCCTCCAGAGTTCATCTTCCTCATAAGAACATAAGAACATGTCATACTGGGTCAGACCAAGGGTCCATCAAGCCCAGCATCCTGTTTCCAACAGTGGCCAATCCAGGCCATAAGAACCTGGCAAGTACCCAAAAACTAAGGGGCAGATTTTCAAAGGGGTACGTGCATAAGATACGCGCGTACCCCCCGAAAACCTGCCCCAAGTTCCCCCTGTGCGTGCCGAGCCTATGTTGAATAGGCTCGGCGGCGCACAAACCCCAGGACGCGCATATGGTTTAGATAGGGCTGGAGGGGAAGGTGCTGGGAGGTGGAAGGAAAGTTCCCTCCGAGGCAGGCTGCGCTGCTCGGCGTGCGCAGGCTGCCGATTTTGGGAAGCCTTGCGTGCGCCGACCCCGGATTTTAAAGGATAAGCGCGCCTACGCGCGTATCTATTAAAATCCGACGTACTTTTATAAAATCTACCTCTAAGTGTATCCAAAACTACTGATGCTAGTAATAGTAGTTGCTATTTTCTAAGTCAGCTTGATTAATAGCAGGTAATGGACTTCTCCTAGAACTTATCCAAACCTTTTTTATACCCAGCTATACTGAATGCACTAACCACATCCTCTGACAACAAATTCCAGAGTTTAATTGTGTGTTGAGTGAAAAAGAAATTTCTCCGATTAGTTTTAAATGTGCTACATGCTAACTTCATGGAGTGCCCCTTAGTCCTTCTATTATGTGAAAGAGTAAATAACTGATTCACATTTACCAGTTCCAGACCACTCATGATTTTAAACACCTCTATCATATCCCCCCTCAGCCGTCTCTTCTCCAAGCTGAAGAGCCCTAAACTCTTTAGTCTTTCCTCATAGGGGAGCAGTTCCATCCCCTTTATCATTTCGGACGCCCTTCTCCATCGCAACTATATCTTTCTTGAGATGCGGCAACCAGAATTGTACACAGTATTCAAGGTGCAGTCTCTCCATGGAGCAATACAGAGGCATTATGACCTCCTCCATTTTATTCACCATTCCCTTTCTAATAATTCCTAACATTCTGTTGGCTTTTTGACTGCCACAGCACACTGAGCCGACAATTTCAAAGTATTATCCACTATGATGCCTAGATCTCTTTCCTGGGTGGTAGTTCCTAATATGGAAGCTAACATCGTGCAACTAAAGCATGGGTCATTTTTCCCTATATGCATCACCTTGCACGTATCCACATTAAATTTCATCTGCCATTTGGATGCCCAATTTTCCAGTCTCACAAGGTCCTCCTGCAATTTATCAAAATCCGCTTGTGATTTAACTACTCTGAATAATGTTACATCATCTGCAAATTTGATTACCTCACTCGTCGTATTCCTTTCTGGATCATTTATATATTGAAAAGCACCAGTCTCAGTACAGATCCCTGAGGCCACTGAATACCCTTTTCCACTGAGAAAATTGTCCATTTAATTCTACTCTCTGTTTTCTGTCTTTTAGCCAGTTTGTAATCCACAAAAGGACATTGCCACCTATCCCATGACTTTTTACTTTTCTTAAAAGCCTCTCATGAGGAACTTAGTCAAATGCCTTCTGAAAATCCAAATACGCTACATCCACCAGTTCGCCTATATCTACATGTTTATTAACCCCTTCAAAAAAAGTGAAGCAGATTTGTGAGGCAAGACTTGCCTTGTTCCATCAAACTATGTCTTTTTATATGTTCTGTGATTTTGATCTTTAGAACACTTTCCACTATTTTTCCTGGCACTGAAGTCAGGCTAACTGGTCTATAGTTTCCCGGATCACCCCTGGAGCCCTTTTTAAATATTGGGGTTACATTAGCCACCCTCCAGTCTTCAGGTACAATGGATGATTTTAATGATAGAGTCCAAATTTTTACTGCTAGATCCGAAATTTCATTTTTTAGTTCCTTCAGAACCCTGGGGTGTACTACTCTTCAGTTTGTCAATCAGGCCTACCACATCTTCTAGGTTCACCGTGATTTGGTTCAGTCCAACTGAATCATTACCCATGAAAACCTTCTCCGGAACGGGTACCTCCCCAACATCCTCTTCAGTAAACACCGAAGCAAAGAAATTGTTTAATCTTTCCGCGATGGCCTTATCTTCTCTAAGTGCCCCTTTATCCTCTTGACCATCTAACGGTCCAACCGACTCCCTCACCGGCTTTCTGCTTCGGATATATTTTTAAAAGTTTTTTTACTGTGAGTTTTTGCCTCTACGGCCAATTAAACCAATTTTTTCTCTGTACTGGAAAAACCTGTAAACTGTTTGGCTTTGTGGTTCTTCCTGAACTACATTCTATTATAGTCCTCAGTGCTCTGTGCACTCATGTGTAGTTCCCTGTTTAGAGCTACAGGTCCCTGTGCTCTGTACCCTGTTTAGAGTCACAGGTTATCTCTCAGTGCTCTGTGTTCAAACAGAATCTCTTTTTTCCTCTCTCAATTGTTTTACTTTGGGGTGCTCCCTGAGCCACACTCTTTTAAACTCTTCAGTGCTCTGGTGCACACTGTAGCACTACTTTGCCTCCAAACTTCTTCTAGCAGGCCACTCACACAAGCTTTCTTTTCTTCTCCACTTTCTTTTTTTATCTCCCCTGGAGATTTTGGTTTTCTCTGTGCTTTGCCTAGAGAAAAATCAACAAACTGACACCATATGTGGCAAGGTAAATGAGCGGTCATGGCTTCTTTGAGTACTTTTATTTACAGTGCACATGAAATCACAGCATATCCGCTTACCTTCAGCAGTAATCACAGTAACGATCATCATTCACATACAGGATTCACCTTAGGTTATCAATGTATACAGGAGCTGCCTTCTCCTGGAGACCTGGGCTTGGTCTGCTGATCCCAGCTGGGCTCTGCCTCTTAACTTCCCCAGCTGGGCCCTGCCCACAGGACTCTTCCTGCCCAGCAGGTTTCCGCCCATAGAACTTTCTCCCTCTGTGGGGATTTAAGGTGGACCGGGCATCTAGTCTGGTCCAACACAGGATAAAGATGGTTAGTAAAGCCACTCCTTCACAACAGGAAACAGACAGTAGGAATAAATGATCAGTTTTCTCAGTGCGGGAAGGCAAATAGTGGAAGGCCCAGGTGTCTGTTCTGGGTCAGTGCTTTTTAATATATTCATCTGGAAAGGGAAAAATGAGTGAGGTGATCAAATTTAGAAGTGACACAAAATTATTCCAAGTTATTAAATCATAAGGGATTTTGAGAAATTGCAGGAGGACCTTGCGAGACTGGGAGTCTGGGCATCTAAATGGCAGATGAAATTTAATGTGGATAAGTGCAAAGTGATGCATATAAGGAAAAGTAATCCAGACTGTGGTTACACGGTTAGGTTCCATACTAGGAGTCACCTCCTAGAAAAAGGATCTAAGTGTCATTGTGGATAAAACGTTGAACTGCTCAGTGTGTGGTGGTGGTGGTCAAAAAAGTGAACAAAATGTTAAACATTATTAGGAAAGAAATGGAGAATATTATAATATCTCTGTATCACTCCATGGTGCGACCACATCTAAAGTACTATGTGCAATTCTAGTCATCACATCGCAAAAAAGAAATAGCAGAACTGGAAAAGATTCCGAAAAGGGCAACCAAAATGCTTAAGAGGATGAAGGTTCCCTATGAGGAAAGACTAAAGAGGCTAAGGCTCTTATGCTTGGAGAAGAGACAGCTGATGGAAGATATGATAGAGGTCTATAAAATCATGAGTGGATTGGAACTGGTAAATGCAAATCAGTAGTTTACTCTCTCAAAAAAATAATAAAAAGACTAAGAGACACTCCATGAAGTTATTAAGTAGCTCATTTAAAACAAATCAGAGAAAATTATTTTTCATTCAACGCACAGTTAAACTGTGGAATTCATTGCCGGAGAATGTGGTAAAGGCAGTTAATGTATCTGGATTTATAAAAGGTCTGGACAAGTTCCTGGAGGAAAAGTCCATAAACAATTATTAACCAGGTAGACTTGAGGAAAGCTGCTGCTTATCTCTGGGCATAAGCAACATAGAATCTATCAATTTGGGATTTTGCTAGGTACTTGTGTCCTGGATTGGCCATTGTTGGAAGCAGAATGCTGGACTGATCTGACTCAGTAGAGCAGTTCTTATATTCAGCGTAAGGGAAGTTTCATGGAGAGAGAAAGCTGCAGATCTTCTGCTTTGCATTCTCTCTGTCTCCCTCTCACTCTTCTTTGCCTTACTCATATTTATAATTAGCTGATCCTTCTTCCTTTTACAATAAAAATCTTTTATAAATACAGTATATGCTTTTTACATTGCAAAACTAATAAGATTTAGCATCTGTTCCTACCAGTAATCTGTCAATTACTTATCTGTAAATCAGCAAACTCAAGGATAAAAGCAATATTTCCCACTGACCTAGTGAACTAATTCCCACTTGACCCCTTTCTTTCATGGATAATTACTTATATCTATAGTTGTACGATGAAAAGATAAGCATTAAATTGCTTATCTTCTCCTCAAGCCGCTCACAGAGACTTTGTTTAATGTGTAGTCCAGATGGTGAAGACCCCTTTTAGAATGCAAAATTAATTTGTGTCCCTAAAATGTCCGAGGCTTACAAGGGAAGATAAATAGATTATGCATAACCCGTAAAGTCTGTGGAATAAGCTTGAATACAAAGAATAAAAGCAAAAAAAGCATCAATGTTATAGAGATATTTGCTGAAGGATTGAAACTAGAACAAATCAAATCATTTTGGGGGTTTTTTGCCTGGAAGTTTCCTCTTACCTTTTGGGCATCCAGCTCAATTGGAATTGACCTCTGTTGTGTTTCGGCACTATGAGTCTTCCTTTTCAACTACCCAGTAATTTTTTACAATATTTTAGTCTACTCTCTTTTGAACTTATCTGACCCAGTCATTGTAGTGTCAGTCTTCAGCTGGTGGCCACACACCAAGGCTCTTTTTTTTTTTTTAATTCTGCAATCATGGTCCCTAAGTCCAATCACTAGTCATCACCATTATATGATTACTGGAACTCTGTCCCTACACAAACTACGAATGCAACTTCCATAGCATTCCTAGCTCCAGCCAGACCCAGTCAATCTATGGAACAGAAGGCCTAACATGGGACTTGAACCCAGGTCCTATGAATGACAACAAGCAGCACCGCCACTGAGCTGGCCATAGAAATGTTTAACGGAAGTAAAGAGAAGAAATGAGAAAGCAAAAAAAACACTTTTGAGACTGTAAGGAGTTTCTTAGGAGGAATTTAGATGTACAATTAAATAAAATCCCAAGCCTTCTATTAGGGATAGTAGCTGCTGCTTCATTGTGGATATCTCCCATGCACCCTTTTTCTTAATTTCTAACTCTAGCCTTTAGGAATCCAATGTATTCGTTTACTGTTTTTATCTTCTCCATTTTCTCTGGAAGGGCATTCCAGACATCCACCACCCTCTTCATGAAGAAATATTTCCTGACATTGGTTGAGTCATACCCACTGAAGTTTCATATCGTGACTCCTAGTTTGCTTTATCCAGAATAGGTTTGAGGAACATGCATCATTAAAACCATTCAGGTATCTGAAGGTCTGTATCATATCTCCCCTGCACCTTCTCTCTTCCAGGGTACACATATTCAGATCCTTCAGATTCTCTTCATAAGTCTTCCGATACAGATTCCACACCATTTTGGTCACCCTTCTCTGAACTGCTTCCATCTTGTCCCTATCCTTTTTGAGATATGGGCTCCAGAACTGAACACAGTAACATTTATACTGACTTATCCAGAGTTAAACTGTCTAAGCCTCATTGTAGGTCCCTCCTGATGCAGCATAGCGAAACATGGTCCATACTGGAGAACCGTCAGCATTTGTTATTTGGATATTATAATAGGCAAATTTTGCCTTTTTTGAGGAAATAAATATTGTTTTCTATGAACCTTTGAAACTTTTGGACAAGATTAATTTTTCACAACTTATTCTTTTGTATCGGTCTGTATATTACACCCATATAAATAGATGTTCCATTCCCTCTTTCCAGATTAACCACAGTGCCTTCTCCTTATCACATAAACCCTGCAATTCTGTTGCTTTATTATATATAGTGTCACGCCTTCTCCCTTCCTTCGTACCCGGTCCTTCCTGAATAGATTGTAGCCTAATATAACTATATCCCAGTCATGGTTTTCCCTGTAAAAGGTCTCTGTGAGGGCCACTACATCTAATTCAGCTTCTTCCATGACTGCCTCTAGATCTGGGACTTTATTTCCCATAATATGAGCATTAGTGTATATAGCTTTCCAGATGTTGCCCCCTTTTATACAAGTATTTAAAGTTTTATTTATCTTAGAGTTTTGGTTACTCATCCCAGACAATTCTAGTTTAAAGTTCTCTTCGGTAGGTTTGCCAATCTGTGTTGGAAAATGATACACCCCTTCTTTGACAGGTGGACCTCACCTCTGCTCAGCAGTCCTTGAAATATCATCCCAAGTTCCAGAAAGCCGAAACTCTTGTCAACACCATCTACTCAACCATTCATTCATCCCCAGAATATGAGCTTCTCTACCTGGGCCTTTATCCCTGACTGTGAGAAAGGTGCACAGATGGTATTCTCCTCCAATCTGCTTTGTCCTCTTTCCCAGAACCATTAAGTCACTTTTGATATGATCTCTGTGGTACCTCACAGTATCATTCATCCAACATGGATGAGCAGCATCAGATTGTAGTCAGTAGGCTTGGGGAATTCTGACAATCTCAGCACATCTCCAGGGACAAAATGTCTGGAAGGCAGATGGATGCCTCCATGCCCCTCAGAAGCAAGTCAACAAGGTTCATCTGCAGACTCAGATTGAAGTGATCACCTAGGTGCCAGTCCCGCAAACAAAAGTGAAAGTGAGAGCATTCCTAGGCATCATGGGCCACCCTTTAGAAGATTTATCTCCAGTGGTTCGGAGAAGGCAAAGCTTCTCACAAGGCTGTTGGTGAAGAAAGCACCAGAGAAGATCCAGTGGTCAGCTGAAGCAGAGAAGGCCGTCCAGTTTCTGAAAGAGGCATTATGCTCTGAACTGGTCCTGGTAAGTCTGAACTTTACTGAACCCTTTACGGTGCAAATCAATGCCTCAGAAGTAGGCTTGGGAGCAGTCTTAGTCCAAGAGAAAGATGGCCAAGAACATCCTGTGGCATACATTAGCCAGAAACTAATGCCATGGAAAAGGCAATATTCAATAGTCGAGAAGAAAGCCTTGGCAGTCAAATGGGCCTTAGAGGCCTTATGCTATTACCTGTGGGTCAGCAGTTTATGCTTGTAACAGACCACCAACTACTCCTTTGGATAAATAGAAATAAGGAGTCCAATGTGAAGATGATGAGGTGATTCCTGGCCCTACAGCCCTTCAACTACAAATTACAACATAGAACAGGAAAGGAAAATACCAATGTGGATTTCCTGTCCTGAGAGGTACAGGCAAGTGCTCTCCTGAATAGGGTGAGCTGAGAGGGGGGAGGGTATGTGAGGGAGTCTATAGGAAACTCCCTCAGACCAGCTTAAGGAACCAAGCACAGCTGTCTCGTCCAGTCTTCCTTAAGATCCAGACCGGCAAGAAATCCTTGGTGAAAGGAGGAGCCCCTCACCAGTGTACAAGAACTCAGGGCCTAGAAGGTTTAGAGAGGCCCCGTGGAGCAGGCAGGAACCCATTCTATGCAAAGACCTGCTATGTGCGATGTCTCTGTGCTACCTGAACTTAAAGGGAGCTGCATTTGTTTGTTTGATTTTCTTTCACTGTAAATAAATTGCACATAAAGGAAACAGCCAGAGTCTGCCTCCTCATTCCTTCTGGCTGTTTCCCAAGCCACTATCGCCAAGTTACCACAGGGCCACCATTAAATCTATTACATGTCACGGAGCAAGTTCTAGCTCATAATTGCACCTTTACTATGCTTGTGACTATTGGTTTAGGTCATGCATTTTTATCTTTGCCTACGATTTCACTCTTGCATTATACATTGGAACATATGTACATTGATCATGCTATTAATGGAATGTACATCTGTTACTGTATCCATGCATACCTATTAACTATTGCATATAGGGAAAAATAACCCATGCTATAATTACACGATGTTGGGTTCCATATTAGGTGCTACAACCCAAGAAAGAGATCTAGGTGTCATAGTGGATAACACATTGAAATCGTCGGTTCAGTGTGCTGCGGCAGTCAAAAAAGCAAACAGAATGTTGGGAATTATTAGAAAAGGAATGATGAATAAAACGGAAAATGTCATAATGCCTCTGTATCGCTCCATGGTGAGACCGCACCTTGAATACTGTGTACAATTCTGGTTGCCGCATCTCAAAAAAGATATAATTGCGATGGAGAAGGTACAGAGAAGGGCTACCAAAATGATAAGGGGAATGGAACAACTCCCCTATGAGGAAAGACTAAAGAGGTTAGGACTTTTCAGCTTGGAGAAGAGACGACTGAGGGGGGATATGATAGAGGTGTTTAAAATCATGAGAGGTCTAGAACGGGTAGATGTGAATCGGTTATTTACTCTTTCGGATAGTAGAAAGACTAGGGGACACTCCATGAAGTTAGCATGGGGCACATTTAAAACTAATCGGAGAAAGTTCTTTTTTACTCAACGCACAATTAAACTCTGGAATTTGTTGCCAGAGAATGTGGTTCGTGCAGTTAGTATAGCTGTGTTTAAAAAAGGATTGGATAAGTTCTTGGAGGAGAAGTCCATTACCTGCTATTAAGTTCACTTAGAGAATAGCCACTGCCATTAGCAATGGTTACATGGAATAGACTTAGTTTTTGGGTACTTGCCAGGTTCTTATGGCCTGGATTGGCCACTGTTGGAAACAGGATGCTGGGCTTGATGGACCCTTGGTCTGACCCAGTATGGCATTTTCTTATGTTCTTACCTGTAGGCCACATTGGGACCTCCCCTAGTGACCCTCCATGTACACCCTAACTAGCCCCACCCACATTCCCACACCCCTAGAGCTCCTCCCCAGTGTCTCCCACACTTGGTCCTTATGCCATACAGTGGCACTCAGTGTTAACTACACTAACCATATTATACCTGTCTAAGTCTTAATTTCTATGTTCCGCTTTGAGACTAAAACTGGCAAAAAAAAACAAAAAACGGAATATCAAATGTTCGTAAATAAATAAATAATATGCAATACTGCCATAGGCCAAATTAAGCTATCTTGTGGTCACGAGCTTATGTTAGGCATGTATGTACTTAAAATGAGATTTTAAAATGTATCAAGATACACATTTTTGTAGCGTACCACCCTGCATGCAGTCTTAAAGCCTTGCATTTTATAGAGAAATCAGAATAACAAATCCTGAAATACAAATGAACCGAAAACAGCGAGATTTTATACACTGGAGTCTTTTGGTGTTAAAGTACTGTTGTGAATCCATGACACAATATAAGATGTGTTAGTTTTACAAGGCCTACATTCTCCACACTGTTCCGTTTTTATATCTTTCATTATATCTGTGGAATATTTACCAGGCTTTATCAGATATCTAACTGAAAAGCTATTGGAGCTGTGTTGCTTAGTAACACCTTGCTCGTAGAATGTGCAAACCTTGCTCTGAATAATACAGTTGTGTCAATTGAAAGCAGAGGAGCACTGATAAAGGAAAGGCAAACCAGCTCCAAATTTCTACACACAAATCATGCTAGCACTACACTGCAAAATATACCAGGTTCTCATTGACTGCAATAAAACTCATGCTAAAATGTTTTAACATGAACTTGCAGAAAAATTTATTATGCACACAAAAACTCCATTTAACAAGCTATGTGGAAAGCATAACTTTTAAAGAACTGTGCGCAACCCCCATATGCACATGTATATGGGGGTTGCGCATAGCCACAATTCACGAGCTCTGGAATTAGAAACTCCTAAGCAGCTAAAATATAAAAATATTCTAATCTGTATTGTTATTATGTTCTGATCTATTTGTTGTATGCTTCTCCATTGTTTACTTTTATGTACTTTTATTATGTGCTCAGTTATCTGTCTCCTCTACTCCATTTTTTTTCCAGCTACTTATGCTTCCAAGTTTTAGCCTCCTTGTTGATTGTAACTTTTGCTCCTTCTGTTAAATGATTATTGATTATTTATTTACTGTTAAGTTCCTCCCTGTTTTATGTAAACCGATTTGATATGGCTATTACCATGAAGGTCGGTATAGAAAAATGTTAAATAAATAAATAAATAAATAAATAAATAAATAAATAAATGGGGCCATGCAGAAGTACAATCATATATTATAACCTGCACAGATTATAAAATATGGATTTATATTATAGAAAACATATGCACTTACATTTACCATTTGCACAAATGTTTGCGTGTAAGTTTCTCCATGCACGAACTTCTGGTTCTTCCAGACCGGGCTCATTCCAAGATGGCCCCTGGCAAAGCAGCCTAATTTCACCACCAGGGACATGTCACAGCTGGTGTCCCTGGTAGTGAGCGTTGAACATGGCTTATTTTCAATCCAGGGGTTCAGGAGAAACAACTGACTCATCCAGCAGGCCTGAGGAGGCAACATGGAGCTTCATACCCACATGGGGTAAGTACATTGTAGGAACTAGGAAGTTGGGTGGAGGTGAGAGTAGGGTAGCATTTGTGGAGTAGCAGGAGATACTAGAGTAGGGCCCATGGAGCTGTTAGCCAGACAGATTAACAGTGAAGAGTAAAGCACACATAGCATATATATTGAAAGTATGTACACCTTTCCTTTCTGCAGGGCAGGAGACAGCCGAGGACTCCAATGTTCCTGGACTTAATGGCCTCCGAAAGGCAAGGAAGTGTTCACGGCCTGTAAGCCCAAAAGAAATTAATGAGGAGGAGGAGAGGCCCAGCTGATGAATGTCCAGCAGCAGAGCATCACCATGCTGTCATGGAGGAGGAGGAGACCCAGCCAACTCATACCCTGTCAGCCACACTGGACATCTGGCAGCATATAGTTGGTAAGGGGGAAGGCATCCAAGAGGAGGAAGACATCTTCTCAGGAATCTACTCCAGCAGAGCAGCGCATGCTACAGCTCAAAGCTATAGTGATGGAGATGATAGCAGGCCTCAGGAATGACATAGAGGACCTGAAAAATGTGGCCAGGAGAAGATGCAGTAGGATCTGAGGAGCATGCATGAAGGAAAAGCAGGTCCAGATTGCTGTAGTGGATGCCACCCTACCAGCTGCAGCCATCATAGAATGGCGACTCCCCCAGCCTTTGCTGCACCATCACCCTGGATGGTTCCTCCCCATGACTGAGTTCTGCCTGCCCTGTTGGCAGTTCTCCCTCTTACCGCCCATAATGGTTCTGTCTTTTCACCTGCCAATACCACCCGCACCAATACAACCTCCAGCAACGCCACCTCCACTGCAGAAAGAGGCTCCTGCCTCTCCAAGGGCACAAATGGGATCCTCACCCTCTTCCATGATGGGGCTAGCCTCACCTAGTGCAGTAGTTGAGGAAAGGCCCACCACTGCTCCCAGGCCTTCTTCTCTGCAGCCAAACATCCTTTTGCTGGAGCAACACAGTCCCCCATGCTCCTCCAGTTTCCATGCCGAGGGCACCATCAGCAGTGATTGGACACTTTTGCAGAGGAGCCTGAGATTGGGACAGATGAAGGCAGCGGAGCTGTGACTCAAAAAAAGAGGGCGGCCAAGGAAGCATGAACTGTATATAATGTTCTGCACTTCTATCACTCTTGTAAATAAATGCATCTTCACCATCTGCAGTGTTTCTGTATCAGAGTGTTCCTTTCCTGTATAGCCTGCTGTTGAATCTGGCAATGAATGTCCTGCAAGTCCTCATGACTCAAGTTTTGTGCCTCCTCCTCCTCCTCTTCATCCAGATGATCTTCTAGTCCCTCTGGAGGAGGCAGGCCTCTGGTTTTGGCAGTTGTGAAACATTCAGCAGGCAAGAAAAATCTCACAGACCTTAGTGAGGTTATAGAGAAAGTATCCCCCAGACTTTTCCAGGCAGCAGAGATGTGTTTTGAGAAGGTCTGAGGCTCTCTCAATGACTGCTCTGGTCTGCTGGTAGGTCCTGTTGTAGCGAGTATCTGCAGCAGTCTATGGGCTACCTAGCGGCATCATGAGCCAGGTTTTGAGAGGATATACTCTATTATATATTTATTTATTTCACTTCTATACCATTGTTCTATAATAAATACAATCATGGCAGTTCACAGTGATCAAAACATTCATAAATTAAAAACAATATAAATCCCTGTCTAAAATACAAAAACATATTACAAAACAACTGCTAAAATAGCAGAGGTTCTTTCTATTCTGGATTAATTCTGTCATTAATTTTTCCTCCCTGTAAGGGAGAATGCAGAGGACTTGAGAAGGGTAGAGTTGGATGTCCCTTAGTGTTCAGCAGTGGGCCAGTCGCCCGGTCGAGGTTGGAGCAGTCGTTCTAGGGCAGAAAAAAAGAAGAGCTGTGTGCATTCCCTATCGAGACGCCAACTCCCCAGGATGTACCCTTCCTGGAAGCGGTCATCCTGACTGGGAGAGGAAACAGACATCACGACAGGATCCCGGAAATCCTGGCCACGACGTCCATGATTATCTCCTTGGATTCCCAGACCCACCTGCACATGAAGGGGGGGGGGGGGGGGTGGAAGGTTGTGGCAGGTGGACCTAGTCAGCCCCCGCTGCCCTTACAGGGATGTGAGTGCAATCGATAGCCCCCCAAGACAGGGGGGGTAAGCATTACAGTGTGCTAGAAATCGGTCATTATTTGCTGTTGTCGCTCTCTGCTGTGAAGGAAAGATTATAAAGTGCTGGGTTTTCCTTTAGCGATGCAACCAGGAACTGCTCGATTATATATGTGAAGGTGACAGACTGCCTTATTCCAGCCATGACTCCTGGAGGTATCTGGAAGATGCCAGTGGCCAAAACTGTCAAAGCCATAGTGACCTTGATGTGTACTAGCAAGATATGTCCCCTGCAGATGCAAGGGTACAGGTCCTGCTCTAACTGCTGGTGTAGCTAGTTTCCTGAAGCAGTGCACAACTTTGTTTATCTAACAGGTCACCTCCTCGCCCCCACCCACCCCCCCCCGTACCATCACCCTCCCATTCACCCTGTACTTAAACCACGGCCTCCTGTTCCTATCCCAGGATCATAGTACAAAGAAAGGGAGGGTGGCAGCCTGGGGGGGGGGGGGGGCAAGGAGGCAATTCTTTTTCTCCATTTAGTGGGGGAGAGGACAGAGGACCAGGACCAGGCTGGATGGGGGAGGGAGGTCCTGGCCCCCAGAGGGTGGTAGAGTACTTTTGTGGTGGGGAGTGGGAATCAAGCCAGAAGGCCCATGGCTTGTTTTTTAAATCTAAGAAGTGCTATTTCACCGGATATCTTTTGAAGATATTCAGTTTGGTAGACAGTTATCCGGCTAAATTAGCTGGATAGAGTTCAAAGCTGGCTACGTTAGCCGGATAACTGTACCCCTCTCAGAAACTCTCCTGGAAAACTTCTTTTTTTATCTGGCTAGATTTTAGCCAGATAATGACATATCCAGCCAAGTAAGGGGCAAAATTTGCCATTTAGGAGGATTTGCATATCATGGAAACTCGATGTATGCAAATTTATCTCATGAATATTCATTGTGAATATCCAGAAAACCCGACTGGCTTGTGGGGTCCCCAGGACAGGTTTGGGAAGCCTAGGTCTAAATGGCTTTTGAAAATTGACCTCTCTTCAAATTACTATTAAGAATTATTTAAGTAGTCTTAACTGTATTATTTCATTACTTTGAGATCTGAAAAGAGAAATGTCGGTATTTATAAACCACTAGGAATATCAATAGTTTTGTATTTCTATTTTTTAATCAAACTTGCACATATACATGGTATTATTATGTTTGATTTTTTTTTTTTTTATCAAACTCTCAGGATCCTGGCATTTACTGAATTTGCTTCTTTTGGAATATGTGATTCATATACTTCAGTCCTGTATAGAAGAGGAAGATGATATAAGACCCACAGAAGATCTGCAGCAACATCGTTCATTTAGTCAAACAACCCAAGAATCGACCTATCTTTTGGAGGTCTCTGTTGAAGAGGCAAAAGACCTAGAGACGCCTCACAAGGCAATGGAAAATATCAGTCAGTGTGATCTTAATTTAAATAACATCATGCTCAAGGTCCTGGGTTTTCTGGTGGACACCAGCACTGGCAACAAGGTAACACGCAAATGCAGTACCCGAGCACTTGTCAATTAGGTGTTAAATTGTGAATTTTTGAGAAAAGGGAAAGCATTGTGTGAATGTATGCTGGTTCTCTGCTGTGACAGCAAATTTTGGTTGTATCTCTCCATGCCAGCTGGGTCTCTCTGGTTGGGAGGAGAAGCTGCCTCCGAGGACAGGGTAGAATCTTCCCGTGCAGCCCTGGAACCAGCTGAGGATACTGCGACTGTGCATACTCCTTAGCGCTAATGCCAAGCCCAGCCCGACGACATTCTCTCTTTAAGAAACTGAGACAAATTTAAATTTTAAAGCAATTGTATTTAATTATAGGACAGAAGCAGAGCAACTCTCATGACCAGTGCTGGTGCGAGGGTCTGCAGCCGCCCTAGGCGGCGATGACGTTAACGGCGTCACGTGTTCTCTCTCTCTCTCTCCTCCCGCACATCACTCACACCACAAATCTCCAAAGCTCCATCCACACACCGCGATCTTTCCCAGCTCCATGCCGCTCCGTCCTTGTCCTCTGCTGACAAAAATGCCGCCCTCACGTCAGACTACGGCGCCCCCATCCGCTCCGGCGCTCTAGTGCTCCCGCCGGCCCTGCTGGTGTCTCCACGTCTAAGACAGTTATATTTCGTTTTTCACTTGCAGCTGATCCAGGTGATGCTAGAAGATCCATCTGCCAAAAGCGTCATGAAACTGAATCTCCCAGTGGGACAGGAAACTGTTGTGACACTGAAAGATGGACAGAAATTTGTGATTCACACTTCAAATATACAGCAAAGTTCTATCAGCATTTGTACCAAGGAGACCAAGCAAGATGTGCTGGAATAGATTATAAAACATGTGCCTAAATTCCTACATTCTATTAGCATGGATTTGAATACAGATATTTGGTTTTGTTGTTAAAGGGATGTTATGGCTAGTGCCTGAAACTAGTTTCTGGGGTACCACTACACTTTATTTTTTTGTGGCATGGGGGTGGGGGGAGTTGATGTAATAGTATGGTTTAATTGTTTTAGAATAACCTTGCAAGTGGTTTTGAAACTTGTTTGTTGACGTGTGCTATAGATTTATCTTTTTTTTTTTTATTAATAATTTTCTCTGAAAATGCATGGTGCCTCTTTTCAAAAGGGCTTCTCATGCAGTATTTTGTGTCTAACAATGTCTGGAAAATATTATTGTAAAAAGAATAGTTATTTACCTGTATCGGTTCATTGTTTTGCTGTTACACATTTTTTTGTTGCACGTAGGCTTTTTTTTTGTATGTAGTTATACATTGTTCTGTTTGAAACGTAATTACAGTACAGGGTGTTATATAACATTATAAACATTACCACCATTACCAAAATACTGGTCGACTTCTGGCAAAGCATAAAGTGGATAATCCAACCCTAATCCCATGTACCTGTGGAAAAATATTGCATTGATTAACATGAGAAAAAAAAAAAGGATCTGATTCAAGTGTTTTTCCCCCTGTGGAGAGCATGGGAAAATCCTTCATAATAAACCAGACCCAGGGATTGGGAAAATTGACAATAAACCCCAAAAGACAGTGCAAGAAACGGCAAGGCTGATCTATCCATTCTGAACATCCTCTATTGCTATTTTCCTTCTAGCCCCATTATTGGAATCGCTCCCAGTTCCGCCAGCTGCCAACTTCATCGTTTCCAGTACCACCCAGCTGTGCTAAACACCATTTGCTGCAGCAGCTAGTGGCATGCAGGTGGGGGGGCTTTAGGTAGAGGTGCTATAGAATCAGAATTTGTGGTGCAGGATTTTTCGGCCTGTACTTCCATACTCACTTCATGCTTTGCCAGTAACCATCAGTTGACTCCTGTGGGCAACAGGGCAAAACCTTATTATTCCATCTGGATTGGTAATGCTGTTCCAGTGAAGCTACCACCACCAGCATGGAATAAAAAGGAAGCAAGGCTCAGAATCGGGAAGGTTCAGAGGAGAAGGAATACCATGCAAAGTTTCAGAATATTTGCTTTAGCTTGTTTTTCTGCCTTTACTATGGGCACCTGCTTCCTGAGTCTCTTATTTGAAGATTACAACACACTGCTTTTGCACTGAGAAAATGTGATTGAATGTTGAAAATTTTGTATGAACAAGGAACACTTTGTCATTATTGTCTCTTCTTGATAAACATTTAATAGAATAAAAATGTAAATGTTCATGCTTCTACTGTTAACAGAATATGCTCAGAATATTTTTTTTGTAATTAAAATTGATAGCTAAATATTAGATCAACAAATTAATTGTCACTGGTACCTTTTTCTTGGACAAACTTAATATACTTCTGAATAGTTTTTAAAAGCTTAGGAGTAGATTTTAATAGGTGCGAGTGCGCGCGCTACCCTGTGTGCACACATGGACACACCGATTTTATAACATTGACTCCGGTTCGTGTCTCTCTCCTGGCTCCTCCTGGGGGGATCTCGGGCTTCCAGGGCGAAGACACCTAAGTCCTAGCGACCCGGGCTCCCACAGCTCCTCTGGAGGGGTCACGGGTCTCCAGGTGAAGTTCCAGTACTTCCAGTGTGTGTCTGCCTCCCGACCGTCCTCCTACGTCGGTCGGCCCAAGGATCCACTTCCGGATTTTGTCAAATCACAACAGTTGATTTTCTGGATCGCTAGGGAGGAAGTAGAGTCAAACTCTAACCATTCTGCATTTACTGCTTGTAGATTGTAATTTGGATAAAGTAAAGAAACAAATTCTTGGGATATCGTTTCAATTTTACGTTGAAAAAATTTAGATATTTGATCGCATGTATCGTTAGTTATGTCAGGATGCACTATTGAACGATCAGCGGTTAGAGATTTTACTATACTAAACAGAGTTGAAGGGTTATTATTGGCAAGAGCTATTTGGTCTGCATAATGATGTTTCCTCGCTAGATTAAATCCTTTTTATAACTCCTTAAAGTAACCTGGAAGTCGGTTTTTACCTCAGCACTCCTTTGTTTTAACCAGATTTGTTCTTTTTTCCTTAAAGAGGTTTTCAGCTCCCGTAATTTGTTATTATACCAGGGGAGACTTGGTTTGTTAGTGAATTTTTTTCCAACTGTGGCTCTAAAAGGAGCAACCACATCTAAAGTGGTCGTAATGGCTAGATACCAGTCTTCCATAGATTTATCAACATTTTCGGCTAGTTCGAAAGGCCTGTTATTATCAAACATATCTAAAAAGGTTTCTGTCGTTATCTTTTTCCGCTGTTTAGTTGGTTTTGCATTCGTATTTAAAGTTTTCTGTTGAATAGAAACTGAGAAAGAAATCATATGATGATCTGACCACGGGACTGGATCATTTTTTACACTGGCTGCGGATATATTTAGATAGGAAGGGTTATAGAAAATTAAATCTAAAGTATTGCCTTTTAAGTGAGTAGGGTCAGAAATCAGTTGGAGCCAGCCTAGTCCTGACACTGCATCTAGAAAAGACTGGGTAGTAGTAGAAGAACTATCATTTTTTAATTGTAAATTAAAATTACCTATAATGATAGTTTCAACTAAGTTTAGAGACAGAGAAGAAATCAGCTCTAAAAACTTTGATAGATGTGTATGCAAAGTTTTAGGTGGGCAGTACACTAGTATCACATTTAAATCTGTAGTAGATAGGAGCACTATTAGAAATAGTTTTTCTTATAGGTTTAAGCGAAGCTTTGATGAAGGCAAGCACGCCCCCACCTCTGCGACCTGTTCGTGGAACTGAAAAAGCACTATAACTGTTGGGGCATATACTATTTACAATCACCGAGTCAGACTCAGTGAGCCAAGATTCTGTAATTAGTAAACAGTCCGGTTTTTTTTCATTTAAAAGGTCTATAAATATAGGAGATTTTTGTCTAATAGACTGTGCGTTACAATATAGAAATGTTAAAACCGGTACTACAGTGGCCGAGAACAACGTAAGTAGCGGAATAGACACTAAAAAAGACCTTGAGATACTAACTTGAGAGAAGTAACGTTTCGTCTTGAGTAGTGTGTAAGCCATACTTCCCATAGCCAGTCACCGTCGGTATTTCCATTTTGAACTATGGTCTAGGTTTTCCTTACTAAAAGGACAAGGGGATCGATGCTAACAAGGAGGCTAACAAAGGAGCTAACGAAGGGGCGTGCCCCTTTGTCTCGCTCCTTCGTCGCGCGACGCCATCATTCTCCAGACGGTACTTTCAGTCTTACCACAAACCATCATATCAACGCCGGCCCTTCAGACCTTAACCTGCTTCACAGTCACCACACTACTCTACCTCTCACCCTTAGTCTTCACAAACACAGGGTGCTAGACAGCATCAGCATAATCCAAAGCAACCCTGGCCAGCACTGGATCCAAATCCCCCGAAACCACACGTTTTTTAGGAAAGTCAAACACACCGCTACCACTCCCGGTTGAGGGCAGATTGTCCCATTTCCTACCTGCATGGGAGGCCATCACAACCAACCTCTGGGTATTACGTATAATACAAGAAGGTTACTCCCTGAACTTCCAATCCATCCCCCCCCCACTCCACACCTAGTGCATACAAGACACCTACTTGCGTACTACGATCAAATGCACCTGGAGATCAACAACTTACTCCAACAACAATGCATCCGCAAACTGCCTGTACCTCAGTTTCACAAAGGATTCTATTCCCAATACTTCCTCATACCCAAGAAATCAGGAGGGTTACATCCTATCCTGGATCTCCGAGCGCTCAAACACTTGACGACAGAAAAATTCAAGATGACATCCCTCAAGTCCATTCTTCCCTTCATTCAACCCAGCAATTGGATGTGTTCCCTGGACTTCAAGGATGCTTATTCCCACATACCAATACACCCAGCCTCCTGGCGGTACGCCTGCTTTATGGCCACTGGCAGCCACTATCAATACAAGGTACTCCCATTTGGCATCTCCTCGGCTCCCAGAGTTTTCATCAAATGTCTAGCAGTAGCAGTGGCTCACCTTCAACGACAAGGAATCCAAATATTTCCCTATCTGGATGATTGGCTACTGGTAGCATCCAGCCCATCTCTCCTACAAGCCAATCTCATTACTACCATCAAATGCATGGATGGCTTGGGCCTAATTATCAACTACGAGAAATCGAACTTGCAACCCTCTCAAGCCTCGTAGTTCATTGGAGCCCATATCGACACCTCAATGGACAGGGCCTTCCTTCCCGAGGCCTGAGCGATCAACTTGACAATGCTCGCACACCGCCTACGGCAGTCTACCACTGCCCCTGCTCGCCAGATCTTAACACTCCTGGGACATATGGTGGCAGCTATCTATGTGGTTCCCCACACACATCTCCACATACGGCATCTACAATGGGGTCTAAAGACCCAATGGAATCAATTCTCCAACTGTCTCTCTGCACCTGTCACCATCCTGCCCAGCATGAAGCAGGACTTGGACTGGTGGTTGACACCGGCAGCTCTCACAGTGGGAGTCCCACTGCGACCCCCAGCCCATCATATCATACTCACCACAAACGCGTCCACCAAAGGATGGGGCGCTCACCTAATCCGCCTGCAAACTCAGGGCCTATGGTCTGTCTGGGAACGCATGCAGGAAATCAATCTACTGGAACTGAGAGCAATTCGAAATGCTCTCTTGAGCCTTCAAGGCAACACTAAAGGGGAAAACAGTCATGATCCACATGGATAATTAGGTGGCCATGTTCTACATAAACAAGGAAGGAGAGTGCAGTTCCTGGACCCTGTGCAAGGAAGCAATAAAAATTCTGGAATGGGCAAACAAAAAATCCATAACACTGCAGACCACCTACCTACCTGGCATCAATAACACCAGGGTGGACAAACTGAGCAGAATATTTCACCCCCACGAATGGGAACTTCATCAGGACGTGGCACTCAAACTTTTTCAAACCTGGGGCTCGCCATGCATCGACCTCTTCGCTACAGAACGCAACTGCAAGATCCAGACTTTCTGCTCGGTATATCCCAGTTCCCAGAGACTAGCACAGGACGCATTTTTCAAAGACTGGGCGGAGGGTCTGTTGTATGCCTTCCCCCAAATACCGCTGATATCTCGCATGGTCCAGAAGTGTATCACAGACAACACAGATCTAATTCTAATCGCTCCAGCGTGGCCCAGACAGCTGTGGTACGCATACCTGATTTGGTTATTGGTGGACCGACCGATTCCCCTGGGAAGCAACTCTTGCCTCCTCACTCAAGAAGGAGGCTCCCTCCTGCATCCAGTCCATTCCTCTCTGAATCTCACGGCGTAGAGATTGAAAGGCTGGTATTCCAAAGCCTAGACCTGTCACCTCAAGATATTCTGATCTCTTCTAGAAAGCCCTCCGCGACAATAAATTACCAACAGAAATGGGCATGGTATGCCTCTTGGTGCTCAGACAGCGGAATGGACCCACTCACGTGTCCACCAGAACGACTATTGACATACCTTCATTTACTCTACCAAAAAGGGCTAGCCATGGCCTCAGTCAGAGTCCACCTAAGTGCCATAGCAGCATATCACTCTCTGCACAATGACACAACGATATCCTCTCACCCCCTCATTTCGAGATTTATGAAAGGTGTGCTACGTCTATGCCCACCGATCCAGAAGCCTCCCATACCTTGGGACTTGAATATTGTGCTAGAACAACTCATGTTACCACCCTTCGAACCTCTGGATACTTGTCATCCCAGATTCCTTTCCTGGAAAGTATTCTTTCTAGTAGCACTTACCTCTGCGAGACGTGTCAGTGAGCTACAAGTCCTAGTACACTATTCTCTATATCTGAAATTCTATCACGACAAGGTCACGTTACGTAAGCATCCCAGCTTCTTTCCTAAGGTGGTTTCATCTTTCCACCTCTACCAGTCTATCACTCTTCCAACCTTCTATCCTAAGCCTCATAGCAATGCTGCAGAACATAGACTACACACACTGGATTGCAAGCGGGCACTCGCTTACTATAAATGCAGAACAGCCTCCGACAACAGAGTATCGCAGCTCTTCGTATCCTTTAACCCTAATGCTCCAGGACTACCTGTTTCCAAGAGAACCCTGTCAACTTGGATCTGAAACTGCATACGATTCTGCTACCAGAAACGCTCAGAGTCCTTAGCTTCATCACCTAAAGCATACCAGGTCGTGCTATGGTGGCTTCCAAGGCCCAATTGCGTGACGTGCCCATTCTGGACATTTGCAAGGCTGCAACCTGGTCCTCGCTACATACATTCACTACCCACTACTGCTTGGACAAGCTCACAGCGGCCAACGCTAACATGGGCACAAAGATTCTCGAAGCGGGCACTTCCTAATGCGATGAACCAAACAAGGAACTGTACACATGCTTTATCCACTGTCTTGAGCGCATAACCAAACTCATCACAAACACAGCTGGGGACTCCCAGACAGCATGGCTAATTCATGCTGCTTATCTACAGGAAAAGAGCAAGTTTGCTTACTGTAAACGGTGTTTTCCGTAGATACCAGATGAATATTAGCCATGCTGACCCTCCCGCCTCCCCAGACAGTTCTTGCTACCTTTTCATCTGCTTAGTCACGGACTGAGGGAAGCGGGGGAGGTGCCAAGCAGGCACACACTACACCAAGACTCAGATCTTTACTTTGAGAGCTCCGCCACCTACAGGTCCGGAGGACATCCCAGACAGCATGGCTAATTCATCTGCTATCTATGGAAAACACCGTTTATGGTAAGCAAACTTGCTCTTCCCAAGCCATGGTCTGGTCCGGCGTTTTCTGATGTTACCAAGGGAGGTGGCAGTGGTTCATGTACCTGGTCATTGTAAAACTACCACCCTGGAAGCCAGGGGGAATCAGTTAACAGATGAGGCTGCTAAGGAGGCGGCGTTATAAAAGGACTGCATAAGCCTGTATACATCAGTACCAACTTTAGCCCCAATTAGGGCTATGCCAGAGTTTAACTCAAAAGAACAAGCTGAGCTCACTGAAATGTGGGCAGTTCAGAATGAAGCAGGAGCCTGGCTCCTCCCAGATGGGCACCAGATGCTAAACAAGTCACTAGTACAGGAAATTATGGCAATCCTCCACCAGGGGAGCTCAAGCTCTTTGTGATGTAGTCCTTAGAAAATACGGTTGTATAGGAATTTACACAGTGGTTAAACAGATATGTGAGAGGTGTCCCATATGTCAGAAAATAAATAGGAGAATTTTGAGGAAAAACAGCCCCAGGGGGGAGGGATCCAGGCCTAAGGCCTTTTCAAAGTATACACATAGACTTTACTGAAATGCCCCATCCAAGAAACTCAAATTCCTTTTAGTAATAGTCGACCATCTCACCGGATGGGTTGATGCCTTCCCTATGATATCTGCCATGGCTAAGGGGGTTATGAAAGTGCTCTTGGAACAAATCATCCTACGATATGGACTGGTTGAACACATTGACTCAGATCAGGGGAGTCATTTCACCTCCAAAGTCCTACAAGGGGTAATGGAGGGACTGGGGCTCAATAGACACTTTCATACTCCCTGGCAACCATAATCTTCTGGGAAAGTGGAAAGGATGAATCAGACTCGGAAACAACAAATTTCTAAAATTATGTTAGAAACTAAAATGCCCAGGACCAAGTGCTTACCCCTGGCATTGTTACGGGTAAGGACTCACCCCAGGAAGGATTTGGGAATATCCCCCTATAAGATGGTTTGGATTACCCTATTTGGGAGGGCCTGGGGAAATACCAGTATTTAAAACAAAGGATCTGTTTCTAAAGAATTATATACTGGCACTACCTTCTTCTTTATCTCACTTAAGGGAAAAGGGGCTATTGGCCCAGACCCCTCCACTGGACTTTGGGGTACACCGGTTCCAGCCTGGAGACTGGGTGTTGGTAAAGGTGTGGAAGGAGTCTAAGTTATAGCCAAAGTGGGAAGGACCATTTCAAATCCTTCTGACCACAGAAACAGTGGTGCGGACAAATGAGAAAGGGTGGACTATCACTCCCCGAATCAAGGGACCCGTGCAGCTGCTGGCAGACCCTTCCCAATGGAAATTGACAAACACAGACAATCCACTTAAGATAAGAATTACTAGAAAAGACTAAGAACTTTGCATGAACAGTTATACTTCGTATTCTCTTTTGGGCTGGGATCCCGGCCCTTATGATAACCCTAGTTGGGATCCAGTAACTAGATTTAATGTACTGTGTGAACCATTGCTAGATACATGGACTACGGGACCAGGGATATTTGTCATGTGGGAGGGGAACTTTTGGGGAATAAGGGTAATAAAAATTGAACAATTAGACCTAACACTGGGGAATTGGTAACGTTTTGGTATACCACATATAAAGACTTAGGAGGTAGAAGGTACCCATGATATTTCTTAAGGAAAAGGAGGAACAGAGTCCTCGAATACTTTGAATGAATTTGAGTAGGCAAACTTTGGCTCTCACCTTTGGGGCCATAAGTCGGCATTTTCCTTGAGAAATTTGCTTAAGAACTGAAGGTTTATGTAGACAGAGGAATTAGAAATTGGGATATTAATACCATTGCTTGTGATTGCATTAATTTTCTTTTGCTGGGTATATAGAAAAGATTGTGTGAGGACAAGAAAGAACATGGGGAGGTATATAGAGGGGACAGTTATGTACGCCTTAACCTGTAGCAACGGTAATGAAGACACCTCACACAGGATTCATGGTGAAGCGTCTCCTCCAGGCTTTTGGGAAGGCTGCTCTTTTATTGTAAATGATCTCATAGCATTTGATATGATACATACGTCACATATTTTCCTGCTACAATATTTCCACATAAATGTTTATGCTGACCTTTTACTACGTAGGCGCAAGTGGGCAGTAGGTGCAAGCGGTCAGTCTGCAGGCAGGGAGGGGGGAGGTCATTAGCTGGTCATTTGTACTAACCTATCTAGGTGTGAAACACCACATAAATGCAAGTAGGTCATGAGCTATTCTGGGGCTGCAGAAGCTTGCACTACAAGTTTCCTGCTGACTTCCTGTTAGCTGGAGGCTGTTCATATGCTGCGGTCAGAGTATGACATTTTCTTTACACCAAGCGTAGGCCTAAGGAGAAAACAGTCAGATGTGGCAATGGAGTCTCTCTTCCCATGACGTGGTTTTCCAGCAGCCTGGAAAGCCAAACTCCTATCCCACATTTCGTCTTTTTCTTTTTTCTTTTTAATTTAATTGTAAGCAACATACAGAACATCTCTTTATCCAGGCCGAGATTGAGGTTTTAGAATGGATATGAGATGGGGTATGCACTGAACGCACCAAGCCAAACAAGGAAGCCTTTTATCAGGAATGCAACAGGAAGGAGTCGTGTGATACTACCGATACTAGGAAGCCAGGACTATAGCCAGTCCCAGGGGGATGCCGGTGTTCTTATCTGAGGGTGGCGCTTCTGCAATCATGGTCTCTATCTGCTCTATGGTATGTGTGAGATTTGCTTTATAATCTGATATATATATATATACAGAAATGAGAATAGTCTTTCTGAGACTTGGAGCCAGAAGATATTGTGAAATTGTGCATGTGTTCAGTGATGGTTTAAGGAAGGAGTATTTTCTAGACATGATGTGGTGCAGAATGAATGTTTGATTGCAATATGGGTATTTTCCTACCCTGTGCCCTGTGATACTGTAATTATTATATTCCAACAAAAACAGCATTCATTTGTACCCTACTATCCAAATACATTACTGTGTAATTGACTGGTGAATTTATAAAAGACCCTTCTGTAAGTCCATGGGTAATTAGTCCATCTTGATAGGTTAAAAGACTGCATGCATCAATAGTCCTTCTCTGGAATGGCTGGCATGTGTATGCAAAACCCAGCAATCTGTTTGGTTCAATAGTTGTGATAAAGTCTGTGCATTGGTAATGTACATATTGGATTGTCAATAGTTCTTGTTCAGACATCGCTATGGCAGGAGAGATGAAGCTAAATATGAGTATACAGAACACAATTGTTATTGAGTTGGCATTCAGGCAAGAAAAGGCAGCTAATAAGAAGTTCTCTGGAGTTTTCTCAAAGCCTTGCTGTTCCAGGAGTTGTGCAGAGTGGTGGGATAGGGCTTTGATCTATCTCCAGGTCATCAGGGGCTGCTTTTTGCGGGGAGTCTGGTCTCTAACCGTCTGTGGATTGTGGAGGCTCAGGGAGAAGTTTGGGATCGGGTTTAGTGGATCCGGACGCCTTTCCATCTTTCCACGGCTTCATACAATGGATTGGCACCCAAATTGGACCTGTGGGAGAAAGCACAGTAGCATGCCCGGGAACGGGACCATGCCAGACAGTATTAGGTAATACAGAACTGACGGTTGTGGGTGACTAACTTTAGTCCCATAATGATTATCCGCGGCTGTGGTCCGATTTGAATTTGATATATTTAGATGATTTAAAGTGTTTTAGGGGGAAGACCAATGGCAAAGTCCAATGGCATAGCATTTCCCGCTTTCTGTTTGTTTGTGTTTATGCTCCAGGAAGAGAAGAAGCAACAGTACAAACATACTGGCTATCAGAAATAATGTTTAAATCAGCATTGATAAAAATTGCAAAGGTAGAATGACTGCAGCTAGTTCTGCTTTTTGCGCTGACTGCTGCAGCAAGATTAATAAAATTTAATGATGTCATAGTCAATCTTACAGCAAGGTGTATCAATTTTTCATTCATCAAGGCTTAAATTGTGATATGTGTTTCTTGTAGCGTCGGGAACCTAATATAGGAAAAAACTGAAATTCAGATTAATTAATGACATTTCATTAAGGCTATAATTCTACTATTACTAATCTTATATAATGTTTTTCCACTTTATGAGTATTAAAACAATGAAGCAACAACGTGTCATATCAAGATGTATCAGAAATAAATTTAGATCAAAAATCAAAAGGATGTGTAAGAAATGTTTGAAAAAATTGTTAAAAGAAGCTGCAAAGTAAAGCGTTCATCTTCACATGTCTCATGACAGGAAGACTGTCAATCTGGAAAATATTAAATTCTGGCACACAGCAAAAAATTATTAAGGTAATGATTAAAGTGAAATTGTTACATTTTTAACCTTGGAGAATCAATTCTATTATACCATTTAATAAAATCAATTTGGATTTGCAAGAAAAGACTTGGGAGGGATTGCTTTAGATGTAGCAACCTCTATTAGTAAAAAATAAAGGTTCAGAATTCTGAATAAAATTTAGAAAAAGAAAATAAAACTGAAGTTTCCTGAAATAAAACTAGTATTCAAAGAGTTATTAAGATAACAAAAAAACAATATGGTATATCTGGTAGTAACATTTGGTAGAATAACACAGTGCCTCCTAGTGGATACACTATCATCACTTTATAGATGTCAACCTAGAATAAATTCAATCCATAAGATTCTGAGCTGAAGTGTAATGTGCAATACTAAGTAATGAGAAGAATTAGAACTTAAACATCAAACAGTTAATTAACAAATGAGTAGAGCTTAAATATGCTCCGTTTAAACAAAAGTAACTTTTTTTTTTCTTTTTTCCGTTCGCCGCACAAGTCACTGACAAAAATACTTCTATAAGCAGTGCTGTGCCTGTCACCACAAACCTTTACTTCCGCTCAGCACTGATCGTAAATTTTAACACTAGGAAATGTCTTTGTCAGTAACCTCAATTCAGTATTAAAAAAGTCTGAAAGCATTAAAAAGTTTTTGTTTTGAAGCCTGAGGGAAAATAGATTTGGATCAGCAGAAGACCTGATCTGTCTCGCGCCCCGTTTGAAAGCTTCAGCGCACAGTTAAAGAAATGTATCAGAGATATACAAATACAGAATTAGAGAGATAAACTGCAGTACTAAGTTCAGTTTTTTTCTTTTCAAAAGTTCTCCCTCCCCCACATGAGTTAAACAACAGAAAGACAGTGTGTTTCTCAAGAGAAAAATAAACAGAGGAAAGAGAACTCTATTCAATGAATCAATAGCCAGATGCTATCCTAATCTACTTTGTCCTAACAAAATACTAATTCTGTGCACTATTAATGTAATCAATAGCTATGAAATATAAGGTTCAGAGTCACTAGGTCATTTTAAATTTGGTCTAATTTAACTTTGTGAAAAGGAAAACATTTCACATGAAATTTACAGTGTCTTGGCCAAATTTCAACACAGTTGTAACATACATTGAATCTTTTTTGATGTGTGAGGGGCCCCTTTCATTCCCTGTAGGGAAATGTGTTTTAAATATGTATGTTTTGTTTATTCTGGTTTCCAACAGAGCATTGTACTGTCTTATTAAATCATTTCTCTCACGTTGGAACCATTCTTGCTTATAATGTTGCTGCAATATTAGGAATGCCTGGCCCAAGGTCATATATGCTAATTTCTTGGAAGACCTGGGAGCATTTTTACTGCGTACGGCACTCCGGGCAGTATTCAATTCAATTGCTGTCAGGGATACCTCCAGAGGACAAACTCTTTTTTGTGGGCTTAAGGCAAGCGTCCATCCATGAAATGAATCAACCCAAATGGTGACATAAAAAAATGAACGTTCTAATTTGGCAACTTGTGCTGCTGGAGGACCAGCGACAGCTGAAGGTACAGTGACTTTTTCAACTTCCTCACTACTCTCTGTGCTTTCCTCATCATTCTCATGGAAAATAGGCATGGATTGGAGGCAAGGGTTAGGTGACAGGTTAGGAGGTTCAGGAATCAGTGACAATTCAGGAAGGTTAGGAGGCAGTGACAGCTCAGGATACAGGGAATTTATGGGTGGTGAAAGAGCTTTAGGGTAAGGCGGAGAGAGACTAGCTTCTCTGATTTCAGTGTCTTTAGTTTCCTGAGGTTTTTTCTCTGAGGTGAACGCAGAGGAAACCACGGGAGTCCTTTCTGTAATGAGAAAGACTTGAAGTCCTTCTAATAATTCTTCTCCTGTAAGAGTTTCTTTGCAAATTGGACCACACTGGCCAGGTTGTGGTTCAATTGTGCCTAGGGCCTGTTTTTCTGAATCAGACTGAGAGGTCTGAATGGACTGCGTCATGGGTTCTGGCATGGGAAGCTGAGGATACAGCGAAGTTGCTGTTCCTGAGGGATTTTGCAAATCTGGTGAGGGATGAGTGTGTGTACTAGGTGTGCTGATGGACAGTCTGTCTGTTTCTAAGGACGCATGAACTAAAAGTGGTGGCTTGAGAGTTTTAGTCCTGATGTGTTCTAGAGCCTCTGTACATTTTTTCCAGAGCAATAACTGCTTTATGGGAGCTCGTGGATATGTATGCAGACTATTACCTATCTGGATCCAGTCTTCTACATTCAGAGTTCCTGATTCGGGGTACCAAGGACAACGACAAGAAGAAAATTATTCCTTACCTGCTAATTTTCGTTCCTGTAGTACCATGGATCAGTCCAGACGGTGGGTTATGTCCCCCGTCCAGCAGATGGAGTCAGATCAGAGCTCGAGAGTGCCACCTCATACAGCAGCGCACCCTCTGCTGGAGCTCAGTATCATGAATAACAAAGCCCAAAAACGAGCAAGAAAAACAAGAACAATTTGGATCAAACAAACTGACGTAAGTAAACATCAAGAACAAGAACATGCACGACCCAGAACTAGGTCGGAACAGTCAAAACTATGAGGAGCTGTACCAATCTCCTTAGTAAGAAGACAGAAAAGAGACAGCTACAGATACAAGGCCGAGCAGAGGCTCCCAGTCCCAAAGTGGTGGGCGTCTGGACTGATCCATGGTACTACAGGAACGAAAATTAGCAGGGAAGGAATAATTTTCTTTTCCCTGTACGTACCAGGATCAGTCCAGACGGTGGGATGTACCAAAGCTTCCTTAAACCGGGTGGGCCCCTGAGAGCCCTGCTCAGATAACCTGATCGCCAAAGTGCTCAGAAGCCGAAGGCGGCAGGTGTAGCCGATAATGCCTAGCGAAGGTATGCAGTGACTTCCACGTCGCCGCCCGGCAGATCTCCTGTGGAGAGACCGCACGAGACTCCGCCCAAGACGCAGCTTGAGAGCGTGTAGAATGAGCTCTGACGCCCCTAGGCGGATCCCGACCGGACCCAATGTAAGACGCTGAAATGGCATCCTTGATCCAGCGGGCGATGGTCGTCTTTGACGCGGCGGAGCCCTTTTTAGGTCCTGACCAGAGCACAAACAGGTGATCGGAAACCCGGAAGTCATTGGTAACCTCTAGGTAGTGGAGGAGCACCCGCTTGACGTCCAAATGACGAAGAGACTTCGAATCCGCGGGAGAGAACGCCGGGAGCTCCACCGTCTAATTCATGTGGAAGGAAGAAACCACCTTCGGAAGGAAAGATGGTACCGTACGAAGCGAGATCCCCGCTTCCGAAATGCGTAGGTAAGGTTCCCTGCAGGAGAGCGCCTGCAGTTCCGAAATGCGGCGGGCAGAGCAGATCGCCACCAGAAAAACGGTCTTCATAGTGAGGTCCTTCAGTGAAGCGCCATGTAGAGGCTCGAAAGGCACGCCCGCCAGTACTCGAAGAACCAGGTTGAGACTCCACGATGGACAGGGATCCCTGACCGGTGGCCGTAAATGTCGGACCCCCTTCAGGAAACGTGCGATATCCGGTTGGAGAGGCAGAGAGACTGTTGTCTGTACCAGGACATTCAGAGCCGTGACTTGCACTCGGAGAGAATTATATGCCAGTCCCTTATCCAGCCCGTCCTGCAAGAATTGAAGGATCAGTGGGACCGTCGCCTCTGTGGGCCGGGCTCCATGGTCGACACACCAAGACTCGAAAACCTTCCATACGCGAACGTAGGCCACGGAAGTGGAAGGCTTGCGTGCCCTGAGCATCGTGGAGATTAACGCCTCTGGATAGCCTCTGCGGCGGAGGCGGCGCCGTTCAAAAGCCAGGCCGCAAGACAAAAGAGTGCCGCCTGCTCGAAAAATACCGGTCCCTGTTGCAGGAGCCGGGGAAGATGACTCAGACGGATCGGCCCGTCCACCGACATGTGCAGCAGATCTGCAAACCACGGCCGACGCGGCCACTCCGGCGCCACGAGAATCACGGGGCCGCTGTGATTCTCTATTCTGCGAAGTATTTACCCCACCAAGGGCCAGGGAGGAAAAACATAGAGCAGCTGACCTTCTGGCCACGGCAGAGCGAGAGCATCCACCCCCTCTGCCCCCCGCTCCCTTCTGCGACTGAAGAAGCGCGGGGCCTTGGCGTTGAGCGCGGTCGCCATCAAGTCCAGTCGAGGGGTTCCCCAGCGACGAACCAGGAGAGCCATCGCCTCGTTGGAGAGAGACCACTCGCCGGGGTCCAGCCTTTGCCGACTCAGGTAATCTGCCTGAATGTTGTCCACGCCGGCAATGTGAGAGGCCGCGAGCCGAACCAGGTGAAGTTCCGCCCATGCCATCAGGGGCGTGGTTTCGGCTGAAACCTGAGCGCTCCTCGTTCCTCCTTGACGATTGATGTAAGCCACAGTAGTCGCGTTGTCCGAGAGAATCCGTACCTCCCTGTTCCGAAGCAGGGGGAGGAAACGTTGCAGCGCGAGGCGCACTGCCCTGGTCTCCAGACGATTGATCGGCCACCTCGCCTCCACCAGAGACCATGTCCCCTGTATGGCGCTGCGCTCGCAGACGGCGCCCCACCCCACGAGGCTGGCGTCGGTGGTCACCACCACCCAAGATGGAACTTCTAGAGAGACGCCGCGAGCCAGGTGAGCCGGGACCAGCCACCACTCTAGGCTGTCGCGAGCCGACTGAGGGAGAGGCAGAATCACCTGATACTCCTGTGACACCGGTTTCCAACGAGAGAGCAGGGACGCCTGCAGCGGGCGTAGGTGTGCAAATGCCCAGGGAACCATGTCTATGGTGGATGCCATCACTCCCAGAAGCTGTAGATAATTCCAAGCGGTGGGTTCCGTCAAAGACGCGAAGTGCCTGATGTGCTCCCTCAAGGAGAGGGCCTTGTCCGCTCGTAGGAAAACCATGCCCTGTTGAGTGTCGAAGGTCGCTCCCAGAAAATCCAAGCGCTGAGAGGGAACTAGGGAACTCTTGGTCAGATTCACCACCCAGCCTAGAGAGCGAAGCATCTCCAAAACCCTGGTCACCGAAGCCTGTCCATGCGAGAAGGACTTTGCCCGCACCAGCCAGTCGTCCAGGTAGGGATGTACTAAGATCCCCTCCCGTCGGAGGGCCGCCGCCACCACCACCATGATCTTGGTGAAAGTTCGTGGGGGCCGTCGCGAGTCCAAAAGGCAGAGCCCGGAATTGAAAATGCTGATCCAGAACTTTGAAGCGGAGATATCGTCTGTGGTCCGGACGTATAGGGATGTGTAGATACGCCTCTGTCAGATCCAGAGAAGCCAGGAACTCCCCCTGGTGGACTGCTGCAATTACCGACCGCAACGTCTCCATGCGGAACCGACTGACCCGTAGTGAGCGGTTTACTTCCTTTAAGTCCAGGATGGGTCTGAACGAGTCGTCCTTTTTGGGAACTACGAAGTAGATGGAATAATGGCCCGAGCCCACCTCGGCAGAGGGAACGGGAACAATAACCTCGATGTCCTGAAGCCGGTCCAACGTCTGTTGAACCGCCATCCGCTTGAGGTCGGAGCCGCAAGGAGAGAAGACGAACCTGTCTCTTGGCGGACGGACAAACTCCAAGGCGTAACCGTGTTGTATGGTGTCCAGCACCCACTGGTCTGAAGTTATCCGTACCCACTCCTCGAAGAATGCCGTGAGTCTGCCCCCGATGGGCGGACTGGAGGAGTGGGTCGCTCTGGCATCATTGGGAAGGCTTGGTGGAGGTATTTCCCTGTCCCGAGGCCTCTCTCGCGGGACGCCGCCCGCGAAAGGAACGGGACCAAGGCTGCGATCTACTGGGAGCTGCGCGAGAACCAGGCTGTCGGTACGACCTGTAACGCCGCTGTGCTCTAGCCCTGGTTCTAGTGGAAGCAAACGCCCGGTAAGGACGCTGCCTGTCTTCAGGTAGACGATGTACCGAGTTCTCCCCCAGCGACTTGATGATTTCATCGAGATCATTGCCGAAGAGAAACTTCCCCCGAAAAGGCATAGAACCCAGGCTAGACTTGGACGAGGCGTCCGCAGACCAATTCCGCAGCCACAGGAGCCTCCGTGCTGCCACCACAGAAACCATGGACCGAGCCAGTACACGGAACAGGTCATACAGGGCATCAGCCCCGTAAGCAATGGCAGACTCCAGGCTGTCGGCCTGGGCGGCTTCCTCCGGAGGTAACTGCCGGGACGTTAAGAGATGTTGAACCCACAGGAGACTGGCCCTCTGAGTCAAAGAACTGCACATGACGGCCCGCATTCCCAAGGCCGAAACTTCAAAAACCCTCTTAAGGAACGTCTCCAGCTTGCTGTCCCGCCCGTGACGGGGATCGTGGTCCGTTTCGTCACCGCTGAGACCGCCGAATCCACTTTAGGGAATCGAATGAAATCCAAAAAATCCTCCGGCAAGGGATAAAGTTTTTCCATGGCACGGGTGACCTTCAAAGCCGCCTCAGGGACGTCCCATTCCCCAGTGAGAAGCTGTAGAAAAGACTCATGCACTGGGAAAGCCTTCGCTCTAGGCTGGAGGGCAGCCAGAACTGGATCCCCTTTTTTTGATGAGGTCGCAATCGCCGGGGTCACTGGTGCCGGGGGATCTGGTGGCGGATCCAGATCTAGCTCCTGCAGGGTCTGCTGAAGGAGGTCCTCCAGCTCCTCTTTGTGGAAAATGCGCAGGGCGCGAGGATCGTCGCCCTCCGCCTGTCCCTCCGGGTGTGCAGGGTCCGGAAGATCCAAGGGGTCAACCCCCGACGTGGAAGCCGCTCCCACCAACCGTGGCTGAGATGGCAAGGCAGAGGTCCCTGGAACTGCCCCAGCCGGGGTGAGGGACCCGGGAGGAGGGACTGCGAGCTTAGGAAGTTTTGGTGCAGGAGGACCTGCTGGGACACCTCCCGGAGCTGCCAGGCCCTGTAAATAAGCTGTGTGCATCTTGAGAATAAAGTCCGGAGAGAAAAAGGGCAGCCCGGGAGGAGCAGCAGCAGCCGGATCCCCTGGGGGTGGATGAGCGAGTCGACCTTCCTCGGGACAACTATGCAGGCGAGGGGGCCCCATAACAGCCCCTTTCTCCTCCGGCGAATTTCCTGCGCTCAGATCCTGTTCCAAAATGGCCGCCTTTCCCACCATCGGCAAGGAAGTGGCTGGCCCTCGCTGCCCGGGCTGCGGGGAGGATGGTGTCGGGAGCGAGACCGAGGTGTGCGCTTCACCTTCCCCCTCGGGGAGGCATCGAGGACACACACCCTCCCGCGAAAAACGAGACCCCGGGTCGCCGCAGGTCTCGCAACGGGAGAATCGTGGCATGGTTCTCCTCCGGCAGCGCCGCTGAAAAACAAATGCCGCGGGGGGGGGGGGCCAAAACGAAGCGCACCGCGGGGGGGCCTAAAGGCCTTCACAACCCGCCCAACGAGTCCTCAAGCGCCGGCGGGAAACCCCCTTCTGCCGGCGCGCCCAGGCCCGCGAGAAAGTCTGCCGGGCCGCGGGACCGTCAAAGGAAATAGCTGAAAATAAAACTTGTACAAAGAATAAAACTTACCCCCCCAGCGAACCCTCAAGGGACGGAGAGGTAAATACAGAAGGAGACAGAGCAGAGAAAAGCACGCCTCCTCAGAAATTAAAATTAAATTTTTTTTTTATTTATTTTTTTTTGTACAACTGGATCCAAATTGTTAATATAAATAAAACATGACAGGAAGAACTGAGCAAAGAGAGAAAATAACCAAAAAACCTGTCACACTGGGGAAGCACTGATTTCCCCAACTCGCATCTGCTGGAGTCAGAAAGATACTGAGCTCCAGCAGAGGGTGCGCTGCTATATGAGGTGCCACTCTCGAGCTCTGATCTGACTCCATCTGCTGGACGGGGGACATAACCCACCGTCTGGACTGATCCTGGTACGTACAGGGAACTATCTCTTTCATCAATTTTTCCATGTCCCCCAATTTGATATGTACCCTTTCTCCCTTGGTGACTAAATAATGATTCTTCACTAATATTTTCAATTCTTCCGCATGACTTCTATGCTGAATTGAAATGCTACCTCCCATACTCACGAATGTTTGGGAACAAACTCGCTGAATAAATACTTACGACGGGTCTGTTGTTGAGAGCAAACTCGCTGAGAAAAAAATACTTACGTTTGTGGGAGCGAGTTTTGCTGTTTTACGATGCGCATCTAGGCTTTCTGTCCAGCCGGATGAGCAGGGAGTTGTCACGTCTCGGGTCACTCCTTGGATCAAGACTTAAATCACGTCGGGCTCACCAGATGTAGCAACGGTAATGAAGACACCTCACACAGGATTCATGGTGAAGCGTCTCCTCCAGGCTTTTGGGAAGGCTGCTCTTTTATTGTAAATGATCTCATAGCATTTGATATGATACATACGTCACATATTTTCCTGCTACAATATTTCCACATAAATGTTTATGCTGACCTTTTACTACGTAGGCGCAAGTGGGCAGTAGGTGCAAGCGGTCAGTCTGCAGGCAGGGAGGGGGGAGGTCATTAGCTGGTCATTTGTACTAACCTATCTAGGTGTGAAACACCACATAAATGCAAGTAGGTCATGAGCTATTCTGGGGCTGCAGAAGCTTGCACTACATGTTTCCTGCTGACTTCCTGTTAGCTGGAGGCTGTTCATATGCTGCGGTCAGAGTATGACATTTTCTTTACACCAAGCGTAGGCCTAAGGAGAAAACAGTCAGATGTGGCAATGGAGTCTCTCTTCCCATGATGTGGTTTTCCAGCAGCCTGGAAAGCCAAACTCCTATCCCACATTAACCCAACATGGAGAATGTAAAGAATAGGATACCCCTTAAAGGTATTATGATAGGGATGATGATAGTAGCTGGATGGCCAGGGGTGGAATCTGGGGTTAGCAGTGGTTACGCAAGAGTCCCTGGCCAAGGCGGCTCCCGGTATTGGACAGATGAGTATGGGGGCTCTATAACGTTTACAATAAATTTGAGTGCAAAAGACCAGCCCTATACAGCTGTTTTCGATGTGTGCCAATTGATAGACTGTGGAAATGCTCAGTCTCAATGGTCATATGCAAGGAGGGACAAGTATATATGCTATAATATATATTGCCCCACCTGGGAGTAAGTGGAATGGATAACAGAAGCAAAGGGATAGGTAGCATCTGCTGGACACAGAGACAGAGAACTGAGACAGTTAATTTCCATAGTTAAAGGCACAATCAATCCACAATGTTTTGACAAGGAATGTAATCGAATTTATTTGACAGTCACCGGGGCAAAGACAAAAAGAGGGGAATTACACACCAAGAGATTTGGGATAGGATTATCAGTAAATGGGAAGGACCCATTAGCCTGCTGCTTCCAGATATTAATTGAAGAAACCCCACAACTTAATACTAGTTCCACAGTAATGCCTGGAATTCAACCATTCAGACCCCCATTAAATGTCCCCAAGGTAGTGAGAGTAGTAACCATAAAAGACCTAAGCCAGACTATTGAGGTAGAAACAGGATATGGGGAGGTAAATGCCTGGGTGGAATGGATAAAATATACAGTGAAAACCCTGAACAAGAGCAACTGTTATGCTTGTGCTTCTGAGAGACCTACAGCACAGATAGTGCCATTTCCTTTTGGTTGGAACAACAATCCAGAAGGACTGACTGTATCAAGATGAAATGGCTTGGAACGTCAACTGTAAGTCTCTGGCCCTCCAATTCCTGGTCCTGAAGCCACATAAGGGCAGCAGGTACCTCCAGTATTCTCCCCAAGTACTTGGAACCACACTGCCTGCCTCTCACGGCAGGGGTTAGGGTTCAATCAGCAAGTGGGAGAATTGGATACCTGTACTGCAACCTGGAATGTGACAGGATTGATGGAGGTAGGAAATTAACTATATCGCTTAGGAAACAGTGCTCAGGAGACCAACTCAGTGAACACTTGGCCAAGGAACTTGAGCACCTAGACCTATCCGATATAAACTCAGCAACTTCATCATGGACCAACATCACTAAAAAGGTTGCAGATCAAATTTGCCCCATGACAACTAAATCTATCAATCCAAACAAAGACAACAGGAGACCCTGGTTCACACTGGAGCTAAAAAATCATAAACACGAGTTGAGATGCAAGGAACAAAATTGGCGAAAAAACCCATCTTCAACCACCCTCCTCATCTACAAATCATGCCTTAACTCATACAGAAACAACATCAACACAACAAAGAGAATATTCTTCTCCAAAAAAATCCACCACCTCATTTTTGATTCAAGAGCTCTTTTCTCCTATGTATCAACCCTCACAAAACCCCCGGCACCTACCATTCCAGACGGTCAAGCACTCAATAAAGCGAACGAACTGGCAGACTTCTTCGACAACAAAATCACCTCACTCCTAGCCCCCCTCAAGGGACCATCTACACATCCAAAACACGTAATCAACCTCACCCCCCAATCTTCGCAATCACCCGCTCAACAAACACCACACTCAACCGCTCAACAACCACCACTCCCAACAGATCAACAACCATCGCACCCAAATGTCAAACAACCCAACACTTCACTAACAGTGCTCAACACTTTTGAGCTCACATCCACTCTAGAAATAGAGAATATTCTCAAGAAGATAAAACCATCCTCCCATCCATCAGACCATATTCCATCCAACAAACTGAGTCTGATCACCAACACCATAGCCAAACCTTTAGCAGACATTATTAACTGCTCCTTCAACCAAGGACATGTCCCGAACCAACTCAAGTTAGCCATGCTCAAGCCGCTCCTCAAAAAACCCAACTTACCCACCTCAGACCCAGCTAACTTTAGACCCATAGCAAACCTCCCTTTGATTGCCAAAGTTATGGAGAAAGTTGTAAACAAACAACTTACAGAATATCTTGACGAAAACAATATCCTCACCTCAAACCAATTTGGCTTTTGTAAGACTATGAATACCGAATCATTATTAACATCATTATCAGACACTATCATTTTCAACCTAGAAAAGGGCCAACCTTGCCTCCTCGCTCTCCTGGATCTCTCATCAGCGTTTGATACCGTTAACCACTCATGCCTCTTGCAACGCCTAATAGACATCGGCATTACAGGAGTAGCTTTTAACTGGTTCAAATCGTTTTTGGAGAACAGATCATACAAGGTCAAGATAAATAACAAAGAGTCCCACACCATCGAATCCAAAAGGGGGGTACCACAAGGATCATCCCTCTCCCCGACTCTTTTCAATATTTATCTGCTCCCACTCTGTCAACTTCTCACTAACCTTAAGCTAAGACATTACCTATACGCGGATGATATTCAAATCCTCATCCCTATAGAAGATTCCCTACACAAAGCCATATCATACTGGAATAAATGTCTGTCAGCTATCAACAATCTACTCACCAGCCTCAACTTGGTTCTAAACAAAAACAAAACTGAAATCCTCATTATAGCACCGGAAAACTATACCCCCTCCCCACATTCTAACACTAACCAACATCCGGACACCGCAGGGCTCTCCACCACGCAACAAGTTAGAGACCTGGGAGTCATCTTAGACAGCAGACTCAGTCTCAACAAATTCGTCAACAACACAACAAAAGAATGTTTCTTTAAACTTCAAACATTAAAGAAACTCAAACCTCTCCTCCTATACAGAGACTTCCGCATGGTTTTACAAGCCATCATACTCCCAAAGCTGGATTACTGTAACTCTCTCCTCCTAGGCCTACCAGCATGCACCATCAAACCACTTCAGATGGTCCTGAACGCCTCTGCAAGAATTCTATCAAATGCCAAAAAAAGAGATCATATCACCCCAATTCTCCACCATCTCCACTGGCTTCCGATAAAATACAGGATCCAGTTCAAGTCTTTAATGATGATACATAAGGCCTTACACAACATCGCACCTCTCAACCTAACATTTCAAATTCAATTACACACATCCGTGAAACCAACCAGAAGCGCCTATCAGAACAGACTAATCACACAACCGGCGAAATCCGTTCTGAGGAAACGTGCATTATCCACAGCGGGCCCTTCACTTTGGAACTCGCTCCCTCCAGACCTTCGTTTGGAACCATGCCACTCTACATTTAAAAAGAAACTTAAGACTTGGCTGTTCAAACAAGCTTTCCCCTAGAGCCAAGAACACGAAGAAAAGTCTTTTCAAGCCCACAACGATTTATTCAGATCTAGTATTTTCTTCCTTTTTTCAATCAGAAATTTACACATGCTGACTTCATACATACTACATACATATACTCATATTGACTTCATATTTTCCATGTTATTCATTGATTTATTAACTGCATGTTTATTAACGGTTAAATATCATACACTATTTGCTTACTTCGATTAATTTGTTCAATGTAAAAACTTGCTTACTTAGTTTTGTTCAATGTAAAAACTTCTTTTTTATTCTGTTCTATGTAAACCGCTATATGTAGCGATAGTTACTGTTCTTTGTGAACCGGGGTGATATGTATATTATACAGGAACCTCCAGTATATAAATTATTTAAATAAATAAATAAATAAATAAATTACTCGAATTTGTGAGTAGCAGGAGCAGACTTATGGAGGTACTGCAGAGGAAGAGTAATAAGACCACTAATTGGACTGGCATTTGTGCAGTAGTACAACTGGCAATTCCATTCACCCTGGCATTTAAAAGGGAGAAAATAGAGCACAAAAGAATAAAAAGGGATATTCAAGGGACATCCTTTGACGAAAGGATATATTTAGACTCCACAGGAGTACCAAGAAGAGTCCCCAATGAATTCAAAGCCCGGAATCAGATAGCAGCAGGGTTTGAATCCGCCCTCTTCTGATGGGCCATAATCAATAAGAATGTAAATTGGATAAATTACATATATTATAATCAGCAGCGATTTATTAATTACACATGGGATGCTCTAAAGGGAATTGCAAAACAATTAAGATGCCAACAGTAGAATGGCCTGGGAAAATGGGATGGTCTTAGATATGATGTTAGCTGAGAAGGGTGGAGTATGTGTAATGCTAGGGAGGAATGCTGCACTTATATACCCAATAACACTTCCCCAGAAGGCCCGATTACAAAGGCTTTACAGGGTCTCACTACCCTAGCAGAGGAACTGGCAGAAAACTATAGGGTCAAAACGTCACTCATGCCCACGGCTGCTCTGCGGACAGGGCCTCACCTCTGCGACCCAGTCTGCCACTGAGCTGCGTTGCCTCCTTCTTCGTGGCCGTTGCTGCACTGCTGCCTCCTGAGTGGCTGGAGCTGCACAGATGCTACCTTCGGGGAAATCCCCTCACAGGGATTCCCCTCTCTTCTGCGGCCCTAGGTCCGCCACTGGAGCCTCTCAGTTGCAGGGGAATTCCCTGCCGGGATTCCCCTCTTTGCGGCCTGAGTGCCGCCGCCAGAGTCTCCTCCTCGCAGCAGGGAGCCACCAGTGTCTTCTCCTCTTTGGGACCGTTGTCAGGCCCAGCGCAGCGCCTCTTCAGCGGCAGGAGCCCCCCAAGGCTCCCACTTACCTTTTCCAGCGTTGCTGCAGGCCTTGGCTCTTCCCCCTGTGCCCCAGGGCTCCCTGTAGGGGCTGGCCGCGCGGCTCTTCTTTCTATTTAAAGGTACAGCACAGGAAGTTCATCTTCAGCCCTCCCAGATGACGTCTTCAGCGCTCTTCCTGCTCCTGCCCTATAAAAAGGTGCAGCTTCATTCCTTCAGGGCCTTCGGATGGATTCACACCATCTTCCTTGGATCAACACCCTCCAGAGTCCATCTTCGGAGTTCCAGCTTCCATCCTCTAAGTTCCACTGTTCCAACGTGAATATCTTCGAGCTCCTGTCCAGAAGACTTTGTCTTCAAGTCTTCTCTCTTCGTGATGTCTTCTTCGTGATGTCTTCGCCCAACGTAGTCTTCCCTGTCGTTAACCTTCATGGTATGTTCCAGTCTCAGGCTTCCTTTCCATAAGCCTCGGGATCCCTTGTCTATTCGTAGATGTCCCTGACACTTCGATGTCCTGACGTTCTGAAGTCTGCCTGTTCTGAGTCCCAGATGTTCCGGCATCCCGACGTCCTTCATTAGAATAGAGTATCGAGTGGTATGCGATCCAAACTGTGCGTGCGGCAAACGCGGGAGCGCCCGGCCCCAACGCACCTCTTTCTACCGCACCTTACTGTATCGGCCTGACTGTTTGGACTGCATAACATCTGTTTGGATTATGGTTTGTGCTAGAGATTTTTCCTATTTAGCTCATCTGAGGAACTGGCGCAATTGTTATAGCAGGGGGTGCTGCCGCCAGGGGAGGTCTCCTGCCCCACCCGTGGCTCTCTCTCTCTGCTGCTTCGTGGGCCCTGCCGACCCCCTCTCGGGTTTAGCACAGCCGGGAAGTTTCCAAACGGCTCCCGGGGCGCGGGACGAGAACGTTTCCGAGTTGGGGGGCGGGTGCGCCACGCCGGGAGGAGAAACGCAGCGCGCGGGCTGAACACCGGGCTGCGCGCGGCCCTGAGCGCTGTCCCGCTTGCACCTCACAGGCGGTTGTTTTATTGGGAAAAAAAAAAAAAAAAAACCAACCCAAAACACCTGAGCCGCAGCTCATCTGTGCGCCGGCTTCCGCCACAGGAGGGCACTGCTCGCCTTCCAGCGCGCGCCTCAGCATGGTCCTGTCGTTTTTTGCAAAAATGTCTGCACGCTGCTGCCCTGTGGTGCCCGGGCGGCGAGGGTCGCCCCCCGCCTGGCTGCTCGGCCTCCTCCTCCTGTGCAGCGCGGCGCCCGCGCCGGCCCCGGGCTACGTCCTCGGCGACTCCGTCTCGTGGGCCGTCGCCGGCGCGGCGGAGGACGAGCTGGACGGCTCCCTGCACGAGGAGGCGCTGCCCGCGCTGCTGGAGGACGCCACCAGCCTCTGGAAGCAGAGCTACCGGGAAGAGCGGGAGGCGCGGGGCCGGCCGGGGCCCGGCAGGGCCCGGCAGGTCACCTCGCCCTCCAGGATGTTTTCGTACAGGAAAGAGAGCGCCCGCGGGCCGGCCAGCCCCCCGCAGGCGCAGCTGGCCCGAGTCGCCCGTTTCCTAGCCCATTATCACAGCTGGGGGTTCTTGACTACGCTGTCCACCCAAGATAAGGTAAGTGGGAGCCGGGTGATGGGAAGTGGCACCCTTTATACATTTTTTTTTTTCCCGTTCAGAAGCAATGAATTAACTGGTTTTTTTGGACTTGCAGCAGGTGTACGCCTTTATGCCGTTCTGCAAAAGCAGTGTGCGATTCCCCCTCTGCTGCTTTGGAAATCACGATCCCCTGAATTAGTAATACGAGCCGTTTATTACTAGTCCATGTAACTGATCCAGCTACCACTTCACAAGGATTGCGTTGCTAGCCCAGCTCTTTCTGTGTTGATATCACGATCAGTAGAGGATGCTTCAAGGCACTGATCAGAGAACAGCTTACGTCACCAGCATGCATCCCCCATTTGCTTGATTTTGCTAAAATATGGAAGGGAATGCGTGTCTTTTTCTCCCTGCTTGTGTTTTTTTTTTGTGAATGGTCATAAAGAGCATCCATTATTTCCTGATAAACTTCCAGAAACCATGCTGTAAAGCAGGGGTTCTCAAACCCAGTCCTTGGAACACACCCAGCCACTCAGGTTTTCAGGATACCCACAGTGAACAGGCATGAGAGAGCTTTGCATGCACAGCCTCCGTTGTATGCAATTCCATCTCATGCATATTCATTGTGGATATCCTGAAAACCCGACTAGGTTGAGAACCACAGTTGTAAAGAAATGACAGTGTGATGTAATATTAACAGAGCTTTGAAAGCCTTCGATTATTTCTGAATGTAATTCTGCATCATAATTTGTTGCCATCATTTCACTAAGGAAAGCATTTTTTTTAACAGATGCAAGGTGTGCCATTTGGGCATTTTATGTCCCTTAGTGATGGCCCTGCAGACAATAGCACTGGAATTCCTTTCTTCTACGTGACTCCAAAGAGCGCTGCCGTGACCGACCTGATGAAGAACCCTACAGTCTCGCTGACCCTGCCAGGGGCAGAAGAAGATTTCTGCAGGTACCAGGAGCTTAGTTTACATAGTACAGGGCCCTTCAAGCCATATGAACTGCTTGCAGGTTCAGAGTACCTATAATAAATGACAGTTTTATGGAGCAATTGGTTCAGGAACTGACGAGAGAGGGAGCAATTTTAGATCTAATTCTCAGTCGAGCACAGGAATTGGTGAGAGTGGTAATGGTGGTGGGGCCGCTTGGCAATAGTGATCATAATAGTACCCAAAAACTAAGTCTATTCCATGTTACCATTGCTAATGGCAGTGGCTATTCTCTAAGTGAACTTAATAGCAGGTAATGGACTTCTCCTCCAAGAACTTATCCAATCCTTTTTTAAACACAGCTATACTAACTGCACTAACCACATCCTCTGGCAACAAATTCCAGAGTTTAGTTGTGCGTTGAGTAAAAAAGAACTTTCTCCGATTAGTTTTAAATGTGCCCCATGCTAACTTCATGGAGTGCCCCCTAGGCTTTCTATTATCCGAAAGAGTAAATAACCGATTCACATCTACCTGTTCTAGACCTCTCATAATATTAAACATCTCTCTCATTTCCCCCCTCAGCCGTCTCTTCTCCAAGCTGAAAAGTCCTAACCTCTTTAGTCTTTCCTCATAGGGGAGCTGTTCCTTTCCTCTTATCATTTTGGTAGCCCTTCTCTGCCATAGAGGCAAAAACATTTTAAAATATATCCAAAGCAGAAAACCTGTGAGGGAGTCAGTTGGACCATTAGATGATCGAGGGGTTAAAGGGGCACTTAGAGAAGATAAGGGCATCGCGGAAAGATTAAATGATTTCTTTGCTTCGGTGTTTACTGAAGAGAATGGGGAGATACCCGGTCCGAAGAAGGTTTTCATGGGTAATGATTCAGATGGACTGAACCAAATCACAGTGAACCTAGATGATCTGGTAGGCCTGATTGACAAACCGAAGAGTAGAAAATCACCTGGACCAGATGGTAAACACCCCAGGGTTCTAAAGGAACTCAAAAACGAAATTTCAGATCTATTAGTAAAAATTTGTAATCTATCATTAAAATCATCCATTGTACCTGAAGACTGGATGGTGGCTAATGTAACCCCAATATTTAAAAAGGGCTGCAGGGGTGATCCGGGAAACTACAGACCAGTTGGCCTGACGTCAGTGCCAGGAAAAATAGTGGAAAGTGTTCTAAATATCAAAATCACAGAATATATAGAAAGACATGGTTTAATGGAACAAAGTCAGCATGGCTTTACCCAAGGCAAGTCTTGCCTCACAAATCTGCTTCACTTTTTTGAAGGAGTTAATAAACGTGGATAAAGGTGAACCAGTAGATGTAGTGTATTTGGATTTTCAGAAGGCGTTTGACAAAGTTCCTCATAAGAGACTTCTAGGAAAAGTAAAAAATCATGGGATAGGTGGTGATGTCCTTTCGTGGATTACCAACTGGCTAAAAGACAGGAAACAGAGAATAGGATTAAATGGACAATTTTCTGAGTTGAAGGGAGTGGGCAGTGGAGTGCCTCAGGGATCTGTATTGGGAGCCGTACTTTTCAGTATATGTATAAATGATCTGGAAAGGAATATGACAAGTGAGGTAATCAAATTTGCAGATACAAAATTATTCAGAATAGTAAAATCACAAGCGGATTGTGATAAATTACAGGAAGACCTTGTGAGACTGGAAAATTGGGCATCCAAATGGCAGATGAAATTTAATGTGGATAAGTGCAAGGTGATGCATATAGGGAAAAATAATCCATGCTATAGTTACACAATGTTAGGTTCCATATTAGGAGCTACCATCCAAGAAAGAGATCTAGGTGTCATAGTGGATAACACATTGAAATCATCGGTTCATTGTGCTGCGGCAGTCAAAAAAGCAAACAGAATGTTGGGAATTATTAGGAAGGGAATGGTGAATAAAACGGAAAATGTCATAATGCCTCTGTATCGCTCCATGGTGAGACCACACCTTGAATACTGTATACAATTCTGGTCGCCGCATCTCAAAAAAGATATAGTTGCGATGGAGAAGGTACAGAGAAGGGCGACCAAAATGATAAAGGGCATAGAACAGCTCCCCTATGAGGAAAGACTAAAGAGGTTAGGACTTTTCAGCTTGGAGAAGAGACAGCTGAGGGGGGGATATGATAGAGGTGTTTAAAATTATGAGAAGTCTAGAACGGGTAAATGTGAATCAGTTATTTACTCTTTCGGATAATAGAAGGATTAGGGAGCACTCCATGAAGTTAGCAAGTAGCACATTTAAAACTAATCGGAGAAAGTTGTTTTTCACTCAACGCACAATTAAGCTCTGGAATTTGTTGCCAGAGGATGTGGTTAGTGCAGTTAGTGTAGCTGGATTTAAGAAAGGATTGGATAAGTTCTTGGAGGAGAAGTCCATTACCTGCTATTAATTAAGTTAACTTAGAAAATAGCCACTGATTACTAGCAACAGTAACATGGGATAGACAGTGTTTGGGTATTTGCCAGGTTCTTATGGCCTGGTTTGACCACTGTTGGAGACAGGATGCTGGGCTTGATGGACCCTTGGTCTGACCCAGTAAGGCATGATCTTAATCAAAATGGGATTAATTCAAGCTTTGGACTGGCACCAGAACATGAAGGGTGTCTTTTTGTTTGGAACAGAAAAGATTCGTGTGGTCCAGCCCAAGTACATTTCAGGAATGAATTGCTGACTGGCCACCACCCCAAAACACACAGGTTTTCACTTCCCTCCCACAGGAGCAGGATCAAACCGGTCAATCAGGGATTCCAGTTCCCAAGTCGATTCTGCTCACAGATCCCGTAGACGTGTGGTCTAGGTATTGACAAGCTTGTTCCACTGGACTGCATACAGCTTCACCAATTGCCAACCCTACAGCTTAGGGCTGTAGATTGCGGGACAGTCTTGCATAGAAAAAGGGGAAGCATGAGGTCACGTTGAACCCTCAAAGAACCTTCAGCTTCGTCTGACATCTCTTCTCCACAAAAGTACTATATCTCCTCTCTCTCTCTCCCGATACACTCCCTGCTGGTAGGGCACACCTACTGCTGACCCAGACGAATATGCTGGACCAAACCATTCTCTGTGTGAGCATGCGGATTTAGCTTAAGTAAGACAATGGGGTCTTAACATTTTGTTTTCAGGAAATTAGTTTGATGAGAAGCTCCTGAGAGTCACCTTCAGCACCTGACAGCTACTGTATGCACTGCCTTAAGCACACTTCAGCAAGGTTCAGAGACTCCTTGGCATGTGCCCAGATTTGCCAAGTTTTGGTTTGGCCTTGGGATGTCAAGTTCCAAAACTTCAAAGCCATACATCAGCCTAGCGTAAGCCGCTTCTCGTGCAACTCGGGCACAATATGATAGCCCATAGCTTATCTGAGAGCTTCCACCAGAAGTGCCACCTGACCAGCATGGCACTCGCTCCCTCCTGCAGGCATAACCCGTCTTTAAATTTAAAGCCACATGTTATGGGGGGCACAGGAGAGGGTAATAGAAATATTTGCCTGAGGTATTCTCCCCTTGCAGTCGACGCAGCTAGAACCCATGCGCACCGGAGATGCGGGAGCAAAGAGATTGAGTTTTATGCTGGTTTTTAAGATCCTCACTTCCAGCTTTCTCATAGTTTGTGCTTCTGGAAAAATAACTAAGAGCTCTGGCGTTCCTCCACAGTCCACACATCTTCTCACCGCCCATCAGAACCCACCCAAAAGCTTCTGACATACTTCGTTGCTCCATTGTTGGCTAGCATTTGAAATAATAGTGGGCAAAAGACTTATTCCACATGCAGAAAATGGAAGGGTCCCTTCATAATAATTTAAGCAATGGTTCTCGCACAGCCTGACATCAACAGGTAGAGCAGTCGCATTTTGAAAGAAACTTGTACCCTCTGCAACCCCTTGCGCGCGCCGACCCCGGATTTTATAACGTGCTGCGTGCGTACCTCTTAAAATCCGGCCCTCTGTACACAAAAGTACAAATAGGAATACTTACCCCATATCAATTTAAAAATTGTATTACCAGGTTTTTTTAAAAACAAATTAAGCTGCTCCATTATAACTGGCCTGCGCTGTTGGGAGCAGCCATGGTGGGAACAGCATCACGAGTTACCTCATGCAGTTTTGATTCATGTAGTTTGCATTATGTCATCGGTGGCAACACAGCCAACGTGAACCAACTGAAGTATCAAGCAGTTTCTGACTTCCTTGCTAACTTGGGGGCCTCCAAGAGGATTAGGGAACCACAAGAGAGTTGCTTAGAGAATGTCAAAAATAGCAGCATGGGATGTAGTAACTTGTGCCAGTTTCGGATCAAAAACTACGATTTGGCAGCAAACGGGACTGCGGCCAGGCCTGGATTTCTCAGTCGGCAAAACTAGGCCTGGGCCTAGGGTGGCAAAATTCTGGTTGCAGGAGATCTGGCTGAAGATTTGCTGCCTTCCAGCTGTGCTGCCCTCATTCAGCAGGGAACAGCCCTCCGCTTCCTGACCCCAGGCAGGGAACGGGGGGTGGGAGGGGGGAAGCCCGGAGCAGACGCAGCAGAGGGGGATCATTTTGGGGAGGTTAAGGAATCTGAGTGGGGATCATTGGCAAGGGTGGCAGTGAGGCTGTGTGGAAGAGAGAAGGGAATAGGGGAAAGGGGGCAGCGCTTATGTGTGTGAGAAAGAGAAGGGGTTAGTGCGAGCTGTGTGTGTGGGGGTGGGAGGACAGAGACGGGATACAAGGTGGAGCAGGACTGACGCCTTCTCCCAGACGTTGAAACCTCGCTTCCTACCTCTCCCTTCTTCCAGATCCTAGAACTCGCCCACTGACCCCTCCAATTCACTCCTCCCTCTGTCCCAGAACCTCCCTCCCAACCTCCTCCTCTTCCGTCCTAGATTCCTAATTTTCCCCTATCTTTCCCATCTTCTCCATTCCCAGTGCTCTGTCCCTCTCCTCCTCCCATCCCTAATCTTCTCACCTTCTCCTTATCCCCTTTCCCGTTTTTCTCCTTTCTCCTCCCCATCTGATCCTCTCACCCTTTCCTTCTCCTTTCTCCATCCCTGAGATCTCCTTAAATACCTGAGATCTTCCTTACCCAATTAAAAAAAATAAATATATACAGACACAAGCAAGGTTGGAAAGCTGCTTCACTTTTATAACCTGATATGAAGTGTTTGCCAATGTTCTTCAGAATTTTTTCATTTTTGTCATAGAATTTAACCCTGAGCTGCCGCAGGAGTTTCCTGCGGGGACTGTGCCTTAGACCTTCTGACATTTTGGGGGGGGGGGGGGGGGAGAGCGGAGAGGTAAGAGCACCAATAGTGCCTACAGATGGCAAAACCCTAAATCCGTCACTGATTGTGGCTACAGGCCCAGTCCATGATCAAGAGAAAGAAACATCATTTTAAAAATCAAGGATCGGGTACTAGATCCTTGGTCCTGCTTGCAGGGCAGAAAGAAAGAGGTTTTGTGAGCCAGGGTAGAGATGGCCAGAAGAGAGCAGAAGCCCTTTCCCTAACTCGCAGCCTCCGATGGAAGCAGCAGCTTATAAATACTTGAGGGATCTCACCGCGTCTTAAAGGCATACGCGCACATTGATGGGGCCGTTCTCCGGCTGGCCTGGCCGCAGGGCTTGCCAAGGACGTTTCCAAAGAGGAAATCCCATGCAGGGTTTTGCCTGGAAAATGCCGAATGGGGCTTCCCTTTCAGCGCAAACATCTTCGCCCCCTGTGAAGCAGGTGCAGACGTATGAGGCGAAAGAACTCGCGGGGCTTTCAGCATGACAGCCCCAAACAGACCTGTCCTCCCTCCACACCTGTTTGTTGGAGGGTAGACATATGCGTGCCAGGAACAGTGCATGCCCATTTGCTCACTTTTAGAGGTGGGGGGGTGATCATCAGTTTTCAAAGAGGTTGGGTTTTTTTTTTCAGTGGGGTAAAATAAAACCTGTAAGGGTGGCAGAACTGAGAGTGCCAGTATTGGAAATCTGGAAAGCAGTTTCATTGTTTAGCTAAGCCTGTTTACCCACAGAAATCCCTTTTAAAAATGTGTGCACTCTTCCCCCCTCCCTGCAAGAAAAAGACTGGTATAGCTTTTTAAAAATAAATTTTTTTTAAACTCTTTATTTTAAGGCTTTTCATGGCAAACAATAAGAACAGTCTTTCACAGCCGACAAAGGACGGGAGAAAGACAACAACCAAAAGTCATAGCATAAAGCAACGTAGGTTCTGTTTTTCACATACCTAATCATCAAAAAGGAAATCTAGCACAGTGATTTGAAAACCGTTGTTATTGCATTCCATATGACCGCTGCCACTGTTTATCATTTCTACGGCACTACTAGGCATACACAGCACTGTACAGATGCACATAACAGACCATGGAGCTTACTATCTAGTCAAGACAAGCGCACAATGCAAACCCGCCAAAGCCAGGAGATAATGCACGTCTCTGGCCGGCGCGTGCCGCGCGGATTTTAAGAAGCGCCCGAGTATGCGTATTTACATGCACAAGCTCGCGCCTGGGGTCCCCTACCGTGTAACTTTATTTCTGCAATGGATGTCGAGTAAGTTTTAAAATAAAAAAAAAAAAAATCAGATCTGGTCAGCGGGGTTTGAAGGGTCGGGGTTAATAGGGTAAAAGGGAGAACATTAATTAGGGGGAGTTTGGAAGTCGGGAAACTTTACCTAGGTGAACTGGGAATGGACTGGGGAAACTGGTAATTGCGTCGGCATGTGCACCGAATAAAATCCCCTCGCTTACATGGTAGAGTCGGCGTTTGCCTGCACAAGCGAGCGTCCATACAAAACTGTGTGCACGAGTACGCGCATATACGTGCGTATGCTATAAAATCGCCACGTCCATTCACCGCGAGCCGCCATACAGGGATGCCCGTGCGCTTCGGTGTAAAGGTTACTGTCCCCAGGTTTAAAAGCAGCTTCAAAAGGGTGAGTTTTTAAGCTGGATTTGAGTAATGTGAGAGGGAGAGGGAGCATGACGCACGGACTCAGGAATTCTGTGCCAGGCGTACGGCGGCACGGCGAGTTGGAAGGCACGGAGGCGAGACTTGGCAGCGGAGAAGGGCACAGATAAGAGCTCATCGGGAGCTCCCGGTTTTAGCTGACGCAAGGAGGGCCTTATTGCTGTCGTCCAGTGTACCTTGGCTGCTCAAAATGTCCTCTTTTGCAATCCTCTGTTTGGATAGTCTTTCGAACTCCCGTGACCCAGCTCAGGAAACGTAGGCTGCGTATCCCGATTATGCTTCAAGGAAAAGCCTGCACCGGTCGCAGCCGGAAACAGAATGTTCGAAGTGGGGAGATGTGCCCCAGAACCCCCGTGGCGGGGAATATGCGATTCACAGTATCCTCCCGCTGTTCTTTCAGATGTGCAGTTCCATGGCTAGCGGTGACCGCTGGCTCCAGTCTGAGCCCTGCACTTCCAAGGTCTCTTTCACAGCTCCAGGCAGTTTTTCTTTCTGCACAAAGCTGGAAATAGCAGGCCCACCTTCTCCTTCCATTCCCTGCCCGCCCCCCCCCCCCCAGCAGGCAAACACACACCTCCCCCCTTTTCCGGAGCCATTTTTTTTGTGTAGGGAGAGACCAAATTATCTGCTCATCTCCACGGTATGCCTGGCAGCTTTTCAGTGTCAAAGAAAATATTTTCTGCATTGAATATCCATGAACACTGGGAAACATTTCAAGCATCGGGAGCAACTAGAAGATTATCCTTTTTGGGTATTTTTTTTTTTTTTTTGTATATAAATTCAGAAGTGCAAGACAATTTTAAAAATAAGAAAAGCAATCCTGCTGGATGGGTTCTAAACCCCTCCTGGATTACTGGATTCTAGGTAGTGAATGGTCAAGCAATCAATGTAGTGCAGTGAAGCACGCACAGTGTTCTCTGTATGAGTCAGGGCTGACCAGACCCCTTCTGTGGACGACCGCCTCCAGATTCTTACTTACGGCCGATACAGTACAGTGCGCACTGTTAACCCTCCATTGGACGCGCGTTTTCGAGGCGCTAGCGTTACCCCTTATTCAATAAGGGGCCGAAAACACGCGTCCAAACCTAATAGCGCCCGCAACATGCAAATGCATGTTGATGGCCCTATTAGGTATTCCCGCGCAATTCAGTAAGTAAAATGTGCAATCAAGCCGCACATTTTACTTTCAGAAATTAACGCCTACCCAAAGGTAGGCGTTAATTTCTGCCGGCGCCAGGGAAGTGCACAGAAAAGCAGTAAAGACTGCTTTTCTGTGCACCCTCCGACTTAATATCATGGCGATATTAAGTCGGAGGTCCCGAAAGTTTAAATAAGTAAAAAAAAAAAAAATAAATTTGAAGTCGGCTCGCGGGTCGAAAACCGGACGCTCAGTTTTGCCGGCATCCGGTTTCAGAACCCGTGGCTGTCAGCGGGCTCAAGAACCGACGCCGGCAAAATTGAGCGTCGGCTGTCAAACCCGCTGACAGCCGTCGCTCCAGTCCAAAAGGAGGCCCTAGGGACGCGCTAGTGTCCCTAGGGCCTCCTTTTACCTGTTTTTACCGCCGGGCCTAATTTGAATACAGAATCGCGCGCACAGGAGAGCAGGCATTCGCCCGCTCTCCCACGGACTTTACTGTATTGGCCCGTTAAATAGGCTGAGAACTGATGAAATGAGTGCGGACTATTCCAAGAAAGGAGAAGAGGTAGCTTCACAGAGCCCCCTCCCACGAGTATCACGGTGTAATTTTTCTACTGGCCAACAACAGCTGCAAAGCTTCCTCCTTTATGCTTCTCAACAAATCATCCAAACAGTAATCCGGATTCGCTTCACAGCAGGAATTAGGATCTGCCAACCGGATGGGGATGCAGTCTCCGTTTCCCTGAGCTTACTCCAGGTTAAATCCGCATATAGAGAAGAGGAGAGGAGTGCAAGCAACAGGGCAGGGCCCGCAGGAGCAACCAAAGTCAGTCATTCAGCCCTCCTCCGTGGTAGCTGATCCTGGGCCACAATAGAGAGCAGCTGCATCCGGGCCCACCTATCCCGGGCCACAGGAAACGACAGCCGTGTAGGCCAATTTACTTGCAGGCCCCTGCCAGAGGAGAGATGACTGACGATGATCCAGCTGGGCAGAACCTGCAGGACTAAGGCAGCCACTGCAAGATTAGAATGAGGCAGTGCAGCAAAGAGTCAGAAATGCAAGTCTTTGAGCCCCCTCCACTGCCAGGAGACACAGCCCCCCAGGCCTGGAGGAAGAGGGCTAGCAGACTCAGACTGCCAGTATGGATTCAGCCTCCCCTTTCCCTCCCCTTTATCCAGGACTATCTGCCCTCTCCTGATAGGCCCGGATAAAAGCCCCAAGAACACAGTCTAAGTCTGTCTTGCCACGACGTAACTGTTAACAAACAATCCAGGATTCCCTGAGTGGAGGAGGAGGAGGAGAATATGCTTCTAGGCCCTGGGGTGTTCCTTTTCCTCATATCCCACTCTAAAGTGCTTTGTAAACAGCACTGATGAGCATTCAGTTATAGAGTACAGCAGTAAGCATGCCGGAAGCAGTAGTGGTTTCCAACATAACTTTTACTGATAAATTATGTAGTTGATGAAAGTTCTTCACAGCTTCAGTTGCTTCAATATATCATGGTGCAAAGTATAGTCTTTAAGTAGACTTGTGACCTTCCTTCTTTTTAGTAAATTTATTTGAATGGTTCAGTTTAATTCCAATTGAAAAGTTCAAATTCTCTTCCTCTCCAGTTGATGTTAAGGCAGTTTTTAAGCTCCCTCCCGACTGATAAAGGACATTTCTTTTTCTCCAATTTAGTCCCAGTCTGTACAGAAAAAATCCCCTTCACTTCTACCTCTCCTGAAGTTCCTCTTCCTCATCCTCACTCATGCCCCTTGATGAGCACCTTTCTTACTCCTTTTCTCCTTAAATCTCCTTGCGATGATCGTGAACCTAAGAACAGGGCCACTAGTCTTCTCCTTTCACCTTCACTCCTTCTTCCACGAATGGATGAAAACCCACTCCTTTCCAGAACTGCTCTCGGTTCACCCAAGCTCTCCGGCTGAGAAGCACCATTCCTTTGGTTTGCATTCCCTCATGCATGTGGAAAAATGAAATGGCTCAAAAAAAACCCATAAAATGAGGAGGCCAGGAAAAGACTCCTATCTCAAGACACACAGAAGTTAACAGGTGTTTCACACACACAGTCCTTCAAAAGTTCATTGTAAACCGAATTGATTTGATTTGTATCAAGAAAGTCGGTATATAAAAAGCCTTAATAAATAAAATAAAAATAAAAAAAGGTGAAAGCCCTCGGTCTCCTTTTCCTAACCCAGGTCTCACTCCAGAGACCCCAGAGGCGTTCCTTCTGTGAAATAAGCAAAACCAGGGGGCAGCCATGAAGATGCTGTACCCGGAAGGTCAAAAGGTCCCATGCCTTAAAATGGTGATGAGGTTTGTATACTCTGAGAGCTCATCATCTCGGGCTCCCTCATGGGCGAGCTCCAAGCCCACACTAGCTATTCTGTTTCCCCCATCCAGAAGACAGATCACCACCAGAAGTAATGATCCATGGAGATGTCTATACCTGCTGGAGAGGAGGATGAGGACCATGGCCTCTACTGATATTTTCCCTCCCACAAAGAGGCTGGAACCACGCCAGGTAGTCTAGGAGGAGAGTTACTAGCAGGTAAGTATAGCTGCCTTCTGTTTCTCTACTGGAGGGAGAGGGATAAAATTGGTAACCACTTAGGACTGAAGGAGTGTGGAGGACTACTGGAAGGATTGCATTGCATGAGGGGGCCGGTAGGATTGTCTACTCACCCCAGGAGATTGACCAAACATGCTAATCTAGGTCTGCTTGTGCCCCAGCGGCCCGCTGGCGCGCCGAGACGCAACCCGGGGGTGGTTCCGGAGGGCACGGCCACGCCCCCGGGCCCGCCCCCAAAATGCCGCGTCCCGCCCCAAAACGCCACGTTGATCGGCCCCGCCCCCGACACGCCCCTGACAAAAAACCCTGGGACTTGCGCGAGTCCCGGGCCTCTGCGCGAGCCGGCAGGCCTATAAAAAATAGGCGCGCAGGCGCGCAAGGCCCTGCTCGCGTAAATCCGGGCGGATTTACGCGAGCAGGGCTTTTAAAATCCGCCCCAATATACATATTGAATGTCAATCTGAAAACTGTGTGAAAAGGAAAAAAATAAACTTGGAACTCATATGGTATTAGGCCTATTATAACGCGTGTTGGATGTAGCTTGGCACGCAAAGCCATGAGTAAAATGAATTACAATTACAATATAGTAAACCTTCAATACCAAAACAGTAAAAACTGCCAGCACTCAAACTGTAAATACCCTACCTATGAAAAGGTAATGCTGTAAATATTACACCAGGCCCTAAAACACCAGTACACCTCCTATTAGGAAACAGAACAAGCCAGGCTGCTATATAACCCTACACAGAAACTACACGCTAGCTGAATACCTCAAAATCAATCACACATGCAGAACACAGACCAACCCTCACCATAAAGTTAAAATTAAAAATATGCATACGAACATGCCATACTGGGTCAGATCAAGGGTCCATCAAGCCCAGCATCCTGTTTCCAACTGTGGCCAATCCAGGCTGGCAAGTACCCAAAACACTAAGAAGATACCATGCCAGTAATAGCAGTGGCTATTTTCTAAGTCAACTTAATTAATAGCAGGTAATGGACTTCTCCTCCAAGAACTTATCCAATCCTTTTTTAAACACAGCTATACTAACTGAGTGCAGACAAAAACTGAACTGGAAACCACAATACTAGACTCTGTATGCAGCACAATGGTGGGAAAACAGAAACACTGCCAGCCTTAATAAAATATCGAACAGTAAAATCAAGAAATATGCAATGGCAGAGAACCCTCATCTTTATTTACAGATGAGAGATGCTTTGGAAAGATTGAAAGGTAAAGGGTAGAAATCCCCGGGTGCGGTACTTTTCGGAGAGACTTTTGAGTGACCATTCTCTTGAGGGGGAGGGCTGTTCTTTGCAACTGCACTTCTATAACCCATACGGACGAGGTCCCAGGCAGACTTACCTCTGTGATGCAGCAGTGGAATGACAACCCGCAACTTACACCGGCTGGATGATATGGATTGGGATGAGAGAGGGCAGGAAGCGTGCTCCATATCAATATGTGCAAAAGAACTGGCCTAACGGTTAAGTTATTGCATCGAGCATACCGATACCCTACGTTTTTCCCTGCTTTCTCTAGATCCGCTTCCCCACTGGGTTGGCGTGGTTGCGGGTTGAATGGCACGTACTTGCATATTTAGCAGTCATGTCCACTAGTGGTGTCTTTATGGCAGGATGTTGAATGGGAAATAAGGCTGATGTGTCATAATTATTTTTCTCTAACCCTCTGTGTGGGGTTGTTGTGTTATTGGAAAGGCACCACTGAAGCAATCCCAGCCGTGGATAAAGTCCTTATTCACGCTGCCATCATCAAGCTGATGTGGAAGAGTTCTCCCAGCATTTCTCAATGGCATTACCAAATGGCTGAAATTGCGGTTATTGAGAGAATTATTTATTTCCTAAGTGGGAAAATTGGACAAATATGATCGTATCTGGAGGAAATGTTTTGGACTATCTGAAAAAATAAATCCAGAGTTTTCTGTGTGGGCTGTAGCCACTGAAGGGGTACCTATATGTTTCCTAGTTATTTGTGTGGGTCTGACAAGCATCTGATCATCATATTCTGTAAATTTGTGAGCATGTTACTCTCATTTTGTTCAAACAATTGCTCTTGAATTGATTCTGTTAAATAAAAAGTATAAAAAAAATCAAGAAGTACAAAACATCAATAGTAAAACCATACCAATAAAATGAATATTTCAAAATAGCAGACAATTATGACATCCAATAAGTAAAAGCTCATAAAAATAAAAAAAAATCTTCCAGTTCCAAAAAAATATTGAAAAACTGCAGACACGTCAAATAATACCCAATGATTAAAACTAACAAGGATAGTCGTCCCTAACCTCCTTCTTCCCTCTATCCCAGTGTAAACTCCATCACCCCAATATCCTACCACTTCCTCGACTTCATTCAGCCCTCGACCTCTTCTAGACACTGATCCAATATTGCATATTATGTAAATATTCTCTGTAAATGCGTTTTACTATGTAAATATTCCTGCCCCTGTTCTCTCTTTTTCCTCCTCTCCCAGTTGTAATCTTCCTTGTTCATTGTAACTATTACTTTCTGCACCAGTTCAATAGCTCTAGTTCTATGTTCAATGCACGACTTGTTAAATGTAAACCGACTTGATGCAACCTTTGGTCGTGAAAGCCGGTATAGAAAACAATAAAATAAATATAAAATCAACCACTCTCCGTACCTGGGAACTTTTGATTTCCAGATTCCCTGCAAATATCATGGATTAGCTGATGGGGTGGGGAGCGGGAGTTGCATACAAACTTTCTCCTTTCTCATAAACACAAACACATACACTTTCATTCTCTCTCACACACAAACACTGGATCTCCCACACATGCATGCTCTACCATACATACACACACATACTCTCTCACTTATACACACACACATATATGTTTTCTTGCTCTCATACCCTCTCTCCCTCGCATACACACACCCTCATTCACTCACAGGCCCCCCCCCGCCTCTCTCTCTCTCACACACACTCACAGCCTCCTTTGTCTCTCATATACCCCCTCACGCAGGCTTTTTCTCACTCTGTCACACAAACAAATGCACTCACTCCCTCACACAGGCCCCAATCTATCACTCATACACACTCCTTCACACAGCTCCCTCTACCCCTCTCTCTCTCTCTCTCTCTCTCTCTCTCTCTCACTCACACGCCCTTCCAGTCTCTCTCTGGCTCACAGGCTTTCTTGTCTTTGGCTCTTTCCAGGCCTCTCTCTCTCCCTCTCTCTTCTGCTGCAGATAGGGATTGGCTCTGCCCGTGGCCCAGCTGCCAGGTCTCTGTCATTCTTCTGCTGCGGGTGAGATGGACTCTGCCTGCAGCCCTGCCGAGCCTAATCTTCGACTGCGAGAAGGATGGGCTGTGCTTGAGGCCCTGCCACTGCCAGGCCTGCCTTCTAATCTCTGCCTAAGGGTGCCAAAATCCTAAATCCATCACCGGCTCTAGTTACGCTCTCAGGCTAATTCACTCTCTCTTTCTTTCTCTCTCTGTCTCCCTTCCTTCTAATCTCTTTTCTTTCATTTCCTGAATCATTCGTCTATATCTTCCCTGTATATTTCTTGCTGTCCCTTTCCCCCTGCTCTTTCATTCTCCTCCTCCTCCTCCAGTCCCTCCCTCCTCTCCCTCATTCTTTTTTTTTTTTCTTCTGTCTCCTCATTCGTATCTCTGCCTTTCTCTCTGGCCTTCCTTGCTTCCATTAACTCCTACAGCAGTATGGGGTATCGGTGTCATGGTCTGAGGCTGTAACTCTCCCAGTCCAGAGTCCCGCGGGTTTCCATTAACTCATACAGCAGTATGGGGTATCGGTGTCATGGTCTGAGGCTGTAACTCTCCCAGTCCAGACTCCCGCGGGTTTCCATTAACTCCTACAGCAGTATGGGGTATCGGTGTCATGGTCTGACCCTGTAACTCTCCCAGGCCAGACTCCCGCGGGTTTCCATTAACTCATACAGCAGTATGGGGGACGGTGTCGTGGTCTGAGGCTGTAACTCTCCCAGGCCAGACTCCCGCGGGTTTCCATTAACTCATACAGCAGTATGGGGGACAGTGTCATGGTCTGAGGCTGTAACTCTCCCAGTCCAGACTCCCACAGGTTTCCATTAACTCATACAGCAGTGTGGGGGACGGTGTCATGGTCTGAGGCTGTAACTCTCCCAGTCCAGACTCCCGCGGGTTTCCATTAACTCATACAGCAGTATGGGGGACGGTGTCATGGTCTGAGGCTGTAACTCTCCCAGGCCAGACTCCCGCGGGTTTCCATTAACTCATACAGCAGTGTGGGGGACGGTGTCATGGTCTGAGGCTGTAACTCTCCCAGTCCAGACTCCCGCGGGTTTCCATTAACTCATACAGCAGTATGGGGGACGGTGTCGTGGTCTGAGGCTGTAACTCTCCCAGGCCAGACTCCCGCGGGTTTCCATTAACTCATACAGCAGTGTGGGGGACGGTGTCATGGTCTGAGGCTGTAACTCTCCCAGGCCAGACTCCCGCGGGTTTCCATTAACTCATACAGCAGTGTGGGGTATCGGTGTCATGGTCTGACGCTGTAACTCTCCCAGTCCAGACTCCCGCGGGTTTCCATTAACTCATACAGCAGTGTGGGGGACGGTGTCATGGTCTGAGGCTGTAACTCTCCCAGTCCAGACTCCCGCGGGTTTCCATTAACTCATACAGCAGTATGGGGGACGGTGTCGTGGTCTGAGGCTGTAACTCTCCCAGTCCAGACTCCCGCGGGTTTCCATTAACTCATGCAGCAGTGTGGGGGACGGTGTCATGGTCTGAGGCTGTAACTCTCCCAGGCCAGACTCCCGCGGGTTTCCATTAACTCATACAGCAGTATGGGGTATCGGTGTCATGGTCTGAGGCTGTAACTCTCCCAGTCCAGACTCCCGCGGGTTTCCATTAACTCCTACAGCAGTATGGGGTATCGGTGTCATGGTCTGACCCTGTAACTCTCCCAGGCCAGACTCCCGCGGGTTTCCATTAACTCATACAGCAGTATGGGGTATCGGTGTCATGGTCTGAGGCTGTAACTCTCCCAGTCCAGACTCCCGCGGGTTTCCATTAACTCATACAGCAGTGTGGGGGACGGTGTCATGGTCTGAGGCTGTAACTCTCCCAGTCCAGACTCCCGCGGGTTCCATTAACTCATACAGCAGTATGGGGTATCGGTGTCATGGTCTGAGGCTGTAACTCTCCCAGTCCAGACTCCCGCGGGTTTCCATTAACTCATACAGCAGTGTGGGGGACGGTGTCATGGTCTGAGGCTGTTACTCTCCCAGTCCAGACTCCCGCGGGTTTCCATTAACTCATGCAGCAGTATGGGGGACGGTGTCATGGTCTGAGGCTGTTACTCTCCCAGTCCAGACTCCCGCGGGTTTCCATTAACTCATACAGCAGTGTGGGGGACGGTGTCATGGTCTGAGGCTGTTACTCTCCCAGTCCAGACTCCCGCGGGTTTCCATTAACTCATACAGCAGTATGGGGGACGGTGTCATGGTCTGAGGCTGTAACTCTCCCAGTCCAGACTCCCGCGGGTTTCCATTAACTCATACAGCAGTGTGGGGGACGGTGTCATGGTCTGAGGCTGTAACTCTCCCAGTCCAGACTCCCGCGGGTTTCCATTAACTCATACAGCAGTGTGGGGGACGGTGTCATGGTCTGAGGCTGTTACTCTCCCAGTCCAGACTCCCGCGGGTTTCCATTAACTCATGCAGCAGTGTGGGGGACGGTGTCATGGTCTGAGGCTGTAACTCTCCCAGTCCAGACTCCCGCGGGTTTCCATTAACTCCTACAGCAGTGTGGGGGACGGTGTCATGGTCTGAGGCTGTAACTCTCCCAGTCCAGACTCCCGCGGGTTTCCATTAACTCATACAGCAGTATGGGGTATCGGTGTCATGGTCTGAGGCTGTAACTCTCCCAGTCCAGACTCCCGCGGGTTTCCATTAACTCATACAGCAGTGTGGGGGACGGTGTCATGGTCTGAGGCTGTAACTCTCCCAGTCCAGACTCCCGCGGGTTTCCATTAACTCATACAGCAGTATGGGGTATCGGTGTCATGGTCTGAGCCTGTTACTCTCCCAGTCCAGACTCCCGCGGGTTTCCATTAACTCATACAGCAGTGTGGGGGACGGTGTCATGGTCTGAGGCTGTAACTCTCCCAGTCCAGACTCCCGCGGGTTTCCATTAACTCATACAGCAGTGTGGGGGACGGTGTCATGGTCTGAGGCTGTAACTCTCCCAGTCCAGACTCCCGCGGGTTTCCATTAACTCATACAGCAGTGTGGGGGACGGTGTCATGGTCTGAGGCTGTAACTCTCCCAGTCCAGACTCCCGCGGGTTTCCATTAACTCATACAGCAGTGTGGGGGACGGTGTGTCATGGTCTGAGGCTGTAACTCTCCCAGTCCAGACTCCCGCGGGTTTCCATTAACTCATACAGCAGTGTGGGGGACGGTGTCATGGTCTGAGGCTGGTAACTCTCCCAGTCCAGACTCCCGCGGGTTTCCATTAACTCATACAGCAGTGTGGGGGACGGTGTCATGGTCTGAGGCTGTAACTCTCCCACTCCAGACCCCCGCGGGTTTCCATTAACTCATACAGCAGTGTGGGGGACGGTGTCATGGTCTGAGGCTGTAACTCTCCCAGTCCAGACTCCCGCGGGTTTCCATTAACTCATACAGCAGTGTGGGGGATGGTGTCATGGTCTGAGGCTGTAACTCTCCCAGTCCAGACTCCCGCGGGTTTCCATTAACTCATACAGCAGTATGGGGGACGGTGTCATGGTCTGAGGCTGTAACTCTCCCAGTCCAGACTCCCGCGGGTTTCCATAACTCATACAGCAGTATGGGGTATCGGTGTCATGGTCTGAGGCTGTAACTCTCCCAGTCCAGACTCCCGCGGGTTTCCATTAACTCATACAGCAGTATGGGGTATCGGTGTCATGGTCTGAGGCTGTAACTCTCCCAGTCCAGACTCCCGCGGGTTTCCATTAACTCCTACAGCAGTGTGGGGGACGGTGTCATGGTCTGACGCTGTAACTCTCCCAGTCCAGACTCCCGCTGGTTTCCAGATGCCATTCCTTTCCTTGGCAGTCAGATTTTATTCCGTTTAACATATCCGTAACCCGTTAGGACTGGCTGGATTCTGATTATTGATTATATATGTACTTTGCATTGGTGCAGATGATGCTGCCTAAAGTTTCTTTGTGGTTCTTATGTTATAACAATGTTTTTTGTGGGTTTTTTTCCTAAAATAGTTCAAGGTCCATACATTTGTAGCTGTGTTTATGCCTTGGTGTTTGGTCCTCCCTAGAGATACCAGAAGGCCTCATTATTTTTTTAGATGTAGCTACAAATATTTGTAAGATGATATCAGATGCATCCCAGCTGCCCCCTTATGATAGAATTACTTGTTAGACTTCAGCAGCCGTCAGTTTGCCTCTCTATAATGCCTTCCCCCCCCCCCCCCCCCCCCCCCCCCCTCACACACCACCCCGTCGCTGGGGTTCACCTTCAGAGCCTGCTCAGCACTTGCCTACTGGTTGCGGCCTCTGCAGAGCCAGGCACGGGAGCGTGATTACCTGTAGGGCCCAAGGGATCACCAGAAAATTTGTAGTCCACTCAAAAATTGGTCTTCCAGAAAAACATGAAGGAATCCAATTTTTAAGTCCAACCTGAAGGCAAGAAAAATCAGACAATTCAGGAAACATACAGCACAGCTTCTTGGGCAGTCCAGCAATTCAAAGAATACTTAACTTTCTCACGTCACTTGGGGACGATTGCACTGTGATTTTTTTTTCCCTTCTTTTAGGCCCCTCTGAAAAAACAGGAATCCCTCTTCCTGGATTGGTCTCCTGGGTTAGGGGCTTCACTCCTCCCAGCTGGTTTTTAGCCCTTGCCAAAAGAGAGCCTCGTCCACTATCTCCAGCACAGTAGCTCTGGGAACCCCCAGGAACAGCCCGCCCCAGGACCTAACACTTCGGAAATCCTCCAAACCCTACAAGTCATGGAGTCATACTTTGTACCACCTCCAAAGCCCGTCCCATTTAGCGGAAGGGCCCTCCTATACATCACTCCCTTAACTCAAAGCTACCCAGACCTCCCCTATCCTGGAAGGTTCCCAGTAATTAAAGGTCAACGCCATATAGTGAAAGCTGGCAGGAGTCGCATCAGCTTTTGTAGTCGGGGGATACGAGTCTTTCATGCCTCTTCTGGGACTTTTTTGCTTGTCTCAGGATTTTCTTGCCGTAGTTGGAAATTCAGAGTTAGCTCTTCCTTCTTGTAGAAGGGAGGAGTTCAGGATTGCTCCAAGCAACAAGTACTACCCTGTTAGACCCACATATTCTGTTGGATTGAAGGTTCCCGGCCCCTCTCCATTAACCAGGAGAACCGGTCCATGTTGGGACCAGAGAGGGGAACCTCTCCTCCCTTACCCTGTCAGGCAGTACCCGACTCGGCTCCTGCGAGTAGAGAGCTCACCATTTAAATCCTAGTACTGCCGAGATTTTGCCGCATGCTGCAGATGCAGTCACCTAGATGAAATGATTTGAGAAGACATCACATGTGGAGCATGTTCTTTTTTTTTTACAGGAAAAATGTTATTGAGTTGGAAGATCCCAGATGCTCCAGGCTAATTCTCGTGGGCCAGATGGTAACGGTGTCGCCAGAGGAAATGGAATTTGCCAAGCAAGCGGTGTTTTCCAGGTCTGTATATTTGCACCACCCTCTCTGGGATAAGGAAATCTGATTGAATAGTATTTTTTTCTTTTTTCATTCCATCCAGATATAAAAGTGCCTGCTGTTTTGCGTTTATTTAACTGGAAGTCCCTCCTTCCATACTCTCCTGCATTCGAGGCTCCAGAATAGGTACACTGCAGGTCAGTCAAGCAAGGAAGGGAATTCAGTGAGAGCCTTGGGTGGAGGTCAGGGTGGGGGCCTGGGTTGCAATAGCACATTTGGTTCACTTCAAAAATACCATTTCAGGTAGAGTAACAGAGGAGATGAAGCACGGAGCAGCCGAGGGTCAAAAGAAGAGACGAGAAAACCTTTTCAGGTCATTCTAACATGTGCCGACCAATGGGGCTTCTACTGATCATTTGCAGAAAACCCACAGTAGGGATAGAAGGGGTCTTCTCATCCAAACTAGAGAGCCAGGGGAGGAAATCCTGCCTTACTCTCAGTTTGGGTGGAAATTTTGTCAGTTACCGATCAGTCTTGGTTGCAGCAAGCTTGAGGAAAAATATCCTGACGTGGCCCGTTCCGGTTCATCAAAACTGAATAAGTCCCTGGAAGGCTAATTATTGGCTGACCAGGAATGTTATATTATGACTAGGTTTCAATTGAAGCCCGGGAGGCAGCAGATAAACCGGGTAACATTTTTTGTAATGCAAGAGAAAGGCGAATAAAAGCGCAGACTGTACAAAAAAAAAAGCCAAGCACTGATGTCAGAAGAACAGCGTGCCAGTGATGACTTCGGGGTGGGTAGAGGAATGGTGAAAAGGAAATGCTGAAACCAAGGATCGTGCAGGGTTTGGGTGTTTGCAGATGGCTGGGATATAAAACTGACTAAATCAATCAATAAATATACAGCTGCATGGGGTAGATTCCGGGGTAACATAAGGAAGCATTTTGCACAGGCATGGCGATGGTAAACTCGTGGAACGGGCTAGCATCTCGCTAAAGCTGGTGAGTCAAGGACGGTCCCAGCATTCGAGAAGGCCTGGCACCAGCACGGTGGATCCTTAGTGGTGGGAAAGCGAAATTCAAGAGCGCTCTGAAGTAATGCAGTGGGGGGGGTGTAGGATTGATGGCTCCCCCATGTTAACCGAACAGACTGATCTATTACTCTTATTATATGCTTGGATTTGTAGCTCTTGATTGTCCCATTGAGTTCCTTAGGAAAATCAGAACCACAACCCCAATGCATGGAGTGAGGCAGAACGAGAACTGAGTCAACCCGTTTGGTTGATCTGAGCTGAGGTGGTAACTCTTAACGGCTAGAGAAAGTAGGCAAACTAACAGGTCAATCCAGTAAAGTGCGGCCGCGGTTACCCCGCTCCTAACCCGCTTTCTACTCTCTTTCCGGCCGCGTTAGCCCTTCCTGCGATCCACAATCCCCTTTAACCTACTCTTACCGCGTCCTTAAATCCCCTGGTAACCCCTTCCGCACGCGGCATTGTATATTACATGTAAACGATCAAATTAGCTATTCCCTACCATCCAGTAACGCGCGCCCCGACTATCGCTTTTGTACCCTGCCGTTTTGCCGCACGTTTAACCTGCTAACTTACCGCCTACCCTTACCCCTGCGTTAGAGGCAGGGGTAAGGGTAGGCGGCAAACTTTCCCCCAGCCCCCGCTCACCTGCCCTGGCCGCGTCCATGGGTGCTGGTCTCCAGGGCAGCCCCAGTCCTCTCCCTTCCTCCCGAAGCAACAAAAGCGAAAAAAAAAAAAAAAGCGAAAAAAAAGTTGCAAGAGAGGACGGGCAATCCTACGCTCGGGATCCCCTGCCTCCAGCTGCCCGCGAAGATGGACGCCTGCACGGGCAAAAGCGGCCCCTGTTCGTTCAATTGGGCCGCTCAAGGCTTGATGTCACGACGTTTGGCGTCACAGCATGTGACGTCACGTCTTGAGCAGCCCAATTGCACGCACAGGGGCCGCTTTCGCCCGTGCGATGCGTCTATCTTCGCGGGCAGCTGGAGGCAGGGGAGGGGAGCCGCGGTCGTCCTCTCTGATGTCCGTCTCCGGAGGGGGGCTGCAAAAAAAGTAAGTCGCTTCGTTGCTTTACACTGCCAGTCCTCTCTCCCCTCCTCCCGGAGCAAGGCTGCTTTTCGCACCTTGCTTCGGGAGGAGGGGAGAGGGGACTGGCAATACCGAGCGTAGGATTGCCCATCCTCTCTCCCCTCTCTCTTGCTACTTTTTTTTTTTTTCGCTTTTTTTTTCCTCCATTTTTTCCCGCTTTCGTTGCTTGCTTCGGGAGGAGGGGAGAGAGGGCTGACAATCCCGAGCGTCGGAGAACTGTCCACTTCCTGGTACCTGTCATTTGAAATGACATTTGAAATGACAGATACCAGCGTGTCCGTGAAGCGTTAGGCCCGCGCACCCAGGTTGCTGTATAGCGCTCTATACAGTAAAATGGGTTGCGCGGGCCTAACGCTTCACAGACGCTTCTTAGACGCAGCTTGCATTTGCAAGCTATTTACATACAGGATCGAGCGGTAGGTGAGCTGCACTGTGCGTGCGGCAACCGCGGGTGCGCAGGGCACTAACGCAGCTCTTCCTACCACTCGTTACTGGATTGACCTGTCAGTAACCCCGCTGGTCTGTACTTGTCATTAACTTCAATGTGGTTAGTTTAAAAATTGTTTAACTTTCTGGTTCTCACTAACAATCTATGAGGGCAAAAATCGGGTCAGGTTTTCAGGATATCCCTAATGAATATGCATGAGAGAGATTTGCATGTACCTTACCTCAGTTGTATACCAATCTATCTCAAGAATATTCATTAAGGATATCCTGAAAACCTGAGCTGTTAGCGGCCCTGGAGGTCCTTAAGTGTTCTAAAGAGTATTATGCACGCTGGATTAAAAAAAAAGTTAAACAGATTCTTTAATTGTAATACAAAATACAACAAAACAGGCCATTGAAACAGTGAGGACCATGTGGACTAATGGGATAAATGCTGAGTACATCTGGCCTGTGAGAATTCTCTTGATGCATTGCGATATCCCTCGTACACGATACTCTCTGGACCTCCGGAAATTATTCCACCACTCAAAAAAATGAGAGGGGAAAAAGAGCAGTCATAAGCTGCCTGGTAAATGTATTTATCCATGAAGTTTGTTCCTTCTATACAAAGACAACCAGATAGACCTGACAGCAAAGGTGCTCATGCAATGCTATGCACAGATTCACAACATCTTTCGCAATATATACGTAGATGAAAAAAAAATAATACGTTGCCCCAGCCATCCTGTGATAGTAAATGTATCAGTTGCAATCCTTCCCATGCCTTGCCTCGTGTTCTTTCAGGCACCCGGTCATGAGGAGATGGCCCCACAGCTATGAATGGTTCTTCATGAGAATGAACATCGAGCGGGTCTGCCTTCAGAACTGGTACGGGGGAGTTTCCGTCATTGCGAAGGATGATTATTCCAGAGCAGCTCCTGGTAAAGTCTGAGGGCAGCCTGGGCAAGACGCGCCTGAACGGCCTTTCATCTTCACCAAAAACATTGCTGCGAATGGGTCCGTGGACAGTGTTACTTCCTCAAAAGGGCTCAGAAGGGCCCTGGTGTGTTTGTCGTCGGCACAAAGTATTGAAAACGTATGGCGCTCCTTGGATTTAAAGCCGGAAAAGTATTAGGTGAGAGTCTGAGAAACCTTTCTTAACCAGCCACAGGTATTCCTACCTTCCGATATTATCAGATCCCCGTTGGGCTTTCCTTTGAAAAGCTTTGGGGTTCCTCCCGCTCTGCCTTTTTACGCCAGCATGCCCGGAGATTAGCGTGCGCGCATGCTGCATGAGCAGGAAGCGCACGTCTTCTGTCTACAGAAAACCGAAAACTTTGGCTGGTGTGGGGAAAACGTGCAAAAACTCACCGTCTGCTTTGCTGGAACGGTGTTCCGAGCTTGTAAAACATTTAATGTCGTCATCTCCGAGGTGGAGGTGCTTTAATTACGGTGTGTGTAAGGCGGATTGTGTTCTAACTACATTTCTGAAGACCGACGTAACCGAAACAGAAAGCTGTTAAGAGAACCTGTACCGAGAAAAAGAATAATGTAGAAAATGGAAAACTCATTTCAGAGTCAAAGACTTTTCCATCTTCACCTCAGAGCCCTAAATAATATATATATCAGTATATACCTGTGTGTGTGTGTAAAACTAGTGCTCCAGCAGTGAATACCTTGAGGGCTGAAGGATCCTATGGAAGTTCATCAGGTGTTGAAGAGGACTTCGGTATAAAGATGACGATTTTTATGTGTGGATAAAAGCCCCGATCCTGTTCTGTCCCTTCAAAATTTGCAATCCACAAATTCAGTGAGGTTGCACTTCTCAGTTCCCGGGGAACAATCCAGCTCTGGAGGAGCAGCTTAGTAATGGATTCTTGTTGGGGGTTGTCTTCTTTCTTTACTAGGAGTCCTTAGGTCAAGCCCACTCTAGGGATTTTCCGGAGCTGCGAACCCTGCTTGGCCTCCCTGTTTTCCTGTGAGCGCACTCCCTTCGATGCCCATTGGGTCTCAAGTCACACCTGGATCTCTGGACCTGGGTGGATTATTACCCCCTCCCTTTCTAAACTTGACTCACCCTTCTGGCTGTAGACTTGGGGCAGTCTTCCGGAAGGGAGACGTTACGCCGACTTGGAGCTCGTGATCCTCCTCGGGAGATTTAGGCGGTTTTGCCAGGGGGGGGGGGGGGGGGGCGCTAAGGTCCCTGTCTGGTAGGTGCTGCTTGCTGCAGATTCCTCCTTCGGACGGGTACCTGCTTGTATCGCTCCTCTCAGACTCCGCTCCTTTGACTGGGCCCGGCAGAACTCTGAGCCCTGTTCAGCCCCGGATCCAGCCACTAGGTAGAGATTCTTCCACAGGGGGTTTACTGGGATTATGCCACTTGACAGGGGTTTTATTGAGCTCACACACACACATAGCAGAAACAAATGGACCCAAGGGCAGGGATAATGCCCCTTTAAAAGATATTTCATGCCTGTGAGATCGTGATTTATGGCTAACATGTTTGTATTTGCATCATGATAGATTTCTAAACAAATAAAGAAGTACAAAGGATGCTTATTCGTGGTATTTCTGGCACTTCTCAACTTTGACCCAATGAAAATGACCTCACGCTTATCAAACCAAGGTTATTTTCCAAAGAGTAGGTGCAGCCCTTGTTCCTCCTCCCCCCTGTCACTCCCAGGTTTGGCACGCGAGGTGAATTTTTTGGAAGCTGTTATGCATCCGGATGGAGAGGCAAATAGACAGATTGAACTCTGATGCTTTTTTTTACGTGACTTGAAAAGCATGAACAGGAAATCTGAAAATATCGCATTGGTAGTTATCATCAGCTTCCCCACACTATTCAACAATATCAGCCTCCCCACATTGTCCCTCCAGTGGCTGTCAATGTCCCCATAGTGAGCTATCAATGGCTACCATCAGCCTTTCACCACAATCGCCAGCAGTAGTTGTCATCAGCTTGCCCACACACTGCCACTGCTGTATTCCTGTTTGGGCTTACCCAGAGGGGTGAGAGGTGGCTTCCAGTCTGGCAGTTTTCCCAGTTGGGTCATGCAGTGATCAGGAGTCCTGGGTATCAGTCCAAGTATGAGCTGTCAAGGGAACCCTGCAGACAGGCATGGGAGAGCCAATTGAAGGGGATGTGGGTGCTCCTGGAGATAGGTACATTGGAATTACAAAGACAGGGCTGCTGGGCATGTAGGAAGCAGGTACTCTGGGGTTGTTGAGGACTGGAGATCCGGAGGTCACAGGTACAGGAATTGCAGGACAAGGTTACATAAGAAATGCCATACAGGGTCAGACCAAACGTTTATCACGTCCAGCATCCTTTCTCAGAGAGTGGCCAATCCAGGTCATAAGTACCATTCCCAAAAAAGGAGATTGAATCCTTCTTGCTCAGAACCAAGGAAAAGCAATGGCTTTCCCCAAATCTACATGACTAATAATGGTGTATGGACTTTTTCTCCAGGAGCTTGTTTAGACCCAGCTATGCTAATTGCTTTCACCACATCCTTAGGCAAAAAATTCCACAGTTTGATTGTGCACTGAGTGGAAAATTATTTTTTCCAATTTGTTTTAAATGTGCTATCTATTATCTTCATGAAGTGTCCCCAATGCTAGTACTACTTGAAAGGGTAAATAACAGTTCCCCCTTTACCTGTCCCACCCCACTCAAGATTTCATAGATCTCATTTCCTCTCAGCTGTCTTTTCTTCAGGCTGAAGAGCCCTAAACTGGTCTTTCCTCATAGGGAAGAGGTTCCAACCTCCTTTATTATTTTGGTCACCCTTCTCTGTACCTTTTCTAGTTTTGCTATATCTTTTTTGAGATACCAGAACAACACACAGTACTTAAGGTGCGGCCCATCATGGATCGATATCCTCTGCACTATGTTATCCTCTTTTATCTTCCATTCCATTCTTAATCACATTCCTAACATTCTGTACTGGGCCAAAGATTTCAAATTTTTCTCCCATAATGATACCAAGATCCTGTTCCTGAGCGGTGATATCTAATATGGAGCCCAGCATTGTCTGTCTATAGTCTGGATTCTTCTTCCCTGCAGGCATCTCTTTGCCACGTTAAGATGCCCAGTCTCCCAGTTTTGCAGGGTCCTCTTGCAATTTCTCACATTCTGCTCGTGCGCTAACGGCTTTGAATAATGTTGTGTCAACTGCAGATCTGATCACACTATCCTTTACTCCCTTTTCCAGATCATTTAGAAATATATTTAAAAAAAAACACCAGTCCCAGTACAGATCCCTGGGTCACTTCACTCCCTTTCTCCACTGAAAAACAATGACCATTCAGTCCTACTCTCTGTTTCCTATTCTTTAGTGAGTTACCACTCCACCATGAGACTTTGCCTCCTATCCCATGGCTTATTAATATCCTAATGAGTTTCTCATGACGGACTATGTCAGCTGACTCGCTCTTATCCACCTGTTTATTAATCCCTTCAAAAAAAATCTAAAAGGCAAGATTTCCCTTTGCTAAGTTGATGTTGGCTCTGCCTCACTAATATGAGTCTATCCACATGGCCAATAATTTTGTTCTTCAGAATAAGTTCAGAATAGGTTCCATGGCAAAGGCATTAAACAGTGTTGAAGTTACTGGAGACCAGTGTTCCTCCTAATTTTTGACAGGCTATGTGTGCAAAAAATTTTCTTTTGTGCAACCTTTTATAATGCTGTTCAAATTTTGTGTGCTATGAGTCAAGTGTGCCTGAATGAGTATAAAGCCAAATAATGTCGGGATTTTGAAAGTGTTATTTAAGTAGCTGTTTTAATTAAAATAATTTAACATCAAGTTATTTCAGCATATCATTTATTTTAAATAAATATAAAACATCAAATAAAATAAATTTGATTTCATATTTTTTTATAGATGAGCATAATCATTATATACTAATATTCCATTTTATGTGTGCGTGATGTTTTGCTGTGTGCACATGCAGATGCACACAGCTTAGAAGGAACAGGTTTGGGGATTCTTCCTGTTTCTCCTCAGCAAATCTCTTCTGTTTCCAGGGCCAATCTGCTCCCTCGGCGGCTTGGTTCCTCACCTTGGTTGTCTGGCTCATGTCTCTCTGGATTGATTTATTCATGGATCCTAGACCTTCCCAGAGTTGACGTCTTCCTCAGTGGTTAAGGGAACTGGTCTGCTTCCCCAAGTAGCCCCCAGTTCAAGTTCCACCACTGACTGATCTTGACATCCATCAGTAGCTGCCATCAATTTCCTTCTGTTAGCCCATCAGTGGCCATCAGGATTGGCACAGGGGAGGCAATCAAGGCAATTCCCTGGGCTGCCAACACCACAAGGGGCATCTCAGGACTGAAGGAAGAGCAGAAGAAAGGTGAGCATTTGCTTCAGATGCTGTCTTCAGGTCCTGGTGATGGTTGGAAGCAGTCAAAGAAAAAAATAAGAGCAGGATTTGTGAGCTAGCATGTGCTCACAGACTCTTCTCCCACATGGATTTCCTTTGATGGCCACAGGGCTTGTCAGAAAATGCTAGCTCACAAATCCTATTCTGATTCTTTCTTTGCCTGCTTTCAGCTACTCCCACCACCAGAACCTAAAGACACACACTAGACCCAGAAACAGATGGATGAGGTCAGGGGAAGGACAAGGAGGAATGCTGGGGAAGAGGGGGGCAATTAAAATGGGAAGATCGCTGAGAACGAGGACAGAAAAATATCAGAGGGTGTTACATGTTGATGTGCCCTGACTCTCTCTCCCCTTCCCCTTGCTCCCTGACTCAGGAGAGGATGAAGACGACCAGGGATCATGATAGTAGGAAAAGGGAAAGGACCTGGGTTAGATGGTGACTCAGGGAGGAGCCTTTGGGGACAGAAGGAGGAGGAAGGATGGCTGGAGTGAAAGGGAGAGGTAGGTAGAGAGGGGAGAGGAGCTGGGATCAAGGAAAGGTCAGAGAGAGGACCTGAGGTCAAGGAGGAAGAGGACCTGGGATCAAGGGGAGCAGGAAGAAGGGAAGAAGACCAGAGATCCAAAGAATTGGGGACTACTCCTTAGTTTCTGCCTGAACCTAAACGTGTCAAACACCAGCTCTGGAGGCCATCATCAGCTTCTCCATACACTCCTACCAATGGCCCTTGCACTTCTCAGGTGAGAGAATAATTATTCTTTGACCCGTTGGAATCCATAAATAGTCAGCTAGTCCCTGCTACTTGCAGCAACGATTTTTATAATGAGGACACATATCTCCTGAGAGCATTCATCAAAACCGTAATGGGTGGAGTGGCTGGATGTAATGGGCAGATCCCTGGTAGTATGTTGTGTGGGGAAACAGATAACACTGACACAGGAGATCATAAAGCAGGAGCATAGTACAAAAAGGTTCTGGTAAAAATATAAAGAAAACACTATTGCTAGGAACACACATGCACAGAACAGCAGAGAGAGAGATCGTATAAAAGATTAAAAAAAAACAGAACTAGTATTTACAAGTTAGTTCCACATCTGCAGAAGTCCCTGAGTAGGCACCAGTGGCAGTCCGGTGTTATGCCTCTTGGAAGCTCAGCGTCGGGGTCAGATATATCACTGAGCAATTTCTTCCCTCTGTACCGAGGAATTTAAGGCAGGGGACGAGAATATAGAGTGTGCAGAACACAGATATGTGTGGCTCAAATTTCGTTGGTAACAAGCAAGGGGTAACAGTGTTACACCATTTACCAAAATATTGTTTTCCCGAATACAACAAAAAAGTGGTGTTTACAATTTTAAATATTTTATTACAATATGCAACACAAAACATAACATAAAACTAGGACCTAGTTTTGACGACGCCACTCGTCTTCTTCAGGGGACAACCAATTAAAACCACAACCACACTTACACTTTTCATATATATGTAACATACAATTTACACAATATTTGATGCTATTCTCCACACGCATAAGCCACTCTGAATAATGGACAACACATGCATGTTTTCTCCATCACATGGCCAAAAGGTCACCATCTTGGATTACTTGCTCAAAATGTAATCACCGCCGACTTCAAACGTGATCCATTCATCACATGCTGACGCACGCGTGTTGGTTTCAACGCGGTGTACGGCCTGCCTTCTATATTCACGAAGATGTCACCTCAACAATCTGTCCGACATAACTGGCTACCAAAACTTTTTCTCGTCGGCACAACTTCAGCGGGCGCACGCGTAAGTGCATCAGCTCTGGTGACATCTTCGTTGTGTTTTGTGTTGCATATTGTAATAAAATATTTAAAATTGTAAACATCGTCAAATTTTGTTGGTTAGTCTATCAGTCAGAGCTCAGGGTTTCTCCTTCCTGTGTTCCTACACGTACATCTAAGTATCTTCCGATCCACTGTCCCTAATGACAACACAAACAATAATAATTTTCAGTGAGTACTAACCTGGGCCACATACTAAATGGCTAATTGGCTATTTAAAGGCTCTGTTTCCATGTGGCAAATATAAGAAATGCCATGCTGGGTCAAACCAAGGTCCTTTGAGTCCTGGTTCTTGTTTCCCCAAAGTGGCCAATCCAGGTCACGCCACTGAGCCATTCAGCTATCCAGGATGTTCAAAAACATAATTTTTCCTCAGTTGTTTATTAGTTAATATATTGTGCTACCAAAGGGAGAGGCAGACCTCTAATGATCTGTTAGTGGCATTCATGTCTTTAACCAGGTCAAGATGTGCGGTAGAAGGTTTAAAAATCAAGGGTAGTAGGGTCCTTCGTTTTCCATTTAAACCGATTTTTCATCCATAAATTCCCAGATTTTTCCAAAAGTGACAATTTAATTCAGACAGATTTTCACCCTTTTTGGCTAATTCAAGAGCAGCTCCAGATGCAGCCATCTTAAGGCTTCCCATAACCGCCGCAAACCAGTGCGGGCCGGAGCACCTGCAGTGTTTCAAGTCTACACCCCATCCCCCCACCAGTGAGACCGCTCATCTCCACTGCCCGCTGATCTGGTGTTTCAAGCCCCACCTCACCCCAAGCAGTCCCGAGTGCTTAACTGTTTGCTTCCACCAAAGCAGGGCCACACCTACCAGAAGTGCTTCCCGGCAGTCTCCCTGGACCCCCCAGAAAAGCAGAAGTGCAGTGCTACAGAGCGTGGGAACCAGAGGAGAAGCTTGGAGCCACCACTGGTCAGGAAGGCAAAGGAGATTCCCGATGGGGGTGTGGAGGGGCAGAAGGAACATGCTAGGCAAGGGATGGGGGGTAGAGACGCTGAGTGGGTGGGTGGGAGAATATACTTAATGTTGTTTTATTGTCCTGGCTGCAGTCCGCCAAAATAAATTCCGAGATTTGCCCGGAAAAATAACGAGTCACATTTTTTTCCCCACAGATTTTCTCCTGTTTTTGTTCTTGTCAGAATAAACCCTGAAAATATTCCCGGGAAAAATTTTAAAAAACTAAAAACCGGAAATGAAGGCCCCTAAGTGTAGAAAACAGAGAGCTTTAAACAGGTGTGTTTCTGTCACATTCCCAAACCTAGTTGGCAGTTTTCATAGTCCCTCCGGAGCTTGAGGTCTCACGGGTCCGCTGAAGATGTGGCTGGCACGCACGATGCGGGTACAAAATTACTCACGGATTTCACAACCTTTGCATGGGAGCAGATAGAAAATACGCATGGGAAATGCTTTCCCACCCCCCCCCCCCTTGACCTAACTCTGCCTACTTTTACTTTTCACAGCGCACGCACATTTACCTGCGTATGAGGGATAATAAAACTATGCTTGCTCCTGGGGGAATTCTGCACACAAAAAACTTAAAATTCTGCAAACTTTTTATTGGTCAAAATAACACAATTTACATGACAGTCTAAGTAATTACACTTTAAATTAATACAGAAAAAAATTATTACTTGGAGATGCAGAATTTCCCTAGAAAATTCACTGTAAACGGGTCCCTTCCACTCACTCTCCCTACTCCCCTGGTCACTTTGCCCTCTCTGGCCCCAACTCCTCCACCTGCCAGTATCTCTCCCCTCCACCTCTAGGCTCAACCCCTTCCACTCTATCGCCAGTCCCAGAGTTTGACTCCGTTCTCAGTACTGCCCCTCTCACAGGCTCCCTCAGTCCCTCCCTTTCTCACACACACATGCTCCCTCTCTCTAGTGCACATACACACACCCTCATACAGGCTCCCTCACTCTCTTGCACACACATACATCCCCTCATATAGGGCCCTCTCTCTCTTGCATACACATCCACACAAGCTCCCTTTCTCTCTCACACACACATCCTCACACAGGCTACCTATGTCTCTCTCGCACGCAGCCCTTCACACAGGCTCACTCTCACACATACATAAGCCCTTCACACAGGCCATCACCCTCACAGACACAGGATCCCTTTCTCATACACATGAGCTCCCAATCTCACACAATTACACACTCCTTCACAATCTCCTCATATAGGCTCCCTCTCTCTAGCACCCACACTCAAACACCCCCCTGTTCTCTCTCACACACCCCCGTGCTTATCCTCCCTGGTCTCACTCACACTCCGCTGCTCACTCCCCTGCTCTCTGTCTCTCACCCCCTCCCCCCTCCTCATCTCTCATCCTCCCCTCCCCCCTCCTCTCACCCTTCTCTTCTCTCATACGCCCCTCCCCTCCCCCCTTTCACACTCCCTCCCTCTCCTGCCTCTCACAACCGCCTCCCTCTCCCCACCACACACACCTCTCTACATACATTCATGCTCACCAGGGCATTCATCTATGCCGTGAATGGAGTGCGTCCCGAGGCACGCGGGGGCCTTCACGTTCGCCACAAATGGCGCACGCACTTCGTTTGCGGCACGCCGGGGCCTTCATCTTTGCTATGACCGGCGCGCCAGGGGTCTTCATCTTCGCCGCGAACAGCGTGCTCCAATTGCGGCACGCCAGGGGTCTCCTCTGCCATTTTCTGCACAGAATTTGGTAATTCTGCGCGAATTCTGCGCTCCGCAGTAGCGCAGAATTCCCCCAAGACTATATGCTATCTTTTGATTATTGGTCCCCTGGTATGCAGTCTGCATTCAAATGGATAAACTCTTTAGGGTGGGTTTGGAAGAGTGTTCCTGCCTCATAGAATTCTCTTTGCCATTTCAGAGGCCGAGCATGTGCAGAGATCTAATTATCGATCAATAGAAACGGAGTTTACTGGAATAACTAAAACACTAGGGAATAATGAATATTTTATACATGCTTTCGGCAAACTGCCATGTTTTTTGGTTCTTTGCCCTAGAGAGAATGACTACAGTGTACAAGCTTTTGATGATACTAAATAAGTATCAGTTGTATGCAGTCATTCAAGAATCTGATTTAAAAAAAAAAAAAGTGCCAATTGTCATGGTAGGGAAAAGAAAAACCTGCAAGAAATGGAACAAGAGAAGCTAGAGATACAAGGTCACCAATATTTATGTAACCTAATACAGAAATACTAAATTCCAAAGAGTGAATGAGCCAATGGTCAGCCTATCATTCAGAAGCCAAAAACTGGCACAAATCAAGAAGCTTCTGAAATAAGTGTTTTTACAATGCTGATAAGGTTGCAAAAAGAAAAGTAAAAAAATTATCTTTAAACTTAATTCTGCACTTAGCTGGGTTTCTCAATATGACGTCATCTCTCCAGAGATACCACATTTTGTTTTAAGGCCAAAAACGTTCTCCTTTGTTCCTGGCCCAAGGAACATCTGGTTAAACCTGATCTTAAGGCCTAAATCGTGGAATCTTGTTTCTGATGAAATAATTTCAGTATTGAGGTAGCTAACAAAATGCATTTCTCCTACTACAAATTAATGTTAAATGGTCTGCCTGAAGGAACCTCAACTGAGGGCCAAGATTTTACCGGCAAAAAATAAGCTCTGGATAATGGTGAAAGAAACACTCTTGTCATATATTTTTGGAATAAGTATATTCCCATCAATCAAAACACACCAGCCCAGAAAAATAGAAATCCGGGGACTTCAAAGGTTTTATCCCCAATACCACAAATCCAAAGTCACCCAGTTTTTTGGTGATATAAACCGTACTCACAGTTGGTCCTACATAAAAACTTCCTTGCACGTAAAATTTTTAATGAAAATTTAAATAAGCAAAAAAAGTATATACCTGGGTGACTTTGGATTTGTGGTATTGGTGATAAGTATATTCATAACATAATTTGCCCTTTAGGAAAGTTCACTGCTCTAGAGTTGTCTTGACCTGACTAACTGAGGGTCTAACGAGTCAATCAATGTTTTGGGCCTTATTGGCAACTTTAAAAAAAAAAAAAAAAAAAGAGTAATGAATCAACTGGAAGGGTGTCCAAATTTTTGCCAATGCCATATTCACTGTTTTTATTACTTTTCATCTCTTAAGTTCAGCAAACAAATAGTCATTTTGCATTCAAAATTGCAGGAAGATGTGGTGTTTAACCTTGTATCAGGTAGAGGTTGTGCCAGTTTCTGTTCACTTAGAGATTCATGCAAACATGCTGTTTGAGCAGGTGTGCCTAAACTTTTGCACGTAACTGTACACTCACAAGAACTTAAACTACTGAGAGACTGCTGCACACACAGCGCCCTGGCTCCTGGAGGTGTACCCTCGCCGACATTCAGAAAATCCATACCAGGGTTGGGTGAGACTTCAACAGGGATTGAGTGTGACCCTCTACCTTCCTTGCCAGCGCTAGAAGAGGAGCTATATATTTGGCTGCAGTTTATTATTCATCAGTTGCAGCTTATGGATGACAAAATCCTCTCCAGTCATCCTAAAGCACATCTCCTATGAAGTCTACAGGTAGTTCTGAAGATCCTTTAAACGTTCTTACCTTTAGAATAGTGATTATCAGGTCTATACTGTAAAGTGCGGTTGGAGATTCGCCGTCTGCAACTCGCTGTGGGCGCACAGTTGGGACGCGTAAAGCGATCCTGCGATACAGTCTCCAGTTTCACGCGTCCTTAGCGCTTCTTGAAACCGACGGATAACCCTTTCCGCACGCAGCCTGTATATGATATGTAAATGAACGAATTAGCTATTTAGTGAAGGAAATAGCTATTCCCTCCGATACTGTGACGCGCGCTCCGATTATCTCCTTTGTAACCCGCTATTTTGCCGCGTCCTTAGCCTGTTAGTTTACCGCCTACCCTCTACCTGGTGTTAGTCCTGCACCATGGACGACCTCCATATATACTAACCCGCTTTCAAACTGCATTCAGCCCTTCTTTTTGCATGAACGATGCTGCACGGAACTCCGATTGCATTAGTTATTTGCTTTAAAAAATTATTTCATCCCGCATGTTCCATATGGGAGCTGACAGCGGCTTACAAAACAAATTACAGTTCTCATAAAATGCTAAAGTTGTTTTATATATATATATATATATATATATATATATATATATATATATATATATATATATATAAAAATACCTAGATGTCACTTTCCGAATCCCCCATCTCCACACGGGCGGGTGGGTGCCCGTTCATCCAGGCGGCGGCGGGAGGCGGCAGTGGGTGGGCGCGCGTTTATCCAGGCGGCGGCAGGAGGCGGCGGTGGGTGGGGGGGGGGGGCGGCGGAGGGGCGTGTGGTACGCGAGTCAGGGCGGCGCGAGGGCGGCGGGCGGTGGGGCGCCCGTTTATCCAGGCGGCGGCGGGAGGCGGCGGTGGGTGGGCGCGCGTTTATCCAGGCGGCGGCGGGCGGGTGGGCGCGTGTTTATCTGGGAGGCGGCGGGTGGGTGGGCGTCCATTCATCCAGGCGGCGGGAGCCGGCAGCGAAAGCGGCCTCCAGCAGCCCCCGCCGGCAGTGAATGAATGCACGCCTGTTTACGCCCGTGCAATTTCGGCGCTCAAGGCAGTCACATGCCATGACGTCAAGCGTCGTGACGTCACGCCTTGAGCGCCGAAATTGCACGGGCGTAAACAGGCGTGCATTCATTCACTGCCGGTGGGGGCTGCTGGAGGCCGCTTTCGCCGCCGGCTCCCTCCGCCTGGATGAACGGACGCCCACCCCGCCCACCGCCTCCCGGATAAACGCGCGCCCACCCGCCCGCCGCCTCCCGCCGCCGCCTGGATAAACGTGCGCCCTCCCGCCGCCGCCTGGATGAACGGGCGCCCACCCACCCGCCGGCTCCCGCCGCTGCCTGGATAAACGCGCGTGGAGATGGGGGATTCGGAAAGTGACATCTAGGTATTTATATATATATATATATATATATATATATAACAACTTTTGTTTTAGTTTTGATGGTTTCCCCCCTCCCGCCTTGCTTCGGGAGGGGGGAAACCATCCACTTCCTGGTACCTGTCATTTCAAATGTCAGTTGAAATGACAGGTACCAGCGCACCCAGGATACTGTATAGGCGCTGTATTAAGCTGTATCGACCTGTGTGCAGACCCCTGTATTATAAGTATCCCCACCTCTCAGGTCGATACAGTAATGCCGCGTTAGAAAGAGTGCGGCAGTGCCGGGCGCACCCTCGTTCCCCGCACGCACAGTTCTATTCACATACCGTTCGATACTCTATTTAAATTGCATGCAAATGCAAGCCGCGTCTGCAAAGCGTTAGGCCCGCGCAACCCATTTTACTGTATAGGCGCTTAATACAGCGCCTATACAGTATCCTGGGTGCGCTGGTACCTGTCATTTCAACTGACATTTGAAATGACAGGTACCAGGAAGTGGATGGTTTCCCCCCTCCCGAAGCAAGGCGGGAGGGGGGAAACCATCAAAACTAAAACAACCAAAACTAAAACTATATATAGTATATATATATATATATATATATATATATATATACCTAGATGTCACTTTCCGAATCCCCCATCTCCACGCGCGTTTATCCAGGCAGCGGCGGGAGCCGGCGGGTGGGTAGGCGCCCGTTCATCCAGGCGGCGGCGGGCGGGTGGGCGCGCGTTCATCCAGGCGGCGGCGGGCGGGTGGGCATCCGTTCATCCAGGCAGAGGGAGCCGGACGTGAAAGCGGCCTCCAGCAGCCCCCACCGGCAGTGAATGAATGCACGCCTGTTTACGCCCGTGCAATTTCGGTGCTCAAGGCATGCGTGACGTCACGGCGTACGTTCATACGCTTTTGCTGACTTGGGGGCCCGTCAATTTGGGCGCTGAAGCCAGTGAAGCGTATGAACGTACGCCGTGACGTCACGCACGCCCGTTCATGTGCTTTCGCTGCCTGAGCGCCCGTGCACTACGGGCGTGCGTTCGTCCATCTTCGCCGGCGGGGGCCGCTGGAAGCCGCTTTCGCCGCCTGCTGCCCCCAGGAGGCAGGGGAGCCGCGGTGCGCGCCTCCGGAGGAGGGCAGAGAGGGCTGAAAGAAAGACAAAGTAAGTTTACTTTGATTACACTTATTCACAATACTTTACATGTCAAGTCGCTTTTCGCCCTGCGCCTTGCTTCGGGAGGAGGGGATTTTAGGTTTTTAGGTTTTCTTTTGGTTAAAGTTGGGATCCACGTCCTGGTACCGGTCATTTGAAATGACATTTCAAATGACCGGTACCAGCGCACCCAGGTTACTGTATAGGTGCTGTATAGCGCTCTATACAGTAAAATGGATTGCGCTTCATGGACGCACGTTGGACGCACGTTGGATGCGGCTTGCATTTGCATGCCATTTAAACACAGTATCAAGCAGTATGTTATCTCAACTGTGCGTGCGGCAAACGCGGGGGCGCCCGGCCCTAACGCACCTCTTTCTACCGCACCTTACTGTATCGGCCCGTCAGTTCTTAAATTTCTGATCAAAATTAAACCTTGTACAATTTGAAAATGCATAAATAAAAAAATTACAAAAAATATTACTGCTAAAGGTTTTATTCCAACCCTGTGTGCTAGCATGGCAGTGCCTCAGAAAACTTTGGGGCTTCCATGGGACCAGTTCCCTACTGCTCCCATTGGTTGGAAATAAATATTTCCCTCCAGGTATAGAGTATGGTGTTATTTTTCAACATTGGGAATAAAGCATATTATGCATTTGTACAAGGTGGACACTTTTCTGCACTTTGTCAACTTTACCAAATTCTTACCATACAGTTTTTTTGCCTTTCTCCAAACCCGGCTGTTATAATTTTGTAAGAATGTGAACCCTGGGCCGAGTTGAGAGATGTCTCCGCCCACAGGGAGGAGCCCTGTGAGCCTCACCATCAGTAGGCGTGCTCTCAGTGGTATCAGACACAGCTGTGGAACAGAGTCTTTATTAATAAAGAAGAAAAGCACAGCCCGCGGAGCGAGAGGTGCAGAAGTACAGTTCAGGGTTGAGTTCTCCAAGTATATGTCTGAGTCCTCAGTCCGAGTCCTCCAAGTATACTGACTCTTGTCCATGTCTCCCAAGTATACTGAGTCGTCGGAGTCTTCAAGTCTTTGTCTGAGTCTTCAGTCCGGTTCCTCCAAGTATACTGACTCTTGTCCGTGTCTTCTACTTTCTTGTCATCCAGTTCCTACCCTCTGCCTCTGTCTGGCCTCATGCACTCGTCGTTCCCTAGCGGCGGGTCCGGAAGGGCTATCAAGTGGCTGGAGGGCTACTCCCGAGACCAGCATTGTGTTGCTAGGTCTCACTGGTGCATGTAGGTCCAGCGGAGGGCTGAGCCTGCCTTGTTCCAGTTACTGTTGTTCCTTTCCTGGTCCCGTCCTGCCTTGTTTCTGCTCCACCCTTGCCTGTACTCGCTCACCTCCCTTGGGGTGTGTCTTGGGGCTCCTCCCTGAACCACCCCATGGCCCAAGGGCTCACTTTCTCCCAGGAGCAAGCAACCACGCCTCTGCGTCCCTCAGCAGGACTCGTAGGGCGTGTTCACAACAGAATTTGAAGATCATGAGCTCGGTGAGCATGTGCCTGTGACGGGCTCAACTTCCTGGACAATTTTTTTTTCTAGTCTAGCTTTCCCAAAATTTTTTTCTTCAAGTTTCCTGGACTTCTGATCCCTGTTCCTAGTCAAGAATTTTTTATGTTGTTACTTGCTTGTCTCTTTTCAGTATGTCTGGATTTCCACGACCCGCAGGAGGCACCTGCATCCAGATCTTCTCCAAGTTCAGTCTGGTCCTGGAACCGTCTCGACCTGTAGGAGGTGCCTGCCATTGTTTCAAGGACCATCTCTGTTCATCCCACTGAGATGTTTACTCTTCTTCCTGGGTTTCATATGACCTGCAGGAGGCGCCTGCGCCCAGGTTTTCACATACAGTACCAAGTCTGACTTCTTCATCAAGTACCTCCAAGCTCAGAGAGTATACTCCACAGCAACTCCAGGTCCTTGGGTTTGAACGACCTGCAGGAGGCACCTGTACTAGGATTCATGGGTTTCGTGGCATGAAGTTAGAAGCATTGAGCTTGGAGAATGTCGTGGTCACTGCTGCATCCAAGCGGAGGCTCAGGTTATTGATAGCTGCTGCTAGTGCTTCCAAGGTTTTTTGTTGCTCGATGATCTTTTGCACCAGGTCATGAATGGCCTGTATAGCTGAGACCTCTGCCAGGTCCATGGACTTGGCAATCTGTTAGGATTTGTGGGTTTCGTGGACCCTGATCTGATGCTGAGCTCCCTCAAGCCAGGGAAGCCACTTCTCGAAGGCCAGCTTGATAGCCAGTAACTCTTTATCTCCAATGGTGTAGTTACGCTCCGCTGGGGAGAAACGTCGGGAGAAAAAGGAGCAAGGATGCAGGGAATGAGAGGTGGAGTACTGGCTAAGGACCACCCCTACTCCCACGTCAGAGGCGTCCACCTCAACTATGAATGGCCGTCTGGGATCTGGATGGCGGAGACACGGCTCTTGGAGAAAGGTGGACTTGAGTTCTTGAAAGGTGGTCATGGCTTAGGGAGACCAGTGAGAAGGGTTGGCCCTCATGTGGGTCATGGCCATAAGGGGTGCAGTCAGAGTGGAGTAATGATGGATGAAAGAGTGGTAATAATTGGCAAAGCCAAGGAATCTCTAAGGAACGAAGGCCCATAGGCTGTGGCCAATCTCTGATGCTTTTCAATTTTTGACGATCCATCCTGAACCCCTGACTGAAGACTATGTAGCCAAGGAAGGGGACGGTTTCCTGCTCGAAAGAACATTTTCGAGTTTGGCATAGAGTTTGTTGTCTCGAAGGCGCTGGAGATGCGAGAGACGTCTAGACGGTGGCTCTGAAGGTCCTTAGAGAACACCAGAATGTTGTCAAGATGTACCACAACATATTGATATAATATATCCCTGAAGACCTCATTCATTAAATTTTGGAACACAGCTGGGGCATTGCAAAGGCCAAACGGCATTACAAGGTATTCAAAGTGGCTGTCTCAGGTGTTAAAAGCTGTTTTCCATTCATCTCCTTTGCAGATACGAACCAAATTTTAATCTCCCCTGAAGTCCAATTTGGAGAAAATCTTTGCTCCCTGGAGCCGGTCAAAAAGTTCAGAGGATAGTGGTCTTTCATGGTGATCTCATTCAAATCCCGGTAATCAATGCAAGGGCAGAATGATCCATCATTTTTCCCTACAAAGAAAAAACCCACACCAGCAGGAGATATGGAGGGTCAAATAAACTCCTTGGCCAGATTCTCGCGGATGTATTCCGACATGGCCTGAGTTTCCATGATTGATAGAGGGTACATCCTTCCTTGATGAGGCTCGGAGTTGAGTAGAAGGTTAATAGCACAATCATACGCTCGAGATGGAGGGAGAATGTCCGCAGCCTTCTTAGAGAACACATCTGCGTAGGAAGAGTATTGAGAAGGGAGGCCAGGAGGTAAAATCGAAGTACTCAGGCAGGGTAGAGGCGATACGGGCTCCAGAAGGATGCAGAAGGATCCCCAGCGAGAAAGCTGTAAGCAACATACTCCCCAATCAAATTGGGGAGTATGTTGCTGTAGCCAAAGTAGGCCTAAACCACTGGATGGATGGCCTTGTCCAACATGTGGAATGAGATGGACTCCAAATGCAGGGAACCAGTGCAGAGAAGAATCGGAGCGGTGGTGTGAGTCACTTGACCAGGCAATGGTTCTCAATGAATGGATGAAAGAAGTAGAGGAACTGTGGAGCGGATGGTGGGAATCCAGAGGTGCTCCGTCAGTTGTCTTAGGATAAAATTTTCATCAGCACCAGTGTCCACAAGAGCCAGGGTGTGGAGCTCTTGGTTATCCAGCTTGATGGATACGGGCAAAGTCAATGGAGGAGAAGGTGAAGTCAGACCTAGGAGCAGTCCTCCTGCTGGACCTAGGCCTGGGAGTTTTCCGGATGGACAGGGCATGTGGCTAAGGCATGACAGGACTTGCCACAGTATAATCAGAGATCTGATTGCTGAAGGCATCGTCGCTCATGGGGCGAAAGCTTGCTTCGGCCCATTTACATGGGTTCTTCCTCAGGCTTGTTTTGGACAGCATCTAACCTGGGAGAGGAAGAGCGGTGATAATGAGATGATCTGGGTGTAGATCCTCTGGTGGACCGGGTCTCCCGTGAACGTTCCTGGAGGCTTCGGTCAATTTGCCCGGCTAGGTCGATTAAAGAGTCCAAGGAAGCGGACAACTCTCGGGGCTGCCAGCTCATCTTTAATTCGAGAGCTCAGTCCTTCGAGAAAAATGGAGCGGAGACAATCAAGATCCCAATGGAGTTCAGATGCCAGTGTCCGGAATTCTATGACGTAATCCGCCAAGGGCTTGGTGCCCTGACGGAGATGAAGACGCATGGATTCCGATGCGGATTTTCTACCTGGATCATCAAAGACGGAATGAAATAAGGCAAGGAACCCGGGCAAATCTCGTAAAACCGGGTCAGCATGTTCCCATAGTGGGGAGGCCCAGGCCAGGGCCTTATCATCCAGGAGAGAGAGGATGTAAGTGGTCTTGGTAATCACATCTGGAAAATAAGCTGGTTGCAGGCAAAAGTGCATGTTACATTGGTTCAGGAACCCTCTGCACATCAGGGGATTCCCAGAGAACTGTGGGGGTGCCGGCAAAGGAACGGTCAGTCGAAGGACCGGCATGGAGGGAGAAGCTTTGAGCTTGGAGGACGTCGTGGTCGCTGCGGCATCAAGCGGAGGCTCAGGTTATCGATAGCTGCTGCTAGTGCTTCCAAGGTTTTTTGTTGCTTGATGATATTTTGCGCCAGGCCATGAATGGCCTGTATAGCTGAGACTTCTGCCGGGTCCATGGACTTGGCAGTCTGCTAGGATTCGTGGGTTTCGTGGACCCTTGGCCCGAGGTGGAGGTTGATGCTACCTGAGAGGGATGGGCCCCACAGGTCCTCACTGTCGGGAGGCGAGGTCAGCTGCATCAGGGACACGACTATATTTCAGAGAAGTGAGAATGTCCTATGTCACTGCCATGTGATCGCAGGTACCTGCGCTGAGATATACTGTGAGGTACCCTGAGGAGTGGGACAGAGAGGCACAGTCCAAGGGAGTCACAGTACTAGGCAAGGCTGATGGTATGATGTACCAGGAAGGGAAGCTCCCGGGCAGAGGTGCGTTGGGCAGGCCCCGGGGAGCGCAGAGACAGGATCTCTGAAGGAGTAATGCAGAGACTGTCCCAAGGGGTGGAACAGCACAGCAATAGAGTCTCTGGTGATGACGCTGGGGCTGCCCCGAGGAGCGGGGAAGCGCAGAGTCAAGTCTCTGAAGTAATGGCGTAGGCTACCCCAAGGAGCAGGGAGCGTAAAGCAAAGCCACTAGTGTAATGACGTGGAGACTGCCCCAAGGAGCGGGGAAATATAGAATCAAAGTCTCTGATGAAGTGACATAGAGGCTGCCCCGAGGAGCGGGGTAGAGTAGTGTCAAAGTCTCCAGTGTAGAAAGGTAGAGGCTGCCCCGAGGAGCGGGGAAGTGTAGAGATGGGACCTCTGGAAGGCAATGCTGAGGCAACCCCGAGGAGTGGAGAAGCGAATCGGCAGGATCTCTGGTGAGGAGTGCAGGGGCTACCCTGAGATGCGGGGAAGCCTGGAGACCAGGTCTCCCGAAGGAAGCAGGCCACCAAGGAGTGGGTACCTAAGCCAGAGTCCAGAATAGCCGGTAGATATCCAAGGCAAGAACCACGGGTCTGGAGACACAGGAACAAGCACCAGTGAGGCGAAGGAACTCATTGCCAAATCAGTTTGCATAGGCCAGAGAAGGTGCTTAAATATCCCAAGGTGATGATGTCATCAGACGGGGACAGCCCAGAGATTCCCGCCAATGGTCCTTTAAATAGAGAAGGGATGGCACGCACCTAGGGAGGCCCGGATTTGAAGCGTGGGCCGGCAGCATCCTAGCCGCCATGCGGAGCAAGGAGGGCCAGGAACAGTGCGGCGACAATGGCTGGCCAGAGCCGCGAGTTCCCCTGAAGTGGAGGGCCAGGCATGGCAGGAAGTAAGTTAGGTTGACTGTGGGCGGCCACAGGCGACGGTCATAACAGCCTGCACCCTAGGCCTGGTTCCATCTCACTTTTTCCAACTTACTCTCTCCCTGGGTAGTTATAATTCTAGCCCTGGTCTCTCCAGTTCTTCTGAGTTGTCACCTTGGAGTCTTTCTTCTCCTTGATCTCAACGTGGCTAGTCGCCTTGAATCTTCAGCAATGATCCTGTGCTTGCGCCGTACAAGCAGGAATTCCAACCTTTATCACCGTTGCAAGTAACCAAGACGGCATCTTGTGGTTCCTTTTTATACCAACAGGGCGAGCTGTCTTGAATTCAAAGTTCGTCGTCATCCTCCAGCATCCTTCACACAGCGTTTTGAGCTGGTTGAATCAGTATTGGGAGTTCCTGAATTCGTTGTTCATCCGCTCATCTGATGTTCATTCGCTGCCAGGCAAAAAAGACTGTAATTGCCACCTTTAGCTTGCCTAGTAAGCCTGCAAAGCTTCTTGCTATAAATTCTCCTGGAAGAACCCTGTCCTCCTTGAAACTACATGCAAGATTCAACTTTGCTACCCAGAGATCCATTTTTGGAAGAGATTGGCTCTTCAAAGATTACTGAAAGATCTTGCTAGCCTCTCAATCATCTTCCACCGGTAAAGTCACCTCTCTTGGAGGTTTGTCATCAGTTGCATTCCAACCATCTTTCGCAGTGGAAAAGCTTTCTTTACCCACCTGCTGGAATCCTTTGTTATCCTTGAGCCTCACCATCTACCTTCAGCAGCTCATCTGATTCAAACTTGAGAGATACTCGTCTCTTAGATGGAATGAAAACTGACCTCATCCCTGTTTTCAGATTGAATGTCAACCTCATATCAGTTCAAAATGTTCCACAGCCTTGTGTTTTAGCATCTTTCATCTAACTTATGGAGTCTTTTATCTAAGAAAAACAAGTGCAAGGCTGAGACTAGATTGTTAGTAATTACAAAACTGCTTATGATCAAAAACCCAGGAGTACAAGAATAATTACTTTGTATGTAACATGTCAAAAAGTGTTTCACTGAGAGTAAATGTCTATGAGCACCCACATCAATCCCCTTTCCATCTAGGATTAAGTTCTTCACTTTTGGGTGATAAGAAATATAAAAAATTATCTGCTGTCTTTTAATTTAGAATTCTGATTAGTTCCCTTAGAAAAAGGAGCCAGGAACTGGTCAATTGTTATGTTCATTGTATTAATGTAAATGTTTGTGGGAAGCGGATGGGCTTCTAGAACTTAACCTTTTCTGAGGGCTACTAGTGGTCAGAGCAAATACAAGGTAGTAATCATATTTTAGCTGAGTAAATCCAAATTAGACTTTTCTTACTCATTACCATGCCACCACTCACTGTCATTACACTCACACATACCATAAAAGAGGAACTAGGTAGGAGTCTCTACACATTTTTCTTAATAAGTTTATTTGCTGTTCTCCATATTCGCAACGTATGTGAAAATATTGGGTTATTTCTACCATGCCTACTGTATAATGGCAACTGGGGTGACATTGTAAGTAATGATGATAATTCTATTTCCTCCATTTGTGAACGTTCCATGGTAAAGTTATTTTTTAAAAGATTTATCTGAGGGGATGTCCCGGAGCTCTTTCCCCCGACACCTGGTCAGCCTTGCGCCATAACTAGAAGTCCAATCTCTTGATTCTGTATTTCAACTTCTAAGCACACAGCCTTGTTGAGGTCGGTGGAATAATGCCCACAAACACAAGACAGATTTTACACCTCTAGTGCTAGCTGCTCCTTGAGTGATCTATGGAGAGATGCTAATGTAATCCAGCCCGAATCTGTCTTCGGGTTACCCTAAGATCAGGCATGGTGCCACATGCATATAGTTTTAATGCAGGAGATGCATCTTCCTGATGAAGAGCATGTGGAACTGAAATCAGAATGGGTGGACCAATGCGTTTACTTGTCCTACACCAGAAAGCAAAGGGGGAGTGACTATCTTAATACATAAATCTCTTCCTTTCCAGATAGGAAAACAATTTCAGGTTGGAGGGGGTAGGTTCATTGCTATACTGACTATGTTATATAACCAAGGAATAGCAATGTGTATTGTGTATGCCCCTAATGTTTATTCCCATTACATTTTTACCCATTTGGTCTTAAAACTTTCACAGTATCCTGTCTGCAAACTGATAATGGAGGTTGATTTTAATATTGTATTAGACTGTTGATTGGATTGTAACCCACCAAAAGAAGCTAAGAAAGATGGTGCCACTCTAAGCGTTAACTATTTATACAGAGAGTTGAGGCTGGTTGATGTGTGGCGCACCCTATATCCAGGTGAAGTAGATTTTACTTTCTGTTTCAACCCATCAACCTAATAAATGAAGCTTGACCAACGTGCCGCAAATGCTCAGTAGAGAGCAGCTCTACTGCGCATGTGCGGGCGAGCACGTCGGTCTCAGCGAGCGTCAGCTGAATATATCAATATGGCGGCGTCGAGCGGCGGTGGCGGCGACGAGGAGCGGGAGCGGCAGCAGCGGCAGCCAGTAGTGAGGGGAGGAGAGAGGGAGAGGGAGGGAGGGAGGAGAGAGTGAGAGGGAGAGAGTGAGGGAGGGACTGAGTGAGGGAGGGAGGAGAGAGTGAGAGGGAGGGACTGAGAGGGAGGGAGAGAGTGTGTGGGAGGGAGGGAGGGAGGAGTGGGTGAGTGTGTGGAAGGGAGGGAGGTAGGAGGTGGGAGAGATGGGGAAGAGTGAGGGGAGACTGGCGACTGCTGGGGAGGTTTGAGAGCGCGGGCTGTTGAGTAAGTGGACGGGTAAGACGTTGTGTAGCAGCGAAACAGGGAGTGGAGGAGGGCTGAGGGAGCGGGGCATGGTATTGAGACGAGGGTGGGGAGTGACTGAGGGGAAGGGAGGGTGAGAGTGAGGGGAAGGAGGCCAGTGGGAGACAGAGGGTGAGTAAGACTGAGTGGAGGAAAGGGGAGGAGTGAACGAGGGGAAGGGGTAGTGAGGAAGAAAAAGTGTAGAAGGGTGCTGAGTTCGAAAATGGACTGAAAAAAAATTTAATGTAGTGCTTAAACGGCTTGTATAAATCATATTCGACAACTGACTATATCTGAATCTCTGAATCTCTATTTTCAAATGTGTGATCCTCAAAATATGGGTTTATAGCCATCTCAGATCATGCCCCAGTCATAGCAGAAATGGACCTAAGTAGTGCACTCTATCAGCATTGGGATGGAAAATGAATCTCAGTTTGTATCATTAAGCATTTCAAAAATATCTGCAGAGAAAATGGACTGAATATAAAAACCAGCCTCAGATTTCATCCAGGCTTTTGCGGGAGGCAGGCAAGGTGGTAATGAGAGGCAATATAATAACCTGGGTTGCCAAGCAAAACAAAATTTATAATGCTGAAATATTGCAGCTCTCCAATGTGGTGAAAGATTTAAAAGCTTGACACAAAGTAGCTCTATCTGACATGACTAAACTGCAATTAGATCAAGCCAGGGCAGTGCTCAACCAGCTGTTACTTCAGAAAGCAAAGAAATAAATCATTGCTTTTTTTTTTTTTTTACTAATATCAACTGTATAAATATAGAAATCATACTAGTAAGTTATTAGCTAACATGGTAAAGGACAGGGCGGCCAAGACCTCATATATTATTGGGCATTATTTGAATGTAATCCACTTTGAAGCACTGAAAAGCAGTGAGGCGGTCAGCGGTGTGGTTACAGCCAAAGGAAAGCACACAGGAGCTCTGGCTGTGCTTAAAGTGCTCTTTATTTACAGTGATCTTAAAGACACACAAGTGGCAGCAGAACAGAACAGACTCCTTGAGCTCAGGGCAGTCTCTAAGCTTTAATTGCAAGCAGTTTGCCAACCTTACAGGTAAGCCCTCAGTCAGAGCCTTAGCCAGGTTATTTGACACCATAATGGCCAAGTTAAAAAAATGGAGCTCTAAACCTGAACATAACACGTGACCCCCACGAGCCAGGACCCTCTGTTATATGGGGCTTTCGTTTTCATTTTTATTTTGATCCAGTAGTTTCCTCCTGCCCCTCTGGGCCTCCAGATCAATCGGAACCAATACAAGGGGATCCTGGCGCCATAAGCCTACGTTCAGAAACTGAACTGGAAGGAAACCCCAAGAAGCCAGACTCTGCCTGCCATGCAACAGCAGAGAAAGAGAAACAGAAATGCATTTGTTGTGACCGTCGGTCGCAGACGGCTGCGACCGATTCAACTCACGTCACGTGCTGCCCTGCCCTCCTCTCCGGGCCTGCTCGCGGCTGGGGCTAGCCGCCACTGCCGCCGCATTCCTCCGGGTTCTCAGGGCTCCTCATGGCGGTCGGGACGCCGCCCCCACCCACGCCGACTCCGGGCCTTCCTAGGCGCGCGCGCACACGCGCCACCGGACCTCCCTTTGAAGGCTCAATGGCGGGAACCTCAGGGGCGTCCCCACCTGATGACATCACAAGGTTGGGATTCTTAAGCACCGCCTTCGCCCCTTGCTAGCTGACTTGGCAACGAGTTCCTTCGCTACTGGTACGTGCTCCTGTCTCCTCGGACCCGTGGTTCCTGTATCGGATCTACCTGCGACTCTGGCTCGGGTATCCGCTCCTCGGGGTCCTGCTTGCACTCCAGTTGGAGACCTCGTCTCCAGGCTTCCCCCGCTCCTCAGGCTAGCCCTGCGCTTTTTCCAAGTTCCTGTCTGCCGGCCTCCCTGCTCCTCGGGGTTGTCCCTCGGAACTGCCTTACTGCTTTGGAGACTCGACTCTGCGCTTCCTCATTCCTCAGAGCAGTGTCTACACCAGTGACTGTGCCTGCATTTCCTCGCTCCTTGAGGCAGTGCCTACGTTCTTCATCAGTGACTGCATCTGTGCTTCCTCGCTCCTCGGGGTAGGGCCTATGTTCTACACCAGTGACTGTGCCTGTGCTTCCTCGCTCCTCGGGGCAGTGCCTATGTTCTACACCAGTGACTGTGCCTGCATTTCCTCGCTCCTTGAGGCAGTGCCTACGTTCTACACCAGTGACTGCATCTGTGCTTCCTCGCTCCTCGGGGCAGTGCCTATGTTCTACACCAGTGACTGTACATTGCACCTCCCCGCTCCTCCGGGTAGTGTATCCGTTCCTCTACCAGAGGTTCCATCGTTCACAGCCCTGCTCCTCGGGTTGCTTATGTCACTACTTCAGAGATTCAATTCGGGCTTTCCCCATTCCTCAGGACAGCCTACGTCATCACACCAGAGCCTCCTTCGCTACGCAGCCCTGCCCCTCGGGACTGCCTCTGCTGCGTACCTCCAGATGTTCCTGTCTCGCACTTCCTCGGGGCCTGCTTAGCGCTTTTCTCTCGGAGTTTCCTATTCTGGCACTTGCATCTCCAGTTCTGCCTGTATACTGTGGGGTCCCTCCGAACTGTGTCTTACCCCGCTCCTCGGGATCCCCCACAGTACTCTCTCTACTAGCTCCTGCGATCACGTGGCTGTGACGCAGGACGCTCTGTTCTTCTACTCACTACTGTATCTCTCGCTGCAGCTGACCTCGCCTCCCGACAGTGAGGACCTGTGGGGCTCCTCCCCGCACGTGGTATCAACCCTCACCTCGGGCCAAGGGTCCACGAAACCCACGAATCCTAAAAACATTTCCTCCTGTATTATGCAAAATGTGATATCATGAGCTGCACATTCCCAAAGTCGACAGAGTCCATCCACTAAACTGAATATAAAATGTTTTTTTCTACTCTGGCTGGCTGAACTTTTATTTTTCTAATCACTTTGGTCCTCATCTCTTTATACTGCTTTCCTCTTCTTGGTTTCCTAACTCCTTTACAGGGTCTCCTGTTCATTTTCTATTTCATCTCTCTCCTGTCACTTCAGTACCTCCCTACACCTCTGTCTAATATCAATCTTTCTCTTTTATTTTCCTTTTCCTTCACTCTCTTTATCTCTGCCTCTTTCACTCACCTATATTTCATCCCACTTCTCTCCCTCCAGTTCTCAGTGCCAATCCTACACCTCCCCGAATCTCCCCTCTATTGCCCCCTCTCAGTCCTCCATCTTCCCCTCACTGAGTTGCTCCTTTTACCAACTCCAGCTCCCCTTGTCCTTCCCCTCAACAGCTGCATCCTTTTTTCTGCTCTTGAAACCCCCTCCTCTCCAAATCCTCCCCCTCCCCCCTCTCTGCTCTTCCATGGTCATCTTCCAACTAATCATACCTTCCCCTCTTCCCTAGGGCTGGTGTATGGGTATTAAGTGTTGGGTTTGTGGCATATTGTGGACTCTTGGCCGAAGTGGCGATGACTCCTCCCACGGGGAGGGGCCCCGTGGGGAACCACAGTGATAGGCTAGACTCGGCAGTAAGCAGACACTGAGGAGAGAAAGCTTTATTATACTGCAGTTGATGAAGATGATTCTTGCCCAAGGAACAGACAGTGCTGTACTCCAGCAATATCACAGTAAGGCTCCAGATAGTCTCTGTAGTTGATGGTCTCATCCAGATGTAGCGAAGGTCCGGAAGCGTTCTGCAGCGCGGGATAGGCCGTGAACCTGAAGGGTGGAATGAGGAGAGCTTGGAGCGTAGTGATACTCACAGAGTAGCAGTGCTGATAACTTCCTTCGGTAGTCGAGTGAAGAGAAGGACCCGTGGTCCGAGGTGCAGGATACCCCTGAGCAGGATAGGCCCTTGAGGAGCGGGTACCTATGAGCACCGAGGGCTCCTGGAAAAAAAGCAGACAGGACCCCCGAGGGGTGGGTGTCCTGAAGGTTAGGCTGAGAACCCCGAAGGGCGAGTAGAAGCGAGGGGCCCCCCAGGAGCGGGTACCCAGAGCTTCAGTAAGTAGCGAGATACCCCGGAGGGTAGTAAGGAATCCAAGCAAGCAGCTTAGAAGCGGTCAGAGTAGCAAAACCAAAGTCCTTGCTAACTCGTTGTATTGGAGCGGGGCTGAGGTTTAAATACCCAAAGGTACTGACGTCAGGTTCCCACCATGACGTGTTTAAGAACGTAGGCAGCGTGCGCGTGCACATGCCCTAGGAGGCCTCAGTAAGAAGCATGGTGGAAGGGGACGCCCATGTTGGCTTGGAGACGCCGAGGGGGTCGGCAAATAGCAGCGGAGGCAGCCATCCATCCGAAGGAGGAGGAGAAGGGTAAAAGAGAGGTGAGGCAGAGCGGTCGCAGCCGTCTGCGACCGGACACAACAGTATCCCCGTTCAAAGGGCCCCCTCCAGGACCTCTTCCCAGTGGTCCGGGTTTTCGAGGTGTGCGAGATGAAATTGACATGCCATGTCTTTCTCCTTGATGTTGGCCAGAGGCTCCCATGAGTTTTCTTCTGGCCCATAACCCTTCCAGGAGGCGAAGTATTCCCACGTCTTGCCTCTCTTACGTACATCCAAGTTGTCATGTACAGATGGAAAGGAATAAAAAATTCAGGTGTCCCTGTTATTGCTGTTAGTGGGTATCTCTGAATTTACACTGGGCATGGACCATAACGTGTTTCTTTTACGGAAAGCAAATGGCCTGAGATGTGTTGCGCAGCTGTATGGCCCTGCTAATATAATGTAATCTTTTATCCTCTTGAAAGAAAACATTCATTTCAGAATACACTTTTTTTTTTTTTTGCCTTCCTACAAATAAGGCACTGTTTGCATGCCCTACAGTGGCGTGTACCTGATCTTCAGGTACAGCAAACATTGTTGGATGAAGTGTGTTCAACAGGAGTATGGTTACTTGAGCGGTAGCAGCTGAGGACTTCCAGAGGAATAAAGAGACAGACTCTGGCTGTTCCTTAAGTGCATTTTATTTACAGTGAAAACACAGCACAGTGCAAAGCAAAGCAAACAAATTAGACAGCTCTCCTTGAAGTTCAGGTATTTCATAAATAACAAAGGGGCAGGGCAAGCAAAAGAAACAATTTAGGCAGCTCACCTTGACTTCAGGCACGCACTATAAACATTACAGGTCTTAAATTTCATGTTACTCTCAAACCTTAAAGTAGTCCTGGGGGAATTCTGTGCTACTGCAGAATGCAGAATTCTCCCCCCCCCCCCTCCCCGCGCAAAATTACCAAATTCTGGGCAGAAAATGGCAGAGGAGACCCCGGCATGTCGCAAACGGAGAGCGCATGCCATTCGCGGCGAAGATGAAGGCCCCCGCACCCCACATGCCACGGGATGCGATCCACTCATGGCGAACATGAAGGCCCCGGTGTGCCACGAACGGAGCGTGCACCATTCGTGGCAAAGATGAAGGCCCTCGCGTGCCACAGGACGCGCTCCGCTCGCGGCGAAGATGAAGGCCCCAGTGAGAGTAAATGTATGTAGAGAGGTGTGTGTGTGTGTGTGAGAGAAGGGGGAGGGAGTGTGAGAGAGGAGAGGAGGAATGAGAGAGGGGAGGGGAAGGAGGGGGAGGGAAGGGTGAGAGAGGGGAGGGGACAGTGAGAGAGCAGGGGGGGCTAAGAGAGCAGGAGGGTGTGAGAGGGAGCACGGGAGGTGAGAGAGAGCAGGGGGGGTGTAACAGAGACCAGGGAGAGTAAGCAGGGGGGTATGAATGAGAATAAGGGGTGTGAGAGAGAGAGTGGAGGGGGGGTGCTTGAGTGTGGGTACCAGAGAGAGGGAGCCTATTTGAGGAGATTGTGAAGGAGTGTGTATGTGTGTTAGAGATTGGGAGCTCGTGTGTATGAAAAAGGGATCGTGTGTATGTGAGGGTGCTGGCCTGTGTGAAGGGATTGTGTATGTGGGAGACAGAGCCGGTGTGAAGGGCTGCTTGAGAGAGAGTCATAGTTAGCCTGTGTGAGGATGTATGTGTGAGAGAGAAAGGGAGCTTGTGTGGGTGTGTATGCAAGAGAGAGGGACCCTGTATGAGGGGATGTGTGTGTGTGTGTGCGAGAGAATGAGGGAGCCTGTATGAGGGTGTGTGTATGTAACTTAGTAACATAGTAATGACAGCAGAAAAAAACCAAAATGGTTCATCTAGTCTGCCCAGTAAGCTTCCCAAGGTAGTAAGTGACTGCTGCTCCATGCAGGTTACCCCCATATTTCTGTCAAGGGTAGCAACCGCCGCTCCGTGCAGGTTACCCCCAAGCTTTATTTATTCCCATCCTCTAGCCTTTCAGGGATCCACAGTGTTTATCCCATGCCCCTTTGAAATCCTTCACAGTTTTAGTCTTCACCACTTCCTCCAGAAAGGCATTCCAAGCATCCACCACCCTTCTCAGTGAGAAATGTTTCCTGACGTTGGTCCTAAGTCTTCCTCCCTGGAGTTTCAAATCGTGACCCCTAGTTCTACTAAATTGTTTCCAATGGAAAAGGATTGTTAACGACCATGGATCATTAAAACCTTTCAAGTATCTGAAGATCTGTATCATATCACCCCTGCTCCTCCTAGAGAGAGGGAGCATGTGTGTGAGAGAGGGAGGGACAGAGGGAGCCTGTGTGAGGGGCAGTACTGAGAACGGGGTCAAACCCTGGGACTGGCGATAGAGTGGAAGGGTTTGAGTCTAGAGCTGGAGGGGAGAGATACTGGCAAGTGGAGGAGTTGGGGCCTGAGAAGGCAAAGTGGCCAGGGGAGTAGGGAGAGCGAGTGGAAGGGACCCTCTTTCAGTGAATTTCTAGGGAAATTCTGCTCGAAATATTTACAATTCTGCATCTCCAAGTAATAACTTTTTTCTGTATTAATTTAAAGTGTAATTAAAGACTGTCATGTAAATTGTGTTAATTTGACCAATTTTGCAGAATTCTAAGTTTTGTGTGCAGAATTTTAAATTTTTTTGCACAGAATTTCCCCAGGAGTATTAAACATAGCAGATCTTAGTATAGGGTGGATCTCTCTCTGTTCCCCTGGGGCCTGCTTAACCCTTCTAGGCCCTGAGGTCTTTTACTCTGGTGAAGGGCTCCTCCCTTCACCGAGGATTCCCTATGGGTCTGAACCTTAAGGAGGACCGGACAACACTACTATGCCTGGTCCCTTAAGGTGGTCTGAGGGAGTTTTCTGTATACTCACTCACAAGGGAAAAAGAGGAATCTTGTCGCACACTGGCACTCTTTGCAAGCAGCAACACCCCTCTTCGGTATTAGAGGGTTTGTGTAGGTACTGGAGCAGAGTGCTTGCTGTGGATATTTCAATAACCAACATGCAATGCTATTTTCATAATGCACATAAGTTGAATACAGATCCTGAGAGAGAGATGGAATGTAAATTGTTACATCATTCCTACATTCATGACATTAAGTGATACCACATGAAGTTAGATGCTATGCCACTCTGTCATAAATGTAAAGAGGAAAATGGTGCCCTGATGCATGGAAAGAAGGCAAAACGATTACCGGCATGGTTAAAAGGGGAGGTGAAAGAAGCTATTTTAGCCAAAAGATCTTCATTCAAAAATTGGAAGAAGGATCCAACAGAAGAAAATAGGATAAAGCATAAACATTGGCAAGTTAAATGTAAGACATTGATAAGACAGGCTAAGAGAGAATTTGAAAAGAAGTTGGCTGTAGAGGCAAAAACTCACAGTAAAAACTTTTTTAAATATATCCGAAGCAGAAAGCCTGTGAGGGAGTCAGTTGGACCGTTAGATGATCGAGGGGTTAAAGGGGCACTAAGAGAAGATAAGGCCATCGTGGAAAGATTACATGATTTCTTTGCTTCGGTGTTTACTGAAGAGGATGTTGGGGAGGTACCCGTAATGGAGAAGGTTTTCATGGGTAATGATTCAGATGGACTGAATCAAATCACGGTGAACCTAGAAGATGTGGTAGGCCTGATTGACAAACTGAAGAGTAGTAAATCACCTGGACCGGATGGTATACACCCCAGAGTTCTGAAGGAACTAAAAAATGAAATTTCAGACCTATTAGTAAAAATTTGTAACTTATCATTAAAATCATCCTTTGTACCTGAAGACTGAAGGGTGGCCAGTGTAACCCCAATATTTAAAAAGGGCTCCAGGGGCGATCCAGGAAACTACAGACCGGTTAGCCTGACTTCAGTGCCAGGAAAAATAGTGGAAAGTGTTCTAAACATCAAAATCACAGAACATATAGAAAGACATGGTTTAATGGAACAAAGTCAGCATGGCTTTACCCAGGGCAAGTCTTGCCTCACAAATCTGCTTCACTTTTTTGAAGGAGTTAATAAACATGTGGATAAAGGTGAACCGGTAGATATAGTATACTTGGATTTTCAGAAGGCATTTGACAAAGTTCCTCATGAGAGGCTTCTAGGAAAAGTAAAAAGTCATGGGATAGGTGGCGATGTCCTTTCGTGGATTGCAAACTGGCTAAAAGACAGGAAACAGAGAGTAGGATTAAATGGACAATTTTCTCAGTGGAAGGGAGTGGACAGTGGAGTGCCTCAGGGATCTGTATTGGGACCCTTACTTTTCAATATATTTATAAATGATCTGGAAAGAAATATGACGAGTGAGATAATCAAATTTGCAGATGACACAAAATTGTTCAGAGTAGTTAAATCACAAGCAGATTGTGATAAATTGCAGGAAGACCTTGTGAGACTGGAAAATTGGGCATCCAAATGGCAGATGAAATTTAATGTGGATAAGTGCAAGGTGATGCATATAGGGAAAAATAACCCATGCTATAATTACACAATGTTGGGTTCCATATTAGGTGCTACAACCCAAGAAAGAGATCTAGGTGTCATAGTGGATAACACATTGAAATCGTTGGTAGAGTGTGCTGCGGCAGTCAAAAAAGCAAACAGAATGTTGGGAATTATTAGAAAAGGAATGGTGAATAAAACGGAAAATGTCATAATGCCTCTGTATCGCTCCATGGTGAGATCGCACCTTGAATACTGTGTACAATTCTGGTCTCAAAAAAGATATAATTGCGATGGAGAAGGTACAGAGAAGGGCTACCAAAATGGAACAACTCCCCTATGAGGAAAGACTAAAGAGGTTAGGACTTTTCAGCTTGGAGAAGAGACGACTGAGGGGGGATATGATAGAGGTGTTTAAAATCATGAGAGGTCTAGAACGGGTAGATGTGAATCGGTTATTTACTCTTTCGGATAGTAGAAAGACTAGGGGGCACTCCATGAAGTTAGCATAGGGCACATTTAAAACTAATCGGAGAAAGTTCTTTTTTACTCAACGCACAACTAAACTCTGGAATTTGTTGCCAGTGGATGTGGTTAGTGCAGTTAGTATAGCTGTGTTTCAAAAAAGGATTGGACAAGTTCTTGGAGGAGAAGTCCATTACCTGCTATTAAGTTCACTTAGAGAATAGCTACTGCCATTAGCAATGGTAACATGGAATAGACTTCGTTTTTGGGTACTTGCCAGGTTCTTATGGCCTGGATTGGCCACTGTTGGAAACAGGATGCTGGGCTTGACGGACCCTTGGTCTGACCCAGTATGGCATTTTCTTATGTTATGTGACTTGTCCAAGAAGGCAAAGAGCGGCAAAGAGATTTTAACTCTGGCTTCCTTGGTTCACAGACTGCAGCTCTAACTGGGTTGTTGTTGGTTTTTTTTAAATATTGGCCTCAAACTGTCCACAACTTGGTGTAGTTCCAAAACAAGAGGAACTATTACTCAGGGTCAGTCCTGCAGCCCGACCTGCCTGAAGCTCACCTGACTGCCTGGTTCCAGAAGGGGTTTTCCACCTGCTGCAAACCATCCTAGGGGGGCCTGCTTCTTCTCCCGAAATTTTCTGGGGAAGGACCATCACACGCCACCCCCCCCTCAGTGCCATCAGCGGTGAAGATATAGGGCCTCAATATTCTGGACCTCTCTTCCTTTCACACATTATCCACACTAAGCCACTGGGCATGCTGGGGTTCATCTAGTGGGGGAGGGGGAAGGGGGGAGGATCCACCTCCCGGGCCCCAGTGCAGTAGTGAGTAACCCAGTCTTAGACATGAACTCATACCCCTACTCTCTCACTCTTTCTCAGTTTCACTGGTTTATAGATACAATAGAAAAATCGTCTTGGAGGAAAGGCATTATTGAACAAAAACATGGAGTCAAAGGATGGTGTTCAGCTGAAAATGTATTTTAACTTAAAAATCAAGATCCAGGCGAGGATTGCAAATATCATGAACAACAAAATAAAAATCATGATAATAAAGGAAATGGTTTCTTTATCCCTTAATGCAATCTCTGATCACTCTTCTTGCTGGAACTGAACAAGTGTCCAAGATCCCTTCCCTGTAAAGGGTGGGATAACTCTCCTCAACAACCAGACACGCCAAGGGTGAAATGGAAAAAAAAATCTCCTTGCTTCAAAATGGATGATAAAATAGATGATTCCACAACTTCTATACAAAAAAAAAAAAATCCAATCAATTTTCCCCTTCTCAGGTGGTCAAGTTCCACTGCAAACATGGTGAAAAAAATAGAACCCAGAGAGAAAAGAATTCTACAGGTTATGGGCCCAGAGAAGGCTGCAGACCCGGAGAAGAGGTTAAGAACATAAGAGCATGCCATACTGGGTCAGACCAAGGGTCCATCAAGCCCAGCATCCTGTTTCCAACACAGGCCAATCCAGGCCATAAGAACCTGGCAATTACCCAAACACTAAGTAGATCCCATGCTACTGTTGCTAGTAATATCAGTGGCTATTTTCTAAGTCAACTTAATTAATAGCAGGTAATGGTCTTCTTCTCCAAGAACTCATCCAATCCTTTTTTAAACCCAGCTACACTAACTGCACTAACCACATCCCCTGGCAACAAATTCCAGAGTTTAATTGTGCGTTGAGTGAAAAAGAACTTTCTCCGATTAGTTTTAAATGTGCCCCATGCTAACTTCATGGAGTGCCCCCAGTCCTTCTATTATCTGAAAGAGTAAATAACCGATTCACATTTACCCATGCTAGACCTCCCATGATTTTAAACACCTCTATCATATCCCCCCTCAGCCGTCTCTGCTCCAAGCTGAAAAATCGTAATCTCTTTAGTCTTTCCTCATAGGGGAGCTGTTCCATCCCCTTTATCATTTTGGTCGCCCTGCTCTGTACCTTCTCCATTGCAATTATATCTTTTTTGAGATGTGGCAACCAGAATTGTACACAGTATTCAAGGTGCGGTTTCACCATGGAGCGATACAGAGACATTATGACATTTTCCGTTTATTCACCATTCCCTTCCTAATAATGCCTAACATTCTGTTTGCTTTTTTTGACTGCTGCAGCACACTGAACCGACAATTTCAATGTGTTATCCACTATGATGCCTAGATCTCTTTCTTGGGTGGTAGCTCCTAATATGGAACCTAACATTGTGTAACTATAGCATGGGTTATTTTTCCCCTATATGCATCACCTTGCACTTATCCACATTAAATTTCATCTGCCATTTCGATGCCCAATCTTCCAGTCTCACAAGGTCTTCCTGCAATTTATCACAATTCGCTTGTGATTTAACTACTCTGAACAATTTTGTATCATCTGCAAATTTGATTACCTCACTCGTAATATTCATTTCCAGATCATTTATAAATATATTGAAAAGCACTGGTCCCAGTACAGATCCCTGAGGCACTCCACTGCCCACTCCCTTCCACTGAGAAAATTGTCCATTTAATTCTACTCTGTTTCCTGTATTTTAGCCAGTTTGTGATCCATGACTTTTTACTTTTCCTAGAAGCCTCTCATGAGGAACTTTGTCAAACGCCTTCTGAAAATCCAAGTACACTACATCTACCAGTTCACCTTTATCCACGTTTATTAACTCCTTCAAAAAAGTGAAGCAGATTTGTGAGGCAAGACTTGCCTTCGGTAAAGCCATGCAAGACTTTGTTCCATTAAACCATGTCTTTCTATATGTTCTGTGATTTTGATATTTAGAACACTTTCCACTATTTTTCCTGGCACTGAAGTCAGGCCAACTGGTCTGTAGTTTCCCGGATTGCCCCTGGAACCCTTTTTAAATATTGGGGTTACATTGGCCACCCTTCAGTCTTCAGGTACAATGGATGATTTTAATGATAGTTTACAAATTTTTACTAATAGGTCTGTGTGTTTTGTTTGTATTTTCATTCTATAAGAACCTCCCTCACAGAATGCTTGGGGCATCATCATCTTACCTTGCTTTCTTGGGACCTGTTTAGGCCTTCTTGTCTGTACCCGTCTAGTCCATGTTCATTCCCTAGTTCTTGTCTGGACCTCCCTGTGGCCCTCTTTGTTTGCTGTATGTCTTGTTTTGTCTGGTATCTACCCTGCCTTGCCATTGGCTCCCTTGCTTGCCCTGTTCTTCGTGTCTTGTCTGGGCCTCCCTGTGGCCTTCTTCCTTCTTTAGGGTCTCCCAGTGGCTTAGCCCTCCTGTGCTTTCCTTGCCTTGCACCGTTCCAGGCTTGCCCTGTCTTGCTTCTACTTGTCCTCCCTGTCTGGTCCTCGTCTTGGCTTGGCCTCCCTGTGGCCTACATAGCCTGTCAGAATCCTGTTATAATTAGCCTGTGTGGTTTTATCCTGTTCCTGCCTAGGCTTGTTACCCTGTCCTCATCTTGCCTCTACTTGCTTCTGCCTTGCCCTACCATATTTAAGCTTTGCCCAGCTTCAACTAGCCTTCTCCTGCTTTGCCTTACCTCCAAGTCAGCCTTCCTCGGACTGATCTCCTGCTGCTGACCCAAACTGACTCCTGCCCTTGCCTTGCTGATCTGTGCCTGGACTCCGACCTTGCCTGACCACTGTCAGCCCTAACTTGGTCCAGCCATGTACTATTCCAAGAAAGTCCTGCTGGCCACCAGAACCTGCAGGCCCAGCCCAAGGGGGGAGATGGCTGGTCAGGCAGCCTATGTGCAGAACCATGTAAATGCATATATAGAGGTCCATATTCAATAAGATGGTGAGCGGACAAGCTATCCAGCTGAAATTAGTCTAATAATTTGCCCCGGACATTCAGCAAGATAAACGTATAAATAGCCTGTTTGGTTTTACCTTGTTCCTGCCTAGGTGTGTTACCCTGTTCTCGTCTTGCCTCAGTTTGCTCCTGCATTGCCCTGCTGAATACATTTGTCTAAAGTTATCTAGCCACATGTAGGCGGATAACTTAAAAAATCTAACCGGCTATATAGCCAGTTAGGTTTGTAAGTTATCTGGTCTTGTGTGGCTGAATAACTTGCTACTAAACTGGATATCTTCAAAGATATTGGTTAAGTGGCCCTGTAGAGTAAACAAAAAAAAAAAAAAAAGTGGCACGCAGTCTTCTCCTCCGCCCTCCAGATTTCATATATGGCCCTGCTGGCTCTGCACCCCTAACCCTTCCTAACTTTGGAAATAATGTTCTGGGATCCACAGGTCAGGGGCCTCCCATCCACCCCTTCCCCAGTTCTGTTTAAATATTAAAATTGGCCTCCCCTCCCCCTAGACCCTTCCACCCCCCAATGCCTATGTCCCCAGCTGCCCCCCTCCACTCTCCTGGACCCCCATCCCTCTACATTTAAAATCCACTGACAGAAAGCAGCTCTGGAAGCAGTAGGAGTGGGTGAGTGAGTGCCTCGCTCCCGGCAGTGTTCTGACGAGGCCTGGGAGGGGGGGGGGGGTGGGGCATGGCCCTGGACACAGGACCTGCGGAGTCAGCAGGGGACAGCTGATTGTATTATTTAAACAGAAGCGGAGAGAGGGTGGGGGTGGAAGTCCCGACCTGCAGGGCCCAGAACATTATGTTCTCTCCATTGCCTCAGGTACAAACTTGCGGGCCGATACAGTTCAGTGCGCTCCGACGGAGGGCACTGTTAACCCTCTGTTGGACACGCGTTTTCGACGCGCTAGCATTACCCCTTATTCAGTAAGGGGCCGAAAATGCGCGTCCAACCCCCCGAACCTAGAGAGAGGACCATCAGATACTGAGGGTATGTGAGAGAAGTAGAGGGGATTGGCTGGGGAAATGTTAAAAGAGGATTAGCTAGGGAAGGGTGAAAGAGGATCAACTGTATAGTGTGTGTGTGTTTGAGAAAGGGATGAGAGGAGGTAAGGTCAGAGATTAGATTGTAAGCCCTCTGGGGATAGGGAAATACCCTTAGAGGGCCTTAGGATGGGGACGGGTGGGTGAGGGCCATCGGCTGCCACTAATCAAAATGGCGCCAGCCGTCCATTGCTCCTACCATGTGACAGAGGCCGGCCAATGGCACCGATAGCCCCTGTCACACGGTAAGGGCAAAGGGCCATCGGCGCCATTTTGATAACTGGCAGCTGACGGCCCTAGAGGGGGAGATTGCTCCCTGGACCCCCGCTGGACCACCAGGGACTTTTGGTAAGTCTTGGGGGGTTGGGCAAGTCTTGGAGGGTGGGGGGTTGCAATTAATTAAATTTGAAGGGTTGGGGTGGGTTTGGGGTTTGTTTGTTTTTTGTTTTTTTTAATTTGCCCTTTCTCCCCCCCTGAAAACATTAAGAAAACCACACGAAATTTCGTGGGTTTTCTTATCGTTTTGTCACCCCCCCCCCCCCGAAATCGACAAAATAGGAAATAGTGTCTCTATTTCCTATTTCGTCGCAAACGAATGCACATCCCTAAAGGCGATAGCTAAAGCCAGAAGAGTGCTGGGCTGCACAGAGAGAGGAATAACCAGTAAGAAAAAGGAGGTGATAATCCCCTTGTACAGGTCCTTGGTGAGGCCTCACCTGGAGTATTGTGTTCAGTACTGGAGCCCATTATCTCAAAAAGGACAGAGACAGGATGAAGGGGGTCCAAAGAAGAGCGACCAAAATGGTGTGCGGTCAGCATCGGAAGAATTATGAGGAGAGAATGAAGGATCTGAATATGTGTACCCTGGAAGAGAGGAGGTGCAGGGGAGACGTGACACAGACCTTCAGATACCTGAATTGCTTTAATGATGGAAAGAAATCAGTAGAACTAGAGGTCATGAAATGAAACTCCAGGGAGGATGACTGAGAACCAACATCAGGAAATATTTCTTCATGGAGAGGGTGGTGGATGCCTGGATTGCCCTTCTGGAGGAGGTGGTGAAGATGAAAACAGTGAAAGATTTCAAAAGGACATTGGATAAACACTTTTGGATCCCTAATGTCTAGAGGATGGAAATGAGGAAAAGAATGCATGGGGGTAAATTGCTGGTGCCGTGTTTACTACCCTTCACCAATAAGCCTTAATACTGTTGATGCAACTCCAATTGCTCTTTGTTTCAATGGTAGGGGGGGGGAAAGGGAATTAGATCCAGACACCAACCACCAAGGGCCCTGACTTTTAGGATCTGGGGAACACATAGACTTGGGAGTAACTTGCTGATGTAGCTGTTACTGCCCTTAACCAATAAGCTGGATACTTTTGATGCAACTCCAATTGCTCTCTGCTTCAACGGCAAGGGGTAAATGAGAATTAGATTCAGACAGCAACCGAGGGCCCTGACTTTTACACTCTGGGAAATTGGTAAGCATGGGGGTAAGCTGCACTGGGCAGACTGGCTCCACTGGGCAGACTGGGCAGACTGGCTGCACCATTTGGTCTTTTTCTGCCGTCATTTCTATGTTACAGGAACACTAGTCCTTTCAATGAACACTCTCTTCTTGCCTTCTGCCTGCCTGCCACAAAAAAAAAAAAAAATACAAAAAGAGACCCCCGGATGCGGTTTGTTTGGGGGGTGACCCGAAATGGATTTTATCACCCTGAAGCTTCAGTCTCTGAATCGGGAGCTATCACAAACGCCAACAATACAGAAACGATGGGCAGCAGCAGCAGCAGCAGAAAAAGGAGAGATGCTGAAAAACAAGAACCCAACATGGGGATGGGCCACTCTGAGAGCACCGTTTCATCGCCCCCGGTACTCGGACCCGACGGTGCGGTGTCGGAGTTAGAGCGAGGGCCCCGGAGGCTGAGCGAGGAGAGGGAGCACGGGCCGGGCCAGGCCAGCTCTAGGCGGGGAGGGGAGGGGGGGGTCACCTTCTCAGAGGCCGCTCCGATCGGGAGAAGACGATTACGGTGTAGGACCCTCAGCCAGGGTGGGGCGGGCACCGGAGGAAGCGCACACACACCCCCCCTTCTCCTCCTCCCTCCCCGGTGCCTGCAGAGGCGCCCTCCTTCCCTCTCGCCCCGCCTCTCCTCCCTCTCTCTCTCTCTCCCCGTGTGTCAGTTCCGCCTTGTGTGTGTGTCTGTGCGCTGGGGGTGGGTGGGGGGAACTCGGGGGGTTATTATTTCTCCGCTGCGTGGGGGGGTGGGGAGAGCATCCCCTTCCGATCGTTTCTTGCCCGGCGGAGCGGGGCCGAGTGCTGCTGGGATCCTTTTTTTTTTTTTTTTTTTTTCCCGTCGCGGGAATCGGCGATCGGCGGCGGCGATCGGCGGCGGGGAGCATGGCGGGGCCGGGGCAGCTGTGCGCCCTGTGCCTGCTGCTGGCCGCCGGGCTGCCCGCCTGCCGGGCCCGCTCGCAGGAGTGGTACACCGCCTTCGTCAACACCCTCTACACCGAGCCCGGCTCCAACCTGACCGTGCCGGGCAGCGCCGAGAGCGGCCGCTACGGCGACAGCTCGCCCAAGGAGAGCGTCCAGGGCTGGGTGGGCGTCCCGCGGGCCGCCGGCGCCATGGAGGGCTGCGAGCCGGACACCGAGTACCACGTGCCCCTGCCCCCGGCCGGCGACCGCGCCGAGCCCTGGATCGCGCTGGTGGCCCGGGGCGGCTGCACCTTCAAGGAGAAGGTGGTCAACGCCGCCAAGAGGATGGCGGCGGCCGTGGTCATCTACAACGAGGCCAAGTCCGGCAACGCCACCGTGCCTATGTCCCACATTGGTAAGCGCGCCCTTTGACCCCGGGCCCCCCCCCCTTTCCCCTTCCCCCTTCCCGATTCAGGGGACGGCTGCAGCCGCCTCCTCGGCCTTGCTGTTTCCAGGAGGACGCGGTGCAGCTTTTTGCCTTGCGTTCGCTGCAGTCGGGCCTCGGGGAAGGACCGTCCCAGTTTTGCAGCAGCAACCCAGACAAAGGCATCGGAGTCTCTTAGGCAGCTGAGTGACTGCAGAAAGGGCTAACGAAAGCGTGGAAAAGACTAATGCACGCGGGAACAGTTGTAGATTGCATATGCAGACTTGTTAGCCTGGGTTTTGGGGGATTTTTTTTTTTTTTTTTTAGAAATGGCATGGGAGTTTAAAAAGCAAGCCTTTGTACTTTCTTTCCGTGCTGGGTAACCCTCATTCTAGGATAGGAACGGAAGGTGCTCTCTGTACCATGGCCTTGATCCCATGTATGTTAAAAATCCATGGGGCTGTAACATCCGTTTGTATTCAGCCAATACAAGGTATCCCAGCCTACTAAGTTTCCAGTTTTGTCCCGGGATAGCAGGTGGCTCCTAGGACTCATACTTTTATTAACATAATGGTAGCGTGTCTAGAAGGTAAGTCGTTTGCTTGAATAATGTCTGTTACAAAGAGCTTTGGATCTTAAAAGTGCATCACAGGGAGGTTTGCATGACTTGTCTCCGGCTACCCAGTAAATGACGGATAAGAGAAATCCCACTGGGGTCACCAAGTTTTGAGCTGTTGGCCACCATCCCTATATTGCTAACTGGCGCTATTAAACATACTCGCTGTATAGAGCATAACATTACTAATGTAAAATGGCAAACACCTCACTTTCCTACATTTTGCAGTTTGAGTTTTTTTTGTTTTTTTTTTTAAATATAAGATTAGCATAATATGAGTTCATGTTGCCCACTTGCGAAGTAAGTTAGCAGGAAGCTAACAAATTTATTGTATCACTCTAACTTGCACTCAAAGTGGTGATGTGGAAAGCTCTTAATAGCACAGGTGTAATTAAGCAGGCTAAGGGAGAATGTGAAAAGAAGCTTGCCAAGAGGTAAAAACAAGCAGTAAAAACTTCAAGTAGCCTGTTGGAAACAGGATGCCGGGCTTGGTGGACTCTTGGTCTGACCCAGTATGGCATATCTTATGTTCTTATTGGCAGGAAAAAGTCTGTGAGGGAGTCAGTTGGGTCTCTAGATGACCGAAGGGTAAGAAGGGTGGTCAGGGAGGACAAAGATATTGAAAAACTGAATGAATTCTTTGCTTCTGCCCATACTGAGGAGGATGTTAGGGTCTTACCCACAACTGGAAACATTTTTTGATGGTGATGACACCGAGCGACTAAATAGAATCACTGTGAAAATGGAAGATAATAAAAAAAACACCTGGACAAGATGGCATTCACCCCAGAGTTCTGAAGAAACTCAAAAGTGAAATTGCAGACCTGTTTCTGGTGATTTGTAAAAAAAACTATCATTTAAATCAGTCGTAGTATCAGCAGACTGGAGGGTGGCCAGCGTTAACACTAATTTTTCAAAGCTCCAGGTGGGTGATCCAGGAAACTACAGACCAGTGAGCCTGACAGCTGTGCTGGCCAAAATGGCCTAAGGTATTCTTTTAAAACAATAACAAAATTACTGACCACACGGCTTAATGGGAGTCAACATGTTTTTTTGCAAAGGGAAGTCCTGCCATAACCTACTTACTAGATTTTTTTGAGGTTGTAAATAAACATGCAAACAAAGGTTGATTTAGTATGTTTGGAGTTTCAGAAGGCATCTGACAAAGTCCCTTACAACAGACTCCTCAGGAAAGTGGGAGGTCATGGGATCGGAGGCAGTGTCCCTATTGCAGATTGGTAATTGGATAAAAGGCAGGAAACAGGATAGGACGAAATGGTCAGTTTTCCAAATGATGACCCCAGGGGTCTCTGCTAGGTATGCATAATCATAAATGATCGGGAGAAAGGAACCACGAGTGAGGTGACCAGATTTGCAGACGACACAACATTGCTTCAGGTTATTAAAACAGCAGCAGATTGTGAAGAACTGCAGAAGGACCCTGTGAGACTAGCAGGCTGGGTTTTTACATGGTAGATGGAATTTAATGTGGACAAGTGCAGAGTAATGGACGTAGGGGAAAACAATCCCCACTACAGATAGACCATGATGGATTCCGTGTTTAGGAGTCGCCACCTAGATAAAAGGACCTCGGCGGAGTCCTTACAGATGGTACCTCGAAATCTTCGGCTCGGTGCGTGGCAGCAGTCTAAAAGGCAAATAGAATGTCAGGAATTATATGGAAATAGCGAACAAAACTGAGAATAACATAATGCTGCCCCCATCTCAAAAAAGATATAGCAGCCACAGGAAAGGTACAGAGAAGGGTGATAAAAACGATGCAGGGGATGGAAAAAAAAACTCCCTTCTGGATAAACGCCAAACAGATTAGGACGCTGTAGCCTGGAAAAGAGACTGCGAGGGAATATGATTGCAATGTATAACATCCTGAGTGGAGAGGAATGGGTAAAACAGGGCACAGTTATTCACCCTTTTCAACAGCACTAGGACTAGGGGGACACTCCAAGAAACTAGCAACCGGCAGAGTTAAAACAAATCTTCGGAAGTTGGTTTTTTTTTTTTTTTCCACTCGGCGCTCAGTCAAGCTACGGACTCTGGGTGCCGGAGGATGTGGCCAGGGCACGTAGCCTAGCGGGGCCCCCCAAAGAGGACCGGAGAAGATCTGAAAGAAAGGTCCATGGCCCGATACTAGCCAGGAAGACTTGGGGAAAGCCAGCACTCGTCCCTCGGGAGTGTGATGCAAGAAACAGATCATCTGTTGGGGATCCGGCGGGTACTGGTGCACTGTGGGAGACAGAATTCAGGGATCGATGGCCCTTGGTCTGATGCAGCTCGGCATTTCTTCGGTGTGATACCACATTTGGGGTTTTTAGACTTTTTTTTCAGTCACCTCATCTTATGATCCTTTGGGTCACCTATGACAGCAAAGCACAGCAAGGCACTAGGTGGGCTAATTCTCAAGGACAATGCACAGTAATTAATAGGTTCGCTGCATTCTCAATTTTTCATTATTCTCTTCCTGCTTCCCCGCAAATCCATTTTTGTGAATCAGCCTTCGGTAGGCGATTAGGCCGAAGAGGGCAGGCAGGGGTGGCTGGGCTGAAAGCAGATTTAGAGAAAATGGATTCATCTTCAAGAAAAATGACAGGTCATTATTATGCTCAGGTGCTGTGTGAAATATGTAAGCGAGGGCACTACAAGAAAGTCATTTAATGTAGAGATTCTTTGCCATTTTATGCACCTCCTGACTTATTACTGTTGCAGTTATTTAAAGATACGTCATCGAATGCAGCGAGAGGGAGGATTTGGAAAGAAGGACCTTGGGATCCTAATGTGACATCTCTGTCGGGTTAAATATTTTTTAGGTTTTCGCTGGGCGGGGGCGGTTCCCCCTTGTTTTGAAGGCACTGAGGTGGTTTGTGCGATTCATTAAGCCAGGTTCTGTGGGCTTCAGTTTGCTGCACCCTAGAGGAAGGTCGAAGGTCTTAAAGCTTGCAAAAGTGAGCCAGCCACAGCTTGAGTGTTACATTTCTAATTTGTCCCTCCAGGGACTGATTTTCAAAGGCATTTACGTGCTTAAAAAATGGGTTTTACGCGTGTAAATGCACGAAACCTCGGAAGTGGCTTTTTGAAAATTGCTAGTAGATGCCATTCGGTTGTCCACAGGATATTCACGTCTAAGTGCATTATACGCAGGTAAATGGCTTTCAGAAATTATGATGAGGATATATTACATTTCACACCTAACTCCTTTGAAAGTTACCTAAATAGTTTTTTTGGTGCGAGCTACACTGCGGAGCACAATCTGAGAAAATGGGAGCTTGCCAGTTTATGCCTTTGCTTGGACCTCATTGCCTCTCATTCTTTTTTTTGTGACAACAGCAGCAAACTGAAGCCACAGAGCTCACTCAGTCTATTATATGCTTCAATTTTGCATATTTTTTGCTGTGGCACCACAACGGTAACCCGATGGATGACAGCGTGGCTTTTAATGTCATAAGAGTTCCTCGGTGCTAAAAATCATTGTCTTGTAATTCAGTGCGCAGTCCCTCATCCCCGGGACTGCGCACTGCTGCCCGGGGATGAGGAGGGATAAGGGATAGAGAGAGAGGGAGAGAGGCCCCAGGAGACAGGAGGAACAGTTGTGAAGCCCGAGGAGGGGAGAGTAGGTGCTGGGTCAGCAAAAGTGTGGGGAGTCGGAAGAGAGAGAGGGAGCACAGGTTGGCGGGAGGGGTTCACGGAATAACGAAAGGACCTGGAGGGTTGGGGAGTGGATGAGAGGCAGTGGACATTGGGGTTAGAAAGGATGGGGGAATACAGAGTGTGGAAAGGGGGGGGGACTAGGAGTGGTTGAAAGGTAAGAGAGAGTAATGGGAGGGTGCTGGAGGAATAAGAAATGGGAGAGTGAGAAGACTGGAGAGAGGGAGGGAGGGAGCGTGAGGTCTGGGAAAGAATGGAGTGAGAGAGCTGGGATGTAGGAGAGGGAGGGGTAAGGCTGAAGATGGCGGGGCTGAGATGGTGATGAGAGATGGGAGAACTGTCAAGGTAATAATGGAAGGGGTGGGAGTGAAAGGGGATGACTGGCGAGTGAGTCAGCAATGGGGATGATTTGGGTTGAGAGAAGCAGAAAGGAGGCAGATGGGGGGGGGGGGGGGGGGGCGGAGATTGGGAAGGGGAGCAACCCAGTGAGGGGAAGATGCAGAGCTAAGGAGGAGAAATGTGGGGAAGTGAAGGGTTGAGACAAGAGAGAGGAGAAGGAGAGGTGAAATCTAGTTAGGAGTGAAGAGAAAGGCAAAGAAGGAGGGAACAGGAGATGAATGGGAAAGATCAATGTCAAGAGTAGGACAGAAAGTGGAGAAGACAGGAGAGAAAAAATGGAAAGGACTTCGTAGAAGATTGATAGAAAGAAGGTGGAAAAAAGACTTGGACCAACACAATTAGAAAAATAAAATGTTCAGGAAACAAAGGCAGAAAAAGCATTGTCTTTTCAGTTTAGCGATTGGACTGTGTTAGTTTTGGGCGTGTGTATCTCTCAAGTCTTTGTATTTTTCTCAGTCCAGGAGGACATGCATTTCTGTTTATCTGGCTTCTTGCAGTTTCTGTTTCAGTTTTTGTCTGCATGTTTCTCTGTCTAATTTGTGATCCCATATTCTCTACTTGAGGGTCTGTCTGTTCTGCATGTGGCTGGGGTGAGGGATCTTGCTGGCGTTTAGTTGCTGTGTAAGAATTTATAGCAATGCATCTTGTTTTTTTCCAGTTGGTGGTGTACTGGTGTTCTAGGGCCTGCTCTGATGTTTACAGTGCTGCCTTTTCATATTATTATCATCATGATTTGCCTAGCATATCTGCCCCTGTCTGAGACCTGTCGTGGTACAGCAGGTTTGCTCAGGGTCAAGGGTTTCATATTATTTCTACATGTTTCTACATGACACCAGAATTTGAATATTCTTGCTCGTGTGGTGAGTAGCAAGGGGAAATAGAAACATAGAAATGACGGCAGAAGAAGACCAAATGGCCCATCCAGTCTGCCCAGCAAGCTTCCCTCATTTTTTCTCTCATACTTATCTGTTTCTCTTAGCTCTTGGTTCTATTTCCCTTCCACCCCCACCATTAATGTAGAGAGCAGTGATGGAGCTGCATCCAAGTGAAATATCTAGCTTGATTAGTTAGAGGTAGTAGGGGTAGTAACCGCCGCAATAAGCAAGCTACACCCATGCTTATTTGTTTTTACCCAGATTATGTTATACAGCCCTTATTGGTTGTTTATCTTCTCCCCTGCAGTTGAAGCAGGGAGCTATGCTGGATATGCGTGAGGTATCAGTTTTTTTCTTCTCCCCTGCCGTTGAAGCAGAGAGCTATGCTGGATATGCATCGAAAGAGAAGTATCAGGCACATTTGGTTTGGGGTAGTAACCCAATGTACTGGTTCTGCTGTGCACCCATTGGGGATAGTTTCAGTGGATGGGGGGGTGTGTGTGTTAGGGAATTGGAGGTGCATCATTTATATTGGGATTCTGCCCCCATCATATATAGACCTCACAGGTATTGTACGACTTTCCTGGGAGGGATGGAGGGGTCGCGGCATCAATAGCATGTAGGGATGCCAAATCTGTTGGCAGGTTACCCTGTTGCCATCCGTACATTTTCTCTCCCGGGGAGGGCTAGGAGCGCTATACCCTTTTCTTCTTGGAGGAAGCTGTATATTTCTTGTTGAGTTATTCTTGCTTTTCCCAGTTGGGCTCAGAAGTGCAAATGGTGTGTAGGCGTTTAGCTTCAGATCACTCAGCATCGAGTCCGTACTAATAGGTCAGGTTATATTTGAGGACAAAAAAAAAGAGAGAGAGTGGAACAAAGACACATCTGGCGAGGGGAGACTCAGCTGAACGTCCTCCTTGGAAAGGTGCCAGTCTTGAACTCCTGCAGAGAGAAGGGCTAACGTCTGACACGTTTTCCTCAGTCCCTGACGTTTGCCCTTATGTTGCTTTGCTAAATAAATTAGTGGCTGGGAAAAGTCTGAAAGGAATTAATTAAAACCATCGTCAGAGATAGCGTGGCCTTCCAGCCGGCTTAAAACCCTGCCATGTTAAAATGATACTGGTCGGAGTATTCTTTGCAATTCAGAAGAAAAACGGTACTTTTTGGGGAGCCAGCTAAGGCAGGAAGCAGAACCGTTTTTCTCCCTTTCCGCCCCACAATACGTTTCTGACTGCGGTATCTCCCGCTTACTCTGAAAGGGAAGGGTTTTAAGTTTGAAAATCGTAAACTGTGCCCTGCCAAAAGTCGGCCCTGAGAGAAGAACAAACATGGCGCCTATCAGCCGGGCAGCAGTCTGTTCCACTCTGCCAGCTAGGGCTTCATTTTAAAGGTGAAGGCGATTTCCCTCCTTGGATGGGCTTCTCTTCCCTGCCTTTATGGCTCAGGATGGCCTACTCTCAAAACAAAATCTGCAGGGTTGTTTGGTTTTTTTAGTGTCTAAATGTTCAGGGAACGATTACTGAAAGTAATGCATAATGATGGGCAGGCAATAATGAATCAGTGAGCCTGGGCGAGGAAAAGATCAGTCTCGGATTAACAGTGGTGTCTGATGTGCTCTGAGAGAACTCCAGCGTTCGGTGTCTGGTCTCATACTTTAGGACCGCTTCCTGTCTCCATGGTCAATCTAGGAATGAATTAGAAGCACGTGCTGGGTGCCCATGACGGCTGATCCCACTGCATTCTGGGACGATATCCCCTCTAGGGAATATCCCGGGGGGGGGGCCGTCACGCTAGCGTCCGACTGCTCCGCTCAGCTTGGTCCTTCCAGCAGCTTGTGATCGGGGCCCCCCCAGTGGGAACGGAGCCCGCGCAATCCTCAAAAACTGAAAAGCAGATTGGGAGTCAAAAAAAAGGGGACGGAACCGTTCTGGGCACTTCCTGAACTCCTCGCTGCCTCAGAAGGCCCACGTTTGAGGCAAGAGAGGCTGCAAAACAGCAGTAGGAGTTTAGGTTTTTCAGATTATCAGTTTACCTGTTTTGTGGCTGTGTCGCTTCCCTCTTTGATCTCATTTCCAGGACTCTTTGTATTTTATTATGTGGCCTAAGACATTTTATTTGCCTTAATTTTACCCAGCTTTGAATAAAAGCCGTGCACCCATGTTTTAGCCGTTTGATGTCTGAACACGATTCGAAGGAAGATCAATCAAAACGGTGCTCTGTTTTGTTTTGTTTTTTTAATTTAGATTCTGGATGGCGAGTGTGGTTGAGTAGGAAGAGCTTTAAAAAGTTACCATCCCTAGTGTCAATAACAAGCAGGAAAGCCACATGCCGGGCGTGTAGGAGGAATGAGGCTCATTCACGTTGCAGGCACCTGACACGTGAAGATGAACGGACGCCCACGCAGGCCGAAAGCGCCTTCAGCCCCAGTGTCCGAGCCGGTCTTCATTCTGAGATCGGGTAGTCACGTGGCTGTGCCCTGATGAAAACGGTGGGCTGGATCAGCTTGTCTGTGATCGCCGGATTTTTGTTGCACTGCTTCTAGAGGTTTTGAAATGAATGTGGTGACGTTTCCAGATCAGGGGAAAGAAACCTTTTAAGAAAAGAGGAAAGCATTTAACGTATTCTAATTAGGTGTAACCAGTTGGTTGAAGATTGAAAACCAGTTGGTTGCCATTCAGATGATGGTCATCCTTCTTGCACAGTCTGAGCCCCTAAACTATTAGTAAGCTCCTGTTTCTCGCATTCCCACTGCCAAATGATCAGCTAAAGAAACTGACCAGACTTGGCCTGGCGGGTGACTCGGCAAGCACGTGGCTTTGTCAACAAGCTTGATAACGCAGCTAAGGTTAGGACGTCGCCACTGCTGCAAACCACATCTGTTCGTGGTTTAGTCATTTCAAAGAACCAGGACAGCGGTTCGGTTTTTCAGGACATTTTTTTTTTCCAGCTCTCAGCGTAACCACTGTGTATAAATTACTGATGTGGTTGCAAGAGCACGGTGCTCCGTGTCTGCACCGAGGGCATCGCTGATTTTGGTTATCGTCCTGGCGCTATAAGCAGGAACGAGATAGGGTGAACAACATGGCCTTAACTTTGGAATACTTGGTGTTGCTGGGTGAACGCCCATCTCTGTGGTGCCACCACCCAGAGCAAAGACCCTCCCCTCCCTATGAGTATATTTAAATTCTCTCTAGTAAAGGATTCAGAAGATGGTCCAAGTTCTGTTGGTAATCCTTCTGGTGTAGTAATTCTGCTAACACATTGCTGCTGTGACATTTCTGGTGCCTGTTGGCTGGAAACCCCTGGGCATTTCTAGCTCTGTTGCTGGCTTGTGGAAACGTGGAAGGAAAGAGCAATTATCCGAAAAGCAGATGCCGATCCTTTTACCAATTGCTGTAATTATAGGTCGTTCCCAGGAGGGCTTGTGTATAAATTATGAAGTGGCTAAACCGGAGCCTGTTGCTGTTGAGCTGCTGTTGCAACCTTTAGTGGCCCTGCTCGGTTACCTTGGCAGTTTTCACCAGGGCTGTAAGCGGTCAGCCATCATGGCCCGCAGAAACCACGGCAGCCTTGACATTTTCAGGCTTAATGAACTGGTTTGTTACAACTGCTGGTTGATCGATCCTTAAAAAAAATATGTAAATAAATAAATACATTTCCAGTGTTCCACCAATGATTTTGTTCCACTGCCGATCGACTTCCTTAAAAAGTATTTTGAAGAGTTCAGCTTGGCTGGTGTTAACTCCTCCAGACATTTTGGAAGTGATTTTCAGCTTGTCCTCTTGCTGTCCATACACCAGTTTTTAAGGGAAAAGTACGCAGGTGCTTTCACTTTGAAAATTGCCCCAATGGAAAGGTGCCCCCATAGATTTGTACTTCCTTTTTATGTGGATATTTTTAAACAGCCAAAACCGTATGCAGTAGTTTTGAAAATTCAAAACAATACCTCTAGTCCCCCGCCCTGGGAAGACCTCCACTTCAGTGCAAGTTGTGGAACGATGTGCGCAATTTAACTCGCGCAGAGAGAGTGGGCAGTTCCCAGACGGGTCATTCACAGGAGTGAAATGTTTCCTGTCTGTGGAAATTCCTTCGCACGTTGCCTCCTGTAGGATCCTTCAAGATCTGAAACCCTGAAGCAGTGTCTGGGAAAGTGGAGTTGCCTTGACTGTGGAGAAGTGGTTCTGTTTGGCCACGGCGAGCGCAAAGTTTGGCTCAGACAGGAATTCTCCAACGTGGCGTGCATATTCTCAGGCCTGCCTTTGATGTAGAAACAGCCCCATGTGCTCACGCAATCTGCCAGTTTGGTTTCTTTCCAGTGCAAGCCATTTTATTAGAGGAATAAGCATGCAAATTTGGCAGTGTATGAAGAGAGGGGATACCAGCCGTACAGTACAGTGCAGCTACAAATGTGCGCACAAGCTGGACTCACTGCTGTGTTCATGTTCACACTAGAAGGAGATGGGAGAGCGAGTTCCAGCTCAGTCCTGGAATTCACTAAATCCATCCAGGGAGGTAGTTTCATTTCAGGAGTAACTACTCCAGAATTAAATACGTGAGAATGGAGTGGACGCCAGCAATAATGCATCTGGAAGCAAATCCACAGCTGCCACTCCCGAGTGGTTTCCGGGTGTGAATAAGAAGGGTAGTGAAGCCAGATTACTTACTCCGGCATTTAGTTTTGTGCTAGCGTAGGAAGAGAAGGGTTTGTGAATCAGGACAGAGCGCTGTAAGAAAGTTTTGTGAGAACATTCCAGACCCAGCGCATGAAAGAATCCATGCAGTGGTTGAGAGAGATTTTGGTCACCAGCCATAATATTTTTTTAAGTCGGCGCAGGATCCTAGACAGTACGTACTTCTGAAAAGCAGGGGAGTGATTCTAGGTTTAGCTGAAGACACGATATGTGACAAATACTGTGCCCAATGGGAATATTTATTTGTTTGTTTGTTTGTTTTTGTATACCGACATTCGATCGAGATATCACATCGGTTCACATTTATTTATTTATTTATTTAACTTCTTTTACTATACCGACACTCAAGACCAGGTCTTATCGTACCGGTTTACATTAGAACAAGGGGAAAAACCAATTAACGTATAAGTGGAAAAGAGAAGTTACATTAAAACAGGGAGAGTAAAAACATGGATGTCGGAAGATAGGACAGAATTAAGTAATTGAACAATAAGTTAACAAAATTACAAACTATAAATTAACATAAAACAATAAATTAATAATACAGAAACATGGATTATAATCAGCGGAAATATACATGGAAATATATATATATGGAATATATACAGCTGGAATATACATGGTATGTCAAATGGGAGGAGTGGCGGGGGTGAGGGAAAAGGGTGGGTTGAGGTTGCGAGTGGAAAAGGGAAAAAGGTTGGGAGTGCGGGGAGTGAGAAGGGTGGTTGGAGGGTGAGAGAGAGTTGGTTAATATGGAATCCTTCAACGATAGGCTTGTGTGAACAGCCAGGTTTTAAGTTTTTTTCTGAAGGTTAAATGGCATTGTTCCTGGCGTAAGTCTTGAGGAAGCGAATTCCAATGTAGGGGACCTGCTGTTGAAAATGCTCGCGTGTGGATGGAGTTGTGAACTGATGATTTGTTGGGAGGGGCCATGAGCTTACTTTTGTAGGCAGTTCTTATTGGTCTTGAAGATGTATGTAGTTCCAGAGGGAAGGTGAGTTGGAGAGAGGATTGTTGGTAGACCGATTTGTGGATGATAGTGAGAGCTTTGAACAGTATTCTATGTTGAATAGGAAGCCAATGTAAGATTTTTAGGATAGGTGTGATGTGGTCCTTGCGCCGTGTGTTTGTAAGGATCCTGGCTGCTGTGTTTTGCAGCATCTGTAGAGGTTTGGTCGAAGAGGCGGGGAGACCGAGTAGAAGAGCGTTGCAATAGTCAATCTTTGAAAACAGTATTGCTTGAAGCACAGAACGGAAATCCTGGAAGTGTAAGAGCGGTCTTAGATGCTTCACATCACAACTGAACAGTAAATAAGACATGAGCTGCTTATTTTTTACAGTATAACTGTGTTAGGGAAATTTATTTTAACCTCCCTCTTTTTAATCAAGGTCAAATCAAAATGATGCGTTTGTGACCTGATGCATTGGAACGTTAGATGTAGAAAGGGATTCCTCCCATTTGTATGTTTGAGGATTTCTGTGTTGCCTTTTGCACTGGGCCCTAGGCGATTTACAAAAAAACATACATTTAATGTACAAATAAAATACATTAGAACAAGGTAAAAGTAATAAAACACTGCAAAACAAAGTAAAAAGAAATACAACTGATGATGCATTCATCAATTGTTTCTTCACAAATCTGCTTCATTTTTTTGAAGGGGTTAATAAACATGTGGATAAAGGTGAACCGGTAGATGGTAGTGTATTTGGATTTTCAGAAAGCCTCATGAGAGGCTTCTAAGAAAACTAAAAAAAAAAAGGGATAGGACGTGATGTCCTTTCATGGATTACAAACTGGTTAAAAGACCGGAAACAGGAGAGTAGGATTAAACCGTCAATGTTCTCAGTGGAAAAGGGTAAACAGTGGAGTGTCTCAGGGATCTGTACTTGGTCGGTGCTTTTCAATATATTTATAAATGATCTAGAAAGGAATACGACGAGTGATGTTATCAAATTTGCAGATGATATAAAATTATTCAGAGTAGTTAAATCACAAGCGGATTGTGATAAATTGCAGGAGGACTTTGTGAGACTGTAAGATTAGGCATCAAAATGGCAGATGAAATTTAATGTGGACAAGTGCAAGGTATTGCATATAGGGAAAAATAACCCATGCCGTAGTTGCACGATGTTAGGTTCCATATTAGGAGTTACCACCCAGGAAAAAGATCATAGTGGATAATACTTTAAAATCGGCTCAGTGTGCTGCAGCAGTCAAAAAAGCAAACAGAATGTTAGGAATTATTAGGAAGGGAATGGTGAATAAAACAGAAAATGTCATAATGCCTCTTTATCGCTCCATGGTGAGGCTGCACCTTGAGTACTGTGTACAGTTCTGGTCACCGCATCTCAAAAAAGATATAGTTGCGGAGAAGGTACAGAGAAGGGCAACCAAAATGATAAAGGGAATGGAACAACTCCCCTATGAGGAAAGGCTAAAGAGGTGAGGGCTGTTCAGCTTGGAGAAGAGACGGCTGAGGGGGGATATGATAGAGGTGTTTAAAATCATGAGAGGTCTAGAACGGATAAATCGGTTATTTACTCTTTCTGATAATAGAAGGACTAGGGGGAACTCCATGAAGTTAGCGTGTGGCAAATTTAAAACTAATCAGAGAAAGTTCTTTTTCATTCAACGCACAACTAAGCTCTGGAATTTGTTGCCAGAGGATGTGGTTAGTGTAGTTGGGTTTAAAGAAGGTTTGGATAAGTTCATGGAGGAGAAGTCCATTAACTACTATTAATCAAGTTGTCTTAGAGAATAGCCACTTCTGTTAGTAGCATGAGATCTACTTAGTTTTTGGGTACTTGCCAGGTACTTGTAGCCTGGATTGGTCACTGTTGGAAACAGGATGCTGGGCTTGATGGACCCCTTGGTCTGACCCAGTTTGGCAATTTCTTATGTTCTTGTGTTTTTAAAAATTCCAAAAACAGTCCATAAACAGGTAAAATGCTGACTACCCATAAGCCATTTTAAATAAATAGGTCGTTAAAGAGAACATAAGCCACTTTTGCTAAATTCTTCAGGCTTAGTTCAGCGTCAAGGCTGCCTTCCCTGGAAGTAATGAGTCGAAGCCTGTTTGTGCCAGTAATAAGGAGAGCTGCCGAATTTTATAGCAGTCATTTCAAAGCATGAGCAGGTAGACCAACAATTAGAACACTGTGGTGATTGAGGAGAGAAAGTATAAAAGCTTGTACAACCACATGAAAATCTGAGGCACTGAGAAAAAATTTTTAAACCGCAAACCACTCTTAGTTTAAAAAAAACCCAGATTTAATAACTGGTTTAATTTGCTGTTGAAAAGAAGGTCTGGAATCAATTCAGTTGCTGTGGGAAGAGAGAGAGGCAAATCAGTGTTATCAATGCGAAGAGCAGCAGGGATCGAGCAATTTTAGATGAACAAATCACCAAAAGTTCCATATTTTTTTCTTAAGGTTTTAAGAGGGCTTGGTATGTGAAAGCCAGGCCTTGATGGTAGATAAACAGAGAGCTAACACAGCAATTGCATCAGCCCCAGAAGACTGTAGCTTAATGGAAAATTGAATGTCATCCGTGTAGATGCGATATCCTGCACAGAGTCCTGCAAGAAGGTTTCCCAGTAGGTGCCAAATACAGATTAAACAACAGGGAAGATAATGGCGAACCCCGGGGAATGCCGGCAGATAATTCATGCCATTGGGAAGCTTCCATTCGTAACTTGATGGGAACGATCAGCTAGGTAAGAATCAAAGCATCTGAGAACCCAACCAGAAATCCCCTACTCTCTGAGACTGTACAGAAAGTCTGATGATGCGAGGTGTCGAAGGCCGACGATGGGGGTTAACCAATGCTTAGTGCCTTGGAGACTCTCCTCACCTGATCCAGCTGTGTGGTTTGAGGAGCTCCAATGCACAAAGTCTTTCCTCTGTTTTTGAATTAGCTTTTCTTTAGATATGATCAAACAAGGGTAAGATATGGACTTGCGTCTCCGAGTCCAGTGACCTTGCTGCATGGCCCATGGACCAGCTTGTGCGGTAGCCTTCCGGCTTGGAATTTAGAGTTTACAAGGTTTCTCTGCACCATTGGACCTATGTAAGGCTTTGAGTCTGTGGACTTGTATTTCGCCTCCTAGGCCTGTGCTGGGTGTTTTTGCGGTGCTAGGTTCTTGCCTTGCTGGCAGCTTTTCTGGGCTCTGCCAAGGCATAGGCCGCTTGGAAAATGGAGGCCGAGTCCCCTCCAGTGAACGAAGCTAGGATGCTGCAGTCAGTCAGGAAGCCACGGAACTGGTAAATAGCTGGGGAGTTGCTGGCCGCTGCTGCCGTGGCAGGACCAGAGAGCAAGAGGGGGCGCCTTCAGTCCACGAGCGACGGCATTGTTGTCCGAGACTGAGAAAGGAGTGAGCTGAGGGGAGAGCCTGCTGTTTCTAAAAACATTGCTCCAAGGATAACTGGATTGCCATTATCCACCTAGAGGCCGCCGTCCCAGGTTGGATACAACAGTTTTTCTTCAGTTTCTGCTGACATGATGTCCAAAAACTGCAAGTGTAGGAGAATGTTGTTCGGGATCGGGGTTTGAAGCTTGAAGGAATTAAAGGATGGGTCTCCTCGTTGCAGGAGTGCAGTGTTATAATTATTAAAGATCACTTAATCCTACATATTAAAGTTGAATATTTGTAAAAGGCTATTAAGAGGAAGAGCCGTCTCCTTATTTACTTCCTCTGGTCCAACTATCGTATTTCCACTAGATACATTGAAGTATATGATGGAGATTTTGAAAATGCCACAAGAAATGCTTCCGTCTGTCCAAGGTGTATTGTCTCTCTTTGGCTGACCAAAGGACCAGTGAAAACAGGGAATCGCAGGACAATCGGATCTCGGCCGATAGCTTGGACGTTACTGCAGTACTGGAGGGGTTCCCAAAGGAGGAAGTGTTGGGATCCAATCTGATTGCCTTTTTTTACGTTAAATCCTCACCGGGATTGGACGGTAAAATATTTTTTGGCATAAGGAAGAATTATTCTATAATCTGAAAATGTTAATATTTTCTGTCTTTTGTAGACATATAAAAAGGAATGGCTGTGTGCCGTAAAGTTGTTTTGTGTAAGTATTGTGTATGTTTCATATTTTCTGACCCTCGGCAGTTAGAGGGTTTTTGTTTTTAAAAGGCGTTCCTAGGGATGATCCCCTTTTCAAGGCTTCTTTGATTTTATCCTTAGTTAAGCGAGGGGTTAGCTAAGTACATCTGGCTATTTCTGAAGCAGCTTGTCAGTAATGCTGACTGGCTGCCTTGGGTTGAGATTCTATTAATTTTCCTTTTCTCATTCTGAGATACATTTAGTTTTGGTTCTGAGCCCAGTTTTGGCATTTCTCATGGATCTCCTTTGTTGTGGACTTGATTTGGCTTTCCTTTCTTGCATTATTGTTTTTCTTTGTTTTATCATCATTATTTCGTCTTGGATTTGTGCGCCGACTTGCACCTGTAAATATGTGTAGCTATAAAATTAAAAGAATGGGCTGAGACTAGCAAGGGCAAAGGAAAACAGTCTAAGCGAACAGGCTTAATCGTGTGTGAGAGAGGGGGCTCCAGTGGCCAGTCAGCGCTCCGAGCCTTGCTGGCCTGTGTGGAAGGATTGAGGTTGTGAGGGTGTGACAGCAATGCAGGGACTGAGGATTACATAGGGGGAGGATAACTTTCAAACTTACTCGCATTACTGGATTTGCGTGCGTTAAGTGGGCGCATGAAGATTTATCCCAGCATTTTATAAACTGCAGCGGGTTTCCGCATCTGGAAAGCGATAATGAGGATCATGCCTGGTGAAATGAGGAGGGTAATAATGCATGCCCCGTCTTGAAGCAGGGCAGGTTCAAAAATGCCTTATTATATAGTCCATTTTTGCCCTGTCCGCCCTTATTTGAGCCCTCTCGGGCAGTTCCTGCGTCAACTTTGAATAGCAAGGATTTTTATTCACCAGCCTGCCCGAATAGTTATTCACCCGATCCTCCTCTCCAGCCTCAAAATGGGTGCATCGATCCCTTATCTGAATTTTTCAAGGCCCTGAAGCGTGTGGCACGGACAGGAAGCTGCTTCTGATGCTCGATAATCTCAATACTGATTTGTATTACGGTGTTAGTGATAGAAAGTCAGCAGGCAGTCATCAGTGCTGGTCGTTGACTGCCGAGTAATGGTATCTAAGTAGAGCTTACCTCGTAGGGGTTCTGTCTGATCTTACTTTCTTTTTGATTCGATGGTCCTTTGTGATTGAAAATTTGCAAGAAAAGGGACAGCGGGCCGAACATGTCAGCCGGTGTCTGCTGTTCTCCTCCTACTTTTCAGATTTCAGACAGATGGCCTGTGCACGTGATGTGTTTAATGTTCTCTTTGATTGTTAGGGGGTTCATTGCAGCGTAGCGGGAGAGCGCTAGCCATCAGATGTACTGCTTTGACAAGCAGTGCCATCCTGTTCCTCCTAAGAAACACATCATTGTTCTTTTAAAGTACCAGTTTGCTCCCCTGAAAACTGCCATCTCCACAAACGTGGCACAAACGAAAGAGACATTTAACCCCAGCCAGCTCAAAAAAAAAAACACCACCAGCCTACGCCTACACAGCAGGAGCAAATCGGTTATTTTCTCCACCAGCTGTGGACTTGCTTGTGTGCGCTGTGCACCTGGCTGCCTGCTGACCCGCTGGGAAAGCCTTTTCAGGGAGTTGCTCGGGGGGAGCTTGCGGCACAGCCCGGCTCTGCTGGAGCCTGCCGGTCCCTGGCTGGCCCTGCGGGAGGTTGGCGCTCTGCCAGGGAAGGGCGTCTTCTCGAGAGCAGAATGATTACGGCTTGTGCATTTTTTCCTGGCTAAACTTGTGGATGTATCCAGGTGTGACCCGCAGGTGAGGCAGAGGGGAGCGGAAGAATGAGGGAACGAATCTGCATCCGCGGAGAAGCAGAGGGCAGCAAAATCAAGCTGTGGGCGATACTTTTGTATTGGACTGACTTTGCAACTGGCTGTCCGGAGCTGTGCCCCCTCCCTTCCTCAGTTGCAGGAATGGAGCAGAGCTCTCGAAAGGTGGTCACAAACGTATTCAGTTAGTCCAGTGTGTGTTGACCTGTATTTCCAAGTATCTGTGTGACTCACTCGGCAGCCAAACCTACTCCGCGTCATTTGCAGTTCCCATTCCCGTTTCTGTGAGAAGCCTGCTCAGGCTTGCGACGCCCTGTGGGCCGGAAGTAGGTGCTGCAGAGATTCCTAAGGTGCATTGTGTAACTTTATTTTTTTTTTTTTGTCTTTTTACGTAAGCATCCTAAATCAGCGCGCCATATGTGTTGGGTTATACACAGGCTAAATGGATCCCTGCCCTCAAGAGCTTGCTATCCACATCGGTACCCAAGGCAAACAGGAAAGTAACTTGCCCAGTCTTGAGAGCAGGTGGCAGGGGCAGAAGCAGAACTGGAGTTTGCTTTTTAGTTCTCAACTGATTAATCACCAGGCTCGCTCCCTCTCAGGCTTGGTGCCATCGTTGAGCAAGAGTCAGACCTGCAGCAAAGGAGTCCTTTGTTCAGGCATATGCTTGGCAGGGCCACCTCCGACGAGCCAGCTCTCCTCGTGAGCACAAAAACGTCTGACTCGGGTAACCCTCGGCGGAAGTGCTCCCCAGCTCAGATCTCAGACTGCAGCCGGTTTTCAGAATAATGAGATCTTCCTCCAGATCAGGAAGATGCCGACCGCGTCGTATCTCTGCTGCCGCAGTGCAGCTACATTTATACCAGCCACCCCGAAACAGGAACCTGTTCAGAGTGGGGGCATTTTGCTTTTAAAATCATTCCCTAGTTTTATGATGAACTGAGTCATACCTCTCATCATTTAAGAATATAGAGAATATTCTGGATTTGTCACTCGGACTTTCTGAAACTGCCGGGGAATTTTCCTGGTGTTGGTTACTTCCCAGGGGTGGCTGTGTGCCTGCAACCATTATGAGCTAGTGATTCTCGCATGGCATGACGGCATATAAAACAGTTAAATAAATAAATAAATAAATAAATAAATAAATATTAGGCTGATTATTGTCAGAATTTGGGGCTAGTGCCACTTTGATAGCTTCAAAGTACGAATACAGTCGGAGCAGCCAAAGAGTGATCAAATGGGAGAGGTTTGGACATACAGGGGAGCCTGCAGCGTGCACAAGATAAATGAGCACATGCTGGGGACATGAAAGGTGATGGAGATCAGCTCGAATATGTTTTCATTCTTATGCCTTCTTCTTTTTTTTTTTTCCAAATACAAATCTTGTGTCAATTACTATCACCAGATTCCGTTTCTAAACATCTGCCTTCCTTGCATTTCCTCCTCGGTGGAAATACTTTCTTCCTGCGTTGCATGGATCAGTGGTATCTGCATGGGGCTCTGCTCTGGAGCAGCAGGGCAGCACTTTGATGGACTTAATATTCATAAGCCGGGGAGTGGCTTTCAGCACCTTCAAAAGAGGCAAAGCCAAGTAAAATTGGCTTCGTAAAAATGAAACCTCTGAGGTGAGACAATGCTAAGACTTGTGGCTTCTAACTTCTCAGCTTATCACGGGGGGGTCCACCAGAAGCAGACACCCATTTTTTATTCTGGGGAAGACAAATAGGAGATGGCCGAGAGGAGTCTTGAATTAATGTTCAGCATTTCTCCTTAAGCAGAGTTTGTGATAAATGCGTTTTTATAAATTTCTGTTGAAACTTCTCGGTCTTATATTTGTCCTTTGGTTTTATTTTTTTTTTTTAATTTGTAAAAACTTTTTTATTAACCGGCATACATAAACATTACACTCCGTAACTATAGCAAAAGATACAGCTATAAGCCATTATATAACAATCTTACATACAGGAATGTCAATACAGGATATATTGATCCACCAGTAACGAATTTTTTTTTGTAATCCCCCACGCAATAACCCTGCCTCCCACCCTTCCCCTTGAGGACCCCAAGGAATGTCCACAATCATAGTCCACTGAGAAATACTCTAAAGAATTTGTAACTGGTACAATCAAAAACTGAAACTCAAAGTACAGTAGGACAGCAGAGTAGCAAGGAGCCAGAAAACTGGATCGCACCCCTCCTTGCGCAAAGTACATTTCAGTATCATACCCCTTGAGAGAAGCTGGCCGATGATTTCCATTGAGCAAAGGGGAGCCACACTTTCTGAAATTTGGCCACCGTTTTATGTTTTCGGGCAGTTATTTCTCCTAAGGTATGCATGGATATCATTAGCTGTTGAATCGCCAAGATTTTAGGAGTCTGTGGTTCTTTCCACATCCTGGCAATCGCTCCCCTGGTGACAGTAACCGCCCCCTTAATAAATGCGTTCTGGCAGCTCGTCAAGTCTGGGCTATCTTTGTTAAGTAATGCTTGGGCAGGAGTGAGAGTAATTGTCTGTCCCAGAACCAGAGTTAACCAGGCTGCCACTGAAGTCCAGAGCGTCTGCATAGTAGGACATTCCCACCACATATGGAAGAAGGTACCAACGCCTTGGCAAGCCTTCCAACAAAGGTTAGACTGAGTAGGCTGAATGCGGTGCAATTTGGCTGGAGTCCAATGCCATCTGAACAGCATCTTATAACCATTTTCTATATGAGCAGCGGAAATAAGACCCTTCCCCATCGAATGAGCCAGACTTTTCCAATCATCTATTGTCCAAGATACCCCCAGATCTTTCTCCCATGCCACAAGATGCGCGCTTTTTGTCGCTGGGGCGCCTACTAGCAAAGTATAAAGTCGTGAGATATGTTTGCGCACCTTAGCCGCCTGTTGACACAACACCTCAAATGGGGGAGCACCCAGGTTCAGAGTTCCTATATGTAAAGTATGTGTTAAGAAATGCTTTATCTGTAAATAAAAATAGTAATCGCCTGAGTCAATATTGTATCTTTCTTGTAAGGTGGAAAAAGAAACAATACCCCCCGGTTCCCACAAATTGGCCACTACCACAATGCCTTGGGATTTCCATTTCAATGGTCGCTGAGAATGAGCAGCCCGGGGAAAAGAAGAATGGTGAAATAAATGTGTGCTAGAAAAAACAGTCCTCTCTCCCACCAAAATCCTTCGCCACTGAGACCAGACCTCCAACGTGGCCTTTACAGTTGCCGGGATATAAGGAGACGGACTCCATGTGTTCTTATTTTGCCACACTAGTGCAGATAAAGGAAAGGCCCCAACAACCGCCTGTTCCAACTGGACCCAGGGTTTCGCCATCTGAGAGTTATGCCATTCCACCACTACCTTAAGGTGCGCCGCCCCCTGGTAACCCAGCAGGTACGGCAGTCCCATACCCCCTTGGGATTTAGGAAAGTACAGAAGCGTTTTTTTAATTCTGGGTTGCTTTGCTTTCCACAGATACTTGGAAAGTCTCCTTTGCCATTTATTAAGCAAGTGGGATGGTACCGCAATGGGTAAAGTTTGAAATAAATAAAGAAGTCTAGGCAAGATATTCATTTTGATAATGGCTAATCGCCCAAGCCAGGAGATGTGGTAGCGATCCCATTCCTCAAGTTCTTTATAGACTTTGGTCATCAACGGGGGATAATTGAGTTGAAAAAGATCTGTATGACTACCAATATAAATCCCTAAATATTTTAATTTCCCTTTCGCCCATTTAAAGGGGTGGGCCCTCCTAAGCTGCTCAACCAGGGTGGTAGGCATGGTTATGTTTAATAATTCGGATTTTTCCCAATTTACCCGAAAACCAGACACACCACTAAAAGCCGCCAATTCTTCTGTAATTGCTATTAGGGAGTCTTTAGGATTAGTTATAGTGAATAGGATGTCGTCCGCGAAAAGGGACAGTTTAGAGGAAAAAGAGCCCACATCCATCCCATAGATGTTGTTGTTAGCCCGGATATGGTGCGTGAAGGGTTCCAAAAAGAGAGCAAAGAGCAGGGGGGAGAGAGGACACCCCTGCCGCGTGCCCCTCTCCACAGCAAACGGTAAGGAATAACCCCCATTAATTTTTAAACAAGCCCGAGGCGCTTCATACAATTTCCGAATCCAGTGAATAAATTTATCACCAAATTGGAAGGCTCCCATAGTTTGAAATAAAAAGGGCCAGTGAACCAAATCAAAGGCTTTTTCAGCATCGATGGCTAGGAGAACAAGTGGAATGCGTTCAGCTCTTGCAACATCTATAAGATCAATTATTTTTCTGACATTGTCTGCTGCCATTCTGCCCAGTATAAACCCTGATTGGTCCGGATGAATTAATTGAGGAAGAAAGTTATTAAGTCTATTTGCTAGGATTTTCGCTAGGATTTTCATATCTATATTAATTAGCGATATGGGCCGGTAAGAGCCACAATTAGCCGGATCTCTACCTGGTTTCAGCAATATCGTCACTCCAGCCATATTAGCAGTAGCAGAGAGTGAGATGTCTCCCTGTAAGGCATTGAACAGCTTAACCAATAGGGGGGTTACATTGCCAATAAACTTTTTGTAAAAAAGGGCCGTAAACCCATCCAAGCCAGGAGATTTTCCAGATTTCAAAGTCTTGATAGCCCACGTAACCTCGGCCGGTGAGATATCACGGTCAAGAAATTCTTGATTGGCCTTTGATAGGTGAGGCAAGGAGGAGTGAGATACATAGTCATCTATCCTCTCCTGTGGGATTGTAGTTTCAGCTGCATATAATTCTGAATAAAATCGTATAAATCGCAGTCTAATGTCTGTATTGGAGGTAACCATAGCTCCAGTTTCATCTTTAATTTTAATTATGTTGTTCTGCGATTGTTGATCTTTAAGTTTTCTCGCCAAGTGTCTGCCCGCTTTGTTTCCCCCCTCATAATAAAGCTGTTTCGTAAGAATTAACTTGTGAGCTATCTGTGCTGCCTCCAACTTCTCCAAGCGCATACGTTGTCTATCCATTTCAGCCAATAATGTTGTATCACCAGACCTTTGGTGTTGAAGACCCAAGGAATGTAATAACTGCAAGGTGTCTGTCTTATCCTTAAGCCTCCTTTTTTTTAAATATGCCCCTCTGGCTATGAATTTCCCACGTAAGACTGCTTTTAGACAGTCCCACAAAGTCATCGGAGAGATCCCATCCTTATCATTATGCTCTAGGTAGTCCTGAATACCCAAATGTATTTGTTGCACAAAAGCTTCATCATCCAGTAAACTCTCATTCAGCCTCCAATATTGAAGGCCTTTGTCATATAAGCTTAACTCAAATTGAAAAGATACAGGGCCATGATCAGACCATGTAATTGGCCCCATCTGGGGATTTTTTACTAGGTTTATGCAGCTCTTAGAAATTAAGAAGAGATCAATCCTAGAGTAGGTTTGGTGAGCTCTAGAATAAAAGGTGTAACCTTTACCCTTGGGGTGCCAACATCTCCAAATGTCTATCAGGTGCCAGTGAGATAATAAGGATTTTAAAATCCTCCGATCACAACCTGTAGAAATCGAAACACCCCGGGAGTTATCCAGGGATGGGTTGAGTGTAAGATTAAAGTCACCTCCCATTAACAAATGCCCATCCACATATTGTTCTAGCAGCTGACCCAGCTGCGTAAAAAAGACACCTTGACCAGCATTTGGAGCATATATGTTAAATAATGTATACTTCTCCCCGGCGACAGTAATTATAAGAATTAAGTATCTACCCTCAGGGTCTCTATAACATGCCACTTCCTCATACAGCACATCTTTAGAAATTAAAATGCCTACCCCCAGATATTTATGCGTAGGGGATCTGGCCGCCCAGTATTGTGCAGGGTATGCCCGGTGTTTCAATAAAAACTCATGTCGCTTTTTAAGGTGTGTCTCTTGGAGAAACACTATAGAAGCCCCCTGTTGAAGCAAATCTGAATATAGACAGTGTCGCTTATATGGTGTATTTAAGCCCTTAACATTAAGGGATACGAAGGTCAGTAACACCATCTCTGTTCTAAGGAGTAATCTTGTAATGAGATCCCCACTCTAGAGGAAAGCCCACATACCTCACCCCTTCCAGCCCAGCACTGAAATGCCCCGGATTGCTCCCCACTGCCCAGATAAACGACCTCCTTAATAGTACAGTGAAACATGAACATGAAAATTAGGAAAAGGTCCTCGACTCCAAGTCCCCCATCCCCCACCCGCGTTACCCTATACCCCACACATTGGAATGCCATTAGCATCCAATCTATAATCTGAAGGGAGGAAGAAATCATCCCTGCATGGCTGCACAACCAATCCAACCCATTTGTAACATTTAAACAAAAGTAAACACAGCATTTATCCCTTAAATACTTTTAAAGAATCAAAAAGATAACCATCTATATCAAAATAATACCGCATAGCAAATAAAGCTAATATCAGCTGAATGTGAAACCAGACTTTCAGGTCACGGCTCGCTGAGAAGTTGCTGGCTCTGCATTGCGTCTCAAGCGTTTGTCCCCTTTCTGCACTCTTTGCCATCTCGGGTAATCATCCCGGCGATTGCTGCTCTTTGGCACCACTGGCGTCTTCTCAAAACCGGTGAATCCCGCACTGTGAAGAAGATTCGATGCTTCCGCGAATGAGGTGATGCGGTGACTTTCCCCCTTCAAGGTAAAACTCAGTCCGAAAGGGTACAGCCATCTATACCTTATATTTTCAGCTCGCAACAGTTTTGTAACTGGCTGCATCTCCTGCCGTCTTCTAACTGTAGTGGGGGATAGATCAGCGAAGATCATAATAGCTTCCCCTTGCCATTGCCACGTGGCCTGCTTCCGCGCTATATTTACCAACCGCTCTTTTTTATAATAATCATGGAAGCAGGCTAGTATATCCTTGGGTTTATTACCTACTCGAGGACCCATGACTCTATGGGCCCGATCAATTTTAATTTCACTGTCCAAGTCAGTAACGTTAGCGGAGGCTTCCGATGAAAGCAGCATGACGCAGATCTGCCGGACCACTGTTATGCAATCCTGATTTTCCGTGGACTCTGGGACCCCTCGGAACCGTAAGTTTTGCCTCCTCGATCGGTTTTCCAGGTCCTCCAATTTGTCATTGATCCGGTCCAAGTCCGCCTGTGTTTTTAAATGCTGGTCGCGAGACTGTTTAATGTCCTCAACGTTTGCATCAACCCTGGTCTCGAGTTCAAAAAGGCGGCGGCCATGTTCTGCGAGCTCTCCTTTGAGCTCTTCAATGGATTCCATGATATCCCGAGTGTTGGATGCAAGTTCCTGCTTTATTTCAGAGAACCAGCTTTTCATTTCCGATTTAGTAGGAAGGTCTCCATCATCAGCGTGTGTATGTTCGGCTTGATTTTCTGACCCGGCTTCCGACATCGCCTGATCCGCCAGCATGTCGTCCCCAGGGGGCCGAATTTCCTCCTCCCCTTTCTGGTAGGAAAACTTTCGAAAATCAAATTGTTTTCGCCGTGTTGACATCCGCGCAGTCTGATCCACCGAATTATGCACTTTGTAAAAAAAATGGCAAGGAGGATGGTAAGATAGGCTAGGGATACTGTTTAAGGTTGGAGGAGCTCTCGAGTCAAGCAGCCATGTCCAAGGGTGACGTCACTTCCTCCTCTTGTCCTTTGGTTTTAGGGCACAGGAAAACCCAATAGTTTGTCGCTGGCTTAGTGTGAGTAACAGGCAACGTGCAGTTAAGAAGCCACAAGATGGATCCCAAACTGGAATTAGCCAATGGATACCCTAGGCCTGTGCCTACAGTGGCAAAAATCTGGGGGTAGCAGACCAGCTGAAGATTTGCTGCCTTCCAGCTGGGCTGAATTGAACTCAGCAAAGAGCTCCTCTGCTTCCTGCTCTAGCCCCTCCTCTCCCCTCCCAGAGAGCATGCAGGGAATAGGAGGGGAGGGAATTAGGCTGGCAGCAAAGAAGAGCTGCTCTGCTCACTAACAGAGCCCTTCCCCTCTCGTCCTTTACAGGAAACAGGAGGAGAAGGGATGACACTGGAGCAGACAGAGAACGCGGAAAATAGCTGGTGAGGGTCACTGACAAAATATCACTGATCCGGTGTGGTGTATCACCTTGGCTCTTACAGCGCAGTATGCTTTCCTGCGTAGCTGATGCACCTTCTAAGGACTGTAGGATCTCCGTTTACACTTATCTTCTGTGTTTTTGCAGGATTGTTCTCGTGGAAGGGGGAGGAGGGGGCTTGTCGTGTTAAATGTAATTATCACACTTTAAGGACAGGCCCAAGTCTTAAGTGCATAGCAACACCTCTGTCTGCCAGCGGTGTCCCCCTTCCCCTTCTGATGTGGCCCATGGGGTGCCAAAGCCCGCAGCACCATCCCCTACTCCCTCCGGCCTTGAGCCACGCCAGATGCCGTGGTGCTGCACGGTCCAAAGCAGGAGTCGGGCCACAAACAGCAAAAGAGGAGGATGCAGCCCAAGACACCATTGTTGCCCTCCTCCTACTCTTGCCAGCTCGGATCACCAGTGGTGATGAAGGACTGAGCTGGAGATCATGGAGTTGAAGGGAGGGAGGTGCAGTAGACAAAATGTCATCGATGCGGTTCAAGCGATGCCTTTGGTGCACGAGGTCTGTATCTATCATGGACTGCCATGATAAATGTATCCTCTCCCTGGGGGCATCACGTGACATCCAGGGTTTTGGCAAGTGCGCACAGATGACCCCAAAAGGACACTGGGCCCAGTTGAAGGAGGAGGACCAGCTCTTTGGGTACCAGAAGACCGATTCACCATCATTGGAGGCATCGCCATCGAGGGACCTTGGAGTCGCACCGAAGGCCGTTGAACCGTCGACATCGGTGGGGCCATTAGCTCTGTCGGCATCAATGATGTGCAGGGACTCTGGAGATGGGCCATCACCCAGCTTCCCCAAGCCTAAGACATCGGTTTTGTTGTCTTCGGCCTCAGCACCTGGGAAGGACCAATCCGAGCATCGGGAGAAGCCAAAGAAGCATCCGCCTTGGTCCCAGTCAATGCACAGTGCCAGGCACAGGAACGCACCAGCCTCAGCTGCAGTGCCCACGAAGCAACCCCATGGTGAGGAGCGGCAGTCCTCCATAATTCCCAGAGGCTTACCACGGCCTCCGCCAGTCCTTATGTCCGCCCCTGATCCTCCTCTCGGCTCTGAAGAGGATGTGGCCACGCTTCCTGGATCCCAGTCTGTCCTGGCATTGGTGAGCTTTGAGGAAGATCTGGAGGAGTGAGTCCAGCTAGCAAAGGCACTGCAGGGCGTCTGAGTTGGGGCACCGAGGGGACCAGAGCTGCTGCTCAAATCCCTGCATGCACTTATCGGAGAGCCACAGACACCTTCACAAGTGTCGGTGCTTGGGAAAACATAGACGCCTGTTGGGGCATCGAGACCACCACTGACTGGTCCGGTGGTCGTCTCTGATTCCTCAGTGGAGGAAGCCCCTCTGGCGACAGGGGCAGCCTCGGGGTCCAGGGCCACCCGATCAGCCGAGTCAGTTCCTATACTGCTGGCCGGGTATCAAGCACTTTGGGATCCATCTCTTGTTGATGACAGTGAGGATGATCCCTATGAACCCTGGGGGCGGGGGGATCTCTTCAGATGGGTCAGACTCCGACACATCCGATGGTCTTCTCTCTGACCCGTCTCCCCCAGAAAACCTCTCCTTCGCAGGTTTCGTCAGGTTGATGGAGGAAGCCATCCCATTTCAGACGGAGGAGGATACCCAGCACAAGATGCTGGATATTCATCAGCACGTGGAGCCTCCTAAGGAAACCATAGCAGTCCCAGTACACGAGATCCTTATGGATGCACTTTTGAGGACGTGGGGAAAACCCCTCTCCGTGACTCCCGTGAATAGGAAGGCGGAATCATTTTATCTCATCCAGAAGGCGACCGGATTTGACAAGCGTTAGCAGCCACACCAATTGGTTGTGGTTGAATCCGCTCTCAAGCACCTTTGGGACCCATTCCTCGGTGCCCATGGGGAAGGATCCGAGGGCCGTGGATGCCCTTGGGAGAAAAGTGTTTCGGGGAGCTACGCTTATTGCGCATACGACGGCCTATTACCTCTTCATGGGGATCTGTAGACATGCACTTAACAGCAAAAATGAGTGAGAAAACATTTATAAGGCAAGCGTATTTATTTTATTATTCAGACCAAGCCTTCACCGTCTTCTGATTCTAAAATGTGAGACCTAATGGGACTGAAGAGACGTGAAGGCAAATATGTTGCTAGCTATGTTGAAAGATAGCATAATTTTAATCAAGGCCGCAAAACCTACCTCTAAATCTTTTTAGGTACGCCTCAGTGGTCTGAGCTTGGGCTTCTTACAAAAACGCTTCTCTGCTGGGTGGGTGGGGATTGTACGGGCTCTCAGGATTGCATCGGCTTATTCTGGGGGTCTCTCTTGCACACCGTATTAGGAGGATCACGAGGAGGAAATGTTGCTGTATTTTTATTCCACGTGTTTTCATTCAGATCCAAAATAGACAAACCTATAAGGTGAAGAATAATATTATTCATAGTCTGACTCAAAGAAAGGCACATAAAATGGTGGGAGAAGTGAATGTAGACGCGTGGCGCCAGTTGGAGTGCAATTAGAGTGGGTGCTGCTTAGGGCGGGCATCCGGACATCAGGGTTGTGGAGGTGGTAGCAGCAAGGTCTTTCGAGGTGCATTTTACAGTACGGTTAGATAATAATTCCATATTCTTTTAGCCTGCAGTGAGTGTGAAGTAAAGTTTGTTAGCGCGGCAGCTCATGGCCCTCCTGCCCTCTCTCAGCTCTTCCTCGAGGCTCGGTCATAGGCGAAAGTCGCCGTGTCCATGCATTTGAAGTCGGTGACCCATCCCAGGGCAATGATGAAATTGTGGTGGGGCAACCAAGCGGTGCTTTCTCAAAGCCAGCTACTGAGGTTTGGTTTTAAGTTTTTTTTACTTCTGGGAGAATTCTGCAGCGAGAATTCCCCCTTCCTGTGCAGGCTTTTCGTATTTTTTTGGGGCAGAATTTGGCTGCAGATAGGTGAGTAAACCAAATGACACCGGCATCCAAGGCCACGGACAGGCAGTTTCAGCATCTAGCCCGTGCAGCCGGAAGGAGGCAGGCACCGTCATCGGTGTGGGCCGCGGGGACAGAAGGAAGGCAGGCAGGAGGCATCGCTGTCAGCCCACACAGCCTGGCAGAGAGGCAGGCCACGTCCTTGTCTCGTGCTACACAGCACTTCTGGCCTCTGAGCTCCAACCGACTGGTGTTCAGAAAGAGAAACCCTAAAAGGCATTGCAGACACTGGTAAATTCTTAGAGGCTGCAGCATTTTTATTTTAACCTCTAAGGGTAGGGATATCATAATAAGGGTTGCACGGGCTCGGCCTGTCTCTGGGCCAGGTGCGGAGAGCTCCTACGTGTTGTGTGCTACTGTGCAACTGGGGGGCTACCCGGCACTGCGAATGGCTAACTGTTGAGCAGGCGAGGGTTAAATCTCTCCCTTTAGCCTTAGAAGTCTCTCCACTGGCTTGCAGTTGTGAATTCAGGCCTCCCAGATGTTCCCAAGAATGCAAGGGGATACCAGCACAGCTATTCTGGTTGTAATCAAAACGAGTTCCCCCGGTCTTTGCCAAGTGGCTGACTGGTGCTCCGGGGCTTATAAAAGAGATTAAAGAAACGGAGGGAGAGACTAAGGGCTTTCAGCATGAAATCCAGAAAGGAAACGAGAAACTGACGACTAGAATCATAATATAAAAATGGCCTGAAGCAGCCTATGCAATCAAGAAAAGTATCCAGTTTAGCAGATCAACAAACTAAAGCAGAAACAGGTCTCCAAAACTACAAAAAGATAAAATCCAGTTCTTTTAAAAAAAAAAAAAAAAAAAAAAAAGTTGACTATTTTATTTACAGGTTTTAGAAAGGAAATGGAGATTGTCCAATTATCTTCATAATGAAAAATATTACCCCCCTAAACCAAAGAGAAATTGTTGCTCCCCTCCCCCAGAAGCCAGCAGGTTTGGCTACTGTAATCCTCTTAGGAAAGTTTTGAACCTTATCGCAAGGCCGGGGAAGCGAGCGTCACATCACACTGCTTTCAGACACATGAAAAGGCCCCGCTTCAATGCAGCTGGGGCTGTCTACTATGTTCAAAGGTCTTATTTGCGGAGATTTGTTGGCGGCATGCACGGCAGACGACCTCCAGATTGAGAACCAGGCCTGGCCCGGTGGTGCGGGGGGGGCGATGGGGGAGTTAGAGCTCCCGCACACCGATCGACTCTCCGCGTGGTGCTGGGTGAATCCCAGGGCGAAGGTTCCCTGGCTTGGCCTTGCAGAGGCCTCCTCCCTGCCACAGGGAGTCCTCCGCAAACACAACACTGCAGTTCCGCATGGCCTGTCCTCGGGAGAATACTCCACCAACATAAACAGCCGCTGATGGTCTCTCCTTGAGCGCTGTCTTCCCCAGAGGTCTGTGCGCAGTCTTGCATGCTCCATAAACCAGCAGAATGAGGCTGCGAGCTGCGGTGGGCAGTGCTGCCAAGAAGCTACGTGCTTTTGTTTGTAAAACCCAGGATTATGCACCAGTAATCGGTGCACAGGGCTTGATCACAAGACCTGCCTCGCACTGTCGGGCCATGCCACTTACTGCAAATGCTGGAAAAGCAAGAGAACAAGCATTACAGGGAAGTAACTGACCTTCCTCTCAGCCACTTTACCTAGGGTGCTCTCCTGATGAGAGCCCGGCGGCGTGGGTATGTCTTGTGCTGTTGGCAGCAGGGTTTCTAGTAACATATCTGTTTAATCAAAAAGCATATGAGTAGCTGGCAGAGGTTCATCCCGCTGGGATAAATCTGTCGGCCAGTTAATTTCTCTTAAACAGAACCTGCAAGAGTGCTGAGGCATGGACCTGGCTTCTGAGAAGCCAGCTAAATAGCCCGGCTAATGGTCACAGTGTGTGCGGGAGCCTTAGCATATTCAGATACCCTTTGTGGGTAATACATGCCTTACCTGGAAATCAGACTGCCACCATGCTTGACCTAATTGATGACTCTTCTGATATGGCCTATATCTGACTCAGATTTTAGATTTGTCTTCTGTGTTCAAGATCAGGGAGTCAATGCTGGGGTGGCCAGCTCCGGTCCTCGAGGACCACAGACCGGCCTGGTTTGCAGGATATCCACAATCAGTACGCATGAGACAGATTTGCATGCAGCGGGGGCAGTGCATGCAAGTCTATCTCATGCATATTCATTGTGGATATCCTGAAAACCAGGCCGGAGCTGGCCACCTTGCCTTACATGAATCAGAGTGCAGGCACTGGGTTAGCTCTGAGTACTTAGATCTGTAGTTGTGTAAGCAACCAAACGAATTTCTGCTAAGAGTTGACTTAATAACTGGAAATAAGGTCTCGTCTATTTTTTTCCAGCTTCTGGCTGCATTACTCTTTTCACCCAAGACCAGATGTAGTCAGGGTTTTCTGCCATTTTGTATCTTGGAGGAAAGTTCTGGGAACATACGGCCCACAGTTTGAATGATAGTCCCAAAAGTGTCTTTTACCAACTGCTCCGGTGGAAATATTCTGTTGCCATTCCAAGTTATTTTCACGCTAGAATAGACTCCTCTTCCAGGCTTTCAGTTAGAGCTGAAGAAAAGATGGCCGGGTATGACTTTGGAAGCTATCGCTTTTTCATGCATCACGTGAAACATCATTTTTTCTTTTTGCAGCCTAGCTTGAAGTGATGTGGTACCTCAAAATATTCCGCGGGGAGCCGCTGCACACACGCGCACTGAGAAAAGACATCAAACGGGTTAGAATTCCCACACGCAGTTGGTTTTATGAGGAACAGCTTCCCTATGAGGAAAGGCTGAAGAGGTTAGGGCTGTTCAGCTTGGAGAAGAGACGGCTGAGGGGGGATATGATAGAGGTCTTTAAGATCATGAGAGGTCTTGAACGAGTAGATGTGACTCGGTTATTTTCACTTTCGAATAATAGAAGGACTAGGGGGCATTCCATGAAGTTAGCAAGTAACACATTTAAGACTAATCGGAGAAAATTCTTTTTCACTCAACGCACAATAAAGCTCTGGAATTTGTTGCCAGAGGATGTGGTTAGTGCAGTTAGTGTAGCTGGGTTCAAAAAAGGTTTGGATAAGTTCTTGGAGGAGAAGTCCATTAATGGCTATTAATCAAGTTTACTTAGGGAATAGCCACTGCTATTAATTGCATCAGTAGCATGGGATCTTCTTAGTGTTTGGATAATTGCCAGGTTCTTGTGGCCTGGTTTTGGCCTCTGTTGGAAACAGGATGCTGGGCTTGATGGGCCCTTGGTCTGACCCAGCATGGCAATTTCTTATGTTCTTATTTCTCTAGCAGTGTTTAGAATAAAGTGACTGGTTTTTTTTTTGGGGGGGGTTTTTTGCCTTTTACCCTTTTTCTCTGGCAGTGACTTGCCCTGCCCCTTTTGTTCTTAGCCCCCTCTTCTGACCACTAGGCCTCTGCGTTGCATCTGCTGCCAGAGTCTGGGGACCATTCTGCCCTGCATCTCGCCTGCTGCCTGTGAGCCCAGGCTTCCTAAGAAGGGGCCTGCAGGCAAGGCAGGCGGACGAGGAGGGGGGGGGGGGGGAGCTGATGGCGGCACCAGGAGGGACTGGGAAGGGAGGAGAGACTGGAGGGAAAGATGGAGGACAGGAGAACTGGGAGGAGGGGAGCAGAGGGAGGGAAGAACTGAGGCATCTTTTGGGGAGAGGGCTTACTGGTGAGAGACAGGCCACAGCGAAAGAGGGGGTAAGGTGGGAGAGCCATTAGGAGGAGGAGAAGAAGGGAAGGTACGGTTGGCATAAAGAAGGGATAATAAAGGGGAGAGACTGGAGAGAGAGTGCTTTTCCTGCAGCTCTCCTGATACAGCTGGAGCTAGGTCATTTCAGTATGTGACATGCTAGAAAAAGGCAAAGGGCTTGGAAGATGCGATGGAGAAGAAGAGGAAAGGACGAGAGAGAGAAATGAGAAGTAAAAAAAAAAAAAAAAATGGAGCTTACTGCTGTGCCCTACCCTGCCGGAGACCTGGAGTGGAGGGGGGATGCTGCGGAGGTTTATCAGCTGGAAACCAGAGCAGCAGGAGGAAACTGCTTGGTAAAAAAGAAAGAAAAAAAGAAAATTGATCCTTGGGGACCAGATGCATGAACGGGATTTTTCCATTTTGTGTCTATGGGGAGGGGAAAATGCTCAGTGCGGAAGGACCTTAGTGACTGCTGCGTACTGTAAAACCGTCTGCAAACGCACGGCAGGGTCTTGCACGCCAGTTTTCCAGCCCTTGCCTCAGAATCTGGCCTTAAGCCGCGGGACCCGTGGTCCCGGGTGACACTCGGTTGGCCCTTCTCGCAGTGTTTGGTTTGAGGGAAACCCCCCCCAGCCTGCTTTGAGGAGAGCAACCTGCAGCTCGTGCTCCTGACTCTTACACTCGATGGACGGTCTAGTGAAGGACAGTGCTGCCACTTTTCTTGGACTCGCGCTGGTTCCCACTGAGCAGCTATGGGAATCCCCCGATAGAGGATAATTCTGCTGGGCTGGCCACGTGCTCGAGCCTTTCCCCTTGAAGTTTTAGTTCCTTCAGCCTCCTGCACACCGTCGTCTTAAGATCAAATGTAAGGTCTGAGGGCGATTTTGTGGTCGATAACTGAGAATCTGTTTGACTTGGGGGGGTGAGGAGGTTAGTGTCCTGCTACCTGAGCCTGTTAGGGTCACGAAACAAATCGGGCGAATAAAAAGAAAGCTGGCATAGTTCTGACCCAGGTGTAGAAATGAAAGATGCGTGCACCATGTTGGAGTGCAGTGGCTTGACTTTCCAATAAGGAACTCCGATTTCTGCAGTTAATTTGTCATGGAGAGAAGGAAAAACTGTAGTGGACTGAGGATTTCAGGTAGGTTTTGACGTGGATTGGGCCTGGGCCCAGAGGGGACCGGATTCTTTGCAGGCCGCACTCATCAGGGCCACGGTGGGAATTTATCCAAGGCGACTGCTCTTCGCGGATTTTCGAGACCCCCCCATAGGGGAGACTATTCTCGCGTTGGTTAAGTGAGAGCTCACAACCTGCAAAGGATCCAGTCGGAAAGTTCGTGCAGTTGCCTTCGTTTTTAAAGAAAGAAAAAACTGTCTTTGCCGGGATATTTTTCGGTCACGGACGAGTCTTGTACATCAAGAAAGGCGGTGTTCCTGGTAACAGGGTGGGTCTGATGAGTCCGGAACGGCAGCAGTAACGGATGAAGACTGAATGTTACGTACCAGAGGTCGAATGTTCCTGAAGAATTTATCTTGGTAGAAATACAAAATACACTCTATTGCCTCGAGAGATTTCCCACTGTCAATAAGTGTGGATATAATGTATTTCTGTGATTTGCCTTGTCATGAGATCCGCTGTAGTAGGCATGCATATTTTACCTATAATTGTCCTTGCATATTTTTCACAGTCCTGTATCGCATTTGCATCACCTGGGACCCTGACAACATGAATAATAAGAGAGGTTGCTTAAAGGAACTATATCTGCAAAAAGTAATATTGTCTGGTTAGCAGTTTTATATTGAAACAGAAGCACGAACTGTTTATGTAAGCTAAATATATTCTTCCTCTTCTGTACAATTCAGAAAACTGGAGCATTCGGGCCATTTTTGTATTTATTTTAAGGCGAATCGGGACCTATTTACCACAGACACTGAAGAGTGGAGCTAACTGGGCAGCTGGAAACGGGCACCGTTTTTGTTTCAAGGGCTTTTGCTGACATCAGCTGAGCTCTCGTGGTTTCCACATGCCTAAATCAGGCCTTCATGCGCTCTCCGCTCCCAGCGGGCTTGCCAGCCTCCACCTCCTTTTCTTTGTGTATTTATAGAATAGGTGGCTTGTCTGACAGGACGGTAATTGGGAGGAAGCTGGAACACATTTTTGCCTTTTGGAATCGGTGACCTTGGACAATGCTTGGGGGGGGGCCTGGAGCCGGTTCATAGCAGATCCCTTTGTATTGATACAACAGAGAGCGTATGATACATCGTCATAGTAATAGGAAAATCCAGGTAATAAATCATAGGTTTTGGCTTTGAGCCAGAAATCTGTGCCAGTAACTTTAATTTGTTTTCTGACACAAAAAAGGGGGTATAATTAGCATGAGTCTGAACCTGGTGTGCAATAGCACCAATTGTCTGCTCACTGGTTTGAAACCTGGGCTACTTCAGCCCCCTTTTGTGCCTGTTATCATGTGTCCAATAGATGTGCGTGTACTTTTCTGAATAATTTTGCGTGCTGCAAATTTGGTTTTAAAGTCTTGTGACCCAGATTTAGGCCTTTAGTCCCATCCATTGTTTATCTGCTTCCCACAGTTCAGATTGGGTGCAAATCCCACAGCAGTGAGGGTTCCCCCCCCCCCCCCATCTCATCTCATCTCATGTCATCTCATGTCAACCAAAGAAGCATAGCCCAATCCTGGTTTTGCCCCATTGCATGCATGGAGCTGTAGTTCTTATTGTCCCATTGACGTCCCTAAGAAAATCAGAACTACAACTCCATGCATGCAGTGGGGCAAAACCAGGACTTGGATTGGCCTATTGAGGTGGCTAACCTAATGCCAGCAAAGGCACATAGTGCTCTATGTATTCCATTTCCAGTAACAGGCCTGCATCCTGGGGTGCCCACAGGACATTTTTCAGGGCTTGGGGAGGGGCCATAACAAAAAATATAAAGCTATATAAAGTCAAAATCATAGAAAGAAATTGGTACAGAACCAATTTAAAATCTGGGGGAGAGAAATGGCTTCCAGTGATTTGTTCATTACCTCTCCTCTTTACCTTCAATGAGACAGATGCCTTTTGGCAGAAAGTGCTAGATTTACCCACTTTAACTATACCAGCCCTGGGGAGATAGGAAAATACATACTGTACCTCAGTGTAATCTGCTTTGAAATGCCTTAAAAGCAAATAAATACAATTATTGATGGATAGTAGCACCTTCCTTTAGTTTGTGATGGACGCAGTGGCAGAGTGAGTTTTGAGAACTTGAGTTCTGCATTTCTTGCCAGGAATAAGATAAACAGATCAAACAGGATGAGAGCTTACCCGAATTAGTTTTGCTTTTCTTGTTCTTCTCTCAAAGGGACTGGAAATACAGTGGTTATAATGGTGGCATATCCGAAAGGCCTAGAAATTTTGGAGCCGATTCGGCGAGAGATCCCGGTAAAGATGGTCATCACCGTGGGCACCCGTCACGTCCAGGAGTTTATCAGCGGCCAGTCTGTGGTGTTTGTGGCCATTGCCTTCATCACCATGATGATCATCTCGCTGGCCTGGCTCATATTCTACTATGTCCAGCGTTTTCTGTACACCGGATCGCATTTTGGTAACCAGGTAAACCTCTTTTACATGATTTTATTTCCATATGGCTGGAAATTGAGTTCCAGTTTTCTTTTGTGACTGTCTGAGTACTTTTCCCAAGATATGGGAGCCTGCATGATATTGTGTGCGATGAATGAAATGTTATATTTAATGAATTTTTATTTTTATAGTCGTTTCTAAACCTATAAATTCATCGCCAAATACTTTGTTTAATACAAGAGAGACACATTTTCATCTTTTTTTTTTATCAGAGTTGTTCTTTTAAGGTTTAATTTACTCAGGAACAAAACAGGCAAGTCTAAAGCATTTTTAAGGGGTCATTTTGTTAAAAGCCCGCCAACATTTTTTTCAGGAAATAATTGCATAGGTGGCATCAGCTTTCACAGCAGAATTGCCTGCGTCAGTCCGCTGAGAAAATTATCCCACCAAAAAAAAAAAAAAAAATCCTTGCACACAATTACACCTGCTGTTACGTACCTATTAAAAAAAAATTTTTTTGGGGGGGGGGGGGAATTAACACTTTTATTTTTGAAAATGCCAGAGTAGGCTCCTACGTGCAAACCTCTTCCCCCCCATCGCTACCCCGAGCACGCTGCTGCTCAGCCCGGGTAAGCTTACGCCTCTGCAGGCCATTATGCACGGATGTTTACCCGCATATCGGCTGGGCAATTTTGTAACAGGCAGGATCCATGGGTAAAACGCTGTTTAACCCCCGGGAAAGACCTTTTAAAATTTCCCTCCCTCAGAACAGGGAGCTAGACATTGGAGCAACGAACAGGAGAGAGGACATGTTTAAAGCAGCAGTGTCTGGGCTTTTTATAACATTAACTTGGCTCTCTTGCTTTTTTTTTTTCTTTTGGTCGTGTTCTAATATGGCCTTCTATTTAGTGCTGCTAATTTATTTCTTTTATTTGTACACGTTCTGTCGGAATAAGAGGTGGGCTTTTTTTTTTTCCCTAATCATGGCCACACCCATCTTAAAAATACAAAAAAAAAATATCCTTTCAAATCCTCTCCATGTGACATCTGCCGGAGGCTCTGAGGAGAATCAGCTGACCAGCGCCCTGATTTCCTTAAGCTTTCCATTGGTAAGAATGGATGGAGGGGGTTTCAGTCATGTTAAACACTAATGACGTCCATATTCAGCCGCCGTGCAGCTGTCATAAAGCTAGTCTGTTACACGTAACTGGTTAACTTGCAGGGTGTATTCACCAACGCGGTCGCGCTGCTTCATGTACCCGGCTGTTAGGACGGCCAAGGGACCCAACTAGAGTTAACCCGGTTAACATATGCGGCTAACTCCAGTCCTCCCCAGAGCAACTCCTGCCTGCCTCTGTGACACCCATATCTTATCCAGCTAAATTCTAGCCAATAACTAGTTACCTGGCGAGAATTTAGCCAGATAAGGGCTGACTATAGCCAGGTAAGCCATTTAGACAGCTGACTATTACATTATCCTTCTATGTGGCTTTTAAATATGGACCTCTAAAATCTCTTCAGGAATGAAATCAAAGTCAGGGGGAATCTGAAGTATTCTGCTTTTGCTGCTTGACAACTGAACTAGCTAAAGCAGTGTTCTTCATTGCAAGGCCCAGGAGCCAGATGGCGGCTCCTCGATTCCCTCCCCGCCTTCTCCGCATCCTTGCCGCTGGGGTCCGGCACCCCGTGGCTGTCGGCGAGTTTGAGCTGTGAAGTGCCTGAACTCCCACCCTGTTCTCATGAAACGGTACCTGAACTGAACAGAGCAGCTGTACAGAGGCAGCGCCAGTAGTAATCCTGCGGAGAAGGCGAGGGCGGGATTATCAGCTTGGGGGGGGGGGGGGAGAACCGGCTTGTAGGGGATAATGGGTGGGGTCAGGGTGGCGGAGGCTGACTGGCGGGAGAGGCCGGTGAGCGTTGAGACTGGCCTGGATGGGTTGGAAGGGGAGATAGGGAGAAGCAGGGAGCATACTGGCTGGTGGGGGCTGCGAGACAGGCAGAGAGAGAGAGAGGGGGGGGGATTATGGGGGAGCAGACAGTCTTTGAATTAAACGAGTTGCTCTGGGGGTGCCTCCTGGACTCTGTCATTGGAGGGGACCCTGGGCACCAGTCACTTCGTCCAGAGATGGTGCTTGCTGTCACATTGAAGTCCTTTATGCCAAAGTAGCTCCTGCTTGAAAATCAGTGAAGATCTTTGCTGTAAAGCTACCAACTGTAACCATCTCAGAAAACCAGGAAACGAGGAGTGGGGCTGAAAAAAGGTAACAGAGCTTCCCAAACTGTGGGTCGGGACCCCAAATGGGGGTCAAAAAACCTCCAGCCGGGGGTCACAAATGTCTGAAAGGGCAGTCCTCTCCAGACATCACCAGCAGCAGGCGTAGTGGAAATCAGCAGGGGATCTTTGAGCTGGCAGGCTCGCTCAGGTCCTGCAATGGTCCCGCCCTCGCTTGAGTTTCCATGGTAACAGGAAGCCATGTGTGAGGAGGGACTGGGGGCCACTGCAGGGCCTGTGAGCTTTTACTGGCTCACAGATCCTGTGCTGACTCTCATTACTAAGGCTGCTGCCAGTCGCAGATCAACATCGGGCATTGGAGCAGCCATTGGGGAAGAGTGGGCAGAGCGTGCACAGGTTGTCGCTTCTTCTCTATCCTCCTCCCATCCCTGAACTTATCTAAGAGAAAAATGTTGCCCCTGTCGTCAGCCTGCCCTCTCTTCCCACCAGTTGTCATCCACTTATCGCCTGAGGCCCAAAGGAAAATGTTGCTGCTGATCCTAGTCCAGGGGATGTTTGGATGGGGGCTGTTTGAAGGGAGGGATCAGATACAGGAAGGGTTTGAGGGTTGGATCAGTGGGAGAAGGATTGGCTGTGGAAGGTGAGAGGGGGATGCAAGAGAGGAGCTAGGGGTATCAACTGGGCGGGTATGTGAGAAAAGAGAGGAGCTAGGGGTATCAACTGGGGGGGTATGTGAGAAAAGAGAAGAAGGGGATGACAGATGATCAATTGGGGTTACAAAAATGGCTTTGAAGTGAGAGAGGTTCAGTGGGGAGGATGTAAAAAGCTGGAGTGGGTGAATGAGAGGCTAAGCTGGGAAGGGGAGAGGAACTGGGGATGTAAGAGGGGATCAGCTGGAGGGGCAGAGGTTGAAAGGCCTTCTGGAGGGGGATGGAGGTTGAGAGAGGGCATCAGTTGGAGAGCAGGAATGGTGAATGAAGGGATTGTTGGAGGCGAACTGCATACCCACTAATTAAGTTTGGTTGTCCTCTGGGGTCGTGTGAATTTTCAAGTACTAAAATGGGGTCACACTAGCTAAAAGTTTGGGAAGCCCTGGTCTAAGACATCCCCCACAGTCAATACACATAGAAACCTTTATTTTTTTCTATCAGCTACTCCTTCCCAAAGGGAAACCAGGCTTTCCTCTTTTTTACTGCTGGCACAAGCTGCAGGTAGCTATAAGTAAACTGTAGACTATTTATCCAGCCCTCCTTCAGTACAAAGCTCCGATGCTCAGCTTCCCAGTGGCATGTTTACTGTGGTGGTCATTTCTAGCTCAAGGGGTTCCAGTGATACCAGTGGCATGTTTACTGTGGTGATCATTTCTAGCTCAAGGGGTTCCAGTGATACCAGTAGCATGTTTACTGTGGTGGTCATTTCTAGCTCAAGGGGTTCCAGTGATACCAGTAGCATGTTTACTGTGGTGGGCATTTCTAGCTCAAGGGGTTCCAGTGATACCAGTGGCATGTTTACTGTGGTGGTCATTTCTAGCTCAAGGGGTTCCAGTGATACCAGTAGCATGTTTACTGTGGTGGTCATTTCTAGCTCAAGGGGTTCCAGTGATACCAGTAGCATGTTTACTGTGGTGGGCATTTCTAGCTCAAGGGGTTCCAGTGATACCAGTAGCATGTTTACTGTGGTGGTCATTTCTAGCTCAAGGGGTTCCAGTGATACCAGTAGCATGTTTACTGTGGTGGTCATTTCTAGCTCAAGGGGTTCCAGTGATACCAGTAGCATGTTTACTGTGGTGGTCATTTCTAGCTCAAGGGGTTCCAGTGATACCAGTAGCATGTTTACTGTGGTGATCATTTCTAGCTCAAGGGGTTCCAGTGATACCAGTAGCATGTTTACTGTGGTGGTCATTTCTAGCTCAAGGGGTTCCAGTGATACCAGTAGCATGTTTACTGTGGTGATCATTTCTAGCTCAAGGGGTTCCAGTGATACCAGTAGCATGTTTACTGTGGTGGTCATTTCTAGCTCAAGGGGTTCCAGTGATACCAGTAGCATGTTTACTGTGGTGGTCATTTCTAGCTCAAGGGGTTCCAGTGATACCAGTAGCATGTTTACTGTGGTGGTCATTTCTAGCTCAAGGGGTTCCAGTGATACCAGTAGCATGTTTACTGTGGTGATCATTTCTAGCTCAAGGGGTTCCAGTGATACCAGTAGCATGTTTACTGTGGGTGATCATTTCTAGCTCAAGGGGTTCCAGTGATACCAGTGGCATGTTTACTGTGGTGATCATTTCTAGCTCAAGGGGTTCCAGTGATACCAGTAGCATGTTTACTGTGGTGATCATTTCTAGCTCAAGGGGTTCCAGTGATACCAGTAGCTTGTTTACTGTGGTGATCATTTCTAGCTCAAGGGGTTCCAGTGATACCAGGTGCATGTTTACTGTGGTGGTCATTTCTAGCTCAAGGGGTTCCAGTGATACCAGTAGCATGTTTACTGTGGTGGTCATTTCTAGCTCAAGGGGTTCCAGTGATACCAGTAGCATGTTTACTGTGGTGATCATTTCTAGCTCAAGGGGTTCCGGTGATACCAGTAGCATGTTTACTGTGGTGGTCATTTCTAGCTCAAGGGGTTCCAGTGATACCAGTAGCATGTTTACTGTGGTGATCATTTCTAGCTCAAGGGGTTCCAGTGATACCAGTAGCATGTTTACTGTGGGTGATCATTTCTAGCTCAAGGGGTTCCAGTGATACCAGTGGCATGTTTACTGTGGTGATCATTTCTAGCTCAAGGGGTTCCAGTGATACCAGTAGCATGTTTACTGTGGTGATCATTTCTAGCTCAAGGGGTTCCAGTAATACCAGTAGCATGTTTACTGTGGTGGTCATTTCTAGCTCAAGGGGTTCCAGTGATACCAGTGCATGTTTACTGTGGTGATCATTTCTAGCTCAAGGGGTTCCAGTGATACCAGTGCATGTTTACTGTGATGGTCATTTCTAGCTCAACGGGTTCCAGTGATACCAGTAGCTTGTTTACTGTGGTGATCATTTCTAGCTCAAGGGGTTCCAGTGATACCAGTAGCATGTTTACTGTGATGGTCATTTCTAGCTCAACGGGTTCCAGTGATACCAGTAGCTTGTTTACTGTGGTGATCATTTCTAGCTCAAGGGGTTCCAGTGATACCAGTGCCTGTTTACTGTGGTGGTCATTTCTAGCTCAAGCGGATCCAGTGATACCAGTAACATGTTTACTGTGGTGATCATTTCTAGCTCAAGGGATTCCAGTGATACCAGTAGCATGTTTACTGTGGTGATCATTTCTAGCTCAAGGGGTTCCAGTGATACCAGTAGCATGTTTACTGTGGTGGTCATTTCTAGCTCAAGGGGTTCCAGTGATACCAGTAGCATGTTTACTGTGGTGGTCATTTCTAGCTCAAGGGGTTCCAGTGATACCAGTAGCATGTTTACTGTGGTGGTCATTTCTAGCTCAAGGGTTTCCAGTGATACCAGTAGCATGTTTACTGTGGTGGTCATTTCTAGCTCAAGGGGTTCCAGTGATACCAGGTGCATGTTTACTGTGGTGATCATTTCTAGCTCAAGGGGTTCCGGTGATACCAGTAGCATGTTTACTGTGGTGATCATTTCTAGCTCAAGGGGTTCCGGTGATACCAGTAGCATGTTTACTGTGGTGATCATTTCTAGCTCAAGGGGTTCCGGTGATACCAGTAGCATGTTTACTGTGGTGGTCATTTCTAGCTCAAGGGGTTCCGGTGATACCAGTAGCATGTTTACTGTGGTGGTCATTTCTAGCTCAAGGGGTTCCGGTGATACCAGTAGCATGTTTACTGTGGTGGTCATTTCTAGCTCAAGGGGTTCCAGTGATACCAGTAGCATGTTTACTGTGGTGGTCATTTCTAGCTCAAGGAGTTCCAGTGATACCTGTGCATGTTTACTGTGGTGATCATTTCTAGCTCAAGGGGTTCCAGTGATACCAGTAGCATGTTTACTGTGGTGGTCATTTCTAGCTCAAGGGGTTCCAGTGATACCAGTAGCATGTTTACTGTGGTGGTCATTTCTAGCTCAAGGGGTTCCAGTGATACCAGTAGCATGTTTACTGTGGTGGTCATTTCTAGCTCAAGGGGTTCCAGTGATACCAGTAGCATGTTTACTGTGGTGGTCATTTCTAGCTCAAGGGGTTCCAGTGATACCAGTAGCTTGTTTACTGTGGTGATCATTTCTAGCTCAAGGGGTTCCAGTGATACCAGTAGCATGTTTACTGTGGTGGTCATTTCTAGCTCAAGGGGTTCCAGTGATACCAGTAGCATGTTTACTGTGGTGGTCATTTCTAGCTCAAGGGGTTCCAGTGATACCAGTAGCATGTTTACTGTGGTGGTCATTTCTAGCTCAAGGGGTTCCAGTGATACCAGTAGCATGTTTACTGTGGTGGTCATTTCTAGCTCAAGGGGTTCCAGTGATACCAGTAGCATGTTTACTGTGGTGGTCATTTCTAGCTCAAGGGGTTCCAGTGATACCAGTAGCTTGTTTACTGTGGTGATCATTTCTAGCTCAAGGGGTTCCAGTGATACCAGTAGCATGTTTACTGTGGTGGTCATTTCTAGCTCAAGGGGTTCCAGTGATACCAGTAGCATGTTTACTGTGGTGATCATTTCTAGCTTAAGGGGTTCCAGTGATACCAGTAGCATGTTTACTGTGGTGGTCATTTCTAGCTCAAGAAGTTCCAGTGATACCAGTAGCATGTTTACTGTGGTGGTCATTTCTAGCTCAAGGGGTTCCAGTGATACCAGTAGCATGTTTACTGTGGTGGTCATTTCTAGCTCAAGGGGTTCCAGTGATACCAGTAGCATGTTTACTGTGGTGGTCATTTCTAGCTCAAGGGGTTCCAGTGATACCAGTAGCATGTTTACTGTGGTGATCATTTCTAGCTCAAGGGGTTCCAGTGATACCAGTAGCATGTTTACTGTGGTGGTCATTTCTAGCTCAAGGGGTTCCAGTGATACCAGTAGCATGTTTACTGTGGTGATCATTTCTAGCTCAAGGGGTTCCAGTGATACCAGTAGCATGTTTACTGTGGTGGTCATTTCTAGCTCAAGGGGTTCCAGTGATACCAGTAGCATGTTTACTGTGGTGATCATTTCTAGCTCAAGGGGTTCCAGTGATACCAGTAGCATGTTTACTGTGGTGGTCATTTCTAGCTCAAGGGGTTCCAGTGATACCAGTAGCATGTTTACTGTGGTGATCATTTCTAGCTCAAGAAGTTCCAGTGATACCAGTAGCATGTTTACTGTGGTGATCATTTCTAGCTCAAGGGGTTCCAGTGATACCAGTAGCATGTTTACTGTGGTGATCATTTCTAGCTCAAGGGGTTCCAGTGATACCAGTAGCATGTTTACTGTGGTGATCATTTCTAGCTCAAGGGGTTCCAGTGATACCAGTAGCATGTTTACTGTGGTGATCATTTCTAGCTCAAGGGGTTCCAGTGATACCAGTAGCATGTTTACTGTGGTGGTCATTTCTAGCTCAAGAAGTTCCAGTGATACCAGTAGCATGATGTGTCAATAATTTGAAAAGAAGTCAGAATAGTTAAATAATAACCCCCCTAGGGGGCAAGTATCTCCCTGAAAGGAGTTGGCACGGGGGAGGAATATAGAGGATCGTGCACCCTAGAATTTAACCTAATCTATTCTATGGGTTTGTATTGACAGTTTCAGTTTCATTCTTAAAATATTTTGGAAAGACTAATTTTGTTTTTCCCAGTTAATGCTATTAACCAGACCCGCACCCTGGGCAGGCAGACGTGTTTGCACCCCGCCCCCCCCCCCCCCCCCCCCCTCTCCTTCCAGCCCTCTACTCTGAGCCCTAGTCCTTTTTGGCTCTGTTTCCCCTCCCCCTCCCTGCCTCTATGTAGGAGCAGAGCTGCACTCTTATCTGCTGCGGCCCACACATGTATTTCGGTCCCCACCCAAAGGGCTTTGCACCCCTCACCCATCCCTCGCTATGCTGCTGCTATAAACAGGTAGAGAAGAAACCAACCAACTTTGTTAGTTGGCTACAATTTTCCTTCTCTGGTTGCAATATTTTGATTCTTGCTTTGAATAAAGTTTTGTCCCCGGCGGGCTGACATGAATTCCTAATCAAAGCTGTTGCCCAGAGGAAATGACAGATCCTTTAAAAACAGAAATAATTGCACAAAGAGGCCCGCAGAATGGTTTGGGAACCTGCGTCTAACCTTGGCCCAACGAGGCCTTGACGGTCACTGGGTGTGGTTCTCGAGCAGATGGAGATTGCGTGGGGACGGCGATTCAGTAGGAATTAATGCCACCTCCATATTTATGCAAGGGAAATATCGAGCTTATCAAAGGCCAAGAACTCTAAACTCGCTTCCTTGTTGCATCCCCAGTACACACAGACACCCAAAAAAAATAAAGGGCTTCTGCCATTTGATGTTGGCAGTGAGACCTTTTTTCAAATTAGGGGTTTAGGAAAGCATTCCTCCCCCGTGAAACTTAAGTACAGGTTGATGCTCTGTGCCCGGACGCAAGCTTCTTTATTTGGACCCGGTTTTTCAAGGACATCTTCCCTGGAGGCACAGCATGGGAGGCAACCCCTGGATGACTCAGACCCTTGACGCGGCTAAGTCGCCTGGACTGTTTGCTGTGCGTGTTTTACTCACACACCCAGCGTCTGTGCAAAACATTTCATGTGGTCTCCAGGGAGCCCTTTTGCCGGCTCTGCGGGGGCGGGGGGCGGTGCTAGGGCAGCCGTTTCCTTACCCTCCGCTGCAGACACACCTAACCAGTCAGGTTTTCATGATGGTTCATCCTGAATGTGCCTGAGAGAGAGAGAGAGTGGCAGACGTGGGAGACCCAGGGTGTACAGATCCTAACTCATGCACGTTCGTGGTGGCGATCCTTGGCTAGGTGCGCCTGCCGGGAGAGGGTTGGGAAAACACCGGGCTGGTGAATGTGCTTTTCGGGGCTACCTTCAAAACTGGAAGAATAAATTGTTTAATAAAAAGCTGTCCCCCCCCCCCCCATGTACAGTAATGCACTGGCAGCGAGTCGTTGCCTTCCAGATTCTGTTCTGTCCCTGAGATTTATTTTACCGTTTAATTAACCTAGGCAACTATTTGCGGGAGCCCATCGCTTTAAAGTGACACAGTCAGCGTTGGTAAACTGAGAATCGGAAAACCTCCCAACACGTAAATCTCACTGGCCCGATGTTCTTGGTTCCCAGCTCGTGAGCTGAGGCTTTACCTTAATTTTAGCATCTTGGGGGTATTTTTTTTTTGTTTGTTTTTGGTTTTTCATCTTTCGAACGAAAAGGTCTGTTTCAGGGGGGGCCGCAGCACGCCAGTCGAGGAGCTACGCAGAGCTGGCCCACCCGGCTGAACCAGGTCTAAATTGTGCTGCTTTGCGTCCTCTGCTAATGCGGTTTGCATGGCTCCGGTGCTGCACTATGGCTGTAAATAAAGGGAGGGAGATTGTCACGCTCCCATTTTATAAGCCATGACAGCATCTCTTCCTTTGACGCCTGCCCCTTGCTTAGCGCTCCAAAGTTCAATAAGACCTTAAGCCACCAGACTAACTCTAGATACGGTCACATTCCACCAGACGGTCAATTGCACGTATGCCTTCAATGTGCTCAGATTTATGCTGTATGCTCCTGCCTTATGAAATGTTTCGAGGATTGTCACGGGGTTTTTTTTTGTTTTTGTTTTTCCTTAATACGAAGAGTAACAGAAAAGAGACCAAGAAAGCCATCAGTCAACTCCAGCTCCACACCGTAAAGCGCAGTGAGAAGGTATGACTTGTTTTCTTTTTTGCCTGGAAATGTACAGTAATATTTTTTATTTATTTATTTATTTAAAACATTTTATATACCGGCATTCGTTGTGGACATCATGTCGGTTTACAGTCAACAAGTTAAGTTAGGAAAATTACATTTTAACAGGGAGGTTCAAACTGGGAGATGGGGTAACGAAAGGCAGCAAAGAAAGACAGAGTAAAAAAAAAAAACCAACAAGGATCCTCGCGGTGAGGAGATAGAATATAACAAAAACATAGTTCCTCAATATGAGAAAAAAGAGAGTAGACATATTGTGGTCTACTTGGCACGGGTTAATGGCTTTCTATTCTGGGTAAGCTTGGGCGAATAGCCATGTTTTCAATTTCTTTTTGAAGTTGTTCATGCAGGGTTCAAGGCGTATGTCAGGCGGTAGTGTGTTCCAGTGGGTGGGGCCTGCAATCGAGAGAGCACGGTCTCGTGTGGAGGAGAGATGGGCTGTTTTCAGCGAGGGCACCAGTAGGGTGCCAGCTTTTACTGTTCTGGTGGGTCGTCTGGACTTAGGGGTTGTAAAAGGGAGGTCTAACCAGTTGGAGTTGTGCGTGTGGATTGCTTTGTGGATTATGGTGAGTGTTTTGTAGATAATGCGTGATGTAATGGGGAGCCAGTGTAAGTCTCTGAGGATGGGGGTGATGTGATCATATTTACGGGAGTTTGCAATGAGTCTCGCTGCAGCATGTTGTAGCATTTGTAGGGGTTTAATGGTGGAGTAGGGGAGTCCAATGAGTAGGGCGTTGCAGTAATCCAATTTGGAATATATATATATATAATATAGGAAACAGTGTGTGAATCTGGTCAAATCTGAAACCCTTGAGCAGGAATAATATCTCAAGGCTTCTGCAGGGGCCGAGATCGTGATGTGGCAATGCTGTTGTCAAGTTGCAAACTTACCGTATTTCTCTTGCTTTCTTGCGTGTTTGTTTTCCTATTCTTACTATCTGCAATAGCTTTTGCAGGCTTTCCGTTCTTCATATGCAGCTTTGCACAAATTCCAGTTTTAAGTGTATTTTGTTGCTGATGTAAATTGACTGTGGACTGCTTTGGCTTCATATCTATAAAGGAAGTTGTTTTAAAAGTGTAGAAATGAAACAAATGCTGTCCTGACTGGCTTCCTTGCTTCCCTCTGCCTTTCCAGATATTTTTTTCCCTGTCCTGTTTCTGAGATTGCTTGTATCTTCTGAACGCTAATCTTTTTGCTCTTATCTCTTCAGCCATCTCTTTAAACATCATACTAGTTTCGTTTTCCTCTTATTTTCACTTACGTTCCTAATATAAAGATGTGTTGCCCCTCTATTGGTTGCCTTTAGTTTAGCCTGCTGTTCTCCTCCTTCATTCACCAAGATCTTCTCACCCTGCCCCTGCTGCCAGTGCCTCCTTAAGTTACTTCCCCCTCCTCACAAAGCTGGTACTCTTGAAGTTTGGGACACCGACCCTTGTGTGGCCGTTTTCTGCCTTTGCAGTTGTATTAAACCACACTGACTGGTGATCCATGGACTTCAGGGGATCACTTCCTCTTTCTAAGATAACCCACAATACTTCCTAAGCTGCCCATGCCCCCTGCATTTCAGTTGCTTTAATATATGTTTTAGGTTTTTTGTACATGAAATACTGCTCCTCCTTCCTTTCTGCCTACTCTTGTCATTCCTGGTCAGGTTATAACCTGGTCTGGCTATATCCCAGTCATAGGTTTTAATACTCCTTCTCACTGTGATAGCAACAATATCTAAAGTTGTCTCTGCAGCATGACCTGGGTAATGAGCATCTGAAAGCATAGCCTTCCTGATACTGCTGTTCCCCTTGTGTTCCCTCTGTGAATGATTATATTGGCCCACCTCCCAGTTCTTTACAAGTGACTGTGCTTTCTCCTCCAAGCTTATTTGTTTGGTGAGGGTGACAGCCTGAATCTACCATCTTCCATCCATCCGTGCTCATCTGTTTTAAACTTTTATTAATGTCTGATCTGAATTGTTCAGCAAGGATCATGTTTCACCTTTGTGACAGATGTCTTTTATGCCTCTAGTCCACTAGAAATTCCAAACTTTCATCCTTATGCTGCCTTTTTACTTGTGATTTGAAGTTGCATGTGGGCATAACCTGTCTTCCTCCATACCATACTTGGGTCACACCTCAGTAAATGCCACCATCCTTAACAGCTTTCTATTAAGGCCAATGCAGAAAGACTAAATTAATTCTTTGCTTCTGTATTTACTAATGAAGATGTTGGGTGGAGAAGGTTTTCAAGGGTGATGAGTCAGTTGAACTGAACCAAATCACTGTGAACCTGGAAGATGTGGTAGGCCAGATTGACAAACTGAAGAGTAGCAAATCACCTGGACCGGATGGTATGCGTCCTAGGGTTCTGAAAGAACTCAAATGAAATTTCAGATCTGTTAGCTAAAATGTGTAACCTATCATTAAAATCATCCATTATACCCTGAAGACTAGAGGGTGGCCAATGTAACCCCAATATTTAAAAAGGGCTCCAGGGGCAATCCGGGAAACTGTGGACCACTAAGCCTGACTTCAGTGCCAGGAAAAATAGTGGAAACCATTCTAAAGATCAAAATCACAGAGCATATAGAAAGGCATGTTTTAATGGAACACAGTCATAGTATCTTAGCCCACGGTGCTTTATAACAAATTATATACAGGTACAATGAGCTCCTTCCCCAAAGAGGTGACCGTCTAAGTGGATACATGTGGCAGTGGCAGATAAGTGGCTTAAGGTCACAGTGAGTACCAGTGAACCTATGTCTCCTGGTATTAGGTCACATGCATCCATCCTCAGTTCCTGGGCACAGTTAGGGCAACACCACAGCTTCCAGAAAGTCTCACAAAAATCTGCTGCACCACAGTTTTATTGCCCTGCATCACTCATTCTTATTTCTGTTCCAGTTAAACAATTGTTCTAACTCTTCTCTAAACTGTTCTTACTAATCGCCTCTTTTAACCTCTAGGATAGGGACGGGGGATGCCCTTTGTGGCTGATGGGCTGTGTTAGGAATCCTGAGCCCCTCGGTGGGCCACATTAGTCGGGATGGGGGGGGGGAGGGGGGGCACCATGAACCTGGAAGTTGTTGTGTCAGCAGGAACATCTGCTGCGGTCAGGGCTCGGTGGGGAGAGGTGGAGATCATGAGAGTTAGCCATACAGCAGTGAAAGGTGAGGCCTGGTTGGCGAACCCGGAAGTGGTGCCAGCAGCAATAGAGCAGGAGTTCCCACTGCGATGGACCGTTGTCTGGTTCCTTGCCGCGGGCCGGATTAAATCGAGCAAAGGGCTTGTGGGCCAAAGGCTTCCCCCATCCGTGCTCGAAGAAAATATCTGTAATAAATGTGTCGGAACACAGGGACTGCTTTGCCGCAATAAGCGAAGCTTTAGAAAGATTCCGTCCCTTCACTAAGAGGAGTCTGTGTGAAAGAGGAACAGGAAGTAAGGTGAGTGGAGGGAGGGAAGGAGGAAAGTGCTAGCCAGCAATAACAATTCATTGACTTGCAGCCAGAATAAATCCTAAATTCCTCCCCGTCAGACAGAAAACAAGCGAGTTATAAAACCATTCCCAGCTTTTAAAAAACAAATACCACTCCAAAGCGGAGATCCTGATCCGAGTTCAGGGAAGTTTTGTTATGAAGAGTAGGTGTTCTGTATAGCCTGAAATCCGCAAAATTACTGAGGTTTATAAATGGCCCGACATCTGGAGATACTTTTTCTCATGATGCAGCAACTATATCTGGCTTGACTGGGTGGGTAATCTTTGAATTGTGCAGGCTAGAGAGAGGGCTCTACTGTAACTCATTTTTTCATTTTTGTATTTTTTTTCTCCCTGTTGGACTGTATGCTAATGAAACTGGCAGACAAAGATCCTTACTTATAAATGGCCTTTCTCTGGTGACATGCAATTCAGCAGTAACCCATGTGGCAGTGACCTGAGCCGAAGCAAGGGGACGAGGCACCCTAGGTGAACCTTAAACCTTGCATCCAGTCTCCATCCCTCCCATTAACCTTCAGGACCATAGGCCAACTCTCTTGCCACTCTTTCCCCCAAAGATTTTGATAATTAAACTTAACAATTGCAATGAGTGGAGGAGTAGCCTAGTGATTAGAGCAGTGGGCTGTGAACCAGGAATTCCTGCTCCTGCTCCATGGGACGTCATCCTCCATTGCCTCAGGTGCAAACGTAGGGCCAGATTTACTAAGGCTTTCCTCTAGCCAGATAAGGGACTGAATATCCAAAACCTTGCTCTTTAGGCAGATAACTTTGTTAGCCATCTAAATGGCTTTTGAATATTGATCTCATCAAGTCAAAGCCAAACTCTTTGGAGAAAAGCTCCTGTTGATGCTTGGCATCAATTGGCTTAGAAAGGCTATCAACCCAAGGATCAACACCTCGTCTGATATCACCTCTGGTTTGTATAGAGAGTGACTCTGAAGAGCTCATAGGGGTCTACGTATGACTCGGAGGAGTTGCATTCTGCAGAAGAATACTCTCCTGCCCCCTGTCCTGCACAGGCAAGGGGCAGTTCACCTCAAGAGGACCTCTCCTTTACAGATTTTATACAGATAGTGGCTAAGACTATTCCCATTGAGTTGGAGGAGAACCTAGAGCACTACTTTTTAGCATCCCCAAATAGCTGGATGCCCTGAATTAGTGGCTCTGTCAGGGCATGTGTAAGATGATGTGGGAAACTCTACACTCTGTATTCCAGGTTTGCAAGAAGGTAGACGTAAAATATTGTGTCCAGGTGGCTGAGGGATTCAGCTGGTCCCAATTGCCACACCAGACTGTGGTGGTGGTTGAATTTGCCCTGAAATATGCCAAAAAGTCTCAGGTACACACTTTAGTTACCCCCAGATAAGATTCTAAGAGCTTGGATAATAGCATTTTGGCAATGCCTTTTCCTGACATGCTCCAGACCTACATGGTCCAGTATTTGCATACTGTTTTGTAGAAGACATAGACGAGTGTGAAAAGCATCTTATGCACTCGGCATGGGATGCTTTTGAAATGGCATTGAGAGCCTCTTCAGTGTTTATATATGATCACAGGCTCTTATGGCCTCAAGCTTCAGGCCTTCATGAAGACATGCAGAAAAGGCTTGCTGATGTGCCGTGTACAGGAGGGAATTCCTTTGGAGATGAGGCTATGGATTTCTTTAAAGATCACCCATGGGTCAGGCTCTCTTCTCTACTGCACCCTCTGAACCATTCTCATCTTTCAGGAAGTACTGGAGTCAAGAATCCAAGAAACGCATTTTCCAACACAAAAAGAAATTCCAAGTTGCGGCTCATCCTCACCAACAGCAGGGCTTCAGGCCTCACCCACGTGTCAGTGGTGAACTGCTGCTTGTAACAGGTGTTCTTTGAAGTTGTCAATTCACCAGTGACACATGTGGGTCTCTTGAGATAAGGTTGTCTTCAACAAAAAACAGAAAAAAAACAAAACAGCAATTTGTCAACAAGGCAAGAACTGTTTTTTCTCCTCCCCATTTGGAGTTAAGCACATGAGTTAAGCTCATAATCGACAAGGAACTATCCTTCAAGAACCACATCTCTGTTAAAATCAAAGACTGATATCACAAACTCCTAACCCTACGATATCTAAAACCTTTTCTTTCCCCCAGCGACTTCAGAACAGTCCTCCCAACTACTCATCTTCTCCAACCTGGATTACTGCAACTCCCTGCTATTCAATTTACCTCTCACCACCATCCGACCTCTCCAAATCCTTCAGAATACTCACAGGAACGAAAAAATGCGATCACATTACTCCAACTCTCATTTCACTACACTGGTTCCCAATAAAATACAGGATAGAATACAAAATACTATCCATCATACATAAAATAATATATGAAAAACAAACAAACTGGCTAAGTGCATCCATAAAACTCCACTCACCAAACCAAAATCTCCGTTCAGCTAACAAAGGTCTATTAAAAATTCCACCTACATGCCACAAACAACTTACCTCAACTCGGAAGAGAGCCATTTCCCTAGGAAGCCCCGAACTCTGGAACACCCTCCCAACCAAACTGAGAACACAGCAAAACTTAAAAACCTTCAAAAAAAAAAAACAAACTAAAAACTTGGATGTTCACTAAAGCATACCAAAACACCCAATGACTCTATGCTACATATAAACATGCAGAACCAATCCAATGCACATAATTAACTTGTACAGTTTAACAAATGAACTATGCTTATAACGACTACGATAACAATGTTAACAAGCACGTGAATTTCTGTACACTCTGCTAAACATCGATACTGTGTAAACCGTTGTGATGGTGAAACCGATGGCGAAACTCGATAAATAAATAAATAAAGTAGCTTAATTTCAGCACCGAGGCATGGTACATGCTCACTGTTATACGGGAAGAGCTTCTGATGCTCAGCAGAGCCTTGGGACTTTTCCTAGAAAGCACTGAAAATTGCATTTCTATCAGTATGACATCACCCTCGAATATGTGACTGATGAACTGCTGTCTTCAGAAAACACTTGTTACAGGTAAGTAACTTTGCTTTACCATGGGCATGAAATGATAGCAGAGCTCTTATAAATTAACTCATTGAGTATCATGTCCTTCTACATTGTTTTACATTCAGATTGGGCTAGTGTAACATAGAAACATAGAGATGACGGTAGAAAAGGACCAAACAGTCCATCCAGTCTACCCAGCAAGCTTGTGGTAGTATCTGCTACACCGTACAGGTCACTCACATACTTATCAGTTTCCCAGACTGTAAAAGGCAGGGCCCTTGTTTATGGTTGTTTGAGTCCAATTTCCTGTTACCTCTTGCCGTTGAGCTATGTTTGAGTTGCATCAAAAGTATCAGGCTTATTAGTTCAGGATAGTAACAGCCGCATCAGCAAGTTACCCCCATGCTTATTTGTTTCCTCAGGCCATAAAAGTCAGGGTCCTTGTTGGCTGCTGTCTAAATCCAATTTCCGTTTTCCTCATTTCCCCCTACCGTTGAAGCAGAGAGCAGTGATGGAATTGCATCAACAGTATGAAGGCTTATTGGTAGTATCTGCCACACCAGCAAGTTACCCCCATGCGCTCTTATCTTCATTCCCATCCTCTAGCCTTTAGGGATCCACAGTGTTTATCCCATGCCCCTTTGAATTCTTTCACTGTTTTCATCTTCACTAAGGGGCATTCCAGGCATCCACCACCCTCTCCGTGAAGAAATATTTCCTGACGTTGGCTCTGGGTCATCCTCCCTGGAGATTCATTTCGTGGCCCCTAGTTCTACTGATTTCTTTCAACAGAAAAAGTTTGTCGATTGTGCATCATTAAAACCTTTTCAGGTATCTGAAGGTCTGTATCGTATCTCCCCTGCACCTCCTCTCCTCCAGGTCCTTCAGATCAGAAAGTTGAACAAGTAAGGGGCATGTAAGGAGAGGGAAGTTCATATCTTCACTGGTAACACGTGTTTTGAGGGAGAATGGTTCCAAACAAGTGACTCTGCGTCATGAGTACTTAATGCTGATTGATTTGGACTGGTAGTATTTCCTAGAAACAGAGAATATTTATCTCCTGTCTTCCTGACTTCCCTCTGTAAAATGTAAACAGTATAGGTGGATTGCAAAGGTGAGGTTGGCACGATGTAGAAAGAACATAGTCTTGTTTAAATAAAAGTGGTGTTCGCATGTTCATGTTTGATTTACAGTGGCATAAATAATCCTTTATCGGGTACAGCATAAACTGCTTTTAGGATGTACAGAGAAGAGGATAACATTAATATATTTATATTAGGCTGACGCCTTTGCATAGCTCAGGATGAGTTACATTCAGGTTCATTCAGTAATTTCCCTCTTCTCAGAGGGCTCACAATCTAAGGGGGGGGCCTCTTTATCAAAGGTTTTCTCCCATTTTGTTGCAAGGAGCAGTAGTGGGATTTGACGCCTGGCTCCCCTGGTCCTCAGCCCTCCATTCTGCTCCTACCAATCCATCGAGCGTGGCGGTCCATTACAGGCATCCTCCATCTGAGCCATGATACCCTTCATGATCAGTAACAGAACACTGAAATGTATGCCAAAGCTTTCTCCTAGGACAGCAGGATGGTGGTCCTCACACATTTATTTATTTAAATTCTTTTGATTATACCGATACTCAAGACTAGAGTCTTATCGTAGTGGTTTACAGCGAAACAAGGGGTAACCAATTAACTAGAAAGAGAAAAGTTACAATGAACCGGGATTTACAGAGTGGGAGAGATGAGAGCGAAAAGAATAAGATTAACATAACAAAGTTTAACAGAAGGCCCGAATGTGGGAGCAGGTTGGGGGTGGATCTGTCACATGGGTGACATCATCGGATGGAGCCCGGCCCGGAACTTTGAACTCGATGATTCTAGAGCTTTCAGCACGCCCCACTGAGCATGTGCAGCTGTAGTGATCACCCTGCCCCCCCTAGGCAGAGTCCCTCAGTCTTTTCTTTTCCGCAGAGCTGTTGTCTCGCGGTTGTGGAGCTCGTGCTCTTTTTTTTTCTGAGTAAAATTTTTTTTTTTCAGTAATTAGCTTTGCTCTCTCCTTACAGTTTCGTGAGGGATTTTTTTTTCTAGAACTGCAGTCTTTTTCTTCTGGTAGTTTTGTTCTTGTTTCCAACTGTCTGGGTGGGTTCTCTCACCTGTGCACCCTGGCAGAGTCTGTTATTTAAAAAAAACCAAAAAACAAAACTGCTTCTGCAGGTTTTGTAATTGTCCTCTCCATGCTCTGTCTGCTATTTCTCTTTTTCCACAGTGCTGACAGGACTGGGCTATGCAGTCCATCGGTGATCTGTGTAGGCCGCTGAGCCTGGGGACTCACCTGAGTTCTACCCGGGCTGGAGTTCCATGGCAGCTCACTATGGCGTTCCTGTGGGGGGGCCGTGCTCATCCTTCTCACGTATCAAGGAACTCGTCTCCACGGGCAGGAGCCCTGGATGATGTTGCCTCCCCTCCTGCTTGCCAGCCTTGGCAATGCAATCTCCCTGGGAGAGAGGATGAGCGGAGCCTGGGCTAGCAGCTTGCTGCCGCATTTCGGTGCCATGTCCATGACCGGTTGCCCATGCACAGCTGTGACCAGAGCACCGTTTGTCCGACGCATCAATGTTGGGACCGCGTCGGGAACGGGGCCATCCTCGAATACCATGGTTACCTTGACACCGTCGAGGTCCAGGGTCACCCTCGTTGCGTGGAAGTGAGTGACTGCCCATCATGCCACGGTGGCCTTCGGTGCCGTCGGCATCTGTGGAACTGGAGTCTCGCTGCGCCGGTTTGGGCATCGAGGCCTCCCTGCCCTTGGTGCTGCAGTGCCCATGGTGCCATGCAGTCCATGTCACAGTGCCCCTGAAGCACTCGGTGCCCTTGATGCCCTTGGAGCAGCACATTCAATGACATATTGCCCTCTGTGCACTCGATGTCACAATGCACTTGATGACTCAGTGCCCTTGATGCCCTCGGTGCAGCGCACTTGATGACACGGTGCCCTCGATGCACTCTGTGCCCTCAGTACTGCGGTGCAGTGCACTGGATGTCACAGTGCCCTCGATGCACTGGATGACTCTGTGTCCTCGATACACTCGAGGCCTCAGTGCCACAGTGCCTTGCTGCACTCAATGTCACAGTGCCTTTGGCTTGATCCCTTGGCACAGTGCCCTTGATGCACTCGGTACCCTTGGGACACTCTGCCTTTATTTCTATTGACCATTTAGAAATTTATTGTACACATTTTTATGTAAAACACCCGTGTAAGACATTTTTTGTTAGCTTTATACAAGAAACAGTTTGCAGTTACATCAAATTGTCCAACTGCATCAGTTTGTAGAGAAGAAAGATTTGGCCCTAGTTATCCATTCTTTGGTTACCAATCGAATAGATTATTGTAACTTACTTTACCTTAGTCCTAGCTGAAACACTTGCGGCTCCTGCAGAATAGGGCGGCCAGGCTCTTGACGGGGGCTAAAAGCAATGAACATATCAGCTGTGTTCTGCAGTAGCTGCCAGTGGAATTTCAATTCAAATGTTAAGATCATGTTACTTATCTTTACATACTTGTATATGATGACTGTACTATTATCTGGTCAGCCCTTCTGTCCTACTGTACTCCAGAGCCTAGTCTTTGATCATCTCAGTGGGCCCTAATGATCATCCCTTCCCTGACAGAGGCTAAATTAACAGTGACACGACGGAGTGCATTCACTTGTGTCGGCCCATATTTATGCAATACTGTTTATTGAGAGCTGAAGCAAGAAACAAACTGCTTAATAAAACTGAAGGCTAGGTTATACGACTAGGTGTTTGGACACAGAAACATGACGGCAGAGAAAGGCCTTGTGGCCCATCCAGTCTGCACATCTGACCAATTAATTTAGCATTATTCCCATCACTAATTTAGCATAATTCCCATCACTTCCTTGCAGATCCCCTGTATTTATCCTGTGCTTTCTTGAATTCAGATACTCTTTTTGGTTCCACCACTTCCACTAGGAGGCTGTTCCACACATCCACCACCCTCTCTGTAAAGAAATATTTCCTAAGATTACTCCTGAATCCATCCCCTTTCAACCTCATCGCATGACCCCTACTCCTAGAGCCTCCTTTCCGTTGAAAAAGGCTCACCTATGCATGGAAGCCATTGAGATATTTTAATGTCTCTATCCTATCTCCCCATCTCGTCTTTCCTCTAGGGTATGCCTATTTAGATCTTTAAGTCTGTCCCTATATGCTTTAGAATGAAGACCACTGACCCCCATCCTGTTTATATCTTTGTGAAGGCGCGGTCTCCAGAATTGTACACAGTATTCCAAGTGAGGTCTCACCAAGGACCTATACAGGGGCAATATCGCCTCCCTTTTTCTGCTGACCATCCCTCTCCCTATGCAGCCATGTATCTTTCTGCCTTTCACCTGTTTGACCACCTTAAGATCATCAGGTACAATTACCTCCAGATCCTGCTCTTCCTTTGTGTTTAGAATTTCATCTCCAATACTGTATCGTTCCCTTGGGTTTTTGCATCCTAAATGCATTACTCTACATTTGTTAGCATTAAATCTTAGCTGCCAGGCCTTGGACCATTCCTCAAGCCTCGCTAGATGCCTTCTCATGTTTTTCCACACTTACTGGCTGTCCACTCGGTTACAGATTTTGGTATCATTGGCAAAAAGACAAGCCTTTCCCGACAACCCTTCTGTTGTGTTGCTCCCAAAAATGTTGAAATGAACCGGTCCAAGGATCAATCCCTGAGGCACACCGCTAGTAACAACTCCCTCCTCGGAGAAACTCCATTTACCACTACCCTTTATTGCCTCCCATTCAGCCAGTTTCTAACCCAGTCAGTCACTCTTAAGATCCATACCAAGGGCACGCAATTTATATATAAGTCTTCTATGCAGAACCGTGTCAAAAGGCCTTGCTGAAATCCAAGTGCACTACTTCTAGCACTCTTCCTTGATCCAACTCTGGTAACCCAGTGAAAGAAATTGTTCAAATTCATCTGACAAGATTTACCTCTGGTAAAACCATCTTGCAATCCATTGGATTCCAAAAATTGCACTATCCTCTGTGTTAGCAGTGATTCCATTAGTCTTCTCACCACGGAGATCAGACTAACTGACCTGTAGTTCCCAGTCTCCTACTTACTTCCACTTTTATGAATAGGAACCTCATCCATTCTTTTCCAGTCCTCCAGAACTACTCCTGACTCTAAAGAAGCATTGAAAAGGTCAGCCAGCGGAGCTGCCAGGACATCTCTAAGTTCCCTCTGATGTATCCCATCCGGCCGAACACGCTGTTCTGAAAATCGATTGAGGTTTATCTCACTTCCATTTTTATTTGTGTTTCTTTTATGTGGTCCTGCTCCAGGCCCTTCCACAGTGAAAATACTGAACAGAAATATATGTTAAGTAGTTTTGCTTTTTCCTCATCAGCCTCAACATATTCCTTCCCTTCGCCTTTGAGTCTCACAATGGCAATTTTGCACTTCCTTCTATCAATAACATATGTAACAAAAAGTCTTGTCCCCACATTTTACCGTATTTGCTATTTTTTCTTCTATTTGAATTTTTGCATTCCTGACTACTTTCCCACCTTCTCTTAGCTTTTTCAGATATTGTCGCCTGTCTTCCTCTTTCTGCGATCTCTTGTAGTTTATGAACATTAACCTTTTCCCCCTTCTTTAGAAAACCATAGCAGCCTCTTTTTCCTCTTCCCTTTATTTTCATTCCTAAAAAAAAAAAAGATTAGTTGCCCTTATGATATCTCCTTTTAGTTTTCCCCTAGGTTTTTCCATCCAGCTAATGGCTTCTTGAGGTACTTCCCCATTTTGAGAAAGTTAGTTTCTCTGAAGTCAAGGACTTTTACCTTAGACTGAACTTTCATCTCTTGTGAACTAATTTTGAACCACACCATCCGGTGGTAGCTGGCTCCCAGATGATCATCCACCTCAACATCAGAAACACTGTCCCCGTTGGTAAACACCAGGTTCAGCATCACCCCCTCCTATGTGGGTTCCGTTACCAGTTGACAGAACAGTTCTCTTTGCAGAGAATCCAAGATCTCCCTGCTTCTAGAAGATTCTGCAGTTGGGATGTCTCGATCAACATCTGGAAGGCTTAAATCCCCTAGCAGCAGCAACTCCCTTTTCACAGCAATCCTGTGAAATGGGGTTGTTAAGTGCAGACCCAGTTTTTTGTCATTGTGTGTATATTTGTTATATGTGATGGCATTTACAGTTTTATATGATTGTAATTTTAAAAAATGGTGGGTTTTGAAGTGTAACTCATTTTGATGTAATTATGAAAAGGTGAAACACCAAATAAATAAGTAGAAATAGCATGACACAGGAATTCAGAGTCGTTCACCTCCAGTTTACCAAATCCAGCCCAGACCAGTGGCAACTGAAAATTATGACCATTAAAAATGGCCTGTGTGTAATTAATTGGTTGTCTCAGTCTAGCTCCCAGCAGGCACATGTCCATGTCATTAAGGAAACCAATATCATAGTTGCCACTAATCTACAGTTTCGTTGGCAGTCTCAGCAGAGAGGTAAAGGATTCAGTTGTCAAGACAACGGAATTAACTTTCCACTCTCTAGAACCGGTTGCCTTGATGGAGAAGGGTGGGAGAGGTGCACTGCAGCCTGTGCTATACCTCTTACATGAGGGAGTACAAAATTTCTATTTCTAGCACTGTCAGTCCAACATTTTTCATGAGCACTAAAATGACCAGGGTTAAATAAACCAAACAAGGAAAGCATTAATCAAACTGCTGGTTATGAAATAGGGGTACATTTTTGGATGCTGCCTCGTTGGAATGGTAGCAACAGTAAGTGGGACTCAGTTTCTGCCTTTCTGGACTTTTTTTCACGTGCCTTGTTGTCACAAGGCACGTGACAACAAGGCACTCCCCTCTCCCCTCTACGTCATACCCTCTCAATTCAATAGGAAATAATACTTATTAACCACTAGAGATGTGAATCGGAACCAGAATCGGGTCGGATTTCAGTTCCGATTCACATCTCTATTAATAACAACAGACTCATAAGATCATGCCATGCTGGGTCAGACCAAGGGTCCTTCAAGCCCAGCATCCTGTTTCCAACAGTGGCCAATCCAGGCCATAAGAACCTGGCAAGTACCCAAAACCTAAGTCTATTCCATGTTACTGTTGCTAGTAATAGCAGTGGCTCTTTTCTAAGTCACCTTTAATTAATAGCAGGTAATGGACTCCTCCAAGAACTTATCCAACCCTTTTTTACACCCAGCTACACTAACTGCACTAACCACATCCTCTGGCAACAAATTCCAGAGTTCAATTGTGCGTTGAGTGAAAAAGAACTTTCTCCGATTAGTTTTAAATGTGTCCCATGCTAACTTCATGGAGTGTCCCCTAGTCCTTCTATTATCCGAAAGAGTAAATAACCGATTCACTTTTACCCGTTCTAGACCTCTCATGATTTTAAACATCTCTATCATATCCCCCCTCAGCCGTCTCTTCTCCAATCTGAACAGCCGTAACCTCTTCAGCCTTTCCTCATAGGGGAGCTGTTCCATCCCCTTTATCATTTTGGTCGCCCTTCTCTGTACCTTCTCCATCGCAACTATATCTTTTTTGAGATGCGGCGACCAGAATTGTACACAGTATTCAAGTGCGGTCTCACCATGGAGCGATACAGAGGCATTATGACATTTTCAGTTTTATTCACCATTCCCTTTCTAATAATTCCCAACATTCTGTTTGCTTTTTTGACTGTCGCAGCACACTGCACCGACGATTTCAATGTGTTATCCACTATGACACCTAGATCTCTTTCTTGGGTTGTAGCACCTAATATGGAACCCAACATCGTGCAATTATAGCATGGGTTATTTTTCCCTATATGTATCACCTTGCACTTATCCACGTTAAATTTCATCTACCATTTGGATGCCCAATTTTCCAGTCTCACAAGGTCTTCCTGCAATTTATCACAATCTGCTTGTGATTTAACTACTCTGCACAATTTTGTGTCATCTGCAAATTTGATTATCTCACTCGTCGTATTTCTTTCCAGATCATTTATAAATATATTGAACAGTAAGGGTCCCAATACAGATCCCTGAGGCACTCCACTGTCCACTCCCTTCCACTGAGAAAATTGCCCATTTAATCCTACTCTCTGTTTCCTGTCTTTTAGCCAGTTTGCAATCCACGAAAGGACATCACCACCTATCCCATGACTTTTTACTTTTCCTAGAAGCCTCTCATGAGGAACTTTGTCAAACGCCTTCTGAAAATCCAAGTATACTATATCTACCGGTTCACCTTTATCCACATGTTTATTAACTCCTTCAAAAAAGTGAAGCAGATTTGTGAGGCAAGACTTGCCCTGGGTAAAGCCATGCTGACTTTGTTCCATTAAACCATGTCTTTCTATATATTCTGTGATTTTGATGTTTAGAACACTTTCCACTATTTTTCCTGGCATTGAAGTCAGGCTAACCGGTCTGTAGTTTCCCGGATCGCCTTGGAGCCCTTTTTAAATATTGGGGTTACATTGGCCACCCTCCAGTCCTCAGGTACAGTGGATGATTTTATTGATATGTGAAGACTGGAGGGTGGCCAATGTAACCCCATAGTAACTCCATAGTTAATGTTGCGCCGGATGTGGACTCTTGGGCCGAGGTGGGGTTGACACAACCCATAGGCAGGGACCTATGGGTCCCCACTGTCGGCAGGCGGAGTGGGCTGATGTACAGAGGCCAACTGGAGCTTCACCAATATCAGCCCTCGTTCCCTGCCGGTTGAGCCTTTGGGTGCCAGGGCTGGCTGGACTTAGGTGGGCCTCTGTATAACGTTCATAAGGAGATGGTGATCAGCCCAGAGGCAGCAGAGGGAAGATGATACAGTCTTATACTGGACGAGGTAGTGTCCTGGAAACTCGAGTGCCAAAGGAACGTAGGCAGACAGGGGGCGTCCGAGCAAGAGCAGGCCGAAGCCTGAATAGGCCAAGTCCAGGAAGTAGGCTGGAGAGGTGTCAAAGAACAGGCTTGAGTCAGGGCTGGTGGCAAACTGGACAAAGTGGCAAGCAAGGCTGAGGTCTGAGCACAGTGAGGGTCAAGCGTAGTCAAACGATGCTGAGGTCTGGGTCTGGAGAGAAGCAACGGCGTAGTCAGGCAATGCAGAGGTCCGGGTCAGGAGAAAGGCAACAGCGTAGTCAGGCGATGCAGAGGTCTAGGTCTGGAGAGAATCAACGGCATGGTCAGGCAATGCAGAGGTCTAGGTCTGGAGAGAATCAACGGCGTGGTCAGGCAATGCAGAGGTCCAGGTCTGGAGAAAGGCAACAGCGTAGTCAGGCGATGCAGAGGTCTGGGTCTGGAGAGAATCAACGGCGTGGTCAGGCAATGCAGAGGTCCGGGTCTGGAGAAAGGCAACAGCGTAGTCAGGCGATGCAGAGGTCTGGGTCTGGAGAGAATCAACGGCGTGGTCAGGCAATGCAGAGGTCCGGGTTTGGAGAGAATCAACGGCGTGGTCAAGCAAAGCAAAGTCAAAGTCCATGTAGGCAATCCAAGGGAAGATGTAGAGCAGGAATGTAGAGGCAAGAAACCAAGACAGCGATCAACAGGAACACGGGAGCGAGACGAATCTCTCAGGAGGCAACGAGTTCTCAACCAGCAAGGAGACCTGTTGCAGAGGCAAAGCTAGGGAGCGGAGCCCGGGCTTTAATACCGGTGCTCCGCTGACAACATCATACGTGGCCACGGCTAGGTTCCCACCGCGGGCTCTACTTAAACATTGGAGATGCGCTCGTGCCTAGGGAGGGGCGCGGCGCCGTGTAGCAGCATCTCTCCGCGGGCCACGCGGAGAGGCCCGACGTGAAGCAATGGAGGTGGTGGCTGGACCGGGAACGCCAGGTACCGTAGCTGAGCCGGCGGCACCCGGGGAGGCTCGAGGACAGAGCTGGCGGCAGTGGGCCGCCAGCTCTGTCCTCGAGCTGGCGGCCCACTGCCGCCAGAGACGAGGAACTGGGAGCTGGAGTTACTGCAGAGAGGTGAGAGGGCCGTGCCGCGGGTCTGCCACGGACGGTATGCATAACAGTTAAAGCCAAAAGTTCCTGTTTTACAAACACTGCTATAACTTGAAAGCTGATGTTTGATCTCTAAACTGGAACCTTCATTAGGACAATGTTGTTTTTGATAGCTTTCTGCGACTTTCTTCCAGTGAGCTGGTGCACCCTATTTTTTTGCCTTTCTAAAGTTTGTCACTCTTGGCCACATATTGACAGAAAATGTAAAACATGATTTGTGGGAATCAGATTTCATATTTCCCCCTTTTCTGTCAGTTCTTTATGCTTTCTCTCTCAGCATACACACAATCTGTTGTTCACTGGGTTCAAGAGACACCACAGGAACTTGTAAAGAGAAACCGAAAGCAAAAAGTATTTATATACTTGGAGCTTTTCTCTGCTTTTCAGCAGAGTTTTTGTAGCACTCTGCACAGGTCCCTTTCCCAAAGAGCTTATAATCTTAGTGGGTACCTGAGGCAGTAGAAGAGAGTGACTTCTTCAAAGTCACAAGGAGCATTAGTGGAAGAAACAGGATTTTTTACTTTAATCAATGGTGGGCAAACTTTTCTGCAAGAGGGCCAGCCCTGCCTGAATTAGAGAGCCAGTAAAGGTTAGGATCTTTCCAGCAAAATCTACACAGGAAAATGAGGAGATGGAGTTTTTTGTATTGGTGAGTCCTTAGAATATTTCAGCTAGGTGCATGGTCCCCTTAAGATTTCCATGCAAATGCCTAAGCAAGGGCAAGAATGTTAACTATGTTTTCAGTGAGCCTGCTCAGCTGACCCTGTTTTTGAGTGATAAGTTTGTTTAAAATGCCTCACAACTTTCCTCTATATGTGCTCTCTTATTTCTATCTGTATATTGTATTGCATATTAAGGATGTGCAGGGACATTTTTATCTGTTTTCAGATCATTTATTTATTTTATTTTTTTTGTTTCATGGGCTTTTATTATTTGTTTTTTTAATTCATTTTGTCAGATAGTATGCTGTATTCGCAAATAGTGTGCATTATTTTCCAAAACGAATGAACCCGAAAAATTTTCAGGATTTGGGGAGGATTTGTGTATTAGTTTAAGGGTAAAGTGAACGAAAACTAAAATGCCCAATTCAGTTTGGATTACAATTTGTTGTCAAATGAATGAACATCACTACAGATTTAGGTTTATTACATTTATATGTCACTTATGCCCTAGGCAGCTTTCAACCAACATACACTATACTACAATGAGACAAAACTATTACCAGTTTAAAATAATATATAAAATAAGGAATGAAATAAAACATTAAAACATAAAATTACTTATAAAAGTTTCTGTTACGTTCACTGATCGTGGGAGCTACCTGCGACAGGCTGCACTCGACTCTTCGCAGCCTGGAAGCCGCTGGACAGTTTCTTTGTGGCAGGAAGCTGCCAGCACACCGCTGACCTCCCTCCCCCCCCCCCCCCCCCCCCCTCCCCGTGGGCTGCCTCTAGGTGCTAGGGTGCGCGGCTGGGTTCTTAAGATCCAGCCGCGCACCCTAGCATTGCCTCAGCAACGGGTCTTCTACGCATGCTGTGTAGTGTGTGTGGCTGCTTTGTTCCTGGTTCCTGTGTTTCAAGTCCTTGCCTCAGCCCAGCCTTGCCTTGTCTCCCCTCAGACTGACTTCTAGATCTGACCTTTGCTTGGGCACTGACCATTCTTGTTTGCCACCTGCCTTTGACCCTTGCCTTGGACACTGACCATTCTTGTTTGCTGCCTGCCTCTGAATCCTTGCCTGGACACTGACCATTATCATTTGCTGCCCGCCTCTGACCCTAGCCTGGCCCTGGATCGATACCTACATCAGGCCAAAGACACTGTCACTTAAGTCCTGCTGCCTCCAGAACCCAAAGGCAGTTTTTACTGTTTTTCTGTGCACTTTCCCGGTGCCGGCAGAAATTAACGCCTACCTTTGGTTAGGCGCTAATTTCTGAAAGCAAAATGTGCAGCTTGGCTGCACATTTTACTTACCGAATTGCGTGGCAATAACTAATAGGGCCATCAACATGCATTTGCATGTTGCGGGCGCTATTAGTTTCGGGGGGGGGGGGGGGTTGGAAGCACGTTGTCGATGCGCTATTACCCCTTACTGAATAAGGGATAAAGCTAGCGCGTCGACAACACGCATCCAAACGCGGGTTAACAGTGCGCTCCACCGGAGCACACTGTACTGTATATCAGCCTGTAAATGTTTAAGTTCTACTATTTAAAATAAATATGAAAATTAAGAACAAACAAATTACTCATGAAAAGCTTGTTTAAAAATTGTTTTTAGCTGTTTCATAAAAGTATTGACAAGATCTCAAGTCATATGGCAGATAATTCTATATGACAGGGGAAGCAATCAAAAAGGCAGATTGATGAGTCCATGATAGTCAGGCTTGACGCATAGAAGGTACCTCTAACAAGGTCTTTTGTGAAGAGTATAATGCTCGTGTTGGTTTATACAATTTTAGCATTATATCTAACCTTTGGAAACAGATGGGCGCACAAGCAATCTGTGAACCAATAAGTTAATCTTAGTCATATATATTATCCTTGGTTGAATAGGAAGCCAGTGGAGTTCAGCCAAAACAGGATTGATATGTTCAAGAATTGAAAGCCCAGATATCAGCTGAGCCGTAGCATTGCAACAGCTTGAAGACCTAGATATAAAGCATAACAGTAATCAAAGAACGACATAATCGTTAATTGTTCTACTGTTTGGAAATCAGTATATTATGGGCTGGGTTTTTTTCTCTGTCTCTTGATGGGCTGTGATTTGAATCCCCCTATAATTGTGGACTTGTAGCATTGAGATTACTGAACATTTTTTTTCTTGTTTGGCCAAATTACACTTTAATTTTCTTTCCTGCATGCTCACTGCGTTTTCCTCTCAAGTTGTTTCTTGAGGGTGTAATTCAATGTATGTAGAACTATAAATTTAGAAAGCCTACAGCCAAACTGTCTTGAGTATGCCGTATCTCTTTTGAGCTTGGAAGCCAAGAAGGGTTGGGCTCATTGTTCCCTCTAAACCGTTGCATGTGTGCATGTGCACATATGACAAAACATAGCACACACAAGAAATCCCAATATTATTTGCATTAGACTGGCTTGTAGCGCATCGATTTGAACTCCGCTTATGAAAAGTTGCAAAAAGAAACTTTTTGCTCATGTAGTCTTTCAAAAATTCGAGGGAGCATTGGCCTTGGGCCTGGTTAGTACTTGACTTGAGTGACCACCTGTGAATAAACAGGTGCTGTAGGCACAGAAAAAAACCTCAAAAACATATAGAGCCTCACTTCATAGGTTTCAGTCCCAAGAAGATCCTAGTGTTACCCAGGCAAATATCAATTTACACAGGTAAAAGGGCTGTCCAAAAAATGCCCATCTGTTACCCAGGTTGGAAAGCTGCACACCGCTCAAGACTGCGGCGCGAACGCCGGATGAGAGGCTGAGAAAGGCACAGCCTGCCCGGCGGGACCGACGGGAGCAGAGGGCAGAGGCAACACCGGGAAAAGCAGGAGCAGGTAGGAGGTGGAGAGAGAAAGCTGGCAGAGGCTTGAGCGAGCTCTTCCCCCCCCCCTCCCCCCCGGAAGTAGGAACAACTCACTGGTGCCCATGGGACTGTTCCCGTCCACTACCCGCCCCTGAGACCATCTACCGCGTCCCTGCGCCGCTCAAGACCTCGGCGCAAATGCCGGAGGAGAGTCTGAGGAAGGCGCAGCCCTGCCTGGTGGGACTGACGGGAGCCGAGGGCAGCGGCAACACCGGCAGGAGGAGGTGGAGAGAGGAAGCTGACAGACGCTTGAAGTGCGCTTCTCCCCCCCCCCCCCCTCCCTCCCGGAAGGAGGAAACAATTCACCGGTACCTGCGGGACTGTTCCCGCCTACTACGTGCCCCTGAGACTTCCCACCGCATCCCAGCACCACTCCAGGCCGAGGTGTAAACGCCGGAGGTGCTTGCGCCGAGAGGCCTGCGCCCTTGGCACATGCACGAAGGAGTGCGAGAAAGGAGCATGCCCCTTTGTGCGCCCCTTCGGGCGAGCCTGATGATGCTCTGCTCGTCTGCCCTGACAATACAAGGAAAATGGAGCAGGAACACCTCACATCAACTAAGATTGAACAAGGTTCGCATGGAAACCTTAAGAAGTTCCCTAAAATCAAACAGCAAACAAACACTAACCTAATCTACCCCACAAGAAACAACAACTCCTCAGCAGCTAACACCTACCTAATGTTCTCTCTGCTTCTTCTAAATGTGCAATCTATTAAAAAAAAAAAAAAAAAATCCCCCAAAGGGAAATTAAACCTGGCCATCTTCTGCATCACCGAAACCTGGCTGAATAATAACGTTCTCTTAAATCAAATCTAACACTCCATTTATGATATCTTTCATTTCCCCAGGCATAGGGGCAGGGGATTACTAATCATTAGTAAAAAAAAAAGAGCTCCAACTTACTCCACACAAGTTAGAGGTTAACCCTCCTTACAAAGTGGCAATACTGAAATCACCACAATTAAACATGCTGACAACACCGTCCTGGTAGGGGTTGGCGCTACAACCATACAAGCCACAGAGCTCACCAAGATCTCCTAATAAAGGATTGCTAGCTGTGCCATCATTACAGAATACACACCTGACAAAAATAAGAGACCATATGTTCTCCATTGCGGGCCCTCGCTACCTGAGACTCTACACCTGACCACTGAAACAAAGAAATTCAGACGTGCCCTCAAAACTTGGTTATTTCAAAATGCCTACAATCTTACTTAACCTCTCTGAACTCATGACTTGCTCCTACACTGACAAACTCACGATGAGCCTATCTATAGACCTCATTACCACTCTCTTTCCAACCCAGCACATACAAATGTATCTGAAACATCCTCGCTCAACCCCCTCCTTTATATCCCATCAGTTCCTTTTGCTAAAAGTGCTACCTAATCCCTGCTCCCTCACCCCTGTATATCTCCCCTCCCCTGACCACCTTAGTCAACGTACATGTCTTTCGCTAAAATGTATGATATAAGAACTCATCATGTGAATGTAATTGGCTTTCTATTATATTTATGACCTGATGTAAACCGTTGTGATCTTCACTTGGAACGACGGTGTATAAAATGGCGAAATAAATAAGTTCCACAACATTCGCACCTTTAACCGCTTTTGGTGGAGATGTTCCTTGGGGGGGGGGGGGGTGTATTTAGGACTAAGGGAGGAAAACAATGGCCGTAAATAGCGTTTTCGAACCTACGTGCATTATTTTCCACACATGGGATATCTGCAGAAAGAAGCAGGTGCCAGTGCCTGCAGGTACATTGTTTCCCCCCAGCAGTTTTCAGTGTGAAAGTTGCAATTCCCAAAGTATCCGGGCCACTTTGTAACAAGACGATGGGCTCCCTCGGTACTTCTCCTGCCTGGCTGCGTCCCTGAAACGAATCGATGAGCAAATGCCGATTCTGACCCTCCGACCGAAATCCGTGCCGGCCTCGTACCGATGCTGGTAAAGCAGCGGCCGACAGCCGGAGAACCGACTCGGGGGGGGGGGGGAAGGAGAGCTTTTAAAAAACATAAATACAAGGTTTGAGTGTGAACAAATAGCTGCCTGCCTGTCTTCTCTTCTCCAAAAAAGTGTGAGCACAGGCAAAATAAATAGAGGCAGACAAAAAGAAGGAACAGAGAGTTCCAAAAAAAAAAAAAAGGATAGAAGTGAGGCAGGAAGTTTTGAGAAGTAGAGCCACTTTGTCCTGTCAAAATGCCGCTTTCAAAACTACGAGTTGGTGCCTGGTTGTGCAGCCCTGGGGAGAGGCTTGAGTTCATCTGCCTCTGTTTCAGCAGCCAGCGTGGCCCAGGAGGCAGGGATCGGCCAGATAAGGACCACACTGTGTTCTGTTTTCTCAGGTTCCTCTCAGTTGTTGTTGCTTTGACGCTGCGCACTTGTTCCTGGAGGATTTTATTTTTTTTTATTGTCAATATAAAATGTTTACATTCCTTTTTTGTATGTTTGCTTTTATTTAATGAATGATCCCGCTTAATCGAATTTTGGAGTCATGTGTCCGAGAGGCAGGATTCTATGGCCAGGCGGTGGCAAAGCAGAATCTTGCTTCAGCCTGGCTGATGAGGGGTTCAGTCCTAACTCATTTTCGGGTACGCGTTGACCAATTTCCGCCTGCTCCTGCTAGCTCACGGATGGCTCTGCTGTCCGGGGCACATCTGTGGGGTGGGAGGAGCCTTCCTCTGGGTGACCTTGCCCGAACTGTGGCAGGAGTGTCGGCCCCTGAGTAAAGAGACTCTCCTACGAAATTTCAGCCAAAGCCATCCAGGAGAACGGTCCCCTGGCACAGGTGTACAGATGAGCTCTTTGCTACTTTTTTTTATTTTATTTCAGGAGGTTTAATTCTCCCACTTTGGCAATGGTCGTTATCTCATCGTGACCCCCAGTGGGGTCAGGCGGCAGGGCATTGACCTCCACCTCCCGTACAGGTTCTTGAGTTCAGCCGAAAGGCCAAGAAGAGACGATCTTCGGCTCAAAACTCGCGTCCTGCACTTGAAATCCCAGTTAAAATGAGGCCGGGAGGGCTATTCCGGTGCAGTCAGTTTGTAGAGAAAGCAGACGGTATTAGTACTAATGACATTTAGCTACAAAAAAAAAAAGGTTTTCTCCCCTTTTGAAGCTGCCTTTCAGACTGAATTCCAAAAGTTAAGTCAGACTGCGCCTGCATGCAAACTTCTAATTCTCATGCTTGAACTGTTTATGTGGCAATAAAGATCAACAAACAAAGCAACTATTTTACGGGTCTAGCAATACTTTTCTTGCCTAGTTTTCAAGAGTTAACTGCCCTCTTAGTATTCAAGTGAGCTAGCGAGGCAACGGCACTATTTCACTTGCAGCAATTTAGGATCCCGTTGGACAAAAGCCGCTGTCTAAATGCAAATTAGCGTTAGAAGCAGCTGCTGAGAATCAGTTGATTGCTGCACCAGGACCCCCGTAGCGTGGTGATCATTAACGGTGTCAGGAAGCTCTCTCTTTGTGTCATTCAGCCTACGGAGTAATCTGCTGATGGCCCGGCTACAGAGAATTTGACTCCTTGCTTTGTTTCGATTGCCCCAGCCTAACCTTGCGACTCCTTCAAGCTGGCGATTTATCTTTGAAACATGACATGTATTTATGTTTTTTCCTTGCAGGGACTTGACGTAGACGCAGAAAGCTGTGCGGTGTGCATTGAGAACTACAAACCAAAAGACACCGTTCGAATTTTGCCGTGCAAGTAGGTTTGTCTCGTTTGCCTCTTCTTTCCACCGCCGCCCCTGCCCATAAGAAATATTTTATGAAGCCCGGAGTCTGTTCCCGCCCTCCACCGCCACAGGCTTTGTGCAGTACTCCAGGCTCTAACCATCTGACTGCCCGGAGTAATAAGATACAGAGTTATCAATTCACACTGAAACCTTAATCGCTCTGTTTTCCAACCAAAAGGGACACCCTTAACTCCCTGCTGACCTTCTCGTGTATAACTTGATGGGTTTTAATATTGACTAGATGCGCAAAAGCAAAGCTCTGCATTCCAGCGATAACTTCTGTGTAAAGAAGTTTGTATGAAGTGTCAAAAGCCAGATACAGACGCCTTAGAAGCCACATCAACACTTGCAGGGCATTAAAATGTAGTTTTTCTATTATCTTCTTGAAGCTGGCTGGGCATGAAATCAGAGTACGGAGCTTCTAATGATATTTCCTTGTTCTCTGATCCCAGCATTGAAACACTATTAGAATATCTGTTCCAGAGCCAGCCCCGGGGTGATTTAAAAAAAAAACAAACCCAAAACAAAAAGGAATTTCTCTCCAACCCCTACTTTCCATGGTGTAGGCCTGTCTCAACCCCTCTCCCTCCATAGTCTCTCTCTCTCACTGCGTCCTGCAACTTCAGGAGTGGGCAGCAGCTCTTCTCCTCCAGCCAATAAGGAACACAAACACCTAATCGACACCGCCAGCTCCTTTCTTTCAACCCACGCAGGCCACTGATGCCACTTTTTCCCTCTCTTGGCCCGTGGGTGCTCCTGACATCGCTTCCTCCTCCTTTCCTTTGGCCCGCGAAAGCCACTGACACCAGAAAGTTCCAGGCCAATGGCCCGGTGCAAAATCAGCACTGGGCTGGCTCAGAGCAGAGGTTTGTGGGTTGGATTTTGGCTCAGAGGCAGCACTCACAGTCCCTGGGGGGGGGGGGGGAGGGAGTCGGATATTGTGCAATGGTGACACCTAGTGGCTGGATTTATTGAAGGGCTCTGGAAGGCACCCTGGTATGTGGCCCCTGGCAGAGGGACTGATTGGGAAGGATTATAAAAATAGGGGGCAAAATATTCTGCGATGGCTGCAAAGACGTAGAACGTGAACTGGCAGATACGCACAGGGATAGCACAGGGGATAGCACAGGCAGATACGCACAGGGATAGCACACTGGGACGAGGCACCAGACCTGGCGCCGAAGGGGAAGAAACAAAGCTGGGCACAAATAGGTGAAATCTGAAGGAAGAGTCTTACAAGAAGGAAGAAAAAGGTACAGAAGGAAAGATTACAAAACTATGAACAGGTGACAAGAGACGTGATTTGCGTTTTATAAATGTGTGTAGAGTAAAAGCAGGTTTATGAAACACCGCACGCAGCATTCTCCTCAATGGCTGTTGTGCTTTGCACCCGTTGTGCCTTTCAGAGGGCGATCCCTACTGACTGATGTCCAGGGTTTTTTAGGAACACTTCTATGGAGTAGGAATGCCTGTTTTCAGCGCTGCATCTGTCTCTCTGTACACCTGACGGATGTCAGAAACCACCAAATGGATTTAACTGAAATTTTGCACAGGGGATTGAAGATAAAAGTTGCCCGGCCCTTCTCATTTTGGTTTGAATTGATGCAAAATGACCATGTCTGGACAACATTTACTGACGATCCGCCCTTGTGCTGGCTTTCACTTCTTTGTTTCATGCTTCTAGTGTGCACATTTCAACTTGTTTTTGTTTTTTTTTGTCAATGACACTTTTTTTAATGGACAAAATTATAAAAGAATATACAATCAGGATGTTAAGGAGGCTAACAGAAGAATGCCACAAAATAATTCAGTCAGATGTTCAAGCCGGGCCATATCATTTTGACGATATCAATTTCATTTTTAATCCCCTGTTTAACATTCTCACCATCCATGCAGAACAATCACAGTCATACCTACCGAGCAGCTCTGGGGCGGGGAGCTATTCACGTGTTTACATGTTTCCTGTACACTCTGTGAGGGAGTGTACAGGAAATGACCTCAAACCACCTTAAGGGACCAGCCACAACTATCCCGCTCAGTCCTCTTTAAGGATCAGCCCCGCAAGGGATTCTGGGTGAAGGGAGTCTCCCTTCACCATACTATAAGGAGCCAGGGCCCAGAAGGGTGAGAGGCCCCAGGGAGCAGGCAGCAAGCCACTCTTTGAGAAAACCTCTCTGTGCTACCTGAAATTAAGGTGAGCTGCATCAGTTTTGCTTTGCACTTCATTTATCGCGGTAAATAAATTACCCAAACGGAAACAGCCAGAGTCTGCCTCCTTATTCCTTCTGGCTGTTTCCAAGTCGCTGTTGCCTGAGTTACCGTACCTCCTTAAATTGGATCTCCCTTTTTTTTATATAGATGACTTATTTTATGTATGATTGTGCTCCTTTTTTTTTTTTTTTTTTTTTTTTTTGTTTTTCACATTTATAATAAATAAATACATTTAAAAAATGTTCAGTTTGCATTAATTTGGTAATGTGGGCTAGGTGCCTATCTTGGTGTCTAATGCACACTAAAAATGTGCTAATGTAACAAATATAAAAGGGAATTTCTGCCAAATAAAAAAAGTTAATAAGATGCTTCACATGCAAAGCAGGCCATTAATTTGAAAATTACTTACCACAGATCCTGTTAAGCCATACAATAAGCCCAACCAACACCCCTCCCCCCCCCATCCAACAAGCACATCCTCCCCTCCATAGTAGCACAACACTCCCAGCCCTGAGCTTTGAGAGGGGACTCTGCGCCCCCATGTCCTCCCAGATCATCCCAAGTAATCAAAGGTTCTTCAGGGCAGGAGTAATCCTCCACTTGGTTCTGCCCTGATTTCTCAACGGTCTCAAATGACGTCGGCTGACTTGATATATATATATATATATAGACTTTGTCTACTTTTGTGTACATTTATGATCAATTATTTATAAAAAAAAAAAAAAGAGAATATCTTATCTTGTAGGCACCTAGACTAATAACTCATGTGAAACTGTAAAAAGATGATTCTCAGGGCTCCCTATCTATGTGGAAAGTGAAACGACCAAGCTAACTGGAGATGTTAATGTGTATTAACCGTGCTGCTTGTTCTGTGTTTTTTCTCAGGCATATTTTCCATAGAGTGTGCATTGATCCTTGGCTCCTGGAGCATCGAACATGTCCCATGTGCAAACTGGACGTCATTAAAGCGCTTGGATTTTGGGTGGGTATAATGAGGGGAGTTCCTGTGTAACAAGGCAGTCCACGGTGGCTTTGGCAGCAGGAGTCATTCCACTCGATGACTCTGGCTGAAACTGTGGGAAGACGACGTTCCACTTTTCCTTAGTTTCATGCATAGAGATGTGGTCCTGCTTGTATTTATTTCAAAAAAATGTTTCTAGACAGATTCCCCAGGTCGCCCAAAGCGGTGTACCGTAGATCAACATAAAACAATCCATAAATATCGCAACAAAATCGCACAAATTGACATACCCCAACAACATGTTGGCACCAGCCACTGTTTGCATTCCCAAAACTCAAGGGCTTACCCCTCTGAGGGAAATGTACCCCTCTTAGAACTACCTATCTAGGGACTGCAACGAGATAAAACCAGGAGCGAAGCGGGATGGAGTCACCCGGTAACCCTGGATTTATTAAACTCCGCTGTTCAGGTCACTGTGCAGCGCCTGCTTTGCCATCTTCACACGATGTGCGGTTTAGGTTTACGAGCAGCTGAAAGGGCCCCATGACTGCATGGGGATTTAAAAAAAAAAAAAAAAAAAGCTTTGTCCTGGCAAACAACCTTCTAACAAAAACCCTTGGAAAATGAGGCTACCTATGGCACGGTGCTGCAGGGCTGACTCTGCCCAAGCCATCACTCTCCCATCAATGGCACGCAACTAGACCCACCAACAGCAGTGTGAAAGCTCTTGGGAAAAAGAGTTTCACTTACCCCAAATAAGCACCTTCAAGTCACCCGCGTCGTTTATCTTAAAGAAAAGGTTTTGGGGGGGGGGGGGGAGGCTCGTTTTGGAAGTGCAGTGCCAGTTTCTAACAATATGGAACAATAAATGGAGTAACCACCAGCAACTTTGCAAACATTAAACCCCAAGTCTTTGGGGGAGATGGACCGGGAGGGTGGGGGGGTGGAATATGCGCATTCTATTGAAAATGCAAAAGTATGTGTACGAGTGCAAACCCCGCCGTCAAGAACGCCTCTTCAGATTGTAGGAAAAGCATGGGGCATACGACCCCCCCCACCCCCCGCAGACGCACCTTTCCTCACATGGCGGGTGGGTGATTTTGTAAAAGCCCATGTCCAAAGAGCTCTTTCACCCATGGAAACGGCTTTGAAAATTACCCGCCTTATTATTGAGTTGCACAGAAATATGCAAATCTCTCCAGGGAAAGAAAACAAATTCTTAAAAAAAATATTGAAGCCGATGTAGTAAAGTACGATTCACATTGCCTGAGTATGTGCTTGCTAACGGGTAACGTTCATTACATGCAACTGAATCCTGATGGTAAGAATGCCCAGTACCTTTACTTTACCTATAGACTTTATTGCAAAATTCCTAACTACACCTCCTGAGCTGCACTAGTAAATATAGCGGGCTATTTTAACGTTAGCTGGCTAGCTTTAGGACAGCTCTTTGGCCTGATAAGTTAACCAGTTATCCGGTTAAATTAGTCAGCAGATGTAATTCCTCCTCAAAACACTTCTAAGTTATCCAGCTACCTTTTAGCCAGACAGTAAGATAGCTGGATGAACTATAGCTAGCTAAGTGCACAAATATTCATGCTTCTGAGAATATGGACCTCAAGGTGTTTTGCATAATTTTGCATCTGATTACCTGTTGCACTTGTGGACCCATGAACCGAGGGGGAGTTGGTGTTACCTGCAGGGAGGAACCCCACAGGTCCCCACAGTAGGCAGGCAGCGCTGTTGGAGGCAGAGGCCTAACTGGAGCTTCGCCAATACCAGCCTACGTATTCCTTAGGTTGAACCCTTGGGTGCCGGGGCCAGCTGGTCTTAGGTGGGGGCCTCTGCGGTGATGGAAATCCAGGCAGGCAGGAAGTGCTGCAGGCCAGCACACTGAGATGACAGCATAAGGACAGACCCGGGTCAGGTCGAGATCAGAGCAAGCTGATTCACAGCAATGACTGGGTCCAGGCAGTGGTCGAAGGCAGGAGGAGTTCATGCAGTATCAGAGTCCAGGCAGTGGTTGGAGGCAGGCAGCAAGAAACAAGGTCGGTGTCCAGGCTGTGTTGGTAGCAAGAGGAGTTCATGCATCGTTGGGGTCAAAGCCAGAATATCAATACACGAAGGAAGACGAGGAAGGAGACGAGGACCACCAGGACATGAAGGGATGCTGAAGACAGATGAGAAGAAAATGACCTAAGACAAGGAAACACAGGAACAGCTGGACAAAGGGAACCATAGACAGAATACATGGACTCAGGAACTACAGCAAGGCAGGAACCAGGAACCGAAGACAGGAATGCAGGCAATACATTACTCCCCGAGGTGTCAACCCATTGCCAAGGCATCTGAATTGCAGGAGGGAGCCTTAAATACTGGCCCACCTCTGATGTCATTGGGATGCACCCATGCAGGATTCCCACCTCTGGCCCTTTAAGAGAAGGGCTGTGGGCACGCGCGCACCACTAGGGAAGTACCGCCAAGCACGGTGGCATCCTGCCGCCTCTGCTGAGCTCCAGCCGTGGCGACGTCCAGCTGCGACTGCAAAGGCCAGGCTGCAGCATGAACAGGAAGCCTGGAGCTGGCCCCAGCAGAGGTAAGAGCAGTGGTCTACCGCTGAGCGCAACAGTATCCCCCTCCTCTTACCCTCCCCCCCCCCTTTGAGGGTTTGGGTCTCCTGCGGTGCGTGGCGTGGAATTTACAGAGGAGGTTTTATCCAGGATGTTACAGGCTGGCTCTCACGTGTGCTCCTCTGGTCCTTATCCCTCCCGGGAAAGAAGATACTCCCATTTCCTGCCACGCTTCCTTACATACAGGACTTCTCTTACTTGATACGTGGTGTCATCTTCCAAGGTGATTTCTTGCAGCTGTGGAGTCATCCTGGAGGGCCAGGAGAGAATCAGGGATTTTAGGAACAAGGCGTGGAAGGAGTTATGAATTCTCAGAGATGTGGGTTACTGAAGTTGATAGGTTACTGGCCAGAGGTGTTGCAAAATTGTAAAGGGCCCAGTGTACCGGGGGAGCGAGTTGCATGGATGGAACTCAAAACTTGATATGGCGTGTACTCAGCCATACCTTCTCCCCTGGCTTAAACTGTGGAGCGGGCCTCCGATGATGGTATGTGAACTTTTTGTCTCTTTGGCTTGCCTTTCGGAGCATTTGTTGTGTATGATCCCAGAGGTTTTGAAATTCTTGTGCAGACAGTTGAGCCGCCAGCGATGGGACTGTTAGGGGAAGAAGTAGAGGAGGTAACGGTTTTCTGTCGTACACAGTTTGAAAGGGCGACGAGCCCGTGGTGGCACATGGATGAGAGTTGTGAGAGAACTCCACCCAGGGCAGAAAGGACATCCAGTCATCTTGGCAGGCACCAATTATAGACACGTAGGAAGTTCTTCAATGTCCGTTTGGTCCATTCAGACTGTCCATTCGTTTGAGGGTGGTAGGTTGTCGTGAAGTCCAGCATGATGTTGAATTTCTTGCACAGGGATTGCCAGTAACAAGCTGTGAACTGGGAACCTTGGCCTTAGACAATGTGTTTGAGAAGCCCATAGAGTCGAAACTTACGCTGATTGAAGAGTTGGGCTAAACCCGGAGACCAGGTAGTGGTGTGAAATGGGCCATTTTAGGGAAATGGTCAACTATGACCCAGATGACCATATTGCTGTTAGAGAGGGGGAGATCCACGACTAGGTCTGTGGATAAATGGGTCTAAGGTTCCCTGGGGGCTGGCAATGGCTGTAACAGTCCCCAGAGTCATCCTGCCAATGGTTTTTGCTGCGTGCAGTTAGGACAAGAGTACACAAATCCAAACGTCCTTCTGCATATGGGGCCACTGGTAGAACTGTTGGAGAATGCAAGGGTCCAGGCTTGGCCAGGGTGACCTGCAAAATGAGAGTCGTGGGACCACTTTAACACTTGCGGGGAACAACCGTCTTCCCTGGAGGAACGGTCATGGTGGATGCAAGGAGGACCCAGGCCAAGACACTAATGTGTCAGAGTGGTTCCGAAGTGTCTTGAGTCAGAAATGAACGGGAAAGGGCGTTTGCTCTAACATTCTTATTTATTTATTTATTTTATTTAGTGTTTTTCTATACCGGCATTCAAGATAAGGATCACATCATGCTGGTGTACATTTAACAGGGGGGTGTAAACAGCAAATAAACTAAAACTGTAACAAGTGAAGAGAAACTCTGCAGTTACAATAAAACAGGGAAGTTCAAAACTGAGAGAAGAAGGAAAGGCTAGAGGAATTTAACGGAAAGAGCAATTGTTTAAAATGTTCAAAGAATGTCTGACTGTGGTTGTTGGTGAATTAAGGTTCAGTTGGGTTCTGGAAAGGCTTGCTCTTAGCTGTGGGCCTGTATCTGAGTTTGAAGTTGAAGTGAATAAACAATAGCGACCAGCGGGCCTGTCAGGCATTAAGTCATTGGGCTTGGTGGAGTGCTCCAAATTCTTATGGTTGGTGTTGAAGGTCATGCAATATTGTACTCCCTCCAACCAGTGGCACCATTCCTCCAGCACCAATTTGATCGCTAGCAGCTCCTGGTCGCCAATCCCATAATTGCGTTCAACTTGGGAGAGTTTCTTAGAGAAAAAGGAACAGGGATCCAGGGTTCCCGTGGAAGAGTGCTTGCTCAAGGTAGCCCCTACCTCCACAGAAGAGGTATCTGCTTCAACAATGAAGGGGCACATAGGATCCAGATGATGGAGGCGCAGCTCTCAAAGGAAGGCAGCTTTTAAATCTTGGAAGGCTGTCACGGCCTCTGGGGGCCAGAGTTTGGTGTTACCCACACAGCTTACGGCTCTTACCCGGAAATGAGCTATCTTGGAATATTCGTTTATGAAATGATAATTGGTGAAGCCTAGGAATCTCTGCAGGGCTCGTAACCCGCTAGGCTGAGGCCAGTCTTGGATACTCATGTTTGTTGGGATCCATGTTAAAAGCCCGGCTGGAGACGATGTAGCCCAGGAAAGGGAGGCACTCCCTTTCAAACAAGCACTTCTCGAGCTTAGCATAAAGCCGATTATCCCAGAGATGTTGGAGTACCTGGGAGATATCCCAGCGATGGGAAACTAGATCCTTGGAGAAGACTAAGATGTCATTGAGGTGCACTGCCACACACTCATATAGAAGGTCCCAGAAGATCTCATTCATCATGTTTTGAAACACAGCTGGGGCATTACACAAGCCAAATGGCATCATCCGGTACTCATAGTGACCATCTCTGGTGTTGAAGGCCATTTTCCATTCATTGCTATGTTGGATACAGATTAAAATATATGCCCCCCCCCCCCCCCCGGAGGTCTAGTTTAGAGAAGATCTTCCCGTCTTGCAGATGGTCAGACAACTCCGAGATTAAAGGCAATGGATAATAGTCCTTCCGGGTAATCGCATTCAATCCCCAATAATCTATGCAGGGACGGAGAGCCCCGTCCTTCTTAGCCATGAAGAAAAAGCCTGCACCAGCTGCAGAAGTGACCAACGGATGAACACCTTGTCCAGGTTGTCTTGTATGTACACCTTCGTCTCAGGAAGGGACAAGGGGTACACCCTTCTCCGAGGAGACTTGCTACCAGGTAGCAAGTCAGTAGTGCAGTTGAACTCCTTTTGAGGGGGCAAGGTGTCTGCTCTCTTCTTGGAAAAGACATCGGCATATTGTGCTTGCTGGAGCATTGGATGCAGAGAGACATGGACAGGTCTCTACCCTCTATAAACAAGTAGCATGGCAGTTAGGACCCCACTGGGACAGCTGAAGCGATGCCAATCGAATTGAGGGGAGTGCTGCTGGAGCCACGGTAATTCCAGAATCATGGGATGTATGGCCTTGTCCATGATGTGGAACATCGGGTGCACGAAATGGAGGGAGCCCATACGGAGCTTTACTGGAGACATGATGTGGATAATTTTCCCCAGTAGGGGATCCTCATGGATGGAGGAGAGTACCAATGGAACCGGGCAAGAGAGCTTGGGAATTTGGAGATGTTCCACAAGAGCCTTCATAAGGAAATTCCCTCCTGCCCTGGAATCCACTAGGGCTAGGGTAGTGAAATCCTGGTTGCTCCCAGAGAGTGTCTCTGGAAGAGTTAATGGGGGAGCCGGAGACATAAGGCCTAGGGTCAGCCCCTCCCTCCCCTCTGAACCCTAGGCCCAGGAGTTTACTGGTCTCACTGGACAGCAGGCTATTAGATGACCTGTCCCGCTGCAGTAAAAACAGAGCCTGGCCTGGCGGCATCGGAGGCCCTCCTCTGGGGTCAGATGACCATGTCCTAGTTGCATCGGTTCCTCCGCAAGGATTCCAGAGGAAGAAGAGGACTCCAGTGGAGATGAGAGGCGCCAGAGCTGACTGGCAATGGCCGTGTAACTCCCGGCTTCGCTCCTGGAGCCACCGGTCGATCCGTCCCGCCGTCAGTGAGAGATTCCAGCAAGTCGGGAAGCTCACAAGCTGCCAGTTCATCCTCGATGCAAGAAGACAGTCTGTCCAGGAAGATGGAGCGGAGGCAGTCCTCTCCCCAGTGGAATTCTGTAGCCAGAGTCCGGAATTCGATGGTGTAATCTAAGAGGGAGTGACTGCCCTGATGGATGTGGAGGAGATCAAATATGATCTTAAAGGTCACCAGGAAAAATTGAAGGTCCTGAAGAATGGGGTCTGAGCTCTCCCACAAGGGAGAGGCCCAGGCTAGGACCTTGCCATCCAGAAGAGGTAGAATTTAGGTAGTCTTCACGGAGTCATCCAGGGACAGTGCTGATTGGAGACAAAAATGCATATTGCACTGGTTGATGAGCCCCCGGAATAGTTGAGGCTCCCCAGAATAGCGGGGAGGGCTGGTAGCAGAATGAGAGAGCGTGGGGCTGCCACGGGTGGTTGGCATAGGAAGCGTTTGTGCTCCCATGGAGACTGAAGAGTCTAGGTGGGCATTGAGATGCTCCATAGAGGCCACTAGAACTTCGAGAAAGCGTTGCTGCTTCTGGATCTTCTGGGCCAGGCCTTGGCAATCTGTTGTGGTTGTAGAGCCTTGAACAGAGGGGGAGTTGGCGTTACATGCAGGGAGGAGCCCCATAGGTCCCTACTGTTGGCAGGCAGAGCTGGCAGAGACAAAGGCCCAACTAGAGCTTCGCCAATACCAGCCCATGTTCCTCTTAGGTTGAGTCCTCAGGTGCCAGGGCCAGCTTGTCTTAGGTAGGGACCTCTGCTGTCATGGAAATCCAGGCAGGCAGGAAACACTGCAGGCCAGCATGCTGAGGTGGCAACAGAAGGACAGAGCCGGGTCATGTTAAGATCAGAGCAAGCGGAGCACAGCAACGTCAGGGTCCCGCAAGTGGTTGGAGGCAAGCGGCAAGAAACAAGGTGGGTGTCTGGGCAGTGGTCATGGCAGGCAGAGTTCATGCAGCGTCAGGGTCCAAGCCAGAAGATCAATATATGAAAGAAGATGGAGGAAGGAGATGAGGACCACCGGGACGCGAAGGGATGCTGAAGTCAGACAAGAAGAAACTAACGAGGAAACCCAGGAACAGCTGGATGAAGGGAACCACGGACAGAAGACACAGACTCAGGAAACACAGCAAGGCAGGAACCAGGAACGCAGGAGTCAACCCATTGCCAAGGCATCAGTGAATTGCAGGAGGGAGCCTTAAATACTTGTCCAACTCTGATGTCATTGGGATGCATCCTTCCAGGATTCCCTCTGCTGGCCCTTTAAGAGAAAGGCTGTCAGCGCGCACGCGCCCCTAGGGAAGTGGGACCGAGTGTGGCAGCATCCTGCCGCCTCTTCTGAGTGCCAGACCATGGCGGTGTCCAGCCACGTCTGCAGAGGCCAGGCTGTGGCACGAAGGGGGAGGCTGGAGCCAGCCGCTGTGGAGGTAAGAGCGGCGATCCATGGGAGGAACCTGCGAACTGCTGAGTGCAACTTTACCTCAGCATGGTTTCAATGTGGCAAACTTGCAAAAGTTAAAATAGGCCAGTTAAAAGTGCCTTTAGCTTGTGAACACCCAGCTTTTTATGGGCATACTTGTGTTTGCGAGTTTAAGCACACTTTTTAGTATATTTAGCCTCCTTGTGAGCTGAGATGAGGAGCAGAAACCAGGCGTTGGTATTCTTGGCTCTGGTGAAGGTTGGGAAGGGATACTTAAGCAAGAAATGTCCAGTTTGGAATTTAGGTGAAATGAAAAACACATCGCTCAGCCGAATACAAACCAAAACGTTCAGGTATTACTGTACAGCTGGCAATAGCTTTGATACACGGGGAATTTAACTTATGACAACAATTGGGAACTTTTAAAACAAAAAAAATTGTTTTCCTTCTTTTCAAGGTGGATCCAGAAGACGTAAATGAAATTCCAGCTCCCGAATCTGTGGCGGGCAGCATGTCAGTGGGGAATGTGGGCATTGCTCAAGAGGATCATAGGACTGACGTCAATACCTTGTCATCTTCATCTACTAGTGAATCCATCCAGCAATGTAACAGTCCCAGGGAGTATGCCGGGGAAACCACAGCATTACTTGGTAAGTCAGCTGTAATATTTTCACTTTGCCGTCGGGAACCGTGCTGTTCACGCTCTCCTGGTAAATTGTCAGGGACGGCTTTTTATTTTACTAATTTCAGAATCCAGGGATGAATTTTGATGGAAATGACTGTTATGCTGTGCCGAACAAACACCTGATTGCCTTTCAGACCTTCCTTCACTTTGCTGCCTAGTCAAGGCCGGCAGGACCGGGGATTGGGGGGTGCGACGTGCATTTGCCCAGGGCAGCAACTTCAGGGTTGGTGGGAGGGCGGGAAGGGGAACAACCGTAGCAGCCACTGCACAGCAATAGCCCTGACAGCTACACAGGCTCAAAAGACCCAGCCGCCACTTCATCTTCACATCAAGTCTGTGCACAAACAGCCACTTCAAGTATTGCTTTTCACCTTGGTTTTATTTTGATTTTAGGAATTATTTTTTTTAAGTCATGTGACTCGATTTGTGTCTACACCTGGGACAGGACCCAGAGCTGGCATCTTTCATCTCTCAACTTTTCCCAAGGGTTTAGGGAGCAAGGTTAAGTTCCCCCTGGAAAAAGAAAGCATAGAAAGTTAAAGCCATTCTTTCAGGAAAAGATTTCCTTTTCTTTTCTCTGCCAGAGTTTCTTCTCTTAAATTTCTCCTTTCCGCTTTATTGTCCCCATAACATTTTTTTCCAATGCACTACTTCCCAAAACTGTAGCATCCTCGGGGGTTTCCCAGGAAAAGAGTGCCACCCTGCTGCTAGCTGTTATTACAGTAGCCTTGCAAAAGAGCTGACCGGTAGTCTTGGAAGTGGAGGAGCGGTCTGAGCCGTTTCAGGACTTGCAATTTATAGAAGCCATCCTTAGTGGTGGTATTAATAAATCTCTTTAGGTTTAATTGATTGTCCATGATGACTCCGAGGTTTCTGACTTGAGAGGAGAAGGAAGGTTGACTAGTAGGGAGTATGTTAGACATTGCATAGTTACTGTCCTGTGAAACGAGGAGTAATTCAGTTTTATTGGAATTAAGGATTAAGTTAAGGCTCATGAGCAGGTTGTTGATGGCTTGGAGGCAGTTGTTCCAGAATTCTAGTGTTTTTTGTAAAGATTCCGTAACCGGGATGAATATTTGCACATCGTCTGCATAGATGTAATGGGTTAATTTTAGTTTGGAGAGGAGCTGGCAAAGCGGTAATAGATAAATGTTGAAGAGGGTGGGGGATAAAGATGAGGCTTGAGGGACTCCCAGAGAAGAGCGGACTGGGTGTGATTCGTTATTGTTGACTCTGACCTTGTAAAATCTGTTATGTAGAAAAGATTTGAACCAGCTGAGAGCAGTGCCTTTTATGCCGATGTCAGATAGCCGATCCAGAAGTGTTGAGTGGTTTACCGTGTCAAATGCAGCCGATAGGTCGAGGAGAATGAGAAGACCAGGTTGTTTTTTATCTAGATTCAACAGTATTGTGTCTGTTAGAGAGATTAAGAGAGCTTCTGTATTTCGGGCTTTTCGGAAGCCGAACTGAGAGGGGGCTAGTATTTTGTTATCGTCTAAGTACTCCGAGAGTTGCTTATTAACTATTTTTTCTAAGATTTTGGAAATGAAGGGGAGTTTAGCAATTGGGCGATAGTTGGCGGGGTCGTCTGGAGACAGGTTGGGTTTTTTCAAGAGAGGTTTTAGAATTGCGAGTTTCAAAGGGTCAGGAACTGAACCTTGCATTAGTGAGCAGTTAATGATGTCGGCAATTGGTTTGGCGACTGTTTTTGAGATGGCAATGAGTAAGTTGGCGGGGATTGCATCTGTGGGGTGCGAGGCAGGTTTGAGCTTCTTTTAGGACTGTTTCAATCTCTAAGGAGGAAGTCGGCTTGAAGGTTTCCAGACTAGTGTTCTGTTGAGTATTTGAATAGTAGGCTGGTGGAGGAAGAAGAGCGTTATTGGCATTTAAAGGTCTGATCAGATCAGTGATTTTTTTCTTGAAAAATGTGGCTAACTCTGAGGCTTTGCTGGCCGCTTGATCGTCCGGGATGGTCGTGGGGGAAGATTTGGTGAGAGACGAGACGAGAGAGAATAAAGCTTTAGGATCGAAGATGAAGTGGTGTATTTTCAGTGAGAAAAAATCCCTCTTTGTTTGGAGGATGGATATCCGGTAGCAGTGCATGATAGATTTGTAAGCTTCCAGGTTTGATGGGGAAGGATTTTTTCGCCATGCATGTTCGAATCTTCTAAGTTCTTGTTTCAGGGTTTTAAGTTGAGGGGTGTACCAGGGTTTCCTGTTGTTCGAATTAGAGTGGAGAGCTTTAGAAGTTAAAGGGCACGTTAGGTCTGCTACGTTCTTAGTTATTTTGATCCAGGAGGATGTGGCTGAATTAGCATCAGTGAGGTCTAGTTTGTCTAATGCAGAGGATAGTAGTGGACTAAGGGTTTCTGGGTTGCATAACTTCCTGAATTGGACTGTGGTTTTTTGTGATGGTAGGAGGATGGGTTGGATGAACTTGAGAGTTGTAGAGATCAACCTATGGTCCGACCAGAGGACTGGGAGCAAGTCGTAGATGAGGCAGTGGTCAGGCTTTCATTTATGAAAATTAAATCCAGTGTGTGTCCCGCTTTGTGCGTCAGATCTTTAATAATTTGTTTGAAACCCATATACTGAAGCAAGGTGAGAAAGGTTTCACAACTGGAGGATTGAGGGGTTTTATCCACGTGGAGGTTGAAATCTCCCATTATTATAGCAGGGGTATCTGTGTTGATGTGTTTGGCTAAGAGTTCAATTAAAGGAGACGGGTCCGATTCTAGGCTTCCTGGAGGGGCATAGATAAGGCAGATTTGAAGGTGTTTAGATTTGAATAGAGCGAATTCGAGTGAGGTAGATGAGTTTGTAGTCTGTAGAGATAGCCCTAGCTCTTTTTTTGTGGCTATTAATAGACCGCCGCCTTTTTTTTTTGAGTCTGGGGCTAGAGAAGATGTCATAGGCGTGTGTAGGGATTTGGTTGATTAGAGCCGTGTCTTCAGGTTTCAGCCATGTTTCGGTAATTGCGCAGCAGTCCGGATTTGATTCTGTTAGATAGTCATAGAGGAGATGAGGTTTTTTCGAGAGTGATTGTGCATTGATTAGGGTTAAGGAGAGTAGCGTGAGGCCCAGCAGTTGGTTCAGTGGTGATGTCATGATTGGGATAATTCTTTTTTAAATGAAGTTGGGATTGGTGTGGTTTTTTACAGAGTTTCGCCTTTGGTTGTAGATGATCGGTATAGTGAAAGTGTGCATGAAGAATAAAGTCTGGATGAGTACTGGGGGAAGTCTGAAAGAATGCTGGGGAAGTCTGGATGAGAAGCTGGGGGGGTCTGAATGGGTGCTGGGGTCGTCTGAATGGGTGCTGGGGTCGTCTGAATGAGTGCTGGAATCGTCCGGATGATTGCTGGAAGCTTCTAGATGCTTGCTGGAGGCGTAAGGATGACAGTTGGAATTGTCTGGAAAGACGTTAGGGGCGATTTGATGTAAGATGGAGTGTATTGAGGCTTGATGTAAACGGTGAGCTGGTTATTAGAACACCGAGTTTTAATTTCTGGGATAAGGTTATTGCGCTTCTGATCAGCGTTAGGCCAAGCACACCGCTCTGCATCAGGGAGTACTGCTTAATGCCCTCCTTTGCCTGGGATTTCTATGTGAGGGCACTAAGCAGGACTCACAGTTTTCAAGTGAGTGTAAAACTCCTTCCTGCATCGATAGTAAGGTTTACGCAAACAAAATGTGCGTACAAGTGCAGGTATAACCGTGCGTTCAGCTGAATGCACCTCATTGCGTCGGCCTGTCTGATAATGATTCGCTTCCTGATGCCTTGGTACTGTGGCCTTCAAAGTTGTGTTTACTCTGTCATCTGTCTAAAGAAGCATTTTTTGGGGTTCAAAGAAAGAAGTGCAAAACATTGTACCAATACTGACTGTTTAGCTCATGTTTTAGCATTGGCCTTAGAGTTGTTCACAGGCTACATTTAATCTTCTATTATAGTACAGATCTGAAAATCATCATCAGGGCTACTGGGTAATTAGAGAATTTTAGGAGTGGTGAATGTACTCAGGCCTATAGTAAATGCCATTATTGTACACTATAGGCAGATGAGCACTTTTCTCTATCTTCTGATTTATATGTTGGCATATTTCCTTTTTTTTTTATATAAACAGTTTTTTTACTTTCCTGTATTCTGCCTTTGGCTGTTCCGTTTGTTTATCTCAGGTCCTCCCTCTGTGTTTCCATTTTCACCCATGTTCTTTTCTTGGGCTCTGTCGCATCAGACTATTTCTCTTTCTAGTCATCATCTCTGTGCCTTTTAAGTTCTGGGTCTAGTCCAATCACGGGCATGGCGGTAAATCAAGAACATCAATAAACTCAACTCAGTTCCATTTCTTTCCTGTGCATCTATCTTTTTCTCTCTCTCTCTCTCTCGCAGAAGGTTGCATCTGTATCATCACCAACAAAAATAGTCTCTGCACTCAGAGAAGAAAAAAATAAAGGCGTCTGTATGAATCTGTCCCTGCGCATTTATAACCATTTCTATCTCGCCTTCAAAAAATAAAGTGCATCCTATTTAAAGGACTTTCAAACACAGGAATCACCAGTTGTTATGCCGTTGCTGGTCCCTTGTTTTAATCTTAGGTTATCGCAGTGTTTTCCACAGGTTTTTAGATGCACTTAACTTGCCACTTTCTGCAAAGTGCATTCAGCAGCTTCATAGAAAAGTGGCAAGTTAAGTGCTTTTCTTTTAGATTTCATATAACAATTTTGTGAAAAAAATACTGAAAAACATTCTGCTTTAATATGGTGGACTTGTGATTTAAAAGGAGGGGCCAATAGCATAACAATTGGTAGTTCCTGTGCATGAAGGGCCTTTAAACTAAGATGCACTTTATTTTTTGAAGGCGAGATACAAATAGCTATAAGTACACAGCGATAGATTCATTACAGGTTTATCTGTTCCAGTTTTATCACTTCGTTATCACTCCAAGCTGGCTCTTTTCTTTTTATCTTCCTGCTGGAGCTTCACTCTTTCAATTCCCTCCCTTGTCCTCCATCTCCGGGCCCTCGTGTTATTGCTGTTCTCGCGGAGCTCAGCGAGACGGACATGCTAGAACTTCCTAAGAAAAGCACCATCGAATGCTTTGGTGAAAGAAGTCAGGACATGGGCAGTGCGTCCCCGTACAGACTGTATCTGGCATCGTGCCCCTGGAACCCTGCATTGATGTTTGGTTTTCATCCTCCATTTCACATGTTTCCAACTAGTGCATTGAAAACATGGTACAGCAGGTCAACATTTATATTCCTATCTCATTATGTCCCAGTATCCTATTTAGAGGATAGCTTCTTAAAAAACTTTAGGGTATAATGGATTAATATCTCAAATAAATGAAGGCCCAATCGTTATCAAAAAGACATCAAAATAAAAACGTTTTGCTAAGGTTTGACCATTAAAATGCTACAGGTGCAGAAGCTTTTGCCAGGCTGAATGCCACAACCTTCCCTGAGGTAGCTAAGGTTATCCCCCAGCACACAAATATTTGTATGTGAAAGGTCGTGGGGATCTTATCAGGATTCAGTGGTACTCAGGAGTTCAGCATAAGAGTTTTTCAGTGGGCTCAGTTTTCTGCATTAACAAAAGCAGAAGCTGATCCTATGCAAATGGTAAGGCTATCGGTCTCCACAAGAAACACGAGCAGGGGTAGGAGAATACTGCAGCCAATGTGGTGCAAGTGGTTTCCCAACAGATGGATATCAGAAGAATTTAACAACTTAATCCAGTTTGTATGGCTTTTTTGTTCTGCCTAGTACCTCTTGGGGTCGAGCTTATTGGTTTAAGAGTTGACTGGAAGGCTTCTCAGCTTCTGTTGCTGTGCACTAACTTGCACGGTGTGTCTTTCTTTTCAGGGAGTGATGGCGAAAACAGGCATGAAGAACATCTGTCATCAGCTGTGGACTATAGCTCGTATTGAGCTTCTTCAGAGCCATCTAGACTTCTTTTTTCCAACAGACTATGCTAGAATTATTTTATTTTTTTATTTTATTGGTAGAAAAAGTCTTCTGTGATCAAAAAATTACAAAAAAAAAAAAAAAAAATCACCAAGTACAATTTTTACTTTTCCAACTTTTTACCAATTTCTGTTCCCAAAGTGCTATTAAGGTAATTCTACATGAAAAGATCCTGTTAACTATCTCCGCCTGCAGTTTATTTATACAGCCATCTAAGATTCCTCTCCTTTCCCACTTCGACAGCCATTGGTGGGAGACGTATTGAATTTGCTCTTATGTGTGTGAGTGTGTGTGTTGTTTTCTTCTTTTGGCAATAACTTGAAAGCTGTGAAATAGAGCATATTTATATGCTGCAGCAATATGTGAGCAAATAAGGTACCACAGACAAGATGCAGTTTTAGTTGTAATCCCAGAAGTTGTAGTGTAAAGGGGTTTGCTTTCTGCACGCAATTTTATGAATGTAAGCTGGATTTTCTTTTAACTTTTTGCAGCAGCAGAGCTAAAAACAATTCTATGTCATGCCACTTCTCCTGAAACGTCCCCCAGTTGTGCCATAGGAGGTGGGCACTGGGAAAGGCTTTTTGCACAGGACCAAAGTGTTAACGTTTATGGGCCATAATATTCTACTTGTAACGAGAGTTTTGTTCAAAGTAGTCATGGTGTAGACTAGTAAAGGACTTGTGCCATGAGTTTGGGAGTGTCAGTAGTTCCCAAATCTTTGCATACTGCCTGAAATAATTTTCATATTTTGCTTTGTGCCTGTGAGGCACATAAGTCAGGGTTGTCAACTATCACAATATTTAATGACAGTCAATAAAACATTCCCATAAAATGACACATCCATAATTTCATGTCAGTAAAAACATCACATGAAACATAGAAATGACGGCAGAAGAAGACCAAACTGCCCATCTAGTCTGCCCAGCAAGCTTATTTTTCTCATACTTATCTGTTACTCTGACCGCTGAGGTCAGGGCCCTTATTGGTAACTTTTTGGTTCTAATTTCCTTCCACCCCTGCCATTGATGTAGAGAGCAGTGCTGGAGCTGCATAAAAGTGAAGTATCAAGCCTAATTGGTTAGGGGTAGTAACCGCCCCAATAAGCAAGCTACTCCCATGCTTATTTGTTTACCTAGCCTGTGCAATTTAGTCCTTGTTGGTTGTCTTAATATAAATCCTCTTTTCTTAATTCCCCCTGCTGTTGAAGCAGTGAGCTGTGCTGTATATGTATTCAATGTGAGGTATCAGGCTTAATTGGTTTGGGTAGTAACCGCCGCAACAAGCACGCTACTCCCATGCTTATTTGTTTACCCAGACTATGCAATTCAATCCTAGTTGGTAGTTGTCTGAATGTAAATCCTCTTTATCTTCATTCCCCCCTGCCGTTGAAGCAGTGAGCTGCACTGTATATGTATTCATGTAATGTAATGGGGCCTGTGCTTCCGGATACTGGCGACTGGACTTGGACCTCATCTCCAGGTTCAGAGAGGCTGCAGTTCTCAGGAGTTGGGGGCTACATCTCAGCCTCTGCATGTTTGATTGTGGCACGCTCTGCACCTCTCAAACCTTCAGCGTAGGCCATGACCAATCACCAACTAATGCAACACTGTGGCAAGCAAAAAACAGTTCTTGAAATAGTGCTCGCTAGCCAAAACAGTTGTAAGAGTCCCAAAGACTTTTGGAAATTGTCCACACCTCTATGCTATTTGTTGGAAGGGTTGGCCTTGCGTGGCTGGAAAGCGGAGTTAAATTGGTACTTGGCAAGAAGGAGCAGGCTTACCCAGTAATGACAGCACCTCATGCACGGCCATGAGAACCCGGTTGTCGCAGTCCTCCAGCTGAAGTATAAGCTTGACAATTCCCAATAGAGGCAGAGGCCCCTCCCTGCCCCAGCACCTAAAGAGGTGAATCTCAGCTTAATCAATTCATCTATGCGCAAAATGACAATGGTAAAACGCAAGTCCATAACATTAGGTTATCAACAAAAATCTAGCAGACTTTTAGTAAAAAAATGTTCATAAGTTGGCAACCCTGCCATAATCTAATTTTTCCATACCGTTAACATCAACCTCCCTAACACCCAGTGATGTTTTGGCCCAAATTTCAGTAGTGCTTGCATAGAGGGATCCCGGAAAAATGAGATTTTTGTGATTAGGCTCCTTCCAGTTGTAGCTGATTGTGTTCAAATTTGTAATTTTATTGCACTATTTTGTGGACTTCTGAAACCATCCATGACTTAGGGTGTCAAAGAGCCCATAATGGTTTTTTTAAGCATTCTGTGATGGCGATAGTGGCTTGAACATCTTGGTTCTTGTGCAAAGGAGCATGACTTGGGGGGGGTCGCTGGAGAATCGCCTTCCGCACAAAATGGAATCATGTGACGTGGGAAAGAGGAACAGAATTAGAAGCAAACTCAAAATATCTGATGTTACATTTAGCCTGAAATCCAGCTAGCCCAGAGACATTTTGTTTAATGTTGATATCGTCAGTGACCTGAGGCGTTTCGCTTAAGCGTAAACCCATGAACTAGCATTGTTTCTCAGGTCTTTTCCTTTGAACTGTGACCCTCACAAATGGATGGTAAATCTATCTTATTTTACCGGGTTGATGTTGAAAGGAAAACCATGTTTCTTCTCCAATATTAGCCGAGGAAGGAAAACTAAGTGATCCCACCTGGAACACTGAATAAGATAAGAACTTCTTTTCCTGTACTGACTCAGTATCATGGAATTAGTTTGCACTAGACCTAGGCCTGGTTTTCTAATTGCAAAATAGGTATATGTGTAAGAGGGCCGAGCCTATAGGGATGCTGGCTGTCACACTGTGGAAGTGCCAAAGAACAACTTTGATTTTCAGCAGGGACCCCTTTCCCCCTCTTCCACTGGGCCAAAGGTTCATCCCCATTATGGCAGGAGACAAACCTAGGGGTGCAACAGTTGTAAATCCAGCTCTGCCCACATCTGAGGAATCTACTCAAGAATAGATTTGGATCTGCCATAGTTGAATAGCTAAAACTAAACATGTTTGTGTTATGATTAGATATTTCTGTAATTGATAGGATTTAGTGTTCAAATACGTACCCCTACTTATCCCCCTTCCTCTCCCCAGGCTACAGTTGTAAACAGGATGTTTGCCTTAATCTGCCATTCCCTGGCAGCAAATTTAAAACAAGGTCACTGATGATTTTATGTTAAACTGCTGAAAATGAAACAAACTATGTCGGCTTTTTAAAACTGCTGGCAACCCATGAATAGTTATTTCCCCCTTGAGTTAGTTGGGTTGTGTAAAACGTTTTTTGCTGCCCGTGAAATGGCAAATAAATAACATTGAGCTGATGGCAGTTCTCCTTGGGGAAAGGGACATCATTTACCTAGCGTCAAAAGGTAGAATTTAGTCAAGCAGCTTGTGAAACATCCTGCTGCCAGAGGCTCAATGCATCAGGACCGATTGATACTATTTGACTCAATAATTCTACTTAATTGGACAAAAACAACTAATTGGACTAGTCCAATTGGGCCATTTGCACCTTTTTTTTTTCCTTCAAATAAAATTGAGATGGGTAGCAGAACTGATTTAAATTGACCGCAGGGGTTCAGCAGCTGCTGCCACCCTTTGAGGAAGCATCAAGGAACTGTGTAACCAAGGTGGAGGACAATACATCAAAAAGTTAAAAGAAAAATCCAAAACGCACTTAAAATGTTTTATTGCACATTATCCTGGTGGCACATTGTGACCAGCACAGCACTATACTTAGAATATTGTGTTTTGGCCTCTGCACCTTATAATACTTGTTTCATGTGATGTAGAGCAAAACCCTGCATGGAGGCAGGGGAATGGACTGAATGATGCTTGTGGTCCTTTCCAATCCCACCTGTCTAAGAATCTCTCATTTTCTACCTTTACAGCACAAAACGAAGGGCTTCCCATTCGTGTTACATGAGAACGAAAAAGAGAAAAAGAAAAAATAACATGAAAGTTTAAAACAAAACAAAATATATTTTGACCATATAGTTTTGCTAGACTATTTGATGGTAATGTATAACCATACATTTAAATTATTTGTAAACAGAAACTTGAATTTACTGAGGAAAAGCCGTGTAGAGAACAATGGTGCACACTATGGCTTTAGTATAATAGGCAGAGTATATTTAATGAGCAGCAACGTTCTGTTTAGGAGGAGAAATGTAAGATTCTTACAATATTGAAAAGTTGGGCTGACCTGAAGGCACAGTTGGCAGTTTTTCGCGCTGCCAAGCAGAAAATCCCCAGTTTGCTTTCTGAGCCCAGCGTCAGCACCCTGGGCTGGCTGGGAGACATGGAGGAGGCAGCATTCGCCACCCTCTGGCAAATGGAGACCCAGCCATTGCTCAACAGCAACACCTACTGGCCAAACACAGGGCACACCCTTACCAAGATCTAAAAGGGAGCTGTGTGATGGGTAATCCCTTTGCTGAGGATGGTCACCATGAGGACTGGACTAAACAGGAGGCAGTTTAAAAAAGGGTGGGACAGGCCCCCCCCAGGAAAGGCTGATTATGATTGAGCTGGAAGCTTAAAAGGATCAAGAGGAAAGTGTCAGGCAAAAACAAACCAGGTTTAAAAGGTTTGCTTACTGGGCCTGCCTCAGGAGACCCAGCATCTCATCTTTGTGTTTACTGTTAGCATGTATTCAGAACAGAGGAAACAGTTACAGTATCATATGTTGCACAGTGTATTTAATTGTAAATAAAAGAAAAATGAAAGCTTTGGAAGAGACTGTGATGAGAATCCGTTAAATACAACATGTTGACCTGCCAGGGAGGGGGAAGCAAAGCGTCTTATGGCTCAGCCCCTCTACTTGGTCATCCCTTTTCCTTTCAATGTCCTAATTCTGATGTTCTCCAAAAGGGTCATTTGCAGAGGGCTTGCAGGCCATTTGCCGAAGAGGACTCCCATAGGGGCACATCCATTTCTATTGACTGTGAAGCGGGATCAGATGCATGAGCTAAAGGTACGCACAGGGCTTTCAAAGCGAAAGCTCTGTGCGTACTTTTCTTCTTCCAACTTCCCTCGGTCCTGTCTCCGCTCTGGTTTGCAGGCGGGTAAAACAATGCACGCTGTGAACAGCATTGCATATTTTTCCCCCGTGCACAATCAAGACAGTAGTCGGCCCCACAGTGGGTAACATCCTTCGCTGGTACCGAAATGGAAAAGTTCTCTGGGAGCTCCAAAAAAAGAATTTTATGACTGTACGTGGTAGTTCCTGTGCAGCCACCGCCAAGCGAGTCTCCTTAGTCTTCTTTTGCTTATGCAAAACGAAATATTTAGGCTTCCTCACAGGCCGATGCAATAATTTGGGGGACTTAAGAAAATGTGGGCTGGTTTTCAGCGCACGTTTTCAACTCCCAGATTTTTTTTTTTTAAACTGATGCAGTAAGCTACTGCTATGCTAATGCCTTGGTAGTCAAAAATGCACCAAAACGTATGCAGTGCCACCCCTGCCAAGCTATTGCTAAATGGTGGCAGTTGCTGCAGCCACGTAGATAAATACTGATTGAACTGTCTAGCTGTTGGCAGGAAGCCGCTCCAGATAAGTCAATATTTATCCGGCTCTCTGGTGTGGGTCACCTTTAACCAGATAAAGTACCTATCCAGCTAAGTAGTAGTGACCTGCAACAGTTAGCCGGCTAAATGCTTACTTATCTGGCAGCTGCTTCCTGCTGCCAGATAGATGGATAAATCAGTATCTATACGGCTAAGTGCCAGAGCTGGCTGTTGCCACTTACCTGGATAAGTCAGTAATTAATCCAGTGGGAGCACTGAGAGGAGAGGATCACCTTGCTGGTGGCTGAAAGGAATCAGTAAGTTCTGCTTGGGAAATGTTTTTAAAGTAGTGGGGAGAATAAAACTATTGGGGTATATTAATTAGTGTGTTTGTTTTTCAAATAGTACGATAGCTTATAAACTGAAATTAGTGTTTGTGTTTCAAATAGTAAGATAGCTTATAATCAAAGTTAGTGTTTGTTTTTTTTTAAGTGGTTGTTTTTTTTTTAAATAGTAAAGCAGCTAATAAAAGTTAGTGTGTTTGTTTTTCCAACCCTTCCACCCCTCTCCCACCCACCCCTAGCACATCCTTTAATTTATAGGCAAATGCTACTTTCACAAAAAAAAATAAAAAATCAGCCCTATAACTTCACGAATTCCCCACACCTTATTGAGAGTTTCATCATTCCCTTGTAGACCACTACCAGATATATAGTGAATACACAAAATACAATTAAAGGTTCCTAATTAGACACATTCCTACTCCCATAGCAACCTAAAACTTAACTAGGAACTGAACAAATCTGAGATGAAGGCAGCAGCCCAGCAGCAAGAGGGGGGCTTCCCAGTCTTTTGCTTTGAGTGTCACATGTATGATTTTTTTACCCGCCAGTAAGAAGTTATACGTGTGTATCCGATGCAAAGATCTCCTGTCTCTCAGGGAATGAGTCTGATCTCTGGAGGCTAGAGTGGCAGACCTGGAGGAGCTGAGGCAGACGGAGAGGTATATAGATGAGAACTTCAGGGACATAGTAATCAAGTCCCAACTTCAGACACAGCGATGCTGCTGCCTTGGAGGAAGGTGGTCTCATGATCGGAGAGCATCAACCTGGTGTAGCAGGAAAGGATCCTGTAGCAAGGACCTGCTCTCCATCTCCAGGTAGTGCATTGCCCTCGCACAGAGGATGTGTCTCTCAGGGTTACTTCCCAGGAGGGAAGGGTTAGGTCGACCATCATGGTTGGTGATTCATTTATTAGGAATGTAGACAGCTGGGTGGCTGATGGGCATGAGGATTGCCTGGTAACATGCCTACCTGGTGCGAATGTAGCGGACCTCACACATCACCTAGATAGGATTCTAAACTGCGGAGGAGGAGCCGGCTGTCGTGGTACATGTGGGCACCAACGACATAGGAAAATGTGGGATGGAGGTTCTGGAAGCCAAATTTAGGCTCTTAGAAAGCTTAAATCCAGAACCTCCAGGGTAGCATTCTCTGAAATGCGCCCTTTTACATGCGTACGACCGCAGAGGCAGGCAGAGCTCCGGAGTCTCAATGCATGTATGAGACGATGATGCAAGGAAGAGGGATTCAGTTTTGTAAGAAACTGGGGAACCTTTTGGGGAAAGGGGAGTCTTTTCCGAAGGGATGGGCTCCACCTTAAGCAGGGTGAAACCAAGCAGCTGGCGCTAACCATTAAAAAGGAGATAGCAGCTTTTAACCTAGAAGAAAGGGGAAAGCCGACAGTCGCTCAGCAGCACATGATTCGGAGGGAGGTATCTTCAAAGGATACTAGTGACACATTAGAATTGGGGAATCCCAACAGTGAGGTTCCAATAATAAGAAAAGTAATCCAAGTGCCTGTAATTAAAAACTCAGCTAAAAGATTCCAATTTATCCCTGTCAATTAGAAAGCAGAATAAAAATACACACAAAACACACTTTGAAATGTTTGTATGCTAATGCCAGAAGTCTAAGAAGTAAGATGGGAGAATTAGAATGTATAGCAGTGAATGATGACATAGACTTGTTGGCATCTCAGAGACATGGTAGAAGGAGGATAACCAATGGGACAGTGCTATACCAGGGTACAAATTATTTCACAATGACAGAAGCATCTGGGAGGCGGGGTAGCGCTTTATGTCCAGGATGGCATAGAATCCAACAGGATAAAGATTCTGCATGAGACTAAATGCACAATCAAATCTTTATGGGTAGAAATCCCTTGTGTGTCGGTGAAGACTATAGTGATAGGAGTATACTACCGTCCACCTGGCCAAGATGGTGAGACAGACAGTGAAATGCTAAGAGAAATTAGGGAAGCTAACCAAATTGGTAGTGCAGTAATAATGGGAGATTTCAATTACCCCAATATTGACTGGGTAAATGTAACATCAGGACATGCTAGAGAGATAAAGTTCCTAGATGGAATAAATGACAACTTTATGGAGCAATTGGTTCAGGAACCGATGAGAGAGGGAGCAATTTTAGATCTAATTCTTAGTAGAGCACAGGATTTGGTAAGAGAAGTAACAGTGGTGGGGCCGCTTGGAAATAGTGATCATAATATGATCAAATTTGAATTAATGACAGGAAGGGGGACAGTAAGAAAATCTACAGCTCTAGCACTAAACTTTCAAAAGGGAAAATTTATAACATGAGAAAAATAGAAAAAAACTGAAAGGAACAGCTACAAAGATAAAAAGTGTGCAAGAGGTGTGGACATTGTTAAAAAATACCATCCTAGAAGCACAGTCCAGATGTATTCCATGCATTAAGAATGGTGGAAGGAACGCAAAACGATTACCGGCATGGTTAAAAGGTGAGGTGAAAGAGGCTATTTTATCCAAAAATTGGAAAAAGGATCCAACAGAAGAAAATAGTATAAAGCATAAGTGTTGGCAAGTTAAATGTAAGACATTGATAAGACAGGCTAAGAGAGAATTTGAAAAGAAATTGTCTGTAGAAGCAAAAACGCACAGTAAAAACATTAAAAAATATATCCGAAGCAAAAAGCCTGCGAGGGAGTCAGTTGGACTGTTAGATAATTGAGTGGGTTAAAGGGGCACTTAGAGAAGAAAAGGACATCGCAGTGTTGTGCCCGGTCGCAGACGGCTGCGACCTCTCATGCTCACCTCTTTTTTCCATGCACCATCAATCATTGAGAAGAATGGCAGCCTCCCCCAACCAATGCCCAATTCCCCGGAGTCCCCGGGACAGTGTGGGCGCTGCCGACCGCCATCTTCCGGCCTCACCGAGGCGCGCACACAGATCCTCCTTTTGAATACATCATGGCTGAAACCTCGGGGGCTTACCCTCCCGATGACATCAACACCACGTGTACTTATACAGACTGGCCGATTGCTAAGACGAATTAGCAAGGAGTTCTCTCACTTGTTAAATCTGCTCTAACTTGGATCTTCTGTTCCAGACTCTTCTCCTGATATTTGGACATACCCACTCCTCAGGGGTTCTTCTGAGTCTTGGCTATCCACTCCGCTGAGGGCCCTCCTGCCTAGGACTTCCTGACCCGTTCCTCGGGGATCTCTGCTGGGACTTCCTTGTGTGAGTACATTCTCCAACTTCTATCAACTTACTGAAGATTCCACAGCATACACCATTCCTCGGGCCACTACCGTTCTTCAGTCTGTCTATGCTACTCTATTTGTGCCTCAGGACTTCATCACCTATGCAAAGTCTATGGCCTGGTTCCTGTATCACCTACTCGGCTTCTACAGTACAGCTTCCTCGGCATACCCCGTACTGTGGGCCACTACCGGATCTGCACTCAGAGGTATTTACATCAGCTACTGGAATTCCCGGGTGTAGGGCCACTACCAGGACCTTCGTATATACATCATCATCCTGACTTCTGACTCTAAGACTGTGTTCATTACATTTCCCGCTCCTCGGGTTATGTACTATCTTTTCTCCTTAATAAAGTCTCTCTCACAGCTGTGTCCTACATTGCTGAAACCACGCCCAATGACAGTGAGGCCCACAGGGCTCCTCCCTGTGGACGGAGACACCTCTCACCTCGGCCCAGAGTTCACCAATTCATAAAAACCATAACACGCGGAAAAATCAAATGATTTCTTTGCTTCGGAGTTTACTGAAGAGGATGTTGGGGAGATACCCGTTCTGGAGAAGGTTTTCATGGGTAATGATTCAGATGAACTGAACCAAATCACTGTGAACCTAGACGATGTGGTAGACCTGATTGACAAACTGAAGAGTGGTAAATCACCTGGACCAGATGGTATACACCCCAGGTGTATACCATCTGGTCCAGGTGTATACCATCTAGTCCAGGTTCTGAAGGAACTAAAAAATTAAATTTTAGACTATTAGTTAAAATTTGTAACTTATTAAAATCATCTATTGTACCTGAAGACTGGAGGGTGGCTAATGTAACCCCAATATTTAAAAAGGGCTCCAGGGGCGATCCAAGAAACTACAGACCAGTTAGTGCCAGGAAAAATAGTGGAAAGTGTTCTAAAGATCAAAATCACAGAACATATAGAAAGACATGGTTTAATGGAACAAAATCAGCATGGCTTTACCCAAGGCAAGTCTTGCCTCACAAATCTGCTTCACCTTTTTGAAGGGGTTAATAAACATGTAGATATAGGTGAACCGGGTTTTCAGAAGGCATTTGACAAAGTTCCTCATGAGAGGCTTCTAAGAAAAGTAAAAAGTCATGGGATAGGTGGCGATGTTCTTTTGTGGATTACAAACTGGTTAAAAGACAGAAAACAGAGAAGTAGGATTAAATGGACAATTTTCTCAGTGGAAAAGGGTATATAGTGGAGTGCCTCAAGGATCCGTACTAGGACCCGTGCTTTTCAATATATTTATAAATGATCTGGAAAAGAATATGATGAGTGAGATAATCAAATTTGCAGATGATACAAAATTAGTTCAGAGTAGTTAAATCACAAGCAGATTGTGATAAATTGCAGAAGGATCTTGTGAGCTTGGAGGCTCAGACGAGATGAAGACATGTGGAGCTTGGAACTCAGACGAGATAAAGACACTCGAAGACAGACAAGACGAGGATACTTGGTACTTGGAAGCTCAGACAAGATGAGGACAAGAGGTAACTTGGAGCTCAGACGAGACGAGGACAAGAGATAACTTGGAGCTCAGATGAGACAAAGACACTTGGAACTCAGATGAGACAAGGACATGAGGTGGCTTGGAACTCAGACAAGACAAGGACATGAGGTGGCTTGGAACTCAGACACAAGACGCTCAGACGTAGATGAAGATCAGAGGTGGATTCTAGAGAGAGTCAGGCGAGGATCCAGATACTCCGATGAGGACTTGGAACTTGGGAAGACTCAGACGAGGATAAGGACTACGGATATTCGGAGACTTAGACAGGCACTGCTCCTCAGGGCGCCCTACACAGCCGACGTGGGCTGGTTACGGACCACCCTGTCCCACTGAGCGCCCTACATAACCTGAAGAGGCTGGTCGCAGACCACCCGGAGAGTGGAACATGCACAGGACTGATGCTCAGGACGAGGGAGGAATCCAGGCAGTGCTTGAAGACAGATCCAATCAGAAGAGGGCTCCAGCCACGGACACAGAATCGATACGGATTTACTCCCAGGAAAGGTCAGCTGGAGACGAGGTTCGGGGCGAAGCAAAGCTGAACCCAGAGCTAGGGACTGACGGTACTTCAGGATCAGGACTGGCAACATCAGCACTGGAATGTAGGACATCGGATACGAAAGGACACTGGTACCTTGGGACATCAGGACATCTATGACATCTGGACATCAGGGACCTCTAGAGAGAAGGACCTCAAGGACATCTGGAACATGATGAACAAAGACATCATAGGACAGAGACGTCTGGACATCTGAAGACAAGGGGACATCAGGACATCCGGAGATAGGGAGACGTTAGGATATCTGAAGACAAGAGGACATTTGGATATTAGAAGACAAGAGGATGGGATCCGACAAGAGTCCAGAACATGGAACGAAGAGAAGATGGAGGTTCAGGAACCGTGGACAAAGGCAAGGAGTACCAACGTGGAACAGAGTGCCGTGAAGAAAGATCACGGAGGACTCCTGGAACGAAGAGCTGGAACTGAAGATCCAGGCGTAGTCTGACTCCATGAAGGTGAAGACTGAGTGAAGGAAGACCCCCTTTATAGGGCTGAAGAGGAAACGCCTAGAGAACATCAGCAGGAGGAGCCCAGGAGGACTGCCCACCACTGGTCCTTTAAATGGAGTGAGGAGGCACGGCCTTGCGCCTAAGGAGGCAGGACCATGAAGAGCGGCATCCTGCTGCAGGAAGAAGCAAGGCCTTGACCATGGCGGGAAGATGATTGTGGCCTCCAGGCCGCATGAAGAGGAGGTCTGGGACGGCCTCCTGGCCGCGGAAGAGGAACGTCGGCAGTGGCCTAGCCGCGAAGCAGAGGCAGCTGAGAGGTAAGAGGCTGCTTTCTCACAAGCAGAATCGTAACAAGATGTAGGCATCATAGTGGATAATACCTTGAAATCATCTGCTCAGTTGGCTGTGGTAATCGAAAAAGCAAACAGAACATTAGGAATTATTAGGAAGGGAATGGTGAATAAAACAGAATGTCATAATGCCTCTGTATCCCTCCATGGTGAGACCGCACCTTGAATACTGTGTACAATTCTGGTCGCCACATCTCAAGAAAGATATAGTTGCGATGGAGAAGGTACAGAGAAGGCCAACCAAAATGGTAACGGGAATGGAACTGCTCCCCTATGAGGAAAGACTAAAGAGGTTAGGGCTGTTCAGTATGGAGAAGAAATGGCTGAGGGGAGATGTGATAGAGGTCTTTAAAATCATGAGAGGTCTAGAACGGGTAAATGGGAATTTATTATTTACTCTTTCGGATAATAGAAGGACTAGGGGGCACTCCATGAAGTTAGCATATAGCACATTTAAAACTAATTGGAGAACATTCTCACTCAACACAATCAAACTCTGGAATTTGTTGCCAGAGGATGTGGTTAGTGCAGTTAGTGTAGCTGGGTTTAAAAAAGGATTGGATAAGTTCTTGGAGAAGTCCATTACCTTCTATTAATTAAGTTGACTTAGAAAATAGCCACTGCTATAACTAGCAACGGTAACATGGATTGGCCACTGTTGGAAACAGGATGCTGGGCTTGATGGACCCTTGGTCTGACCCAGTATGGCAATTTCTTATGTTATTATGTTCCTGTGTTCTTAAGTGTCAGTGGCTGCCAACACCCAGAGAGTTCCAGACTTATTTTTTCCTATTTTTTCATAGCGCTGGAAATTTAACTCCAGTCCTGACCCAGGAGTTAGGTTTTCAGTAATAAAGAAGGTGTGCTAGCCAGATGCAGTCTCTCTGCATGGGGAACAAATGCTTTATTATTATTCTTAATTATTGGACTATATATACCGCTTATAAAACAAGTTAGGCAGGCAGTTTACACAATAAAACATAAATATGAGCTAAAGTAAAAACAAAACATTGGAAACCATTTGCATACAATAAAGTACAAACAGAACATCTGCAACTAGTAGAGCTCAAACTGACTCTATATTCAAGGATCACCATCAGCCTGCAAGAATAGCTAGGTCTTTATTGCTTTCCAAAATTTAAAGTAGTTGATATCTACCTTATATTCATCAGTAGGATTTGAAGACGTTTCAGTTGCTAACGTGGTAAAGCCAATAGCAGAGAACTACATTAATCAAGCTGTGAAGTAAAAGCACGTAGAAGCAATTTCAGATCACAACTATCCAGGAAGGGAGAGGTAGGGTTCAGAGTACCCGGAGACGTGGCAGCCAAGAGTGTCTCCCAAGCCACCAGGGAGCAACAAAAAGCTATTTGGTCTCAAGGCCTGCATAAGGATAGCTTCAATTCCTCTATCTCAGCAACTTTTTGAGTTGCTTCTCCTTCTATTGGAAAGGTGGTCTGCTTAGACAGATAACATATCAGCACTTCCACCGTCGGAAAACATAACCGTTACCTCACTACCAACACCAAGGGATACAGGCCGCCAAAGCGTGCCCCCCCCCCCCCCCCTTTACGTCTTGCTTCTGACGCGCTCCATACAAGGGCGAGAAACTCTTGAATTTCATCTATAAGAGGAGGAGAAAGAAATGGAGCAGAGGCCTGTGTGGCTTCAAACCCGGAGACATTTTCCCCTCAGCCAGAGGGGAGAATCTCGCATCTTCATCAGAATAATCTGTATCCACATCCTCCTGCATATCATCAGAGACCCCTGTGTACTGTGGCGCTTTCACGTGATGACACCTATTGGGGACACCGAGTATGCGATCCTGCTTTGAAGGTATTGCCGTCTCAGCTGGGCGTCTCAGCTGGGCGCCCCTGCAGAAGTGTCTGAAGTCCCTGGAAAATCTCACTCAGGAAAAAGAGGATGGGTGCAAACCAGGCTCAAAAGGCCCCAAACTGACATCCTTGGATTGAACATCCCCTGAAAACGCTTCGGTCCTAGGTCAACTGAAGAAGGGAACACCCTGACTGAGGAGACGGCCCAGCCTCCAGACAGTGCTGGTATAGACTCACAGAAATCCTTGGCTGTATTGCCCTTACAGGGCAAGCAGCACAGATTGCTAGGTGCTTAGATTTCGTCGTCACCGGTGCCATACCACCTCGCATGCCATAGAACCCTCACAGTACGCTCGTGCTCAAATAGGTTCCTAATATGAGCTCACACAGGCGTTCCGTATGCGCTCAAATAGGTGCTCATGTTCCGAACATGCTCAATTAGACGCATTCACAAGTAGTCGCTCAGTATGCGCTCAAGTAGCCACTAAGGCTCAATTAGGCACTATGCAAATATAGGCCGCAGCCTTGGGTGCTCAAGTAGGCATGCACTTGTGCGTCTATTTCACCACATGGCAATCGCAACGCCGGCGCAGCCTACCGCGCAGCTTGAAGAACCAAGCCTGGGAGCGGGGCCTAGCCAGAGGCTGCTCAACCTGCCGCACCTTCGCTGCCACAGAGAAGTGAGAGGGAAGAAGGAAAAGATGCCGAGCAATCATGCCGAGGGAGAAAGACCCAGTAAGGAAGGATTAGGGGAAAGAAAACCTCCCTCCTCTCCCTTTATATATATATATTTTTTTTTTTTAACCTGAGCTCAGCCGTGCCTGACTGAGAATTCAACCAGGTCTTCGGCTATGGAGGGAGAGGGCAAAAGCCTTCACCACTGAGCCTCATCTTTCAACCGCTTCACTTTTTTTTTTTTTTTTTAAAGTCCACAACTGAAAAGGCTGCCAGACTAAGGGCACTCAACTGAGGGAGGAACCCATTGGTGTCTCCTCAGGAATACAAGTGATGTGATCAATTTCTCCTTTTTCTTCTTAAACTTCTTTTTTTACTACAAGCAATCCTCAATAGGGAAATGCATGTCTACCATCTGCTGGAGACAGAGAATACTGGCAGGCTGATGTCGGGGCAGGGCTAATATATCGGTGACATCAACTTCTACTCCGTCTCCATCTGCTGGCAGAGGTGCATAAACCCACTTGTGGGGACTGGCCTGCCTGAGAGCAGAGGAAACCCCCATACCAATGCCAGTACTCACAGTAACAACCCTACCTATGAAAAGACAATACTGCAAATATTACAAAAGGCCCTAAAACACCAATACACCTCCTAATGGGGAAACAGAACAAGCTAAGCTGCTATAGATCCCTATGCAGAAACTACCTGCTAGCGGAATATCTCATCTCACTCACACATGCAGAACACAGGCAGACCCTCATCAAACACAGAATAAAGAAACCATAATGTAGAAATAGAAAACACGCAGACAAAAACTGAACTAGAACCCACAAGCCAGACTATATGCAGTGCAACAATGGAAAACCAGAAATATTACCATTTCTCATAAAACAAAATCAATAAAAAATATAATAGTAAAACTACACTAATAATAATAATATTACAAAACAGCTGATGAATAGAACATCCAATAATTAATAACTCATAAAAACTGAAATGGTCCTGAATTAATGGGGGAGGGGACCACAGCCTTTCTTCTCACATACACACAGGCTCACTCTCTCATTCACAAACAATCACATACTGGGCCTTTCCCTCACTTACAGACGCGGGATCTCTCCCTCTGTCTTTGGGAGAAATTAAAAAACAAGCAACATGTGGTAGCTCTGAGTTTATGTTTACAGACTTGATCTCTGTGCTGTACCAGCAGAAGACAAAGGCTGAAAGGCCTTTATGGAGGAGTAGGCCAGCGGTTAGAGTAGTAGGCTGCAAACTATGGCAGCCAAGGTTCAAATCCCGCTGCTACTCTTTGGGGCGGATTTTCAGACTCCGCGAATAGGCCTACTTTTGTTTGCGCTCCAGGCGCAAACAAAAGTACGCTGGATTTTAGTAGATACGCGCGGAGCTGCGCGTATCTGCTAAAAACCTGGATCGGCGCGCGCAAGGCTATCGATTTTGTATAGCCGGCGCGCGCCGAGCCGCGCAGCCTACCCCCGTTCCCTCCAAGGCCGCTCCGAAATCGGAGCGGCCTTGGAGGGAATCCTCTAACGCCCTCCCCTCACCTTCCCCTCCCTTCCTCTACCTAACCCACCCGCCCGGCCCTGTCTACACCCCCCCCTTACCTTTCTCCGGGGATTTACGCCTCCCGGACGGAGAAGTAAATCCCCGCGCGCGAGCGGGCCTCCTGCGCACCGGGCCGCGACCTGGGGGCGGGTATGGAGGGTGCGGCCACGCCCCCGGACCGCCCCGGGCCGTAGCCATGCCCCCGTACCCGCCCCCAAAACGCCGACACGCCCCCAAAATGTTGCGGCGACCGGGCCCGCCCCCGACACGCCCCCCTCGGAGAACCCCGGGACTTACGCGAGTCCCAGGGCTCTGCACGCGCCGGTAGGCCTATGTAAAATAGGCCTACCGGCGCGCAGGGCCCTGCTCGCCTAAATCCGCCCGGTTTTGGGCGGATTTAGGCGAGCAGGGCTCTGAAAATCCGCCCCTTTGTGACCTTAGCACTTAACCCTCCACAGTCTCAGGTACAAACTTAGGTTGTGATCCCTCTAGAAATAGGGAGGTATCTGACTGTAATCTGCTTTGAAGTGTAATAAAGATCTATGTGCTCAACGTTTGGGTCTGCTTTTTAGCTGACTTCCTTTGTCATTGATGCCAGAAGCAGTAGGTTATGGAAGTTTAACGGACTAGCAAGATATTAGACTTCCACAAAAAGCAATCCAAAGCAGATCGGATTAGATCCAAACACTCAAAACTAGTTTTGGAGCGTCATTGGACAAGTTTAGTCAGTTTATCTCAAAGTTACCAGCATTGCAAAGGAATAAGAAGTCTGAGGCAGGCAAGTGGGCTTGATGGGTTGTATAGAAAAGAGACGGGAAGAAGGCATGGGGAAAGAGGCACGAGCAGACAGAAAGGGGATCTCAGTGGAAGGCAGAAACGGGAGGTGCAGGGGAACGGGATCAGACAGTGAGAGAAAACAAGACAAGGCAAAAAAGGAGGAGAGAAATAGGGAGGAAGAGATGTACAACTAGGGAGGAATATCAAATTAAGTGAACAGAAGCCAAAGAGATGTGGAGGAGAAGGAGACCAAGAAGTACAGGAAGAGATTTCATTTATATAATAAATTTAAGTGGTGGCTTGTGCAGAACACCATGCCATATGGAGGGAAAGACTAACGAGGAAAGCCCACTGGAAAATCATGAAGAATTGTTAACGAGAGAAGATGATAGAAGGTAAAAGGACAGAAGGAACTGATTGAGAGAGCCTGAAAAATGTTTAGAAAGAAAAGAAGGGGACCAGAAAAGGGAGGAAGAGAGGAAAACTTACAAGAATAGGGGTAAGAGACAATAGAAAGAGCAGGAGACGAGGACACCAAGAGAAGAGAAGCAACAAAAAAAACCCGAGAGGCAGAAAGAAAGTGGCACAGGCAAGGAAGACAGAGAACTGAGAAGCAGGGAAAGAAGGGATTGATAAAAGGTCACAAAGAAGAAGTTACAAGAGTGGGTAGCTCAGAAAAGAAAACGGACCGTATAAAGGCTCGGCATAGAAAAAGTGGGATATGAAGTGAGGGTCAGATATAAGAAAAAGAAAATGAGAAGTGAGAAGTTGAAAATAGCAAAAGGTTATCTAAAACTAGTTTGCTGTGCCAAGAATGTGCATTTTCCTGGAGTGAGGTATACTGAGGCCTAATAGGGCTATGGATTTCATTTTAATGTAAGATATTTCTGTTCCACCTTTCAAGGCTTTTTCAAGCCAATCCAAAGCAGATTTAAAAAATGTAAACAGAAGTACAACCATTGCAATTTCAACAGGAAAGAAAATGTACTGTTAAAAGCTGCTCTTGAAATGGTTTCTGTAAATACAATTTTACTGCAATTAATGTGTCAATTAGTACAAAAGATAATGGAGCATGCAGTCAGAACCAAAAGCGCCATTTGAAATCGGCACAATCACAAGAAGAAACCGTGGCTGGAAGCTAATGATGTAAAACACCATCACCCATAACCCAATGGATGGAAAAGAAAAAAAAATCAAAACTGAATGCATCACCAAGACAAGAAAAATGCAAAGTAGCAATGCACTGAAAAGCGAAAAAATGATCGTAAGCCCAAATACACAAAACATGCATTTATGGCCCAGCCAAGCTGAACAAACAGGTCAATCAAATCCACCACCACCCAAAAAAAAAGCTTTGGGGAATTTAAGAAACACAACCCTACAAACTGCTACAGGTAAGAGTTTTGACCGATAAGTCTTTAGCCTTTCTCAAAGATAACATTTTTAAAAATCCCAAACACTGTGCATCCTCACCTCCATCTACGAGAGATTTGATCCGATCGCGCCTTCTCCGCGTCTCAAGAACAGCGTTGCCAAACCAGGCACCTGGGGCAGGTTTCTCAAAAGAGCAGCATTCCTGCCATGTCAAGAAACTTGTCTGATGAGCCCCGTGCCTCAAATCGGTCATTAAATCACTGGAAGGAACAGGGAAAAGACAGGGGGAAAACAAGAACATAAGAACATAAGAACATGCCATACTGGGTCAGACCAAGGGTCCATCAAGCCCAGCATCCTGTTTCCAACAGAGGCCAAAACCAGGCCACAAGAACCTGGCAAGTACCCAAACACTAAGGACAGGGAAGGTGCCAAAAAAGGATTGAGGATGCCGAGGAAGCAAACCTGCGATGGATAGTTACTTTATCTAATTACAGGCCGATACAGTACACTGCGCTCCGGTGGGGCGCGCTGTTACCCCGCGTTTGGATGCGCGTTTTCGACGCGCTAGCTTTACCCCTATTCAGTAAGGGGTAATAGCGCGTAGAAAACACGCGTCCAACCCCCCCCCCCCCCCCAAAAAACTAATAGCGCCCACAACATGCCAAGCCGCACATTTTACTTTCAGAAATTAGCACCTCCCCAAAGGTAGGCGTTAATTTCTGCCGGCACCAGGAAAGTATACAGAAAAGCAGTAAAAACTGCTTTTCTGTGCACCCTCCGACTTAATACCATGGCGATATTAAGTCGGAGGTCCTAAAAGTTTAAAATAATTAAAAAAAAATATTTTAAATAGGCTCGCGGCTTGAAAACCAGACGCTCAATTTTGCCGGCGTCCGGTTTCCGAACCCGTGGCTGTCAGCGGGTTCGAGAACCGATGCCGGCAAAATTGAGCGTCGGCTGTCAAACCCGCTGACAGCCGCCGCTTCCACGGGCCCTAATTTGCATGTTTGTCCCCCCTGAGTCGCACGCACAGGAGAGTGGCCTGGGCGCGCGCCGGCAGAGCGGGCGCTCTCCTGCGACCTTTACTTTATTGGCCTGTAACTGTCCATGCAAGGGGGGATAGCCCCTATCCCACTGCTGTCTATAACCTTTTTTAAGGAGAGATGAAAATGCTTCATAAAGACGATAAGGGAAGCATCTGAAAGTTACTGTGACTCAGCACGTCCACACTGCTCATAATATAGATGAGGAATATCCCATATGTATACTCGTATGTTGTCTACTTCTTGGACCCGTAGCATGGATCTCAACATGGCAATGGATCAACACGCAGATACTTCTCAGTAGGAACAAGATGCTTGGGGATTTGGGCCATTCAGTCACTGGCAGGGCTTAATTTGTAGACAAAAGGAAAGTGGAACTGGTGGGGGTGGGGGAAGGGCCAGGAATGAAATCTCTCTCCTAAACTCGAACACCCCTCTCACACACACACATGGGAACACACTCTTCCTCCTCCTCCTTATCCCAATGACCCTTCATCCCCAGCCCACACCAGTGCTCAACCCCCAGCCATTCTTCATCTACCGGTGCTCGGTAAGGAATGGTGGGTGAAGGAAAACTGGGAGTTGAACACTGTTGGGGACTGTGGATGATGGAGGGTCACCGAGGAAAGGAGGAGGAGGGCAGGGAGAATGGGGACCTCTCTCTCTCTCCATCCCAAGCCCCCTCCCCTACCTCCCACCAATAGTCCTCATCTTTCCCCAGAGGTCCTAGAGCCCCCCAAGTCTCAGCTCCAATTCCTGTTGGATCTTGAGTCCCCCTCCCCTTGATGGTCACTAATTCCACTTTTCTGGAAAATTATCCTCACCAGCAACTCTTGTGCTCTCCCTCCTTGGAGTGGAAGGCACAGGCCTCCTCTTTGAACTGGACTCAGCTGGCTATCCTCTGTCTTGGGGCAGTTGACAGTCTGAAATGCAACTCCTGGTCTCCTCAGCCTCCTCAGACAAGGTGGCGGGAGGGTCTGGAATTCAAAAGTGCATCCTGCCAGAGCAGGATTCTTTCCCTCTCGCCACCACATACCCTCCTATCTCTTCCCCCCCCCCTCCCTCTCTCTCTCTGCCCCCTCCAATTGCCTCATTCACAGACTGCTCATCACTGTTATCTCACAGACCCTGTGCTTCCCTCGCTCATGCTCTCTCTCACATACAACCCACAGCCCTACCAATATCCTAACTCACTTGCCGTTCCCTCCCTCCAATCTCCTCACTCACTCTTGCCCCCTTACATCTCCTCCTTCACTTTTAGACATTTTATATACTTTCGTTCCATATATAGATCACAACAGTTTACAAAAGTAACATTCATACTAAAAATCAACAAATAATGACAGTTTATGGAGTTAGTATTCATAAACAAGGATTAATATAAATCTTATGAGATGTTCAAATACATATTAACTAAAGATCTAAGACATCAGGCGAGTAGTACATGAATTATAATACAGCAATTTTCACATAATAGTACATTGTCTTAAGATACACTCATGAATGTAATTCCTCATGCTACAATTAATATTTCTTGTCCTTCTTGATATTGTAGTTCTCTACATTCTGATGTTTTTAAGTTAGGTTATATGCATTTTTTAATAGCCATGTTTTTAGTTCACCATTAAATATCTTTCTAGTGTCAAACACGACATCTCAGGTAGAGAATTTCAAAGCTTTGGGCCCGCTATGGAAAACACACGATCTCTTACTTGCGTCAGATATGTGCTCCGTATTGTAGGCCCAGTCAGTAGTCCTTTATTTTGAGATCTTAGTGTTCGCTGAGGTGTGTATGGTTGTAATGTCATGCCTATCAGACCAGTGTTACTGGAGTGAACGATTTTGAATATTAGTGTTAATAATTTATAATATATTTGGGATTGTATTGGCAGCCAGTGCAGTGAAATCAGCGAGGGTGTGATGTGATCAGATTTCCTTGTTCCTAATAAAAGTCTTGCTGAGGCATTTTGTAATATTTGTAATGGTTTTAAGAGACCTGCTGGAAGGTCGAGTAATAGGGAATTACAGTAGTCTAGGTCTGAGAAAGTTAGAGTTTGCAATATAGTACAGAAGTCCTTGGAAGTTAGTAAAGGTTTCAACCAATGCAATATACGCAGCTTGGTGTAGCCTGCATTAATTAATTTATCGATGTAGTTTTTCATAGTAAGGTTCTCATCTAGCTGGATGCCTAAATCCCGTACTTGATCTGAGGGAGTAAGTTGAAAATTACCCAGGTCTAGAGGCGGAGGTTTAACTACAGAAGCATTTCTACGTAACCAAATTATTGCAGTTTTTTTTTAGTGTTTAATGTTAGTTTAAGTTGTGATAGTTCTTGCTGTATTGCTTTCATGTTAGTTGAGAGTGTCAATGCAGTACTTTCAAGTGATTTGGAGAATGGGTTGTAAAACTGTATGTCAGCCTATAAGAAAAAACTAATTCCTAAATATGCCAGTAATTTACACAGTAGGAACATATAAATATTGAATAGTATTGCCGAGAGTGCTGAACCTTGAGGGACATCTGTATCAATATGGAAGGTATCAGATATGTGATTACCCAATTTGATTTGGAATGTCCTATTAGATAGAAAGAAAGAGAACCATCTGAGAACACTACCGTCAATCACAATATTGCTCAGCTGATGGCATAACAGGATATGGTCCACAGTGTCGAAGGCAGCTGTTAAATCGATTAGCACAAGAAACCCTCATCAAACAGAGTCCATTAATAAGAGGAGTAAAGTTTCAGTTGAGCAATATTTCCTAAAATCAAATTGGTTTGGATAGAAAACATCTTCCAAATGATTTACAAGCTAACACTGCTTTTTCGAGTACTTTTGAGAGACAAGACAAATTGGGTATTGGACGATAGTTGTCCCAATCATCAATTCTACCAGTTTTATTTTTTAGGATTGGTTTTATCACAGCTTGTTTTGCCCCATCTAGAACAAATCCTTCTGAGAGAGAATGATTAATTAATGTTGCGATTGCCGGAGAGATAACACTGTGTTCTTGTTTCAAGGTACTGGCTAGAATTGGTCACATTGGTGAATAGCAGGATTTTTAGTTATGATTTTACTAATTTCAAGATTAGTTAGTCTGTCGAACATGGTCCATTTAGCCAGAACTTCAAGTGCTTTTGTGGGTGAGCAGACAGGGAACTGAGATTTCAACCTATTGATTTTATCTAAAAAAGATGTGGTATATTAATTGCAAGCATCCTTTGAGAAGTTATAGTTTCTTGAGATGGAAGATGGGTCCTTGATTAAATGTTTAACAACTCTCTTGTCCTTCCTCCAGCCTGATTCTGCTTTCCTCCAATCCCTTCATTCACTCTTTCCCCCCCCCCCCCCCCCCATTCACTTCCCCCTCCCCTAGTGTGGTCACTATTTATTTATTTACTAGCAGCAGGGCCCAGGAAGCCAGCATAGTAAGCAGTAACCTGTCCAGGAAGACAACACACCCAGTAGCAGCAGAAGAAGGGGAGCTGACAGGCATTCATCTCATGTTTCTTTGCCCTTGCTCTTTATCTCTGGGGGCCTCCTCAATTGTATTAGGAAATTGCACAAAATCAAGGCCATGTGGCAACCTCATTGCAGGGAAAGGAGCTTCAACACACACTGCTTTGCTGCCTCTGAGGCCTGGAAGGCCAGAAATGATATACAGTTGTGCTCAGAAGAATTTATAAGATGTGTAGCATTTTAAGAAAACGTGAGTGATCAGAAAAAACACGTATGTTATTTTTAATGCATTTCAGATTAAAACTATTATGCATCACAGAATAGCACAATCATTAAACAAACCATAGCAATAAGGGAAATAATAAAATGGCCCTGTTCAAAAGTTTATATACTCTTGAATGTTTGGGCTGATAATATATACTCAAGTGGATACACACAGGGAATGAAGGGTAGATATCCATAACTGCCTTGTTTGATTGTAATTAGTGTCTGTGTATAAAGAATCAATGAATTTCTTAGCGCTTGAGAAATCCTTGTTCATTTCATCTAAGACTTTACTGACTTTGGTGATTACTGAAGCACAGGGAAAGCAAAAGAACTGTCAAAGGATCTGTAAGCAAAAGTAGTTCAACTATATAAATCAAGAAAAGGATTGAAAAAGATATCCAAAGATGTGAAAATGCCAGTCGGTGCTGTTCAAACTCTGATCAAGAAGTGGAAAATTATGGGTTCTCTTAATACCAAGGTAGATCAAGAAAGATTTCAGACAACTGCCAGGAAAATTTGTTGGGATGCAAAAAAACCCCCACAAGCAACTTCTACTGAAATACAGACTTCTCTGAAACAAAGTGGTGTGGGTCTTTCAGCATGCACAATAAGGAGATTCTTGAACAAAAATGGGCTGCTTGGTAGAGTTGCCAGAAAAAAGTAATTGCTGCACCAATTCCACAAAACAGCCCATTTACAATACACCAAACAGCATCTAGAGAAGCCTCAAAACTTCTGGAACAAAATAATTGGAATGATGAGATGAAAATTGAACTTTATGGTCACAACCATAAACGCTATGTTTGGAGAGGAGTCAACAAGGCCTTCGAAGAGAAGCGCACCATCCCTACCGTGAAGCATGGAGGTGGATCATTGCTGTTTTAAGGTTGTGTGAGCTACAGTGACACAGGGAATTTAATCAAAATTGATGGCAGGATGAATGAGGCAACTTATCTGAAAATATTGGAGGGGAATTTGCATTTATCAGCCAGGAAGCTGCGCATGGGGTGCACTTGGACTTTCCAACATGACATCTGAAACATAAGGCCAAGTCAACTCTTTAGCAGCTACAGCAGAAGAAAGTGAAGATTCTGGAGTGGCCATCACAGTGTCCTGACCTCAACTTCATTAAGCCATTTTGGGAAGAACTCAAACATGCAGTTCATGCTAGACAAACAAAGAATTTACAGGATCTAGAGGCTTTTTGCTAAGAAGAAAGGGCAGCTTTACCACATGAGAAAATAAAGGGTCTCATTCAAAATTATCACAAAAAAAAATTGAAGCCATTTTTTATGCAAAAGGGGACAATACACGATATTAAGAACTAAGGGTATGTAAACTTTTGAACAGGGCCACTTTATTATTTCCCTTATTCCTATGGTTTAACTATTGTGCTATTCTGTGATGCAGAATAATTTAATCTGAAACACAAAAATAACAGATGTGTTTTGTCTGATCATTCTTATTTTCTTAAAATGCTACATATCTTACAAATTCAGCTGGGGTATGTAAACTTATGAGCACAACCATATGCCACTAAGTTTGTGCAGAGGAGTTGGAAGTGATTTATACTGCAAGCTCAGCTCCCCTTCTGTGGGGGAATCAGAACTGATTTACACCGCTGGCTCTACTCTGCTTTCTTGGATTCCAGAAAAAAAGGTGACAGAATACCATTCTGGGTTGTTCCATCATAAATTAAGCCCTGGTTACTGGCACATTCTTAGCGACCCTTATGATCTGCTCTCAGTATAATTGTTAAATTGTTCCATTCTCTGTAGCCACTGAACCAGTACCTTAACTAAGACGGAAGTTCTCAACCCAAACTTTGGGACACACCCGCCACTCAGGTTTCCAGGATATCCACAATGAAGATGTATAAGAAATTTGCATACAATGGATGCATTACATGCAAATCTCTCTCATGCATATTCATTGCGGATACACTGAAAACCTGACTAGCTAGGTGTGTCCCAAGGACTGGGTTGAGAACCTCTGAACTAAAACATTCTAACTTGGCTGAAAAGAACACAGTAAAAATGGGTACGGGAAGAGAAAGGGTCTACATGGTTCAGCGGCAGTGTTATATGCTGCAATGCAGAAAACCTTGGTTTGATTCCCAGAATGGGATAAGAATATAAGATTTACCTTACTGGATCCGATCAAAGGTCCATCAGTCCCAAGGGTTGGGTGGAGATGCTATGAAAGCAGCACACACACACAACACTAGGGGGAGGGAAATCCCAGCCATTGTACTATAGCATGTAGAGGTTAGACTCAGGGTTCCCGTTACTGCATTCTGGAGATCTGCTGTCTATGGGCCCCGGCCAAGGGTCACTGTTGTAATGGCTGGACTAATTAAGTTGGGATGGGATACAAAATGGGGATGGGGGAGGGAACTTCTGAGTAGAGGACTTGTGATAGAAGGCTCATGGCACTGATGGCACTGGTTCAGATGGAGCTAAAAACCCAATGGAGCAGGAAAAAATTGCTGGGTTTAAACCAAACAAAGCCTACCTGCTATTAGGAATGAAATAAAAAAAGGACATTTTAGAATGCAATGAAAAAGGACATTTTAATTAAATCTCCAGGTTCAGTCTGTTTTTGGGTTGGTTTTTTTTTTAAACAAAATAAATAATTTCATTTCTTTAAAAAAAAAAAACAATTTCAGCACTGTTACCAGCAACAAAAACTCTCCCAGGTCCCCCTTTCAATACCCCCACCTCCTCTCCCCATATTTCTCATTTTTCACTCCAGCCCTGCCGGTGGTAGGCTTAGAAATAGTGCTGGGAAACCCAAGCCGGCGCCAATGTTAATTTCTTCTGCGCAAAATGGCGCCGGCCTCTGTCTGCTGGTACCAGCGGGACTGGAGATCACTCCTGTCCCATGAAGAAAGAAAGTGATAGTAAGAGGATTTGAGGGGAGGTCTGGGAGGGGCTTTTTCCTTCTCCAATAAAGCCCAATGTTTGTTTGTTTTTATTTATTTCATCTTTTTTTCTGTCTTTTCAAAATAAAAAAAAACACTTTAAAACTGAGATAAGGAAACTGATGGTTGATGTCAGTACAAAAAAAAACAAATTTGAAACAATATCAAGAAAATTATAAATTAGTAATCTTCCATGAATTCAACCACAATAGGGGGAGAAAATCAGGAAAAAGAGAAGAAACAGATATGCAGATTATTCTCAAACTATGATTCAGAAACCACCTGTGCCACAGCATCTCTTGGAGGGGAGTCCTGTGCTGAATAAAACTTTCTAACTATGCAGGTTCAAAGAAGACATATTTGATACCCTCCTATTAAACAAAGCATTTACAAGGAAATTGTAAAAAAACAAAACACAGCATCAAAGAAAGGACTCTGTCTAATCTGGAGAAAACCATTTTCTTCTTAGTTGAGTTTCCTTAGCAACATCAGGAAATATTGCAATTTTTTGACCTAGAAACATCTTTTCTTTTAAATGAAAACACATCTTAAAAGTCCAATGCTTATCTGGCTCCAAAACAAACCTCGCTAACAATGTAGCTTTCTCCTTAATGTCTTACTGTGTTTGTTCTGACAAACCGGAAAGATCATATCTTGCATTTCATTGGGTTACAAGGAGGAAGGATACCCTGCCTGTCACACAGACAAATAATATAATTTTGCTATTGGAAGAACTAATTCTTTAGGTACTTTCAACAAATCCATAAAAAAAATGTTCTCAACATCTCAAGAAAACAAAGATTAGATCTCCTAGAATAATTATCCACATTTTCATAATTTGTGATAATCTTTAATTGGGGCTAAATCAGATTCACATAAACTCTTGCATTAATTTTCAACTTCTCTCAATTTATCTTCTTGCTCTTCTTTGATTTGCTGAGAATGTTCATTGGTTATAACCGACAATGCATTAACTGAAGATAACATTTTGTCCATCTTAGAGGTCAAATTTTTCTCTAAACCTGCTAAAGCTGACCCGAAGGTCTCTAATGCTCTTAACAGCAGGTTTCATTAACACGGTATGGTCCAGAGAGACTGAGGCTTCAGGATGATCTGCTAACAGTTCCTTGCCTGCAAAGATGGGAGAACTTAAGGAATCTGTACCAAAAAGGACCCCAGTTGCAGGGTCACTGCATCTGACAATTTTTGGCAACATACACAGGAGTATGACAAGCCCTCAGGAGGGAAATCTCTTCTTCTTTCTGTTTCACCTTGAAATTTCAGTTGGGAGGGTCAAGCCTTCCTGTTGACACAGGGGTGACCTCCGAAGTTGCTGGTGCACCACAAAACCTCCTGCTGCTATGTGACCGATCCTCTCAGCTGCCTCCCCGGCCTGATATCATTGACCAAAGAAGGGCCAGAAATGTCCCCTTTCACAAACTAACACGCGTGATGTTCAGCCGGCCTTTCACCATGATGTCAGGCTGCGGGGGAGACAAGCCCTCACTAACTCCCCGTACAAAACAAAGTTCCACTTCTGGTGTCACCTCAGTAACAGACACACACAGACACTTTTCACTGCCAGAAACTTTGGCAAGTAACATAAAAGCCTGCAAAAAAGAAGACACTCAGAACCTCTATAGGGAGCCTGCCATACCACAACACACTAACTCCCAGAACCGAAACAGCAGCGACTGTACCTGGGGAAGGGGCAGCCCTGCAACCATATTACACCTAATGTTGGAAAAAAAACAGGACAAGCCAGCCACGTTAACAGGATCTCTCATCGAAACATGACTGCCGAGAAAAAAAAAAAATGAACCCATCCCAAAAAGCTTGACTGATACCCACTTTCTACCTCCCTCCCTATTTCTCCAAGCCAGATTCAAATCCCAGGCCGAGGGCGCTCAGAGCGCAAACTTGCTACTGCCCGAGTCACAGTCACATACACAGAAAGCACACCGAGCCTTACCTAATAAAAAAAGAAGGGCCCACAGATTCAAAGCACGAGAAAGGAGGACAAAAGCTGAAATGAAAATCCAGACAAGGCTGACTCTGCATGCAGTGCTGCACTGGCAAAAAGAAACAGAAATGCGTTTCCTCCCAAACTGAGCAAAATGTAAAGGCACATATGCCCTTTCTAAAAACTGAAAAGAAAATATATTTAACCTTTTTTTCTCTATTCATTTTCTTTTTGTCATTGTGTTGGTTGTGCTCTCTCTCTCTCTTTTCAGTGGTCTCCATTCTCCATTCAGTTTTTTCTCACTTCTTCCTTTCATCTATCTCAGACATTGATCCTTCTCTTTAGTCTTTTACTTCTTTACTTTCTTCTTTACCTTTCTCTCCCTCACTAACCCTCCAGTCCTCACTCTTTTCACCTTTCACCTATCGGTTTTCCATCTCCCACTCTCACTCCCAGCCCTCCGATTTTCCCCTCGTTTGAACCACAAGCTCTTTATCTACAGATCCCCCCCCATGGCTCAAGCATCTGCCAGTTGTGACAGCGGATGTTTGAAGCCTGCAGGGCTCCCTACGTTCAAACATGGGATGTTTCCCTGTGGGCCTGCAGGAGGACGGAGGCGCTGGTGTTTAAGTTGCAGCCCGAGTAGCTTGGAAGTGCGGTCGGGGCAGGGGAAGAGCAGAGGAAGAATGGGACCGAGGGGGAGAGCAGAAGAAAACAGGAGGAAGTGCTATTGGGGGGATGACAGTATCTGAAGTCAGTGGTGTACGGTACACACCCCTTTTGAAAGCTGGTGGTGTCTGCGCACCACTGTGCACTATGGACTCGACGCCCCTGCTCTCAGGTGCTGTGCAGGTTGCTAGGTCTTTGGGATCTTTCCCTAAATAGCTGAGAAGTGTGGTTCGAGTGCTGGGAGGGTACATAAGCTGCTGAAAGTCAGGTGCACGGTGCACAGAGGAGGTGGGATTGGAACCTGATCTGGCAGCTCCTTGCTTTTACCCATAGGGCATGCTGCAGTCTCACAAAGACTTACTGTGGTGTCCCCCAATGATCATTGTGCTCCGCACTTGGGTAGTTTGCTTAACTCTCCATTTGTCTCTGATTTCAGGAGTGCTGTGTAGTCCTCTTTCCAAACTTGAAATGCTTGGAGACCACTTCAGAAGTTATTATTGAGCATCTTTCTGCTTACCTTAATTAAGCTGAAGATGGCAAGGCCTGAAGCGGCCATTACTGTTAACAGATTTGGAGCCTGCTTGAGACACCTAGAGAGAGCAGTGATGAAAACAGGGTTGAAAAGTCCGGTAAAAGACCCAGAGGGGGGCAGAAGTCGATGTTGGGTTGCATATGGAAATTTCTATGCACATCTACCCAAAGTAGATGAATGTCAACTGGACAGACCAGGTTGACCATTGTGATCTTTATCTGCCATTGTTTACTGTGTTACTTGTTTACCTCCAGCACTGTCTAACTTAGCTGAATAGCCATCTCTGCCCTGGAACGCCCCCCACCCAGCCCCTGAGTTAGCTTGATAATGTTTTAGCCAGATAGAGAGTCATCAGGTTGACTCGGAGCCAGTCACCGTGGTGGGATATTCAAATTCTGCAGATTGTCTGGCTAAGTCCGAACTTAGGCGGACAAATGGAGCTGAATATGGGCCTCTTAAAAAAACCCCAAAAAAAACAATCACAAAAAGGTTACTCCCACATTTATTTGTTCTAGAGGGAGAGGTAATTTGCCTTGAGCAATCCCTGAATGGGAACTGAATCCTGTCTTCCCTGGTTCAGGGCCCATTGCTCTGACCACTAGGCTACTACCCCACTCCAGAACCTGCTTGAGTCCAGTTGAAAGATGACCTCTTCCATTGCCAGGCATTCTGCGGCATCACACTCTCCACCAATTCTGGCAAACAAAAGATTCTCATGATGCCAGAAGGCACACTTTGCTCTGCATCTGATGCTTTTTGGCAATATGCGCTGGGGTATGACAAGTCCACAGGAGGGAAATCTCATCTTCTTTCCCATCTGTTTCACCTTGAAATTTCAGGTGGGAGGGTCAAGCCCTCCCGTTGACCCGGGGCGACTGCCGAAGTTGATTGAGCACCACAAAACGTCCTGCTACTGCTATGTGTTACCGATCCTCTCAGCTGCCTATCATCGACCAAAGCAGGGCCAGAAATGTCCCCTTTTGCACGCTAACATGTGTGCCCTGAGCCAGCCGTTCATCATGATGTCAGGCTGGTAGGGATAGGACTTTACTAACTCGCCATACAAAACAAAGTTCCACGTCTGGTGTCACTTCAGAAACAGAGACACACAGACAACCTTTCACTGCCAGAAACTTTGGCAGGTAACATAAAAGCCAGCAAAAAAGACACTCAGAACCTATACAGCAAGCCTGCCATACTGTAACACTTTTATCTCTCAGAACCAAATCAACAGCGACTGTACCTAGGAAGGGGCAGCACTGCAAATATTACTAGAGGCCCTAGAACCCTAATACCCTTCCTCTTGGAAAAACAAAACACATTCCTCATAGAACCCTAACACAGCTCCTATTGGAAAGACAGGGCAAGCCAAACACTGCATGTCAACATATTTCCTCCTAGAAATATGACGACAAAAAAAGACCACTTGGCTCATCTGCCCAATGGAAAAAGTAGGACATTATGGGTCCACTGGAAAACCTTGAATAGTCCCTACTTTCTGCTTCTTTCCCTAATGCTCCCAGGGAGACTCAAACCCACGGCCCTTGGTATTTTAAAGTGCAAGCTTGCTGCCCCCTGAGCCACCACAGTCATACTCAGCATATAGAGAACACAAACTGAGCCTTATCTAATAGGCTCAGTTGGCTTTTTCTTTTTGTCATTGCCTTGCTTCGCTTATACTTGCTGTCTTTAGTCTTCTCCATTCTACATACCATTTCTTCCCTCCTCCTGTCTTCTTCCCTTCATCTGTCTCAGACATTGATCCTTACACTCCTTTACTCTTCTTTACCTTTCTATCCCCTCTTAGTTAAATTTCACCCCTTCCTCTGCCTCACTAACCCTCCAGTCCTCAGCCTCTCTCTTTTCACCTCTCAGCTTTCCATCTCTCACTCTCATCTCCATCCTAGCCCTCCCCTCTCCTTTTTGAACCACGGATCCACGCATGGTTCAGACAACTACCTTTGGACCTGCACAGAGCCACACACTTGCAACAGCGGATGTTTGAAGCCTGCAGGGCTCCCTACCTATAGCATCCCACGGTTCAAACAAGGGATGTTTCACTGTGGGACTGCTGGAGCAAGGTGGTGCTGGCGTTTAAGCTCAGCTCCGCGGCTTAGAGGTGCTGATTGGGGTAGGGGGAAGAGCGGGAGGAAGAATGAGGGGAGGGGAGGAATGCACCTACTTCTACTTTATAAGTGGCTAGCATGCCTTTTGTCATTTGTTTCTTCTGGTAATTACACTTTATGACAAACCACTCAGGAAGGAAAAATATTCCACTGTATTGGTCATACTATCTCTGCTATGGTACTTAAATTATCAAAGTATTTTTAAGTTATGTTGGCACTAATACTATTCGTCTCCTTTTTTCTTCCAGCTCAAATCAGAATCAGTAGTAGGATCCTGGTTCTATGAGCCTTCATTCACATCTACCTGGAAATGTTTCTCCTATATTAATAGACTTTCCCACTGCTCCTAGCTTGGTCATTGCTGCATGGATCCTGACCTGGTCAGCACACTATAGCATCTCTTCTGGGCTTGATTCAGGGTGTATACATCCCATGTTCTGAAGAATGTTATAGTCGGTGGCCCTGGCAGAGCGTAGTCATTAAACTAGCTACTACAGCAGAGGTTCCTAAACCTGTCCTGGAAAACTCCCAGCCTGTCAGGTTTTCAGGATATCCGCAATGACTATGCATAGGATAAAATTTGCATGCAGTTGAGTCAGCACATGCAAATTTCTCTCATGCATATTCATTGCGGATATCCTGAATAGTCACCTGGCTGGGGCTCTTCCAGAACAGGTTTGGGAACCACTGTATTACAGACAAATAGGGCAGTGGTTCCCAACCCTGTCCTGGGGACCCCCTAGCCAGTCTGGTTTTCAGGATATCCACAATAAATATGCATGAGAGAAAATGTTGCATGTTATGGAGGCAGTGCATGCAAATTTTCTCTCATGCATATTCATTGGGGTATTCCTAATAACCCGACTGGCTGGGGGTCCCCAGGACAGAGTTGGGAACCACTGGAATAAAAGCTCATGACTCTAGAACAGGGATTCTCAACAAACCCAGCCAGTCTGGCTTGCAGGATATCCACAATGAATATGCATGACATGAATTTGCATACAATGGAGGCAGTACATGCAAATCTACCTATGCATCCCCAAAACCTGACTGGCTAGGTGTCCCAAGGTCTGGGTTGGGAATCCCTGCTCTGGAGAGTCAATTGGGACAGATTATAACTAAGAAGGAAGCTCAATGAAGCAGGGAGAAGCTGGTCAAAGAAATAAAAAAAGTAGTGGAAGATAATAATCTTTCAGGCTTAAGTGTCAAGATATTTTGAAAGGAGAAGACATTTTCTCCTGGGTCAAGAGTCATTAACATATGGAGAACCAAGGGATAGGAGAAAGTGAGAAAGGGCCTGGCCAGCCCTGAAGTAGAAATGCAGAAGGGGAGCAACAAACAGAAAATAAAGGCTCCTAAGTTCTCTGCAAAAGCCTCCTACAACAAATCATGAAATGCCACAATAAAATTTAAATGGTAATAAGATATATGTAATATTCTGAATAAAAGTAAATGTAAATGAACCTTACAACCATTTGCCATAAGTAGTTTTGATTTTAGAAGCCACACCTGTTTAAAAAATACAAAAATGGGTGACTGATTTATTTGTCATGCTGCTCAGAATGAATTCCAATTATATTCTAACAGTGGAACTAGGTCGGTGATGCTACAAACTTTCATGACTATAAGTAATAGTAAAAACCAAATTCCCAATATAGTATTACCAGGAAAAATACCAAAAAGGATGGATTTTAGAATCACAGCCTCATATGACAATTAAATACCATTTATTTGCAGTGACTGTTTTGTTTTTTTTAATAATCTGTATTAATTCTTTAAAATTCTGAAATTCCTGCGGAATAAATCACAACTAGATATTATTGCATAAATTATGAAAAGCACTGCATATGGAACAATGCTTTACTTATTTGATATCTTAGTGCTACTTAACTATAGATAATCAAATCAAATCCTTAATTGCTATCCTGTTTTGGTGCAAACGCCAAAAAAAAAAAAGAGTAGATTGCTTAATCTGTTTCCATTCATTGAATGCTAAAGCTTAATACTTAAATTCAATACACATATTAAATAACATTTGATTTTGAATACTTCCTTTCCCTTCATCAACTTGCATTCATGTATTTAAGGGCATTACTGAACTCAATCATTAGTACTTTCATACGTGTCAATTTGTTTTTTTAACCTAGTTCAGATTATCATGCTTGGTTTACTTACCCAAATCTGTTTCGAGCTATGCTAAAATTCCTGGAATTTCAGATTAAGACCAGGGGAAACACAATGAAGTTACTAGGTAATACATTTAAAACTAATAAAATATTTTTTTACTCAATGTATAGTTAAGCTCTGGAATTCGTTGCCAGAGGATGTGGTGAAAGCTATTAGTGTTGCTTCATTTAAAAAAGGTTTGTACAAGTTCCTGGAGGAAAAGTCCATTAACCATTATTAAGTTAGAGTTGCAGAAATCCACTGCTTATTCTTGGGATAAGCAGCTTGGAATCTATCTACCCCTTGGGATCCTGCCAAGTACTTGTGACCTGGATTGGCCACTGTTAGAAACAGGATATTGGGCTTGATGGACCTTTGAGCTGACCCAGTATGGCAAGTCTTATGTTCTTATGCATAACCAGCAGGAAAAAGGAGATGAAAATATCCCTATACAGATCCTTGGTGAGGTCTCATCTTGAATAGTGTTCAGTTTGGGAGATCTAATCTCAAAAAAGATAAGGACAGTATGGAAGTGATCCAGAGAAAGGCAAGCAAAATGGTGTGGGGTCTGTGTGGAAAGCCATAAGAGACTGAAGGTCCTTAATATGTACTTAATACATACAGTATCTGAAAAGCGGAATATAAATCTATTAAATAAATAATGTATGCTCTGGAAGAGAGAAGAGATAGGGGAGATATGATACTGACCTTCACACGTATCTGAAATGAATTAATGATGGAAAGGAAGCTGCAAAACTAAGGGTTACATTACGAAACTCCAGAGGAAAGACTCAGGAACAATGTTAGGAAATATTTCTTTATGGAAAGGGTGGTGGAAAAGGTGAAGATGAGAACAGAAAAAGAATTCAAGAGCCAGGGACAAACTCAGATTATGCCTGTTGGCTACAGAAGGGAAATGAAGAAATGGGTTACACCTCAAGTTCACATTTTTTGCTTGGGGGAAGCCTGCACGGAATGGCACTTGCTAATACCCTTAACAGAAAGGGTACTAGGAGTAACCTGCATAGAGCAGCAGCTGCTACTACCTATAAAAAAAACACTTGGGGGTAGATTTTCAAAGGGTTACGCGCGTAACCCTTTAAAACCCCCCCTCGGCAGCACGCGCAAGCCCCAGGACGCGCGTATGTCCCGTGGCTTTGAAAAAGGGGCGGGAAGGGGCAGGGCTGGTGGCGCCAATCCGGGGGCGTGGTCGGGGGCATGGCACTGGTCCAGGGGCAGGACCGAGGCTTCGGGCACAGCGGCCGTGCCGGCACACACAAGTTACACCTGCCTCGGGCAGGCATAAATACTGCAACAAAGGTGGGGGGGGGGGCGGAAGGAAAGTTCCCTCTGAGGCAGCTCTGATTTCGAAGCAGCCTCAGAGGGAACTGGGAACGCCATCGGGGCCGAGCCCGGATTTTATAACATGCGCGTGGCTGCGCACGCGCATGTTATAAAATCCGGGCGTAGATTATAAAATCTGGCCCTTGGTGTGCAGACTAGATGGACCATTTCAGTCTTTATTTGCAGTCTCACTATGATACTTATGCACCCAATTATATTATTTGCCTCCATAACAATGTTCCCTCCAAAGACCGCCTAGATGTGTGCACATTTTTTTTTTTCATGTGAGCAACAATTTTTTTAAGCCAACAAATATTTGAGCACCAGTACTGGCCTTGCATTTCTGTATATAGCACAAAGAAAAATTTTGAGCGCGTCCATGTAAAACCTGTGAGCGACGCTCCTAAATATATGATCAATTGTTCACTTACTCAGCTTAGAGGGAACCATGCTCCACTGTGTAAAAAAGTACTTCATTTTCTTTATTCTAAACTTGCCCCCCTGACAATTTTCTTAGGGTGGCCACAAGATTTATTTTTTTTTTCAAAGGACACAGTAAAAAGCTTACATCCCCGTGCTTTTCATGATTTTACATACCTCTATCATCTTTCTCCCCTCCAAGATGAACAATCCTAATTTATTTAAAAAAAAATTCCTGACACAGAAGCTGTTGCAACCCTGGATCATCAGCTGCTCTACATTTTTGAGATGGGGGACCAGAACTACATATAGATCTCCATATTCAGCGCTGTATGTCCGGCTCTGTTTGAACTTAGCCAGACTAATGGTGGGATTTGAAAATCCTGTCATGTTGCCCTGCCCCGAGATAGCTGGATAACCTTTTTATCTGGCTAAAAGGTTATCCAGCTAGTTCAGGGCAGGATGTGAGTGTTCTAGGGTGCAGCCAGTTAACCAGATAAATGAGGATTTTCAGCATTTGGCTAGCACAGCTGGATAACGTTAGGACTGGTAAAGAGCAGTTCTAAAGTTTGCCAGATTAATTTATCCAAGTAATTTTAAGATAGCAAGGTATATTCAGCAGCGAGGGCACACTGCTGAATATCCCAACAACGGTAGGCAGATAAACTTATCTAGCTAACTTTTCTGACCAGACAGAAGCTGAAAATGGACTCCACTGTATCCAAGATATTGCCATATCATGGCTTCAGTGATAGGAACTGAAAACAAAATACATTCCTCAATAATTCCAAATATTTTAGTCTTTTAGACTGCCACTTGCACATAGGATTTTAAAGAACTATCCCCAATGACTAACATTTAAATGATTAGAATCTCAGCATTATCACCCACCATATTGAAAAAACCCTAAAAAAAAGATTAACAAATTTTGTGACATATACATAACCAGAATAAAGTTAACAATTCTCTATTGGAACATAAATTATCTTTATTTTTAACTTTGAACATAAATGTAGTTTATAAAGAAATGTTAAATCTACTAGAGACTAGGGATACACCAACTTTTTAGTACATGCGGGAAAACGGATAGTATACGTGTCTCTCATTATTAAAAATACACACACTAAACATTTTTTTGCATGTACTAGAACAGTGATTCTCTACAAGTATGTTGCCAAACACCGGCAGGTGTGTCACAGATCCCAGTGTCCCCACTGCCCTAGTTGTGCGTCCCTTCTCCCCAGGGGCGGATCGGCCTATCAGGGATCGATCATTCCCCGGTAGGCCGATGCAGTTGGTAGCAGAGAGATGCTGTGTGCTGCCACCAGCCAGGCCAGTAGCGGCTGAAGAGCAAAGGCCAGGCTTATTGGGCCAAACAATAAGAGGCTCTATGTAAGAGAGGAAACTGCTTGTGTGTGTATATGTGTGTGGCAGCTTTTTTGTGTGTGGTAGAATAGGTGCCTGGCTGCATGAGTGGCAGCTTTGTATGCGTGTGGTAGAATGGGTATCTGGCTGCATGAGTAGCAGCTGTGTGTGTGTGTGAGGTAGAATGGGTGCCTGGGTGTGTGAGAGGCAGCTGTATGTGTGTGTGGTAGAATGGGAGCAAGAGCATGTGTGTGTGATTGAGAGCTTGTATGCGAGACAGCATGTGTGTGATTGAGAGACTGGTCGGAGGTGATGTGTTTTTGTGAGAGAGACTGCTCAGGGAGGTGATGTTTCTCTGACAGAGACTGCTCAGGGAGGTGATGTTTCTCTGACAGAAACTGGTCGGGGAGGTGACTGGGGTGTGAGACAGACTGGTCAGAGAGGTGACTGGTGTCTGTGTGTGACAGATTGGTCAGGGAGGTGAGTGCTGTGGGTTTAAGAGAGACTGGTCAGGGAGGTGACTGGTGTGAGGAAGAGAGACTGGTTAGGGAGGTTTATTTATTTTATTTAAAAACTCTTCTATACCATTGTTAAGTTAATTCACCATCACAACGGTTCCCAGAAAGGCACAAAAAGAAAAACTATAATTGGTACAGATTACAAATTAAACCTGTGCCAACATAGAACGGTAATATATTTTAATAATAGAAACTATGTGTCGAATAAAGCTTATATGTCGGTTAGAAAACTGTAAAGCGGTTCAAATCTATGTTAATATGTATTTGGAGATATAAAAGAAAAAAATGATTGCTTGTTGCGTCCTTATCTATCGACTGCCTCCTTTTCTTTGTCTTTCAAGAAAGCTTGTTTATAAAGCCAGGTTTTCAGATGTGTGAGCAGAGACTGTGAGCGACCAGTTGTGGGCCCTAAGGAAGAGGACTGTGAGGACAGAGCTTCAGCAGCCCTTGCTGCTTCTGGTGAGTTCTATTGGCCTGCAAGGGAAAGGAGTAGGAGAGTTGCTGGAGAGCGTAAGGTGGCTTTTTAAGTTTATTTTTCTTGATTGTCTGCCATTTTAATTATTAGGTATTATGTGATGTGTCTGCTATTTTGAAATATTTTATTGATATTTGGACAATTTGGACAATTTTTAATAATTATGAGTTTTTAATTGTTGAAAGTTATTCATCAGCTGTTTTGTAACATTTATTAGTATAGTTTTACAATTATGTCTGTGTGGGGATCTATAGCAACTTGGCTTATTCTGTTTTCCTAACAGGTGTATTAGTGTTTAGGGCCTGGTTAAATATTTGTAGTGTTGCCTTTCCATAGATAGGCTTGTTACTGTTTTGAGTGCATGCCATAATACAGGTGTAACTTTGTACGGATTAGTTTTTGTGCATTATTGCAGATCCTGGAACTGTGTTAGGTGCTATATTTCTCTTTCTATTTCTCCATGCAGAGTGGCTTTTTTGGTTTTCCATTCGTTTGTCTCCATATTTATAATTTGTGGTCTTCCTGTACTTGGTGAAGGTCAGTTCTGTTTGTGTGACCGAGGTGAGGTATTTTACTAGCATGTAGACATTTGTATCAATCTTATTTGTTGTGTTTTCTCAATAGGACATGCATTAGTGGTAAATTACTGTCTTTTCATAAGGAGGGGTATTGTGCCTGCCAGTAAAGAGAGTTTGTTTTGCTTTTACTGAGATGTCATAAGAACCAGAATATCTTTTTTATATGGTGAGTTGTATGGGTAATGCCCTAGTTCTGCTCTGCACCATTGATGAGGGTCGAGGGGGTTCCTGAGGACACAGAATGTATGTTTACATTTAGCCGTGACACTCACATGTTCAGTGTGTCATGCATGTGAGAATCATCTATCAGGTGTGTCCCGGCCGGAAAAAGGTTGAGAACCACTGTACTAGAAAATCAGTGCGATATGTGCATACCTGCCGAAACAGATGAAATGAATACACATCCCTCCTAACGACCTGCAAATAAATATCCAAGTACAAGGTAAAATATATAAAACTAAACGTATATGGCCAGAAAGCCAGCCCAGTAATCTTATACTCTGACTGAAGGTAAAGTTTTAGGCTTCAAAATGCTGTTATACTAGGCAACCTTCAATTTCCTTGCTTTATAAAAAGATTAAAACTTTGGACTTGATTACAATATTATACTGTCTTGTCCTCTAGGGATGTGCATTTGTTTAGAACAAATGGGTAAACAGAACTGAAAGAGACCATTTTCATTTGTATCATTCCAAATAAAATTAATGGATGTGCCTCTGAAAATAAAGTTTTGTTTGCAAGGAAAACTCCACATTTTTTTCCCACTGCAAGGCAGTGAGAGACATTTAGATACAGGCAGCACAATAAGGAGGGTCCTAAGCAGCAGCACAGCAGTCGTGCTGATCCAAGTCATCTCATAGAAACAGCAGGGACATCTTTTGAAGCCTTGTTTGCCATCCACTATTGTAAAGATAACAGAGGCTACTTTTAACAAAATTTTTAAGATATCTTAAGTAAAACATTTTTTAAAGAGACTTGTCCAGGAACAATTGTGCATACCCAAAGCCTTCTCAGCTTTTCTGAGCGCTGAGAGATTTTCCATCTTAGTGTCATTGGATGACCTTACCTACATGTATAGCTGATTAATATCCAGCTTGTCCATGGAGAATTAGTTCTGTAGTGCAGAACTTCTTATTTTTTGCTAGGTTCTTCCTTCCATCTTGTGTATGCACACCTGAACTCAAGGAAATTCCATTCCCTGTTCTGTTTCTTCATCCCGGCTAAGGAGGATGATTTCATAAACTTAATTACATAGCTGTTATCACACTACTCCGAATACAGACAAGAATAAGATCATTTGCATTTAAACTGTAAGCTTCACAGAGCAGAGATGGTTTCATATGTATCTCTACAGTGCTGTGTACATCTAACTGTACTACAGAAATGATTAATGGTATCATAAGTTGCATTGATGTATCAGGGCACAGGACCCATCACTTCCTTAACAGCATATGACTTGTCACATACATCCTTAGGAGGATCATCTCCCAAGTTTTAAAACTTCTACTATTTCTTAACATTTTTATAATGCTACGTGACAGACACAGCACTGAGAAACCCACATGAAATTAGGGAGGAGCAAGTGGTCACTGGAAACTATTCATCTGTTCTAAACTTAACGAGAGGGATAATGAAGTCCTCGCAAAAAGCAGTATGCCATTCTTAAAGAACATCACTTAGAGGTAAAATCTTTTTCCAGATAAACTTTAGGAGTCATTGTGATTAGCTAGCTTAGTGTCATCTGAAAAATAAATGGCACTAGTGCACACCAAATGTATACAGAAATGCAAAAGTATGTTTTAAAAGTTTTTGAATCACAAAGGAAAGACATCTGCCTTAGAAATAAATTCCAATAAAAATGCATATTGGGAGTTAGGAATTAGCTTGCTAACCTCCTACAGTGCCACTAAGCAAAACACCAAATTCCCTGGGATAGTGGAAAGACATTTCATGAACATGAGGATAGAACTTCACATTGGAGCTTTGCAAATTTCTTCAATTGAGGTCAACCTGAAGTTGCTTACAGACACTGCTACTACTCAAACATTTTGGACTTCACAAATTCAACCCTTTCAAGTCATAACAGTGAGAGATGAAATCTGCTAGCCAATTCTAATTAGATACTGGTTTGCTTTTTTACTCACAAAGAGGTTATATTTTCTGACGGACTTGTGTTATTCCAGTCAGAAAACATTACAGTGCAATTAGTAGCAGCATTTCAGTTGTGGTTGTGCAGTAGAGAAAGAGTGGAAGACAACTAACTGACTAATTGAGACACCACTCTACCAAGGAATTCTGAATTGATGTAAAAAAAAAAACAAACATACATCTTTTCATGTATAAGACAGCTTAATCAATAGGAATTGATGATTCAGTACAGTGTGTATGAATCCTTCAGATTTTTGGGCACCATAAACTATCATGAATTGAAAAATCCCTTTCCTCCTTCCTGAGGTGAACAAAGTTTTACTTCATAAACTGACTAGAGGGAAAAGAATTCTTTTTGCAGCAATTCTTAGGAGCAAAGAGCAAGTTTCCGTGGACAGCAGAGTGAATTAGCCATGAATTCTGAGGATCATCCTCCAGTCCTCTAGGTGGCGGAGCTCTGTGTGCCTGCCTGGGCATATAACTGCATGGTCTCCCGGTCTGCCTCAGTCTGTTATCCAAGCTTGCATTTATACCGTTCGGAGACTGTCCGGGGAGGTGGACGGGTTAACATGGCTAATTCACCCTGCTATCCATGGAAAACACAGTTTACTGTAAGCAAACTTGCTCTTTTTCACATATAAGCAGGTGACATTAGCCATGAATTCTGGGGAGTCCCTAGCTAGCAGGTTGGGCACCCTCTAGTCTCTGGAAGTAATGGTAATCCGTTCCTGTTCCTATATAGGGGCGCTCAACCTGTCACCTGTTTGCGAACAGTCTCTTTAGCTGTTCCCGCCAAGAATGGCTCGGTCCAGAGCTACATTTGCAGCCATTTTCCAGTGAAGGCAGTAGTGCGAGGGCAGGTATGCAGCGATGACCATGTGGCAGCTGATATGACTCCTGGATAGGTACTACATTTAGGTGATGATGGCTGTTGCCATCGTTCTAATTTGGTGAGCTTTAGGTGATGTAGGTAAACTCTCTGCTCTTTGTTATAACAGAACAATGTGCCCTGTGGTAACCAGGATGATATGGATCTTTTGGAGATGGGTAGTCCAAGAATTGAATGAAAGGACACAAAGCTGAGAAATCTCCTACTCTGCATGTACACATTTTTTTAGTAGCTACAGTGTGCTTACAGTTCAATATGTGAAGCCATCTTTCCTCCTTGGATTTCTGCGGCTTCGATTAGGTTGGTAGAGTGACTGTGGTTAAGGTGGAATGGCAATACCACCTTGGGAAGGAAAGGATAGTTCTTAATGTTACTTCATCCTAGTGAAGTTTCAAACATAGTGAATAATGGGCCAGCACTTGCGGCTCCCTGACTCTCCTTGCTGATGTTAAGGCAACCAGGAAGCATACTTTCCAGGAAAGGTATCCTCCATGGCTACTGTCCATTCTCAAAGGGCGGTAGCCTTCCAGGACTAAGCTGAGGTCCCATGGTGCTGCTAATTTTGAACCGATGGGTACAGTCGGAGAGTGTCCTCCATGAATCTGGAGACTAACGGGTGACGTGACACCCCGGAGTCCTCTACGGGACATGGTAAGCTGTAGAAGCATTGAATGTATTCTGGCGGATGCTGTTGCTAGTCCCACCTGATGGACGGGTGAAGGCATCCCAATAGACGACCCGGGGCAGGAAAGAGGATCAACTCCATATTCCCCGCCACGTTTTGAATGCCTGACTCACTTGCCTGATAAATCCATCCCAAAGTAGAATTTCTTGGAGGATCCCGGTACCTCCAGGATTAGTTGCAGTAATGTCAGGTACATTAACACTGTTCCTTCTAACTCCCACTATGTGGCAGGGAAGGGAACCGATGAGTCTGAAAAGGAACCTGCTCCATAATGGTCGGGCTCAGTTGGCGGATGAGTTGAGTGCACCTTCGTTGCCGGGGTCATCCCAGAATTCCACTTGCATTTCTTATGATGGTGAAGGTGAGCCTACTATGATATAGCAGGCTCCCCCCTTGTGTATATTGTAATGCATACTACTTCCTAACAGGTTTGTAGACTGGACCTTTTTTTCTTGCTTGTGAAGAGCACTTATCCCCGACTTCTTGAGATCGTGCTCGGCAAACTTGTTTTCATGATGCCTCTCTGAATTACCTGTTAGGAAATATTCTTACCGTCGTCGGAGGGTGCAACCCCCATTGCAACTCTGTCTTCATGTTCTTAGTGATATTACTTTAGCACGACATGGGGATATGGATAATCGCCTCCCACTTATATTCCAGCCCTAGTGCCGGTAATCCACTGCAGCCACATGTACTTCACATGGTCTGGAGTTCCCATTCTTGATGACTATCAGTCCTTGTCATCAGAAGTGTTGTATAGGGCGTGCTGTCCAATAAATGGACCTGAAAAACCTGCATCTTGTGGATGCAGAGAAGGGTTTCAATATTTTCCATTCCTTGGGACCGGCCGCCATCCATAATCACTCTTTGATAAGGTTGTCCCTGGACAACCAGAGTCCAGAAGGGTGCACTATGCATTGGGCCTAATGCTCCTTGGCCCAGCCATGCAGCCTTGTGAGCGTATCTGGTGGCTAACAAGTGAATATGTTTCCACTCTGCCCACTGGTTTCTACCAGTCATTGGCTGAACATGGAATACAAATGATTTGGAGTCATTCTGAACCCCCGCTGCAACATCTGAAGTCCGGCAGAGGGCAAGATCTTCCTGGGCTTTGTAATTCATTCTTCTCCTCCCCATTACTGGAGATAACTGTTTAGGTATCCTTAGATGAGGGAGGTTCAAGCTGCAGCTCCTTGCAGTTCAGGCGGGATGTGCTACCAACTGTGACTCTGCATCTGCTGTTGTTGCCGTGCTCTAGGTCAGCAGTTCTCAACCAGTGTGTCATTGCACACTAGTATGTCACAAAGCACCGGCAAGTGTGTCTCGCACCCGCGGCTCTTTCCCCCCTTTCACCTCAGTGAGACAAGCACTGCTGCTGTTCCCGCTCGGGCTATCAGCACATTCAAGCCCCGAGGGGGAACAGCAGCAGTATTTGTGAAAGCTGGCAACAGGACCATGACCTTTTCTTCTTCCCACCCCTGTGGCCCTGAAGAGGAAGTGGTTTACTGGGCACGCGGGAAGAAGAAAAGGCCATGCATGCATGCTGCTGCAGAAATTGCACCTCAAGGCTCTCCCCGGCCCCGCTAAACTCAGCAGTTTGCCTGTGTTGCAATCATCGTAGCATAGAGCAGTCAGCTGAGAATGTGGCCACTGGGATTTATTGCCTCGCGGCTGTTGGGGAAAGTCATCCATCTGCTGCCCGGACCTGAAGATCAATGCTGGCTGGTCACGTTGCCAGGGGGTGCAGGAGTATGGTGGTGCTGCTGCTGCCTCCCGGCCTGACTCTGACCTCTCCTTCTCTCGCCAGTGCAACATCAGCAAGAAAACATAAAAATAATAATAATCAAATTGCAAAAAAAATAAAAGGCTGGGGTGGGGAGAAGAAAAAGCATAGAATTACAGTCTAGGCTGACTTCTCTGTGCCGTGATAGTGTTATGGTTTTGAGGTGTTGAAGTGGATTCTTGGGTACTGCGGCGATGGCCATTCCCACAGGGAGGAACCCCGAAGGGAACCACAGTACTAGGCTAGACTCTATACACGCAGACACAGAGAAGTTGTATTTATTGTACAGCTTGGTGTAATGCCCGAGGAGCAGGCAGCAGTGAAGGTAACCCAGTGAAGTAGTCCAGGGGTCCTCAGCAGAGGAGACCAGTCTCACACGAGTAGAAGGTAGGCAGCGCAGCGTAGCAGGGACAGGTACCGGATGTGTCTCAGAGCACTGAAGCTGGAGATGAGACAGACTGGAAAGGTTTAGTACTCACTGAGACAGCAGCTGTATAGTTGAAGATCCAGACAGGCAGATGTTGTTCAGTGGCAGGCATCAGATTAGGGACAGCAGGCTCTCGAGGAGCGAGTACCCGGTATCCCAAGATAGGCACCTGAAATAGAGCAGAAGGGCCCCCGAGGAGCAGGTACCCACGTTAAGAAGAATTACCCCGAAGGGCAGAGAGCGCTTCCAGCTGCAGCTGGGAAGCGGCAGAGTAGCTTAAACCAGAGGCATTCCAATCCCGATCCTTGCTAACTCATTTTATTAGCAAATGAAGGGCAGGATAAATACCAGGATGTGATGACATCACTCAGAGGGGACGCCCCCGAGGTTCCTGCCATGACATGGATGGCATGCGCGTGCACACCTTAGGAGGCCCTCAGGACAATCATGGCGAACACCGTCACCGGTGCTGATCCAGGGATGCCGGAGAGAGCGGCATGAAGACGCAGCAGCTTAAATCGTCCCCACTGCAACAAGTGAACCCCTGACCCATGCGAGATAATTATAGACTTTCGACCTATTTCAGATATCCTGTAATTCCTACAACTATAATGATCTTGGTATTTATGTTTCTCCTCAGCCCCTATTAACTATTACTGTAGCTTCATTGATTAGATACTGTTCTAAAAGCGTTCAGTGTAAAGCTCCTTTAGATTCTATATATCCATATTGTTTAAAAATTGTTCTAAAACCATTCCCTGTAAACCTACTTTAGCGTAATGTTTTTCTATATTTTTTAAACACTGTTAAGAACATAAGAACATAAGAAAATGCCATACTGGGTCAGACCAAGGGTCCATCAAGCCCAGCATCCTGTTTCCAACAGTGGCCAATCCAGGCCACAAGAACCTGGCAAGTACCCAAAAACTAAGTCTATTCCATGTTACCATTGCTAATGGCAGTGGCTATTCTCTAAGTGAACTTAATAGCAGGTAATGGACTTCTCCTCCAAGAACTTATCCAATCCTTTTTTAAACACAGCTATACTAACTGCACGAACCACATTCTCTGGCAACAAATTCCAGAGTTTAATTGTGCGTTGAATAAAAAAGAACTTTCTCCGATTAGTTTTAAATGTGCCCCATGCTAACTTCATGGAGTGCCCCCTAGTCTTTCTACTATCCGAAAGAGTAAATAACCGATTCACATCTACCCGTTCTAGACCTCTCATGATTTTAAACACCTCTATCATATCCCCCCTCAGTCGTCTCTTCTCCAAGCTGAAAAGTCCTAACCTCTTTAGTCTTTCCTCATAGGGGAGTTGTTCCATTCCCTTTATCATTTTGGTAGCCCTTCTCTGTACCTTCTCCATCGCAATTATATCTTTTTTGAGATGCGGCGACCAGAATTGTACACAGTATTCAAGGTGCGGTCTCACCATGGAGCGATAAAGAGGCATTATGACATTTTCCGTTTTATTCATCATTCCTTTTCTAATAATTCCCAACATTCTGTTTGCTTTTTTGACTGCCGCAGCACTCTGCACTGACGATTTCAATGTGTTGTCCACTATGACACCTAGATCTCTTTCTTGGGTTGTAGCACCTAATATGGAACCCAACATTGTGTAATTATAGCATAGGTTATTTTTCCCTATATGCATCACCTTGCACTTATCCACATTAAATTTCATCTGCCATTTGGATGCCCAATTTTCCAGTCTCACAAGGTCTTCCTGCAATTTATCACAATCTGCTTGTGATTTAACTACTCTGAACAATTTTGTGTCATCTGCAAATTTGATTATCTCACTCGTCGTATTTCTTTCCAGATCATTTATAAATATATTGAACAGTAAGGGTCCCAAATACAGATCCCTGAGGCACTCCACTGTCCACTCCCTTCCACTAAGAAAATTGCCCATTTAATCCTACTCTGTTTCCTGTCTTTTAGCCAGTTTGCAATCCACGAAAGGACATCGCCACCTATCCCATGACTTTTTACTTTTCCTAGAAGCTTCTCATGAGGAACTTGTCAAACGCCTTCTGAAAATCCAAGTATACTATATCTACCGGTTCACCTTTATCCACATGTTTATTAACTCCTTCAAAAAAGTGAAGCAGATTTGTGAGGCAAGACTTGCCCTGGGTAAATCCATGCTGACTTTGTTCCATTAAACCATGTCTTTCTATATGTTTTGTGATTTTGAATTTTAGAACACTTTCCACTATTTTTCCTGGCACTGAAGTCAGGCTAACCGGTCTGTAGTTTCCCAGATCGCCCCTGGAGCCCTTTTTAAATATTGGGGTTACATTTGCTATCCTCCAGTCTTCAGGTACAATGGATGATTTTAATGATAAGTTACAAATTTTTACTAATAGGTCTGAAATTTCATTTTTTAGTTCCTTCAGAACTCTGGGGTGTATACCATCCGGTCCAGGTGATTTACTACTCTTCAGTTTGTCAATCAGGCCTACCACATCTTCTAGGTTCACCGTGATTTGATTCAGTCCATCTGAATCATTACCCATGAAAACCTTCTCCATTACGGGTACCTCCCCAACATCCTCTTCAGTAAACACCGAAGCAAAGAAATCATTTAATCTTTCCGCGATGGCCTTATCTTCTCTAAGTGCCCCTTTAACCCCTCGATCATCTAATGGTCCAACTGACTCCCTCACAGGCTTTCTGCTTCAGATATATTTTAAAAAGTTTTTACTGTGAGTTTTTGCCTCTACAGCCAACTTCTTTTCAAATTCTCTCTTAGCCTGTCTTATCAATGTCTTACATTTAACTTGCCAATGTTTATGCTTTATCCTATTTTCTTCTGTTGGATCCTTCTTCAAATTTTTGAATGAAGATCTTTTGGCTAAAATAGCTTCTTTCACCTCCCCTTTTAACCATGCCGGTAATCGTTTCTAAAACCATTCCCTGTAAAGCTCAGTTAGCTGCATATCTAGTTCATTGGAAACCAATATGATGTTTCAGAATGAATGTCGGTATATAAAAATGTTAAATAAAAAAATCTTCCCAAGGCTTGAGGAGAGAGAAGGAAGAAAGGTGAGGCACAGAGGTCGAAGCCATCTGATGGACGCAACAGACAGCAGCACAAGCAATCAGCTGAGTGCTGCCTTCTTACTACTGCGGAGCAGGGAGGTCATTCCTGCTGCAGTTTCTAGCCTGTCAGGACTCTGCTTTTAATAGCAGCATACCAGCTACCTTGTATTATAGCTGCCATGTGTGCTGTAGGTGGGGTTGAGTGAGTAAGACAGAGAGAGTGAGCCAGCATATGTGTGTGTGTGTGTGTGTGTGTGTGTGTGTGTGTGTAAGAAAGAAAGAAAATGTGTGAGAGCAAGATATTACTCAGAAAAGTCACTGGTATGTGTGAGAGAAAGATTGGTCAGGGAGGTGACTGGTGACACGTGTGTGTGAGAGAGAGACATTGGTCAGGGACGTGACTGGTGTGTGTGTTTGAGGCAGAGAAAGATATTGGTCAGGGAGATGACCGGTATGTGAGTATGAGAGAAAAGAGACATTGGTCAGGGAAGTGACGTTTGTGTGTGAGACAAGGAGATTGGTCAAGGAGGTGATGTGTGTGTGTGTGTGATAGAGATTGGTCAAGAAGGTGACTGGTGTGTGAGAGAGAGAGATTGGTCAGGGAGATGACTGGTGTGTGTGTGTGTGCGCACGAAATAGATTAGTCAGGGGCCCTAAGGAAGGAGAACATGAGGACAGAGCTTCAGCAGCTCTTGCTGCTTCTGGTATGTGCTATTGGCCGAGAAGGGAAAGGAGTAGGAGAGTTACTGGAGAGGGTAAGTAAAGGCTTTTTAAGTTTATCTTTCTTGATTGACTGCCATTTTAATTATTGGGTATTATGTGATGTGTCTGCTGTTAGAAATATTTTATTGGTTTGGAGAATTTTTAATAATTTTGAAAATTTTTAATGATTGGATGTTATTCCATTTATCAGCTGTTTTGAAACATTTATTATATTCTAGTTTTAGAATTATTTTATATTTCTCGAGGAATCTATAATTAGAAATGTGGAGACAAAAACAACTGACAACAGCAAGAAGCTAAACTCTGTATGCAGTGCAACAACGCAAAAACAAAAACATTAGCTTATGGTCATTTATTTTTGATGAGGGACTGAGTTCTGCATGTGTGACCCAGCTAAGGGTGTTCTGCAGGCTTGTAGTTTCTTGATAGGGATCTAGAGCAGCTTGGCTAGTTCTGTTTTCCTAATAGGAGATGTATTGTTTAGGGCCTGGTGTAATTTTTGCAGTGCTGCCTTTTAATAGGTAGGGTTATTACTGTTTGAGTTCCATAATGCAGGTGTAACTTTATGCACATTAGTTTGTGTACATTATTGCAGATCCTGGAAGTCTGTTAGATGCTATATTTCTGTTTTGCACAGAATGCAGATTACCTTTTTTGGGTTTCCATTCCAGTTTCTGTTTCCAGATTTGTAATTTGTAGTCTTTCTGTAATGGGTGAAGGTCGATTCTATGTGTGTGACCGAGGTGAAGTATTTTACTAGCATGTAGGCATTTGTATCAATATTATTTGTTGTGTTTTCTCAATAAACATGCATTGGTGGTAAATTACTGTTTTTTCATAAGGAGAGCTATTGCTCCTGGTAGGAGAGAGTGTTTATGTTGCTGTTACTGAGATGACACCAGAAATATTTCATTTGTATGGTAAATTGAACGGGAAATGCCCTAATTCTGTTCTGTAGCCATTGTTGGGGGGTCAGGGTGGATCCTGTAATACAGAGTATATGGTTACTTTTAGCCCCGTGACGATCATGTGTTCAGTGTGTCATACATGTAAGAACCATCTGTCAGGTGTGTCCCGACAGAAAAAAGGTTGAGAACAACTGCTCTAGGTAATTGCAGGTGAGAGAAAAATGTGTGTTCCCTCTATGCACGGCTATCCTCTGCTGGCTATTCCTCCGGAAGGCAAGTGATTGCATCGCTATATCCTGCTTCTATTAACCAAGCTTTGGATTCCCACGATTTGTCTCCGAAGAGATGGTCCGGGTGACCAGGTAATTGGTTAGTTGCTCATGCGCTTACCCTCTGATGGCACTTGCTCACAGTCACGCCAGGCTTGTGGCAGTAGTGGTAAGACTGAAGCCTCGAGATAAGAGATATAGGGCAGGTGTTGCTGTATCTTGGCATTTGATGCTGCAGTTTGGAAGACCCACTTCCTAAGCTGTCTGAATACGTATTAGTATTTCCGGTGGGATATGGAATGTAGCCTTCTCTACAGCTGATTCCCGCCCTGTAGAATTGTGGAGAAGTTAGCCTCACCGTAGAAGGGTGATTTCCACATCTGAACTTCAAATCTGTTTCATGCGATGTAACTTCATCTGGCAGGGGGATGTTGTCACGCCCTAGTCATCACTTTATGCAACACTGCATGAGAGGGTACTGCAGTTGCTTCCACAAGTGTTACACGCACCTTGAGTAACACCTGGACTTCCCTTCGTCGACACACCTGCATCGGCAAACCTCGACGCAGCAGCTTCAGCATGCACCAGAGTTCCTTCGAAGTGGGATGTCAGACCCTGCTCTCGGGTAATCCCGTTCAGGGCCTGGAGGAGGACTGATCCGTTGAGAATATCTGCTCCACAGCCCAGAAGAGCTGGCTCCCGGTCTCATTAGCCCTTTCTTCACTCCTCCCCTGAGGCGGCTTTGGAAGTCCACCAGAGCAGCTGGTGTTCTTCCTCGGAGGAGTGTCAGATCCTGCTCTCAGATGATCCCGTTAGGGGCCCAGAGGAGGAGTGCTCTGTTGAGGGTATCTGCTCCGCTCCGCAACCCAGAAGGGCTAGCTCCCGCAAGATCTCGATCTCATTAACTCTTTCTTCACTCCTCTCTTGTGGACGCTGGAAGCCGGAGCAGCAGGATAGCTGGAGCGGGGAAGCTGAGGGCCTCAGGAACCTCCTTCTGCCTGGAGGCATGGCCCTGACTGCAATGGAGTTCCACACCATCAAAGCAGCTTAGCACTTGCCTGTGATCAAACATAAGTAGAGGAAAGAGACTCCATGTGCAACATGCAGCGTGGAACAAGGAAAGTCTGAGGCAGTGGGAGACCATGTGGTTATATATTAGAGATGTGAATCGGAACTGAAATCCGAACCGATTCTGGTTCCGATTCACATCTCTATTATATATGTCCAGGCAGGCACACAGAGCTCAGCTCTGTGTGCTTTGAGGAGTTCCACCACCTAGAGGACGATCCCCAGAATTCATGGCTAATTTCACTTGCTTAACTGCGGAAAATATGAACTGCTTCACAAAAAACACAAAACACATGCAACTCTTCCAACGATGATTAGCAGCCACTTTGTTAAAAACTTTAGTCTCTCTTCCAACTGAAAGGTTCTCCAGAGGCTGGACAGGAGTACTACATATAGACACAGAATCAAGCCAAAAATCAGACACTAGATGACTAGAAGCAGCACTGGGCTATGAAACCATTACAATTAAGGAAATGTCTAGCCCTTTGTTGCTACTAAGGAGCAAAACATTTTATTTTCTGAACAGCCCTTTCTAGAAACCTCTCTCATGAAATAATCTTAAGCAATTAGATAGCAGGAAGAGTGTAAAGCTATAGTAGAAGGTACGACAACTCTGACACTGATCAAAGATTAACTGTCTTTTCTCCAAAAAGATTCGCTCTGGTCAAGATGATGCTAATGAATTTTATCTGCAAGCATGAATCCCTAGAGAAAAGCTGTAGGTATCAAAATGTTGATTAGCTATGGTGCTTCTCATATTGAACACAGTCAGATTCAAGAGAGCAGTGTTTCAGGTCTTTCCAAAGGAATAAACTCCATGATTTAAAAAAAATGGTATCTTGCCAGGCAAGCATGAGGTAATTAAGCATGGAATATTGATAAGACTATCTTCAAAAGCTTATTCCAACCTTTTTACATTCCTTGGCATGGAAAGTAGTTTTATGAGTTTTAGAAGAGAAAACTCATTACCACCATTCAAGCTCTTATATGGCATTAGAGGGTGGCTGAATCTAAAATCCTAGCTATTTTATAGCAGTCTTTGGCCCTCAACCAGAACTCTTACCTTGAACGGACCTCTGCACCCAGTCTAGACATCTCCTGCTCCAGTTGAGCAGAACATTGACTCCCCACCTACCACCCATCCTAACCTATCAAACCTCACTGGCCAACTTCTATCACCTACACTGGCTGAGCAACCTAGCTCTGGTAAATAATGCAGCCCCCAATGATGTGACCTATGCATGCTGCTCACTCTATATCTAGTGTATTAATTGCTACTCTAGTATGACATTCCTACCTTTACTAATTAATTTTACAAGAAATTCAATCTTGTATACTTATAACTAATTATGTAATCCTGTAAACTATAACCTATACTTTTAAACTGTCATCTCCTGTACTCTAAATATACTGTAAAATCCCTTTTCTGCTGTGTCACCCTTTGAACTCCAGGGTTGGAAAAGAATGATATAAATAAATGATGATCTTGATGCTCTCTGGACATAATACTTAATGTCCCTCTTTCTGTTTACAACCAGAACCATATAAGGACGCATTCGCATCTGCCTCACAGGACTTACAGAAGCTTAAGAGTCTCTGCTATTTAAAAAAATAAATAAATACAAGAATAGCACTTACCATATTCTGAATAAAATCAGGGAAGATGGTGACCTTTATAAATGCCTGCTGAATTAATATATGTGGATTGTCTTGGATCTGTTTGCTGCAGATTCTACCTACTTCACAGTCTGCCTGTGGGTTATTTCAGTCAATACAAAGGAGTTAAAACTAGGCAAGAGTACATCTGGATCCATGCTTCAAGAAGTCCACATCAACTCCATAAAATAGCAAGGAAGTCCTCCTAGCATGGCCGCTTCAAAACCAGATCAGTCCTTCTTGCTCTGGAACCTTATCTCATATCAAAATCTTAAAGCAGGTCACGAGGGCTTAACTACAAGTCAATCTTTCTTCAGACCATGTGGTCTTATGCCTGACTTCTGTGAACAAAAAGCCTTCCCAAGATAGAAAGAGCTGACCTTACTCACAGTAGGTGTTATGTCTTTCACAGCTATAGTATTCGGATATTATATCCATAAGAAATCTGTCCATAGCACAAGCACTCAAACTAACAAGCATGCTATAACATATCTATCATGAAAGGAAACAAAAATATTGAAAAAAATATAAACATATTAAAAAATTAAACTATAAAGAAAACTGATGCAATTCACATAGTCTGGCATAAGCAATTGAGGGGGTCCCCAATACGCTGCCAAAAAAGATAATGATCATGTAGAATTGCCTAGATAAGCTATACAAAAACAAATTAAACTTGGAATTAAAAAAACATGAAAAGAAGCTCATGAATACAAAGAGCTGTGAACAAGATTCTTCTAAGACAATGAAAAACTGTTCAGATGTTCTACAGCAGAAGGAAGTTCTGAAGATGCACAAAAGATCACACAATCCATCTAAATACCTATAGAAACTAATAGGCTATAAGACCTGTTTCATATGAAGCTATTCATAAATTATAAATTGAGAGGCAAGTTCCTTAGATGGCAATGATCTTGGGTTAGGTTTGATGATTTTACATTGATGACTTTATTGTTGGTTTTGTAAATTGTTTATATCATGTCCTTGGTTTATTTTATGTGATTATATCTATGTTCATTAAGTAAACTAGTAGCTTCCAAACCTGTACTGGAGGACCCCCCAGCCAGTCAGGCTTTCAGGATACCCATAATGAATATGCATGAGATAAATCTGCATGCCATGCCTATTTTACCTCATGCATACTTATTGTGGATATCCTGAAAACCCGACTGGCTGGGGCTCCCCCAAGATAGGTTTGGGAACCTCTGATATAAACCACTAGATAAGCTTGCAGAAGAGGGGGTGGAGTGTCTATAAATTTTAAAACAACAGATATATGAGCCTTGAATGCAGTAGTCTTTCTTAACCTGAATACAGCAGCATTATATATTTATATAGAATTAGCACAGAGACAACTGTTGAAATCAATTTTTAAGAAACAGTATCAAAAAAGTAACTCAAATACATTTCAGTTAACTTTGTTTTTTAGTTTCACATATTATTCATTTCTTCTGGTATGGACCTTTTACTATTATAACTTAAGTCAACTCTGTTCACGAAGGCTGAAGGACAACTCAGACAATTATGTCCAACATTTGTTGAGGCAACTTTGGACTAGAAATACTGTGACTTTTGTTTAGGACAATCAACATATTTTATGACACACAAAATGGGGAAAACATGTTTAAGTTCAGGCTCACAGTAATATTTGTCCTATCACTGCTATCAAACTTGTCCTAAGAAAAGAACATTTGCTTTTGAGTCCTTGATTAAGAAATGGTATGACTGCAAACCATTCTACTAAATTTGCCTGGCTAGTGAAATGGCACAAATGGGATGAAAATTCAAGACAGACAGTAAGCCATAAAAATAAAGTTTTCTGTTTATCAGCAACATAAATGAGCTTCATCACCACTCTGACTTTTAAATTCACCTGTTATTCCAAAAGCAACATCTACTGCTTTAACAAGTGCATAAAATGTTCTTTAAACTGGATTAGACTAAGCAATCCACTGCTGCAAATGTTTTAAAATTAAAACGTACAAAAAATATACAAAAAAAAAACCACAATCCAGGAGACTGATCTGTTCTTGCAGAAAGTTCTGAAAAGTCCCTTTTACTTTGTAGGCTTCATCTCCGCCGGGTTCTCCCCAGTATCCAATGTCTTCAGCAATCGAAAAAGACCGGCCGCTTCTCGTATCCGGCTGAACTCAATACAAAATGCTTGCACCTCTATAAACAAGTCCTGGACATTAATAATTTTATTTCGGATCAAAGATTGGAGAAAGACACAAACAAGGCGCACCAAGCGATTCTGGGGGAAAAAAAAAAGCAGTCTTTCATAAGTATTGAAAAGTATTTGAAAGACAACAGCACAGATCAATTGCTTTCATCACATAGCACTGGAACTCCTAAGTACCAAGCATGCAAACATATGTTTAATAAACTGGTGCCTTGCTAAAAGAAAAAATAAGCTATGAAACCTCATGAGAATTATATTTTACATTCCAGGTTAATTCAGTATTTAACATGGAAGCTAGTTTCTCCTCCTAGCCTTAACAATATACACTTAATACCGTACTATGAATGTTGAGAATAAGGGAAGTAAAAGCTGCTTACCTGTAACAGGTGTTCTCCAAAGACAACAGGATCTAAGTCCTCACATGTGAATGTCATCTGAAAGATCCCAGTGCAGGAAGATTATACAAAAGATTCTAGAAGTTTTTGACATGCTCCATTGAGCATGCGTAGCATGACCCACGTTGTGCGGGGACCCCTCAGTTCTTAACATAATTATTTAAAAATGTAAAGAACGAAATCCAAGAGGAGGAGGGTGGGTTCTGTGAGGACCTGCATACTTCTGTCCTTTGAGAACCAATTACAGGTAAGCAACTTTCATTTTCTCCAAGGACAAGCAGGATGGGAAATCCTCACATGCAGAGAATTCTTAGCTAGACTGCCCAAACAAAAAAAGGGGGAAATGCAACCAGAAAAATATTGCTAATGAGCAAGACTGTTTTTGGTGGCAACCAACTGTTTTCTTTCCCCCTTTCTTTTTCTTCTTTAGGGACAGCCTGGAAAATGATAAAGATCTAGTTGGAATGGAATTGAGTTCTAAATTCAAATAGACTCCAGAGGACTGACCAAAGCTGTTATATCAGAGTCCCTATCCAAATAATAAGAACATAAGAAATTGCCATGCTGGGTCAGACCAAGGGTCCATCAAGCCCAGCATCCTGTTTCCAACAGTGGCCAAACCAAGCCACAAGAACCTGGCAATTACCCAAACTAAGAAGATCCCATGCTACTGATGCAATTAATAGCAGTGGCTATTCCCTAAGTAAAATTGATTAATAGCCATTAATGGACTTCTCCTCCAAGAACTTATCCACCTGTTTTGAACCCAGCTACACTAACTGCACTAACCACATCCTCTGGTAACAAATTCCAGAGCTTTATTGTGCGTTGAGTGAAAAAGAATTTTCTCCGATTAGTCTTAAATGTGTTACTTGCTAACTTCATGGAATGCCCCCTAGTCCTTCTATTATTCGAAAGTGTAAATAACAGAGTCACATCTACTCGTTCAAGACCTCTCATGATCTTAAAGACCTCTATCATATCCCCCCTCAGCCGTCTCTTCTCCAAGCTGAACAGCCCTAACCTCTTCAGCCTTTCCTCTTAGGGGAGGAATGTGTGGATTGAACGCCATGTCACAGCTTTGCAAATCTCCTCCATGGAAGCCAATCGCAGCCACCAATGCCACCATGGCTCAAACTATGAGCCTAAACATAGAAGCAAACATAGAAATGATGGCAGAAAAGGACCAAATGTTCCATCCAGTCTGCCCAGCAAGCTTCTTAAGGCAGTAACTGTGCAGGTTATTCCCATGTTTCTCTTAAGGGTAGTAACTACTGGTTCGTGCAGTTAACCCCTAGCCTTATGATAACCCATAGAAATTGCAGCTATTCTTGGAAATTCAGACAGTGTTGTTTGATGTGCTTTGCTTATGGATTTGGCCATAGAAGGAGTCCTGTGCTTTTTCCCTTATGTCTGCATAGCAGAGCCTAGGCAAGCCCTTCAAGATTCAGGCTGCCTGGGCATAACAGAAACAGATTCAATCCAATTACAAAAGATGCCCTTGGTAATGAAAGTTCTAGGTTTATTGCAGTCAAAAGAAACAAAAACCTGGGTGGACTTTCTAATGGTTTCAGTCTGCTCCATTGAGAAGGCCACACTAACTGTACTATGATCATCCTCTTGCAACAAATTCCAGAACTTAATTGTGTGTTGAGTGAAAACGAATTTTCTCTGATTAGTTTTAAATGTGCCACATGCTAAATTCATGGAGTGCCCCCTAGTCCTATTACTCAAAAGAGTAACTAACTGATTCACATTTAACCCATTCTAGACCTCTCATGATTTTAAAGACCTCTATCATATCCCCCCTCAGCCATCTCTTCTCCAAACTGAACAGCCCTAACCTAGTCTTTCCTCATAGGAAAGCTGTTCCATCCCCTTTATCATTTTGGATGCCCTTCTCTGTACTTTCTCCAGTGCAACTGTATCTTTTTTGAGATGCGGTGACCAGAATTATACATAGTACTCAAGGTGCGGTCTCACCATGAAGCGATACAGAGGCATTAATGCATTTTCTGCTTTATTCACCATTCCCTTCCTAATAATTCCTAACATTCTGTTTTCTTTTTTGACTGCCATAGCACACTGAGCTGACATTTTCAATGTATTATCCACTTTGACGCCTAGATCTCTTTCCTGGTTGGAACCTAACATCATATAACTACAGCATGGATTATTTTTTCCCCTATATGCATCTCCTTGCACTTGTCCACATTAAATTTCATCTGTCATTTGGATGCCCAATCTTACAGTCTCGCAAGATCCTCCTGCAAATTATTACAATCCACTTGTGATTTAACTACTCTGAATAATTTTGTATCATCTGCAGATTTGATTACTCACTCACTGTATTCCTTTCCAGATCATTTATAAATATATTGAAAAGCACCAGTCCAAATATAAATCCATGAGGCACTCCACTGTTCACCCTTTTCCATTGAGAAAACTGACCATTTAATCCTACTCTGTTTCCTTTTATCCAATTTGTAATCCACAAAAGGATATAGTCTCCTATCCCATGACTTTTTAGTTTTCTTAGAAGCCTCTCATGAGATACTTTGTCAAACGCCTTCTGAAAATCCAAATACACATCATCTACCAGTTCAACTTTATCAACGTTTATTAACGCCTTCAAAAAAATGAAGCAGGTTTGTGAGGCAAGACTTCCCTTGGGTAAATCCATGCTGTGTTCCATTAAACCATGTCTTTCTATATGCTCTGTGATTTTGATCTTTAGAATAGTTTCTACTATTTTTCCCAGAACTCAAAGTCAGGCTCACTCGTCTATAGTTTCCTGGATTGCTTCTGTAATTGTTGAAAAGAAAATACACTATGTCTGAACAATACCTCATCCAAGATTCCAGGGAAAACATTTTTTCCCTGCAGAGACAAGAAGCCCTAGGAGGGGGATTGGAGGGGATTGGATAAGTTCTTGGAGAAGTCCATTACCTGCTATTAAGTTCACTTAGAGAATATAGCCACTGCCATTAGCAATGGTTACATGGAATAGACTTAGTTTTTGGGTACTTGCCAGGTTCTTATGGCCTGGATTGGCCACTGTTGGAAACAGGATGCTGGGCTTGATGGACCCTTGGTCTGACCCAGTATGGCATTTTCTTATGTTCTTATGTTCTTAGGAGTGGATCCCCATGCTATCAACACTGAGCGAAACAAGCAACACCTCCACAATATGGCCAGTATCTCAGCATTAAGCACCTCAATGATGGAAAGTGGTTTAAATTTTGGAAGTAACCAAATTAGGAGTGCAGAAATTATATGAAGTATATTAATCCCAAAAAACAATTGGCAAGCCACATCGTAAAACAGAAATCAGAAAGATTAACAGAGGAGCTCTCTTCCCACCACCCCCCACCAGAGAAACTGCACTAGCATTGATTTAAGAGATGCAATATCACTAGTATGCAAACCACTGGGAATCATTTGCAACTTATATAAAAGCTTCAGAAATAGCACCATCTTAAACAAGGCACTTCTTCCCATAAGTGAAAGAGGTAAATTATTCCAAGCTTAAAGTTGGAATTGAAGGTCCAACAGCATTAAGAATGTAAGAACATGCCATACTGGGTCAGTCCAAGGGTCCATCAAGCCTAGCATCCTGTTTCCAGCAGTGGCCAATCCAGGCCATAAGAACCTGGCAAGTACCCAAAAACTAAGTCTATTCCGTGTTACTGTTGCTAGTAATAGCAGTGGCTATTTTCTAAGTCAACTTAATTAATAGCAAGTAATGGACTTCTCCTCTAAGAACTTATCCAATCCTTTTTTAAACACAGCTACACTAACTGTTGAACTAACATTAAGCGAATATAACCTACTCTATTACCTTGGGACCAATTCCTAAATATTTGATCTTGCCAATTCCCCAACTTAAAGGAAATGAACCTTGCCAGCTCAATCTCATGTTCTCCTGAAGAAGCAAAACCTCAGATTTGGAAAACTTAATTTTCAGTTCATCAAAATATCCAAAAGATGTAAATAAATGCAAGACATGTAGCAACAAAGCCTAAGGATTACCTAAAGAGAGGAGCATGCCATCTGCAAACAAATACAACAATCCACTCCACCCAAATTAAGACCACAAATAAGAGATTCTCTAATTTTTATAGCTAAAGACTCAATTGTTAATAAATACAACAGGGATAATGGACAATTTTGTCTTGTTCAACTAAACAAGGGGAATACCGAAGATATACAACCATTCACTCTCAATCGAGCCTGGGGAGCTTCATACAATAACCTTATCCACGAAAGGAAGGAATCAGATACCCATATTTTCCCAAGATCCAAAACATTTTTACTGAACTTTATCAAAGGATTTTTCTGCATTTAAGCTTGCCACAATATCATCGTTATTTTGGGTCTCTAAAAGCTTATGAATGTTACTAACCCCATGTACCCCCCAGCACAATCCCTTCACCGCCACCCAAATCAACTCCCTCCCTCCCTCCATCCCAACTACACATCACGTAAGAAATCTTGGCGTTATCATTGATGACCAACTCAACCTTAAAAAATTCATTAGCATTACCATGAAAGACTGTTACTTTAAGCTCAAACACTTAAAAACGAAAACCCCTCCTCCACCTCAACGATTTCAGGAAAGTGCTCCAATCAACCATATTTACAAAAGTCGACTACTGCAACTCACTCCTCTTCGGCCTTCCCAAAATCTACATCACTCCACTCCAAATGCTCCAGAACTCAGTCGCTCGATCCTTACCAACACTCGCAGGAATGAGCACATCACCCCTATCCTCAAAGACCTACACTGGCTCCCTATACAACAACACATCCAATACAAAACCCTCAACATCATATACAAAACCTTACATAACCAAAATATGCAATGGCTCAATAATTCCCTCTCCTTCTGCAACATCAACAGACCCACCCGATCCTAATACTCAGCAACCCTAAACACACCCTCACCCAAACTTATCCAATATAACTCCATCAAAGAGCGAACTCTCTCCATTTCAGGTCCCAACCTATGAAATACTCTGCCCACCGACCTTCGCCAAGAACACAGCCCACAAATATTCAAACTAAAAACTTGGCTTTTCTTACAAGCGTACCCATGACCCCACACTCTTCACACTCCTCCCCTCCTTCCACCCTACCTCCACCTATTGCCTGCTCCCCCCTCCCCGCCCCTTTCAAAACCCCCCCCTTTCTACCTTTTCCCACCTTTCCCCATAACAACCCCATGACCTGCTAATATGCATAAACGTTGTAACTAGTTTGTGATCTGCTAATATGCATAAACGTTGTAAATAGTTTGTGATATTCATATAGTTAATCTAAATCCCGCAATCTATAAATTCCACTTCCCCCTGGTTCACTCCCCCCCCCCCTTAGCTATTGTTCATTGTTATCAACCCTGTTCCACTGTAAAGCAACTACGCTGCCGTTATGCTTCATTGTAAACCGATGTGATGTCTCCAACGAATGCTGGTATAGCAAATGTTGCTTACCTGTAACAGGTGTTCTCACAGGACAGCAGGATGTTAGTCCTCACATATGGGTGACATCATCAGGATTGAGCCCAATCACGGAAAACTTCTATCAAAGTTTCCAGAACTTTGACTGGCCCCTACTGGGCATGCCCAGTATGGCACTAACCCTGCAGCCAGCAGGGGTCCCCCTTCAGTCTTATTTGATAGCTACAGGTAGTGCCGAAAAATAAAATAAGACGACGAACCCAACACCGCGGGGCAGCGGGCGGGTTTCATGAGGACTAACATCCTGCTGTCCTGTGAGAACACCTGTTACAGGTAAGCAATACTTGCTTTCTCACAGGACAAGCAGGATGGTAGTCCTCACATATGGGCGAGTACCGAGCTGAGGATGTCCGAACATGCACCAAATGTACCCAACGGCGTGCAACAGGCACAACAACTGGGGTGGCATTTGGTAGAGGGCACTCTGAACCCCACTGGGCAGGCGGAAGGGTATGGGTACGTCACGTTGGAAATAAGTTACGCAGGACAGACTGGCCGAAGATGGAATCTTGTCTTCCTGCTTTGTCCAAGCAATAGTGGGCTGCGAATGTATGGAGAGAACTCCAGGTGGCAGCCCTGCAAATGTCAGGAAGCGGCACCATTCGTAGGTGTGCTACTGAGGTCGCCATGGCCCTCACAGAGTGTGCTTTGACACGGTCTTGAAAAGGAATGCCTGCTTGCTGATAGCAAAAAGATATGCAGTCCGCCAACCAGGAGGAGAGAGTCTGCTTATCCACAGGTTGCCCTAATTTGTTGGGATGGAAAGAGACTAATAACTGAGTGCTCTTCCTGTGGGCAACTGTACGGTCTAGGTAGAACAATAGAGCCCGTTTACAGTCAAGGGTATGCAGAGCCTGTTCCCCTGGATTGGAATGGGGCCTGGGAAAGAAGGTAGGTAGTATGATGGATTGATTAATGTGAAACTCCGAAACTACCTTAGGTAAAAATTTAGGGTGAGTGCGGAGTATCGCCCGGTCCTGCAGGAGTTTAGTGTAAGGCGGATAGGTAACTAGGGCCTGTAATTCACTAACTCTGCGAGCTGAAGTAATAGCTAAAAGGAAAATCACTTTCCATGTGAGATATTTTAGATCATAGGAGTGAAGAGGTTCGAATGGAGGTTTCATGAGTCGACCAAGAACCAGATTAAGGTCCCAAGAAGGGGCCGGAGGACGTAAAGGTGGCTTGATATGGAGCAATCCTTTCAAAAAGCTGCTTGCGGCTTTTGCTTTCGGGCCTGGCGAGGCTGAGGTTTTTGGGAAGGCCTCGTAGTTCGGGACCTTGCTGGTGGAGGATAGTACTTCCTTGGACGGAAGAATGACAGTCCTTCCTGAAGGGCTGTCTTGAGGGGAAGTCGGAAGGTATCTAAGAGAGCTGTTTAAGGGTCTCATGATGGTCCTTTAATTCAGCCATTATTTGCTGGATCTGTTCACCGAACAGATTGTCTCCGACACATGGTAGGTCAGGTAGCCTGTCTTGTACTTCTGGGCGAAAGTCAGAAGATTTGAGCCAGGCCCATCGTCTTGCCAAAATAGCAGCTGCAGACATTCTAGTGGAGGTGTCGAAGATATCGTAAGCTGTTCTTATCTCATGCTTCCCTGCTTCAAACCCCTTGTTAACAAGGATTTGTTGTTGGAATTGGTCAGGCAGGGTTTCAGAGAAGTCCTGTATCTGCTTGAAAATGACCCTATTGTATTGGGTCATATACAGCTGGTAAGCAGCAATTCTGGAGATGAGCATGGCCCCTTGGAACACTCGTCATCCAATATTGTCTAGGAACTTGTGTTCCTTAACAGGAGGGGTAGAAGAGTGAGGCTTCATCCTTTTTGCTTTCTTTTGAGCTGATTCCACCACAACTGAGTGGTGGTCGAGCTGAGATTTTTGAAAGCCGAGGGCTGACTGAACTAAATAGGTAGTGTCAGTTTTTCTATGGACTGGGGCAATGGATCCTGGGTTTTCCCAGTTCTTTTTGAGGAGGTCAAGAAGAACTTGATGAATGGGAATAGAAGTGATCACTTTAGGGGCATCCAGGAATTGGAGGAGCTCCATCACCTGGTGTCTAACATCCTGCTCTGTCTGAAGCTGAAAAGGGACCAACTCTGACATTTCCTTCACAAAATTAATAAAAGAAAGGTCCTCTGGAGGAGAACACTTTCTACTTTCAGTAGGAGAGGGAGGTGAAGGTAAGTCATTGGTGTCTGTGGAAGTATCATCACCCCAGGAGTCATAAGGATCAGCAGACTGACCTGTAGGATGAGAAGGGGGTTGGATACCCGAAGGCCCCGGCTGAGGCTCCGAGAAAATCGAAGGAATCGCCGGGGGCACCGTGGACGGCCTGGAAGGTATCGGTACCGGAATCGAAGGCATCGATGGCGCCGATGTGCGTATCGCCCCCCATGAATTGGCATCGATGGCTGAGGCAATACTCCTGAAGGAGGAATGCGGAACAGTGTTTCTCCTCCCGATGAAGCTGTCAACGGGGAGTGCACCGGAGCCATCGGAGACCCGGGAATCATCGGTGGAAGGGCAGTCATGAGCGCCTCCATCCGGGATAGCAGCGGTGCCAGCGCTGCTGTCATCGGGTCAGTGACCGGTTCCACTCTCTGTGCCGGAGGAACCTGGAGCCGTTGCATCGCCTTGTCGATGGCCTCCTGGACCAGCCGGTCCAGTTCTTCCCGGAGACCTGGAGCAAGCTGCCCCGGCTCCATGACGAAAGAGGGAGGCGGAGGCACAGTCGGAGGGACCACCTTTACAGGCGGAATCGCGACTCCCAAACCCCGACTGGGTGAGGGTGGCCTCGATGTCCCGATCGCAGGAATGGTCAGTGCCATTTCTGGACGGGGCTTCTTCAATGGTGGCTCGGACGGTGGCGAGGTCGATGATTTCACTCCCTCAACGGTCCGAGACTTACGATGCCGATGTTTTTCCCTACGATCCCCTCGATCTTGAGGGGGAGTAATGGGAGTCAATGGCCATGAAGACGTCGATGGCGGATGGTCATCGGACGGTAGTCGATGCTGGTACGACTTCGACGGTGCCGTTTCCAATGACGTCGATGCGATAGACGGCGTCGGGGTGTGAGCATGAAAGAGGAGTCCCATAGTCTCCATTCTGGCTTTGCGACCTTTTGGTGTCATGAGAGCACATTTGGTGCAAGTCAGGACATCATGCTCACGGCCTAAACACATTACACAGTCTCCATGAGGGTCTGTGATAGACATGGTACGAGTACAGTCTGGGCACCGACGAAACCCCGACGCCATGGCCATAGAAAAAAAATCGAGCCGCAGTACGGTCGACGGCCAGTAGGCCGCGAGGGCCAAACTAGACGGTAATCGACGATAAACGGTGAAAAACTTACCGGAGTACCGCGGCCTGAGAAAAGTTAGAGGAGGGACCCCTGTGGGACAATTTAAGTTTCATTAACTTCGTGAGGAAAATTCCTGTCAGGAATCTCTTCAGAGCTCCTAAACCGCGAGGCTACTGCTGCGTGGAAAAAAGAAGACTGAAGGGGGACCCCTACTGGCTGCAGGGTTAGTGCCATGCTGGGCATGCCCAGTAGGGGCCAGTCAAAGTTCTGGAAACTTTGACAAAAGTTTTCCGTGATTGGGCTCCATCCTGTGATGTCACCCATATGTGAGGACTACCATCCTGCTTGTCCTGTGAGAAAGTAAAAACTTTAAATAAATAAATGTCTATCCTTAACAAATCTTGTTTGATCTTTATTAAAGTTGGCAATATTGTACTCAATCTCCTGGCCAAAACAGCCACCAATATTTTAACATCAATGTTGATTAAAGAGATGGGTCGATAAGAACTTGGGTCTAAAAGTTCCTTCCCCTTCTTAGGAAGAATATTAATAAGAGAGTTATTCATACCCAAGGGAAAAGAAGCTATCCCTCGACAGTGATTATACATATCCAATAAGAGAGGGATAACAGAGTCCAGCAGATTCTTATAAAATTTCGAACCCAATCCATCCAGGCCTGATGCTTTAGCCAATTTCAATTGCTTTAAAGCATACTGAATTTCTAAGGCCTATATGGTAGAATCCAGACGTCGCTGATGTAACTCAGTCAACATAGGTAGATGGAGATTATTAAAAAATTTGTCTCTTATAACTTCATTCACAGGTTGAACTGAGTAGAGATCAGAATAAAATTTTTCCAAAATTGCAGACATTCCTACAATATCAGCAACTATAGTACCTTGCTCATTCCGCACATTACAAATAAAATGTTGCTGTCTGGCACCATGAATCAAGCGGGACACCTATTTATCAGCCTTGCTGCCATATCTAAACATTTTACTACAAAATCTACATAATGGGATCTCAAAGCTCTTAAAAGAAGCAATTGGTTTAAAGTATGCCTGATATCATCAATCTGAAGCTTAACAGAGGACTGCATAGAGGAAACATGAAGGAATTTAAGTCGTCAGCTCCCGATTAAGACTTAAAATTTCAATATCTATCTACACCCATGTTTAATAAGTCGGTTGTAATTTCCGACTGTTTATTGTTAATTTTATTTATTTGATATTTGACTCTGTTTATTGACTCTGTTTATTGACTCTGTTTTTTTAATTTTATTTGATACTGTAATAACAATTTTAATTTTTAACCATAAGTTGTCCCCAGCTCCAACCATAAGTTCCCAGCATAATCTATAAGTTCTCATGATGTTTGACCTGTTACTTGTTACCTCTTGTCTGATATAATGTTCGATTGTTCGATGTAATTTCCTACTTTGGTTTTATGTAAACCGACATGATATGTACCAGTACTTGAACATCGGTATATAAAAGCTCTTAAATAAATAAATAAATATATCAAAGTTTGTTTTTACCAGCAGTATAAGTAATAATAGCACCCCTCATAATATCTTTTCTAGCTTATCACAGAATATCCAGAGCAATGACAGGAGAAATATTAGAGTCCAAATATTTTTTCCATCTATGAACATGATAATCCTTATTATAATGTAAGTGGGGATTTGGTTGCTATTTAAATGCTGAAGGTGAAGGGCAACCCAAACTAAGGTTGATGGATATAGATGTGTGATCAGATAGTGTAAAATTTCTAATAGCTGCCTGAGTAACCATCGTAAATACATCAGAGTATATCAAAAAATAATCAATACAGGAGTAGCACTGATGAGAATCAGAATAAAAGGAAAAATCTAATTTCCCGGATGTATCTCCTTCAAAACATCCAAAAGAAGTTCTTTCAAAAGGAATGGAATACCAGTAACGCGTTTATGAGTCCCAGAACTTCGTGAGGCCTAGCATCAACCCTTGGATCTGCTGGAAAATTAAAATCCCCTCCCAAAACAACCAAATAATCAGAGAACTGACTAATCAAGGTAAGAATTTTAATATAAAAAAGCATAATCATATAAATTAGGAGCATACACTAGATTAAAATCTAAAAGAAAAAAATAAAAGAATGAATAAAATCAAAACTAAAACTTCATAGGTGAATTCTTAATAAAAACATCTAAAATCAGTAGGACAAGCTTACATTTATATCAAGCAAAAGCTTGTTTAAATAAATACATTTTATAAGGGCCTTAAACAGTTTAGGACACTTAATCGTTCTAAACTCCTTAGGAAGAGTATGCCGAAAGAATAGTGAGAAATAGAAAAGGCACATTCACGTGTTACAGCCTAGCTTGTTTCACTGAGAGAATATCAAGTAATGACATCTGAGACGATGTCAGAGATCTTATGGGATTATGCATAAGCAACACTGCATTTGCTCAAGTTAATGAGTCAAATGTCAATAGATTTTGGGTTAACATGGCTATTTTATATTTAACCCTCCACTGAACAGGAAGCCAATTGAAGTCTGCCAACACAGGGGAAATATGATCACTTCTATTACAGCCCTTGATTAAATGTGCACAACTGGATGTATATGGCAAACCCATATAAAAGGAACTGCAATAATTCAACGCAGGTAACAGAAGTACTTGAACTACAGCTTGAAAATTACCAGGGAGTTCCTAGCTTGAGATCTCTAAGCAGTTTCAGTTTATAAAATCCTACACAAACTACCAATCTGACCTGAGGGACCCCAGATGATATTGTACACTTCTGATTTTCTTGCTTATGAGTAGTTTCTCCATATATGGCTAATAGCACAAAATTTCTCACATGGAATGTTTGTGGCATAGGATCCGTTATTAAGAGATATAAGCTGTTGCAAGCAATGCATAGATTTAAGATGGGTATTGCATTTCAGCAGGAAACCTGCTTGATAGACACTGAACATCTGAAGTTGAAGAGCCAGTGGGTGGGTGACATTTTCTTTGACTCCTTCGGACAGTGCATGACTGGGGTAGCGATTCCTATTTGCAAGTCTCTCTCCTTTCAGGAATTGCACACTATCCAAGATCCAGTAGATAGATATGTTTTCTGAAGAGTACATTTGGCAAACATATTGTTCTTGGGAATGTATACACTCCTAATATATATAATCACAGATTTTTGTTTTTGTTCATTTAGTCAACCTCTTGGCCAATTATAGCCACATCCCAATATTTTGGGGGGGGGGGGGGGGGGGGGGGGAAGACATTAATATCGTCTATGACCTTGGTCTAAACAGATGGCATGCAAGAGTCCCTGGATCCCAAGACTGGAGACAGGGCATTCTTTATGTATGTTACCACTTAAATTTGATGGATGTCTGGAGAGGCCTATAGGGACTACAAACATATCTAGGACACACGATCCACAGTCTAGATTAGAATATGTTCTAATCTCAGATTCTTGTGCTTCACATGTCCCCTACTCTGAAATGGGTCTCCTGGAAATATCTGATCATGCCCCAGTCTGAGTAGAAATGGAGTTCACCCATAATATCCAATCCAGGTCCTAGCGTTTCCCTACATACTTGTATCATGATAATTTCTATGAATACTTGATTAAGAAATAAAAAGAATTTGAGGGGCATAATCAGGCTCATCAACAGGAATCTCTGCTCTTGGTAAACAGCTAAAGCTGTTATGCGAGGAGAAATTTACACATATGCAGCTCGAAAGAAAAAAAACCAATCACGGCCAACATTTTGAAATTAAAGAAAATCACAATGTGATAGACAGTTGGGCAGAAATCCTTTTTCAGTTAAGTTACAGTTAAGACACTGCCACTCAAACAGCTCTAAACACATTATTGTACCAAATATCAAAGAAATGCCCCTTTTTACCCATAAGAAGTAATGCTCTTTTCCATCCTGGTCTGGGCCCTAGTGTGCTTTCTAAATGGGCTGAGAAAGAATTATGTAATTTGGGTCAACTATTGGATGGGGAGGTATGTAGGCATGCTTTTGCTCAATTGCAAGATGAATTTGGAATTCCACACACTGATGTTTACGGTTATTTTCAAGTGAGATACTATCTAATGTTCGTGCAAATAATGGAGCTCACAGCTTATAAATGGAGGATCGCCAAACTTTCTATATCTGTTCTGTATAGATCTCTGTTGTTGCTAGGTAATGGAAAACTCCTTTACAGATTGCTGGAATAAATGGACACAAAAATTACAACTTCCTTAAAAACTCTGTGATGAGCTTGGGGGTGAAAATGAAAAAGGAGATGGTGAATATATTTCCTCTCCCACTCACTGTTTAATCTCATGGGTCAGCCTTACAATCAGTTTAGGAAAACTGTTTTCTAAGAAAAAAAATTATTAAAAAAAGAAAGACCACTCCCTTCCTTCCCTCTCACAAATAGTCAACAGAAAAAAAAAAAATTGCTCACTTTTTCCCACTCAGCCAGCCACAACTTTATCAGTGAAAATAAAATTCCTCTCTCCTCCTTTCGATCCTCATGCCAGTCAGCAAACCTATTACAATTAATACCCTTTGAATTTTTTCCAACTGCAGCCGATCCGAGGCTTGATCAATGGGAGTACAACAGCTACAGCTGAATGTTAAATCAGCACAAGAATGCGTCAGCATCTGTTCCATGCTCAGGCCCTGCAATGCTCCTATCACCTTGCATAGGAGGTATGACCTGAAAGCAGATCAGATACTAACTTAGCCTTACCCCTGCTCGTTAACATTAAGCTACTGCTGCTCTCCTCCCAGAGACCGGGCCTCAGGACCACCTCATCCGGAAAAAAAACATTCTGCATGGTAGGCAGAGAGGGAAGACAGAGCCTGCGGCTTAGGAGTATCTGCTAGCTGTGGTGTAGGATACAATGCAGCATGTATAGCTGCAGAGTAAGTGTTGCTTCCTCCTCATCCTCCTGCAATCATGTCATTCTGTGGACTAGCAGAAATTCAGGGACAGGTGCAGCTCTGTGGTACAGTAGTTGAGAAACACTGCTCTAGGTGGTCACCTTTCTGTAAGTGGAGCACCCTGAGATGCCACGATCCTCCCCCAGGCAAAGCACACATCTATCATGGGGGAGCTGTAATAAGACATAATGCATTCGCACTGGGACACTTATTGAAGCTACTGACCTTCTGGGATATCAGCAGAAAAGTAAGTGAGGCAAAATCAAACGAATCAATTTTACAAAAACCCAACCAAAATCCCAGTGCACATGGCAGTCAACAAAAAATTAAGAAAGCTTTTAAACAATTGATAAAACATCAGTAAAATAAGAGGAATGAGATGAAAATATCCACGAGGCTCCATGCATAAATATTGAAAAGTTGAACAATTTTGAAAAAAACAATCTCTCAAGAGAGATGTGAAATGAAACTACAGGACTCCAAGGAAAACCAAGAAATGAGGGGGATCCTGTGATGTGGGTCATGCTGTATATAAGCATGATCAATCGAGCATGCCAAAAGCTTCTAAGAGCTTTTGTATAATCTTCCCATTCCAGGCTCCATTGGAAACACCAGCCACATATGAAGACTTTATATTCTGCTCATCTCTGCAGAAAAACTATAACCACTGGCAGTTAGAAGATCAAACCCATGAAGGATAAGCATTTATGCCACCAGTAGCCTTAACTTAAGAGGAAGGAACATGTTAGCAAAACTGATATGCAATTTAACAAATTCAGGTCATGTTTGTAGGGTTTTCACTTTAATCGAGGAAGTAAACTTCTGCAGCAGACCACCATTTGATATTCATAGCAAATGATCTTTGAAGCACTGTATTCTATCACAAGTACAGCATAAACCAAAGCTGCTTGCACCAGATGTTTTCAATAGATAGCAGGACAAACCAGCCAGACAAGTGGGTGACATCAATGCATGGCACCAAAACAGAACATGCTCTCTGAGCCCAGAAAGATTAAAAAAAAAAAAAAAGTCTGAGCATGCACACAAATTCCAACACTGCTACCACTGCACAAGCTTCTAGTTAAACTTCCACTCTGAGAAGAAGGATGGGCTTGTATAGCTGGTTTGTCCTACTGTCCACAGAGAACACCTGTTACAAGTAAGCAAATTTGCTTTTTCCATGGACAAGCAGAACAAATGCAGTCAAATGAGAGAACTCCTAAGCTATGGGTTGCAATTGAATAGCTGAATTTTTTTATTTTTTTTTTAACTGGATACAGAGTAATTGCAACCCAGCAAAAAGAGGCCAGAGGGAGAATTGAAGTTATTAAATAGGTTCTTTAAAACTGCTTAACCAAAACTACTATCTCTGCAAGATTTCTCCTTGAGAAAATAGTGTTTGGTAAAAGTCTGAATTGAAGACCAAAGAAGCCGATTTACAGATGTCTAGAATTGAAGCAGAATGCAGATGAGCTATGGATGTTCAAGTTACCTTCACTCCATGGGCTTTAATTTTGGTTGCAAGATGACCTGCTGTAAGGGTGTGACAATATGAAATACAGATGGAAAGCCACATAAAGAAGATTTGTTTCTTTACTAGAGAAACTTGTCTCACTGTTGCATAAGAAACAAATACTTGAGATGACTTTCTGAAAACATTTGTTCTCTCTAAAGAAAAAAGCAAACCTCTTCTGCGGTCTAAATGAGACTGACACTATTTTCAGTAAAAACTAAAGCTGAGTTATTAAGGCTATCCTGTTTTTGAAAATGTGTGTGTTATGAAGAGAATTACTAACATTTGTAAGTTCGCTTAACTCCGTGAGATGAAATAATTGCTATTAGGAATAACATTTTCCTAAAAGGAAATTTTACATCTATAGTTGCTAGAAGTTCGAAAGAAGGGATTCATTAAAGCAGAGAAAATTATATTGATGTCCCATTGAGTAGGAGGGTCTCTAAATTGATAAGATTGTCTAATGGACGGTTTTCGTGCTGCTAGTAGCTCACTTATTTTAGATGAAAAAGGTAATCTCTGCATTATTCGACTTTCAATATCCAAGTTGTTAGAACTGATTGCAGATTGGGATGAAGAAAAGCACCACTGTCTTGAGTTGGCAAAGTTGGAAATATTTGAAAATAAATAGGAGATGCTATTGCCAATCTTTAAAGCCATAGAAACTAGGATTTGTCTCAGCCAAAATGGGATCATTTTCTGCATATTCTTAGTTTCACTACAGTTTGATATAAGAGATATCAGTGGAAATGCATAAAGATGATGATTGCTAGGCCATTTGGCAGTAACTCTCCACTGAATGGAGAAAACATTCCTTGCTAGAGCATTCGGAGCAGTCTTTTCAAGTAGTATAATGGAACTTTGTGGTTGACAAAACTGCAAAGAGGTTTTATCATTGCTGTTCCCCAACACAAAGCGATATTGGACTGTGTTGAGGTGAACAGACCACTCGTGAGGCTAGAAATGAATCCATGAGAACATTTGATTTTCCTGGTAGATATATAACAGAAAGTTATACCTTTCTTGTGAAAACTCACTTCCAAATTTTGCATGCTTCTTTGCAACATTTTGCAGATTCCATGCCTCCTTGCTTGCTTATATAGTACATGGCTAATTGGCTGTTTGCATATATTTGTTCTACTGATCATGTCAGCCATTTCTGAAAAACTGGGAAAGCTTTGGCTATGGCTCTTAACTGTAGCTAATTTAAGTGGCATTGCATGCCTTGAATGGATCAAGTCTCCTGCGAATATATTGTGTTGAGATGGACTCGCCAGCTCTGGTCATATTTTTTGTAGATGTCGAGGTTGGAAGGTTTGACCACAACAAAGATTCGCTTGCTAAGTCTACCAAAGTAGGGAGCAGACAAGTGATTTGATTATATATATTCTGAAAGACACTGAGTATGCTAATTCCAAAAAGTCTTAAATGCCATTGGGCTTTTCTCATGTGTAAATGTGCCAGAGGAACAACATGGAGTGTTGCTGCCAAATGGCCTAGCAATCTCATGAAAGTTTTGGCTGAGGCTCAGCTGCACAAGTGGAGAATTATACTGATGAGATTCTTCATCTTTTGGACTGGCAGAAAGCAGAGTTGCTTACCTGTAACAGGTGTTCTCCAAGGACAGCAGGATGTTAGTCCTCATAACATGGGTGACATCATCAGATAGAGCCCCAATACAGAAAACCTATGTCAAAGTTTCTCGAACTTTGACTAGGCACACTGAGCATACCCAGCATACCCATACCACGCATGGTCCATCTTCAGTCTCGTAATATAAAATTACGATTAAAAATAGAAAACAGGAAAAACCCAACTCCACAGGGTGACAGAAGAGTTTCATGAGGACTAACATCCTGCTGTCCACACCCATTACAGGTAAGCAACTCTTTCTCAGAGGACAAGCAGGATGGTAGTCCTCACACATGGGTGAATACCTAGCTACAGGCTGCTCCCCAACACAAAAGGGGGCCAACAGACACCTAACCAGGTGCCAACGGGCACAACACCACCGGTGCTGTTGGAAACAGAGGGGGGAGATAGCCTGAACTCAAACAATGGGCCCTAGATTGGGAGAGTTGGGTTCTACACCTCAAACAGGTTCCAAAGGAAAGATTGGCCAAACCTACTGTCCAATCAGTCATCACTATTCAGATAGTAATGTGATGTGAAAGGTATGGAGAGAACTCCTCGTCGCAGCCATGCAGATCTCCTCCGTGAGAACTGCTCGCAAGTGGGCCACCGATGCTGCCTTGGCTCTGACAAAATAAGCCTTGACATGACCCCCAAGATGCAGCCCCGCCAGGGCATAACAGGAGATGCAATCTGCTTGACAATTGGATATGGTCTGTTTGGCAATGGCAACGCCCAACCTATTCTTATCAAAAGAAACAAAAATTTGGGTGGACTGTCTATGGGCTTCTGTCCAGTCCAGATAGAAGGCTAAGGCTCGCTTGCAGTACAAACTGTGCAGTGCTCGTTCGCCTTGGTGCAAATGGGGCCTGGGAAAGAATGTTGGCAGGATGACTGACTAAGAAGAAAATCCATCACCACTTTAGGCAAGAACTTAGGGTGTGTATGCAAGACCACCCTGTCATGATAAAATTTAGTATAAGGTGGATAAGTCACTTAGGCCTGGCACTCACTAACCCTATGTGCTGAAGTGACTACCATCAAAAATATGACCATCCAGGTCAGGTACTTTAGGTCACAGGTGCACAGCAGCTCAAAAAGAGCTTTCATCAGCTGAGCTAACCTCACGTTGGGGTCCCAAGACAGTGGGAGACCTTAGGGGAGGATTCAACTGAAGGAGGCCCCGATTGAAACATACAACTATAGGCTGCACAGAGATGGACGTACCATCTACACCAAGGTGGTATGCGCCAATTGCACTCAAATGAACTCTAATGGAGTTGGTTTTCAAGCCAGCCTCCGATAGGTGTAGAAGGTAATCAAAGCAGTTTTTGTGTGGAGTAGGAGAATGGATCTAAGACCTTCTGCTCACACCACACAGAAAACCTCCTCCACTTCAGTATGTAGGACATTCTAGTGGAAGGTTTTCTAGAAGCCACCAGGACCCAAGACACATCTTCTCAAAGATCAAGCAGCTGCAGAATCAACCTCTCAACATCCAGACTGTAAGCGACAAGGCCTGGAGGTTGGGATGTCATCAGCCTGCCTTGATTCTGCATGATGAGATCTGGGGACGTCTCCAGACTGATCAGTTTCTGGATGGTCAACTCCCGCAGGAGTGGAAACCAGACCTGTCTTGGCCAATGAGGGTCTATAAGGATCATAGTCCCCTTGTCCTCGCGAAGCTTCAAGAGTTTTTCACTACTAAGGGAATCAGATACACATACAGAAGACCCCCCTGCCCCATTGACAGGCAAGTGCCTCAGAGGCTGGTTTGCCATCTAACCTGTACAGGAAGCAGAACCAAGGCACCTTCCTGTTGCAGGGGATGCGAACAGATCTATGACTGGGTTCCCCCAGAGGCAAAATATCCGATTCACTACCCCTTGGTCCAGAGACCACTGGACTGTCCAAGTCCATGTTCTCCGTCCCAACCAGGTATATGGCCATGAGCACCATCCTGCGGGACAGGGCCCATGACCAGATCTGTACTGCTTCCTAACACAGGAACTATGATCCTGTGTTTCCATGCTTGTTGACATACCACATGGTTACCTGGTTGTTGGTCTGGATCAGGACAATCTCTGAAAGCCCATAGTGTATACCTGATCGCCCAAAGCTCCAGGAAGTTGATTTGACAAGAACATTCCTGAGAGGACCAAAGACCCTGGGTACCAAGCTCATCTACATGAGCTCCGCACTCCAGCGTAGATGCATCCAAAATTAGAACAATTTGAGTGAGGAAACTCCGAATCGAGATCTCCTGTGCTAGATTGGAAAGTACCTGCCACCAAGACAATGAGTCCCGGAGAGACAGAGTGACTCAGATGCAACCCAGGAAGCTCTGAGTGGCCTGGCACAACTGTGAGTTCAGGGTCCATTGGGCTCTGTGTATACGTAAATGTGCCAAGGAAGTAACATGGACGGTTGCAGCCATATGGTCCAACAGCCTCAACATGTGCCAGGCTGATACCTGCTGGCTCCATTGAATCTCTGCTGCAATGGTAGCAATGGCGACAGCCCTCTGGCAAGGCGAATGGTCTTGGCTTGAGCCGTGTCTAGCAGGGCTCCTATGAAGTCCAATTGAGGTGAGGGGCTGAGATGGGAATTTGGGTAATTGGGAACAAAACCTAGTGACTCCAACACCCGAATGGTCAAGCACATGGACCTGATGGCCCCTGCCTGAGACATGCTCTTGACTAGCCAATCATCCGAGATACAAGACGGACATGCACTCCCAGCCTGTGGAGGTGCGCTGCCACCAAGGCCAGGCATTTTGTGAAGACCCATGGGGCAGATGCAAGCCTGAACGGCAACATCCAGTACTGGAAGCGCTATCTTCCCACCACAAATCGGAGATACTCCTGTGACTGGGGAAGATCTCTATGTGCGTGTATGTGTCCTTTAGGTCGAGGGAGCATAGCCAGACCCCTTTTTACAATGGGGGAATAAGATGCCCAGGGAAACCCTCTTGAACTTTTTTTTTTTTTTAAAACATGTTCAAGGCCTTTAGGTCTAGGATGGGACAGAGTCCTTCTGTTCTCTATGGAATCAGGAAGTACATGGAGTAGAATCCCCACCCTCTTTGCTCGGGTGGATCGGGCTCGACCACTCTGCCGTTAAGAGGGATGAGAGCTTCGCTTGTAGTCCCCCCTGATGCACTACCGGCTCCCAATATGCGGGCACAGAGGGCAATTTGGTGGCTACCCAATAGGTTTAAATGATAATCCTGACGGACAATGGACAGAACTCACTGGTCTGAGGTATTCTGGGCCACTGGTTTGCACAGAACTGCAGTCTGCCCCTGACTGGAGGGTCCATTGTCCCGGGTACAGGCAACTGACTTATGCTCTCTCTACAGCCCAGTCAAAATGCCATGCTGGAGTTGACTAAAAATCTGGCTGAGGTTTAGGGCTCTCTGCTGCCTGAAACAGCTGCGGGAGCACTGATGGTGTTGACAGGATCGAGGAGACGGAGGAAAGAACTTCCTCTGGCTAAAAGCCTTCCTTGGTCCCGGTCTTGACGGCCTCCTGGATGAAGAGGGTCTGGAATACTAGCGGAGAGTTGTTGGAGGTTTTATGGTGGTCCCAAAGTTGGGCCACAGCATCCCTCCCTTATTTCTGAAGAGACTCTCTTCAGTGCACAGCACGTCAGCAAGTCTTCTTGTGCCTCTGGTTGGAGATCCGAGGCCCACAGCCATGCCATTCTGCAGGTGCCCATTCCTGCTGCAGAGACTCTCGAAGCAGTCTCAAAACATTGTAGGTTGCATTGGACCTCATGTTTTCTGCACTCCAGACCCTTATGCACCAGCAACTTGAGTGTGTCATGCTGCTGTTGAGGCAGCTGCTCAGCTACCTCTTGCACCTGCTCCAGATGTCTCGCGAGTACTGGCTCATGAAGAGCTGGTAGGGCAGTGATGCAGCCATATGCAAGACACCTTGAAAACACCCTTCCTCCAAAGAGCATCTATCGCTCTGTAGTCCTTCCTCAGGAGTGCCAAGGATGGGCCCTCTGTGAGTAGATTTGACCATCACCAACTGTTGAGGCAGCTGATGCTTATCGAATTCAGCAGCCTTCTGGATGAGGTAGACCCTGTCCCCCCTTAATAACGGGAGGCACTGTGAGGGGGTGTTCCCATAAGCCTCAGCAGCAACTCCTTAAGGATCTCGTGTACCGGGACCACCATGATCTCCTAAGGAGGCTTCACAAACTGGAGGATCTCAATGCATTTTGTGTCTGGCATCCTCCTCTGTCAAAAGTTGAAAAGGGATGGGCCTCCACCATCACCCTCATAAAACCTGCGAAGGTTAAGTCCTGAAGCGGAGACTTCCTTTGTTCATCTGGTGAAGAAGAGTCTGACAGGAGACCATCAGAGTCCTCGAGGAGGACTCCAGCAGATCATCCTCCCAGGGGTTATAGGTACCCTCATCCTTGCAGTATGCTACAGGGGATGGGGTCCTAGGTGCTCATCCTAGGTCCAGAGGTTGCAGGCACCGATAAAACTGGATGTGGGACTACAGGCCTCGGCGTCTCTGCCGGTCTCGGTGGAGTTTCCTCCTCAGAGGGACAGGCGATGACTTGTATCAATAGGGGGGAAGCCGCAGTGCCCACTGGACAATGATACTGTCTCAGGAACTGACGCTAGCTGGGTCAATAATGCACCAATGAGCACACTGAGCTTCTCTAGAAGCGTACAAGGATGGGGCAGGCACCGGTTCCGGTGCCATAGGATTGAAGTCCCTCAACACCCACTCCACAGCTAGCTGGACTCGATGCTCCAGCTCCTCCTCAAGCATTGCCGATGCCAACACAAAGAGAGAAAGGAGGGTGGCCAAATCTTCTTCGGACCCATGAGGGAGATCAGCAATTGGCACCAGGACTGGTGGAGAGTGTCGTGGACCCCGGGCATCAACAGAGGATGGGGCTTTCTTTGCCACGAGATCGTAGCAAAAGCCAGGCATCTCTGCACCCGGCACAGAGTTTCAACAGGGATTGATGCTTCTTAGGCTTCCCTTGATGCTTGGCCTGGTCTTTCCCAGTGCTGGAAGTCGAAGACAACGAACCCATCATCCTCGTTCCAGAGAAGTTCGACAACAGTGGTCTCTGACACCCCTGTCCACTGGCAAGCATCGACGAACCGACAGTCCCGCCAATGTCAATGGCATAGTGTCATCGGTGCAGCTCCAAGTTCCTTCGATGTTGATGCCTCCGATGCCTTAGACTTCCCTGACACAAATAGCTGATCGATCTTGTTGAGTCGAAGTTGATGTTCCTTCGTTCATCTGGGTACACAAGCGCAACCCTGAAGTCATGCGATGCCAACAGGCAGAGGATACACCCTCATGAAAATCAGTGATAGACATGGTCCTTGGGCACTGGGGGTATCAGCGAAAACTGGACGTAGCCATGATGGGTTAAAACAAAAGGGGCGCAAAGTCACAAACAATGGTGGCAGGCATCAATGATTGGCAGGTGCCGAGGCACCGCCACCACAGGGGGAATTGACCGTGAAAGGAAACTTACCTGAAACGCCAAAAATCCTGACTAGGGACACTTCAGAAGGGTACAGAGAAGGACCCAGCGATGGATCAAAGGAAAAAAAATGAAAAAAAATGAGAAGAGCAAAACGTTTTCCACAAGGCAAAAACTGCCAAGTAAGCTCAATCACACCGCAAGGTTTACAGCTCCGCGGAAAAGAAGAGACTGAAGAGGGACCCCCGCGTGGACGCATGATTTGGGGCATGCTCAGTGTGCCTAGTCAAAGTTCTAGAAACTTTGACATAAAAGTTTTCTGCATCGGGGCTCCATCTGATAATGTCACCCATTTGTGAGGACTACCATTCTGCTTGTCCTTGGAGAAAGGCTTTTCCCTTTCTTGTGTCCAGGTGAGACCCTATAAATTCCATTTGATGCAACTTGCGGGACTTCTGAAAATTTACTATGAACCCCAATGAAGGGTATATGTATTGTGTAGGTGGTTGCTTGGTGAGCTTCTGGTAAAGATCTGCTGGATATTAGTCAATCGTCTAGATATGGAAAGACTAACACACTGTTCTTTCAGATGCATACTGTCACTATCACTAAGCACTTGTGAATACCCTGGATGCTGCTGAGAAACTAAAGGGAAGAACTTTGTACTGATGACTGCTGTCTGTTATGAAGCGCAGATATTTTTTGAGATTGATGTGGATTAAAATATGTAAATATGCATCCTTTAGGTCTAAACCAATCTCCTATAGCCAGAAGAGGTAGAATTATCCCGGGGAATTCATTTTGAATGTTTCTTTTTTTTAGATACCTGTTCAAGTTTCTCATGTCAAGGATTGGGCAGAGGTCTCCTGAAATCAGAAAGTATTTGGAAAGATTAAGGCAATAGCCTATCCGAATAATTTGTGGAACCCATCTGTCTATAGTTATTAATGACCATTGAGTTTGAAAATGATGCAATCTTCCTTCCACTGAAGATTTTGTAGAGGACTTGTAGAATAGTGGGAGTTTTCAAAAACTAGGACCAGATTTCTATACAGCTTTAAGGGTGGATCTTTGTTGAGTCAATTCCTTTGGAGGCTATTTAGGTTATTGATGCTGCATTTGTTGCTGCAGCTGTGGCCTTTGCCTGTAATACTGATACGATCAATACCTTCTTTTTTATATGGTTGATACTGACCTTTTTTATGTGATAACTGCAAACACTAACTGTGGTCACTATGGAACAAAATTGTTAAATGCTCCTTTATCATTTTCACTGCTTCATTAACTTTTTCTCCAAACAAATTTTCGCCCATGCATAGAGCATCTGCTAATCTGTCATGCACATCTTCTTGCAGGCCTGAAGCCTTTAGCCATGCTAGTCTTAATTATATGGCTATAGCTAAGGAACTTGAAGCAGTATCAAAAGCATCATAGACTGACTTTATGAGATAATTCGTGCATTCCTCTGCATCATTAATCTGTAATGTGATCTTATGAATGTCAGATGGGAATGAGGATATTTCTTTTATGTGCTGTAAGGTATTGTATAAGTATTGCACCATTTGTAATTGGTGTGATGAAATTCTAGATTGTAACCTTGCAGCTTGGAACATCTTTTTCCTCCAAATCATCCAAAAGCTTGGCTTCCTTCCCTGGAAAATTACTGGAATATAGGTCTGTTTTCTTCACTTTTTTCCAGAGTTGGTTCCACTAACCCTGAAGGAATATTGGGCACAGAAGATTTTTCTGGTGGCTGAAGAGGACTGGTGAGTACTGCTTACTGGTAATATTGGGACTTAAAATTTGGGGAGAGGTGAAATTGTAGAATGTGCACCTTGTTTAAAAGCTAGGACAGGTAAGTGATTTCTTTTAGGGAGTGTGCGAGGGGCTTTAATTTAAAACAAAAAGCAGGCTAGGAATAATAAGGGATTTCTTTAGTGTATTTCTAAGCTAGTGTCAGTATTTTTTGTAAGTAATAGAACTGAGTTTACAAAGGTAACTTACTTGATCTGAAAATATGAGAATTCTGATTCCTGGGGAATCAGTCACTACTTCTGGGCCCATTCACTCCACCCCAGGCTCTCTCTCTGCTAAATAACCAACCCAATTAAAAGGAAAATCTTCTAAATAGAAGTCAGTGAGTTTGAATACCATACAATTAACCCTGATTTAGTGATTGACTAATTTTAATCTTGTTGCTGGTCATTCAAAAAGTAAGTCACCTAGTTATCAAGTTAAAAACCTTAGACTTTAAAAGACACCAAATAATTTAAAATCCCTTAAGTTAAGAGACATACCTACTCGTTAATCAGTTTTTAACTACTTTAGCTACTTAACAAAAATGATGTGCAGATAGAAGTCCAGCAGCAAGTTGGGAGCTGTCCAGTCTTTTGCATCGATTGCCACATGTATTACTATCTACCAGTTGGTAAGGTGATGTATGTGTGCACCTGGTGCAAGGAGCTTCTGGCTCTCAGAGAACGAGTCCAATCTCTGGAGCCAGAGTGGCAGACAATAGTATATAGAAAGACCTTAAATGACATAGTAGAGCGGTCCCAACTTCAGCAAAGGTCACCTGGTCAGGAGACCATCACCTTTGTCTGGCAGGAAGTGATTCTATAGCTAGGACATGCCCTCCAGGTGATGCCTTATCCTCTCGCACTGAGGATGTGTCTCCAGAGAAGTGAGAGCCCAGGAGACAAGGGTTAGGTCAGCTGTTATAGTGATGAATCGATGATTAGAAATGTAGAAAACAGGGGGGGGGGGGGGGGGGGGGGGGGCTGGTGAGCGTGAGGATCGCTTGGTAGCTTACCTGCCTCATGTGAAGGTAGCAAACCTCACGCTACCTTCACGCTAGATAAGATTTTAGAGAGTGCTGGGAGGGGCAGACTGTCATTGTGCATGTGGGTACCAATGGCATAGGAAGGTGCAAGAGGGAGTTTCTGGAGGATAAATTTAGGCTCTTAGGTAGGAAAAATGAAATCCAGAACCTCCATGGTTGTATTTTCAGAAATGCTCTCTGACCTATGCACAGGACCCCAGAGGCAGGCTGGGCTCCAGAGTCTTAGTGCGTGGTTGAGACGATGGTACAAGGAAGAGGGATTATAGATTTGTTAAGAACTGAGGAACATTCTAGGGAAGGGAGAGCCTGTTCAGATGGGATGGGCTCCACCTTAACCAGAATGGAATCTTTCTGCTGGCCTGGCACTAACCTTTAAAATAGAGATAGAGCAGTTTTTAAACTAGATGATGGGGGAAAACAGACAGTCGCTCAGAAGCGAATGGTTTTGGAATGATGTAATCTTTAAAGGATACTAACAAAACAGGGATGTTAGGGCCATCCTGAGGAGGTTGTATTAATGCTAAAGTAACCCAGCAGCCTTTAAGTAAGAGCAGACAGAGCAAAATATCTCAAATTACCCCTTTTCAACTGATAAGCAGAATGTTGATGCAAACAAAAAACGTACTTTGAAATGTATATATGCAAATGCTAAAATCTGAAAAATAAGATAGGAGAATTACAATCTATAATGCTAAATTTAGAGGAAGCTGTAATTGTCATCTTAGAGACTTGATAGGAAGAGGATAACCAAAGGGACACTCTGATACCAGGATACAAATTACATTGCAATGACAGGATGGATCACGCTTTTCAGAGGACAATTTCATTGGATGGCTGGAAGAAGGGAGAGAGAGAGAGGTTTATTCTTTTTTAGAAAATGTCATTAAACTGGCTAGTTATCTTCTTAAATAGTATCCACAGTAGGGCTGATCTATGAGGTTAAAAGACCAGGAGGAGGTGGGAGTAATCCCACATACACCCCCCCCCCCCCGCTCATTAGCACTGCAACTGGTCCATGCAATGTAAGAAAGATAGGTAACTTGCCCCTAGCATTCAAAAGGTTGAGAAACACTGCTTTAAGCCTATAGAAAAATACTCTAATAGATTACTCCTCCAAATTAAACGTTACTTCTTATGCCATCTTTTGGATGAAAAGGGGCATGACAATCCAGTGGGAGCACTGAGAAGAAAGGATCATCTTGCTGGTGGCTGAAGAAGATTGGTAAGTACTGCTTTGGGAAATTTTAGATCTTAAAGTTTTGGGGAGAGGTAAACTATCGAGGTACATTCTTTAGTGTGTGTGTGTTTTTGTTAAAAAAAAAAAAAAAAAAAAAGCTAGCTAAATAGTAGGAAAAAGCTTAGAGTTTCTGTGTGTTTCTCTTTCCCTCCCACCCATCACAAGCTCATCCTTTGATTTATAGGCAGGAGACACTTTCACATTAAAAATCAATCAGCCTTTTATCTAAAACACAGAACTGCCCCAGGCCTGATCAAGAGTTTAATTATCCCATTGCAGGGCACTTTCAGATTATAGTGAATATACCAATAAATTTAAAGGATTCTTATTTACACATTGCTACTCCCTTAGCAACCTAAACTTAACTAAGAACTCAACAAAATTAAGATGAAGGTAGCAATCCAGCAGCAAGAGGAGGGCATTCCAGTCTTCTGCATCGAATGGTGAGAGGTTTTGTGTGTGCATCTAGTGCAAAGAGCTCCTGGTTCTCAGAGAACGAGTCTGATCCCTGGAGGACAGAGTGGCAGACATGGAGGAGCAGAGGCAGACAGAAAGGTTTACAGATGAGAACTTCAGGGACATAGTAGCCAAGTCCCAATTCCAGTCTGGTAGCACTGGTGCTGCCTTGGAGGAAGGTGGTCTCCTGGTCGGACAGCATCAACCTGGTGCAGCAGAAAGTGAATCTGTAGCAAGGACCTGCTCTCCAGTTGATGCACTGTCCTCTTGCACAGAGAATGTGTCTCCTAGGGCTACTGCCTAGGAGGGAAAGGTTAGGTCGGCCATCAAAGTTGGAGATTTCATTATTAGGAATGTAGAGAGCTGTGTGGCTGTTGGGTGCGAGGATCGCCTGGTAAGATGCCTGCTTGGTGCAAAGGTGGGGACCTCATGCGTCACCTAGTGCTGGGGAGGAGCCAGCTATCATGGTACATGTGGACATCAACGACACAGAAAAATGTGGGAGGGAGGTTCTGAATGCCAAATTTAGGTTAAGCAGAAAGTTGAAATCCAGAACCTCGAGGGTAGAATTATATGAAATATTCCCTGTCCCACGTGCAGATCCCCAGAGGCAGGCAGAGCTTCAGAGTCTCAATGCATGGGTGAGATAATGGTGCAGTTTTGTAAGGAACTGGGGAGCCTTTTCCAAAGGGACGTGCTCCACCTTAACCAGAGTGAAATCAGGTTGCCGGTGCTAACCTTTAAAAAGGAGATAGAGCAGCTTTTAAACTAGAACAAGGGGGAAGACAATAGTCATTCAGCAGCGCATGGTTCGGAGGGAAGCATCTTCGAAGGATACTAATGAAGCAAGAGAGTTAGGGTATCCCAAAAAGAGGTTCCAATAAAGCACATGTAGTCCATATGTCTATAAGTAAAGAATCACCTGAGCTAAAAGATTCCAAATTATCCCTGTCAACTGAAAAGCAGGCTGTTAATACAAACAAAACACACACTTTGAAATGTCTGTATGCCAATGCCAGAAGTCTAAGAAGTAATATGGGAGAGTTAGAGTGTATACAGGTGATTGATGAGATTGACATAATTGGCATCACAGAAACCTGGTGGAAGGAGGATAACCAATGGGACAGTACCATACCAAGGTACAAATTATATCGCAATGATAGGGAGGAGCAACTTGGTAGTGGTTGTGGGGGGGGGGGGGGGGGGGGGGGGGGGGGTGCTTTACGTCCAGGATGACATAGAATCCAACAAGATAAGAATACTGCAAGAGACTACATGCACAATAGAATCTTTATAGGTAGAAATCCCATGTGTATCGGGGAAGAGTATAGCGACAGGAATATACTACCTTCCACTTGGTCAAAATGATGAGATGGACGATGAAATGCTAAGAGAAATTAGGGAAGCTAACCAATTATCCTAATATTTACTGGGTAAATGTAACATCAGACCAATAAAACAAGAGGGTAAGTTATCTAAGAAGGCCGTTTAGGCAATAATGTAGATTAGACAACAGGAAATGTCCAAGTTAAACCTTTATTGAGAGGAGACGTGTGTTTTGTGCGTGTGCCCAACTCAGGCCGAGTTTCGCCCCACCAGGGGCTGCCTCAGGGGCTAAAATTAACAAACAAATAAACAAAGTAAACAATACCGGACATACATAAATAAATACGTATAATTTAAAATCATAAACAATGTTTTAAAAAAAGGCAACACATAAATAAATAAGAGCATAAACAAATGAGAATAAATTAAAATCATGAACAAAACTTACATAAAGAAAGACGTAATAAATTGACAAAAAAGACATACAGTGTAATATCATCATTTTACCTGTATATGGATGGACACTAAATGAGCCAAAAAGAAAAAAAAATTTTTCTTTTAACCTTTGTGTGCCAAAATTCACACACTCTTTTGGTCTGCAAAAGATTTAAAAAATTAACAAAGAGAAGAGGCCTCTGATGCAACTTACAGTCAAAAGATGAAAAAAATTATTGAAATGAAAAAATAGAAGATAAACAAGTATGTTATCAAAAACTACAGCAATAATGTGGGTATAATAGAGGTACAAAAGCTGTCACTATAAAACCTATATAGGGCTTACCACTATAAAATCACAAAAAATAGAAAAACCATGCTTGACTGATGATGAATCTAAAAAATTCAACTTCTAAGTAACTAAAAATTATCCGCTAAGGACAACTATTAATTGTACATATTGGTATTCCAGTGTATAATAACTAAAAAACAATACGCAGCAGTTAGCTTATTTTTGTAAAGTGTCCTAAAAATTAACGTTAACAACCGATATTTGTTGTGCTGCTGATATACTAATGTGATAAGGCGCAAACACATATTACATGCAAAAAACAAATTAAAAAAAACTTGATCTGCTTATTTAAAGACATGGTATTTGGGTTTCAAATGGTGAATATTTGAGCGGTACAGAGAAAGAAATGTAAACACCAAAAAATATTTAATTAAAAAATGCAACATAATAAAGGCATCGCCATCAGCTCTACCCTCAAATGAGACACGTTCAAAGTCTACTACAAACGAACTAACTTCAAAACAAATGCACGATTGTACATGACTATGAACATATTATATGTGCCGCCATTATATGATCACTCTTAAATTTGAAAAAACGCAATCAGCACAAAACAGGGCTATTTAAAAAAAAGGCTATTTAAAGAAAGGTGTCCCGGCTGTACACTTCAGACAGTGCCGTGTTTATGTCCTGCTTGTGCGGGTGCAGAGCAAAACTGGAAATATACAAATCTTATCAAGTTTCGCATAAAAAATAATAAATTAAATACCTTTATACACTTATTTTAAAAAAATGCCTTCAGAGTTTTAATAAAAACTATTGAGCAGTGCGGAGAAAACATGTAAACATCAAAACATATTGAACTGCATGAATGTAAAGCGGTAAAGGCAACGCCGGCGGCTCTGCGCGCAAAAAATAAACAATAAAAGTCTACCCCAAACAAACTGTCTTTGCAACAAACACACAATTGTCCACCACTGTCAATTTGATACGGCCACTCTCAAATATTAGAACGCTATTTGAAAAACAAAATAGTCACGGGTGTCGACTTAAATATATGCTGTCTTTGTTTTGTCTTTATTTTTTGTTTATGCAAGCGCAAGGGAAGCCGAAACTAAAACATTTTTTTTGAAAATTCTTATTACTACTATATAAACAACCATGTCTCAAAGGAAATATGCGGCATACTCACACAATTATAGTGATGGTGCGATTAAGTCTCCGCTCATAACTAACAAGGACCTAAAGTTGAAAAGACGCTGCCCTGTCCTTTAAATATTTAAAAACGCGCCAAAACTCCTGTCAGTCACAACAGGGAGGCGTGGTTAATAAAGAACCCGTATGAACGGCTCAGAAAGCCTGGTATCCACCAGGACAGTAATTGAAGATCCATTAAAAACCCACATATATCCAAAAAATGAAAAATAAAAAATATGATGAACATATACCTGCATCCTTCATACCATAAATAAATTCATAGCGCATATGAATAATATTAAAATCTAGAATATACCTGTATTAAAAAATAAAGTGAAATACTGTACCTTAATCTAACTGTGAAAATATGGGAAAAATATAAAACAAATATGAATTATAAAAATAAAATTGTGTAGTGACTGATATTGCCTCTCTATGTATAAATTGAATAAAATCATGGGCTCGTCAAACAGGTAAAACATGATTTAAAAATATGATAAAACCTACACAACAGTACAGGCAAAACAATTAATAACGGTAAAATCAATTATACTCTTGAACAGCCTCCTCGTCTCCTCTCAATAAAGGCTTAACTTGGACATTAAATGTAACATCAGGACATGCTAGAGATAAAGCTCCTGGATGGAATAAGTGACTGCTTTATGGAGCAATTGGTTCAAGAACCAATGAGAAAGTGAGCTATATTAGATCTAATTCTTAGTAGAGTGCAGGATTTGGTGAGAGTGGTAACGGTGGTTGGCAATAGTGATATCATCACATATCATCACATTTCAATTAATGACTGAAAGGGGGATAATAAGTAAATCCACAGCTCTAGCACTAAACTTTCAAAAGGGTAACTTTGATAAAATAAGAAAAATAATTAGAAAAAAAAACAAAGGTGCAGCTACAAAGGTTAAGAGTACACAACAGGCATGGACATTGTTAAAAAAAACAAAACACCATCTTAGAAGTGCAGTCCACATGTACTCCACACTAACAAACGGGCCGATACAGTACAGTAAGGGGTAACAGCGCGTCCAAAACGCACGTCCAACCCTCCCCCCCGAACCTAATAGCGCCCGCAACATGCAAATGCATGTTGATGGCCCTATTAGGTATTCCCGCGCGATTCAGAAAGCAAAATGTGCAGCCAAGCCACACATTTTGCTTTCAGAAGTTAGCGCCTACCCAAAGGTAGGCGCTAATTTCTCCGGGCACCGGGAAAGTGCACAGAAAAACAGTAAAAACTGTTTTTCTGTGCACCCTCTGGCTTAATATCATGGCGATATTAAGTCGGAGGCCCTGAAAGTTTAAAAAATTAAAAAAAAAAAAACATTTAAAATGGGCCCGCAGCTGTCGGGTCGAAAACCGGACGCTCAATTTTGCCGGCGTCCGGTTTCCGAGCCTGTGGCTATCAGCATTCGCCCGCTCTCCCGCGTTTTTACTGTATCGACCCGAAAGGTGAAGGAAGGCCAAACAACTGCCAGTATGGTTAAAAGGTGAGGTGAGAGAGGCTAATTTAGCCAAAACATCTTCCTTCAAAAATGTGAAGGATCCATCTAAAGAAAACACGAAAAAGAATAAGGATTGGCAAGTTAAATGTAAAACATTGATAAGACAGACTAAAAGAGAAATTGAAAAGAAATTGGCCATAGAGGCAAAAACTCATAATAAAAACTTTTTAAAATATATCCAAAGCAGGAAGCCTGCAAGGGAGTCAGTTGGACTATTAGATAATTGATAGCCTGGACAATTAAAGAGCAGAGTTTTCAAAAAACATTTTTATTTTCTATTTTACATATCATAGATGACATCTCAAGTGGATCTCTAGTTTTCCTGATCTTTCCTTCCCTATCCCCCCATATTTTGATTAGGTCTCCAAAATAGTTTTTTTTTTCTTTGCATTATAGGTGCTATTGACTCTCTGCACATTGTAATTGGCTACTTTTGTAAATACCACAGTCTTAGAAATTTACATTTTAAGGCAGGCCTAAACAATTTGCATTGTTTTTAGTACAGTCAGAAGTAGCCAATCCTAACATTGGCAGTAGCACAGAGGAATCATATTCTGTCCAATTACTACCTTTGCATCAGCTAGCTCAATGTTTCTGTCCAATTACTACTACTTTGCATCAGCTAGCTCAATGTTTCCCAACCTTTTCAAGCCCAAGGCACACCTACATTAATAAAATATTCTGTGGCATACCAGCCTCCATTGGGCAGGCAATATGGACATGGAGAGTATTCAAATGGCCAATTTTAAATTGAAGGGAGAGAAGCTTCAGACACACACATGAACCAGTTCCTTCTATATACAAGTGCAGAAGAGAGAAATATGTGCAGCCAGCTCAGTTACATTGGCTGCCGCATGTGGCTGCCAGAGCTCTTCCACTGTACTGCTCCTAACACTCAGAATGAGACATCCAGTGCTCAGAGGTTAGTAGGAACCAAAGCAGAAAGCTCAAGAAAGGGACAATAATACACTCAGTTCCACACAAACTGGGGCCCAGCTATCCATGGCCCTGCATGATACCCTTTAATTTTACTCCAGAGCTCATTCTGTAGCTAGAAAAATGATGCATGATTACACATGGCCTCAGAAAAGTGCTCCTACATGTTTAAGAACCCCCACTGATAACTATTGCTGCTATGAAGTGCTGAAAGCAGAACCCAGGTGCTGCTATGGATCTGAATATCAGGCAGTGGTGACTTTTCCGTGGCAGACCTGATCAGATCTGAAGCCACACTGGCTAGAAAATAATGAGATAGCCTTATGCATCTACTTACAAGATTTTAACCTTTCCATATCAGTTACTACACCTAAATAATCAATATGCATTCAGTAAATTAATCGCTCTAAGGCATGAATACATCATGTTCAGGGTTTCTAAAATGCACTCACTCATTTGACTGGAGCAAGTATATTTTCTTAGCTAGCAAGGGAGCAGCAAGTGGCATAAGTGTCTTCAGCATTTGAGTGGGGCCTGAGAGCAAGGAGGAAACAAAAAGGCCTCCTTTGAGTCCTGGGAGTCGGGAGAGGTGGAAGGAGGAGAGAGGGCTGCGCCTGGGTATGATGGGGAGAGAAGGGGTGGAAAGAAGAGAAAAAAAATGAAAGGAACCAGAGTGCCTTCACGCCAGATCAGATGTGCCACGGAAAAATCACCATTAGAGGAAGTTATGTCATCGGAAGAAATTAACCACATAAGTCCGGAGTGTCCGACCCTACTAAATCCCCCAGCATCGGGCATCTACAGCTCAGAGACAAGCTATTTTTGGCATCCTGCTACTTTCCTTAGTTATGGTTTGGCGGCATACAAGAAAAAAAGTGGACTTGCAAAAGTTTTCGTTTATGAACACTGCTGCGTTGCTGGAGTCAGGTATGGACAGCGGCATGCAAGCAGGACACATGTCCCTGGAAGTTAGCAGCAAACTCAGCAATGGTGTGGGAGATGGCACACTGACTCAAGCCGATTTTTTGAACTGGTTTGGAATTTTACGAAATGATATATCAGGCCTGAAAAAGGAGATTCATGACCTGCTTGCCAAGATGAAAGGAGATATCACTGAGCTGGGGAGGCGGGTCAAGGAGACGGAGGTGTGGTTAGAAGACCAGGCCTCTGAGCTTGCTGGTTGTAAATTGTCTCCAAACAAACTTTTGCAAACCAATACTGAGTTACTAAATCAAATTGAAGACCTAGAGAACAGGTCCCATAGAGCGAATCTGAGGTTCAGAGAAATACCGGAGAGTTCTGAATTTGCTGACTATTGCCAAATGGTTAACATTAGTGCGCTGGTTCTGGGCTTGGATTCTAAGTCTTTGGAGGCCCTGTGGTAAAGTTGAAAAGGGTGCACAGAGCGCCGGGGGCTGTGAGTAATAATCATCCCCGCAATATAATTGCGGGGACGATTTGAGAGAAAGAAAAAAATTGAGAGAAAGAAAAATTGAGAGAAAGAAAATTGAGAGAGAGAAATTGAGAGAAAGAAAAAAATTGAGAGAAAGAAAAAAAAAATAGAAAAATAACCACCATAAAATATAAACACAAATTTGTCACACTCAATTCCTTATTCAAGTCCTCAAGATGGGGAGACCCAATCCACAACCCAAGGAATAATACTTCAAAGGAAACAAAGATCGATTAACAACAGTCATGCTACATAATGGGGAACTATTTACGAGATATTACGACTGGAAATTATCAGAGGAACCAACAGAAGATGTTTTACCAATCAAAAACTGGGTCAGCTGAGGGGGGTGTCATAAAAAATATGTGAATTATTTTGGTATTTAACCATACATTTACAAGGAAATTTAAGGGAAACCTCCCCCCCTCCCCCACTTGCTGAACCTTCGAACATATTAAGAGAAATTGCTTCCACTTTTTTTTGAGTCTGTCTAGAAACATCTGGGAAGACCTTTACTTTAAGCTACAAAAAAGGTTCTGATCTATGTCGAAAAAAAAGTCTCAACAACCAGTCTTTATCAGGCTTAAGAGCTAGCGACACAATAAGCATTGCTGGAACAGCTATTTCGATATCCGAAGTTTCAAGCATAGTAGAAACATCCACAGTGGGTCCTTCAACTGGAACCAAGGACACCATTCCATCCATACCCCTTTTTAATTTTCTTAAATTTATCTTAGAAACAGGGAGAATTGCATTTTCAGAAACTTGAAAAATTTCATTTAAATATCTCTTGAATTCTGGGAGATATTAAGGCAATTTTGGAAAATTAATGAACCTGAGATTTTTTTTATTCCTCACAGTATTTTCACGATTTTCAAATTTTAAAGCCATATTAGTGTTTTCTTTGACTACTGCAACCTGAGTCTGTTAAACAGAATTCACTTGAACACGTATAGATGTAAGTTGCTATCCCAAATCAGTAGATGTACTAGACAAAACAAACTTTATGCTCCAAATCTTTGCATTTCTGCATAAGGGGGATAACTGTTGGAAAACAGAACTCCTATGGCGTCCCATATGGCCTTCAAAGAAAAGACAGAAGGTCTCTGGAGTGGGAATAGCGATATAGATGCTGAAAACTCACTTGATACACCTTCATTAGTACTCCCGGCACTTCCCTGTCTTCAATCTCGAAAAGTGTCCTTACCCAGTTGTCCAAGTTCAAATAATGGACTAGCAGCTGCAGAGGTTACCCCGTCACTCCCCGATGGAATCACTGCACCCACGACCAAGTCCATCGGCATCTCCGTTGACTCCCGGGAAACTCTCACAGCTGCAGGATTACCGGGTGGTGTTCCCTTTGCGGGGCTCAAGAGTGAAAAAGAGCCAGGGAGAGAGGGTAGCTCAAATTCCCTTCCCACTCTCTCCAGTGGCTGGGTCCCCGGAAATGGGCTGCTACACACGATGAAGGTCTCCATCGGGCTTATCGAGAGGAGTGGAGGGGCCATGGGGAAAGGCCCAGACCTCGGTTTCCTCTTTCTGCCCATTTAGAGGAAGAAAAAAACAGAAGACAATGGAAAGGAAGTAATCACTCGAGAGGTCTTCATGCCGCTATCGGTCAGCCATCTTAGATCCCTGGTATCATAGATTTTCTCTAAAGAGGAAATCGCCATGGCGGCTCGAAAATCAGAGCCCGTGACTTGGAAGGACCACAAGGCAGAAATTTACCAAGATTTGGCGATTTCTACTATATTCAAACGAAAGCAGTTCAGAGATGTTATAGCTGCACTCCATGGCAATAATATTAAGTACAGATGGCTATTCCGTTTGGTCTGAGCTTCAGCATTGCCAAAGTGGCTTCCCATGTATTCATGATGGTAGAGGCAGTGGAAATTCTGCAAGCTGCAGGTCTGGATATAACTCCCTTGGATACCATTGCATCAACTGCAACAAGTAGTCAATTGCGCAGTGACACTGTGTGAGGTGGCAACAAGTGGACATGGGGAGGCAGAAGACTTTGGTAGCATTCTGGTAGTTCGCTCCCTTCTAAGGATCCTCTATCTTGAACAGTTTGACCATTCTGTGCTTTGGAATGGCTGATTAATATTGGGACTAAACAGTTTCACTATCCTGTTAGGTGCTTTCAAGAGGATTTGGTTTTCTACTGGTGGGGAAAAGATTTTCTCATTATCTCATGTTGTTATTCTATTGGGTGGGTCGGGGTGGAGTGACTAGATGATACAATGTCTTTATTCCTCAAGGAGGCAATCCATAGAGTTGGGAGGTAGACCAGTTCTGGAGGGGGTTGAGGAGGTTTTGGGGTTGCGGGTATGATTGGTTGCTGGGTGTGTGCACGCGGGGAGATATGTTGTCTTTTTGTGCAATGCTTTTCGGAAAGAAAGGGTCAATACTCATGTTGCCTTTATGCGAAGGGAGGTTTACGAATAATTTCTATTAATACCAAGGGGTTAAATACTCCGGTTAAGAGGAAACTGTTATTCCAAGAGGCACGGGGTTTGCTGGTCAATGGTATCTTCTGTCAGGAAACTCACTTACTTAAACATATGGAACGGTGGATGTGGGATAGGTCCTTTCCGCAGCAGAATTTAGCTTCTGTCTCTATTAAAAAAAATATTGTGGAGTGGGTATTTTATTCTCACGCACCTTAGTGGTAGATGTTAAGGATATCAGGTGTGATGCAGAAAGTAGATTCATTGCTCTTAAAGCTATAATAGCGAATTGTTCACATTTCTTATTTTATATGGTCCGAATATGGACTAAGGTACCTTCTTTACATACATTTCTACCCTTCTGGTGGAGTGGGCCGAGGGTCATAAGAACATAAGAACATGCCATACCTGGAAGGTGTAGAATTAACTTCCTTGCCGGACAGGGCTCGTGAGTTATTAAAGAGAAATTATCCATAGTGAGGTTTATCAAACCATTCAGGGTTTAAAGCTGGGGAAATCACCAGGTCTAGATGGGTTCTCGGCCAAGTTTTATAAACATTTCATCCAGTGGCGATTCCGCCATTGGTGGATATGTTTAATGCCCTATGGTTGGGAGGTTCGATCTCATCAGAGTCCAACCTGGCATGGATAACTATACTAGCTAAAAGTGGGAGAGACCCCATGCTCTGTGGGTCTTATCGGCCAATATCCTTGATTAATAAAGATTAAAAAAATCTTGCCAAGATATTAGCGACACATTTGGGGATGGTGACTCCCTTCCTTATTCATGAAGATCAATTAGGGTTTGTCCTGGGTAGATTAGCCTCAGACAATGTGAGAAGGATTTTAGAGTTGATCTGGCGAGCACAGCAAAACAATATTCCTATAGTGCTATTATCTGTGGGCAGCGAGAAGGCTTTTGACAGGGTTCACTGGTCGTTTTTGTTTAAAGTGCTAGAGAAAATGAAATTAGGTTCTGGCTTTATTGAATGGATTCAGCATCTATATGAAAATCCTAGGGCCTGTTTAAAAATCAATGGGTGATATTCACTTTCCCTTGAGGTAAAAAGAGAGACTAGACAGGGCTGTCCTCTTTTGCTGTTATTATTCACACTATCTTTAGAACCATTTGTGGAGCGGGTGTGATAACTCTCAAATGCAGGGGATGTTGGTGGGATCACATCACTATAAGCGTACCATGTTGGCAGATGACCTCTTATTTACCATGGCAGATCCGGAATCGTCACTACAGATCCTATTGCAGGATATGAGATTGTTTGGAAGAGTCTCGGTTTTTAAATTGGAGCTATTAAACATATCAGTACCAAGCGATCATTTTGTTCACAATAAGGCTAATCTCCCATTTTGGATAGCAAAGGGGTGGGTGAAATATTTAAGGGTGAAAATTGGTCCTGATGTAAATGAGTTATTTGAGCTTAGCTACACTCCCTTATTATCTAATATACAAAAAGACTTAGATAGGATAGACTGGATTTCTCCTGGTTGGGGAGAGTAGCTATTATTAAAATGAATGTGCTGCCTCATTTTGCTATTTCCTCCAAACACTTCCTGTGACTGTAAAAGATTCCCTCTTGACAATATGGCAGCTTAAGCTACTCAGATTCATCTGGAAACACAGAACTCCTACAGTCTCTAAATTTATTTAAAGCCTTTTTTTATACCGGTATTAGTAGGTACATCATATCGGTTTATAAACAGTAGATGGAAAATACAAAAAACAGGGAAATGGGGAGGGGACAACAAAGTGCAACAACTAGAGAAAATTAAATAGATGAGCAAGAAAAGAAGAACTGGAGAGGTAACATTAACGTAATAACTTAGAAGGCATAAGTTAGTAGTAATGAGTTGATGTTCATGGACTTAGTCTGGATAGGCCTGGTGGAAAAGCCAGGTCTTTAGCTTTTCTTGAATTTGAAGGAGCAAGGCTCAAGGCGAAGGTTTGTGGGTAGTGCATTCCAGCGGGTGGGGCCAGCAATTGATAGGGCACGATCCCTTGTGGAAGTAAGGCGAGCATTCTTGAGGGATGGGATGTGCAGGGTACTTTTAAGAGTTGCTCTGGTAGGGCGGGTGGAAGGTATGACTCGGAGGGGCTCATCGAGCCAGCTGGAATTGTGTTTGTGGATGGATTTGTGAATAATGGTGAGGGTCTTGTAGAGGATGCTTGATGGGATAGGGAGCCAGTGGAGGTCTTTAAAGAGGGGGGTTATGTGGTCGGATATGCGGGCATTCATGATGGTTCTAGCAATGGCGTTCTGTAGCATTTGAAGTGGTTTGATAGTGGAGAAGGGTAGGCCTAGATATAGGGAGTTGCAGTAGTCCAGTTTAGAAGAAAGGGTCACTTGAATGACTGTACGGAGATCGTGGGTACGAAGTAAAGGTTTGAGGTTTTTTTTATAACATTGAGCTTATAGAAGCCATCTTTTAGGACAGAATTGATGTGTTTTTTTAGGTTTAAGTGCTGATCAGTTAGAACACCAAGATTTCATACGGGAAGCTGTGAGGCGAAAGAGCTGGAAGCTGGTTCGCTTGCTGGGGAGAGCTTGAGCATTTGGTGGCTGGAGATGAGGAGCAGTTCTGTCTTCAAGGAGTTGAGGGCAAGGTGGAGATTAGTGAGTAGGGAGTTAATGGAAGCAAAGCATTTCTCCCAGAATTTTAGCGTTTTGGAGATGGATTCTTGTATTGGTATGATGATTTGAACATCATCTGCATAGATGTAGAATTTGAGGCCGAGATCAGGTAGTAGCTGGCAGAGGGGCAGGAGGTATATGTTAAATAGGATGGAAGAAAGGGAAGAGCCTTGAGGGACTCCTTGGGTGAGGCAGAAATGTGTGGATTCTGAGTTGCCTAATTTTACAGAGAATTGTCTAATAGCCAGGTAGGATTTGAACCAAAGGAGGGCTGCGCCAGAGATGCCAAACAGTTTTATTTCAAGACAAACTGTGAGAGGGTCTCCAGGTTCCTCACTTGGCATGGTATTCTGCTGCGTCACAACTGAATGTATTCATACACTGGCATAAGGCTGGGGGGATCTGAAACCCTGAGCCCAAACAGCCACACTGGAGGCTGGTGATCCTCCGCTACATATTAAAGCCTGGCAAAAAGGAGGGATAAGTTTTTCTGGTCTGTCACCTTTCTCCAGATTAAGTTATAAGTGGAGGTCCAGATTAGTGGGTGATAAACAGGCTTATCACCTAACTTCCTTCCTCTGACAGAAATTTTCCTCCAGGGACTGAAGGACAATGGAAGGGGAAAGGCTTGTTTAAATGGGAGCAAGTTTGGGATGGAAAGAAACTTAACTTTTAACAAATTGCAACAGTTGTATCCGATCTCTGAGTTAGATAGCTTTGCCTATAATCAGATTATTCATTTTTTCACCTCCACAAAGGCTGGGCAGTAGCTCAGAAAGGGTAGATCACATTTTGAAAATTGTGCTCAAGCTGATAGACTTAGTAAGTCTATCTCCAGGATCTATATCTTGCTAAATTGGGAACTTCAGAGAAAAATGATATATCAAATTGCTTGGGAACAGGACCTGGGGATATGCTCGAGGACAGAGTGTGGGACCAATGCTTTTCAGCACACAGCAGGAGTTCGGTATCCTCAATAATCTAACGGGTATAAGGTACTCTACAGGTGGTATCTGAATTCTGTCAGGTTGAGCAAGATGTATAATGGATCTAATGATAGATGTTAGAAGGGATTTGGAGCCCAGGGTACATTTATACACTTGTGGTGGGAGTGCCGGAAATTGGGAAACTATGGGATGCAGTGCATGACTTCATTTGTTCCGTGGGAGGTATTCAGATACCCAAAGATTCCAAAGTTTGCTTATTATGTTTACCAACAGCTGTGGGGACTGAGTTTTTTCAGCAATGGGCTCAACAAGTGGTAACAGCTACTAGATGCGAAATCGATTATTAGTGGCATAAACCTACTGTTCCTACCCTAACTGAATTGTTAGTGTACTATATGGGGAAAGTAGCAACCATGAGAAATGACAGAGTGGTTAATTTTGAACATTTTGGCACCCTTATCTACAATGGAAATCTAATATAACTGACTGTTTAATCTGAGATGCAGATTTTGGAGGGGTTGGTGTCTACGTGATGCTGTCCTGCTGTTCTCACTGGGCAGTTCTAAGGCCAGGGTAGTGGGATACATGATAGTTCTATAAAGCGGTTAATTGGGTTGTTTATACCCTCACTAATAGTCGTCTATCACGGTCCGTATACTTGTAATTCGCTGATACCTTTGTGCACTTCTCTCTGGTACATACATACACTTGCTCTGTTCTTTTACTCATCTACCACATGGATACTGAGAGGAGGGCAGGGGGTTGGGGTTGAGGCATAAAATGAAAAGTTAGCATATGTTATGAAAAGCTTTATTTTATTGTAGTATATCAATAGTAATGTTTCACAGAAATATTGTTTTACGGTTTTGTAGATTGCTACTATGATATTGCTCATATAATTTGCTCAATAAACATTAAATTACACAAAAAAAAAAGTCACCACTGTTTGTTGCTCATATCCAAAACAGTAGCTGGATTTTGCCCTTAATACCTCATAACAAGAACCACCAGTGGTGGTTCTTAAATATGAAAGAGTTCCTTTCTTAGCACGTGTAATCATGCATGCCTCTTCTTCCTAGCTACATAAGCCCTGGAGTGTGGTAATTAATAGGCAGCATGTAGGGTACACATAGCTAGGTCCCACTTTGTGAGCACACACATTGCATACAATATCTCATCTCCCCCCCCCTCATGTGCTTCCTAAGAGTCCTTCCATCCTCTGTCCTATCCCCAGGCTGAGTCAATAGAGAGAGCATGAATTGAGCACTAGATGTGACTTACTGTGAGAGTTGGGAATAGCAGCAGTAAAGGAGCTTTGTCAGCTTCATGCAGCAGCCAAAGTAACTGAGCTGGCTGTTCACACCACACTGACTTCACTCTTATCCTGCACTTATATTTAGAGGGAGCTGGTCCATCATAGAAGGTCCATGTGTGTTCTAACCCATCTCCCTTGTGTTTTAAAATTTGAGAGAGACTGCTAGGGCTTCAGTGATTCTCTAGCTCTTCTTTTGGCCCTATGAGTCCTCTGCGTCTGCACTGCCTGCTCCATGCAGGCTGGTGTGCCAAATATTTTTGTTAAAGTAGGTGTGCCTGAGGCTTGAAAAGGTTGGGAATTACTGCTTTAAGCAACTATCTCAGACAGAATTAACCTATGAAACGATAAAAGCATATTAGTTGAGTATATATATGCTTTGCTATTAATACATTACAAACCCTTTGCAACATTCAATTACTTATTAAAACCGCTAGTGCACACAGCATTGCACAATTATAACAGATGGCAGTCCTTACTTAAAGTCTTAAGCAAGATAAAATACATGTGGCTTTTTGAAACCCGCCTTGCTACTTAAGCAGCTATCATTAAGGCTGTGAACCACTGATCTAAACTGAATGTTACAAATGTTGCCTCACTAATTCTTGTATATCGGGCATTCAGATTTCCTACCCTATATTTTCCTGTAGACAAAGGGCGTTCCATTACTTTGTGTCCAGGGGTCATTGTGCCTTTGCTCTGAGACCCTTACACTTCCTGTGACCAAGGCCAGCTGCACCGCCTCTTACAAAATTAAGCCAGGACTTCCTTTTATTTAAAGTGTTCTTGACCACCTACCTGCATATATTTGTCCTTAATCTGTTCACAAGTAGAGATACAATTTGAGATATATAGATGAATAAATTCTGGAGGGAGATCAACTGCTGTAGTAAGTCTGTATTAAAGAAAAAAATTGTGTTACAGGTAACTACAAGATTTGGCAAAAATAGTTATTAAAATATGATTAAAAATAATAGAATGAGGACCAATACACAACTAAGATGCAGAGAACTATGTTTAAATATTAAAATCATGTGACTCCATAAAGGAACATATATCACAACTATATATATATATATTTCCCTTTTAGTTGTGATATATATCACAACTAAAAGGGAAATGCATCACTGTGAATTTTATTCTTCTTTTGTAGAAACTGACTAGATTAAACTGTACGTTTTATAATTAATCTTAAAGTGTGGATCAAAGAACACGCCGAGGCATGGTTTCTGAAACGCACAGATTCACAGAAGGGTGTGTGGGGGGAGAGTTATACTGGGAGGGAATAGAGGGTATGTTGGGGATGTGAGTATGGGTGCATGTTTGTAGTTTGGGGATAAGAGATATAGACGAGTGTGTTTGGGGAGTTTAAGGATCTGTGTAGTGTGGGGATGGCTTTGAAGATGCCTTTTGGTGCCATCTGTCACCAGCTGCTTCAGTTATTTTTTCCTTTTTTTTTTTGTCTGCTTGTGTTGCTCTGGGCTAAAGCGTTAAGAAGCTGAAGGGAGACTTTTGGAATGGAGCACTGATCAACATTCCTACAGAAAGCAGTGGGGATTTCATTTTTTAGAGGCTCGGTTCTTTCAAAATACTGACTCAGTGTTCCTGGTTTTTGAACTTATCTGCGACAGTCACATTTTCTTCCCACATGCCAAATTTGGTGAATTTCCATCCCTTTTTTTTGGAAAGTTATTGTTTCTTTGGACGGATGAATATCGATCCCTTTTATATAATTCATTCCCACATTCCTTATGTTTAAAAACTTAAAAATGATGTCCCAGGGAACAATCATACACCAGTATGTTTTTAAACCCCAGCACAGTGCAATAGAGCACTGTTCACAAGGTCCACAGACACATCTGGCTTGAATGATATCCACAATGGGTATTCTTAAATATATTTTTTGACATAATTGGTTAATGAAACCTAAAGTTGAGAGCTATTGCAACAGAGGGATAAATAAACCTGAAAACAGGAATATGTTTATGCCTTCAGAGGAATTGGAGGATAGGGAAGGAGCAAGGGAATGTTAAAAAAAAATAAATAAAATCATTAACTCTCTTGTTCCTTCCCTATCCTCCAATTCCTCTGAAGGCATAAACATATTCCTGTTTTCAGGTTTATTTATCCCTCTGCTGCAATAGCTCTCAACTTTAGGTTTCATTAACCAATTATGACAAAAAATATATTTAAGAAATACCCATTGTGGATATCATTAAAGCCAGATGTGTCTGTGGGCCTTGTGAACAATGCTGTATTGCACTGTGTGGCGATTCTCTAAAACGTCTTGGAATACTAACTGTAATAAACTAGGGCTGATTGTTTGCCTTATCAAACTCACAACAAGGCGGCAGAAAATACATTGGCTTTGACTCAATGGCAGTGCTGTGCTCTGCCATATGGAATACTTGGATTTGATTCCTGGGTCAGGTCTTCGATTCTCTGTGTTGAGGATGTTGCAAAGGCAATGTTCAGTGCCAGACTTAAAGGTATATACATACCAGATTCCAGAGAGCCATGGTCCGCAGACCCTAGCCAAGGAATGCCAGTGCAATAGCCAGGCTCAGTAGAGGTTTATAATGTAGGGGAAAACCCCGGGTAGCCACGAATAAAAATTCATGATGCTGTAGTTCACTAAAGGCCAATACCCAATGATCTGGAAGTCCAAAGTTAAAGGAGGAAACTGCTGGCCCATAATTTAAAAAGGGATAAGATGTTTTTATTTGCTTTTTAATTTCTTCCAAAACAAAATGGACAGTAGTTGCAAAAGCCACAAATTCACTATTTAACAGATGAACATATGAATAATGAAAGGATATCCTCACATGAAAAAAAAAAAATGGGGCAAGCTTTTTTTGTAAATCAAGCCCATGGAAATACAACCTTGGGAGTCAGAGATCACTGATCTCTCAGAAGAGTCAGTATTAAAAAAAATGTAAACTTGACAAGATTTGTACACTTTTAAAGATACGTAAGTGGGAAAGAGCAAAGACTGTTTTATGCTTTGATTGAAAAGCACTGACATAAAGCAGAAATGGCCTACTCAAAGGGACAGAAACAAATCTGATTTTCAAGATGCCCAAAAATGAGCCTCCTTCATTATCAGTTTAAACCTATTTTCATCTTCACAAAAACCTGGTAATTTATTGATGAAAATTGGTTTAAACTGATTTTCACCCTAATTTAAAAAACATGGCTGCAGGCCCATGATGCTTTCAAGCATCTCCCCCGCACGCCCCCAGAAGACAGACAGTGCTGTATGCACAGGACCTGGACCCAGACCGTATATACAGCAAAACGTGCAGGACATGCTGCCACCGAAACCACAGGCCCGCACAGGAGGAGGAAAGAAACCGTGCCAGTGGTGGAGGGAGACCGGATCCACGGTCAGAGCTGGAGCTGCTACGTCTCAGGAGGGAGGGTCAGAGTTGCTGCTGCGGCAGCTGCCGCCAAACAGGGAGGCCAAAATCACCTCTGGGGCTGTACTGGGAGATCCAGAGCTACCACTGGCGCCACCCACTGAGAAGGAAGGCATGGGAACTGTGCTCTGCTGGAAGGAGGAGAGAAGCAAATGGGGAACACATGGAGAGCTGAAGAAAAAACAAGGAAGATTCTATGGGGAAAAGGGAAGGAAGAGGTAAGTCACTGGGTGAGAAAAAGACAAGATGAGAAATGCTGGTGGGAGAGTCATTGCAATTTTCATCTAGCTCTATCACTGACTTTGAAAGTTGTGTGGCCTTTTCCATAAAATGTTTTGATAGCTCTGCTCTAGATATATTTATTTTTTACTGTACTATTTTATGTCTACTAAAATAAGTTATTTTCTGGGAAAAGTAATGTAATTTTTTATGCTGATTCTTTTCTGTGTTTGTTTTTGTTGTAATAAACACTGGTTAACTCCCAGGAAAAAAAAAATACTGAAAACCAAGGACACTATTGATTCTTCATTTTTATTGCTGATTCTTAAGAACATAAGAAATTGCCATACTGGGTCAGACCAATGATCCATCAAGCCCAGCATCCTGTTTCCAACAGTGGCCAATCCACTACACTAAGATCCCATGCCACTGATGCCAGTAGTAGCAGAGGCCATTCCCTAAGTCAACTTGATTAATAGCAGTTAATGGACTTCTCCTCCAAGAACTTATCCAAACCTTTTTTAAATCCATCTACACTAACTGCACTAACCACATCCTCTGGCAACAAATTCCAGAGCTTAATTGTGCATTGAGAAGAATACTTTCCAAAAGGAAACCTTTAATCATACAAATATAAACTTCTGCTATCTATATTTTTATAGGATAGGAATATCCCAAAATTAATTACAGTAGAATGCATCAGTAATGTTGCAAAGCAAAATAAACAGATAATGCAGAAGGAGATTTTGACATATGTATTCCTATGATATGGAATCGGTAGACACACCACAGTCTTTCACCATTGCCCAGCTGGATATTCGTAAATGCCTGTTTCACCAGTCCCTACTGGAAGTTCTTCTAAACAGGCAGACTAAACACTTGAACTGATTCCATGAGCTATGAGTTTCCATTACTACTGTGTAGAAGAATTTGTTAAGATTTTATTCTGTGATGCACACAAAAAAACAACACGCCAATACCCAGACTGTCTATAAATATACATCAAATACCCCACCTCTCATATAAGGAGACAGTCTGCTTTTTCAATTAACAATTGTCAATAACAAAATCTTTTTATTCTTCACTAATTGCACATTAAAATACTTCTGTTATATAATTTAGAAACACCTCTGTCATTTGTTTACATATTTAAATGTTGCAGGACTACAATTTTTTCATAACATCCCTCCCTTTACCTTAATCGCACATGCACGCTCTCACCCACTCACCACCATCTCTTTCATACCAATCACCCAATCACCACATACTGTCCAAAAAACACTCCTTTTTTATCCAAACCACCCCCTGTCTTTTCAACCTCTAAAACATTGCCTTTTTTATATATCTTCCAAAAGTGTTGCATCAGATGTTCCCCGTCACTCGAAAACCAAATTAACTCATGGATGTCATTACACACAGTGTAGAAATGGCACATTCACTGTATTTCTTCACTTCTCCACTCAATTCTTCATGAGTAATGCTCGAACTTCTCTTGCAAATCTCAGATATATTATGCACAGTTATAAAATGGCTGAAAAATCCAATATTAGGTCCTTTTCCACTCAAAACTGGTTTCAGCTGTCCACATCTCTTATGGAAGAGTCCACACTGCAGAAAAGATCTAAAACGTTCGAATGTCAAATTCAAAGTGCTCTAGATGCGCTTGCACAAGGAGTTTTATTCTGACCTAGGGGTTATACTCCTGGGGGAATTCTGAGCAAATAAATTGAAAATTCTTCACGCGCAATTTTAAAATTCTGCGCACAAAAATTGAAAATTCTGTAAAATTCTGCACACTTTATATTGGTTAAACTAGCACAATATACATGACAATCTTTAAGTAATTCATTTAAAATACAGAAAAAATGTATTAAACATGTAGAGTTTTAAATATTTTGAGCAGAATTTCCCTAGAAGCACATTGTAAGAATGTCCCTTCCTCCCTCCCTTCCTCTCCCTGCTTCCCTGGCCAGTCTCCTTTCACTTTGCCTTCTCAGGCCCCCAAACTCCTTCACTCTCCACTATCTCTCCCCTTCCCCGCTAGGCTCAACCCCTTCCACTCTAGAAACTCCCAGAGTTTGTCCCGTTTCTCAGTACTTCCTCTCACACATGCTCCCTCTGTCCCTCTCTCTCTCAAACTCACAGGTTCCCTCTCTCTCGTGCATATACACACACCCCTCATACAGGCTTCCTCTCTCTCTCTCTCGCACACCCCCTTCACACAGGCTCCCTTTCTCTCTCATGCATACACCCTCACACAGGCTACCTATGTCTCTCTCTCTCATACACCCCTCCACATTGGTTCCCTCTCTCGCTCTCACATACACAGGCTCCCTCTATCATACACATACGAACTCTCTCATACAGGCTCCCGCTCTCTCGACACACACACCCTCACACAGGTGCCCTTTCTCTGTCATGCATACACCCTCACACAGGCCACCGATCTCTTTCTCTCACACACCCCTGCACATTGGCTTCCTCTTTCTCACACACACACACACACACATCCCTTCACTCAGGCTCCTCCTCTCACAAACAAGTACCTTCACTCCCTCATATAACACACACTCCCTTTTTCATGCACACCAGCTCCCAATCTCTCACACACATACACATTCCTTCACAATCTCCTCACAAAGACCCCCCTCTTTCTGGCACACACACACCCTTATTCATGCTCTCCCATACTCATATACCAACTTGCAGTCTTAAACACATACCTCTACACATAGCCTCTCAATCTCTCACACAACCACTACACACAGACTCAACGGAGCCTGCTTCGCTCACGGCATGCTGGGATTTGCAGCTCCATCTTCACTGTGACGTGGCACACCGGGGCCTCCTTCCTCTTCACCGTGCAGCGGCACAGCAGAGCCTCCATTCTCTTCGCTGTGTTGCAGCACACTGAGGCCTCCATCCTCTTTGCTGCCAAGTAACACGCCAGAGCCTCCTTCCTCTTTCACCATGACGCAGCACGCCGGGGCTTCCTTCCTCTTCACCGCCACTTGACATGCCGGGACTCCTCCCTCTTCGCCATGTGGCACGCTGGGACCCGCAAGCAGGATGGGGTCCGCTAGTGGCACAGTGGGGTCTGCTCCAAATTCTGCACAGAAACTTGAATTTCTGCGCAGAGCGGGAATTCTGCACAAATTCTGCACTCTGCAGTAGTGCAGAATTCCCCCAGGACTAGGTTGGAAGCATGGTAACATGGCATTCTATGGCATAAAATTGTGATATAAGAACTCAAACTTATATACATGGATAACACACAAAAAAAACGACAACATACTGCTAAAGTAAAATCCTAACAATTACTATTGTATACTGAGTTTTTGGCTTGTGTTAACACTGGCAATATTACTTTGGAGATTAGCTTCCTATTACTAAAACAATGACATGAAAACAAACCATTTTTCAGTTTATCTTCTCATGCCCTCTGTCCACTAACCAATCTCCCATCTTGCAAGAGCAGAGTAGTAACAATAAGTATCAATCTATGATACACATTTCCTATCTTCCAGGGCACTGTGAAGCAGGCAACAATAGAACAGGAATGGGTATTTGTTATGCATGCTGACATCAATACCACCTCAACACAACTTTTGAAGACAGCAGGTACTTTCAAAACAGGTCTACTTAGACATTTGTGATATAAGCATGCCAATAAAATGTTCACAGTCAACCACACTGGGTCACTGTAACAGGCCATATACCTTTCCCAATCAATTCTTTTCAAAATTGAACATGCCAACTGGGCACAAAATGTAAGCATAGAAATGAATCATAATATTGTTGAAAGAATACAAATTCAGTAAATGCTTTAAATACTGACTCTTCCAATCACTCATAAGCATGACACTGCAAGAATATATGTTACATCCAAATGAAAAAAAAAAAATCTTTGCACAAAACGCAAATGCTTACCTATTTACCACCTCCATTGAATGTAAGGACATATCCATGTTGACCAGGACTGAAAAGTACTCCGTTATCTGACTTGACTGCATAAGTTTAAGTAACATTTCTATAGCAACCAAAGGATTATTTTCCACCAGATCTGGCAGCTTGGCAGGAGTTAGGCCAATGTGATAAACCAGCTTGGGATCTTTTTCTAACTCTCCGAGGAGCTATGAAAAAAATATAAACAAACGGCATTTTATAAACCAGAGTGCAAAACTGCAAGAATCGAATACTAACACGATAAAGAAAATGAAAACAAAATTAAACATTTTTTGTTCTGCTTTTCTCCAGTACATGGCAGGATCTAGGGACATGTAGGAGCAAAGATACGAGCCTCAGCACAGAGCCTCATCAGGGGACAAGCTGCCACTTGTTTCTCCCCACAGCCTCTGTACCGTCCTGAGCATGCAGCAAACACGACGCCTCCTTTCAGAGCAAGGCCAAGGGTAGTTGTCCTGCTAATAGCCCCAATCAAGTCTACTCTGAGCATAATTCGTTATTTTCAGTATTTCTTACCCTGGAATGTTTGGTTCTGAAGATAGAATTACAAAGGATAGTCATAATGTATGATTGCTTCTATAACCTAAACATGAGGTAACTATGGAATAGTGGGCTAGCTGTACATTTTGTGTCGCTGGAGGAAAATACTAGATACATTTGGTCTAGCTAAGCGTCTCTGTAGTAAGAGAAGCACTGTAAGCTTAAGTTTTCCTCACACCAACTGAGAATGTAACCCACCAGTTTGAGAATTGGAACACCTCTGAAGAAAACAGTGATTACATTTTCTAAAACAAATGCATAAAACGTGTAATTTCAAACATACATTACATTTTAAAAAGCCTTGACTAAACTACTAAAATAAGTGTTTAAATGCCAATTGCAAATAGCAAATTTTTAAAAACAATACAAATTCATAAAAGACATTTCAATGCATATTGCTTACTCAAAACTAATGACATTTAAAACATATCTTTTGCAAAAAATTATTTAGCTGTAATTGTTCTCCAAATGAGTTTGTTTAAGATTTACATGATAGGTCACACAATCTGGTGGTGCCCTGCTTTCCCAAAACTTAAACCATACAACTAGAACTCTGCTTTGCAACAGAGAAACCAATCATCTGTCCCTCAGTCTAGGTCAGGAAAATGAAGGACAGGCTGTACTATTACATTTTCCTGACCTAGACTGATGTGATGCATCACAAAAAAGAAACTGATGCCGCAGGGAGGGGGGAGTATTCCTGTGAATCCTGCCTCAGTTCCTTCCACCTAAAATCCAATACCTTGCTCCTGGATAAGCAGCAGCTCCACTGCTCAGCCTCACGACAAACCTTTGGGCTCTTACTCACCAGCACCTTCTTCAGGGCCTCCATTTTCCGAGCGCAGTACTGCTGTGCCCTCAGGTATATCCAACCACAACTGTAGTTGTTGGAGTCATCATGATCTGGACCATCGCAGCATTAGCAGATGGAATGCGTATCAGTGATTAATGTAGAGTGCCCACACATACAGTCCTTAAAACTGCTGACTGCTATTGGGCTTTTCCATTTTTTTTTTTTTTGGGAGACAAAAATGAGGGGCCACCAAGACAGCAGCAAAAAATAAATACAATAAGGCAGATAAAGTCCAAAAACAAGGTCAACATCAAAATATTGCAGAAGCTTGGATGAAGATAGACTGAAGGGCTCACAAGGCAAAAATACATGTGCAGGAACTCTCACCATGCTCAGTAAGACTTAATGAGCTCTGAGAGCTGGGTCCAAGTTGGTACCATCAGATGATGTCACCCACGTTAAGGTTGATTCATGCCTACATGTTGACAGAGAAGTGTCATTGCAACCCACAATTATTGCTCAAGGCTGGTGGGTAAAGTTGCAGAGATTTATTAAATAAGATTTTAAGAACTGCCTGTCCAAAACTACTGTTCTAATGGGACATGCATGCACGGAAGACATAGTAGTACCAGCTTTGCAGATATCTTCCTACAGAAACAGAATAAGTATATGCCAAGGAAGCTACAGTAGCCCTCATGTGCTGGGCTTTCACTTTACTTTGATGATGTAGTCTTGATTGATGGAAGCAATAAGTGATGCAACCAAATATCCAAATCAATAGAGTTATCTTTATAACTGATACCCCTTGCTTAACTGGGATGAAAGATGAAGAATTCTGAAGATTTTCTGTAAGACTATTTTATCTAAATAGAATAAAGTTCTTCTGTAGTCCGATGTATGAAGAGTTTATTCGCCCTTATAGGCATCTGGTCTAGAAAAGAACACTAGCAATATGATGGGTAGATTTAAATGAAACAAAGACAAATTTTGAGAGAAATTTAGGATGCCTCTTCAAAACTACCCTGTTGCAGAAAATCTGAGTACAAAAAGAGTATAAGACCAGGGCTTGCAATTCATTTACTCAGGGACCTCATTTCTCATGATTCTTTCAGTCTTTGACACTTTGAACCATAACATACTTCGTAACCGTGTTTCTGATATTGGCATTTCAGGTGCCATCATATCATGGTTGACTTCATATCTCACTGACAGAACACATGAAAATAGCTAATGACATCTTCCTGGTTTCCAATCACCATGGGTATTCCGCAAGGCTCAGCTCTATCTGCTATACTATTTAATATCTATCTAGCTCCTCTGTCATCTTCTATATACATTGAGTCTATCCTATCACATTTATACTGACATTCATTTCTTTTTTTTCCAATCACTTCATCCTGGTCAGTAACTCATCAATTTGTCTCTCTATGTTTCTCTTCCATTACAGCCTGGCTCAAACACAACAGACTCTCTTTAAATATCAGTAAAACAGAGATCATGGTCCTAGGGCGTTCCACACCTTTTCCTGTCCATTTTTCCTTACAATTTGATTCACAAACTATTCCCATATCAAAAACTGTATGTCATCTTGGAGTTCAATTAGACTTAAAAACAAGACCATGTAAAATCTGTTGTCCATTCATCATTTTATAAATTGCGCCTTCTGCATCACTTAAAACATTTATTAGATAGGGGAGGGTGGGAGGGGGGTTGGTGGAGTTAAAGCTGGACTCTTGTTTCCACTCCTGAAGGAGTTCATTGTTTTTGTATTTGTTACCATTTGAAAAAGTAAAATAAAGACTATTTAAAAAAAAAAAAAAAAAAAAAAACCAACAAAAAACCTTTATTAGACAGACAACATGTTCAAACTGTACTCCAAACTCTAATACTAACTTCAATCGATTACTCTAATGCTTTTACATTGGCCTTCCATACTCTACCATCAAACCACTCCAACCAACTAGTACAAAATACTGCAGCAAGGTAGGTCAAACACATATGCAAACATGCCACATCACCCCAGCTCTTCAACCCTTACATTGGCTTCTGATTATCAAATACAATATAAACTGGCATTATTAGTACGCAATTTGTTACATCATGTCCACTTTCCATGGGTCAGCAGTACTCTTAAAATATATGTTCCAACCAGATCCTTCCATTCAGCTTCTCAGTAACTGCTCAAAACCCCTTCCCTATGTTTAGTTAGAATGTCCTCCACCCGTGAAAAAGCTCTCTCACTTGCAGGCCCCTCGTTTTGAAACTCTTTTCCACAATATATAAGGACCATATCAATCAAAAAGACTTCAAAACTGCAATAAAAACCCATTTATTATCTACTGCCTTCTCCTTGCTACTCACGCCCATTCAAGCTCCCATCCAGTAAGTTTTGCTCACTTGTTATCTCCAGATACAATGCCTCCATCGTGGCTGTGACCATGGCAGATAGCCATTCAGATAAAGCAGTAAATAAGTTTAAATGGTATTTCCATTGCCATTACCTGTGTATTGTTTATGTATTGTCAACCTTTGTATTGTTCATTTTATGTATTGTCTCTTATTTTGTTTTTATATGTAAGACATGTATTTTATGCTTCTATGTTTTGTTACCCACCCCAAACACTGGAGAGGTGGGATACAAATAATTTTAAATAAATACATAAATATACTCTTCAGGCAGAAATAAATGATACTAAAAACAGAACTTTCCAGGAAAGGAATCTTAGATCTGCCAATAAACAGTTCAAAAGGAGACTTCATAAGCTGAGCAAGGTCTACATTTAGATCCCAAGGAACAGGTGGATCTTTTATTGAAGGTTTCAGATTCATGAGGCTCTTCGTAAATCTGGCAATTGTAGGTTGATGAGAAATAGGCCGATGAACTTTGACAGAGTTGGATTTCAGACCAGAGTATAGGCCTCTCAGGTGAGCTTCCCCACTTGTGACTGGAAGCATCTGCATTAACTTCTTGAAATTGTGGTTGGTGGGGAAAAAAATCAATATTTTAGCAGGTTTGAATAGTCCAACCACCAATTCAAAGAGTAAACAAAATTGATAAATATCTTCACTTTGTCTGACATTGGTTGAAGATGTTGGCTCCATTGGAATGTCAGATGCCACTGAGCTTGTCTCAAGCAGAGACGGGCAAATGAAGTAGAACTGATGCTGCCTTATGGACTAACATCTTCATGAAGAACATAACAGGAATTTGTTGCCGTTTTATAAAATTCAGGATTTTTTTGTATAATTTGTCTGCGCTTTGTTGAGGCAGAAACACTTTCCCCTTGAAAGCATCTATATTTGTTCCAATGATGTCTATTACCAGAGAAGATGTAATGTTGGAATTTGGGGGATTGACTGAAGAGTAGTCATTGTACATTGTATGGAAGAATGGGCCTCTTGCAGGGAATGACCTGATAAGAGTCAATCGTCTAGACAGGGGAAAACAAACACTGCTTACTCATAGGTGAGCAGCAACAACTCTGGGTGCTGGTGAGACAGTAAAAGGAAGAATACAGTATTGGCAGTGAAATTTTGTTATAGTAAAACAAATATCTCCATTAAACGAAACAAATGAACTACAGCACAATGAGAACATACAGTGCTGTGAAACCATATAAATATTTCTGTTAAGACATTACCAATGACATGCTACCATAAAATAAACTATCATTCAAATGCTGCTGTCTTTTCATTATTATACCCCCACCCCCCCTCTGAATTCCTGTGGTGACTGAGTATTTATGCAGAACCTGAGTATATATAGGTGCATATATATATATATATATATATATATATACACACACACACACACACACACACTGACAAAGATGAATACCCATGAGACAATACAAAGCATATGAACCCCAAGAGAATTTAATAGGTGAGAATAAAACACCCTATTAAACAATATTATATCACCATCAATCCTCCCTTCATCGCAGAATTCCCAGGGAGAACCTTAACCAAGATAGGACCAGTGCAGCGATGCCCTAGGACCATCCCACCCACAGGAACAGCCCAAATTAATCAATCATATGGACAGCTTAGATTTCCATTGTGTGTAGGGGAACCAAATTTTCTCAAATCTAACTACGCTATCATTGCGCATAGCAGTTAATTTTCCCGTATAAAACACCCTATCAAGCCTGGCACAAACATCTCTCAGTGAAGGAACGGTAGGCTTGCGCCACCAATAAGCAATTTCGAACCTAGCTGCAGTGACTACCTACAGAACCCATCGTGGAAAAAACTCTGTCCCCACAGCTTCTGGTATACATAAACAACACACTGAGATCCTTAGGTACTCGAAACCCTTCCAATGAGTAAATTAAATCAAGCACTGCATCCCATAGTTTCCCACTACTGGTGTATAAATGTGCCTCTAATTCCACAACCCTTTCAACACCTGTCATCAGAACATTTTGCTCAATTGAACTGGTGTTAAATACCATCTCTAGAGTACTTTATACCCATTTTCCTTAATTATTGAGGAGACTGAACTCCTGCTGACCGCTAAGAAGCATTGATCCTGATCTTTGTCCTCCAACATATCCCCCAGGTCTTATTCCTAAGCAATTTGATGTGCCATTTTCTTTTGGGGATCACAATTGTGATCACAATTTAGTGATCACAATTTACCCAGACACACCCATTAGTGAAAATAAACAGAAAATAGAGAAAATCCCCCTTTTTACCCAACAAAAAGATAAACATGTCCATGGTAGAATATCAGGTAAATGCAGAAATGTCCCAGAACCAGCATTAATCAACCAGCCTACAACTCAAGAAGGAAACGCTCTCCTGTCGAGATACTCTGTGGCACAGTCATGCTGCTGAATATACCCAGATAAGTTTTAAATTAGCTTGAAGTTTATCCAGCTAACTTTAGATCTGCTTAATAGGAGGTCTAACTTATCTGGCTAATTTATAGGGTCATTTTCCAAGATGTGATAGCCCATTGTCGCGTGCATTAGGGCATTATCGCATGTGATGACGCCCTAACGCACACGATAATGGGCTTATTGCAGCAGTAAAATTAAAATTAGGGGAAGGTGTGGAGTTTGGGAGGAGTTTGGGAGAAGTTTAGGGAAATGAGGTGGCGGCACTGCTTCTGGCAATAATGTTTGTGTTTGGGTAATTGCCAGATTCTTGTGGCCTGGTTTCGCCTCTGTTGGAAACAGGATGCTGGGCTTGATGGACCCGCATGGCAATTTCTTATGTCCACGTGCTGCCATCTTGGAGTCAGCCGTTTCCGAGGGTAGGTGCACTGTTAACTGAAGAAGTTACTTCCAGGCCTGCAGCTTGCAAGATATCCACTATCTCATTTATTGTGGCAACATGGGAAGCCACTCCAGCAATACTGAAGCTCAAGTCAAATGGGAAAAGCCACCTGTATTTGACATTGTTCTTGTGGAGCGTAGAAACAACATCTCTGCTCTTGCGTATGGCCAAAATTGCTAAATCCTGGTATACTTCCACCTTGTGGCCCTTCTAAAAAGTGATGGGATAGGAGGCGATGTCCTTTTGTGGCTATCAAGTTGGTTAAAAGACAGAAAATAGAGCGTAGGAATAATAGTTTTCACAGTGGATAAAGGTAAACAGTGGAGTGCTTCAGAGATCTATACTTGCTCTTTAACTTATTTATAAATGATCTGGAAAGGGGTACAAGTGAGGTAATCAAATTTGCGAATGACACAAAATTATGCAGAGTAGTTAAATCTCAAGCGGATTGTGATGAATTGAAGGAGGACCTTGCGAGACTGGAAGATTGGGCTTTCAAATGTGGACAACTGCAAAGTGATGCACATAGGGAAAAATAACCCTTGCTGTAGTTACACAATGTTAGGTTCTATCTTAGGAGTTACCACCCAGGAAAGAGATCTAGGTGGCATAGTGGATAATACATTGAAATAGTCAGCCCAGTGTGCTGTGGCGATCAAAAAAGGCAATGTTAGGAATTATTAGGAAGGGAATGGAAAATAAAATGGAGGATGTCATACTGCCTCTGTATCGCTCCATGTTGAGACCGCACCTTGAATATTGTGTGCAATTCTGGTCACTGCATCTCAAAAAGGATATAGCTGCACTGGAGAAAGTGTAGAGAAGGGCGACCAAAATGATAAGTGGCATGGAATGGCTGTCCTATGAGGAAAGAAGTTAGGGCTTTTCAGTTTGGAGAAGAGACAACTGAGGGGGGATATGATAGAAGTCTACACAACCATGAGAGGACTTGAACAAATTAATATAAATCGGTTATTTACTCTCTTAGATAATAGAAGGACCAGGGGGCAACTCCATGAAGTTAGCAAGTAGCTCATTTAAAACAAATCAAAGAAAATTATTTTTCACTCAGTGCATAGTTAAGCTCTGGAATTCATTGCCAGAAGATATGGTTACAGCAGTTAGTGTAACTGGGTTTAAAAAAGGATTGGATAAGTTCATCAAGGATAAATCCATAAACTATTATGGTAATCAATAAGCATTAGTAGCTTGTGATCTATCTAAAGTTTGGGTACTTGCCAGGTACTTGAGACTTGGATTGGCCACTGTTGTAACAGGATACTGGGCTTGATGGACTCTTGGTCTGACCCAGTATGGCATTTCTTATGTTATGTTAATAGCACAGGCTCCGATTTCCGAGCCGCTGAGGTGATTTCTTCTTTCAGAGAGAAACTATGAAAGCAGGCAATTATGACCATGGCTGGTTATTGCGCATAACCCCCAATGCTCTCTCCAGTTTCTCCACAGTAGTCTCCAGTGATTCTGCACGGGAACCCAGAACTTGTGCACTTATGCTAGCGACCACCTGCTTACAGTCAGTAAATTCAGAGCTCTCCAGTATCCCGCGGAACCTTAAGTTCACTCTCCTGGACCTATTTTCTAGGTCTTCAATACAGTTTAGTAAATCCAAATTAGTTTGTAAAAGTTTCTTGGGACAATTTACAGCCAACAAGCTCTGAGACCTGGCCTTCCAGGCGGAACTCCATGTCCTCGACCTGTCTCCCTAACTCAGTGATGTTGCTTTTCATCTCAGCAAGTAAGCCTTGAATCTCTGTTTTTGCAGAGCTCCGAACCAGCTTATAAAATCAGCCCGGGTCGGCACACCATCTACTGATTCGCCCCTGAGTACTCTGCTCACCTCCAGCGCCACGTTTGGTCTGAAAACTGCTGTCAGGGCCCGCATCCAACAGCGTGGCGGCATTCATGAATGAGGAATTTTATAAATCCACTTTTTTTCTTGTGCGTCGCCATAACACCTCTGAAGAGGACTGCTGGGGTGCAGAAATAGCACAGTAACACCCCACGAGTGCTTGATGTTGGGGGATTCAGTTGTTGGGTAGGGAGCTCTGGGCTTATGCGGCCATTGTGGGCGATGACATCACTTCTTCCCAACCAACTGTTTTCTGACTAGGGAAGGATGGTACCCAAAAAAATTTATCCTGATTTATTTTTTTCTTTTTAAAGGTACTTGTTGAGATTTCTGAGGTCAACAATAGGTCAGAGACCAGCTATCTTTTTTTGGAATCAGGAAGCATCTGAAATAGAATCCAGAGTTTCCTTCTTGTAGTGGGACCAGTTCTACTGCACTGGCTATTAGGAGACATGCCACCTACTACTGAAGTAGTAAGAGTTGCTTGATCTCCATGGGATACTTCTTTGGAGGGTTGTTCAAGGAAGAATATTTGAGATTTCATCTATAGCCTTGTTTGATAATTCTCAATATCTAGTAGATTGTTATCAAGGACTATGCTAGACTGAAGTTCTGTAGTTTCCCCCCCCCCCCCCCAACTGGAGATCTGAGTAAATTATGACAAAATGTAGTCAGTGTTTTTGACTACAAAGGTTTAGGCTGTGTTCTTTCCCTAGCCCTTGGTCTGGGTTGATGCTGCTGCGGCAGAGGAGGGTATTAGGCAAGGATACAGAAAGTATCTTCTTCTAGAGTAGTATTGTCCTGTGTATGGCTGTTGAGACCTTCTAGAAACAAATGGTATCCATTGCTTCTTTCACTTCTTCCCCAAACAGAGACTGTCACTTGTGTATGGGGCATCTGCCAGCTTGTCATGCACATCCTCCCATAGTTCAGAAGCTTGCAGCCAAGCAAGTCTTCTGGGTCCAAAAGCAACTGCTGATATTCGGGAAGAATTGTCATAAGAATCGTAGACTGATCTGATGAGGTGCTCATCACATTCTTCAGCTTCTTGAATTACTAGTAGGAACTGTTCCATCTTGTCTACTGGAAGGGCTTCTGCTAACATTTGTAGCTTTTATAGGGAAGACGGCATACAGTATTATTGGAACCCATGCAACTGATGAGCTTGAATTAAGCACGGCTGATTGGAAAAGTATTTTTCATTACATTATCTAGCATTCTGGCATCCTTAGTTGGAAAAGTACAGGATATGTCTGAACATTTTGCTCTTTTTAATGCCATCTCCATTACTACTAATTGGTGCAGTAACTGCATCTTAAGACAACCTGGAGTTGGTTGCACCCTATACTTGATGTCAGCAGGGTGGATAGTAGTGCCTGCTGCATTCATGCTTGACATTCCTGCAGAAGTCTATGAAATGGAACCACTACTACTATTGTGTATCTCAATGTAGTTAAGCAACTCTACTCTCAAGGATCTGCTTCTTGTTGAACAAAGAGTATTTCCCTTGCCAGTTTTGAACAAAAGCATATTAAGACAGACATTTTCAGGAGATGTGCTCTTGGGATGCAAAAGATCTAATGGAAGACCTGTTGATTGGTTATCATCCAAATGATAAGAGAAAGAATCAGGAGGATTTTGAACATGCTTGAGAATGTCCAGACGATAAGTTTCTAGGAAGCTCTTCTGGTTTGATCTGTCCTCAGGAGGCTAATTCACGAGAATGAAAATAGGATTTGCATCTGGACCATTTTATCCTTGCCTGATAAGGCAGATAGTGGATTAAGTGCCTGACTTAGAAGACATCTTGCCCAAAATGGGAGACATTTGTTCCACTGAAGGAGGGGACAGCAACTTTGGCTAATCCAACAAATACTTTTTTACAAATTCCAACCACATTTTTTTTCCTATAAAAGGAACGATATGCTGAGTTGCCATCCAATTCTACAACTAGAATTGGCATAGCTACTGAAATACTGGGCATTATATGCAATGCTTGATAAGAAATATTCTCTGTTTCTCTGCTCCGCAGAATTCATCTTGGCATCAAGACAATTTTGGTGCCAATAGGTCTCCCACTGCTCTGCTAGTCAATGGCGCCAACATATTGTCTGCACTGAAAAGGAATTCTGCTGACTGTGTTGTACCTTGCAACAAACTTGTTTCCTCCATCCAGTATCAAGAATGGCCTTTTGTGTTTCTCTGCACTGAAACCTTGGGTTGGAATGGCACCATTGTGTTCTGTGCCAAAGAATGCAACGTACATTTCTAAAAGAGGAAAGGTGCCTGAGCTGAGTGAGCACAAATTCATGATGCTCAACATGAGAGGACGCTGCCTTATTTTTTATTTTTTTTTAGGTAAAGGTCTCTCAGCTTTTGAAGGCCTTCCCTTGCCTCCTGAGGTCAATGACTGAGATTTCATGAGATCCTTCAGGGTAACACTTCTATATCTTCTGGCCTTCGAGGACATACAAACACAGGCGGCACAATTAGGTATATCAGACTAAGAGCCCAAACATCTCACACAATGTTGTTGACACACCACACTTCTTGAAACCCAACATGGCAAAAATTAGGAAAACTAAAGTAAATTAAAAAAAGTTTACTTTTTCTTTTTATAAAAAGGAGATTTGCAAAAAAGAAAAACATTTAACAAAGTAAAACATGATTTTTGGCTTTGAAGAGAGCAAAAATTTGTTCACTTATACAAGTGAATGAAAAAGAATGATGAGAGACAAACAGCACTGCTCAGATTAAAAAATGTCAGTTTTTCTAAGAGAGCTTCTTCATCCCAGCACCATCAGAAAAACATTACCCACTTGTATGGCTGACTTTATACTGCTTGCCAACAGAGAAAACGTACATGCAGACTTTGGATCAATGCAGCCAATTTGAAAGTTGCCCACATAATCTCCAGATTTATATAATCTAATAAAAGGGAACAACTGAGGTGGCCCTGAAAGATATAGAAAGGAAACCAATGTGGGACAGTGTATCGGATGAAGAACATGCATCTAAATATCACAAACTAGTCAAAGATATATCAATTAGTGCAAGAAAATGCCTATAAAATGTTACAACTGGCATGGTACCCCATTGATGAGGAAGTTAAAGGTGAAATCCTCTCTCTCTACATATATATATATATATATATATATATATATATATATATATAGACAGATAGATAGTTAGACAGATAGATATAGATAGAGAAAGTGAACAGTCTAATTTTATTTTCATACATGGAGACCCTGTCCAATAATAAAGATTTATTGGGCAGAACTTATTTTTGGATATATGAAATAACAGGGTGTTAGACTAGTAGAGGATTACTTAATAGTATTAGGACATCTCAAATAAAATTCCTCCTGTATCTATAAGAGATATCCCTTGGTAGTAGATTTATTGATTGTACAATTCTACTATAAGTCTCCATATTAAGCCATGATCCAAAAGAAGGCTTAAACTACTATGGAACACATACTACAAAATTGAAAAGGTGAATTATCTGGTTGGAATTAAGTACTTTGATGTAGTGAGAATCTGAAAACCTTTAAGCAGGTAGGTTGCTAACTGATTGATTGGAACTGTGATAATCGGAGAAATATGCTGCCCCCTTGACTTTGCATATTTGAGAATTTTAAAATCTATGAGGAAAAAAATTAGAGAATCCTCCTATTCTTTCTTTATGCCCTAATCTTGGCTGTTTGAATGGTTTAACTTTGTATTTATTAATGGGTGCTACATTTCTGGAGTTGTGAGAACTTGTTATGCTATGAAATATAAATAATATACTGCTAGCATAATTTTAAATAAAATGTTGAAAAACATATAATTACCTGTGTCTGCTGTGGGGATGATAAGGGACTTTTGAAGGCCTTTGCCATGATACGTTTTATCTCCACACCAGTGCTGTTCTTTACACACATTGATTTATCCCACTGAATTGAATGATCTGGTTCTATTGGGTTCAGCCAGGCTAATTCATCATCACAAATGTGGAGAGGTGGTGGTGGCCGGATAAACTCTGGTCGAAAATGACCTTGAAGTATTTGAGAAAGAAAAATCTTCTTTAATCAACAGCAATGAAAAAAATGTTCTTTAACATTACTAAAGAAAATTGTAGAAATAAAAGTACACACGACCATGGCAACTACAATACTTTATTACAGAAAAACTAAAAAGCACATAGGATGAAATTAGATTGGAAGACCTAAATATGTGTACCTTGGAGGAAGGACAGAGAGGTGAGACATGATACAGACTTTTAAAAAACTTAAATGTATAAATAATGCATAAAAATCAAACCTTTTCTGATGGACAGGAAGCTGTAAAACTAGCGGCCATGCTTTGAAACTCCAAGGGGATAACCACAGGAACAATGTCAGTATTTCTTCACAGACAGGGTGGAGGATTCATAGAATACCTTCCCGGAAGAGGTGGTGAAGACAAGAGTGGTAATGGAATTCAAAAGGGAATGGGAAAAACACAGGGGGATACCTAATGGCTAGAGCAGTGGTTCTCAATCTGTTTTCGGCCAGGACACACCTGACAGTTCTCACATGCGTGACACACTGAACATATGACCGTCACAAGACTATATGTAAACATACACTCTGTATCCACAGGAACCCCCTGACCCCAACAATGGGTCAGAGCAGAAGCAGGGCATTATGCATACAACTCAACATACAAAAAAGATGTTCTGGTGACATCTCAGTAAAAGCAAAACAAACTCCCTTTACTACTAGGTACAATAGCATTCCCTATGAAAAGACAGTAATTTACCACTAATGCATGTCCTATTGAGAAAAAACAACAAATAAGTGATACAAGTGCTTACATGCTAGTAAAATACCTCACCCTCGGTAACACACTCAAAGCCAACCTTCACCAAGGACAGAAAGACCACTATAAATATGAAGACAAAGGAGCAAGTTTGCTTACCGTAAATGGTGTTTTCCGTAGATAGCAGATGAATTAGCCATGTTGTCTGGGACGTCCTCCATGCCACTAGGTGGCAGAGCTCTCAAAGATCACTAAAAGTCTTTAGTGAGGGGGGGCGCTGTTCGCCGCGAACCAAGATGGCCGCATGATCCCAGGGCTCCCCGAACCACTCAACTATATTACCCGATTTCAGTAGCTTTTTCCCACGATCTGCGCTATACAGGACCTGATCTCGCCCTGTGTAAAAGGGGCTGATGAATCCTAAGAAAAAAAGTGAACTGCAGAAGTTCTCTTTCACGAGAATGGCGGCGGATTCCAGGAAAGCGGGAGTCGAGCTGGCTGAATGTCCGATGGGGGAAGACGGGAGACCGGAGGAAGAAGCTCCGATACTATCGCCCCCACATACCGTGCACACCACTCCAGAGGCGGCGGATATCCTTACTAAAAGCCAGATGCGGGAATGGTTTATGGACCTGCGCTCGGAGATCAAAAATAATAAAAAGGAGCTATTGGCATCCTTCGCAGAGCTCCGCGATGATTTTCTCAGCCTAGGCCACAGGGTCGATGAAATCGACATACGCACAGAAGGGCACGAGGTCCTACTTCAGGATCTGGACAAAGCAAAATCTGAGACGCAAGCTGAACTTTTAACAATTTCCGACAAGCTCGAAGACCTAGAAAATAGGTCCCGGCGCCAAAACATCCGACTAAGGGGGATTCCGGAGTCTACCGAATTTGAGGATAGCATGGCTACCGCTCAGGCCTTCTGCAGATATCTGTGTGAGCAGGAAAGATCTGAGCCTGCAAATGGCGAACATGAGGAGATCGGCGCCATCTTACTTGAGCGTGCTCATCGGGCCCTCGGAGCTCGGAAGGATGGCAAGCCCCGTGATATTCTTATGAATTTCCAAAGCTATTCCCAAAAAGAGCGAATCCTTAACATAGCTCGGAAAAAGAAATCCTGGGACTGGCAGAATATCTCCGTAGCGGTCTTTCAAGACTTAGCCGCTAGTACCCTACAGAAGCGGTATGGCCTGAGATCGGTGACGAATGCTTTGAGGCAAGCGGAGGTTAAATATCGATGGAACTTCCCCTTCTCTTTGTCCTTCCAGCGCGCGGGGAAGACCTATCGTCTAAAGAATGCGGCCGAGGCAGTAGCCGTGCTGAAGGAAGCGGGCATTCCAGCAGAATTACCTGAAACTACTCAGGCGCCTAACAAGCCGCACTTCACTAACGCGTCAACCTGGCACAGAGTAGAGAGACCCCGGAGAAAAGCGGCCTACAGAAGCAGCGTCGCAGTGGAGTCACTTTCTGATCAAGGGTGATTTTAGACGGACGCTAAGGTGTCCGCGTTCTCACTACATCCCCGTGTTTCAACAGGATTCCAGTTGAAGGCGGGAACCGCGTGGAAAGGGAAGTTTGCTTATTTTAAACATTGTTTGCTTTGACTGTGTGCGATAATGAGATACACTCAGGTTGAAAAGGACCTTAAGGTTATGCACCGTGGACTTTTCTTTATTTAAGTTAGACTCGGGTTCATTTTTGTTTGTATGTATGTTATAGTTGTTGATTGAGTGGGGAGGGGGGGGGCGGGGTATGGGCTATTGGTCTGGGACGATGACTCCTCTCCTTAGAGGATCCGCGGGTTTAATTATGCGGATCATGCTGAATCTGAGGGTTACTCTCTCCGGGCAGACTACATTTGGGCTTGTTAATAATGGCTTTCTAGTGTTTCAATTTCGGCTCCTTCATGTACCCTGCACTAATGTTTATGCTTGTGGAGGGGGAGAGGGCAGAGTGGTCTTCAATGGGGCTCATGCATATTTTTTGATTCTTCTTCTCCCTAATCACCTTGCCTTATGTCTATTCGTATAGCCACCCTTAATGTTAAGGGTTTAAATGTATATCGCAAGCGTTACTTACTGCACAAAGATTTGCAGCGGTTGAAAATTCATATAATATTTTTGCAGGAAACGCATATTAGGAGGAGGCATGAGCGCTTGCTGAACTTTCGGGATTACCCCCATGTTTATTTAGCTGCTGCAGGGAAAACCCATAAGTACACGGGCACGGGCATCCTTATCTCTGCTGATATCTTATTTGATCAACTGGTACTCATAGCTGATGACGATGGTAGATTTGTTTTCCTTAAAATTAAAGTGGGTATTGACATTTATACACTCATTTCCATGTATGCCCCTACCCACAATCCAGCAGAGCTATTACCTAAAATACAGCACTTAATTCAGGCACACGGTGAGGGGCATGTTATTTGGGGTGGTGACTTTAACCTCACGATTGCTCCAGATTTAGACAACTCATACCAGGGTAAAGCTTCTAAGCATACCAGTCAGAAGGCTAGAACCTTACTCAAAGCTATCATGAAAAAGGAACATCTTGAGGATTTTTGGCGCCATAACCATCCCCGCTCTCGTTCCTACACTTATTACTCTAAGCCTCATAATTCCTACTCTCGTATAGATTTTTTCCTAGTGGACATATGTCTTCTTTCTAAAATAGGCTTGCATGAAATAGAACCCATTACCTGGTCTGATCATGGGCTGGTGTGGTTTGACCTGCAGTCTCATTTAGGTCATGGAGGTCAGACCTATTGGAGATTGAATGTCTCCTTACTAAGACAAAAAGATTTTTCCCAGCAATTGTCCCAGACGCTAACTGAGTATTTCCAACTGAACGCAACTCCAGACATAACATGGAGTAGTTTGTGGGAATGCTCGAAGGCGATAGCTCGGGGACAATGCATTGCCAAGGCGGCCGCAGACAAAAAAGTTAGGGAATGCAAATATCGACAATTGCAGGCAGACATCTCTCGGTTGGCGGAAGACCATTATAGGACCCAATCTACCAAAGTCTACCGACTGTTAACAGAAGCTCGATATCAATTAACTACCTTACATGATAAGCAATTGGCGTATAACCTAGAGCGACTGAAACAACGTTTCTATGAGGGAAGTAATAAGGCAGGTAAAATGCTAGCCCAACAAATGAAAGCACGCATAGCAACTAGCCTAATTACCAAAATTAAGAATAAGGAGGGACACATTACCAGGAACCCTACTGAGATTCGGCAATGTTTTACTGATTTCTATTCCACGCTTTACAGTAGTAATTCTCACATACAGGAGGCGGACATTACCACATACTTGAACGATGTCACGCTCCCGACCCTAAGTCCCACACAACAGCAAGCACTAGACTCGCCTATCACTTCCACGGAAGTGGCGTGGGTCATTAAGTCACTTAAAAATGGAAAATCACCGGGCTTGGACGGCCTACCTGGCGAATATTATAAAACACTAAATGACTGCCTGAGTTCCCATCTTACCGACTTCTTCAATCATTTACGAGAGGGTGGAACACTGCAGGCCCAGTCTAACACGGCAGGCGTTACTGTATTGCCTAAACCGGGGCGGGATCCCATTTTCTGCGGCTCCTATCGGCCGATTTCTTTAATCAACCAAGATCTGAAGATTTTGGCCAGGCTCCTAGCCATGAGGTTAAACATCTGCCTACCTGGCTTAATTCATTCCGATCAGGTGGGTTTCGTGCCTCATAGAATGGCAGCGGATAATGTGCGGAAAATTCTGGACTTGGTGTGGTGGGCCAAGAAGGAGAATATCCCAGTTGCACTATTGTCTGTCGACGCGGAAAAGGCATTCGACATGGTGCACTGGCCCTTCCTGTTTCATACTTTAGCGAAAATGAACTTTGGGCCATTCTTTATGACCTGGATTTCCCAATTGTACAATGCACCCCAGGCAGCGGTTAAAGTCAATGGAGGGTATGGGGATCGGTTTGCTATACAGAGAGGTACCCGACAGGGATGTCCCCTCTCACCCCTGCTTTTTGCTATTTTTTTAGAGCCTTTTGCGACCAGTATTCGGAGCTCTTCTGCTGTCACGGGTATCTCGGTAGGAAACAGCACTTTTAAGCTATCCCTTTTTGCCGACGACATCATGTTTACCCTATCCCACCCAACTAGTTCCCTCAAGGCGGTAGAGTCGGAGCTCCTCAGATTTGGTGGGGTGTCCGGATTTAAAGTCAACATAGAAAAGTCAGAACTGCTTAGCATAAATCTATCCCCTGCTGATATGCAGTATATTTCAGAAACATTCTCATTTCGATGGGCTAGAAAATCGTTAAAATATTTGGGTATCTATCTAAATAACAAGTTGGAAGATCTTTACTCACTTAATTATATACCACTATCCCGAGCAATTGATAGAGATTTGGATAAGTGGCATAAGGGCCCCTACTCATGGCTGGGGAGGATCGCCATTATTAAAATGAACATATTACCTCGGTTCCTATATCTCTTCACTACTCTCCCTATCATACTTTCTAATACCTTTTTACGCAAAACACAAAGGAAGCTCCTTCAGTTCATATGGCGTAGGCGTCCCCCCAGGGTGGCTAGACAGACCTTATATCAGCCTAGAAGACAGGGGGGGCTGGGAGTTCCTGACTTGCAGGCTTACTATATGGCGGCCCAATTGAAGGCAATCATTGACATGACCAAAACTGTTCACCCCAAACAGTGGGTACAAGCGGGACAGCTGATGATGGGCCCTGTACCCATGGCGGCCCTCCCGTGGCAACCTAGAAATACCTGGATGCCGGTTTCTTGTATCGTTTGGTCTTTGGATGCCACTCTCAAACTATGGGAGACATTCAGAAAGAGAGTGGTAGGGAATTATCATTATTATTATCAAACTCATTTAGCCCATAACAAACAATTCGTGATGGGTCATCAGTCTCACCTGTTTCGGGAGTGGCATCGTCGAGGGATCGTTACTTTGGGCCACTTGATTCAAGGGGGAGATATAATGACTTTAGAGCAGGTAGTGACCGCGTATCAGGTACCCCCCACTGCTTTTTTACCTTATGCTCAAATTCGACACTTTTTGGTGAATATACGTACCCAGCAGCATATGCGCCCTACTAGATCGTTATTTGAGAACATGTGTATACGAGCTGACCATATGACCAAAGAAATCTCTAAGTTATATGCCATTCTCACAACCACGGAGGACATTGTCTTCCCACATATGACTAAGTGGGAACTTGATCTGGGGGAGCGGATTCCTATTAGGGTGAAAAATCAGATTTATCATACAGCAAGTAAGTGCTCTGTCTCTGCCCGCTTACAGGAACATAGCTATAAAATGCTGTATCGATGGTACCTTGACCCTGAGAAGCTACATATTATCTACCCCTCTGTCTCCTCGTCATGCTGGAGGAATTGTGGAGAAGTGGGATCTTTCTTTCACATATGGTGGACATGTTGCTTGCTTACCCCTTTATGGTCCGCTGTGAGTGAGTGGCTGCATCAGCTATTCCATATTCCTGTTTTACTGACGCCGCTTACGGCTTTATTAAATGTGCATCTTGAAAACCTTAGTGGCCCTCAACAGAAATTGTGCACCCATATATTGGTGACCACACGGATTCTTATCGCACGCTATTGGAAATCCTCCCGGGTTCCCACATTGATAGAGGTATATGAGAAACTGCAAACACATAAACGACTTGATTACCTTACTGCGCTTCAGCATGACCAGGTACCCAGACATACTAAAATCTGGAAGGCCCTCCAACTTCCTCTGAACGCTGGGTGACGGGTAGTTCTTGTTTTCAATCTCTGTATTTTGGGTATGCTGCCTTGGAATGTCTAACCCCCTATATTCCCTTCATCTACTATGCTTGATCTACTATGTTTGAAATGCTCACTGCTGGATGTATGGCCACTTATAGATTAGGATAAGTCTCTGGTTGATTCTCTGATCTCATCACCCGTGTATTTTCACTAGAAATAACCATATGATGTATTTTGTAAATTGCCCAAACTCAGGTTTAATGAGTAAGAATTATCATGCTCGAGGAGAGGATGGGGGGGGTGGGGAGGGAGGGGTAATTGGGTCATTGTTGACATGTAACCCATCAGTGAATTGGGGCGTTAACATGATTGTAAGGAGATCAATATTGTTCTTTGGTTTTATACATGTTACCACGCATAGATGTCATTGTTGACGATGATTCTTGTACTTTTTGAAAACCTAATAAAGTTTAAATAATAAAAAAAAGTCTTTAGTGAGGTATTCCCTTCTTGTATCTTCCTGTGTTTCCCCGAGTCTCCTCAGTCCGTGTCAAAGCAAGACAAGATGCAACGCTGGAACTGTCCGGGGAGGCGGCTGGGTCAGCATGGCTAATTCATCTGCTATCTACGGAAAACACCATTTACGGTAAGCAAACTTGCTCTTTTCCCGTAGCTAAGCAGCATGAATTAGCCATGCTGTCTTGGAGTCCAAAGCTGAAGTATTGAGCGCACCTTTCTTAAATAATGTGTCCATGACGTAGTGAGGTAATGCACTCAAGACAGTAGCATATAGGCGGACAGTTCTCATGAGTCGTTTTGCTGTGTTGCAGAGGTGCCTTTTTTGAGAATAGTCCGTCCCATGTGTGTGTCATCTGCAGCCTGTTTATCCAAACAATAGTGGGATATGAACGCATGCAGTGAGGACCATGTGGCTGCCTTACAAATGTCCAGGAGAGGCACTTCGTGAAGGTGAGCAATTGAAGCAGCCATTGCACGTACCTGATGGCGGATAGGGTCTCTGAACGCTTCTGGTAGCAGTACTAAATGCAGTTCGAGATCCAGGACGATAGTGTTCTCTTGGATACAGGGAGCCCTGGTGCATTCGGGTTGAAGGAGAGAAAGAGCTGAGAGGCTCTGTGGGCAGAATGAGTGTGCTTTTTATAGTAGGCTAGCGCTCGCTTACAGTCTAATGAGTGGAGTCTTTGCTCGCCCTCGTTTGCATAAGGTTTTGGGAAGAAAGTCAGGAGGGTGATGGTCTGGTTGATGTGGAAAGCAGAAACCACTTTTGGTAGGAAGTTAGGATACGTACGCAGCGTAACTTTGTCATGGTAAAACTCAAGGTAAGGTGGATAGTGAACTAAGGCTTGTAGCTGATGCGCCTTGCAGAGGTGAGGGCGACTAAGAAGAGCACCTTCCAGGAAAGGTACCTGGGATGACAAGTGTCCAATGGTTCGAACGATGGTAACATGAGTTGTTCCAACACTATGTTGATATCTTACGGTACTGGCGGTTTTCGAGTCAGGGGCCGTAGACGTAGGACATCTTTCATGAACCTGGAGACGAGGAAATGACAAGAGATTGGTTCCCCATTGAGAGGAGTATGGTAAGCTGCTATGGCACTGAGGTGTACTCAAAGTGAGGCAGTGGCAAGGCCCTCCCTGTAGAGCAGATGTAGATAGTCCAGGAGGCGTTCTGGTGGACAAGTGAGGGGATCTGTTTCCTTGGCCGAACATCAAGATGCGTAACGTGACCATTTTCGCTGGTAACATAGTCTAGTTGATGGTTGGTTTTCTGGAGGAGACCAGAATATCTTGAAGTTGAGGAGAAATATTTAGGCTTTGGAATACGAGCCTTTTAATCTCCACACAGTGAGAATCAGCAATGAATGAAATGGGTGAAGCAGCGATCCTCCTTCTTGGGTAAGCAGTTGAGGGCTGTTGCCTAGGGGGATCAGTTTGTGTGTTGATAGTTGAACTAGGTAGCTGTACCACGGTTGTTGTGCCCATGCTGGGGCAATGAGAATCAAATCTGCGTTGTCTTCAATGCACTTTGGACTGTGAGAGAGATGAGTGGTTTCGGAGAGAACGTGTAAAGCAGACCTTGCGACCAATCTATGAGGAACGCGTCCTGTGCCAGCCGGTGGGGGCTGGGGTACACTGAGTAAAACAGTTTGACCTTCTTGTGTTCTGTTGCGAAGAGGTCGAACCGGGGAAGACCCCAAGTGGAGAAAATATGATTGGCTACATCCTGATGTAGTTCCCATTCGTGGGGGTGAAATATCCTGCTTAGTTTGTCTGCTCTGGAGTTGTTGATTCTGGGTAAGTATGTGGCTTGCAGGGAGATACCCCTGTTGTGAGCCCACTCCAGGATTTCAATAGCTTCCCTGCTAAGGCGCCAGGAACCTGACCCTCCTTTTTTGTTTATGTAAAACATTGTAACCTGGTTGTCCGTGTGGATCATGACAATCTGGCCTCGGAGGGTCCACTCGAAGCTTCGAAGGGCATTGCGGATGGCCCGAAGCTCCAGGAGGTTTATGTGTTGGGCCCGTTCCCAGTGGGACCATAGCCCTTGAATCTGTAGGCTGGTGAGATGGGCTCTCTAACCCATGGAGGAGGCATCTGTGGTGAGTACTATCTGATGGCGAGGGCAACGTAGAAGCGAGCCCGTCGTGAGCACCGGTGGTGTTAGCCACCATCGTAGGTCTATTTTCATGCTGGCTGTCAGGGTGATAGGAGTGGAGAGGGGGCTGAGGAACTGAGTCCATTGAGTCTTCAGGCCCCATTGCAAATGACGCATATGTAGTCGCATAGGCGGGACGACATAGATGGACACTGCCATGTGTCCCAGAATCATCAGTAGCATGGGATCTTCTTGGTGTTTGGGTAATTGCCAGATTCTTGTGGCCTGGTTTGGCCTCTGTTGGAAACAGGATGCTGGGCTTGATGGACCCTTGGTCTGACCCAACATGGCAATTTCTTATGTTCTTTCTAGGAGGGGACTGGCCAGTGTGGCCAGAGCAAGCACTCAAAGCTGTGGAAAGGCTTTTGTCCTGAATGGTGTCGACATGAGCCCCGATGAATTGCAAGGTTTGATTAGGTTGCAGATTTGACTTCTCGTAGTTTATCAGAAGGCCTAGATTGTCTAGGCAAGATATTGTACGGAGAAGATTTTCTCACAAGGAAGGTTGGTTGGAGGCTACTAGAAGCCAGTTGTCCAGGGAAGGAAATATCTGAACTCCCTGGTATTATATTAAAACAGACATCAGAGATAACTAAAGCAGAAAAAAACAGTAGAGACCGTACAGGTTCCAGAGGTAACGTACAAATAATTAGACTAAATATAACTAAAAATTAAATAAAACAGATAAAGAAGAAATGACAGCACAGAAAACCAGAGAAGAAAACTCATCTGGGTAAATGAACAGTAAAGGTGATTAAACAGTAAACAGTCTAATGTCCGAGTAAATTAAAGTATTCTTTCCTTAATAACCCGTACAAAATTAAAGGAGTCAACATGGTGAAAGACAATAACTTTAAATAAAATATATTCAGACATACCTTTGCACAATTCAAATTATGGTGTCACTGGGAGTGCAACGCGAACATGAAAATGGTGGCTATTTGACTTCAGTAAATTTGGCGCGAAAGTTCAGTAACCAATCAGAAGAAAGTACTATAAACCGGATATGACAAAAGACTAACAGAGTATATTCAGAAAAAGGAAACAGATGTGAAAGAAGACTGAAAATTTTGATTATGACAGTCTAAGCCGTAACAAGGTCCATAAGTTACTTACATAACATACAAAAGGAAAACTTGTACATGTGAACAAATAGATTCTCAACGGTATAGCAAAACAGTGTCAGCAGATGGTGTGTAATAATATATAAAATACTACATGTAGGACCGACAGATAAAATAAAGTAACCCAAAGCTTACAGGTTCAGATGAAATAGCGCCATTCAATTTCCTTATTTAACCCACAGGGTGCTAAGCTGTGCAAGTTGAAGATCCACCTTTGCTCTCTATGAATGAGAATCTCAGAGAAGCTCCCTCCACTGGAGGGAATGTCCGGTCTATAGCTTCTTTGGTTAGTTATTGAATTTTTATGCAAAATTTTTTTGAAGTTACATGGCTACCATTTTTAGGCTCGTGTTGCAATGTATTGAACCACTCATAGATTTGTTTATAATTGTAATATTGTCTTACTGAATTTGAAGTTGCCGCTTCCATCATGTTTGTTGTCCACCTTGCTTCCAAGGATTTTTTTTTAACGCAAATTGTTTTACCTTCTAGAGCAACTAAAGTTTTGTTTGTCCCTCCCGACGCAGCCTCGCAGCGAAACACGGGTCCGTGTCGGGGGACCCGCTTTGCACCTTTAACTGCTGTAATATACACTGTGGAGTTGCCGTTTAAAAATGAAAACATTATAATCACTGAACTTTGTGTGGACACTGAATTCTTTCCTGCACATTTCTGTGGTCCGCTGAGATTATTTGCATGCAGTAGTGCTCCTGTTTGTTGTTTGAATTAATGTAAGCCACCATCTTCACATTGTCGGACATCATTCGGACCACTCAACCCTGCAAACGGTCAACAAATCGCAAGCATGCCAGCTGAACGACATGGGCTTCCAGCCAATTGATGCTCCAGAGAGACTCCTTTGTACTCCAGCACTCCTGCGCTGTCAACTCCTAACAGTGAGCCCCCAACCCTGGACACTCGCATCCATCATGAGCACTAGCCAGTCCAGTGTTCATAGGGGAACGCCCCATCCTTAGATGATCAGCATCCAATTGCAGTGGTGGTTGCAAGCGGATCTCCACCGGTAACTAAAGTTGTATCGAGTAGTCCTGAGACTGCAGACTCCCATGTGCAAGCAGTGTGTGCTGAAGAAGATGCATATGCGCCTTGCCCACGGAACCACTTCTAGGGTGGCTGCCTTCAACCTGAACACCTGTAGATAAGTCCACACTGTTGGGCATATTGTTTCTGTCAAGAGTCACACCTGGCCATCAGTTTCTGAATGCAGATCTCTGGCAGGAACAACCTGCCTTGCTTCATGTCAAAATGAACACCGAGATACTCCAGTGTCTGGGATGGCTGCAGATTGCTCTTGGCCAAGTTCACCACCCAACCTAGTTCCTGTAGCCATGAGATCACTTTGCGGGAGACCTGAAGACTCTTGGCCCGAATTAGTCAATCGTCTAAGTATGGGTGGACCAGAATGCCATCCTTTCTCAACACTGCTGCTACCACCACCATGAGCTTGGAGAAGGTTCTGGGTATGGTGGCCAAACCGAAGGGTAGAGCTCGAAGCTAATAATGTTGACCCAAAACAGCGAAACGCAGAAAACAGTTGATGCTCCAGCCGGATGCAAATATGCAGGTTCGTCTCTGACAAATCCAGAGATGTTAAGAACTCCTCCAACTCTTCTGCCATTATCACTGAGCATAAGGTTTCCATGCAGAAACGAGTCACTTGCAAAAGATGGTTGACTCCCTTGAGATCCAGGATGGGGCGAAATAATCCCTCTTTCTTGGGTACAATGAAATAAATGGAATATCGGCCTGTATTTTCTTGTGACATGAGCAATGGACTCACAGTCTGCAGGCTGAGGAGCCTTGACAACGTACACACTCTACCGCCTGCCTCTTCTGCGGAGAGCTGCATGGAGACGCCATGAAAATGTCCCAAGGAATGCTGAAAAACTCCAGAGCACAGCCATCTCTTATCTCCAGAACGCACTGGTCAGATGTGATCTCGACACACCTCAGATAAAAAAAAAAAAAAAAAAAAGGAGACAGGTGACCCCTATCTCCTGTTCCCAGGGGTGGACCAGCATACCCTTATTGAGGGTGCCGGGGGCACCGCCACTAGAGCCCGCGCCCCATCTGGGCTGCCTGGGACCAAGGTCTGAGCCCTACCCAAAGGTCGAGCCCTCTGAGAAGCCGCTCCTCTGTAGGGTCAAAAATATTTGAAACCCCTAGCACGAAATCTCGCGGAGCCTTCTTTTTATCTTCTAGTAACTGAGGAACCTGGGACTCACTCCACTTATTGGCCATTTTCTCCAACTTACTCCCAAACAAAAGTGATCCTTTAAAAGGCAATTTCGTAAGATTAGGCTTTGAAATTATATTTGGCAGATCAATTCCTCAGACACATAGCTGACGCCTGGCTGCTAACATCAAAGCCACCTCTCTGGCATAAATGCAGACCAGGTCGCAGCCCGCAACCGCCACAAAGGTGGCTACTGGTTCCATCACTGCCCTAGAATTCAAACCAGACTCGCTGACTTCCTGAGAGAGAAGCAAGAGGCTATCTGCAAATGGAGAAATAACTTACCTGATAATTTTGTTTTCCTAGCGTGTAGCCAGATGGACTCAGGACTAATGGGTTATGTGCTCCCCTGTTAGCAGATAGAAATGGAATCAGGTTTCAAAGCTGACATCACCCTAGATATACCCCTGCAGTGACCTCAGCCATTCAGTGTCTCTCTGTCTCCTAGCAGAAGTGGATTGTGCCTTCCCAATCAGGAACCCAGTACTCTTTAGAAGAGGAAATTTTACCATTAAATTGGAGAAAGATCGCGCCCCACTCTCCTGCGGTGATACTTAATGGTCCCTCCCCCCCCAGTTGAGAATTCCTGAGACGATTTCCGAGATCCCTCAGAGGTGTGCCTTGGTCCGGTAGCCAGGTCCTGGCATGAACTTTGCTGCTGAAGCAGCTGAAAGGCAGCGGGTGCAGGAAGCAGAGCATGGCAGTGTCGGCCTATGCCCTCTCCCCCCCGCAGCTGGAGACCATCTCTGATCTCAGCCGGTAAGCGCTGAGCCCAGGTAAGTAAAGAACTCTTCCTCTGATTTAGAGATGTGGAAGGGCTTCAGTAAGTTTTTCCTCCGGTCTCCTTGCTTGGCAGGACCAGTGGGTTTACGCTCCTCTGACAGCAGATGGAGAAAGCTGACGTCACAGTATATATAACCCTGTAGTGACCCCAGCCTGCCAGTATTCTCTTCAAAAGCAATTGTGGACAGACTAGCAAAAAACTTGATTAAAAACAGGTAACCAGAACTGTACTCAACCAACCATAAACACTGAACTCACATAAGATTCTAGGTACCCCAAGCTAGGGACTGGATGAACATTTACCAGTAATTTCTTGGGACCCAGAGTCCCAAAGGAAGACTCAACACACTCATGCAGCAGCCGAGGGCGGGAAGCTAAGTCTATCTGTCTACACAAAATTATCAGGTAAGTAATTTCTCCATTTCCTAGTGTGTAGACAGATGGACTCAGGAATAGTGGGATGTACCAAAGCTAATCCCCAACAGGGTGGGAGGCTGCCCGTGGTCCAGTCAACACCGCACATGCAAAGGTTGCATCCTCCAGGGCCTGCACATTCAGACAATAAAACCTGGAAAAAGTGTGTAAGGACCACTACATCGCAACTCGGCAGATATTGACAGGAGACAGCAGACTAACCTCCGCCCATGACACTGCCTGAGCCCTAACCTGAGTAGTCAACGGTTTTCCAGCATCCACATACGCGGCTATGACCACCTCCTTAATCCAACGAGCTATGATAGCCCGCGAAGCCAGAATGCCCTGCTTACTCCTGCCATGGAGAACAAACAGGCGATCCATCTTTTGAAAAGACTCAGAAACCTCCAGATACCGCACGACAAGATGCTTAACATCCAAGGAGTGCAAAAGGCGAAACTCCTCCGCATCCCTGACCTTATCCAGGGATGGCAAGGAGATGGACTGATTCAAATGAAAGTACGAGAATACCTTGGGCAAGAAGGATGGAACAGTATGCAGCTGTAACGCTCCCGGAGTCACCCGAAGGAACGACTCCTGGCAAGACAATGCCTACAGCTCAGAAATCCGAAGCGAAGAACATATAGCCACCAGGAACACAGTCTTCAAAGTCAACAACAATAAGGAAAGGCTATGCAGTACCAAAAATTCCAGCAACAAATTAAGACTCTACAGTGGAACAGGTGGAGGCCTAAGGTGCTTCCCTTCAAACAAATGGGCCATATCAGGATGAGATAAGGAAACACCATTCACCAGGCCTCTGAAAGAGGCAAGAGCCGCAACCTGCACCTTCAAGGAATTAAGGACCAAGCCTTTATTCAATTCATCTTGCAAAAATTCCAGAATGAGAAAGATCTTAACTGAACAAGGAAGAACACCCCGCTCCTCACATCAGGCCTCAAAAACTCTCCAAACCCACACATAAGCCAAGGAAGTGGAGAACTTGCAAGCGCAGAGTAAAGTGGCAATCACTGCAGAGGAATAACCATGCTTTAACAGGCGAGCCTTCTCAGGGGCCAACCCGTAACAGAATCGAGTCGGATCCTTGTAAACAACCGGTCCCTGTTGAAGCAGATCCATGTGCAGAAGAAGATGAAGAGGGGCCTCCACCAGCAATCGCCGTAAATCCGCATACCACGGACACCTGGGCCAATCTAGCGCCACCAGGAGTACGAGCTCCCTGTGGCCTTCGATCTTGTGAATTATCCTGCCCCCCAAGGGCCACGGAAGAGGGCTGGCTGTCTTCTGGCCAGACCTGTATGAGCGTCTATTCCCAGGGACCATGATCTCTCCTGCGACTATAGAAGCGAGGAACCTTCGCATTTCGAGAAGTCGCCAGCAGGTCTAGGAACAGAAGGCCACATTGATCCACAATCAGCCGAAATGCCTGGGTCCAGACTCTCCCTGCTGAGAAAATCAGCTCTTACGTTGTCTTTTCCTGCAATGCAAGAGGCCGAACTCATCTGCAGATGACCTTCTGCCCATTCCATCAGCTGATATATTTCCTGCGACACTTGCTGTCTCTTTGTTCCTCCCTGGCGATTGATATAGGCCACTGCCATCGCATTGTCCAACATCACGTGAACCGCTCGATTCCGCAGCCTATGGCTGAACTGCAAGCATGCCAGTCGTACCAACTGGGCCTCCAGGCAATTGATGTTCCTATGGGATTCTTTGGCATTCCAGCATCCCTGGGTCATTAACTCTAGACAGTGAGACCCCAACCTTGGAAACTCGCATCTGTTTTGAGTACCAACCAGGCCAGAGAGCCCAAGGGAACTCCCTTTCTCAGATGATCCTCCTGCAACCACCACTGGAGACAGGAGCAGATTTCCATCAGTAAGTGGAGCTGAACCACATAATCCTGAGACTGCAGGTCCCAATAAGATAGCAGAGAGAGCTGAAGTGGATGCATATACACCCTTGCCCACAGCAGCACTTCCAGGGTAGCTACCATCAAACAGAGTACCTGTAGGTAGGACCACACCATCGGGCATATGGTATTCATCAAGTGACGCAATTGAGACATCAATCTCTGGATCCGAACTTCCGGCAGGAAAACTCTGTCGTGTCCCGTGTCAAACTGAACCCCCATCAAACAACTGGGATAGTTGAAGATTGCTCTTGGTCAAGTTCACTACCAACTGAGCTCCTGCAATAAGGAGATCACCCTGTGTGTCACAAGATGGCACTCTTCCTGAGACTTGACTCGAATCAGCCACTTGTCCAAATACAGAGGCACCAGGATTCCTTCTTTTCGCAAGGCCACCACTATCTTGGAAAATATTCTGGGAGTGGTGGTGAGACCAAAAGGCAGCACCCAAAACTGATAATAGCACCCCAACACCGCAAAGTGTAGAAAGCGTTGGTGTTCCAATCAGATGGGAATACAAAGGTAAGCCTATGACAGATCCAAGGAGGTCAGAAATTCCCCCAACTGCACCGCCATTATTACAGAGCATAAGGTTTCTATTTGAAAACGAGTCAGCTCATTTCATCCCATCCAAGATGGGATGAAATGAGCCCTCCTTCTTGGGCACAACAAAATAAATAGATTACTGCTCTATACTTTGAGACGAGGGCAACGGAACCACAGCGTGAACTCTAGTGCTTGCTTGTTCTGCGGGGAGTGGCAAGGGCACATATTGAACACATCTAGAGGAATACTGAGAAATTCCAGTGCATACCCTTCGCATACCACCTCCAGGACCCACTGGTCTGACATGATCTCGACCCACCTCCGATAAGAGAGAGAGACGTCCCCCTATTTCCTGTTCTGGAAGGTGGGTCAGCAAACCTTTATTGGGAAGCCCGAAAAGATCCACCATCCAAGCCCGCTCCTCTCTTTTGCTGCTAGGGACGAAAGGACTGAGACCTACTGAAAGGCAGAGTCCGCTGAAAGGTCATCCTTCTGTAGGGACGAAAATGCCTGGAACCCCAGAAACGACCCATCATACCAAAGGGGCGCTGTAACTGTTTCTTATCCTCTGGCAACCGAGGCACCGGGGACTTGCCCCATTTACTGGCCAGTTTCTCCAACTCGCTCCCAAACAAGAGCGAGCCTTTAAAGGGCATCTTGGTAAGGTTGGCTTTGGAAGCTGTGTCGCTGACCAATTTCATAATCAGAATTGACACCTGGCCGCTATCAAAAAGTAAATAATGATCAAGCTCTGATATATGAAAATTATCTTTGGAAGCAAGAGTGCTCATTCAATTTACTATGAATGAAGATAGTACCATCTGCAATCTTTGATACAAAATGTAGTTCATCGTTGGTCATAATAACTGTAGGTGATTGAGGATAAAATCAATGCTAACTCTGGAATAATTGTTTTTTCAAATAGAACATTAAGCCCAAGAAGAGGTTTTTTTTCGGTCTACAATCAAATGTATATGAGGGGAGAATAATGGAATTTGTGAAATATTCAAAGAAGAGTGCATGAGCCACTGCGTTCTTTTTTAAAAAATTAAAAAATAATTTTTTAGAAGTAGATTAGATATAAGAAAATTTTTATAAAACAATGAATGAATTAGGTTTTTTAGACTAATGATTTTGCCCTTTACCAGAGGGCGTCTGAAGTCTGTTCCCTCCTTGCAATAAAAGTTGTTTATTTATTTAGTCTTTCGGATAATAGAAAGACTAGGGGGCACGCCATGAAGTTAGCATGTGGCACATTTAAAACTAATCAGAGAAAGTTCTTCTTCACTCAATGCACAATTAAACTCTGGAATTTGTTGCCAGAGGATGTGATTAGTACAGTTAGTATAGCTATGTTTAAAAAAGGATTGGATAAGTTCTTGGAGGAGAAGTCCATTACCTGCTATTAATTAAGTTGACTTAGAAAATAGCCACTGCTATTACTAGCAACGGTTACATGAAATAGACTTAATTTCTGGGTACTTGCCAGGTTCTTATGACCTGGATTGGCCACTGTTGGAAACAGGATGCTGGGCTTGATGGAGCCTTGGTCTGACCTAGTATGGCATGTTCTTATGTTTAGAAATTTGTGTTCATTATAATTTTGTGGGTGATGTGGATTAAATAATAAGGTGCGATAGAATTTGGCAGTTGCATATAAAGCACTAATTGCCTTGGTATACTGGAGCTGACCAATTTTGCAACCAGGGTTGACGCCTGGCCGCTATCACTGAAGCCACTCTTCTGGCCAAGGTCTGGACCAAATCATAGCCTGCATCTGCTAAAAAGGCAGCAACAGGCTCCATAACCACTCTGGAATTCATTCCAGACTCATCAACCTCCTGAGAGAGAAGCAGACAAGATCTCACCACTAGGGCAAAACAGGAGGCAATCTGTAAATTCATCGCTACTGCCTCAAAGGCTTGCTTAAGAATAGACTCAATCCTATCATGTACATCCTTCAAGACCACTCCTCCCTCCACGGGGATAGTCTACGCTTATACATGGCACAAACCAGAGCATCTACTTTGGGAAAACCAAACACTCTCTCACAGCCAGATCCAGGGGGTACAGGCCTTTAAATGTCCGACCCCCTTTAAAATTTGCCTCTGGGGCATCCCATTCCAGATCGATCAATTCCTGGATGGCATCGATCACCAGGAAAAAACAAGAGGCTTTACGTAAGGAAACCAAAATGGGATACTCATTCAGCTCTGACATAGCATCTGAACCAGGAACACCCAGCTGTTTCAAGGTCTGGGAAATCAGGGCCAGCAGTTCATTTCTATGAAAAAACCGCAACATGGTTCGATATGGTTCCAGCCCTGGAGGAATGTCCACATCTTCAAGGGAATCAGGATCAACCTCATCAGTATCATCCGGATTCCTGTGTGAAACACCCGCAAGGAGCCAGGATGAGCCCTGGTGCTTAAGCATAGGACTAGAAGAAGGAGGAGCCACCGGCTGAAGGTCCAACTGGACAGAAATGGGGGAAGTGGAGGATTGCGCCTGAAGAAAAGGCTTATAAGCCTTGAAAAAAATTCCACTCAAGAAAAAGCAGCCGGGTCCAGACCAAGCCCAGAAAGAACTGGAGCTGGTCCCACAGATCTGCCCTCGCCAGCGGAGGAGCCAGTCAAGGGAGAACCAAGATCTGGCGTCCCCACAGTTAAGGCCATGACCAACCCATCATCAGAATGGTAAGAGCCAGGCTTAGCAAAATCCGTGGAAGACAACTCTCCCTGAGCATCTGAGCAGTGCTAGAAACTAGGTTAGAAGCAAGGTCAGACTAAGAAGCACTAATATGACAGGCAACACAAATAGGAAGACACTTAGGCTTCTTGCTTACTGGCGCCATTGCTACGGTAAATGTGAGTTGAAATGGCTTACACTCAAAAATGAAATGCGCTCAAAAAATAAGCATCTAGAAGAAAGCACAGCAAGGCACACGCACAACCTGAACCTCAGGTTAAGCGCATAAAGTTTGTACGCATAAAAAGTGCGCCCAAAATCAGAGCGCACAACATATGCGCAGAGCTGACACACTGTGCACACCGACAGCCTATAAAGAGTGGCAGAACACACACAAGAGCGCGCGAAAACGGCCGCCATGGCCTACCATGTGGCGTGCAAAAAAAAAAAAGCCTAAATGCGGGGCCTAGCCCACCGAGGGCTGCTCAACCTGCCAGGCTATCCAGTTCCCCAACCCCAACGGGAGCGGGAATGAATATCGTTACGGCGTGCCGAGAACAGAGACAACAGGAAGTCCTGAAAACCCTCTGTCTGTCTCTGATTTTTTTTTTAAACCTTATCTGAGTTCTGTGCTTACCAGCTGAGTATAGAGAATGTCTCCGGCTGCGGGGGGAGAGGGCATCTTCCATCACCGCCGCTGGCATGGGGAGCATAAACCGACTGGTCCTGAGTCCATCTGTCTACACGCTAGGAAATTCATTGCCACCACCTAAAAGGCCTGCCTGCTTAAGGATAGTCTCAACTCTCCTATCTTTCGCATCCTTCAATGCCACTCTCCATTCTACAGGGATAGTCATCCCCTTGGTGATGGCACACACCAGCACATCCACTTTCAGAAAGGGAAACTGCACTCTCGCCACTGGATCCAGAGGGTACAGTGCTTCCAAGACTGATCCCCTTTAAAATTAGCTTCCAGGGCGCCCCATTCAAGATCAATCAATTCTTGAATAGCATCCATAATGGGGAAGAAACATGATGTTTTACACAAAGAAACTAAAATGGGATTTTTCTTTGGCTCAGACATGGAATCAGCACCTGGCACCCCCAGCATCTTCAGTGTCTGGGAGATCAGAGCAAGCAACTCATCTCTATGAAATGAACACAACATTGTTCTATACGGTTCCAACCCTGGAGGAATTTCCCCATCCTCCAGGGAGTAAGAATCGCCTTAATCATCCGTGCCATCTGGGTTCCTATCAGTGTGGCCCGCAGCAGGTCTAGACATACTCGGACGCTTACAGTGGCACCAGGCATGTAGGGATCTATCATCTGCGATTCTGAAGTCTTAGGGTTGGCCGGCTCTGCCGACTGTACCTCAAGAGCAGCCTTTGAAAAAATTTCCACCCAAAAAAAGGCAGAAGGATTCTTACTAAAGGCCAGGGGTCGTCGGATCCTTGGGTCCTGCTCCCACTGAGTTGCCTTGCTCACAAACCAGTTAGGGAAGCCCCAAAACCAGAAAAACCTGACAGGTCCCCCTCCGGTCCCATTTCTGCATCATGCTGGGAAGGGCCGGGCTCAGCAAAATCAGCCAGAGACAACCCTCCCTGAGCCTCCTCCAAGCAGCGCTAACACAATTTAGAGGGGACGCCAGGCTGAGATACCCAAATATAGCAAGCGGCATAAAGGGTAAGTTGCTTAGGCTTCTTTGCTACCGGCACTATGGATAAACACTCAAGAGCAACACGCTCCTAAGGCATCTGACAATTGTGTGCCCAACTGCGCATCCGCACAAGCAAGCCTGGACAGGGCGCCCAAAAACAAGCTCTGTCCAATAAACACATACTACAGGCGTCTAAAATTTAGGCACCCAATAGGCAGTCCAGGTAGGCGCCCACCCAGGCGCACAACCGCAAACTAATATCAAACACTGTTTTGTGGCAGACTTGCACGTAGAAAAGCGTGAGAATGCCGTTGCGTCATTCGGTGAAGCCATCACAATGGTTTACAAGATTCAAAAGGTAGTATTCTTAACATATGCTAATTAAGGGTATAACAGGATACATATTATATTCTAAGATGAGCGGATAAGGGGAACGGAAAGGGAAAAGATGCGGCATCTGAGCAAAGCCTGAGAGCAGGGCCTAGCCAAAAGGCTGCTCAACCCAAGCTTCCACGACTCCCCAAGCTGCCCTGGAGGCGGGAGTTGTGGGGAGTTGGATCGACACGCCAAGGCTCGGAGACCAGAAGGGGAACGAAATCCCTCATTTTTTTTCTTTTTTATATTTACTCTTTACCTGAGCTCAGCCCGTCCCGGCCGATCAAAGAGTCGATCTCCGTCTGCGGGGGGGAGAAAGCAAAGGCTTTCACCTCCGTGCTAGACTTCCTGCACCTGCTTGCCTCTCTGCTGTTTCTCTCTCTACAGGGAATTCCACGCCGGAAAACCAGATAATGGAGCGAGGCACTCTACTGAGGCAGGGAGCCACCTCAGGAAACCTCGAATGGAGAGCGGAGCGAATTAATTTCCTCTTTCTTTTCTCCAGTAGGGAGATGCACGACCACCTTTTGCTGGAGACTGAGAATACTGGCGGGCTGCTGTTGGTGCAGGGGTATAAATACCATGATGTCAGCTTTGCTGGTAGAGGGGCATCACCCACTGGTCGTGGATTAACCTGTCTGAATTTTAAGAAAGTTCAGATATTGACCCTGAACTGTGACAAAATACAATCACTACTGTCACCATCTCAAAACAGGAAAACTGGAAAGTCTGCAGGCACGAATTAATGATCTGCTTTATAGTCTCCCTGGTTTTTTTTTTTTATCATGAGCTTATAGACTCCATTAAGAGACATAAAATGATTAAGCACAAAGGCAATCTTGTTTATGATTTAATATTTATTTGGAAGTTGTCCCTACTGTTTTGATAGGGCACCCTGCATTTTTAACTGTGCAAAGTTAATTGGTGCTCTATCCCTGGATCTCTATTTTTGTTTTATTACATATGAAATAAGTCTGACTTTTGTCATATTTGGTTAATTCATAAAAGCAATGTAATTAAATGCAATGAAAAATGATATATTGCTTGTGTGTGTGCATGACACCTATCACCTTCCAGCATTTTTACATCATGAGTAGCCTAGTGACTAGAGCAATGGACTGTGTAACAGGGCTCAAATCCCACTAACACTCCTTGTGACCTTGAGAAGGTCATTTTATCTCCAGTTGCCTCAGATACCCACTTGCATTGTAAGCTCTTTTGCACAGGGACATGACACCTGAATACTTATCACCGTTGTACATCACTGCATATATCCTCAGGAGCCATTATAAAAATGATTATACTTCCTTTGCTCCCATCATACCTAGACAAATATATGGATTTGGCTTCCATTTCATCCAGGACAAATATTAGCGATTATTTAAAATAAAATAAGCATAAATAAGTACATACTTTCTATGGGTGGTTTTGGTCCACTGACTAAAGCTTCTGTGATCTGCGAGGCAACAGAACTGTCAAACCCAGAATTCGAGGAGTCCGGGTCTGGATCACTGAGAATGCTGGGGAAGCTTGCTTTGCTCTGTGTTGGCAGCTCTGACTGACGCTCTGAAAACAAATGGTAACAAAAAAAAGCCACACCTTAAATCATATGCATCGCTGATTTCAGGAATACAAAGCAGAGAAAAAAAATTGTGAACTATTCTAATGGTGCTAGTTACATTATATCTGCTTCAAGGGCGATAGATTTGAAAAGGGAATTTCTCCTTGCTCCAAAAACAAAACAAAAAAAAGTGTTCTAATGACTAAATAATTCAGTGAGAAAACTACCAAAAATCAGAGGAAGTAACAGAGTTCAAAAGAGGGAGGATGGCAAAACACTTGTGTGAAATACAATGAAGACCAGCAATAATTACACAAAAGGTAAAGTACGAAATCAAAGACCACCTACTTATTTAGGGGTAGATTTTCAAAAACCGCGAATAGGCGTACTTTTGTTGGCGCTCCAGGCGCCAACAAAAGTACGCTGGATTTCAGCGCGCGCAAGGCTATCGATTTTGTATAGCCGGCGCGCGCCGAGCCGCGCAGCCTACCCCCATTCCCTCCGAGGCCGCTCCGAAATCGGAGCGGCCTCGGAGGGAACTTTCTTTTGCCCTCCCCTCACCTTCCCCTCCCTTCCCCTACCTAACCCACCCGCCCGGCCCTGTCTAAAACCCCCCCTTACCTTTGTCAGGGGATTTACGCCTCCTGGAGGGAGAAGTAAATCCCTGCGCACCAGCGGGCCGCTAGCGCGCCGGGACGCGATCTGGGGGCGGGTCCGGAGGGCGCGACCACGCCCCCAGGCCGCCCCGGGCCCGCCCCCCGGAACGCTCCCGACACGCCCCGAAAACGCCGCGCGGTTCGGGCCCGCCCCCGACACGCCCCCCTCCAAAAACCCCGAGACTTACGCGAGTCCCGGGGCTCTGCGCGCGCCGGTAGGCCTATGTGAAATAGGCTTACCGGCGCGCAGGGCCCTGCTCGCCTAAATCCGCCCGGATTTGGGTGGATTTAGGCGAGCAGGGCTCTTAAAATCCGCCCCTTACAGTATACTCTAAAACAGGGGCCCCTAAATTTGGTCCTTGAAAGCCACAACCCAGTCGAGTTTCCAGGATTTGCATGCACAATGGAGGCAGTGCATGCAAACAGACCTCATGTATATTCATTGCAGCAAACCTGAGTTCCAGCTCTTGAGGACAAAGTTCGGAGAGGCCTGTTCCAAAAGATTAAAATCTCATCCACCTCTAACAGAAAAGGTATCAGAAAAAAAGCTATCAGAAACAAATACCTTATTTCCCGGTGTATGTGTCGCAGTTTTTTCAGAAATTCCAGTCACTGCGTCTTATACACCAGTGCGACTAATATGCGGTGTTTTCACTTCTCTCTCTCTCTCGTCCATGCCTCTTCTGCCTTACAGCGCATCCGAGCCTCTCCTGCCTTACAGCGCATCCGTGCTTCTCACTCCTCAGTACTGCCTCTCACTCCTCAGTGCGGCCTACCAACAGCAGCTTGGCACTCAACTAGAACACCTCCCGCTCACTGCCAGCACGCTCAGTCACCCAGTACACGCCCGATCCTCACAGGTCATCGCCATGATTACCCATCAGTTGAAATACCAACAGGTGCGTCTTATCTGCTGGGATGCCATTTATACAAGGGTGTTACCCATACACTGGAAAACATGGTACAAATGCTAGACTCAATCTAAGATTATGGGGACGTGGCGTTCTTAAAAACTTGACAGCATCTGCCCGACCAAATCACACCAAAAGCACATTCTTCAACTTCCTGTTTTAGCTGAGATAAATCACAGACAGATATAATCTCACCATAAGGAATTCTTGCTATCCTTTATACAAAAACACTAAAAAAACAATCAACTTAAATCTATAGAATGCTGGCAGGCACGGTCATGCTCATATCATTCTCCCACCCTGCCCCCCCCTAAACACACACACACATACCTTTCAGGCTTTAAATCCTGCAGTCAAATATTTGCAAAAATACTTGATTCGATCAAGTTTTGACCATTAAAATTGCTGTCAAAATACTATATGTAAGACTTCTCTTACTTAAATATAAAATTTTCCATTCGCCTATATGGAAGTGAATATCAGCTGGGCATGAAGAGCTTTAAATGTATCAGAAGATGATACATTTAAAGGCATTTCACTTTTTTAAGAACAGATAAGTATTTTATAGTATCTTAAAAACTGTAATGGTCAAAGCCTGGCAGAGATATTTTTGGATATGGTCAGAAACTGTATTTTTTAGCAAGTAGACTAAGAAATATATTACAGCTGCCTAGATACAGTGTAACCGTATCTCATATTTCCTTACAATACCATCCTAAAACTGGTTGTTAAGAAAATTGTTTAAATGAAAAACCCAAGAATAGCCTGCCTGGAACTGTCCACATTCAGTGTTAGAGGTTCACTGTCTGTTAAATGGTTAAATCTCATTTTAAATCCTTTTTAACCTCCAGCTCTATCTTTTCAAATGCATTATTTTTTTCAATCTAGCTCTCTCTCAACAGCAAAGGATTTTTTGCATCTCATTAAGATGATCATAATTTTTCTAGATTTGGCCTTTTTGTGTACACAAAAACAGACTGAAGCAGTGAAAGAATCCTGAACTAGTTTCTGCAAAAACGATATCTTGATTAAAATATAGAAATGTTTAGTAGTAGCAGCAGCAGCAGCAGTAGTAGTAGTATTTAAACGACACTTCTGTTACTTTACAGTATAGTTACAATTTAAAAAGATATTCTATTTTCTTCCTTCGCATTAACCTGATGGAGTGTTCCTCTTGAAAGTTAGTCAAGAAATTTAAGAACTTTGATCCAATAAAAAGTTATCACCTACAACTTGTTTTATTTATACTTATAAAAATATTAAAACATGAACTATACGGCAGTTAGCAACGTCTGCATTCTCACAATTATATAAAATTAGGGGGCTAGCCTACAATTATCAGTTCATAAGGTTTTAACATTTATTTCAATATACTGTCAAAACAATAGCAGTTGATAATTTCTGGTCTTGATGCGTATACACACCGTCTACACCTACTGTATGACATTACTTTCAGTACTGTGTTTCAGCTCTTAGAAACTGAAAAGCCATTCTCCTGTATCCCTTTCGTGTTTCTTTAAATGTAAATGTTTTGGCCAACAATCTTAAAAATATCTAAATACCTCAGTTTCTGTTACCTAATGTGTTTCAATATATGTACAAGTATTTTTCCAAAATATCAGAAACCCAAAATAGAAAATATGAACTTGAACAATTTGAGACTTTAACTATTATGGTAAAATTACAGTACTGGGGTATTTCCCCCCCCCATCTATAACAAATGAATTAGCAAACTATCATAATAGTAATGCATAAAAGCCTTATCTGCAAGCAGATGTTATTCCAGATCATCTAACTTTGGCTTTTCTTGAAACACCATCACATCCTAATTAAATTATTATTATAGTACCTACTTATGAAAAGACAGCAGTTTACCACCAATGCGTGTCCTCTTGAGAAAACACAACAAATAAGACTGATACAAACATTTACATGCTAGTAAAATACCTCACCTCAGTCACATACACAGAACCGACCTAACATACTCCCAGGATCTACAGTTATGTACATAAACTAATCCGCACACAGTTACACCTGTATTATGGAATGCACTCAAAACAGTAACAACCCTACCTATGAAAAGGCAACACTACAAATATTAAATCAGGCCCTAAACACCAATACACCTCCTATTAGGAAAACAGAACTAGCAAGCAGCTATAGATCCCCACACAGAAATAATTGTAACACTATACTAATAAGCAGAATAAATGTTTCAAAACAGCTATGAACAGAACATCCAACAATTAAAAATTCATAAAAACTATTAAAAAGTCTCCAAACACCAATAAAATATTTTTAAAAAGCAGACACATCACATAATATTAAATAATTAAAATGGCAGTCAATCAAAAAAGATAAACTTAAAAAGCCACCTTTACTAACCCCCTCCAGCAGCTCTCCTACTCCTCTTCCATGCAGGCCAGCAGTAGCTGAAGCTCTGTACTCATGGTCCTCTTCCTTAGGGCCCATGACCAGTTTCTGACTCTTACACACCAATCATCTCCCAAACAGTCTTTGACACACACACCAGTCACCTTCCTGAACAGTTTCTCTCATGCCATACACACACACACACAAGGCTTCCCACTCCCATACTGTGTCTCACAAACACCCACCCACCCAAGTTTCTCACTCCCATGCTCACTCTCTCCACATGCACAGGCTTCTCATTCCCATAATCACTTTCTCTCTTATATATACACGCACCAGTCTCTCTCTCATTCCCATGCTCACTCTCTTCACATGCACAGGCTTCTCATTCTCGCTCTCTCCACATTTTCGCTCTCTTCTCATTTCATTTTCATTTCATTTCTTCTCATTCTCGCTCTCTCCACATGCACAGGCTTCTCATACTGGGATACCTACCGGATTTCAATCCGGCAACTTCTATCACAAATAGCTCTCACCCTCAACCACAACAAAACCGAAAAATTCTACATATGCTGCCGCTGCTACTTTTCCACACAGCACGGCTCTTTCTCCTTCCCGTGCACTGCACTGGGTATCACTTCCTGTTCCGGGGCAGGCGTGGGAAGAAGAAAAGGCCAGCCGCGGGTGCCACAGCTTCCTCTAACACCGCTGCCGTTCCATTGGGCTTGAACGTGTTTGTTAGCCCGGCAGCAACGGCAGCAGGGAAGGAAGAGCAGCGGGAGAGAACGGGAGCATGCGACACACCTGCCGGTGCTTGGCGACACACCGGTGTGTCTCAACACACCGGTTGAGAAGCCCTGCCCTAGAGGAAAGGTGAGACAGGGGATATATGATAGAGACATCCAAATATCTCAAAGGTTTCCATGCACAGGAGGTGAGCCTTTTTCGTGAAAACAAGGGGTCATGAGATGAGGTTGAAAAGGGGTAGGACTCAGGAGTAATGTTTAAAAATACATTCTTTACAGAGAGGGTGATGGATGTGTGGAACAGCTTCCCAGTGGAAGTGGTGGAGATAAAAACAGTATCTGAATTTTAAAAGGCAAGGGATAATTACAGGGGATCTCTAAGGAAGTAATGAGAATTATAATGCTAAATTAATTGGATGATGAGCAGACTGGATGGACCAATATGGTCTTTTTCTGCTGACATGTTTCTATGTTAAAAGCCATCACATTGAGGGAGGGACGGTTTGAATGAAATAGACTTCGTTCTTGAGTTAATAAGGATGGATGGATCTGACCCAAGAAAGATCAGAAGACTGCTGGACAACAATACTAGGTACACAAACCAAGCTTGTCTGGGCCATGTTGGAGCTATGAGAATTAGACAAGACCGGTTTCTAAACTCTTTTTGCACCATTCTGGCTATCAGTGGAATTGGTAGAAAAGTGTAAATGAGATCTGCATTCCAATCAAGAAGAAAAGCATCTAGAGCTGATCTGAGCTCGCTGAGAAGAAGCAAGCAAAACTTTTCCAGTTTTCTGTTTCGCTTTGATGCAATTAGGGCAATTGCTGGAAGTCCCCATAAACTAAATAGTATGTTGGCTGTTTACTGCTGCAAAGACCATTTGTATGGTTGAAAAACTCTGATGAGGCAATCTGCTAACGTGTTGGAGATTCCTGGAAAGTAGAACACTTGCAGGACTACTTGATATCCTGATGTGTTTGGAAAATTCTTTCATGATAAGATACATAGCTTGACTGTTCAATGACTGCACCTTTTTATGATCTAGATGTGGATCCTTCCAGTGTTTGGGATCAATTCAAGATATGTTTTGATGTGTGAAGTTGCGTCTGTTATCTCTGATATGAGAACTATCTTTTGTCCCTCAACTGGCTCTTCTTCTGTCCCTATAGAGTTGTTGAGAAAAGATCTAATGATGCACATTACCTTTTGTGAATTTCTCGTTGAATGAAGGTGTGGTCCCAGATAAGTTAAAGACTGTGGCTGTTTGGTCAGTGTTAAAAAAGCCTAATATTGACTCTGCTGAACTGGGAAATTATCGCCCAATTTCAAATTGCCTTTTCTTGCAAAGATTCTAGAAAAGGTAGTGCTCTAACAACTGCCATCTCTATTGGATGATTTTCAATTCAGCTTTAGGAAAGTGCATTACCTGAAATTCTCCTCTCCTCTTTTGATTTAATCCATAGAGGCTTTGATCCTGGTCAGAGTTATTTTTTGGTCATGCTAGATATAACAGCAGCTTTTGATACAGTTGATCATGCAGTTTTGGTACAACGTCTAAAACCATGTGGTATCTCTTCCACAGTTCTCAGGTGGTTCCGCCTTTTCGAACATCTGGTTTTCAAAGGATTCAGAGTCAGGCTTAGAAGTCCTCTGTTTATTGTCTATCAACAGGCATTCTTCAAGGATCGACCTTGCCCATCACTTTATTTAATATTTACATTTTCCCTATATGTCAACTGTTAGCAAATTTTAATGTGGGATATCGTCTTTATGCAGATGATATCCAGTTTGTTGTACCAATACAATCATGTAAGCATTAAACCATGTAGAACTGGTGTGCAGAGATGCACGCATTAAGCATAGAACTTTGGAACATCTTTTTACCAAAACTGTCCAATAACCTGGGATCGTTCCCTGGCAGAGTATTTGAGTATATTCTTGTTTTCTTTGCTCTTTTAAGAGCAGATTGATGGGGTAACCTTTCCAAACACCGGGGATTTCTGCACTCTACATTTGAGGTCTAGCTTCCCTGCAACTGGGGCACAGGAAAATAGGAAATAGGGTTTTCCTACATTCTTGTTGCAATTCTTGCAACAAATTCATGCATCAGGATAGCTGCTGGCTCTGCCAGAGTGTACAGAATTAGGAATTTGGCACAGGGATCTTTGTTCTTACACATATAACCCACGTGCTGGTAGTCCCAGATATAAGATTCAAAAAGCCATATCTCAAAGAGTCTCTACTCCATATCTTCCTGAGCACTGTAAGATCTGAGTGGTAAGGAAAGATTTCCTGAGTGGGAGGAATTTCAAGACCCTGTGCATTGCAAACCTTTAAGTCCCAGTTTAAATTTCTTGTGTATAGCAGTGATGAGCATTAAAGACACTCTGCAGTAAGAAGTACACTGAAGCTAACTTGGTTTCCAACATTACTTTTACTGATATGTTCTGAAGTGATGAAGATATTTTCTACAGCTGTTTGTTTCACTTATTGATGTTATAAGTGCTTTCAAGTAAATTTGGGACTTCTTAGACTGTAAAGTCAAAGTTCGCTTCTTCCCTTCCCATGGTTTTAGGGCATGTCTTTGAGCTTCCCACCCCATATGAACAGCAGAGAGAATGCTTAGTCCAATTTATGTTTGTCCAAATACAAAGTCTATCTTCCCACTGGTCTCAGTCCACAACTCCTTCTCTTCATAGTGTCAGATTAATTCTGTTACACTCCTCTTCTCCCAAGATCTTTAGTAAATGTGCATAGCCCTGCTAGGATACATCCCAACTCCTTCACTTCTGGATGGTTTTAATTCATCCCTCAGGTCCCTTTCTCAGTGAAGCAACCTCTCTTGTTTTGTTGATATTAGAGTCCCTAATTAATGGGAACTTAAGAAAAATAACCATACTTTTACATAAAACAGGGTAAAGATACATGAGTCCAAGAGGATGTAAAAACTCATCTCAAAAGAAAATGTTCTTTAAATTGGTTCTCCAAAATTAAAAGAAGGCTTTGTGAATTTCTTCAAAGTCTCAGTCTGAGAACCACAAAGGCCTTACCCCTTCAATAAAATCCAAACCACAGCGCAATCACAACATGTCCCTAAGAAGGGTAACTGAAAAATCCACACAGTAATATGGTCAGAATATTTATATAAGAGGAACTCACCATATGCACTCTCTCACATGGAGGACCTATACACTCACATTGCTAGACTGTTTCCTCCCATAAGACTCAGTTTCACTCTGCACTAGTAGGAAACCCAAAAGGTGCTCTACGCTCCCATTAACTCTGAGCACTTTGTCCAGAAATCTTTTGGTGGAGATGACTATTCTGGAGGTTCTGGAAAGGAGTTGGAGGGGGATCCCTGTCAATCCTTCAACAGAACCCAGAGGTGAACACACACTAATCCAGGACCCCAATGATTAAGGTGGTGACTAAGATGGGCCCTTGGTCACCTCGGAGGGATATACTTCTGGTACATATACTCTAACCAGCTGGACTCCACTGTAGGGTAATCCTGAAGGCTAGAACCACTGTGCAGGGGTTCTGATGAAGTATTGGTACAAAGTGGTGATACTGGGACTCCTTCTCTAAGCATATCTGATATTCTGGAAAAGAGAGGTTGGAAGGTACCCTTTCTTGTCCTTAGTCACCAAAGAGGTAAAGAAATCCTTCACCAACTCTACTACTAGTCAAAGAGCTGACAATGCCTCTTGTCCTGGCATAAGTGATAGAACATCCTCTTAAGATACAAACATGGAATTCTAATATTTTCCGGGCTTTGCAAAGTTTAGATTGGAAGCTGGTTAGATGTGAGGGGCACCAAAGAGCAAATAGAATTTAGGGTCTCTAGACATAGTCCTTGTTCCATTAATTTTGTTGGTGTACATGCCCTAGTAATTGGTAGGGGTAAGAACATAAGAAATTACCATGCTGGGTCAGACCAAGGGTCCATCAAGCCCAGCATCCTGCTTCCAACAGAGTCCAAACCAGGCCACAAGAACCTGGCAATTACCCAAACACTAAGAAGATCCCATGCTACTGATGCAATTAATAGCAGAGGCCATTCCCTATGTAAACTTGATTAATAGCAGTTAATGGACTTCTCCTCCAAGAACTCCTCCAAGAACTTATCCAAACCTTTTTTGAACCCAGCTACACTAACTGCACTAACCACATCCTCTAGCAACAAATTCCAGAGCTTAATTGTGCATTGAGTGAAAAAGAATTTTCTCCGATTAGTCTTAAATGTGCTAATTGCTAACTTCATGGAATGCCCCCTAGTCCTATTGTCCAAACGTGTAAATAACCGATTCACATCTACTCATTCAAGACCACTCATGATCTTAAAGACCTCTATCATATCCCCCCTCAGCCATCTCTTCTCCAAGCTGAACAGGCCTAACCTCTTCAGGCTTTCCTTATAGGAGAGCTGTTCCATCCCCTTTATCATTTTGGTTGCCCTTCTCTGTATCTTCTCCATCGCAACTATATTTTTTTGAGATGAGGCGACCAGAATTGTACACAGTATTCAAGGTGTGGTCTCACCATGGAGCAATACATAGGCATTATGACATTTTCCGTTTTATTAACCATTCCCTTCCTAATAATTCCTAACATTCTGTTTGCTTTTTTGACTGCTGCAGCACACTGAGCCAACGATTTCAATGTAATATCCACTATGTTGCCTAGATCTTTTTCCTGAGTGGCAGCTAACATCGTGTAACTACATCAAGGGTTATTTTTCCCTATATACAAAACCTTGCACTTGTCCACATTAAATTTCATCTGCCATTTGGATGCCCAATCTTCCAATATTGCAAGGTCCTCTTGTAATGTATCACAATCCGCTTGTGATTTAACTACTCTGAATAATTTTGTGTAGTCCGCAAATTTGATAACCTAACTCATGATATTCCTTTCCAGCTCATTTATATATATATTGAAAAGCACCGGTCCAAGTACAGATCCCTGAGGCACTCCACTGTTTACCCTTTCCCACTGAGAAAATTGACCATTTAATCCTACTCTGTTTCCTGTCTTTTAACCAGTTTGTAATTCACGAAAGGACATCGCCTCCTATCCCATAACTTTTTAGTTTTCTTAGAAGCCTCCCATGAGGGACTTTGTCAAACGCCTTCTGAAAATCCAAATACACTACATCTACCGGTTTACCTTCATCCACATGTTTATTAACCCCTTCAAAAAAATGAAGCAGATTTGTTAGGCAAGACTTCCCTTGGGTAAATCCATGTTGACTGTGCTCCATTAAACCATGTATTTCTATATGCTCTACGATTTTGATCTTTAGAATAGTTTCCACTATTTTTCCAGGCACTGAAGTCAGGCTGGCTGGTCTATAGTTACCCAGATCGCTCCTGCAGTCCTTTTTAAATATTGGGGCTACATTGGCCACCCTCCAGCCTTCAGGTACAATGGACGATTTTAATGATGGAGTTACAAATTTTAATAGATCATAAATTTCATTTTTGAGTTCCTTCAGTACCCTAAGATGTATACCATCCGGTTCAGATGATTTGCTACTCTTTAGTTTGTCATCTGGCCTACTACATCTTCCCGGTTCACAGTGATTTGGTTCAGTTCGTCTGACTCATCACCCTTGAAAACCATCTCCGGAACTGGTATCTCCCGAACATCCTCATTAGTAAACATGGAAGCAAAGAATTCATTTAGTCTTTCTGCAATGGCCTTATCTTCCCTAAGAGCCCCTTTAACCTCTCTGTCATTGCTTCGGGTATATTTTAAAAAGTTTTTATTATGAGTTTTTGCCTCTATGGCCAACTTCATTTCAAATTCTCTCTTTGCCTGTCTTATCAATATTTTACACTTAACTTGACAATGCTTATGTTTTATCCTATTTTCTTCAGATGGATCCTTCTTCCAATTTTTGAAGGATTTGTTTTGGATAAAATAGCCTCTTTCACCTCATATCTCCTTCTGCCCCTAATAACACTCTCAATAGGCCAGCTCTACAGCACAATGTGTTAATGATGGCACTGATAATCGCCAAAGGTGTTGAGAATCGATGTTCCAGGGCTCAATGCGTCAGATGTATGCATCGATGGGGCCAATGGGTGTGCTGACACCATTGACACATTGCGCAAGACTCTGTGCTTCTTTGATTCCATAGAGTTGCACTTCTTTTTCTTCGACACATGCTGGTTCTGGTTACTCGACCCCAAGGATTTGGCTTATTCCAACTCCATTCCCAGGGAGGCATATGAAGCTGCGCTTTTGGAAAAGGCTCTACCGTGGCTTCTGAGAGACTTAAGCAGATCCTCCATTTTCCATGCCCTTAATCTTTGGGTACACAGGGTCATAAAGCTATAATGCTAGCAGTCGGCCTGATCTGGTCCAGTCCTAGACACTCTCGATAGGCCAGCTCTACAACACAATGTGTTAATGATGGCACTAATAACCAGGGCTCAATGCATCGGATGTATGTGTCGATGGGGCCAATGGGTGCGTTGGCACAAATTATATCCATTGATAATAGACATTCACCTATTGCAAATGCAATCCTTGAAACCACTCGTTATGGCTCTCTTCTTACCAGACATTATGAGGAAACTTTTTTTTTTTTTTTTTTTTTAAAGGTGCCACTGAAAAGTGCATTTGAAGGCTGCTGTGGCAACAAGGCAACTTTTAAGAAAAAAATGTAAGATTTTCATAGAAACAGACACACATCTATGCTGGTGCTGAGATGAAAAGAGACTAAGGGGGGCTCACGAGGCGACTCCTGAACATGCTCAGTAGAGCTAAGAGAAAGAGGTATCCATTTGGTGTCACTGATGACATCACTCACATGACATGGCTAATTTAGCCTTGCTTGTCAACAGATAAACCACCGTCCACAGCAGATAACTAAGCATAACTTAACAAGTATAGAAAGTGTACTCCCACTGAGTACATGTGTGGAAGTAGAGTTATTATAACATATACTAAATGGTTTACCATGTACAAAATTGCAAGTATGCATGTTAGTGTATGTTATTGAATCCCAAGCATGTAAACACAAACAGAGTGAAGTGGAACCAATTATGAAATAGATAAAGTTTACTATCATCATATTTATATCTTAATTACTCACACTTAATCTCTCAAATTTCCATTTATTCCATTGTCTGGTTTGTCTCCTGATACTGGATCATACACAAATAGATATTCATAAGACGTTCTTACTTTAAACTTATTACAAGAGTTCATAAAAAAAAAAAATATACAACTCAGGAACATTCAGATAAAACTGTGCGTTTCTATCATCAAAAGACAGTTTTTACTATACATGCTAATGAGCACAGTTTTCACCCATCCACAGAAAAATAACCTAGAAGTTTTTAAAACAAATCTAAAACTTAAAATGTTAAGAAACATAACTATTTAGAACATAAGATTTGGCAGACTAGGTCAGACCAATAGTGGTCAAACCAGGTCACAAGTACCTGGAAGGAACCCAAAAAGTTGATAAAATTCCATGCTGCAATCCCAGGGATATGCAGTGGGTACTATGAAAAAATCTTCCCTGTAGCTCTAAAACTAGATTTATTATTTTACTCTTTCAAAAATGTCATCTTTTTCTTGCTCTTCTTCCCTCACAGAGTATATATAATTTATGAAAAAGAAAATGTAAGTACAGTATAATATTGCTTCATTCTCACCTGCTAGTATTAACTGGAGTCCACTAATGTCCACTGATTGGGGCATGCTCCCTAACTCCATTACAGAAATCTGTCGAGGAGTCTTTTTGAAAAGCTCTCTTGGTGGAGCCAACATCAGCTGAGAAAGGAAAAATTTTTCTGGTGGTGTTATAGGAGGCAGAAATCCTGTGCAAAACAAAAAAGTTATTTTAAGACTTTCATATGGCATCAAGTCAAAACAAATCTATTTTGATATTCATAAATTTTATATCCATTACAGGCATGTACTTGAAAAAGTGGAATATAAACTGATAATAAATGTAATTTACACCACAAGGGAGCAAACGAAGCAACCGTTCCATCTATGAACAGCTATTACCATACACAGTTCTATCTAGGCAAATCATTTTATTTCCTATTCATGGTCTGGCCAGCTAACCTATTCCAACTTCTATGATTATAGATAAAATGAAGCTGCCATGAAGACTGGGAAAATCCAGAGCTATGGCATTGTTTGGTCTTCACTTCCAACATGATGAATTCCCCTCTAAGTTACCATGTGGCAGTCCTCTCTCCCCACCCCCTGCGCCTTGCTTCGGGAGGAGGGGAGAGAGGACTGGCAATCCCGAGCGTAGGAAAACCGCCCACTTCCTGGTACCTGTCATTTCAAATGTCATTTGAAATGACAGATACCAGCGTGTCCGTGAAGCGTTAGGCCAGCGCACCCAGGATACTGTATAGCGCTCTATACAGTAAAATGGGTTGCGCGGGCCTAACGCTTCACGGACGCGGTTTGCATTTGCAAGCTATTTAAATACAGCAGTAGGTGAGCCGGACTGTGCATGCAGCAACTGCGGGTGCACCCGGCACTAACACACCTCTTCCTACCGCTCCTTACTGTATCGGCCTGTTACTAAACATTTCCCCCCACAGACACAGAAAGGGAGCAAAGCCTTAGCAAATCAGACCCTCAGCTTGATAATTTATAAATATGATTTACTTATATAGTGCCAGTGTATAACAAAACTGAACAATTCACCATGTCTCAATTCAACTGGCAGGTTAAATGGCTTACTCCAAGGTACTCAGGGGCCGATGCAATAAAGTGCACCCAGCCTAGTGCACAGATTTACACAAGTTTTGGACGCGCTAGACTAGCACCCGATGTAATAAGGAGATTAGTGCACCCAAAACTCATGCCCAAACAAATGCATAGCTGATAGAGCTCATCAAATGTTAATTCCATGTAGAAGAGGCTATTAGCTATTTCCTACCCTCCCCCCCGAGTCAGAAAATCGCTGGGCGTCCAACGCACAATTTTTAATGGAGCAAATTTAATTCCAGCCCCAGAGGTGGCATTAAGTCAACCGTGAGTCAAGGGCTCAGGAGAAATTTAAAAAAAATGCTGTCCTCTGTGCTTTCTCCTACTTAGTATTGATGTTAGTATTGAAGTTAGCAAGTAGCACATTTAAGACTAATCGGAGAAAATTCTTTTTCACTCAACGCACAATAAAGCTCTGGAATTTGTTGCCAGAGGAGGTGGTTAGTGCAGTTAGTGTAGCTGGGTTAAAAAAAGGTTTGGATAAGTCCTTGGAGGAGAAGTCCATTACCTGCTATTAATCAATTATACTTAGGGAATAGCCACTGCTATTAATTGCATCAGTAGCATGGGATCTTCTTAGTGTTTGGGTAATTGCCAGGTTCTTATGGCCTGGATTGGCCACTGTTGGAAACAGGATGCTGGGCTTGATGGACCCTTGGTCTGACCCAGCATGGCAATTTCTTATGTTCTTAATACTTAAATCTACTACTTGCGGTGCTTAAGAAAAAGTATAATGTAATAGATTGATGTAAAAAAAAAAAAAAATTTCTAGACGCACAACAAACATGCTCCAGGCTGACTTCGCCCCTTGCAATTGTGCATGTATATTAGGGATGTGCACTTGTCTAGGATGAATTAGACAATTTCAACGAAATTGTCTAATTCGTCCTGTTTCAGCCACCTCAAAAATCGAAGGGAATTTCCCCGAAATGTCAGGGAATTTCATTTTTCGGGGTTAGAGCGCGCGCTAACTCCCCGTTAGCGTACACTAAGATAGAAATGTTAGGGCGCACTAACCCCGAAATTCGGGGCCCAAACTGCAGGAAACAGAAATTTCCCGCAGCGGGCCGATAACAAAGGCCGAACCAAAAGGTTCAGCCGAAGCACATCAGTACTGTATATTAGGCAAAACTGGCCTGAAGCAGGATAAGACAGACGCTCGTACCAAGCACCCGTTGCAACTGTGGGCGCCTGATGAATATGAGCGCTAGGGACGCACATTTCTTCCTTAGTGCGTACTTTTTAACGCAACTCATTTAAATATTGCATCGGGTGCCCAAGAGGCATGGCTGTGCGTTTGTTAGGAAAACAAGCGCTCTTTTAATGTTTGTCTTATTGCACTGGCCCTTCAAAGAGGGGCTGATAGGGAAACAAAGCATAAAAATTCATAACTTACCATTAAGCTGTATTGCCAACCCATATAAATATTAATACACGGAAGTGAAAACCATGCATATGCATAGATTTTCTAATACTTTTCAACTTTGACCCTACTAAAAATTACCTCACTCTTATTTTCAATAGGGTAGATGCCGGCCCCTGCTCCACCTCTCGCACTGAGGATTTGTCTCCAGGGGCACGTGCCCAGGAGGAAAGGGTCAGAACAAGGGTTATTAGGAATGTAGATAGCTAGGTGGCTGGTGGAAGTGAGATTCACTTAACTTGCCTGCCCAGGGTGAAGGAGGCGGACCTCATGTGTCGCACTTCCTGTGGCATAGATCTCCCTCTCACGCCCTGCCCCAGCATCCATCATTCTCTCCTCTCACCCTCTGCTAAGTCATGCATCACCCTTCCCTTTGTCCCCCCATCTCTATTTTCTATTCACTTGACTAGCATCTCTACTCTTCTATCTCAACATCCTTTTTTCTCTCCTTCACTCCCTGCTCAGCACCCAATCACTCCAATCTCTTTACCCCCTTTTTGCAAAGCCCAGAATCATCACTCCACTCCACCCTCACCTGCACAACTCTCTCTCCTTCCCTCAACTCCCTAATCTCCCACTGAGCTTCTTTTCTGTCTCCATCTCCCACATCTATTCAGCATCCATTATTTTTTCTCTTGTGGTGCAGCACATTAAAAGTGGGCAGGTGGTATCTGGAAATTTCTAGGGATTTTGTCACACCATCCAAAATTTTGAGACCCTACATGACTGCCTAGTTTATCTAATGGAAGAACAGACCCCGATTGGAACTCGCATGATATATGTATATGCTAACTTACTTAAAACATTATAGAGACTTTCATTATATCATTGAGGGAGTACTTATCTGCTAAAGTTCCACCACATTCAGCACAATATATAGAAAACACACTAATAAAGTGGCTTGCAGAAGAATGTGATACCCTAAAAAATTGGCAGACATGTGGATTACAGATTGTTACTATCAGTATGTTTATTGCAAATGAGTATGCTCTTAAATTTTCAAAGTTGCAATTCATTATTTTTCTGCATTTTTTGAAAAAGAAAAAGAAAAACCGAAAATGCTTTCATAAATATTGAATATCTTCAGACTAGTACTTGGTAGAACCACCTTTTGCTACAATAACAGCTTTAAGTCTACCGGGGTGAATTTTTACCAGCTTTGCACACTGTCTGGAAGTGATTTTTTGTCCATTCTGCCTGGCAGATTTGCTCCAGGTTGGTTGGATGACACTTATGGACTGTAATTTTCAAATACTGCCACAGATTCTCCATTGGACTGAGATCTGGATTTTGACTTGGTGATTGTAGAACATTCACCTTTTTGTTGTTCAATCACTCCTGTGTTACTTTGGCCTTGTGCTTGGGATCATTCCCCTGCTGAAAGTTTTAAGTTTTATTAGCAGGGGGGGACAAAGGGAAGGGTGAAGCAGGTTGTCTTGCAGTATCTCCCTGTATGTTGCACCATCCACCTGTCCTTCAACTTTAATGAGATGCCCAGCCCCCACTGAGGAAAAGCATCCTCACATGATGCTGCCACCCCCATACTTTACTGTTAGGATGGTGTTTGCTGGGGAATGGGCAGTGTTAGGTTTGCACCAAACATAGCATTTTGAATTTTGGCTTAAAAACTCCATTTTTGTTTCATCTAACCACAAAACCTTATCCCACATTTTAGCTGGGTCACGCTGACGCTTTCTGGCAAACTCCAGATGTGTTTTGATGTGATTTTTCTTCAGTAATGGCTTCTTTCTAGCCACCCTCCCATTCAGGCCAGTCAGGTCAGTTTTATGCAGAGCTCTTGATATGGTTAACTGGTGTACATCCACTCCAGTCTCAGCCATTTAACTCTGTAGCACCTTCAAAGTGATTGTTGGCTTCTCTGGGGCTTCCTTCTCAAGTCGTCTTCTTACTCTGTCACAGAGTTTTGAGGCATTGCCTTGTCTATGCAGTATCTGGGTTGTATGATGCAGCTTCCATTTCCTCACAATTGATCCAACAGGGCTCACTGTGGTAACTAAGCATTTGGATATTATTTTGTAGCCTTTTCCTATCTTGTGCACATCTATAACTTTATCTTTAAATTTCCTTAGAATGTTCTTTGGTCTTCTTTTTCATAGCTTTCCTTCAGATTCCCAGTCTGACCAATGGTACTGGAATTAGAGGGTCTTTTATCCAGAAAAGCAGGGAGCAGCCAACTGTAAGCTAATTTGTTAGGGCAATATCTCATCTGTGTAAACTTGGAGATTCCACAGTACAGGGGTTGACTATTTATACAAGTAGCATTTTTCAGTTTTTAATTTTATTTTACAAAAAATTGAGAGAAAACATGACTTTGAACATTTATTTTAAGCCCATACTGGTTTGCAATAAACATAATGTCCTGAACAATCTGTGTGTCATTTGTAATCCACACATCTGCTGACTTTTTAGAGGAGCGAATACTTTTGCAAGCCACCTCATGTAAAAGTTTGGAACATAAGAAATGCCATTGTGGATCAGATCAAAGGTCTATCAAGCTCAGCATTCTCTCTCTCCAACAGTGGCCAATCCAGGTCACAAGTACCAGGCAAGAGCCCAAACTTTTCTATGGCACTTTTTCAAATATGAAAATATAAACAATGCATAAAAGATCTCTTTAAACGTTTTAATTTACACAAAAGTTTGGGTTTTTTCAGTGTGCTTTAGAGCCATTTTGGACCAGTGGACAATATTTTTGTAACTTTTCAGATTCGCACCCTAGAAAACAAGACAAGACTTCTGCGTCTTGCTTCCCCCTCTTCTTTATTCCTTCCAAAACAGACAAGAGAGCACCGCGAGCGGGAGAAAAGAAGCGGGCGCCGGTACCTGACAGGGGCCTCTCCCGCTCCTCCCCGACAGCCGCCGGGTTGAGGAGATGCGCGAAGACGGCGGCGAAAGGGTTGGCGGCAAGCGGCTCGGTGCGGTACATCTCCCAGAGCAGGTAGAGGGCGGTGAGGCGCTGCGAGGAGCTGGGCAGCAGGTCGGGCTGCTGGAGCAGCATCACCAGCACCGAGCCCACCCGGAAGTGGTCGGCCTTGACGAAGTAGTGGTGGAAGGTGGTGGAAAGCCCCTCGAAGGTGTTGGTGCAGGCCTCCTCCGAGACGATGCCCAGCAGGTTGGCGAGCTCCTTCGGCGCCAGGGTCATCTTGCCCAGGCTCTTCGGTGGTGGTGGTGGTGGCAGCAGCGGCGACGGCTGGTGGCTGCTGCTGCTACTGTTCCCGTTCTCCTCCTCTCGCTCGGCGGCCAGGACAAGACTGGAGGACGAGGAGGAAGCGGCGGCGGCGGCTGGCGGGCTCGCGGGCATTCGGGCCGTCTCCGACTGGCTAGCAGGCAGGGGAACCGCCGTTCCGCCACCAAGCCGCGGCCTGCCCTCAGCGGCAGAGGCGGATGAGGGAGCGCGCGCCCGCCCGCTCCAGCAGCTGCTGCTGCTGTGGCCCTCGCGCCGCCCGCGCGCGACTCCCACTCCCTGCCGTTCTACCCTTTGCCCGTCTCAGCCTGCAGGATCAATCACCCTACGTTGGATCCCCCCCTCCCCCGTGTTGCCAGCTTGGGCTATTTCAATTGGGCTACTCTTTTCCCGTTATGGGGGGGGGGGAAGGAAATATTTTTATTGGGCTATTTTCGAACCGGGTAGCTTAACGATAACAGCCCACTCTGTTGCTGGCGCCTTTTGTTCCTTGCCTGGGGCAGCCCGGCCACCGGTCGCAGAGTGATGACTCTTCGGCAGCAGCCAATCAAAGGTGACAGCTGGCAAAGGGGATTGTTGCAGAATACGGAAGGAAGAGGAAGGTGTACGCTATTACGCAGTTGCATGGAGAGAGAGAGCGCGCGCTCTTCCTGTATACTTCCATTGTGCTGCTCTCAGCTTTGGCGAAAACAGATTTTTCGGCTTTTACATTTGACTGACTTTTCCCCTCATCTCGGCCCTTAAATTGACCTCCCCCTTGCTGCTGCAACCTCCTAACCCAGTTGCTGTCTGGGAAAGGGAAACAGAGGACTGGAAATTCCCTGCAAGCCCCAGATCTCCAAGAGGAGAGAGAGGAGGCATTTTTCGTTGAGACTTTCAGGACTCGGCCCAGTCTCCTTCGATCCTAGTCATCTTTTTCAGTAACTGACCAGGAACAGGAAAATGTCTAGCCTGAATCCATTCCAGCAATTACACGTTCCAGATCTGCAGAGAAGGAGAGAGCAGAAAGAAGTTTACCAGCCCACTTCCCGGGACAGAAAGAGAGAATACAAACAGCTTTTTTTCCATGCCTGGGGAACAGCTTCACCCCCTCCTCCTAATCAAATCTACAGCAACTAGGGTTTTTTTGTGAGCTTTCCTCATGTTTATCCCAATTTATTTTTACAGCATACACCCTCCTGGGGCTCCACCGTCAAAGCAGGAGGCAGAGTAAGTTCTGCAGGCCTGTGAGGCATCTGTAATGGTCAGGAAACAACCGGGGGTGGGAAATCTGTTGATATTAACAATACTGTATCTCCCCCTGCCTGCACCCTAGCCATCGTGCCTTTCTACTCCTTTTTCTCTTATCTTTAATTTCGGATAGTTTAAGCACCCCCTTTCAGTTACAGAACTTCTATTAAACTGGGTTTTTGTTTAATCCTCACACTATTTGTTTGATTTTTTTCTCTGCACTGCACATCACACTTTAAATTGCTTTTTCCCCATTCCACATAGGCAATCTCCTGACTGAGCCAGCACCAGCCCAGGTGCTGACTGCTTAATTAATCAGTTAAGCCTTATTTTCTTTTGTGGGGGTTTTTCTTTCCTGCTCTGCTGTGAAGAACAAAGAAGAAACTTATTTTCCCCCCTCTTCATTTCAGATGAGAGTCCATCAGGCTAGGTTGAGAGAACATTGCACAAATCTCATCTTTGGATGAGTTTTCTCACTCCCAAGGTCATCAAATCTTCACAAGAGAGCAGTGTTCTGTTTGTACGTCTCACTTTGAATGTCAAAGTGGCCCTTAACCCCTACACTAATACCTAAACCTCACCTCGAGTGAATAGGTGGGCCTCCCATAGAGCTATAAGTAGTAAGTACCTATCTAGTGTGAGGGCATTATCGCTAGATTTTCTCTCTCTCCACCCCAGAAGGAGCAAGAGGAAAGCTGAGCTATGCAAAAGTAGGTGCAGCCCCACCTCCCAGAAGGAGCAAGAGGAAAGCTGAGCTATGTAGCAGTAGGTGCAGCCCCACTTCCCAGAAGGAAGCTGAGCTATGCAGCAGTAGCTGCAGCCCCACCTCCCTCTGGTCGCCTTTCATTTATTCATTTTCATTTATTTACTTATCAACTGCTTATTCGAGGTTACTAAGAAGTGCATATAAAAGCATTCATAATTAAAAATTGCCATCTCCATCGGGACATACTAGGGAGATAAAGTTCCTGGATGGAATAAATGACAGTTTTATGGAGCAATTGGTTCAGTAACAGACATGAGAGGGAGTAATTTTAGATCTAATTCTCAGTGGAGCATAGAATTTGGTGAGAGAGGTAACGGTGGTGGGGCCACTTGGCAATAGTGATCATAATATGATCAAATTTGAATTAATGACTGGAAGGGGGACAGTAAGCAAATTCACGGCTCTCGTGCTAAACTTTCAAAAGGGAAAATTTGATAAAATGAGAAAAATAGAAAAAAAACTGAAAGGAGCAGCTACAAAGGTAAAAAGTGTGCAAGAGGCGTGGTCATTGTTAAAAAATACCATTCTAGAAGCACAGTCCAGATGTATTCCACACATTAAGAAAGGTGGAAAGAAGGCAAAACGATTACCAGCATGGTTAAAAGGTGAGGTGAAAGAAGCAATTTAGCCAAAAGATCTTCATTCAAAAACTGGAAGAAGGATCCAACAGAAGAAAATAGGATAATGCATAAGCATTGGCAAGTTAAATGTAAGACATTGATAAGACAGGCTAAGAGAGAATTTAAAAAGAAGTTGGCCATAGAGGCAAAAACTCACAGAAAAACTTTTTTAAATATATCCGAAGCAGAAAGCCTGTGAGGGATTCAGTTGAACCGTTAGATGATCGAGGGGTTAAAGGGGCAATTGGAGAAGATTTGTATTTGTACAGTTTTTCTATACCATTGTACAGTAAAGTTCCATCGCTACGGTTTACAAAAAGTAATCCTAAATTATTACATAAAAATTGCTAAAATCTCATATCATTAAAATTAACTTAATACAAACAATGTTAAAATATCTTAATATTACCCCTAAAACAAGATAAGCTAAAAATACACAAGTTAAAAGTAACAAATAAGAACAGAATACGTGGTTTTTAGCTTCCGTTTTAGCAGTCACTCTCATATGCCTGACAGAAGAGCCACGTTTTAAAATCTTTCCTGAACCTCTTTCTGTCTTGCTGTAGCCTCAGCTCTGATCGTAATTGATTCCATAATCTTGGCCCTGCGATCGATAAGGAACGATCTCTAACCTCACTCAAGTGTGCTGATCTTATGTTAGGTACTACTAACAAAGCTTTATTTGCAGACCTTAGTTCTCGTTGTGGCACATGCAGTCTAATTGTTGTATTTAACCATTCCGTCATTTCACCATATAGGATTTTGTGAATAATACATAATGTCTTGAATGTTATTCGTTGCTCAATAGGTAGCCAATGTAGCTCTTTTAACACTGGGGTAATGTGATCTCTCTTTCTTGTGTTAGTTAAAACACACGCCGCAATATTCTGTAAAACCTGAAGAGGGCGCAGTGTTGATTTTGGTAGACCTAACATTGTGGAGTTACAGTAATCCAAGCTAGTAATTATAATGGCTTGCAATACTGCTCTAAGTTCTCCCTGGATAGGAGCAGCCTTAGCATCATTAATTTTGCAAATCCTTGTTTTACTTTCTTTGTGATATGTGATTTCATGTTTAGCTCAATATCTATAAAAAGGCCTAAGTTCCTAGTTGTATCAGCTATTTTAAAATTTAGATTGTTGCTAAAAGTAATTACTCTGTTCTATACTCATGTTTTTTCTTTCTAATACAATAAAAACCGACTTCTCTACATTTAAAACAAGCTTCATTTGTGCTAGTAGTTGACGGATTATATTCAGATACATCTCTGCTAATTTTCAAGTTTCACCCAGATTGTTCATGATAGGAATTAAAAACTGAATATCGTAGGCGTAAATAAAATATATTAGTCCAAGGCCAGTTAACACATGGCACAGGGGAGTAAATAAATATTAAAAAGTGTGGCCGATAATGATGAGCCTTGCGGTACCCCTGTAGTCAGTTTTACTTTATCAGATGTATTGTTCCAAATTCTTACTGTAAAGGTTCTATTATTTAAAAAGGAAGCAAACCATTTTAAAGTACAGTCCGTAAGGCCTATTTCTTGTAATCTAGTGAGTAAAATTTCATGATACACAGTATCGAATGCAGCCGACAGATCCAACAGCACAAGAAGATAGCGTTGGCCCCCATCAAACCCTCTAAGGACAGTATCAGTTAATGATAATAACAGTTTCTCAGTACTAAAAAATGTCCCTAAACCCATGTTTCACAGGATATAGTACATTGTTCATTTCTAAATGTTCAGTTAGCTGTTTATTTACTACCTTGTCTATAAATGGTAGATTTGAAATGGGTCTAAAATTTTTCAGATTAGCAGGGTCCAAATTATTTTTTTGCTTCAGTGTTTACTGAAGAGGATGTTGGGGAGATACCTGTATCAGAGAAGGTTTTCTTGGGTAATGATTCACATGGACTGAACCAAATCACAGTGAACCTAGAAGATGTGGTAGGCCTGATTGACAAACTGAAGAGTAGTAAATCATCTGGACCTGATGGTATACACCCCAGGGTTCTGAAGGAACTGAAAAATGAAATTTCAGACCTATTAGTAAAAATTTGTAACCTATCATTAAAATCATCCATTGTACCTGAAAACGAACATGGCTAATGTAACCCCAATATTTAAAAAGGGCTCCATTGGCAATCCAGGAAACTACAGACCAGTTCGCCTGACTTCAGTGCCAGGAAAAATAGTGGAAAGTGTTCTAAACATCAAAATCACAGAACATATAGAAAGACATGGTTTAATGGAACAAAGTCAGCATGGCTTTACCCAAGGCAAGTCTTGCCTCACAAATCTGTTTCACTTTTTTGAAGGAGTTAATAAACATGTAGATAAAGGTGAACCGGTAGATATAGTATACTTGGATTTTCAGAAGGTGTTTGACAAAGTTCCTCATGAGAGGCTTCTAGGAAAAGTAAAAAGTCATGCGATAGGTGGCGATGTCATTTTGTGGATTACAAACTGGCTAAAAGACAGGAAACAGAGAGTAGGATTCAATGGACAATTTTCTCAGTGGAAGGGAGTGGGCAGTAGAGTGCCTCAGGGATCTGTATTGGGGCCTGTACTTTTCAATATATTTATAAATGATTTGGAAAGAAATACGACAAGTGAGGTAATCAAATTTGCAGATAATACAAAATTGTTCAGAGTAGTTAAATCACAAGCAGATTGTGATAAATTGCAGGAAGACCTTGTGAGACTGGAAAATTGGGCATCCAAATGGCAGATGAAATTTAATGTGGATAAGTGCAAGGTGATGCATATAGGGAAAAATAACCCAAGCTATAATTACACAATGTTGAGTTCCATATTAGGTGCTACAACCCAAGAAAGAGATCTAGGTGTCATAGTGGATAACACATTGAAATCGTCGGTTCAGTGTGCTGCGGCAGTCAAAAAAGCAAAATGTCATAATGCCCATGTATCACTCCATGGTGAGATCGCACCTTGAATACTTTCTACAATTCTGGTTGCCACATCTCAAAAAGATATAATTGCAATGGAGAAGGTACAGAGAAGGGCTACCAAAATGATAAGGGGAATGGAACAGCTCCCCTATGAGGAAAGACTAAAGAGGTTAGGACTTTTCAGCTTGGAGGGGGGATATGATAGAGATGTTTAAAATCATGAGAAGTCTAGAACAAGTAGATGTGAATCGGTTATTTACTCTTTCAGATAATAGAAAGACTAGGGGGCACGCCATGAAGTTAGCATGTGGCACATTTAAAATTAATCGGAGAAAATTATTTTTCACTCAACGCACAATTAAACTCTGGAATTTGTTGCCAGAGGATGTGGTTAGTGCGGTTAGTGTAGCTGGGTTTAAAAAAGGATTGGATAAGTTCTTGGAGGGGAAGTCCATTACCTGCTATTAATTAAGTTGACTTAGAAAATAGCCACTGCTATTACTAGCAACAGTAACATGGAATAGACTTAGTCTTTGGGTACTTGCCAGGTTCTTATGGCCTGGATTGGCCACTGTTGGAAACAGGATGCTGGGCTTGATGGACCCTTGGTCTGACCCAGTATGGCATGTTCTTATGATATGTCCTTGTTGACAGGTCTGTCCTTAAAACATGGCATCTGGCAAGATGGCGGCATAGCCTGAGGTCGGTGTGGGAGCTTTTTCTTGCTTCTGAGATTAAGAAGATTTCCTTGAGTTATGCCTGCAAAGGGAAAGTTGAGGGTCTACCCTTCCTTACCTTTACCCTTGCCTATTCAACAAGAAATAAGCTGCTATATGACCTCAGCTGCATTTAAAATACCAGGAACCGCGGATACTGATGTGCCGAGCAGCTTGGGAGGTCTGCTCAAGCCGGCCCAGGAGGCTTCACTGAGCCCCAACCATAGGCCACCACCCGTGCAGAGAACCAGGTATGGGAGCACCGGAGGGACTTCCGAAGAGGTCAGCATTTCCGGTTCAGAGCCGGGGGCTGTGCAAGCCCATGAAGAAGGGACTGGGTGTGGAAGCAGTCGGCTCGATCCCAGAGGAGGAAGGTGGAGAACTGGTTTCAATAAATCCCCCGGTTGGGGGCAAGGACCAAGTTGCCGATGGTGAGGCCCTGGGAATCCTATCAGGGCCTGCTGTGGTCACACATTGTGGGACTTAATGGCTGGAATGGTGAGCAACATCAAAGGCTTAAATGAGAAATTGGTTAACTTTAAAGCTAATAACCAGCAAGAAATCCTTCAGATACAAAAATAAATTAAGAAGTCTGACGGTAGAGTTAAAATTCTGGAAGAGAAAGAGAAAAAGCATCAGGTGTTTAGTGAGGCGGTAGTTAAAGACAGAGAGATATTATCCAGACTCATTGAGACTTTAGAAAATAATGCTAAGCGTTTAAATTTGAGATTTCTTAACTTCCCCAGAATGGTTGAGGAAGTACTGTTAATAAAAAGTTCATGCTAGAACAGCTTGGCTTTGTTGAAAATGAACTTCCAGTTATTAACCTATTTTATTTTCTTCCGAAACCAAATATTGGCCTGAAATGCCATTTCAAGGAGATCTTACCAATTTTCTTGAAAACTCTGCTTTACAAGTTATAGATTGGGGTACACTATTAGTAACTTTTTCCAGTCCTATGGACTTAAACAAATTATGAAAAAATATTTCAGTAAGTACCCCATCAGTTTCTTTGATAGAGCGGTTAAGATTTTCCCAGATTTAGCAATAACCACACAGATTTGGCGAAAAGGCTTTTTAGCATTTCGCCAAGATGTTATATCATTGGGATTCCCTTTCACTTTACGTTTTCCATGTAGGTGTCTTATAAGGAAACAGGAGGATCTTTTTATTTTTCATTTGCCTGAACAATTAAAAAGCTTTGAGGAACAAAGAAAACTAGCCACTTCTTCCCCTGTATCCAGTTAGAGAGAACATAAGAACCTAAGAAAATGCCATACTGGGTCAGACCAAGGGTCCATCAAGCCCAGCATCCTGTTTCCAACAGAGGCCAATCCAGGCCATAAGAACCTGGCAATTACCCAAAAACTAAGTCTATTCCATGTAACCATTGCTAATGGCAGTGGCTATTCTCTAAGGGGCAGATTTTAAATACTTGCGCGAGCGCGTACTTTTGTTCGCGCAGCAGGCGCAAACAAAAGTACGCTGGATTTTATAAGATATGCGAGTAGCCGCGCGTATCTTATAAAATCCGGGGTCGGCGTGCGCAAGGGGGTGCACATTTGTGCAACCTGCGCGCGCCAAGCCCAGCGCGCGCTGCCTGTTCCCTCCGAGGCCGCTCCGATTTCGGAGCGGCCTCGGAGGGAACTTTCCTTCCCCCCCCCCGGCCCTATCTAAACCCCCCCCTTACCTTTGTCAGCAAAGTTACGCCTGCTGAAAGCAGGCGTAACTTTGCGCGCGTCGGCCGGCTGCCCCGCTCCGTGGTCTGGTCCCGGAGGCTGCGGCCACGCCCCCAGAACGCCCCCGGGCTGAAACCACGCCCACGTCGCCGCCCCTGAAACGCCCCGCCCCTAAACGCCGCATCATCCCACCACGCCCCCCGACATGCCCCCGACAGGAAGCCCCGGGACTTACGCGCATCCCGGGGCTCTGCACGTGCCGGCAGCCTATGCAAAATAGGCGCGCCGGTGCACAAAGGCCCTGCGCGTGTAAATCCGGAAGGATTTACGCGTGCAGGGGTTTTAAAATCCGCCCCTAAGTGAACTTAATAGCAGGTAATGGACTTCTCCTCCAAGAACTTATCCAATCCTTTTTTAAACACCTCTATACTAACTGCACTAACCACATCCTCTGGCTACAAATTCCAGAGTTTAATTGTGCGTTGAGTAAAAAAGAACTTTCTCCGATTAGTTTTAAATGTGCCCCATGCTAACTTCATGGAGTGCCCCCTAGTCTTTCTATTATCCGAAAGAGTAAATAACCGATTCACATCTACCCATTCTAGACCTCTCATGATTTTAAACACCTCTATCATATCCCCCCTCAGCCGTCTTTTCTCCAAGCTGAAAAGTCCTAACCTCTTTAGTTTTTCCTCAAAGGAGAGCTGTTTCATTCCCCTTATCATTTTGGTAGCCCTTCTCCCTACCTTCTCCATCGCAATTATATCTTTTTTGAGATGCGGCGACCAGAATTGTACACAGTATTCAAGGTGCAGTCTCACCATGGAGCGATACAGAGGCATTATGACATTTTCCGTTTTATTCCCCATTCCCTTTCTAATAATTCCCAACATTCTGTTTGCTTTTTTGACTGCCGCAGCACACTGAACCGACGATTTCAATGTGTTATCCACTGTGACGCCTAGATCTCTTTCTTGGGTTGTAGCACCTAATATGGAACCCAACATTGTGTAATTATAGCATGGGTTATTTTTCCCTATATGCATCACCTTGCACTTATCCACATTAAATTTCATCTGCCATTCGGATGCCCAATTTTCTAGTCTCACAAGGTCTTCCTGCAATTTTTCACAATCTGCTTGTGATTTAACTACTCTGAACAATTTTGTATCATCTGCAAATTTGATTCCAGAAAAGTGCAGGTATGCTATGTTAAGTCTTTACTAATAATAATGTATGTGCTGAAAAATAATGTATGTGCTGAAAAAATGTCTGCCTCATGCTGTAATTTTTAAATGGTTGAATGTAATTGTAAGTGGAAATGGCATAATGATATTTGATTTGAGATAAATTGTTTCTGTTCTATTATTTTATTTTATTTTGCTGAAATGTCAAGACCACATATTTCTGTTGCAAACTGAAATTTGGTTTGTATTTGAAAATGATAAAGAATTAAAAAAATAATAATAATAAAAAAAATAAAAAACATGGCATTTGGTGCCCATGCTAATCTCCCCAGAAAAATGATTACATCTCAGCCCTTGCTGAAGTGGTAGGATAGCAGGATGTATGGAAAAGCCGTCTTCTTCATCCGCACATTTGCCATGGTCATCAAGGTGGAGTATCAGGCTTGGTGATGGACAATGTCCCACCAGGTGGGAGCCTTAGTGGGACAGGGCAAAAGGGTGGTTACTTTCAGATGTACTGCCCTTCCTCCCAGATGCCCTAATCAATCATGTCTAAGGCCTCAGGGAGTTCAGGTCCCCAATTGCCGCATTGCACACGGGCCATAAAGAAAAAGAATTCAAACACTTAACATAGTGTTTGAAAAATAGGGAGGACATGAATGGATGCATAGTGGTTCTCTTCAAAGAGAGCCGATATAAAATCTACTGCATGGCGGAGGAAGCCAAGTGCTTCGAGTGTCAGAAGCTAGGATGCATGTGGCAGCAATGCCCCAAGCGGGCTGGCAGGTCCAAAGCAAAGTGCCTGGCTGATCTCCGCCAGGACCTAGCACCTACCCACCCAGGCCTAATTGGGCCGTAACATGAGAACAAGAAATATGGTGGTGGCGGCATCAACTCTCACCCCAAAAGGTGTGCCAACAAAACCATATCACGTAAGGGACTCCACCACCTCTTCCACCACTGCCTCCTCCATTCCTGAAGTAGCCATAGAAGCCACAGATATCCCTGCTGATTCTAAACTGACCATCATTGCCTCAAATGTCACCTCTAGGAGAAGAGATGCCTGGGAGGCAGCAGAGCAGTAGGTGATGCCCCCCCCCCCCGAATCCCATGCAGAAGGATGTGGACTGGAAGGAACCAGTTGAGGCCCAAGCAGTTACCCCCATTATATATTCAGACAGTAAAGAAATTAATACCCAGGGACAAGAGCAGGCTGGGGGTTGACCCTGCAGGGGAAAGCATAGTTACCCTTGTCGACTCCCCCACCCTGACACAGTGCCTGAGAAGGAGGAGGTTCTTGTACCTTTGCAAGAAGGTGAAGCCTCTCCCTCTCACAGAAGTCAGCAGCAGGGATAGGGGAATCGATGCCTTCTGAAAAGATGGAGGTGCAGAATGTCGTTCCTCCTCCAGAAATTATGACCCCCTTAGGCTAAGGGGGTCATAAGGTGGTGGCAATGGTAGAAGATTCCAGCAGTTCTTCACCAACCACCTTCATTGGGATGCAAGCAAGTGAAAAGTTCTAAACGGCTTGTGAAAATAGGGCAGGCCATAGGCCAAGATGCTCAGGCCCTCTGGGCCACAGAGAGAGTAGCAAAGGCCATATGGTCTTTTGGCCAGATTCCTGTCCATTCTCTCTCTATCCCTCCCCCTACTCTAGGCAGGGACAGTGTCCCCTGTTCCTCCACACTTATACTCGGAGCATTCCCTCCAGAGCCCATGGAGGTTGTGGACGAGGGAGATGGGCCCTCGTCCTCTGGGGCTGGTGATCAGGGTGGGGAGCCAGGCCAAGGCCCAGGGAATAGCCCTGGACCATCTGAAGAACAAATAAGATGCAGGGGGGGGACGGGGACATGTAGGACTGCTGGGAGGGATGGTAGGAGGACAACAAGCAGAAAATGCGCTCCAGCAGAGGGAGGATTTCCTCTTGCAAAGGGCTCACTCCAAGCTACAGGAAGGAGAAATTCCCGACTCAGTATCACCTGCAAAGTCGTGGGAGAAATTCGTACCAACTCCTCTGCCAACATCTCCCTCTCTGGCTACACGTCTGCCATTGACGGCTCTTCTTCCCCGACTCCCTCTTCTCTCACTCCCTAGCCCTGCTTTTTGTATTTATTCGGGACAAAGTCAGAGCTACTATTGTAAATAAATTCTTTATAAATAATAAAACAAACCTGACGCTCCCCCAACCCATGATCGGTGGGGAGAGAAAGGGAGGGAAGGTGCACAAATTTTCTCCTCTCTCATATACAACCGTCCATTATCTCACTCACACGCCCATCCACACACACTCATGCTCACAAACATACTCCCTCTCTCTCATTCACACACATGCTCTCTTTCTCTAATTATTTTTTTTTGTTTAAAGAATTTTTATTGGAACAGAATTCGAACAACATAGCAAGAACTAAAGATAAACAGCACATACAGAAAGTGTGCAACATTACAATGTGATACATTGAATGAGAAACATCCGTTCCATTTTTGTACAGATAGAAAACCAATCCCCAATTCCCTCCCTGACAGCGGGTAGAGAAACAACCTATGCAGATAGAGTATACAAGTGGGATGAAACAACTGAAAAAGTAAAACAATCTTTGGAATGAGACAATAGAATCAATGAGACTAATACTACTAGCTGTGTTGAATGAGCATTAGAACAAGCAGAAAGAAAAAGAAAAAACAATCTAACAGAGATCAATGGGTCCAAACCGGATATGGGTGAATGAGACTCCTCCGTAAAGCAGGGAAGTGAGGTCGTTGCAGAGCCGAACCAGTGGGCATTCAGAGACTCAACCATAGGCCCCAGAACACAGAGTACTGCCACAATTATATTCAGCTAAAAGAGATAGGCTTCCGTATACCAAATCTTCCAACTACTAATGAGCGATCAACCACCGATTGTACGGATCCCAGATTTTATTAAAGGTGGTTAAGCGATTATGATGTACAGCTGTAAGCCGCCCCAACTGAAAATAATTATGAAGGCAGGCTTGCACTCGAGCCAGGCTAGGTAGGTAGATTTTATTCCAAAGTAAAGCAAGCTCTGTTCAAGCCGCAATAAAGACTTACATATATAGAAACATAGAAATGACGGCAGAAGAAGACCAAATGGCCCATCCAGTCTGCCCAGCAAGCTTCCCTCATTTCTTCTCCCATACTTATCTGTTTCTCTTAGCTCTTGGTTCTAATTCCCTTCCACCCCCGCCATTAATGTAGAGAGCGGTGGAGGAGCTGCATCCAAGTGAAATATCTAGCTTGATTAGTTAGAGGTAGTAGGGGTAGTAACCGCCGCAATAAGCAAGCTACACCCATGCTTATTTGTTTTTACCCAGATTATGTTATACAGCCCTTATTGGTTGTTTATCTTCTCCCCTGCCGTTGAAGCAGGGAGCTATGCTGGATATGCGTGAGGTATCCGTTTTTTTCTTCTCCCCTGCCGTTGAAGCAGAGAGCTATGCTGGATATGCATCGAAAGTGAAGTATCAGGCACATTTGGTTTGGGGTAGTAACCGCCGTGACAAGCCAGCTACTCCCCGCTTTGTGAGTGTGAATCCTTTTTTCTTCTCCCCTGCCGTTGAAGTTATGCTGGATATGCGTGAAGTATCAGTTTTTCTTTTCCCCTGCCGTTGAAGCAGAGAGCTATGCTGGATATGCGTCGAGAGTGAAGTATCAGGTACATTTGGTTTGGGGTAGTAACCGCCGTAACAAGCCAGCTACTCCCCGCTTTGTGAGTGCGAACCCTTTTTTCTTCTCCCCTGCCGTTTAAGCAGAGAGCTCTGCTGGATGTGTGAAGTAACAGTTTTTCTTCTCCCCTGCTGTTGAAGCAGAGAACTATGCTGGATATGCATTGAAAGTGAAGTATAAGAATGGAGTGATCAAGCTAGTTGAAAGGCATCAGGAATAGAGGAAGGTGGAGGTAGTAATTTGGATATTTGGTTTGGGGTAGTAACCGCCGTAACAAGCCAGCTACTCCCGTCTTTGTGAGTGCAAATCCTTTTTTCCACATTTCCTCTTGCTGTTGAATCTTAGAGTGATGTTGGAGTCACAGTAACCATGTGTATGTTTATTGACTAAGGGTATTGTCTCCAGGCAGTAGCCATCATTCTGGCGAGTCACCCACTCTTCATTGGCGGCCTCTTGACTTTATGGATCCACAGTGTTTATCCCACGCCCCTTTGAAGTCCTTCACAGTTCTGGTCTTCACCACTTCCTCCGGAAGGGCATTCCAGGCATCCACCACCCTCTCCGTGAAGAAATACTTCCTGACATTGGTTCTGAATCTTCCTCCCTGGAGCTTCAAATCGTGACCCCTGGTTCTGCTGATTTTTTTCTTATGGTAAAGGTTTGTCGTTGCCTTTGGATCATTAAAACCTTTCAAGTATCTGAAAGTCTGTATCATATCACCTCTGCTCCTCCTTTCCTCCAGGGTGTACATATTTAGATTCTTCAATCTCTCCTCGTACGTCATGCGATGAAGATCCTCCACCTTCCTGGTCGCCCTTCTCTGTACCGCTTCCATCTTGTCTTTGTCTTTTTGTAGATACGGTCTCCAGAACTGAACACAGTACTCCAGGTGAGGCCTCACCAAGGACCTGTACAAGGGAATAATCACTTCCCTTTTCTTACTCGATATTCCTCTCTCTATGCAGCCCAGCATTCTTCTGGCTTTTGCTATCGCCTTGTCGCATTGTTTCGCAGACTTCATATCATTAGACACTATCACCCCAAGGTCCCTCTCCTGCTCCGTGCACGTCAGCCTTTCCCCCCCCATCGAATACAGTTCATTCGGATTTCCGCTCCCCATATGCATGACTTTGCACTTCTTGGCATTGAATCTCAGCTGCCATATCTTCGACCACTCTTCCAGTTTCCTTAGATCCCGTCTCATTCTCTCCACTCCTTCCGGCGTGTCCACTCTGTTGCAGATCTTAGTGTCATCCGCAAAAAGACAAACCTTACCTTCTATCCCGTCCGCAATGTCGCTCACAAAGATATTGAACAGGACCGGTCCCAACACCGATCCTTGCGGTACACCACTTAAAACCGCTCTCTCTTCAGAGAAGGTTCCGTTTACCATCACACATTGTCTTCTGTCCGTCAACCAATTTGCAATCCAGGTCACCACCTTGTCACTCACTCCCAAGCTTCTCGTTTTATTCACCAGTCTCCTGTGCGGAACCGTATCAAAAGCTTTGCTGAAATCCAAGTATATGACATCGAGCGCTCTTCCTTGGTCCAATTCCTTGGTTACCCAGTCAAAAAAGTCAATCAGATTTGTCTGACAGGATCTTCCCCTGGTGAATCCATGTTGCCTCTGGTCCATCAATTCTCCGGACTGTAGATAGTTCACTATTCTCTCTTTCAGCAGAGACTCCATTACTTTTCCCACCACCGAAGTGAGGCTAACCGGCCTGTAGTTGCCAGCCTCCTCCCTGTTCCCACTCTTGTGAAGCGGGACCACCACCGCTCTTCTCCAGTCTCTCGGCACCACTCCCGTTTCTAGGGATCTATTGAACAGGTCACACAGCGGACCCGCCAGAACATCTCTGAGCTCCCTCAATATCCTTGGATGAATCCCATCAGGCCCCATGGCTTTGTCCACTTTCAGGTTCTTTAGCTCTTCCCACACATTTTCTACTGTAAAAGGATTTTCATCTATTCCACTTCCCTCCAGTTTCTTGTTGTGTAGAGATGGTCCTTCTCCAGGGTCTTCTTTAGTGAACACAGAGCTGAAGTATTCGTTTAATATTTCTGCCATTTCTTCGTCTGTCTCCACACATTGATCATTACCACCTTTCAATTTCACTATACCACTTTGGACCTTTCTCTTTTCGCTGATGTATCTGAAAAATGTTTTGTCACCATTTTTTATCTCCTTGGCAATCCTCTCTTCTGCTTGATTTTTTGCCAACTTGTTGTATGAAACGTTGTTGGCCATTATTTAAATCTTCTATGGACATCGTTAAAAGAACGTGCCATGGCTCCGCAGCTAAGGGCACTTGGAGAATATCAGAAATCCAAGATAGGACTAAGGGCCATTAGTGGTTAAGTTGTGGGCATTGCCACCAAATATGATAGTAGTTGCCAACCTGTCCACAGCCCCTCCAGCAATGTTGAGAGATAGATGATGAGAAATGATGCAACCTAGTGGGTGGGTAGTGCCATCTATATAACATCTTATAGCAATTTTCTTGCAAACCAGCTGATATAGAGCATTTATGGGCAGTGTCTGCAATATCTCGCTCAAAGTCACTGGCCCAGGCTAATTGTTGATGAAAGGAGTTCTGGGACCTACCATTAAGAAGCACATAAATTTAGAGATAACACCATGTATATGATGAGCATTCATACAGTAGGTTTCAAATAAAGATCCAGTGAGTTGGAGCGATCCAGTTCTATGTGCACGTTTTATAAAGTGGTACACCTTAGCATATAGTAGAAAATCAATATTAGGTAATCTATAATGAGAGCTAAGTTCTGCTCTGGACATGAGAACCCCCTGCAGCTGTATTTGTTCTAGGCGGGTAATACCCGCTGCAGCCCAGACCTGAGACGCTGAGGATTGCGATGCTAAGGGCAATACAGAGTTGTTAAAAATATGGGTCAGTAACGTGCGTTCCTCCTTCCCTACCAAAAAAGGTTTCCATTGATTCCAAACTTTGAGTGTAGTGCATAGTACACTTGGATAATACGTAAATAGTCCCCAAGTGGATTGGTGTTGCCAGGGTAGGGCCGATAGCGGCATGCTACCTATCAAAGCTTGCTCCAACAGCACCCACTGTGGTACCTCCGTTGTCCTGTGCAATACCACCAGAGCATGTAACTGCGCTGCACTGAAATACCAACATAGGTTGGGAACACTTAAGCCCCCTCTATTTTTTGGCAGATAGAGGGTCGAGCGTGCTACTCTAAGTGGGCGTTTATGCCAAATGAACCCAAATATTAGTTGTTGCCATTGTTTTAATATGATGGAAGGAAGATAAATGGGAATGGTGGTGAAGAAATAGAGCAAACGAGGTAGGATATTCATTTTGACTATGGCTATACCCCCAAGCCATGAGTGGGTGTGATGAAACCACTTTGCAAAAATTTCCTTAAGGGATTTAACAAGAGGAGTATAATTTAGCTGGAATAATTGATCTGAGTGAGCCCCAAAGTGGACTCCTAAATACTTTAAGGCCCCTTTCACCCATTTAAAAGGGTATTGTTGCTGAAGGAACTGTATTTCAGCAGTCAATAGAGTGAGGTTAAGGATTTCCGACTTGTCATAGTTGACTTTGAGGCTGGACACTGCTGTGAATTGTATGAGCTCTTGCATGACTCCAGAAAGGGAGATTGAAGGATCTGTGAGGGTAAACATGACATCGTCAGCAAACAGTGAAACTTTGAAATGATGACCTCCTGTACGGACACCAATAATGGAGTGTGACTGCCTAACCCGGGTTGTGAAGGGCTCTAAAAACAAAGCAAACAACAAGGGAGATAGTGAGCAACCCTGTCGTGTACCTCGTCGGATTTCAAATGATGCTCCATAACTACCATTAGTTTTTACCCGTGCTTGTGGATGTTCATATAATTTCATTACCCAATTAATAAAACAGGGGCCAAAGGACATGTGTGTAAGCATCCTAAATAAAAAGGGCCAGTGAACTAAAATCAAATGCTTTTTCTGCATCAAGGGATAAAAGGACAGCAGGTGTGTGAGTATGATGAACATAATCAATAATGTCTACTATTCTCCTAACATTATCAGCAGCTAATTTACTAGGTACAAAACCCACTTGGTCAGAATGCACAAGGCTAGGCAGCACCCCATTTAAACGAGCAGCCAGCACCCAAGCCAGGATTTTTAAATCTATATTGATCAGTGAAATGGGTCTATGAGACCCACACTGTGTGGGGTCTCGCCCCGGCTTAGCTATAACCGAAATCCCTGCGGTGTTAGTGTCTGAGGCTATCATGCCACCCTCTCGGAGTGAGTTAAACATGTTCGTAAGGGGCCCCACAAGGGTGGAGACAAGGCTGCGGTAATATGTCCCCGTAAACCTGACGAGGCCGGGTGCTTTCCCGGGCTTTAGATTTTTGATAGTTTCCGAAACTTCAGTTGCCTCTATTGGCCTGTACAGAAATGTCTGCTGTTCTGGTGTTAAAGTGGGCAGCTTAACTGTAGCTAAGTAATCACTAATAGCAGAGTCCGTAATAGACTGGTATCCCATGTAAAGTTTCTCAGAAAGCTGTGAAGGCTTCACGGATCTCCTCAGAGGCCATGACAAGGGATCCCTGTGCATTATGTAGTTTCGCCACTAGTATCTGGGAGCGAGCAGCTCTAAGTTTCTGTGCCAAGTACCTTCCAGCCCTGTTTCCACCCTCAAAGAGCTGTTGTTTCAGCATAAGTAAATGATGACTAATAGCGGAGTCATCTAATGGGCGTAAAGCATCTTTTGCCCTAAGTAGGCGTTGATAAGTGGTACTAGAATTATTAGACATGTGTTGCGTGGTCAACAGTGTAATTTGGGCCATAAGGGATGAGCGTTCTTTCTCCCGCTCTTTATTACAATGAGCCGCCCTTGCAATAAGGAAATACCTAGCTACTGCTTTGGAGCAGTCCCATAGAATGGTAGGCCATGTGTCTTCCTGCATATTACGGGAAAAGTATTCTCGAAGATGGGCGTCCAGGTTACTCAGAAACCCTTTATCTTTTAGTAAACTATCATTGAGTCGCCAGGGCCTTAAGCCCTTGTCTTTCTCTCCAATAAATACCTTTATCCAAATGGGAGCGTGATCAGACCACGTCATGGCCTCTATGCCCGCCTCACAGACAGCATTTTGAAGATGAGAGGAGACAAATAAATAGTCAATCCTAGAGTATGTGCCGTGGGGGGATGAGAAAAAAGTATAAGAGCGAGAGTGTGGGTAACGTTGCCTCCATATATCCACTAGGCACCATCTCTCTAAGAAAGGCTGCCAACCCTTCCGCATCCCAGAGGTAGAGACAGTCGGAGAAGAGCTGTCCAGAGAGGGCACCCTAGTAGCGTTGAAGTCACCTCCCACTATTAATTCACCTTCCCCATACTTAGACAGTATTTGATCAATGTCATGTAGGAATGTGAGCTGATTCAAATTAGGGAAGTACACATTGAAAAAAGCGATAAAACAGATGTCCACCCGTAATTTGAGAAGGATGTATCTACCCTGTGGGTCTACATATTTACATAGAACATCATGAACCAAGGAGTTAGAAATGAGAATACCTACCCCAGCATAGCGAGAGATTTTAGTACTAGCCGCCCAATAGGAATTTGCATATGAGGAAAAGGTGAGAAGGCATTCATGGTGTTTATGTACATGGGTTTCCTGTATATAAGCTATGGAGGCTCCCTGTCTCTGTAATTCTTTAGTCAATAAGTGACGTTTACGTGGAGTATTAAGCCCCTTTACATTAAGGGAAATACTTTGTAATGCCATTGTGTTAACATCTGATACTCAGCCACTCCACCAGCCCACGACACAGCCTAACAGCAGTAATAATAAAATCCCATCCAAACTGGAACAAGAAAATCCCAACATGGTTTCTATAGAATGAAAAGCAATTCCCGCTTTATCCCCTATTAATCCAGAGGTATTCCGCCATTCTCCTGCGAAATAACGTACTCCAGTGGGGTTCGCACATCCGGGCCAAAGTAGGCACTGTGAAGCCCAAACTCCCCCACAAGGATGTATGCAATATATCAGAGTGTAACGTGAACCAAACCCAATTATTCTGTGTAGTAAAACTTAGGAACCGTTTACCAGAACCGTATAGAAAGCCAATTGAGAAAAAATCAGCCTGTAGCACTCAGTTGAGCTAGTATAACAACATAACGCATCTTAGAAAAAACCTCCTCGCAGTCCTGTAGTTCTAATGAGTCTTCAACCCTGTCCTGCTGCAGAGAATGGGTGAGCTTCGGACTGGCGGTGTAAACGATTGCCACCTTTGTCAGCTCGCTGCCAGCGTGGCGCGGTATCCAGCTTTGAGGGGGCTGTAGGCATCTTGGTCGTTGGAAAGGTGACGGTGAGCTGCGCCTGTTTAAACGCCTCCGCAGCTTCAGCAATGGTTTTTATTCGATAGGTGACTCCTTGAGCCTGAAATTGTAGTCCAAAAGGAAAGGTCCACCTATAGCGAATGGAAGAGCTGCGGAGGCTTGCGGTCACTTCGCGAAGGTCAAAGTGCTTCTTTAGTGTGGAAGGTGTTAGATCTTGATAGATGGACAGGACATTATTGTGCCACCGCACTTCTTTAAGCTGCCTCGCTGCTTCCGAAACTTGTGTTTTCTGGTGGAAACTGTGAAAACAGATGATTATGTCCCTAGGTCGTTGAGCTTGTCATGGGTCCTAGGGCCCTGTGCGCTCTCTCCAATCGTATCTCCGAGGGTTGCAGGGTCTTGTCAGGCACTGCTTGCAGGCTAACAGAGAGAATGTTAGAGCAAATTTGTTGTGCAGTTGCATGGGCGCCCTCATAATCTGCTGGGTCGGGCACCCCTCGTATGCGCAAATTGCAGTGCCGACCCCTGTTCTCAAGGTCCTCGAGTTTTTCAGCTAACAAGGATACTTCCGTGGAAATAGTAGTCTGCTGAGTATTCAGGTGGTTTATTGCTTCTCCATGGCCTTCAACCCGAATGTCCATGTCGTCAACGCGCCGCAATGTCTTCCTTCAGTTTGGCAATCGCCGCCATGATGTCTGTTTTATTTTGCCGCATGTCCGCCCAGAGTGCCACAAACTAGTTGCAAATTTCCTCCCTAGTAAGAGGTTCCGAGGCTGATCGTGGGTCTGGTGCGGCAGCATTGCTGAGGGTGTTGGTTGCGGCAGTTTCCGGGTCCAAATCAAGCTCTGCCTGATCGTCGTCATCCAGGCCCGAGGCCGGCGGTAACTTCGCGTATGAGAAATGCTTCAAATCCGCAGTCCTGCGTTTTAAAGCCATGGTTCAAGAGGTTGTGATCTTGCTTATACCTCCTTCTCGGTGATGGGACTGATTTACTGCGATAAACGATGATTTGCAGGGTTTGGAAGCTTGTGAGGATCAGAGCTCAGCACTCAGGCATCTGCTTCCATCCGATGCGCAACAGCGCCCCTCTTTCTCTAATTTTAACAAAATGTGATATACCAACCTTCTCAACAAATCTCACATGTAATCTTGTTAGTAATGTGCATGCAAGGCCCCAAATTCACTCTCTCATGGCAGTGGGTACAGCAGAAGATAGACACACTGACACGTATTTGTATAATAAAAATATTTTATATAAGATATAACTTGTTATATAGTTTATATTCAGAGAATTGTGCAGCTGTTGTACTGAAAGAGAAATGGAGAAGGTGTGGTAAGAGTGAGAGGTGAGAAAAGGTGTGTGTGTGTGTGTGTGTGGGGGGGGGGGGGGCAGTTTGGGTCTGTGTGTCTGAATGTTCCTTTTTAACAGTCTCAGATGGTTCAGTGATGTAATTACCAGAAAAAGGGAAAAGAGATAGGATCTTTTCCAAAAAAAGTCAAAAGCATGTTTTCTTCAAGTTAATATCTTCTTTCTTGTTTAGTGATTGTTCTTGATAGTTTTAACCAGTGGCGTAGCCAGAATTGATTTTTTCGGTGGGCACAAGGTTAACAATGTGGGCTGTAGGCATGCAGGTCTATTTATTTATTTAGTGCTTTTTTTTATACCAGCATGATACAGATGATATCATGTCGGTTTACAAGTAACCGGGGTTATAACCTTACTATTAACATAGCGCAGAAAAGCAAAAGTTACAATGAAACAGGGGTAATGGAACTGGGGGAAGAGGAAAACAGAGCAGAAAGTAACTCGTTGACTATAACAATTATTTACAGAGTGTTGAATGTTCGGCCATAATAGCTAGGGCAGCTCTGTGCTTAGGGAAAGGCCTGTTTAAATAACCAAGTCTTGAGCCTTTTTCTAAATGTCAACAGGCAAGGTTCCTGTCTGAGCTCTGGGGGAATAGCGTTCCATATGGTTGGTCCAGCTGTAGAGAAGGCCTGTTCTCTAGTGGTTAGATGATGGGTGGATTTAGTTGGGGGGGGGGGCGAGCAGGGATCCTCTGTAGGCTTTTCTGATAGGTCTGGAGGACGTATGCAGTCTGAGTGGGAATTGAAGATCTATGGGGGCTTGGTTGTGAATGGTTTTGTGGATGATGGTGAGGGACTTGTGTAAAGTTCTAAAGCTGATTAGTAGCCAGTGCAAATTTCTGAGGATGGGCGTGATGTGGTCTCTTCTGCAAGTATTTGTTAAGATTCTGGCCGCCGTGTTTTGAAGCATCTGAAGAGGTTTGGTGGAGGAGGCGGGGAGACCTAGCAAAATGGAATTGCAGTAGTCTATCTTGGAGAATAAAATGGCTTGGAGAACAGTTCTGTCTACTAGTTGTTTTCTTATTGATAAATAATGCCATATACTGCACTCTAGAATGGCTTTCTAAGTAATTTGCAACAGCCATTATGCATCATGTATGAAACTTTAAAATAATTTACTTCAAGCACTTACCAGCATTAAAAATTCCTTATTAATCAGAATTTATTTTATATTTATTGCAGTTTATAAATGCACAAATATAGAAAACAATCAGATCCAATCATGTAATAAAACAAAAAATTAATGTATACTTTCATGAACCATCTTTGCAGAAAACCAGAAATCTTCATAAATACAATAAAATATAATTAATCATCAGAACAGATGCAGCATAGAGCTAGGGCAATTCACATTTCAACTAACATGAAAATAAATTTTCAAATTCTGGTGTCACCTCAGCAATAAATAACCCTCTACTGCTATTTTTTATTTATTTATTTATGTATGTATTTATTTATTTTATTTAACATGTTTTGTATACCATCATTCGGTTTCACCATCATAATGGTTCACAGTAGTTACATTAGTTAAACAAACATTGAGTCATATTAGAGAACATTGTTACATCATATTTTATATAGATAGCATTTACATCATGGTTATTATATAGTTTAAGTAGTTATGCCAGCCTATTTGCATGTGGCTATGCGCATTGACTTGTAGGTTCTTGGGTTGTCTTAGATGCTTTTATGATTCTCTGAGGCTGTGGACTTTTCTTAGTGTTTTCTTGAGTTGCCTTAGATGTTTTTATGTTTCTTTGAGGATGTGGACTTTTCTTGGTGGCAGATTGTGTAGGATTCTTGTTGTGTTGATGGATGAGATCATTTGCATAGGATCTGGTGAACAACCAGGTTTTCAAGTCTTTTTTAATGTTTTGGTATCAGGTTGCATTCTTATTTCGCTTGGTAATGCATTCCAAAGGGCGGGGCTGGCGAGGGATATAGCTCTCTCACGAGTTGTGTCCTGATGAGTGGATCTTACATGAGGTATTTTGAGGAGGCCTTTGTTCGCTGATCGAAGGTTCCTTTTTGGAGCGTGGGGTATGATGTGTTTGTGAAGTAACACAAACTCTTGCAAAGAAAGAGACATCTAGGCCCTTGCCATACAGTCACAGCACTGACTCTCAGGATTCAAATAACAGCAACCTTATGAAAAAGTAGCAATGCAAATACTACACCAGGCCCTAGGACATTAATACATCACCTACTGGAATAACAGAACAAGCTGTACTACTACTACAGAGAAACTACACGCTAGCAGAAATACTGCATTTCTGTCACACACAGGGAAAACTGAGATCGACCCTTACCTAATATAGAAATAAGAGATTATAAATTAGAAACAGAAACATGCAGATATGAGAAACTAAAGTCTCTGAGCAGTGGAATACTTAAGAAAGAGCAAAATACAAAAATATAAGAAATGCACATTCCTAAAGATGACATATTTAAATTGCTAACATCTCAAAATAATTTTTTTTTTTTTAGTTTTGTCTGATCTTTGTATTTTTCTAATCAGTTGGTCCTGGTCTCTTTTTCCCATTTTTTCCCTTGTTGCTCATTTCCTAATTCCTTTTCAGTGACTTTCTTCTACTACTATCTTCTTCCCTTCCACACACACACACACACACACACACACTCTCTCACAGACTCCCCCCTCGCACACTCACTCTCATATGCTCTCCCCCCCCCCCCCCATACACACAGAAGCTCACATTCTCTGCAGACACACATTTAAGCTCTCACTTTCTCACCCCTCCCCAGGCTTATATTCTTATGCACACACAGATGCACATCCAGGCACCCATTCTCACCCACACACACAAACCCATGTTCCCATTCTCACCCACACAAACACACATTTAAGGTCCCATTCTCACCCATACATACATTTAAGGTCCCATTCTCACCCACACATACACACATTTAAGCACCTATTCAAGCTCCCATTCTCACCCATACACAAACCCAGACTCCCATTCTTACCCACACATACACATATTCAAGCTCCCATTCAACACCCATACACAAACCCAGACTCCCATTCTCACCCATATATACACACATTCAAGATTCCATTCTTACTCACACACACACACACCCAAACTCCAATTTTCACCCACACACACACACCCAGGCTCCCATTCTCATCCACATATACACATTAAAGCTCTTGCACAGCTTCCGCTTTCTCCCCCCAAAGCAGAAAGATCAGTTGGCCTCTCCTGCTGCCACCGCCTCCTGCTATCTTTGGGCCGTATGGCCCACCGATCTTCCTGCTTGGGGGGGGAGGGGGAGGAAGCGGAAGCTGTGCACGGCGCTTCCACTCCCCCAAACAGGAAGATCAGTCGGCCATATGGCCACAGGACCGCTTCCCCATGTATGCCGTGCAAATGCACGGAATGGCGCGCCAGGCCTGGGTCCTCCTCCTCGCCGTCTCGGGGATGGGATCCCGCGACAGCCTTGCAGTTCCGGTGCCAGTTGGGTGGGCCTGGGTCCAAATTGGGTGGGCAGCTGCCCACCCAGGCCCACCCGTGGCTACGCCACTGGTTTTAATCTTTGTTAGACAAAAAGGCTGTAATTAGGTCATAAGAACATAAAAACATGCCATCCTGGGTCAGACCCAGTGTTCAATCCAGGTTACAAGAAACCTGGCAAGCACCCAAACATTAAGTAGATCCCATGCTACTAATTTATTTATTTATTTATTTAACATTTTTTATATACCGAAATTCTAGCAACAATGTTGCTAATCATTTCGGTTTACATATAACATTGGAGTGACTTAACATGCGAGTCTTACATGGAACAGGAAAATGAACTTGGAGAAAATTGAATAAATACTAATAACAAATAACATTAAAAACAACAGTAGTAATAGACATGTTATATACAGGCGATTTAAAAGAATCAGTATGAATAAGATATCTGCAAAATAGACTAGATGGATTGGAAAATTAATTCTTTAGTTGTTGAGCTAAGAGGTATTATATGGCATAGACCTGGAGGAGGGATTTGTGGATATACTCAATCGTAGGCTTGAGAGAAAAGCCAAGTTTTAAGTCTTTTTTTAAAAGTGAGGGGGGCATTGTTCAAGCCTAAGATCCGATGGTAGAGAGTTCCAGTGGATCGGACCTGCAGTGGAGAAGGCTCTTTTGTTTGACGAAATCTTAAGTGGAGGGATTTTCAGAGAGCCTTTTTGCGCAGATCTCAGTGGACGGGAGGAAGTATGTAGCTGGAATGGGATCCTGAGATCTAGGTATGAGGCTTTGTAAATGGATTTATGAATGGACTATTTCCTAAGTCAACTTGACTAATAGCAGTTTATGGACTTCTCCTCTAGGAACTTATCCAAACCTTTTTTAAACCCAGATAAGCTGCCTTAACCACATCCTCTGGCAAGGAATTCCAGAGCTTAATTATGCGTTGACTGAAAAATAATTTTCTTTGATTTGTTTTAAATGTGCTACTTGCTAATTTCATGGCATGCCCCCCTCCCCCCCCCCAGTCCTTGATTTATCTGAAAGAGTAAACCGATTTACATTAATCCTTTCATGATTTTATAGACCTCCATCATATCCCCCCTCAGCAAGCTGAACAGCCCTAACCTCTTTAGCCTTTCCTAATAGGGGAGCCGTTCCATCCTCTTTATCATTTTGGTCGCCCTTCTGTGTACCTTCTCCATTTTGTCATTTTGTGTATCTTTGTAAGTCTTTTAGCATTTTGGTGGTTCCTTTAGCAATTGCTTACTATGTTATCAAACAAGCCCTTATTTCCCACTAAGATGGGAGCCAATGAGAGAGAGCTGCTTTTTTATGTTTGTTTATTTATTTATTTAGTTGTTATATATGTTATGGTTATGAAGTGTTGGAGTGGATTCTTGGGTACTGCGGTGATGGCCATTCCCACGGGGAGGAGCCCCGTGAGGAACTGCAGTACTAGGCTAGACCCTATACACGCAGACACAGAGAAGTTGTATTTATTGTACAGCTCAATGGTACTGCCCGGGGAGCGGGCAGCAGTGAAGGTAACCCAGTGAAGTAGTCCAGGGGTCCTCAGCAAAGGAGACCAGTCTCACACTCAAGTAGGTGATAGGCAGTGCGGCGTAGCAGAGACAGGTCCTGGATGTAGACACAGAGCGCTGAAGCTGAAGGTGAGACAGACTGAAAAGGTTAGTACTCTCTGAAGCAGAAAGCTGTATAGTTGAAGGTCCTGGCAGGCAGAAGATTAAGGAGAGCAGGCCCTCGAGGAGCGAGTTCCCGGTATCCCAAGATAGGTACCTGAAATAGAGCAGAAGGGCCCCTGAGGAGCGGGTACCCAGGTTAGTGAAGAAATACCCCGAAGGGCAGAGAGAGCTTCCTGCAGCCGCTGGGAAGCGGCAGAGCAGCTTAGACCGGAGGCAATCCAATCCTTTCTAACTCAGTTTGTTAGGAAACGAAGGGCAGGCTAAATACCAGGATGTGATGACGTCACTCGGAGGGGATGCCCCCGAGGTTCCCGCCATGACATGGATATAGACGTGGGTACTGTGCACACGCACCCTATGAGGCCCTCAGGAAAATCATGGTGAACACTGTCGCCATTGCCAATCTGGGGACACCGGAGACAGCGGCATGAAGACGCGGCAGCAGCCATCTTCCCAAGGCTTGAGGAGAGAGAAGGAAGAAAGGTGAGGCACAGAGGTCAAAGCCATCTGAGACCGACAGACGCAACAATATATAACGTCGTTCCAAATAAAGATCACAATGGTTTACAACATAACATACATATAATAGCATAACTTAAACAATGACTAAATGTAATCACATAACATACATGATATACATGGGCATGAGCATTGACAATGTAATCAAATGAGATATAGGTCTACAGGGTGCTCTAGTGCTTTTTAACTAAAAGGTACTGCTTTTATGGTTCTCCAGCTCTGCCCATCTACTGTAAGGGAGGAGGGATAAGAAGCGATCCATGCTCTCAGCTTTTATTGGGGCTTACAAAAAAATTGAAGCCCTGGTTGAGATTGTACGCATCAGTGCTGCAGCTGAGACTGGAGAGAGTCACTGACCCAGAGCATTACAGCTCCAGATGGAATCCTGCTTCCCCACAGAACCAGTGCAGCCAGGTCCAGTGCAAGGGTATTAGGTACCCTAGGAGAACCTTAAGCCTTGCACTCCCCCCACCTGGGTCTCACTCTTCCCCCACACAATTAAAAATTATGAATTTATATTAATAGATTTTACATATAAAAGGACATTCAAAGTACAGTCTTCTGAGGTAAAAATATCCTTTACAGCAACATGTATATTATATTTACCTGCACTGCTCTGGTGCCAACTTGAAAACCCTGCAAAGCAAACATGTGGGAATCCATATGGTATTAGGCCTATTGTAATTTGCTGTGAGGGTTTGGCCCACAGAAAGCCATGAATTATAATATAGTAAACCTCAAATCTTTAAACAAACAAACAAACAAACAAATAAATAAATAAATATCAAAACAGCACTAATGGTCAGCACTCAAACAGCAACAACTCAAATCTATAAAAAAGCAAAGGTACAAATATTACACCAGGTTCTAAAACATTAATATATTTCCTACCTGGAAAACAGAACAAGCCAAGCTGTTATAGATCCCTACATAGAAACTACACGCTAGTAGAATACCTCACCACGGTCACACATGCAGAACACAGACAGACCCTCACCAAATACAGAATAATAGATCTTAAAGTATAAATAGAATGTGTAGATAAAAATCTGGACTGGAAACCGCAAGAAGACAGACTCTGTATGCAGTGCAGCAATGGCAAAACTGAAATGCCACCATTCCTCATAATCAAACAATAAAATCAAGAAAGATAAAACATCAATCATTATAGTAAAACCATACTATTTCAAAAGAGCTGATGAATAGAATATAAAATAATTAAAAACATACACATTTTTAAAAGCTCTCAAACACCAATAAAATATTACAAAAATATAGCAGAACATTAAATAACTACCAACAATTAAAATTAATAAGGATTAAAAAATCCCCCGCTCTTCATACCTGGAAACTTTTGATACCAGGAACCCTGAGATTGTGAATTAGTCAGGGGTAGGGGAAGCACACATTTTCTCCTCTCTCTCTCATATATACACAAGCATGCATGCTCGCTGACACACGCACACTCTAACTCAGACATGCATGCTCGCTGATACACACTCTCACACATGCTTGCTGACACACTAAATTCACATTCTCACTCACACATGTACAGTCGCTGACACACCACAATCATACACTCACATATAGTGTACACTCGACACACCACAGTCACACTCACACATGTATGCTTGCTGAAGCAGTCATACTCTTATACAAGCATGCTCACTGACATACAATCACACTCATGTACACTTACTGATGCATAGTCACACGCTCACATAAGCATGCTCACTGACACACAATCACACTCTTAAACAAGCATTCTCGCTGACTCACATACAAATGCTAATTGGCTCACTCACATAAGTGGAGAATAGGGTCTGAGTGGGCTGATGGTTAATGCTCTGGGAGGAGGTATTCCATAGTGTGCTAAAGAGAGGGATGCAAGGCCTCGATACTGCTTTTTTTTTCTCATTCCTTTTATTTTTGCCCCGGCCAGAGAATGACTGAGAGGCCGGTGGCATAGAACAGTGGGAGGCCTCAAGGCAGCGGTAGGAGATCTATTGCCAGCCTCCCCCACCCCGGATAGGCAGCGCAAATATGAGGGGAGGCAGCAGGAAGGGGGAGGGCTCAGAGAGCAGGAGAAATAGGCCGATGGAACTGCTGCCATTACTGCAGAAAGGGTCTGAGAGAGGAGCAGGCCAAGGAAACTGCTGCTGCCACCACAGATACGGAACATGGTGAGCAGGGTCCAAGAGAGGTGCAGGGCCAAAAAGCTGGTAGAGAGACTGAACATGGTGAGTGGAGGGTTGGAGAGAGGAGGGTGTCGTCATGGGGAAATTAAAAACATCGACAAGCCTACAATAAAAAGCGCAGGAGAACGGGCAGGTGGGGAGAAGTATCCAGCACCTGTGCTTGCATTGGATCCAATTCATTGTTTTGGATTAGACTCTAATAACTGGAATTCTTGAGATTCATATCCCTGAAAATGATGATCCGCTCATGAAGTGTTGAGGGTGTGCTAGGGAGCGGTCCAAATTCCAGGGAGGTTATTGTGCCCTTAGACCACGGCACGACTGCAGAACAGCTCTGAGGAAGCGCCAAGGCAGGAAAGGCATGTCCAAGCACAGGCGGACAGGCTGAAGACCAGGAGCCCTGATCTCTGCTGAACCTGAACACACCGGAAGAGACCCAACAATGCAATGCTGGTGTTTGGGGTAGCCCTCGGCGACTCGATAGCCCTTTTGGACCTGCTGCCTAGAAGCAGCAGATGTGACAGGATGGACAGAGGTCGAGGACAGACAATGGTACTGGAACAAGACGAAGACACATGAAGACATGGTCAAGATGAAGACACTAGGCAAGTAGGCAAGACTAAGGCAAGGCTGAAGCTCAGGAAGAAGAGAGGATCCAGGCAGCTCAGGAAGCAGAGCCCAGTCAGAGAAGGCTTCAGTAACCCAGCGTGATCGACGCACCTGAGAGTCATCCTGAAGAAGGCGAAACTTCAGACCCGGCGAGGAAGCTTCACCAGAAGGTCGTCTAGAAGTGGGGTCTGCTGGGAAGGATAGGGATGATCCCGGAACCTGAGACATCCAAAGTAAAGAGCCGGTGTACTAGGACATCTGGAGAAAAGACATCAGAGGAAAGGAACATCAGGAACAACGACGAGGACACTTGATGAGTGGATAGATGACAGCAGGGTTAAAACTCAGAATGAAGAGGATTCTGGGCAAAACTCAAAGCAGGATCCGACCTGAACAGAAGCTTCAGTGACCCAGCATGATTGACGCACCTAACAGGTCAACCAGAAGAAGACGAAACTTCAGACCCAGCGTGGAAAATGCATCAGAAGGTCATCTAGAGGCTGAAATTGGTGGGATAGCTAGGAGTCAAATCCGGAACCAGGAACATCCGAGGACAAGGGCATCCGAAGAGAGGAGCCGGAAGAAAAGGGTGTCTGAAGATGTAACATCTGAAGACGAGGACATCAGAGACATCTGAAGACGAGGACATCAGAGACATCTGAAGACAAAGACATCTGGACATCTGAAGACGAGGACACCTTGAAGACAAGGACAGCTGGACATATGAAGACGAAGACATGGGATCCGACGAGAGACCAGGAACCATGGACGAAAATGACGAGCGAATTCCCATGAAGAACGGAGTGCCTTGAAGAAGCTGGAGACGAAGAGAAGTCCAGGAGTGGACTGGCTCTTTGCGAAGACGCTGGAGAACTGGCGAAGGACTGTTTTATAGGGCAACAGTGGAGACGCCCGATGACATCATCAATCAAGGCCACGGGGCCTTTCCCGCCGCGGGCCCTATAAACGGACAGAAGAGGCGTGGCTGCACGCCTAAGGCAGGACATGGAGAGCAGCGTCCATGCCGCGAAGAGGAAGCAGGGGTGGCACCAGGCCACAAGGCGGGTCCCGGCGTCGGCGGCTCCTCTAGCCGCCGGATACTGGCTCGGAGGCGGCCTCTGGGCCACGTGAGAGGACGGCGGCTGCAGCCCAGCCTGACGCAGAAAAAAGGACAATGTCGGCGGCCTACAGGCTGCATGGAAGCACGGCAGCACAGCCTGCCATGCAGGAGGAAGACATGGGTGGCCTCCTGGCAGCAAAGGCGAGACAGCGGAGGCTCTGTCTGCTGCGGAAGACAGGCGGCGGCCTCCAGGCTGCAAGAGACGGCATCAGCGCAGGCTGGCAGAGAATGTAAGAGGCTGCTTGTGGCTAGGCCCGCGAGCAGCATTGCAACAGGAAGAGTCAGAAGAAAACAAGTTATAGTCAAGAGAATGCACTTTGATTTTGTTTAGGTTGCCTAACATTTCAGCTCAAATTTTAATTGGGCTCCCTATGTTGTTGATTAGATGTTGCAATGTTAAAAAGTATAAGAATGTGTAAAGGGAAAAATTCTGGATAAAAATGATTAAATTTTGAAAAATGCTCCAGTGTGTGTCTTTGTTTCTGTCTGTATCTTTCTTTATAGTAAGTTATTATGTTGTGTCTACTAATTTAAATTTTCTTGTGGGGAATCCCTACACTCAAGAGAGAATATTCTGCCAAAGAAAAAAAATCATTCATATTAATATTCACCAATTTTTCTTTTTTTTTCATTTGGGGAAGAATATGGAACTATTGGCCTCTAGATGGCAGATTGGCAGCAGAGTTTATTAAGGGAATGGTAGTTTATGACTTATAATGTAGACTTTCCAGTTTAGAGTGTTCAAATGAGGTGTGACGAGGTGATCCAGCCCAATAAAGGGAGGGAGGTATCAGGGAGAGTATTAACAAAAATAGTGTTCCATGAGTAGCTGAGGAAGGGGTGTAAGTATAGGAGTCTCTGGAGGGGTACAAGCAGTCTGTGGTTGGAGAGGAATAAGGTGCCACTTTCTGTGGTTCTTCAAATGCAGGGAGAGTATGTAAAGCAAGAAGCAGTTGGGGAGCTTCTAAAAGCCCTCGGGAGACATTCCAGATTGAAGAAAGAGTTTGGGGAATCAAGGAAACCAAGGAGAAGAGAGACTGAGGATAGCAAGGATGCATGCAGTGTGAAGAGCTGGATAGACAGAAAAGAACTTGTGATGAGGCCCCAAGGTGAGAAAAATGGGTAAAGAGATACGGTAAATGCAAATTTTGGAGAGAGACTGTTTTCGTAGGGATGTGCACTGATATTTTTTTAGTGTCATTTTCGTTTCGGGTCATCATCTGACAAATTTCGTTTTTATAATGGTTCGGGAGGTAGGTATTTCGTGTTTCCCTCATTTTAGGGTTAGCGTGCACTAACGTGGCTTAGTGCATGTTAACCTGTTTTGTACTTTTGTACTTTCGGGCTTAGTACTTTCAGGCTTAGGCTTAGGTGGAGACAGCCAATGGGAACGCAGAACCATAACTCTAGCTAATGAATTGCTCGTCAATTGACACTTTTAAATGGACTTTGGTGCACACTAACTAGAAATTAGTGCACAGCACATCAGTTAGTGCACACTACCCAGTTTTCTTATTTTCAGAGTTAGTAAGCCATAATAGGACTTAGGGCACATTAACTTTAGTTAGTGCACACTAACAAAAAATGTTACTAATAAGTTAAAAAGTATCAATTGACGAGCAGTTCGTTAGCTAGAGGTATGGTTCTGCATTCCCTCTGTTAGGTTTCATGGACCCTTGGCCCGAGGTGAGAGTTGATACAGCCTGTGGGGTGGAGCCCCACAGGTCCTCACTGTTGGGAGGCAAGGTCAGCTGCAGCAGGGGACACGATAGTAGTTAGTAGAGAGAAAGAACGTCCTGCGTCACTGTCACGTGATCGCAGGTACTTGCACAGAGAGTACTGTGAGGTGTCCCGAGGAGTGGGACAAGAGGCACAGTTCGGAGGAGACACACAGTACTAAAGGACCAGTTCAGAAGGAGACTCGTGCTAAATTTGCACTTCGGGTGGTTCCAGCAGTTCCTGTTGCCAGTGGAGAAGAACCAATAGTCATTTGACTTCAAAGGAGAGAAGACTTCGGAAGAGGCATGGCCTATGTATGTACTGTGGACAAGCTGGTGACGACGTCCCAACATGCCCTATTCGCCCGGAAAACGGATGTGCCTAAGTCCTGCAGGAGGACTGTTCTTAGGCCTTACTACGCCTTCTCCTCCACTCTCTCTACCAGTCTCCCTGACTTGCGGACCGTCTACAATTCAAACTCTTGCCCTTGTGGATTCGGGGGCAGGAGGCAACTTTATACTTCGACACCTAGTGGAACATTTGAGGATTCCCCTCATTACTTTAGAAGCTCCACTACTCTTGTTTTCCATCCATGGAGAACCTTTGCCCGGTGATGTGACTTGTCGTACTGAACCAGTGACTCTTCGCACTGGATCCCTCTATACGGAGACAATCCCCTTCTTTGTGTTAGAGAAGGCCATGCACACTATTGTTCTGGGGTTTCCCTGGTTGCAGATGCATCAGCCTCAATTCGCCTGGTCCTCCTTGGAACTCTCCCGCTGGGGCCCTGGTTGTCATGGCAGAAGCCTCAAGGAAGTCTCTCCTGTTCCCTGCATGCCTACAACTCCAGTGATGGCAGGACTGCCGCCTCAGTACGCATCATTCAGTGATGTTTTCCAAAGAAGCTGCTGACATCCTCCCTCCACACAGATCTTACGACTGTGCCATTCAGCTGAAACCAAATACTGAACCTCCTAAAGGACACGTCTATCCTCTCTCTGTAATAGAGAACAAGGCTATGTACGAGTACATTGAGGAGAATTTACAGAAAGGTTTCATTAGACCTTCAAAGTCGCCAGCCGGCGCAGGATTCTTCTTTGTGGGGAAGAATGGAACTTTACGTCCTTGTATCGATTATCGAGGTCTGAACGAGATTACGATTAAAGTCCGATATCCCCTGCCTCTAATCTCAGAGCTGTTTGACCGGCTTCAAGGGGCCAAGATATTTTCAAAACTTGACCTGAAGGGGGCCTACAACTTAGTCCGGATTCACAGTGGCGACGACTGGAAAACGGCTTTCAACACTCGAGACGGTCATTTTGAGTACTTAGTAATGCCCTTTGGCCTGTGCAATGCACCCACTGTGTTCCAGAACATGATGAATGAAATTCTGCGGGATTTGTTGTACAAGAGCGTCATGGTGTACCTAGATGACATCCTGATATTTTCTCAGTATTTGTCTACGCATCTAGAAGACATCAAGCAAGTTCTACTAAGACTCCAAGAACACCGACTCTACGCCAAACTATCCAAGTGCGAATTCCATAAAGACTCCGTGCCTTTTCTTGGCTACATTGTGTGTAACGATGGCTTCCAGATGGAGCCCCAAAAATTAGAAATTATCAAGAATTGGTCCCAACCTACCAGCCTGAAGGCCCTGAGACGATTTCTGGGGTTCACCAACTATTATAGAAGCTTCATAAAGAACTACTCTTCTTTAACCATGCCCTTAACTGCCATGACCCGGAAAGGGGCCTATGCTTCTAAATGGTCTGCGGAGGCCATTTCCGCATTCGAAGATTTAAAGACTGCCTTTTCCACGGAACCATGCCTACATCATCCGGACCCCAACAAGCCATTCATCGTAGAAATCGATGCCTCTGACGTCGGTGTGGGGGCTGTTCTAAGCCAGACTGGAGATTCCAAGTCCTTACGTCCCTGCTCTTTCTTCTCACAACGTTTCTCTCTGGCAGAGAAGAATTATGGGATTGGCGACAAAGAGCTCCTGGCTATTAAGTTGGCATTCGAGGAATGGCAGCCTTGGCTCGAAGGAGCTCAACATCAAATTACCGTGTTTATAGACCATAAGAATCTAGAGTATCTTCGCCATGCACAACGTCTTAATCACAGACAAGCTAGATGGTCCTTATTTTTCAACCGCTTTGACTTCGTGCTCAAATATCGCCCCAGAGTCAAGAACACCAGAGCTGATGCCCTTTCACTCTCCTTTCTCTCGGAGGATAATCCAGAGGAGCAGCAGCACATAATCGACCCAAAGAAAGTCATCTTAGCGGCTACTCATTCTGTGCACGCTGGTAAAGCTATCGTGCCAAAGCATCTCAGAAAGAAAGTGCTCCATTGGGCACATGATTCCAAGCTGGCTGGCCATCCTGGTCAACACCATACCCTGCTAAAGCTACAGAAGTAAGGGAGGAGTATTCTCTAGTGCTAATCAGCTTAGGTTGCCATTTCTTCCACAAGTTGAGGGAGAGCCACGTTGTAAGTAAGATGCATAAGTTACTCCTCCATATTCTACTAGGTTGCCATAGCATAGCAGCCAATGGCATTGGTGCAGCCTGAGCCTGTTCCATTGCTACTCACTGTTTGGGATGGTCTGGCTAATGCCAGTCAATTACTTGTCTAAGCTGCGCAGCTAAATAGTATAACTCTATATTAGGTACTCCCAGGCCACCCTCAAGCTTAAAGGTGTATTGTATGGACCGCTTCACCCTTGTGGGTTTGTCTGTTCTAGATAAAGCTGAAGATTCTATGTTGCCACCTCTTCAGCAGGAGGTTAGGTATATAAATGGGTAATGTTTGAAAGAGGTATAGTAGGCGCAGAAGGACATTCATTTTGATCAAGCCAATTCTGCCTAGCCAGGAAATAGTTAAATGCTCCCACTAGTCTGTCCCTCCAAATGCTACTCATCAAGGGTGGGTAGTTGAGGTTGTACAAAAAGAAAGGGCGTTGTCTTAGATTCCAAAATATTTTAGCTTTTGTTTAGTCCACCGAAAGGGGTGCTGGGCTTTCATACCAGTTTAGAATCACACGACACATTTCATATCTCAGACTTTTCCCAATTAACCTTAAATCCAGACACACCACTGAACCCATCCAACTCTGCCTCAATAGCAAGCAGCGACCGATGTGAATTGCTCACTGTAAATAAGATATCATTCGCCTGAGATATTGTCATTGCTTATTTTAATTGCAAGGGGTTCAAGAAATAGGGCAAAGAGTAGGGGTGACAAAGGCCATCCTTGCTTAGTTCCCTGACCCACTACAAAATCGCTAGAGTACCCACCATTGACTCTCACGCAAGCCGTGGGCCAGTCGTACAGCTTGTCTATCCAGGTTCGAAACTCGGCTCCAAAACCCATGCCTTCCAAAACCTGAAAGAGAAAGGGCCAATGCACTAGGTCAAAGACCTTTTCTGCATCTACGGAGAGAAATAGGGTTGGACTAAGGTCTTCATGTACCTTCCACATTATGTCTACTAGCTTTCAAACATTGTCGCCAGCCATGCAACCAGGGATAAACACCACTTAATCTTGATGGATTAGCTCAACTATTTGGGTGTTACGCCAGGCGGCCAGTATCTTAGCTAAGATTTTGAGGTCTACATTAATTAGCGATATATGCCTATAGGATCCCCACAATGCAGGATCTCTTCCAGGTTTGGTAATAACCGTGATGCCCACCCAATTGGAATATGGCATTAAGGATCCTCCCTCCCTTAAGAAGTTGTACATTTTCTGCAGAGGCTCAATGATATAGAGAGCTAGCTGTTTGTAGAAATGTGTTGTCAGTCCATCTAGGCCCGGGGCCTTGCCTAGGCATAGGTCCTTAATAGCAAATAGTCTCAGGTGTGGTGATTTCACTAAGTCTTCACGGGATTCCTGTAATAATAAGGGGAGTTTAACATAGTTAAGGAAGGCTGAGATATCATCTAGGGAGATAGTAGCATCTAAGTTATACAGATTCTCATAAAATTGTAGGAACCTACACCTAATTTCGTCTGGATTAAACAGCATGTCTCCTTTCTCATCTTTTATTTTGAGTACTAAATTTTGAGACTTGATATGCTTAAGCTTCCGAGCTAGTAATTTTCCTGCCTTGTTGCCTGATTCAACATGCTCCTGCCTCGCCAGATTCAGTGAGCGTGCAAAATTGTAATCTTCTTCCCATTTCAATTCCTCCTTAGCCTTGTTTATTTATTTATTTATCACAGTTTTCTATACCGGTGTATGGACTTAACCTTCACATCGGTTTACAATCTTGTTACAATAAACCCAAAATAAAATATGCATACATCATAAAAACATAAAAAATAAATTTTGTTATACATAATATAAACCCTAATTAGTCAAATATACATCTGCTTCTTTTTGTCCATTGCCTACCCATGATTCATAGCTTGATTAGATGTTATTCTCATTAAAGACCTGTTTAAATAATCACCTTAGTCAGCTGAGATAAGGTACGGTGATCCCCTTTCAATGCGTGTCTGCCGGCTAGTGATTGTATAGAGCGTCGGAGCTCCTCACACTTCCGCGCCCTACATTTCTTAACATAAGCTGCCTTGGAAATGAACACCCCCTCTGATATATGCTTTATAATTATCCCATACTGCTGTGGGATGTAACTCACCAGTGTCATTTATGGAGAAAAAGGCTTGGGTATCGTTTTGGAGTGATTTACTGAACTCAGGATTTAATAGTAAGGAATCATTTAGGCGCCAAAATTTAAACCCTGGATCTGAGTGTACAAATGTGGCGCCGAACCACACCGGAGCATGGTCAGACCATACTACTGCTTCTACCCCAACGTCATGCACCCTAGTGCATAAGCTTCTATCTATCAAAAAGTAGTCTATCCTTGAATAGTTGTTATGAACAGGTGAGTAAAATGTATATGAGCGCGAGGATGGGAAAAAGGACCTCCAAATATCAATCAGCGTCCACACTTCCATGAGAGTACTTAACTGGGTTCTATGTGATGGGGGACAGAGCAGATACTCCAGAAGAGGTGTCTAAGGCAGGCACTCGAGCTACATTGAAGTCCCCCCCTATAATCAGGTTGTCTGGTTGGATAGTAGAGAGCACCCCGTGGAGTTCCAGAAAAAAACTTCCTTGGTTCTGGTTAGGGGCATGCAAGTTGACTAGGGTGTAAGGCGCTCCATTAATCAGTATTTGTAGGATTAAATACCTGCCCTTTGGGTCCTTAATTATGCCTTTAAGGTCAAATATAATATTCTGAGAAAATAGCATGCAAACCAGAGTATTTAGACCCTTTATTGGAGGAAACAAAGTAGGTGCAAGGAAAGTAGGGATTTTTCAAAAGATGCTCATAACGAGCCTTAAGATGGGTCTCTTGTATCAGGGCCACATCCACCCTATTACGTTCTAGTTCTTTATATAATAGGTGGCGCTTGGGAGGAGAGTTGAGCCCTTTCGTGTTTAGGGAAAATACGCGGAAAGTGGCCATTTTACCAACTAAGGGGGTTATTTTCCAAAGCGATCGCATGCAAAAAGTCCCTTTTCGCGTGCGATCACTAAATGGGGGCGGCGTCAAGACAGAAACAGGAGGAGTCGGGGCGGCACTGGGGTGGACGTCGCGAGGAAATCGTGGACAGCGAAAAGGTAAGAACCCTTTTCACTGCCTATTTCGCGCCCAATAGCACCACCTTTTATGATGGAGCTATTGGGTGCGAAAGCCGGCAGCGATTGCACCGCAGAGGTGCGATTGCTGACGGCTTTCGCAGACCCGCCCCCTGCTTCGCTCCCCTGCCCCCCATTAGTGCGCGATTCAGGGAGCCCTGCGACATAGGAAAATCTAGCCCTAAGTGTCAGTAACCGATGCAGTTGCAGCATTGGCCCACTTAGACTAACTTCAGGGCTTCTATCCCCTCCCAGAAATCAAATGCCACCCTCTGCCTCGCCACAAGACATCTCCATGTCCATCACATTAAACAATATCAACTTATGCTTAGCTTTAAACATACACTGAGAGCAAAGCCCCACCTGCCCCCCTCCCTATCCACATCTTCCCATCCCTCCACAGGCCTGCTTAAACCTCCCTGCAGACCGTACTCCATCTCTCAGGAGGAAGTTCGGCCCCATCCACTGGAAGTTTCCCCAACCCTCCCAGCGAATTCGGTACAACAAATTTAAAATTTTTAATAACAGAAAAAAACCCCCTCTGACATGATTGTACCAGCCTAACCAGCTCTGTGCACACTAAGTTCTGCATTTCACCAATGGGTATAATAGAGTTCATGGGATCTGGTTTACAAAATGTGACCAAGTAAGCCTTGCACCACAGGAGTGCATATGGTTGTGTATGTTGCACTGTTTAGGAAAGGTGAACTTGCCCAGTCAGGTAGGTCTTAGTACCACAAAGCAGCTGCGTTATAGGGTTCACACAGTCGGATCATTGGCAACACCAAGTCTCCATTTTGCCTTTGAAGTTGACTATTCCTCTTACCAATGTGTTGCCAAGCCGGGAGTGTGCTTCTGGGAAGTCTGCGTTTGTCCAAAGGAGCTGGCAGTGCAGCAGGGATGAAGCCTTGTGGTTTTAAGATGGCGATCGCTTCAGATGCAGTGCGAATTTTTTATGGAGATCCCGTCACAGGTAAATGAAAGGCCGAAGGGGTGTAGCCACCGGTATTTTATTTTTTCCTTACGGACATATGCTGTGATTTCCTTAAGTTTGAAACGACTTTACAGCGTCGCTCTGGAAAGATCTGCATATATGGAAAGTTCTTGATTTTCCCATATCCAAGTTTGTTGCTGTCTGTCTGCAGTTGCGATTTTTTCTTTAATTGCGTAGTCAAGGAAACAAACTACTACGTCTCTCGGGCGGTTGTTAATGATTGGCCCGATTTCTCGGTGTGCTCTGTCGATTTTCATTTTCAATGAGTCATCAGTTGTCTCTATAGGGTGAGTGCCGAGAATAAAGCGACAAAGCCTCCTCACCATATCAGCACAGTCGGCATTCTCAGGCGTTTCTTGGAGGCCTCAAAATTGCAGATTATTTCGGCGGGACCTGTTCTCTAGGTCTGCCAATTTTTCTTTTAGTGACACATTATCAACCTGCAAGTTAGCACAAATTTCTTGTAAGCTTTTCTTCATTTCCTCTTGGCAATCTAGACGCGTGTCGAGCTCATCCACGCAGTGGCCCAAAAAAGAAATTTCCTCCTTTATCTCAGCCATGCTCTGCAGAAGTTCTTGTTAATTAGTTTGAATATCTTTTCGCAACTCACAAAACCAGTCTCTGAGCTCTTCTCTAGTCAGCAGCTCGGTGGTAGCTGGGGATGGGGCCTCTGTAAGGTCTGGGCTTGCCTCATCCTCTCCAGGCCCATCCTCACGTCCGTCCTCTTCGTCCGGTGTCTCATTTTTTCGGTAGGAAAAATGTCGAAAATCACCTTATATTACCCAGTTTATCAGAAATAGAGTAGGTGGTGAAAATTTAAAAGGTTTGATGCTGGTAGATTCACCGGGTGGTTGAAAAAGCATTAAGACCTGGTTCTTTCAACAAGCCTTCTCTTAACACAGGAAACAAATGACCTCTACTCATTTTATTCATGTTAGAGTTATTTATCTATTTTTAACTTTAACATCGAGGAACGCTAAGTACTTGATTGCATTTTAGATATTTTATTTATATTCTTATGTCTCAAATTTTATTGTATTTTATGATATTTACTAGTATTTTTGTTACGGTTCTAGCAGCGAGCGCCGCGACCAGACCCTTACCTCCGTGTTCCTGGACCTGTTCCTGCCTCTGGTGGCCTAGTTTGCGGCCCTTTCAGCGGCGTCCCCGCGAGGGCCGTGCCACCGGGAAGCCTCCCATGGATGCGCGCGCCACTTGGGCGCTTTTTCTAGGCCATTTCCCGCCAGTGGTGACTCCGCCCAGTTCCTGACGTCAGACGCCGCGGCCTTGATAAGCCGGCCGCGGACACTCAGTCTTTGCCTTGCAATGGGTTTACCTTCTGGTTCCCTGTTGCTTCGTGCCCCGGAGTGAGCTGCCTTGGTACTCGCTCCGTTCCCGCTTGCCTGCTACAGTACCTGCGTGGTTCCTGCTTGCCTGCTACAGTACCTGCTTGGTTCCTGCTTTCCTGCTACAGTTCCTGCCTGCCTGGTTCCAGTACCCAAGTCCAGCTACAGTTCCTGCCTGGTTCCAGTACCAGAGTCTTGCTACAGTTCTTGCCTGGTTCCAGTACCAGAGTCTTGCTACAGTTCTTGCCTGGTTCCAGTATCCGAGTCTTGCTACAGTTCCTGTCTACTGTTCTAGTCTGGTTCCAGTTCTCAGTCCTGATCATCAACCCGCCTAAGTCCCAGCGGCCGGGCCCCTACGGGCTCCTCCTGGGGGGCTTCGGCTTCCAAGGGTGAAGCCACCTAAGTCCCAACGGCTGGGCTCCTACGGGCTCCTCCCGGGGGAGTACCAGCTTCCAGGGTGAAGAACACCTCTACGTCCTGCCTGAACATCTGCCTCCCGGCCTGTAGCCTACCAGAGACATTGAACACCTTTCCCATTCTCTTGCAAGTCGGCCCAAGGGTCCACTAAATTGAGACTCCATAACAATTTTAATGATGTTTAAAGGAGGGGAATGGGAACATAGAGGGGATTCAGATGGGAAGGGCGACATTTAAAACGGCAGCTTTTGCAGATGATCTCCTGCTCCACCTGACAAACCCTATCAGTTCTCTACCTGTGGCTCTTCAGGTTATTGAGGAGTATAGCATTCATGCTGGTCTCCGTCTGAATCTAGATAAATCTGAGGCTATGGTCATAGGGACGGCTAACTGCATCCCATGGGAAGGGTAATTCCCCTTAAAATGGGTGGGGGACCCTATTAAATATCTGGGGGTCTAGGTTCCTAAATGCCTTGATAATCTGTATGAAATGAATATGGCTCCTTTACAACAAAAAATGGAACGATCACTGTCTGCTTGGCTACCTCTTCCCCTGTCCCTGTCATTAGCTAGAGTTATGGTTCTGCGTTCCCATTGGCTGTCTCCACCTAAGCCTAAGCCTGAAAGTACTAAGCCCGAAAGTACAAAAGTACAAAACAGGTTAACATGCACTAAGCCACGTTAGTGCACGCTAACCCTAAAATGAGGGAAACACGAAATACCTACCTCCCGAACCATTATAAAAACAAAATTTGTCAGATGATGACCCGAAACGAAAATGACACTCCATCTCATCGCAATTAGATCGAATTTACTTCTGCGGCCGTTGCGACAGACCTGGAAATGGCTCATGAGGAAAGCTTCGTTGCCGGACAGGATATCATCATTTCTCCCGCTATGTGGCAACCCAGCATTTCCAGCGGGTTTGGATTCACCCAGATTCCGATCATGGGAACGTTCTCGGCTCATAAGCATTGGGCAGCTGATGTATGCAGATGGGACTCTAATGCGCTTTCCGAAACTTCGTTCTTTCTACGGCCTCTCTCCCACTGATTATTTTCAATACCTGCAAACTCAACATTATGTGTGCTTGTTGGGTCTGCCCTCCTTCTCAGACCTAAAGTGGCAACTCTTAAAGACCTGGTTTGATCTGGACAGCCCTAGGAAACATTCTATTTCTTATTTCTACAGACAGATGGAGACTGCTTATAAGCGCTGGACCCTGGAAAAGGCACATATGAAATGGCAGGAGGATTTTGGACGCCCCCTGCCTGTCGCAGCGTTATGGACGGCCTTTACCATGACGAAAAAGACAACGTGCAATACGCTTCTCAGAGAAACTCGGTATAAACTCATCTACTGAATGTATATGTCTCCACACCAAGCATATAAAGTGGGGATTTCCACCTCCGATACGTGTATCAAATGTAATTTAGGGGGCGCGCACTTGGGCCACTCTCTGGGGGTTGTCCAGTCATCCAAATTTTCTGGAGAAAGGTCTATCGCTCTGCCAATAGTGTTGTGGGTTTCCAGATCCCATTTTCCCTGATTGTGGCCCTTTTTGGGACTTTTCCCCGACACCTTAAAGACACAAAGGGAGAGCTTCTATGGATTACCAAAGTCTACTTGTTAGCTTATAAGGCTATACTTGCGGTTTGGAGGTCACCAGAGGGACCCCTCCCTCACATACTGGCGCTCATCTATTATCCATCTCCTAACCATGGAAACTCTGGCAAATAGTCATCTGTCAATCCGGACTCGGAGAGCTATCAAAGCAGTTTGGCTCCTGTTCATCCAAACTCTACCACAAGACTTGAAAAGTCTATTTCTTAATCGTATGGACGTATGACATTGGGATTTCACGGTGTTCTAGTATTACTCTACTTACAGTGTTGTTTTGAATGTTTGCAACGGTACCCTTGGTGCACTGGGGGGGGGGGGGGGGGGGGGGGGGGGAAGGAAAGGTTGATCTTAAACGCTTAAGAGTGTATGGTATGTAACAGACACCATTATGTACCATGTGTTATGCTTTGTTGATGTTACAGGTTTATAGCAAATAATAAAAAACAGATTTACCATAAAATCATCTGTTGTACCTGAAGACTGGAAGATGGCCAATGTAACCCTGATATTTAAAAAGGGCTCCAGGGGCAATCGGGAAACTAGAGACCAGTGAGCCTGACTTCAGTGCCGGGAAAAATAGCGGAAACTATTCTAAAGATCAAAATCATGAAGCACATAGAAAGAGATGGTTTAATAGAACACAGTCAGCAAGGATTTACCCAAGGGAAGTCTTTGTTGCGCGTCCCGTCCGTACTCGCCCTGCGTCCGGGCCTGCTCACCTCACTAAGGCCTCCACGGGTCCCGGGCCGTCCTCCCCAGCTGCAGCAGTGAGTACAGCCAGGCCTCGGCGTCCCACGAAGGCAGTCGCCGGGCCTTCCACTTCCAGCCAGGCCTCACGGCGGGGCTCAGCGTCGTCAGTGACATCGGCCCCGCCCCTAGGCGCACACGCGGACCGCCCAGCTCCATTCTCCTGAGAACTTTCCCCACCAGTGGTCACGGGGGGAACACGTACAGAAGGACGTCTGCTGGCCAAGGTAGAGCCAGAGCATCCACGCCCTCTGCGCCGTGCTCCCTCAAGCGGCTGAAGAACCGATTTGCCTTGGCATTGCGCAGAGTCGCCATGAGGTCGAGGTGAGGAGGACCCCACCTGTCCACTATCAGAGCCATGGCCGCGTCCGAGAGCTCCCACTCTCCCGGATCGAGCGACTGCTGGCTGAGGAAGTCGGCTTGAACATTTTCTTTGCCTGCTATGTGAGAGGCCGCAAGGCACTGTAGGTGACGCTCCGCCCAAGAGAGGAGATGGCTGACTTCCAAGGCTACCAGGGGACTGCGAGTGCCCCCTTGGCGATTGATGTAGGCCACTGTGGTGGAGTTGTCGGACAGGACTCTTACCGCCTTGCCACGGATCAGGGGAAGGAACTCCTGAAGAGCCAGGCAGACCCGCCAAGGTTTCCAGCCGACTGATGTGCCAGCGCGACTGAGTCTGCGACCATGTTCCCTGGGTGGATTGAGAAAGGCAGACCGCACCCCAGCCCAAGAGACTGGCGTCCGTGGTCACTATCGTCCACTGTGGAGCTTGAAGAGGCATCCCTTGCAGAAGCTGAGGAAGAGACAGCCACCACTGTAATTCGTCGGCAGTAGAATCCAAGAACGGAAGGACTACGTGAAACTGCTCAGACACTGGCTGCCAACGGGATAGCAAAGCTTTCTGCAACGGACGCATATGAGCAAAAGCCCAGGGGACCAGATCGATGGTGGACGCCATGGATCCCAGGACTTGAAGATAGTCCCAGGCTGTCAGAGAGGGTAGCGTGATCAGATTCCGGACCTGATCGATCAGCTTGAGGGCGCGCGCCCGTGGTAAGAAGACCTTACCTACTCGGGTGTCGAAGTGGGCTCCCAGGAATTCCAACTCCTGGGAGGGCTGAAGCTTGCTCTTGGAAAAGTTCACTATCCACCTGAGGGAGGCAAGGAGCTCCAAGACGCGATCCACCGCCCGTTGGCAAGAGGTCTCCGACTTGGCCCTGATGAGCCAATCGTCCAGAAAGGGGTGGAAGAGAATCCCCTCCCGGCGCAGGGCCGCCGCTACCACTACCATGACCTTCGTAAAGGTGCGAGGAGCGGTCGCGAGGCCGAAGGGGAGAGCTCGAAACTGGAAGTCCTGGTTGAGGATGTGGAATCGGAGATACTTCTGGTAGTCGCGGTGGATGGGAATGTGGAAGTACGTTTCTGCGAGATCGAGAGAAGCAAAGAACTCTCTGGGGCGGACTGCCGCAATGACCGCACGCAGGGTTTCCATGCGGAAGTGGTGGATCTTGAGGGCCTGATTGACCCTCTTGAGGTCCAGAATGGGGTGAAAGGACCCGTCCTTTTTGGGCACGGTGAAGTAAATAGAATACTGGCCTGCGCCAATCTCCTTTTCCGGAATTGGAACCACCGCTCCCAGATCCAGGAGTTTGGAGAGAGTCTGGACCACCGCGTCCCTCTTGGCCCGTCCGCAAGGCAAGAAAAGAAAGAGATCCGGCAGGTCCCTGACGAGCTCGAAAGCGAACCCGTCTTTGATAATGTCGAGGACCCACTGATCCGATGTGATCTTGACCCATTCCTCGAAGAACAGGGAGAGGCGTCCGCCGAGGTAAGGAACCGAGGAATGGGTCAGCTGAACTTCATTGCGTGGCAGGTTTAGAGGTGGCACGCACGGGCTGGCCCTCACGAAAGGGCCGCCTGCCACGAAAGGACTGCGACCAGGACTGAGCACAAGAACCTCTCGCGGAACTGCCCCGCCCCCGAGAAGCGAAGCGACGCTGGCCCCTGAAGCGAGAGCGGGAGGGCGTGAAGGACCGGGAAGACTTAGGGCGGTCCTCTGGAAGCTTATGGACCTTGTTGTCAGCCAAGGAGTCCATAAGCTTCTCGAGATCCTCTCCAAAGAGCATCTTACCTTTGAAGGGCAGCGTGCCCAGCCGAGTTTTCGACGACTGATCAGCCGACCAATGGCGTAGCCAAGGGAGCCTCCGGGCAGCCACCGCCGAAACCATCGCCTTCGCCTGCACACGGACCAGGTCGTAGAGGGCGTCCGATACGTAGGTGGTTACGGCCTCCAGACATTCGGCTTGCTCTGCCTCTGCTGGCGGGAGATCCCGGGCGCAGAGTAACTGTTGAACCCACTGAAGGCCTGCCCGCATCATGAGGCTGCTACAACAAGATGCCCAGACCCCGAGGGCCAGAACTTCGAAGATGCACTTCAAGTGAGCCTCCAACTTACGATCCTGTGGATTCTTCAGAGCCGTGGAACCTTCCACCGGAATCATGGTGTGTTTGGCCACCGCAGAGATGTAAGAATCCACCGAGGGATATCGCAGCAGCTCCAAACCCTCCTCCGGAAGGGGATAGAGCTTATCCATCACACGCCCCACCCGGAGCGCACCCTCGGGGGCCTCCCATTCCCGCAGGATAAGGAGCTTGAGCATGGGGTGGAAGGGAAAGGCCGAGGCCAGAGCCCCCCCAGGTCCGGGTTCATATCCTTAGGAAGCGAGGCCATGAGATTATCCACGGAAGGACTCTCCAGACCCAGCTCCTGCAGAACAAAGGGCAGGAGGAGCTCCAATTCCTTCTTACGAAATAGACACAGGGCTCTGGGGTCATCCCCCTCTATGGGGGGGGGGGGCATCTGCCGAATCCAAGGAAGCGGCGGGGTCCGAGGACCCGGGAGATACCGGGGGGGCACCCCCGGGACCACCCGCACTGGTCCCTGGGGCTCCGCAGCCGGTCCGGTGGTCAACGGCGCTGAGCGAGGGATTTTTTTTTGGGGGGGGGGCGACAAGGGGGGGCTTTCGTCCTGCTCATGCAAGCTAGCTAAATAAGATTTGTGCATGAGGACGACGAAATCCGCTGAAAAAGGGACCCCGGATTTGCCGAGGGGGGGGGAGGAGGGGGGGTCAGGACCCCCCTCCTGGGGACCCGCGGGGGCCAAATCGGGGGTTAAATCAAAAAATCCGGCCCCCCAGCCCCAGGAAGCACCTAAATCGGCCCCGACGAAAAATCCAATATGGCTGCCGTTCCCAGGCTCTGCCGACCCGGGAAAGGCCTGGCCATGCCGGGAGGAGTGGCGCCCCGGGCTAAATTTGCTTGTCCTGCTGAGGAGGGACCTTCCCCACCCGGCAGGCAAGCAGTGCAAAGACCCTGCCGCGAAAAACGCAAAGAGAGCAGCCCACAAGAAAGGCAGGCTGTCTGCCTGGACATAGCAGAGCCGCGGCTGAAGAAAAAAAAAAGGCAGAAAAAAAGGTTTGATCCACAGCCTGCACAGCAGGAGAGAGCAGGAGGGAAACCTGCTGCCTCCTGCTAGTCTGGCTGCCGGTTCAAGGCCTGCTCTGACCAGAAAAAAGAAAAAATGCTGGTCAACTGCTGCAAATAAGTTAGAGGTAGGTGAGTACCTGCAACTTATTTAAAGTTTAAAACTTTTTTTTTTTTTTTTTTTACTGAGCGCAGCAGCGGGTTCAAAAAATTCTCTCGGCAGCCAGAGGGGGGGGGGGAATGAGACCCAGAGAGACTTGGTCCCCACACCTGGAAACGTCCACGGACTCAGGCTATGCAGGGAATCCCCTCCTGCAAAAGGGGCAAAGCCCCCCTGAGCCGGGCAAGAGCTGGGAGATGGAACCGTCTCCCACACAGAAAAGGAAAAAGCACCAAAAATAAAAGGGCAACTTCCCTTCTCTGTTTTTCTTTTTAAACAAGCGGGAACCAAAAAGAAATACTTGCTTGAGCCTAGCAAAAGACAGAAGAAAAGGCTGACTAGCCTACAGCAGAGAACCGAAGGGGAGATGCTGCACCTACTGGAGACAGACAAATACTGAAGGTTTAGAGGATAGACTCTGTCCTGATATAGGGCATCCTTCAAGTTTTAGTCTGTCTCCACCTGCTGGAAAGGAGGCTCAACCCACTGTCTGGACTGATCCGGGTACGTACAGGAAAGTCAAGCTGGTTGCCATGAGCCACTGGGCATTCTTCATATGCTGAGCAACTGCCTCTGTTGCCTCCAGAGTTTCTCCTTGAAGACCATTAAGTGAAAATGTCATTGGGACTTAGTAGAAAAGCTGATTCTCTTTGAGGGACCTTAAGGAGAGCCAAAAACTTTGATTTCTGGAGACTTGTGAGGAAGAGCCTAGGACAAGAAGTAGAGCTTTCTTTCAGGTATAATCCATCCAGGAATCTCTACCCTTCTTTGCATTTCATTAGGTTGGCTCTGATCCTGGCAGAACTTTTCAGATAATGTTGACAATAGGAGTTAAAATCGGTATGCGGCTGTGAGGCAGCAGATGCTCACAGGACTTGCAAGTGGCCCCATCTTTTCCTCCACAGGATTTCCTGTTACCAAGTGGGAGAGTGGAGCCATTTCAAAGCCTGTCAGGAGTTGGCAGCTCACAAGCCTGATTTTTTTTTCACGTATTGTCCGCAGATCTCCTACCAATCCTCATACTGTTGTGCTTGGTTGGGCTGGTTTCCTATACATTTGCACATCCGAAAAGGCAGCCCCGTTAGCAGCCATCTGGATGCTAGAATTTAAAAATAAAGAGGGGAACCAGATTTTTTTTTTTTTTCAAGTTAGTTATTTATGTCTTTCCTGCGCTAGATGGCACCTATTATCAAATACATTTCTTGGAGGCCTGGGAAAACGAAGAAGCGAGAGTCTGCGCGCGGCCAGGAATGCTGGAATGGAGGGAGATGGAATCCGGGACGGGAAGGGCTGGGCTCAACGAGGCGGGATACAGGGAGCGGGAATTTGTCTGTGCCAAAAAGCTGCACGCGGCGAAAGGCGTCCCTACGTGGCGAGGAAAGCGCCTAAGCAGCGGGAGCCTGAACGGGCGCCCGCGCGTGCATAGGAGTGGGAGAAAGGACAGGAGCAGGTTGGGAATCCGCGCGCGCGCGCCCAGGAACGTCTGCCTGGGGAGGAGGCCGCGGGGGGGGGACCGGACCGGACCGTACCGGACCGGGATTCGGCGCTCGGGAACTGAGGGTGCTGGGGCTGCACTTCCTCTTTTGATGCCGGAACTGGCTGCTGGAGAGACACGGAAACGGGAGCCGACTACCCAGAGCGCCGCTCCGGGTTGCCTTGCAGCGCGGCAGAGGGAGAGACGGCGGAAAGCCCGGGCTCCGGCTCTTGCTGCCGCCGCACGGCGGACCCTTCTCCCAGGACCCGGTCGGCGGCGCTGCTGCCCGGAGCGGGCGATGCGCCCGGCGTGAAAGAAAAAAAAAAAAAACGGCTGAGAGCGAAGCAGAAAAAAAAAAGGAAGGGCTTCCCCCCTGCCGCGACCTCTTTCTGCGCGGCCGGAGCCAAGATGTGGTTGAAGCCCGAGGAAGTGTTACTGAAGAACGCCTTGAAGCTGTGGGTGACCCACAAATGCAACCCTTACTTCATCCTCCAGCGCCGGAGAGGCCACGGCGACGGCGGGGGGAAATTCACGGGTAAGGAACAAAAAAAAAAACCCTGGCTGCGGCGGTTACCTATGCGTCCGGCTCCCCCCCCCCAGCCGGCAGAGCCTCCTGCCCTGGCAGGGGGACGTCGGTTGATTTCAAAAGCCCGTCCGAACGCTGCTCTATTGTGACGGGGCCCACGTGGGGCTCCCCCCCCCATAAAAAAACAAACCCCTCCGGATTAGGGGGGGGGCGCGTTTTGTTTACTATAATTAGTCGAGCAGAAGAGAAACATCAAAGATAGTGTCGTCAAGTAGAGGTGCTCCCCCCCCCTTTTTTTTTTTTACATTTTTGTCTTCTGTAGTTACCTGCATTGTGCCTAAGCCAGCTTCTATCGCAGCAGAATTTGCTTTAACTAATTATTATTATTTTTTTTTTTTACTGTGCGTCTTTTGAGTAAGAAAAATAATTTTAAAAAAGTTTCGTATGTATAATCTTTGATAGAAACCCACGCAATTTTAAAATCTATCTAAGCGCGAGTTTTGATGTTAACAGAGAAGCGTTCATCTTCCGTCTGAGACTAAAAGTGTTTATGGCTGCGTTTCTAAAATTAGGCTTAATTAAGATTGAGGGTTGCTCGAGTACCTGGAAGTAGGCGCAGACTGCCTAGTTGTTATGAGTTTACTTTTAATAATGCAATTTCTCATTTGGCAAAAAAAAAAATCTCTTACGTGGGGCCGGAAGGTTCTCTGCGATTGAGAGACCTGTTGTCTATTTGAGCTATTTATGTTTTGCAGATAGTTGAAGATTGTGGTGAAACTGTGTTACTTAGATGAATTAAATACTTATTTCTCTGTGTAGCTATAAATGTTAGGATCTAATTTTAGTTTTGTATATGATTATTTAATTTTGTTACCTGTGTTGTCATTTTTTCTTCAATTTAAATTTTTATGTTTAAATTTGAACCACTTTGATTTATATTTGAAAGGCACTCTTAACAAGTAAATTAACTAAACAAAAAGGAGACTTACTGTAACATGAGAAATTGAAAAGTTCTGTTTATTGTGGTTTGAAAGCAATGGTGCAAGGCACAGCCTCCTGGATGAAGTTAGCACCTATCTATTCCAATTTCTATTTCTTAGATGTTTTGTTGCCCCCCTGTATTATTACACAAGACAAACACACTTTCTGCTTCTGAAATTTTGGTAAACCACACTACCTTCAGTTAAAAATATCTCTGGCTACATTATCAAATGATGTTACAATGCATGCACAGATAAATTTTGCTTGTAAGGACAGTTGTTCCAGAAATGAGAAATCTAAGAGAAACTGGGAAAGTAGTCAGGAAAATTCAAATGGAAGAAAAAAAAAAGCAAATAGGTAAAATGGGGGAGGGGGATGGACAAGCTTATTTATTATTTAGATATGTTAGTGATAGGAAGTGCAAAAGTGACAGAGACTTGGCGGTGAAGGGGAGGAACATTGAGAAGCTGATGAAGAAAAAACAAAATTGTTTAACAGATATTGTTTGGTATTCACTATGGGGTAGATTTTAAAAGAAGCGCGATCAGCCTACTTTTGCTTGCGCATCAGACTCAAGCAAAAGTACGCTGGATTTTAGTGGATACGCGCGGAGCCGCGCGTATCCACTAAAATCCTGGATCGGCGCGCGCAAGGCTATCGATTTTGTATAGCCTGCGCGCGCCGAGCCGCGCTGCCTCCCCCCGTTCCCTCCAAGGCCGCTCCGAAATCGGAGCGGCCTCGGAGGGAACTTTCCTTTGCCCTCCCCTCACCTTACCCTCCCTTCCCCTACCTAACCCACCCACCCGGCCCTGTCTACACCCCCCCCTTACCTTTGTCGGGGGATTTACGCCTCCCGGAGGGAGACGTAAATCCCCGCGCGCCAGCGGGCCTGCTGCGCGCCGGGCCGCGACCTGGGGGCGGGTACGGAGGGCGCGGCCACGCCCCCGGGCCGTAGCCACGCCCCGTACCCGCCCCCAAAACGCTGCCGACACGCCCCCGAAACGCTGCGACGACCGGGCCCGCCCCCCCGACACGCCCCCGACTCGCCCCCCTCCAAAAACCCCGGGACGTACGCGAGTCCCGGGGTCTGCGCGCGCCGGTAGGCCTATGTAAAATAGGCTTCCCGGCGCGCAGGGCCCTGCTCGCCTAAATCCGCCCGGTTTTGGGCGGATTTAGGCGAGCAGGGCTCTGAAAATCTACCCCTATGGAAGGGCCTGGAGCAGGACCACATTAAGCAAACACAAGTAAGATGATAAGAACTCAATCCAGTTTTTAGAACAGGGTGTTTGTGAGGCGCTAGTTAAGTTAAACGGGCCGATTCAGTATTGTGCACTGGGGCCAGTGCATGGCTGAGCACGCAATTGGATGTGCGTTTTTGGACGCGTGTCCATAACCCCTGATGCTAAACAGGAATTAGTGCGTCCAAAACATGTCCAATTGAAAGTGGAGCTAATAGCGCTCATCACATGTAAAGTACACTTAGAATGAGGCTATTAGCTTATCTCCGCGATGCAAAAAATTTCCCACGTGGCCAGTGCGCCCTTGCAACGTGCAAATTTTACGCCAGCTCTGGGCTTGCTTAAAGGTTTGCCGAGCTCAAGGGCTCATTTGTAAAAACCCCAAATTTCTGCTTTTTGTGATCCCTCCTACTAGTATCATCGCGATACTAAGTAGGAAGGACCACAGAAAGTGGATTCAGTTTAAAAAAAAAATTGCGAAAAACAAACTTTTTTGGATACCCAAAAGATATCCACAATATACACAGTCCAGGCTGTGTGTATTGTGCTGGTAACAGGAGAGAACGGACGCTCATATTGACAGTCAACTTTCCTGGGCGCCTGATGCTGATGAAGGCAATAGGGGCTCACAATTTCCTCTAGCACCTCCTTTTTACCTTTTAGCGGCAGCTAATTTAAATATTAAATCGGGCACCCGGGAGAGAGTGGGCGCTCAATCATGCAGATATTGCATCGGACTGAACGGGTTTGTCTTTTTGCAGATGACACCAACATCTGTAACAGGGTAGCGTCAGCCAAGAAGTTTGTATCTGATGATCTTAAAGTGGCCAAACAGGTGGATAAAGTGGTGACAAAAGCCAGAAAGATGCTTGGCTGCATAGGGAGAGGAATGATCAGTAGAAAAAAGAGGTGATATTGCCACTGTATAGAGCCCTGGTGAGACCTCATTTAGAATACTGTGTACAATTCTGGAGGCTGCACCTTCAAAAGGATATAAAACCGGTTGGAGTCTGTTAGAGGGTAGTTACTAAAATGATCAGTGTTTTTCATTCTCAAGCATTTGGGGATAGATAAATATCTAATATAGAGGAAAAGTGAAATGGAGATATGATAGAGACATTTAAATATTTCAAAGACTTCCATGAACAGGAGACAAATCTCTTTCAATGGAAAGGAGGCTTTAGAACAGGGGTCATGGGATGAAGGTGAAATAGGGTTGACTCGGGAGTAATTTTAGTAAATATTTCTTTATAGAGAGGGTAATGATGAAGGCAAAAATGGTACCTAAATTCAAGAAAGCAAGGTATAAATACAGGGGATCTCTGAGGAAGTGAAGGAAATTATATGGGCTAGATAAATTTATTATTTATTTTAAGGTTTTCATATACCGGCATTCATGATAAAATCACATCATGCTGGTTTACATTAAAACAGTGGTGCATAGAAAGAAAAAACAAACTGGAACTGTAGTGCGGAAGAAAGCAGTTACAAAAAACAGGGATGCTTAAACTGGGAGAGGAAGGAAAAAGAAAAGGTTAATAGCATTTTAAATATTTACAACGAACAGTTAAATGAGCTGGTTGTGTTATAGAACTTGAAGTTGAAGGACATTAGCTGGAGTCCGGGAAATGGGACGGATGGGCAGATTAGTCCGGGAAATGGGACGGATGGGCAGATTAGATGGGCCATACAGTCATTTTTTCTGCTATCATATTTCTATGTTTCTTCTATTAACGCAAGCCATGAAATGGATAAAGGAGCACAGAGAGGACAACATAGATACAATTATTTATAAAACCAGAATTAGTATGGTTGCTGTTTTAGTCTACATGGATATATAGAAATAAGTTATAGGTGGTACCATTTTATTGGATTCACTTAATACAGGGGTGGCCAACCTTTCACGCACCAAGAGCCAAGAAATCTGGATGCGAGAGGAGAGAGGGAAGGAGAGAGAGAGAGCAAGGAGTCTGTGAGAGAAAGCATGTGCCTGTGAGAGAGAGAGAGAGGAAGGGAAGAAGACAGTAGGAAAAGAGAGATCCGGAAAAGGAATTAGGAAATCACAGACATGGTTAAAAAAAAAAAAGACTGGAACCAACTGATTAGACAAGAGAGGTAGAAAAAAATATATATATTTGAGATTTTAGTAATTTGAATGTGCCATCTTTGGGATTGTGCATTTCTTATATTTTTGTATTTTGCTCTTTCTTCAGTATTCCACTGTTCAGAGTCTAGTTTCTCAGGCTTTCTATTTTGGTTTTATCTGAGTGTTTCTGTTTCTAATTTGTAGTTAGTCTCTGTTTTGCCTGTGTGACTGAAGTGCAGTATTTCTGCTAGCGTGTTGTTTCTCTGTAGTAGTTCACCTTGTTCTGTTACTCCAGTAGATGATATATTAATGTTCTAGGGCCTGGTGTATTGTTTGCATTGCTGCTTTTTCATAAGGTTGCTGTTATTTGAGTCTTGAAAGTCAGTACTGTGACTATATGGTATGGCAAGGTCCTCTTTTTTTCTTTGCAGGAGTTTGTGTTACTTCACAAAATAGCAGTGGAGGGATAATTTTGCTGAAGTTATACTAGAATTTGAATTGTTTTTTTCATGTTGGTTGAACTGGGAGTTGTCCTAGCTCTGTTCTGCACCTGTTCTGATGATTGTTATTTTATTGTAGTTATGATGATTTCTGGCTTTCTGCAAAGAGAATTTATGAAAAAATCAAATACTTTAATTTTTGTTTTGTTATTACATGATTGATTGGATCTGTTTTCTTTGCTTTTTTACATGGTATACTTGTGCATTTATAAACTGCAATAAATATAAAATTAATTTAATATAGATTAATAAGGAATTTTTAATTCTGGTAAGTGCTTGAAATAATTGAGGTAAAATGTTTTAAAGTTTCACACATGATTCATAATGGCTGTTGCAAATTACTTAGCCACTGTAGGGTGCAAAATATGATATTATTTATCAATAATACAACTAGTAGGTCTCAGACCTGCATGCCTAAAGCCCACGCATATTAACTTTGTGCTCACCCAAAAAAATCAGTTCTGGCTATGCCACTGATTCACTGCCTTTCCTTTGCCACAAATTATCCTGGTTTGACTGGAGCTTTGGATGACTGCCTCTTCCCCTCTGCTGTCAGCTGAATCCCTAGTCATGAAAGCACATTGAGCTACTGGGTTTTAGGCTGTGTACACTCCAGCTCTTCCCGTCCAGATAGTAGACCAGAGAAAAGCCCTCTACTCCAAGCAGCAGGTGGGGTGTAAGGTTGGACAGTATGGGGAGGTGGTCTGTTAACTTCAACCTCACCCACTCCTGTCTTCTACCCTTGCTGATTGCAAATGGGGGGGGGGGGGGGGGGGGGGGGGAGGGGGGACAGGAGAGAAACAGAGTAAGTAGTAAAGCAGGGATAAGCAGAAAAAACCCTTTGATACCTGCTCCAACTCCTCCCTTCTGTCTCTGCAGCAACCAGCAGCACTTTCAGATCAGGAGAAGGAGATGCAGGGGCAATATGGCTTTGTTCTTCTCCTCTATCCTCTGCAGTGCTGCTCAGTTGACAGGTTACTCCTGGGGGAATTCTGTGCACAAAAACTTAAAATTCTGCAAACTTTATATTGGTCAAAATAACACAATTTACATGACAATCTTTAAGTAATTGCATTTTAAATAAATACAGAAAAAAGTTATTACTTAAAGATGCAGAATTTTAAATATTTTGAGCATAATTTCCCTAGAAATTCACTGTAAACAGGTCCCTTCCACCTGTTCTCCCTACTCCCCTGGCCACTTTGCCCTCTCAGGCCCCAACTCATCCACCTGCCAGTATCTTTCTCCTCCACCTCTAGGCTCAACTCTATTGCCAGTCCCAGAGTTTGACCCCATTCTCAGTACTGCCCCTCACACAGGCTCCCTCTGTCCCTCCCTCTCTCTAGTGCACATACACACACCCTCATACAGGCTCCCTCACTCTCTCGCACACACACACACATCCCCTTATACAGGGTCCCTCTTTCTTGCATACACATCCACACAAGCTCCCTTTCTCTTTCTCACATACATCCTCACACAGGCTACCTATGTCTCTCTCTCATGCACCCCTTCACACAGACTCTGTCTCACACATACACATTCCCTTCATACAGGTTAGCACCCTCGCAGACACATCCCTTTTTCATACACATGAGCTCCCATTCTCTCTCTCTCTCTCTCTCTCACACACACACACACACACACACACACACACACATTCCTTCACAATCTCCACATATAGGCTCCCTCTCTCACACTCGAGCATCCCCCCTGCTCTCTTACCTCCCATGCTATCTCTCACACCCACCTGCTCTCTCTCGCCCTCCCCTCCCCCACACCCCTCCCCTCATATAGGCTCCCTCTCTGAAACCCACACTCAAGCATCCCCCCCCGCTCTCTTACCTCCCATGCTCTCACACCCTCCTGCTCTCTCACTCTCCCCTCCCCCACACCCCCCCTCCCCTCTCTCACGCGCACATTCTTTCTCACCGGCATGCCACGATTGGAGCGTGTGCCATGGGATGTGCTCCGTTTGCGGCGAAGATGAAGGCCCGGGTGTGCTGTTAGCGGCACACAGGGGACCTTCCATTTTCGCCGCGAACGGCGCACCCGGGCCTTCATCTTTGCCGCAAACGGAGCATGTGCCATGGGACGCACTCCGTTCGAGGCATGCCGGGGTCTCCTCTGCTATTTTCTGCGCAGAATTTGGCAATTCTGCCCAGGGGGGGAATTCTGTGCAAATTCTGCGCTCCGCAGTAGCACAGAATTCCCCCAGGACTAACAGGTGGCCAGGAGGGCAAGAGCCACATTTTGCACATGAGAGCCACATATGGCTCCTGAGCTACAGGTTGGCCACCCCTGACTTAATACATTTAGGACTAGCTTTTGAGAGCTACACTTTATTAAATTGATGAAAGTGACTGCTCTTATTAGGTATCTTATTTAAAAGGGTATGTTCTGTTGGAGTACCTTTTTAACAAATGTAGTGTGGCTGGAAAAGCTATTCTTGCTGTTTTGTATGGTAACTTATATAAGCTGAAAATTGATGTTTCATTAAATATTTGGGGGGGACGACTGGTTAGTTGTTTTCATTCTCTGTTGCACACCAGGATGTCAAGTCACAGTCCTGCTTTTGTGTTTCACACAGTTTTTCTGTTTACCTTTGGTACACTCCTATCAATGACTAAGATAAGCACCAGATATGTGATGCCTTATGCCAGTACTGGTGCAGATAATACAGAATATTTTAGCTGGCATAAATCAACAGTTGAAAATTTCAGTTGGTATGTTACTGTGGAGTACCTACCAATATAATCCCTTCCAACCACACTACCAGGCCTATGCAATAATCTGTGCGTTAAAACTATGCACTGAAATCTAGCACACAGTTTCTTAATGCACAGATAATTTTTTTTTTTAAGTCCTGATGGCAGTAAACTAAATGCTATGCTAATGCATCAGGAATTAAAAAAAAAAAAAATGGGGTGTAGATAACAAAATGTGTGATCAGCACTGGCTGAATGCAAGTCTTAAATCTGCACACCAGAACAGAGTGGGGATGGGAAGGAGAAAGCATAGAAATGGAAACCAGCAAGAGAGTAATTACAGTCATGAACCACTTTGGGAAAGGAAGTGAACTTTAAAGGAGATCACATGAGCAGTGAGTGTTTGACATAGCTCAGTAACTTTCAGGTTCAATTTTTTGAGCTCATTTAAGACCAGCTCAAATTATCACACCAGATCCAAATGTTTAAGAAAATGAAATCCAGCCAAGCTCTTGTTTAATGCTTTCAATCTTAAAATTATAAAAACAGCAATGCAGGTGATCTGGCAGCTGGAGAGAAATAGCCTTAATAAATATTTTGTGCATTGTAGCCTGCCAGTGAACTGTTGCTGTCTATCCTCGATGTTCTGCATGATTTCTGTGCCTTACTGGTTTTCTAAAGAAGACATTTTTTTCTGACTGGGATGTATTAAAAAAAATAAAAAAATCCAAAGCGTCTCCTTTTTAAATATTGTATTGCTTCCAACCACAGACAGAACTTCTGCAAGGTGACAGCAGTAGTGAAAAAACCTTCAGCTTGGAGAAGAGATGGCTGAGGGGGGGATATGATAGAGGTCTTTAAGATCATGAGAGGTCTTGAATGAGTAGATGTGAATCGGCTATTTACACTTTCGGATAATAGAAGGACTAGGCGGATAACACATTTAAATCATTGGTTCAGTGTGCTGCGGCAGTCAAAAAAGCAAAATGTCATAATGCCCCTGTATCGCTCCATGGTGAGACCGCACCTTGAATACTGTGTACAATTCTGGTCGCCGCATCTCAAAAAAGATATAATTGTGATGGAGAAGGTACAGAGAAGGACGACCAAAATGATAAGGGGAATGGAACAGCTCCCCTATGAGGAAAGACTAAAGAGGTTAGGACTTTTCAGCTTGGAAAAGAGATGGATGAGGGGGGATATGATAGAGGTGTTTAAAATCATGAGAGGTCTAGAAAGGGTAGATGTGAATCGGTTATTTACTCTTTCAGATAATAGAAAGACTAGAGGGCACTCCATGAAGTTAGCATGTGGCACATTTAAAACTAATCAGAGAAAGTTCTTTTTCACTCAGCGCACAATTAAACTCTGGAATTTGTTGCCAGAGGATGTAGTTAGTGCAGTTAGTATAGCTGTGTTTAAAAAAGTATTGGATGAGAAGTCCATTACCTGCTATTAATTAAGTTCACTTAGAAAATAGCCACTGCTATTACGAGCAACAGTAACATGGAATAGACTTAGTTTTTGGGTTCTTGCCAGGTCCTTTGGCCTGGATTGGCCACTGTTGGAAACAGGAAGCTGGGCTTGATGGACCCTTGGTCTGACCCAGTATGGCATGTTCTTAAAGCCACACGCCCCTTTGGAGCGCGTGGTATCGGCTACATGCCGGCAATGGCTGCGCGCCACAGGAGGGCTGGATTTAAAGGTCTCTTTCCGGTCCCTCCTTAATGACGTCAGCCAGGGAGTGGCAGCTGAAGCCCCGTTGGGGCCGGGAACCTGTCCTCACCCCTGGAATGGCCGCTGCAAAGGTTGGTAATCTAGGCTCCTTCTCTTCTCCACCTCCTGAACTACACATTTTTAACTCTTTCTACTCTCTTCCATAGAGAACCTTAAATGTTTCCTTTATGTATGAAGTATTTATCTTATTTCTCACAGGAATATTTCTCAGTGACTCTCGAGACTTACCTAACTGCTGATTTCATACTAGCTTTTGAAATATCAATGGGATAAGGAATGCTTGAATGAGTAAATACTGCTTTTCTGTCAATAAGTGAGTGAATTAGCCATGCTGTTTGGGGTGTAACGTCCTCTGGTGGCACGCACCTCAGAACCTTTTCATAATAGCAGAGCTTTACGTTTTACCCATGCGCGGATGTTCCCGTGCTATTACCTCAGTTGTCATTCTTCAGTTGCTTTTTTTCTGTGTCTCAAGCAGACGAGAATCTTCTCACCTCAGTCGAGACTTATTGGAAAAAAAAAAGAAGAAATATGTGAAAAAGAGCCCCGGGATTCAAATACTGCTCCTGCGGGCACATTATCTCTGCAATGGAAGGACACAATTGCTGTTATCTCTGTCTGGTCCGGATCACGATCAGGCCGCATGCAGGGACTGCAGCCGCATGTCCCGATGGGCCCAAAGGCAGAGAGCTGAGAAAATTGCAAGGCTGCGAAAAGAAGTGGGCTTTTCACTATTAGGTAGTTACGCGCCCTCCCCGCAGCACTCTGTCCAGTCATCACAGGGTCCGAAGACACAGCAAAGAGACATCCAGAAGGTCTCATTGGAGGACCCAGCAGTGTCAGGGTATTCCAAAAAGCAAAAACGCCCAAAGGCGTCTGAAGCCAGACCTCGGAAAAGTAAGGGCAGTGTTTCATTGACGCAGGCAAGACCGCGGTCCAAATTTGCATCATCATCACAAAGCAAGCCAATGCAGGAGTCGAAGGGACTCCCCAGGCCGAAGTTGACTAACTGCGCGGTTGGCGCATCCACGCATGATGCGCCCCAACGCGACGTACCTATGTTATCCCACAATGCAAAGATTCAGGTGCATAAAGCACAGGCAAAACACGATGCAGGAGCATCCAGACTTTGCGACGCAGAGAAGTTGCAGTTGACTCCACGTGGTATAGATGCAAGACAAGCGGAGTCTGCACATGGAGCAGGGCTGCTACAATCGACTCACTTGAAGTTTCTTAAGACTCTAAGAGACGATTCTGCAATGCAAGGGCTACATTTGCTTTCTGTTCAGCAGTCCTGGAACTATCAAAGTTCCAGGGTTAATAGTGGGTCTAGAGAACCGCCAGCGCTTAGAGAGTCCCCAAGGGGAGGGCCATCTTGGGACTTAGAAGTCCCAGTGGACGTTGAACCTATCCTCCAGGTGTTTACACCCAAACCATGTCCCCTCCCCCCCCCAAGGCAAGATTGCCTTCAATTGTATCATCGGGATCTTAACAACATGACCTTCAAGTCTACTCGGACTTATCTCAAGTGTCAAGACGGAAGCATGTAGACCCCCACCTTCAGGAGATGTATTTCAGGGATAAGAGGTTTTTTGAAGAGCCTCTTTGTTCTCCAGTTTCTGATTATATACCATGCAGTCATCCCAAATACGCAGCCTTGTAAAAGGCTGCGTCCTCCATCAGCAACTGAAGTGGTGATGCGGCCTACTCTGAGACGTAACTCCACAGAAGCAATCCAAAAGATTTCGGCCATACTGACAGGTTTCTTCTCATCCTGCCATCTGAATGTCAGTCCCACAAGTTTTCATGTTCCTGCAACTGAAAGGCACTGAGAAGAACAAAGGCAGGACTTTCCTAAACCAAGGGGGAAAATTCCAAGGAGCCAGATATTTCCATTGTCCAGGTGGAAGAACCAGACAGAGCAGATTCTCCCCCCCCCTTATTTATCAGTCTCCACCATTGTCACAAACCTCATCTACGGGTCTCCTGTCTGATGAACCGGACGAGCCTCCAGAGCATCCATCTCCCCTGGAGGATTTAACATATTCAAAGTTTGTGGAAAAGATGGGGACCAAGTTGAATATGGAGTTGAAGAAAATCCCAGACCCCCATAAAGAAATTTATGGGATGTTAAAAATTTTAGACATTCCTTCCAAACTGAATTCAGTTCTCCTCAAATCTAGGGAGTCCTCTTACTCTAATCTGCCGGTGGCCAAAAAGCTAGACTTAAAATTTTGACTCAGGTGGTCACGTGATGCACTTTCGGGGATGGACGTGAAATCTCCACGCAGCGCCTAGCCTTGGGAATCCAGCCCCATCCACATACCTGAAACTGCTTTTTTTTAAAGCTAGTCTTTCTCTAACAGTCCTCCAGCATCAGGATCTCTCCCCCAGTGTCGGCGATGACATCATGTCTGGCCAAAAAAGAGAAGGTGAAGCCACGAATCCCGGAAGTGACGACGGGAATGGCGCCCGAACCTCCTGTATTGCCGTCCACAGCGGCGATTTCAGAAATAAAAAAAGCGATTTCTGAATTACTGGGCCCAGAGTTAAAAACTATATCCGGCAAGTTAACTGAGCTGACTGAAGCTTTTGCGGGCTACGAGGGTCGGTTTGCAGAGCTGGAACAGCGTGTATACGACATTCAAGATGGTGGAAATGCGGCCCAAACCGAAATCACAGCACTCAAGGCTCAGCTGCTGAAACACTCGGAACGGTTTGAGGACCTTGAGAATCGCTTGAGGAGATCTAACTTGCGCTTTCTGGGGCTTTCGGAGACCCTGGAGGAGAGGGGGCTGCTTGCATTTTTGGAAGGTTGGTTAAATAAAGAACTGAATATCTCCAAAGCACATGGCCCATAAGAACATAAGAAATTGCCATGCTGGGTCAGACCAAGGGTCCATCAAGCCCAGCATCCTGTTTCCAACAGAGGCCAAAACCAGGCCACAAGAACCTGGCAATTACCCAAACACTAAGAAGAACCCATGCTACTGATGCAATTAATAGCAGTGGCTATTCCCTAAGTATAATTGATTAATAGTCATTAATGGACTTCTCCTCTAAGAACTTATCCAAACCTTTTTTTAACCCAGCTACACTAACTGCACTAACCACATCCTCTGGCAACAAATTCCAGAGCTTTATTTTGCGTTGGGTGAAAAAGAATTTTCTCCGATTAGTCTTAAATGTGCTACTTGCTAACTTCATGGAATGCCCCCCTAGTCCTTCTATTATTCGAAAGTGTAAATAACCGAGTCACATCTACTCGTTCAAGACCTCTCATGATCTTAAAGACCTCTATCATATCCCCCCTCAGCCGTCTCTTCTCCAAGCTGAACAGCCCTAACCTCTTCAGCCTTTCCTCATAGGGGAGCTGTTCCATCCCCTTTATCATTTTGGTTGCCCTTCTCTGTACCTTCTCCATCGCAACTATATCTTTTTGAGATGCGGCGACCAGAATTGTACACAGTATTCAAGGTGTGGTCTCACCATGGAGCGATACAGAGGCATTATGACATTTTCTGTTTTATTAACCATACCCTTCCTAATAATTCCTAACATTCTATTTGCTTTTTTGACTGCTGCAGCACATTGAGCCGACGATTTTAAAGTATTATCCACTATGATGCCTAGATCTTTTTCCTGAGTGGTAGCTCCTAATATGGAACCTAACATCGTGTAACTACAGCAAGGGTTATTTTTCCCTATATGCAACACCTTGCACTTGTCCACATTAAATTTCATCTGCCATTTGGATGCCCAATCTTCCAGTCTTGCAAGGTCCTCCTGAAATGTATCACAGTCTGCTTCTGATTTAACTACTCTGAATAATTTTGTATCATCCGCAAATTTGATAACCTCACTCGTCGTATTCCTTTCCAGATCATTTATATATATATATTGAAAAGCACCGGTCCAAGTACAGATCCCTGAGGCACTCCACTGTTTACCCTTTTCCACTGAGAAAATTTACCATTTCCACTGAGAAAATTGACCATTTAATTCTACACTCTGTTTCCTGTCTTTTAACCAGTTTGTAATCCACGAAAGGACATTGCCTCCTATCCCATGACTTTTTAGTTTTCGTAGAAGCCTCTCATGAGGGACTTTGTCAAACGCCTTCGTATTGAACGAGCTCATCGCCTCTGGGTCAAGAAGGCCTCGGATCCGAGGCCTAAGGTGGTCCTGGCAAAAATCTTTAACTTCGCCCACAAAAATGAAATACTACAGGCGGCTTGTGCTGGCAAATCATTGTGCTACAAGAACTAAGATTTCTCAGTGAGTTTGACTGCCAAGCGTTGCCTAATGGCAACGATCTGCACTAAGCTGATAAATGGGGGTCTGAGAGCCACACTGGTATATCCGGCACAGCTACGGGTCGCGATGAAAGACGGAGTCCGGTGGTTTACCGATGTAGTGGAAGCTCAAACTTTTCTACATGCCCAGCTTTCTTCTAGCCCACGGAGGGGGGAGAGGGAAGAATCGCCCACAGGCTGAGTGGCTGGATTCCTCTACCAGGGAGATGGTTTGATCCGGGAGAGGTCTGTGAACTCAGACACCTGGAAATGTGTTTTCCAAGTTGCCTGTGCCAGTTCATGTTGCAGGACTGTTGTATTTTTTTTTAAATTCTTTATTTATTAACATTTTCTTAATACATAGACAATATCCATTATCAATGAACTAATCAAGACAGAGTTATAAACAACGTTTTCAACTCTAAGTATCACTTACATAAGCATATATTATTACTCTGTCTGATCTGAAAAAAGAAAATCTGGTGTTTCACCCTTTATCGAGCACAATTATTATTTGCAAAATTTCTAGGTAATACACGAACTATTTTTTTTAATTCTCCAGTTTAGGGATGGGTTCCCATTTCTGAGGGAGCTCTTGCATTAATAAAAGATCTTAATTGAACCGGGTCAAAGAAAATATATGTCTTATTATTTATTCTCACTATGCATTTACTTGGATATCTTACAATGAAATCTGCACCAAGGTCTCTAACTTCCTGCTGCATTACAAGAAATTTCTTTCTTCATAACTGGGTTTCCCTAGCAATGTCTGGATAAACCCAGACCTTGCTACCCAGAAAAGATTTTGATCTATTTCGAAAGAAATGCTTTAATATAGAATCTCTATCTGAAGGGAATAAGAATGAGACCAGTAATGTCCCTCTAAAATCTACTTGTGTTTCCAATGATTGCTCTAAAAATTCTGTTATATTTTCTTCCACATTTTGCAACTGATTACTGTCTCCTGTAAACTTCTTACTATCTTTTTTCCCTTCATTCAAAAAATATATTTTAGCTATTGGTGGAATTGCTTCACTGGGAAAAAGTAAAATCTCTAACATATTTCTTAAAAATATCTAGAGGCAAAGTTAATTTCACAGATGGAAAATTTACCAACCTTAAATTCTTATATCTTATCTCATTCTCAAGCATTTCTATCTTTCTTGCATTAGATGTTTCACCTTGGATCACATTATTCTGTATCTCCTGGATCTGCATAACCTGTTTTTCTATTACACTCACTTTATTGACATTATCCTTGACCACTGGTTCTAATTGGCATATATGATTCTTAGTTTCTGACATTATATGTGCTAATGTGGTAATGGAAGATTCTAAAGATATCAATGCCTTCCATACTAATTCTAATGTAACTTCCTTTTTTGTTACTGTTTGAAGTCCCAAAGATGGGATCCCCATTCCACTTATTTGAATATGCCTTTCCATATTCATTCCCCCAATATCCAAAGTTGTTGATGCCTTGTGTTTTAAATCTGGGTTCCCTCCAACTGCTACAGCAGGAATCTGCCTCTGCGGATTGGTCTTACTTCCAGAATCATCAGAAAGCATATTAAGGGTCCCTTCTCCATCTTTTCCCACACCGGAGGAGGTTGCTTCGGCCATCAACTTTGGAGGACCAGCTAGCTCAGGGATCAGATGTTGGAACCCACTTGGATTAGAAGGGGTCACTGGAGCTCCGGGGCTTAGTGATGTATGAGAGTCCAACATAGGTGGCGTGTGCTCTATGCCCAACAATGTAGTGGACTGCCTACTCGGAGTCGAGGTGTTCGATGGAGAGAAGAAACCAGTCAGGGTTGATTGCAAAGTAGCTGTTACTGGAGTAGCTGGAGTCTCTACTTGCACCCTTCCTTTGCGCTTTGTGTGCGGCATTTAAATAGCAAAATACTAATATTTGCCCTTTTGGTTACTTCTATACTCTTGTTACTCACAGTTTGACACCAGGTGGAGGAGATTTGGGAAAGTTGTTATTCGGCTTTCATTTATTTCGAATCCCAGCAGACGAAGCCGAGCAGACAAAGCCGTGCGCGGCTTCGTCAGCGCACCGGCGTCGGCTGCGCGCCGCAAGAAGGCAAAATAAATACCTTCCCGGTCTGGAAATGACGTCACCTTTAGGCAGAAGAGAAACAGCTGAGAGTTCAAGGTAATTTGCCGTCGGGGCAGGCTACCGCCAAACCCCCGGTACAGTAAATCCTCCCAGTTCTCCTCAGACGCTTGTATTTTTATATTTATATTTTTTTCTTTCCCAGCGCCTGAGGGAGTTCTACCTTGCTAGTGACTTTATGGCTCTAATGGTTTGCTCTCTCACCAGGATTTGGTTCTTGTTCTGACTATAACGTTGGCTCAAGGTTACAGGTTCCAGTATTGATTTTGGGACAATTTTGTATTGATCTATTAGCTCTATCATTTAAGTGGATGGGGTTGGAACGGGGGGAGGGTGGGTAACTGTATGCATGGTGGTGGCCTCCATGTTGTCAGTAGGGAAGCAGGGGGAAATTTGAGGGGGTGGGATACTGGTGTGGGAAGGATGGGTGGGGGAGGGTTGGTTTTGGGGGGTATTTTTTCCAAATTGTTTACTTGTCATGCTGTGGGACGAATGTTTCTTGTCAATGTTGAGGGATGATGCTGTGATCGGTATGTTTGAGTCACGTTCACTGATTATGCGACAACTTGAGTGCCCAAGCTGGGAGGGTGCTCAGGTGCTTGATTACTGGTTAAACCTTATCATGCTATTTCTCAGTAAGACACTACTAATCCGGGAACTCGTATGGTCTCCTGGAATGTCTGTGGTATAAACTCACCTATTAAGAGGACCAGAATTCTTAATTTCCTGAAGAAAAAGCAAGTTGATATTGCATTTTTACAAGAGACTCACTTTACAGATTTGGAACATAGTAAGCTCCGTAGGGGTTGGGTAGGGGATGTTTACTTTGCATCCGCCACAACCAAATCTGCGGCAGTGGCAATACTGTTAAACAAGCAATTACCTTTCAAACTCCAAACTGTGATAAAAGATCCCCATGGGAGATAAATTCTTCTGGTTGCATAGATATATGCTTGTACCATGGTTCTATGTAACGTATATGCACCCACCAATTATACCCCAGGATTCTATAGGGAACTTCAACGTCTACTCCTTCCTTATATTGATGATTATGTTCTTTTGGGAGGGGATTTTAATGCGGTTAGGGACCCCCAAGTAGATAAATCTCAGTTCACCACTCGGGATATAAGAGTGAGTAAAGGCTTTCAGCAATTAGAGCACTCTCTTCACTTGGTGATGCTTGGCGTACCCTTCATCCAACGGAGAGAGACTTCACACACTTGTCCCATGCCCATGCCACCTGGTCTCGCTTGGATTATTTTTGGTAAGTAGCTACTTATTCCCTAAGGTGAATGATGCATGCATTGGTGACATATTGATCTCTGACCATGCCCCTATATGGGTAGATCTTCAACTCACTGCCAGACAGTCTCCCAAATGCATTTGGAGATTTCTGTATTATTTAGCGGACGATCCACAATTTAAATGCTATCTCTTACCAAATGGGAGGATTATTCCCGATTGAACTCTATTCATTCAAATGATCCCGTCCTCTTTTGGTATACTGCTAAAGCGGTACTAAGAGGGGATATCATCGCATATGTAGCTCATAGACGGAAAACCATAGACAAGCGAATCCTAGTCTTAAGTTCACAATTGAAGTCTGCGAAAGAAAGGCTGACCCGCATTAATGATAGCTCGGCTAGAGACTGCTATCTTGCCCTACAGGGGGCTTTGAATAGTCTCCTTCATCAGCGGGCAAAAAAAAGTGTACTATACTACCAATTCCAGCTCCATCAATATGGTAATAAGTCAGGGAAGCTCATGGCTAATTTACTTAAGACAACCTGGAGGTCTCGTCACATTGCCGCAATTAGATCTGATATGGGTCACCTGGTCACCAATACTGAGAGTATTCTGCCACAATTTCAAAATTTTTATCAGAAACTCTATACCTCGGAGGGGTGGCATCAAGAGGCGTGTGATCAATTTTGTGATAAGATTGAGCTACCTCAGCTGAAATTGGACCAAAGGGAATGGTTGAATAGGCCTTTAGATGCTGAGGTGGTACGTTTAGCCATCCATCAGGCAAAACTTTTTAAAGCCCCTGGTCCTGATGGATTTACCCCAGAATTGTATAAATGCCTTATAGAATCAGTGGGACCAGTGTTGCCACTCACTTTCTCTGAACTAATCTAATCTGGGAAGTACCCAGTACATACTAATGTTGCCCATATCCCCCTAATTGCTAAACATGGGAAGGACCCACAATCCCTGACTGCATATCGGCCGATTTCGTTGCTCAACACTGAACAGAAATTACTGGCCAGGATTATGGCCGAAAGGCTGGCGCAGGTTAACCATGGTCAGGTGGGTTTTGTTCGGAGCCGCCATGCCTTAACCAATATTAGGAAAATCTTGGCGGCTATGGCCATGAGTCAGCAAATGGACTCCCCTTATCTAGTGGTTAGTTTTGACGCTGAAAAAGCATTTGATAGGGTAGAGTGGGGATATCTTTTTCATGTTTTACGGGGCATGGGATTTCATGGGTTATTTCTTGGTGCCATCCGATTGCTGTATCATGATCCCATGACCCTAATAATAGGGAATCGTTCCCAATCAGAGATGTTCCATGTGTCCCGGGGGCGAGACAGGGCTGTTCTCTATCTCCCCTATTATTCCTTTTACAGCTTGAGCCCCTTCTTTTGGCAATCCAACAAGCCCCGGCAATACGAGGGATAAAGATGCAGACGGAGATATTTAAATACGCAGCCTTTGCTGATGATATTTCGGTATTTCTGACTGATCCTGAGTGTTCCCTTCCAGCTCTTTTACAATTAATTGGTGAATTTGGAAGTTTTGCGGGGTTGTGACTAAACACTGACAAATGTGTGGCGATAGCATTCCCGGATGCTCTTAAGGGGCGGTGGAATGGCTCCTTTCCTTTACAATGGGCTTCAGGGCCGATTCGGTATTTAGGGGTATATATTCCTCAATCCCCTAATAATCTCTATCAGATTAATATTCCCCCTTGGTGTCCCATACTGTTGAGAAATTACGTACCTGGCGGAGTTTGCCGCTCTCTTTAAGTGGAAGAATTAATTTGTTTAAAATGATCCTGTTACCAAAGTGGCTCTATGTTCTCTCAAATTTTGCCCTTATTTCTTAAACGTAATGACTTGTTACATTTGGATAAAGAGCTTCGGGCTTTCCTCTGGCGAGGTGGTAAACCTCGCATTCCGTTACACACTCTACGGGCCCGCTGGGGAGAGGGAGGATTGGGAGTACCTGATCTTGGACTATATAATCTGGCAGGTAATCTTCGTATTATACGAGATTGGCTCCTAGAACAATCCTCATTTGTTCAAGTTCCTGCTGAACAAGCTCTGGTGGCCCCCCCTGGATTTAAAATATGTTCTGCAGACTGCCTTACCTTCCTTACCATGCTTTTTGGTCCAATTCCCTTCTATAGTGCCTATTAGAAAGACTTGGGTAACAGTGACCAAACTCTTAAAAGTTCCTCGGGTTTGTGCCTGCCTCTTGCCACTACAGGGGAATCTAGATTTTAACCCGGGTTCCCAGACAGCAGGATTCAGCTTTTGGAGACGAAGGGGTATAACACAATTGGGACATTTGCTTAATGGGGAAGGGCAGATGTTACCCTTCTCGGCGATTCAGACTTTGCACCATGTGAGTCCTGCCCAGGTCTTCCCATATTTACAAGTCCAACATTATATTCGATCCTAGCCCTTAGACACTCTGAATCCTAGGGTATTCTATTCATTAGCTGAACTATTCATGTTAGAAGGCAGTAAACCTCCTTCTATGTCCCGATATTATAAAACTCTTGTTAAGCACTCTGAACTGGAGACATGCCAGGTTTTGGTGGAACGCTAGAATAAAGTTGGACTGTTTGTGGTGAATGATTCCACCCTCCGAGCATGCTTTCGGCGAGTTTCCCACATCACAGAGAGTATGTACTACCGAGAAATGCAGTACAAATGTCTACGTAGAGCCTATGTGACTGCACAGGTAGTATATGTGACTGCACAGGTAGTATACAATTCTCGAATTACATTATCTGACATTTGTACTAAATGTTAGTGTGCTACGGGCACGTTATCTCATTCTTTTTGGGCATGCCCACCCATCCGACAATTCTGGGGGGGACATAGCTCGCTATCTTATAGCACTGTTCGGTTTTACTTTACCGGTAACCCCCATGTCTTTTTTATTTGGCTGCCTACCCAAATTACCAGTGAGAGGGAGAGGGCCCCGGTTGTTCATTCTGAAGGCATGTTTGGTGGGGAAGAAGGTGATTTTGTTACCCTGGAGGAGTACTGAGAATCCCTTTTTTTGGACTTGGCGAAACCATCTGCAGCAACTGCTGTGAATGGAGGACTTTGGGTCACGAGCTACCCCACAGAAGTGGAGACGGTTTCTGGAGGTTTGGGACACTTACCTTCAGGCTTTGCCACACCGTTCTAGGAGTTTAATTCTGAACGATTGACTTGTTAATTACACTTGAAAAACGTGACTTTGGTGCTCCGACTGGGAGTACCCTCTAAGTTCTAACTCACAGCATGACTTTGTTGGTTATTCTTATGTCTGGTTTGGAAAACAAAGGGGGGATGATTTGAATTATGCCTCAGTGGAGGGCCAATGGAGGTTCAGAGTAACACCTCTATTGCCTTTTTTTTTTTTTGGTGTACTGCTTCTTTATCAAACAATAAAAAACCTTTACAACCAAAATTTTGTCTCAATAAATCTGTGTTATGGCCCAGTTCACCTGCCACACACTTCGGTTGTGTTTGACTTGGCCATGCAGAGAGTGAAAAAGTCAAAGTTTCATGCAAACTCCCTTTCAGGTAAAGTTAATAGAATCCTGGATGACTTCTCAAAGAACATTTTTCAGCGCTCCATGCTTACCTCACGCATTCAACAGCATCAATTTTATATGGTACAGTATGTGTATGAATGTTTGCAACAATTCAAACCCTTTGTGTGCTCTGAAATGGGTGACCAAATCATGCCTCAGCTGCTACAGGACCTAGAGGAAAGAATCAGACATCTCCTCTGCTCAGTCTGAGTCCTTTGAAACAACTTCAAGTACCTCTGCATCTGCAATAGCTGCTCATTGAACTTCTTGGATGCAAGCAAACTCAATAAGGGTGGATGTACATAATAAACTGATAAATGTCCCCTGCTTAGGAGGTAACCTATTTGGGGGCAAGCTCCGTGAAACAGTAGTTATTTATGTAAAGCCTGTTGCTGTCATTTGTTTACTTCCTGTAAAGCCTGTTGTATGTAAAGCCTGTTGCTAATTTATTGTTTACTGTAAACCGAGGTGATGTATATCTTTACGTGCCGTGGTATATAAAAATCACTAAATAAATAAATAAATAAAAAAGGAGCAAAATATGGCAGTGCAGTCCCTCACATTTCAGTCAGACCAGCCCACTACATACAAATGTCAGTGCTCACACTACAAAAGACCTTACTACCAGCGGAAGCCCTACAGACAGTATACCTAGTATAGGGCTACAGTTTACCAACAGCCTCACCCACAACCTCCTCAAGCAGTGCAAAGAGGATGTCAACGAGACAGAAGACCTCAAAACCTCTCCAACAAACAATCCCAAAGAACCAACAGGGTTTTTGAAGATAACCGTGCCACAGCCATCAACACCGGTCGGGGGCAGAGTCACCAATTACCTTTCAGCTTGGGCCAAAATAACTTCAGAGCGATGGGTTTTAAAAGTAATCCAACAGGGTTACCGCTTACAGTTCAAGCTTCCCCCGCAAGACATTTCAAGCAAATTCCTCTCGAAGCAGGAAAGTTTATTAGTGCAAAACGTGATTCAGCACATTCCATCTTCCTGCAACAACAAAGGATTCTATTCCCAATACTTCCTCATCCCCAGACATGGGAGATCTCTGTCTGATACTGGATCTCTGTCTCCTTAAAACATTGAAAAGAGAGAAATTCAAGACGACAACGCAGAAGGCCATTTTGCCCTTCAAACAGTGAGGCAATTGGTTGTGTTCACTCGATCTGAAGGATGCATATGGTCCTATCTCAATCCACTGCTCTTGCTGGCGCTACCTATGCTTCCAAATAGACAATGAACATTACTAATACAAGGTTCTTCCCTTTGGACTCTGCTGTTCCCCAAGAGACTTCACAGAGTGTTTGGCAATAGCTGAGACGCATCTTCATAGCAAGGGGTTGCAAGTCTTCCTGATTCTGGACGACTGGCTGATTGTTTTGACTAATCCACCATATCTTCACAGGGACCTTTGTGTCACCATACAATGCCTAGAAGACCTAGGTTTCCTCATCAATTACAAGAAATCTGTCCTCCATCCAAAGCAGATCCTACAATTTATAGGAGCAAGGATAGACTCCATTTGAGAGAGTGTTTGTACCCAGGATCAGTCAAACACCTGTGACTTCTGGCATTACTCCTGAGAAACAAAACCAAGACAAAACTGTTAAAACTGCTAGGCTATATGGCAGCAGCTATCCACATGGTAACTCTGACCCAGCTGCATATGAGAAGGCTATAGTAGGATTTAAAAAGGCAGTGGACTCAAGTGTCTTAGCCTCTCCCTGCCAAGATGTTAGTCACGGCTTCAATGAAAAAAGACACAACTTGGTGGCTGAAGCCAAAAACCTTAACAGAGGGAGCACCTCTGTAACCTCCCCCTCATCAGCTAATTCTCACCACAGACGCCTCTACCATAGGCTGGGCGGCGCACCTCCTTCATTATCAAATTCAGGGATTGTGGTCAGCCATAGAAGCCTCATACCAGATCAACCTCCTGGAGCTCAGAGCAATTCACATTTCCTTAGTAGTATTCAAATACATCCTGGTAGGGAAAGTGGTCATGGTCCACACAGACAACCAAGTGGCCATGTTTTACATAAACAAGGCTGATCAGGTTCACTGAGCCTATGCATGGAAGCAACTCTGATATGGGAATGGGCAACCCAATAGGCCATCTCATTGCAAGCTACATATCTGCCAGGAATAATGAACGTACAAGCAGACAAACTCAGCAGAGTGTTTCATCCACATGAGTGGGCTCTGGACCAATGCATAGCCGACAGCATCTTTGCCAAATGGGGCAAACCTTACATAGGCCTCTTTGTAACTCACTGCAATACGAAACTGGAAAGATTTTGCTCTCTACTTCCCAGCCCGAAAGGAGAATCACAAGATGCGTTCCTCCTCTTGTGGTCAACCGGTCTACTCTACGTGTTTCCACCAATTCCACTTTTAACATGAACAGTGCAGAAATGCTTCCAGGACCAGGTGGAGATGATCCTCATAGCTCCAGCGTGGTTGAGGCACTGGTCATGTGGACTTCTGTCCAACTTCTGCTCTGCCATAGCCAGACTTGCTTTTATTGTCAAATTTGAGTCATTGCTGCAAAAGCATTGTTAGTCAAAGGAAAAGTGGATTTTGAGGACTGGTTGATGTCTGAAGGGTGTGAAAACATTACTTTTATGGCTCTTCTGGATTATTTTACTTAATTGTGAATAGGGGATTTATTTTTTTGTTTTGAGGCTTTTCAAAATAGACCAGATTTTAATATAGTAAAAGTGTTATGTATAGAAGTAATACAGTTTATTGACCTTTTATATGCTTGTATTTAATCCTGTCATTGAAATTTGTAGAAAATATTTTATGTACAAACTGTCATTTTCATGTTTTTAAAAATGTATGCCATTTGGTTGGTTATAATAAACACTGATAAATTCCATAGAAACAAAAACTGAAAATGAAGGTCCCTATATAGGCAATACTGCCTGAAAGATATTAACTTACAACAGAGACTACTAGTGCCTTTATTCATTGTTGCATGTAAAACTCCTGCTCTCTGAGATAATTGCATATCTCTTGTGTAGAGGCTGTATACTTAATTTTTAAATAAGTAATGACATTCCTCTTGGTCCTGCCAGACCAGTAACCTGTGGGATTCTCCCTCCCACCAGCAGATGAGGGGCAGAGTACAAAAGCGTCCTCTTTGACGTCTCTGCTATAAAGGCTGGCACAGAAGAGGGGGGAAGTCAGTAGCCTCTTCCTCCAGCAAATGGGATGGAGAACAGATGTCACTGGTCCAGCAGTGTAAGAAGGTCGCTTTCCCTAGGAGCCTGTGTTGGGATGACAGCCTCCGAAGGTTTGTTCTTACCTCCCTAGGACTACCAGTTGTTTTGGTCTGGTTTCCTGATGAAATTGCCTGTGAATGGAAAGGAAAAAAAAGGCAGAGAAGCAGTCCTGCCTGAACTATTGCTGCCTTCCCCAAATATGGACAAGGGGAAGGAAGTGCGCCAGGTGCGGGTCCTACCCAGCGAGTTCCTAGATTTGCTGGCTTTTTCTTCCGCAATTGTGATGGTGGAAAGCAGGCCTCGGTGGAGGAAGGGGGGTGGGGCTGGGCCACATGAACAACTCACGCTCGGGAGCACACCCTTTCCTTTGCTTCTGAAACAAGTTTCAGGGTGGTCAAGGCATTCCTCTGCAGCTTCAGAGGATGGGGCAGCCCCAAGCAAGCAGCGTCAGTGACTAGAGCCCCTGGGTGAGGAGAAGTCTGAGTTTTCCTCGGATTTCATCTTGGCTATGCACCAGGTCTATCTCCAGATGACAGATAAGCAGAATAAGGCTGCTTCTTCAGGGGAAAAGCCCAAGCCACTTTCAGGCTGGGAAGATTGGAGTCCCGGGGGGGTGGGGGGGGGGAGATTTGAGGAGGAGGAGGGCTTTAGGTGAGGAAGAACTGGAGGCTAGGGACTCAGCTGTGTGTTTGTTTAGGGCAGATGAGCTGGGGGCCCTAATACAAAAAACTTGCAGGTCCTAAGTCTGAAAGAGGAAATGCCCAAAGCTAGAATGAATGGAAATCCCATTCCGACAAGATTAAGAAACCTTGCAAAGCCTTTTGCATCCATTCAGCAATCTAGGATATGCTGTGACAGTGGAGTGGGAAATCCCAGAGTTAGCCGTAGAACTATGCAGATGGTGTATCTAATAGAACAGCAGGATAAGGATAGGCTTCTAGATCTGCCTAGAGTAGATATGGTGATCCCAGCAATAGCAAAGAAAACTACTATTGCAGTAGAAAGTAGAGCAGCCCTGAAAGACCCTCAGGACAGGAAAGTGGAAACCTTACTAAAGGAAGGTTTTGAGCTTTCATCCCTGGCCCTCCAGGCAGCTATTTGTGGAGGTTATGTATTTGGAACCCTTCTAATCTGGTCTCAACAAGAGATCCAGGGTCCCGAAGATACAGGACCCTTGGAGGATAGGGTGGGGCTGGTCCTAGTGGAATTGATGGCAGCCTTTGTAGCAGATACTATGTATGACCTTTTATAGAGTTTCAGCAAAGTTAGCAGCAGCAGAGGTCATGGCTAGTTGGCTTTTATGGCTAAAGAATTGGGTGGCAGATTCAGCATCCAAGACCAGGATAGGAAAGCTACCCTTTAAGGGGAGGCTTCTGTTTGGAAAAGACCTAGAGAGGATGGTCAAAGACTGAGGAGGATTGAGGCCTTAAAGGTTACCAGAAGAAAAGCCCAGAGGCTCTGTGAGAGGATGCAGCTGGAGACAGTGGCCCAGGGAGTACAGGTAGAGGGGTGATGGAGACCAGCTCTCTTGCCCAGTCAGGATGCCAGGCAGATCCCAGCCCTTTCAGGAAAATAGAAGATTTCCAAAGGAAGTCCACCTTAGTGACAAAACCACACAATGACAGGGAGCAGGGGTGTTCCATGTTTCCTCAGGTGGGGGGCAGATTACAGATATTTTATCAGGAGTGGGCCAAAACAAAATAATGTCTTGGACATTAATAAGCAAAGTATATCACCCAGAATTAAGATTCCCTTTAGAAGATTTCTTTGTTTCCTCCCCATACAAGGCAAGCAGGGGAGATGCAGTCACGCAGACATTACACAGATTGATTTACCTACAGGCCATTATCTCGGTACCGCCCGGACAGGAAGGCACAGGGGTATACTCCATTTATTTCCTAATACCAAAGAAGGAAGGAAGCTTTTGGCCAATGCTGGACCTAAAGTAAATAAACAAGGCCCTGGAAGTTGCCCATTTCCGCGTGGAATCACTGGCTACGGTAAAGGTGGCCGTAAGGACAGGAGAATTCCTGGCAGCCTTAGATCTGTCAGAAGCATACTTTCACATTCCCATCGGGAGAAATTTCCAACGTTATTTACACTTCGAGATAGCCAGTCAGCATTACTAGTTCAGGGCACTCTCCTTTGGACTGGCCATGGCACCTAGGACCTTAAAGGTGTTGGTAGTAGTGGCAAACTTCTTAAGGAAGAAAGGAGTCAAATTGCACCCTTATCTGGACGACTGGCTAATAAGAGCAGACTCCCTGCAGGAAGGCCCACAGGCCACAGAGAGAACAGTTTATATCCTGGAGAAAATTAGGCTGGATGGTGAACAAGGCAAAGAGCCAGTTTCAGCTGTCTCAGATGCTAGTGTACTTAGGGGTACTTTTCAACACCAAGTTAAGGCATATGTGAACAAGCTGACCGGGGGGGGGGGGGGGAGAAAGGGGTACAAAGAGTGCAGCCCTAGCAAGAGAGGCACACCTCATCATGGAAATAGCAGAGAAGCATTCCTTGGATCTCTCTGCAGTGCATATAGCAGGAGTGGAAAATTTGCAGGTGCATTTCCTTAGTCGACGGAAGCTAGACCCGGGAGAATGGGAGCTGACAGAAGAGGTGTTTGCGCTCATAACAGGTGCATGGGGCACCTCACAGTGGCATTTAATGGCAACAAAAAAGAATACCAAGGCCAGTTGGTTCTTCAACCGAAGGAAAGAACAGGGATGCAAGGGAGTGGACACACTGTCCCAACCCTGGCCGGCAAATCAGATGTCATACATCCCCCTCCCCAGCCGATGATGGGCACGGTGGTCAGGAAGATTTTTCAACACCTAGGCTGGGTGGTCCTGATAGCGCCAGACTGACCAAGACGTCCCTTGTATGCAGATCTGATAAGATTGAAGAAGGCAAAGCTGATCTCATTCAAAGGGTAGCAGCACTCCTCAAGCAGGGGCAAGTAGTAATGGCAAATTTGGTAAAATTCTCTGCCTGTTGAAAGGAGAAGGTTTACCAAAAGAGGGTACTCAGCCCAAGTAATCGTTACCCTACTAAAGGCCAGAAAGAAGTCCACTTCCTTCACATATAGTCACATTTGAACAGTTTTCGAAGCCTGGTGTAAAACTAGAGGGTTGGCCCTGATGAAAGCAGAGATTGCTTCAATCCTGTAGTTTCTACAGGAAGGGGCTAGACAAAGGGCTAGTGGTTAACACATTGAGGGTGCAAGTGACAGTGATTGTGTGTTTCAGAAGGCCATGCAGAGGAATCTCGGTGGCTCTTAACACAGATGTGCTATGCTTTCTCAGGGGAACGAAGCAGGTGAGACCTCTTTGGAAGGTCGTAGTACCGCCATGGGACCTGAACTTGGCATTGAAGACGCTAGTCAGAGTGCCTTTTGAGCCCATCGGGGAGGTTTCCTTGAAAGACCTAACACTAAAGTTGGCGATGTTAGTAGCCCTGTGTTCGGCCAGAAGGATCTTGGAGTTGCAAGCGGTGTCCTGCAGGGATCCGTATTTATCCTTTTCAAAGGAAAAAGTGACAATCAGACTGGTACCCACTTTTCTACTCAAGGTGATATCGGAATTTCATCTCAATCAGCCCATCTCTCTTTCTGGATTTAGGAAGATCGAATGCCTAGGGAAACGCAGAGATTTGAAGTTTCTAGATGTTTGTTGGTACCTCTTAAAGTATCTGGAAGTGACAATTGTCTTTAAGAAGTCAGACAGAATATTTATCTTGTTCACAGGACCCAGAAAAAGGCAGGCAGCATCCAAAGCCTCAATTGAGAGTTGGATTAAGAAGACAATAGCAACAGCCTATATAATGTAGAACCAGGGGCGAAGGGTGTATTCCACGAGAGCACAAGTAGTGTCTTGGGCAGAATACAGAGCAGTTATGTCTAGGGACATTTGCAGGGTGGCCACATGGTCGTCTATCCACACTTTTACAAAACCCTATAGATGACACCTTCAAGAAAGGGAGGAAATGAGTTTTGGTATTGGGGTCTTGGAAGCAGCACTAGGGATCCCTCCTGGGGCAAGTACAGCTTAGGTACATCCCACAAGTTACTGGTCTGGCTGGATGAAGAGGAAGGTTCAATTAGATCTTACCTGCTAATTGGTTTTCCTCGAGTTCTAACAAACCAGTCTAGATCCCACCTGTAAGAAAATAATAAACAGGCATGTGAATAAAGGAACAGAGTTTGAGAAGTAAGTTAAAACATAATGAACAAGGGAGCACAGCTGAATGCGAAGGCAGGCTGTTATCCTCTTACCATTTTCTTTCGTTTTGTGATGTGTCCTGGATCCCTTACTGCAGAAAGTAGGAAACCAGCGTCCTATAATACCAGGTAAAATGCTACTTTGGGGAGGACAAGACAGACAAAAGAGCAGGCCAGGTAATGAGCTGATAAGTCTCCTTTTTTTTTTTTTTTTTAAATTTAAGGATATAAGAAGACGAGCAACAAGCCACATTTTGGCAAAAGACTACTGACTTCCCCCTCTCTTGGCCAGCCTTTATGATAATGACATCAGAGAGGAAGCTTTTGCACTCTGCCCCATTTGCTGGTGGGAGGGAGATTCCCACAAATTACTAGTCTGTCAGGACTCAAGGAAAGCCAATTAGCAAGTAAGACCTAATTGAACCTTTCATATCCCCTTTGGCAGAAGTTGTATTGAATCTTATGGCTTTAGTTTTTATTAAGAACAATTATGGATCAACCTAGGATGCATTCAAACAGTAGATTGTCCCAAAAAATCACATCAAAAGTTAATTACTTACAAACAAAAAATAGAAAAAAAGGTTTTTTTTAAATGTTTTATTTTCTAGGGTGAGTGCTCATGTGCTGCTTAAAACCACATATGGATTCTGTTGTGGAAAGCAGATTTATATAATCATGGCAATGCTGAAAATATAAGCAAAAGTCTTACTCATCCCCTCTCTTGTTAATCTACTTTTTGAATTTATTCTTTAGTTTTTATTAATGCATTAATCTTTTTTTCATAAAATTCAAGGCACTAATTTCTATACAATGGTAGCGCTCTTTATAAATTAACCAAAATGTTTTTGTTTGGGGTTTTTTTGGTTGTTTTTTTGCAAAATTGAAATATTTTTCATTTCTTGAAAATATAAGCATTTTATAAGTAATAACACACTTCTAGTTTTGCAGTCCTTAAAGTATGCACTTTTGTGTGCTAATGTGAACTTTGGCCTCTTCCCTTCAGCACACCTGAGATGTGTGTGTTAAGTCATGTGGTGCTTGCTCCTTGCTTGTCACTGTGAAACTTGCTTTTCTTTTCTTTCGCTCGTACTGTTGCATGCGCTATTGGAAGTACTGACTGTGAATTCACAAGAAAGTATAGAGTTTTATAATGAAATGAAAAACTTTTTGGAATTTACGTAATCATTACATAAACATTTAATATGAACCATTCTTTAAGCATTCATTTTAAACTAGATGAAGTACTGAGAAAAATAAGAGTATTGTTTGTACGTTGAGCTGAAACTTTGGTTTTGTAAATTGATTTTAGATTACGTTAAACTATTCAGTTTTAAGATGTGGGGAAAATGCATTTGAGAACTGTATGCCTATATATAATCTGCTGCTATAATGCAATTTACCATGGTAACTATCCAGTGGTATACTGTGGCACTTCTTCATTGTTGAGCACAACATATTGGCTATCTGTAATGCTATCTGATCTGTCCTTAATGTACATTGGTATATTTATTCTTTATTTAAAAGGTAGAAACTCTTGTTTGTCATTTGCACATTAGTAAATTGTTATTTGTAATTGGACTTGTGCATTTTTAGGTGTATTATGCAGTTGTGACTGCACCAGGAGGAGCTACAAAATAATTCTGTTGCTTCCATAATTGCTAAAAGCTTCATTCTTCTTCTATATTTAGTATGAGCCTGAATTTAGAGAGATGTTCCTTGAGTTAACTGAAGATATATTTTAATAAAAAGTTAGATGCCACAATGTGAAACATAACAGCTTTACTTTTTTGCTATTTTGATTTAAGATATGAATCCTTTCTCACTTGCAGTAACAGGAGATTGTGTTAATATACTTGAAGAAAAAATCCTACAAAGTGAATGGATTGTTCTTCAATGTGTTACTGTTTTCTCCTGGAGAAAGTATTTTGTGCTAAAAATTATTAATTATAGAGCTACTTTTCGGTAAAGAGCTGTAAGATCTTTTACTTTAAAGTAGATTTATAGGCAATTTTAACTCTGTTTTAAAATCTTGATTGAAATGTGAAAATATTACACCACACCTGGTTTCCCCAAGAAACAACAGACTGCAAAATGATCAAATCTTTATAAATATACAAAAAACAAATTGATGTCATCAACTGGGAGCCAGTTTATTCCATTACAGTATAACACAGAACAGCTGAATGGGGGAGAGTAAAAGAAGAGGAGCTCATACTACATGCTCTGACACACATTCCTTAGAAGTAAGCTACTATGAGTGTGTTGAATTTTGCTTATTTCTATACTGTGTGTCATGTTCTCTCCCATTTTTGCCCAATCTGGAAAACAAATGCTGTTTCAGCTTTCTCATGTTAGCAATGTAGCACCTAATTTGCTGGATACATGTTTTCTCTTTTTATTGGGGTTTTCTTCTCCCATTACACTTATTAGAGATACGGTGCAGTACTGAATTTTGTACGAAAAACAGTTTTACTTTTAAAATTTAGTATAGTAAGTATGCTTTGTAAATGAGGTTGAGCAAAGTTTCATTTTGAAAGTACTTGTTTTATTAATCTGCTTAAAATTAAAAAGAAGAAATGCTTGCTTGCTTTTCCTAGTTTATTGTTTGTTGAAAGCTGAAAAATATAATAGTGAAAGATAAGTATATGTCAGCTAAAAGGCCCTTGTTTAGCTTTTGGAGTTGTCAGCTACTGCCTTATCGTCAACCCCTCCTCCTCCTGTGTATATTTCCCACTCGTGGAGTCCACCGCAGCCCTAACCACTGATCTCCATGCTACCCAGCAAAGTGATTCTCTTGCTTGAGCTGTGGCATTGATATTCTAGTGAACTGTATTGATCCATGTCTTTTAGTATTTCTTTGGGCCTTTTCTCTTGCATTTGCAGTACCTTCCCACTGAGGTATTTTTCGTAGTGTCTTTCCCTTATCTTCTCGATGATCTTGTCCACCTTATGCCTTTTCCTAACTTCTTTCGTCCTGACCTTGTCATGTTGTATAAAGTAGTGTGGTTACTGTATTAATTCACTTGAATATACAAAAATAAAGCTTAATAAATACAAAAAATACATATATAAGGTGATAGTTCAATAAAAAGATACAAAAATATTAAGAAAAATATGTAAGGTGGTTTTATTAACCTTTATTTCTTTGTCACCTCAAGCATACAGCATAACATACTCATCTAGGTTTTAAAATTTTTTTTTTTAACTTTCTTCAGCTTTTTGCTCTGTACACTAATGCTGGTCTTATTTTGTAAACCTGATTGGGGATTCTCTTATCAAAAGCAATGCTACTCACATCTGTCCACTTTGACCATCCAACCTTGATACGTGCTCTTTTCTCTCCAGCAAGGGATTTTTTTGTAGTATTGTTGCTCTTAGATATCTAAACTCAACTCTGCAATTTCTTCTTTCTGATTGTAATGCTTTTAGTTTATTGCTTTCATCCATGAATTTTGCCACCATGTTTAAGACTAGGGTAACCAACTGGTTCCAGATTCACCCGGAAGGGTTGATCCAATTCTGTATTTACCCAGTGACATCTTTAGAGAGAAGTAAAGGGGGAGGGGGGGTTAAGTTAAGTATGGAGGGAAAGAATCAAAATGACATTTCCACACTCATGTCTATCTTCACAACATGCCCTTCTGCCTATAAATTAGCTATAGAAGACAACAGGAAAAAGTCCCAATGGCCTTCTATGCAATTTAAAAAACCCTGGCCAGTTTCAACCATCCAAAGTACCATTAAAATTATATGATAACCTCAGTCAACCAATTTTATATGGATATTAAAGTGAAGTCTGTACAGAAAAGGACAGAATCTCATTATATATCCTGCACTTTCAATTCTGTAACACAATCTGCATCTACAGACGTATGATTAACTCATACAACTCACTAAACAAACAGACGTATGATTAACTCATACAACTCACTAAACAAAAAAATATAATTCAAATTCTGGTGTCACCTCAGAAATAGCAACACAAATACAGACAGTTCATCACCAGATATTGTGTGAAGTAACACAAAACTGAAAAAAAACCCAAAACAGTTCAGCACCAATATAGCAAACTTATCATATCGTAACGACACTGACTCCAAGGATTCACATAGTAACAACTCTACGTTTGAAAAGGCAGCATTGTAAATATTACACTGGGTCCTAGAACACAATACAACTCCTAATGCAGAAACAAAACACACTCCTTTTTCAGCCTTCTTCCTTGAGACAATTCTCACATTCAACTTTTCTACTGCCACTCAACCAATTCTCAGGCCTTCACACATTCTAGTTCCTTTATACCATCTCTCTCTCTCCAGGTACTCTTTCCCACATCTCACCCTCTCCTTCCAAATACTTCCCCATCTCTCTTGCTTCTCCTTTCCCTTAAAGCCTCTACCCCTTCTTACTCCCTCCATCCTAAGCCTTTTCTACTCATCCCCTTCCTGCCCTCCAGAAGCTCTTTCCTCCCTTCCTCACTACCTCTGCTTTTCCTCCCCTTTCCCTCACTATCTTGGCTGATTCCCCCCTTTCTTACACCTTTCCCTGACTACCTTGGTTCTTATTTATTTCCTATCTCCCCCATCTCTGACCCTCTAGAGATTTTTCCTTCTCTTCTAACTCCTTAGTGAGTCACTACCTCAGCTTTTTCTCCATTTCTCGTTCTCTGCCTCCCTCTAGAGAATCTTCCCCTCACCCTTTTTCCTCATTCCCAGATTTTCTCTCTTCTCACCCTCTCCCTTCCTCACTCTGCTCTTTCTTCTCACCTTCTCACTCTGCCCCTCCCAGACTCTCTTTCCTCAGGTTCTTTCTCCTCCTACTCAAAGTGCTGGTACGGAGTGCAGCTAATTACGCTCTGGATTCCCCCTTCTTCCTCAGGAGCTGGCAGTGGCAACAGCAGCGCTTGAGTGAAATCATGTCCTGCTTCTGTGGGGCCGGTCTTGTGGTAGTAAGAGCGAGATTTTGCAGCTCCTATCTCGAGACTGGCCCCACAGCAGCAGTAGATGACTTCACACAAACACTGCTGGTGCTCCAGCTGCCAGCTTGCACGGATAGGATAAATGTGTTGCTGATCCTACCAACGTTGCATTGGATAGGGCAGGGGTTTGGATTATTTTTGTCCAATCCGATACCTAAAACTGGGTAAGCTTCCTTTTTGAGGTGGCACTTGCCACCCCATAGTGGATGCCTATAGTTTAGCCCATTGCATGCAGGGACCAGTATATTTTCCATTTTGCAGTCTCTCAGAAAAGTAAGACTACAAATTTCTACATGCAGTGGGGTAAAACCAGGACTGGATAAACCTTGTCAGGTGAATCTGGAGTCAGTTGGCAAACCTATTTAAGACCTCCTTCCATGCTTTATAACCATCTTTCTAGGACTTTATCTACTTCTGTGTTGTCTTTACTTAGTACATTATCATTGAACATAACATAAGAAATGCCATACTGGGTCAGACCAAGGGTCCATCAAGCCCAGTATCCTGTTTCCAGCAGTGGCCAATCCAAGATGCAAGTACCTGGCACATACCCAGACATTATATACATCACAACCTACTATTGCTTAGTAATTACCATAGGAGCAGTTTATGGGTTTAACCTCTAGGAACTTATCCAAACCTTTTTTAAACCCAGTAACACTAACCGCTGAAACCACATACTCTGGCAGTGAATTCCAGAGTTTAACTATGCGCTGAGTGAAAAAGAATTTTCTTCAATTAGTTTTAAAAGAGCTACTTGCTAACTTCATGGAGTGCCTCTGGTCCGTTATCTATCTGAGAGAGTAAATAACCAATTTACATTAACTTGTTCAAGTCCTTTCATGATTTTGTAGACTTCTGTCATACCCCCCTCGGTTATCTCTTCTCCAAACTGAACAGCCCTAATGTCTTTAGCTTTTCCTCATAGGGCAGCCATTCCAAGCCCCATATCATTTTGGTCGCCCTTCTCTGTACTTTCTCCAGTGCAGCTATATCCTTTTTGAGCTGCGGTGACCAGAATTGCACACAGTATTCAAGGTACGGTCTCACCATGGAGTGATACAGAGGCATTATGACATCCTCCATTTTATTTTCCATTCCCTTCCTAATTATTCCTAACATTCTGTTTGCCTTTTTTGAGCGCCACAGCACACTAGGCTGACTATTTCAATATATTATCCACTATGACGCCTAGATCTCTTTCCTGAGTGGTAACTACTAAGATGGAACCTAACGTTGTGTAACTACAGCAAGGGTTATTTTTCCCTATATGCATCATGTTAAATTTCATCTACCATTTGGAAGCCCAATTTTCCAGTCTCACAAGGTCCTCCTGCAATTCATCACAATCCGCTTGAGATTTAACTATTCTGCATAATTTTGTATCATCCGCAAATTTGATCACGTCACTTGTCGTACCCCTTCATTTATAAATATATTGAAAAACACCACTCCCTGAGGTACTCCATTGTTTACCTTTTTCCACTGTGAAAACTATTTAATCCTACTTTATCTTTCCTGTCTTTTAACCAACTTGCAATCCACAAAAGGATATCGCCTCCTATCCCATCACTTTTTAGTTTTCTTAGAAGCCTCTCATGAGGGACTTTGTCAAATGCCTTCTGGAAATCCAAATACTCTACATCTACTGGTTCACGTTTGTCCAAATGTTTATTCACCCCTTCAAAAAAAAAAATGGAGATTTGTGAGGCATGACTTCCTTGGCTGTGTCCCATCAAACCATGTCCATCTAAATGTTTTGTGATTTTTATTCTTTATAACAGTTTCCACAATTTTTCCCGGCACTAAAGTCAGGCTCACTGGTCTATATTTTCCCAGATCACCCCTGGATCCCTTTTTAAATATAGGGGTTACATTGGACATCTTCCAATCTTCAGGTACATCAGATGATTTTAATGATAGGTTACACATTTTTACTAATAGTTCTGAAATTTCATTTTTTAGTTCTTTCAGATCCCTGGGGTATATACCATCTGATCCAGGTGATTTACTACTCTTCAGTTTGTTAATCAGGCTACCACATCTTCCAGGTTCAGTTGATCAGAATCATCACCTATGAAAACCTTCTCTGGAACAGGTATCTCTCCAACATCCTCTTCAGTAAACTCTGAAGCAAAGAAATCATTTATTCTTTCCACAATGGCTTTATCTTCTCTAAGTGCCCCTTTAACTCCTTGATTATCCAGCGGTCCAACCGACTTCCTTGTATGCTTTCTGCTTCAGATATATTTAAAAAAAGTTTTTATTGTGAGTTTTTGCCTCTATGGCCAACTTCTTTTCAAATTTTCTCTTAGCCTTGCTTATTAATGTCTTACATTTAACTTGCCAATATTTATGCTTTATCCTATTTTCTTCTGAAGGATCCTTCTTCCAATTTTTGAATGAAGATCTTTTGGTTAAATAGCTTCTTTCACCTCACCTTTTAACCATGCCAGTAATCGTTTTGCCTTCCTTCCACCTTAATGCATGGAATACATCTGGTCTGTGCTTCTAGGATGGTATTTTTTATTTTTTTTTACAATGTCCACGCCTGTTGCACACATTTTACCTTTGTAGCTACACCTTTCAGTTTTTTTCAGTTTTTCTCATTTTATCAAAGTTTCCCTTTTGAAATTTTAGTGCTAGACCCATGGATTTACATATTGTACCCCTTACAGTCATTAATTAAAATTTGATCATATTATGATCACTATTGCCAAGCGGCCCCCACCACCATTACCTCTCTCACCAAATCCTGTGCTGCACTTGACAATTAGATCTAAAATTGCTCCTTCTCTTGTCGGTTGCTGAACCATTTGCTCCATAAAACTGTCATTTATTCCATTCAGGAACTTTATCTCTAGCATGTCCTGATGTTTCACTTACCCAGTTAATATTGGGGTAATTGAAATCTCCCATTATTACTGCACTACCAGTTTGGTTAGCTTCCCTAATTTCTCTTAGCATTTCACTGTCCGTCTCACCATTTTGGCCAGGTGGATGGTAATATACTCCTATCACTATTTTCTTCCCCAATACACCAAAGGGATTTCTACTCATAAAGATTCAATTGTACATTTAGTCTCATGCAGGATCTTTATCCTGTTGGACTTTATGCCATCCCAGACATAAAGCGCCACCTCGCCACCAAGATGCTCATTTCTGTCATTGTGATATAATTTGGACCCGGTATAGCACTATCCCATTGGTTATCCTCTTTCCACCATGTCTCTGAGATGCCAATTAAGTGTATGTCATCATTCACTGCTATATACTCTAATTCTCGTATCTTACTTCCTCTGGCATTAGCATACAAACATTTCAAAATGTGTTTTTTGTTTGTATTTACATGCTGCTTTTCAATTGTCAAGGATAAATTGGAATCTTTTAACTCAGCTGAGTTTTTAATTACAGGCACTTGAACTACTTTTATTAGTGGAACTTCTCTGTTGAGATGCCCTAACTCTAATGCTTCATTAGTATCCTTTGAAGATACCTCCCTCCAAACAATGTGCTGCTGAATGACTGTCGGCTTTTCCCTTTGTTCTAGTTTAAAACTGCTCTATCTCCTTTTTAAAGGAGCATAAATAGCATGTTCCAGGGGGTTCCTTCTGAATGTCTTTCATAAGTACTAATTTGAAGCTTATTCCCAATTAAGATGAAAGCTTGCTATTTAGTATTAACTTGGATCTTGCTATCTTGGTACATGCCTTAATAGACCAGATGTAAATATCTGACATACCTTTTCTTTCTCATGCCCTGCCAAATCAGTTCTCTGGGCATTCTGTCATATATTCCTTTTCAAGAGTGACAAACATCATGCACTGTTGCTTGTTTCTCAGTTCTACTCATTGATCTTCAGTACAAAAATCACATCTGTGGTTGACTTTCCTTAACGGAAGCCAAACTGATTTTCATTGATCTTTACCAGGTTTCTTATAGTATTGTCTATAATTTCTCCTGTATCTTCATTATGTGATTTATCAGCATTATCCCTCTGCATTTATTGCAGTCTTACACATTTTTTTCTTTTGAAAATTGGAACTAGTGTGCTCTCCTATTTCACTGGTCTACTTTTGAAAAAATGTTTTCTGCTGACCTAATTATTTTTGCTGATTTTACCCAAATGAAAGGCACTGATTCCAAATATGAAGTAAAAAAAATATGCAATACGTCAAATTTTTTCACAAATGAGAAATGTTTGATTAAAGATTATAAAGTTGAATATCAAGGGTAATGAAGAAGCGATAGCACGTAATATTTGTTTCATGCAAAAAACGAGTATCGTCTAACCAAGAGAGCAATAGTTGTGTAAATTTTAATTGTTAGGGGAATTGTTAGATTCTCATCAACATGGTTTTGGGGCTCTCGCCACACCATTGGAACTCTGCAGCTGAGATGTTTTCTCTGACCTTTAGTTCACTGTCTCAGGTTTTCAACACATGTCCTGCACACTTTATGTAGTGCCCAAGGTTTGTCCTGGTCACCCAGTTTAACCCTGAAATATGCATGATAAGCTTTTCGTATAAAGTCAGATGTATTTGTCCTTTGTTTGGGTGTTGTAAAACAACCACAAATGTAACAGAATATATCAGAATCATTCCGGCACAGTCCACGAAATATTTGAGTGTTGGATGACATATTCAACAAAAACAGATTTAACAGAGTTAAATTTGCTGCGACTTCTAAGCCTCTTGAATGACTGAATGCTGCTGTCTGTTTTCACGCTGCTTATATAGCCATAAAATGAGGATGTCAGCAGTTTTAAACTGTTTAATAAGCAGTTTTCCTATTGGTTATACTGATTGTGTATTAGGCATGTCTTTCTGCGCATTAATTATCTTTTTGCGTATTCAGCATATCTAAATAATAATGTTATGTTATTGCTATAAGAATTCGAGTAGACAGCGTTTTGCGGAAAAACCGGATGTGACTGGAGGAAACGGATGTGATTTTTGGATTCAGCACACTAAAATACATAAAGATCACGTTATCTTGTGGTCAGCAAAACTGATGTAGACCAGTGTTACCATTTGGCATTTTTCATAAGAGATGCTATGCTATATCAGACCAAGGTCCATCACAGATAATGCCCAGTCTGGATCAGTAGTAGCCACTCCCTGGGATAGTAATGGCTTTCTCTAGTCTATTTGGCTAATAATGTTTCTGGACTTTTCCTCTAAGAACAAACCTTTTAAACTCCACTATTTTAGTCGTCTGGATTACTTCTGGCAGCAGATTTATTATGCGTTGAGTAAAAAGTACTTTCTACGATTTGTTTTAAGTGTTGATTAGTTTTATGGAGTGTCCTCATGTTTTAATAGTATTTGAAAAAGTAATTAAAGTTATTTACCTGTTCTACCCAACTCATGATTTTGTAAACTTGTATCATTTCCCCTCACAGCCATCTATTTTCTAAGCTATATAGCCTCTCTTCCTAGGTGAGCTATTCCATCCCCTTTATCATATTTCTTTCTTTACAGATTACTTTATATAGTTTGGTTAGTATTCCAGTCCCTTATCTTTCATTTCCTCAAATGCCTTGTTTTGTACTTGGTATTTGATTGGGCCCCGGGTTTTTCCTATTCTTCATCTTTTTCATTATTTATTCTCATGACAGTCACATCATTTTATGAAGACCCTTCTGGTGGTAGTTCTCATATGTTTTATTTGTTCAACAACTTCTTGAAATATTTTTGCCATTATTTGTTTTTCATCCTGGATTACCTGACTGTCGTCCTTAATGTTTCACCTTGTCAAAATCTATATTTTTCCTTTTTCTAGCTCTTGCTATTGTACACCATCTTCTCCTTGGAGAATTTTGCACCAGAAAGTTTTAAATTCTGCATACATTTTTTTTAAATGATGAAAAAGTTTTCATACTCTTTTTGTCAAAATAACACAGTATGTTCCCTGTGTTTGAGTAGTAATGAATTTAAACTACAATTAAAAAAATATTTTTCAAAGATGGAGTATTTCAAAGTTTCTGATGCAGAATTTCTCCAAGAATATTGTAATTGTGCATGATAAATAGGGCTTCTGTTTTTTTGGGTGATTTTAGTTTGGAAATCTGTGGCGTCTAAGAAGAGCTTCAAGCTACAGCAGTGCCAGCTTCTTGCAGCTGATAGTATTTGTGGCAAGAAAGTGGTGTTTTGATTGTTGCCATGTATGTCAGGTATTGTATGAAGTCATTGCTGCCATGGAATGACAAATTTAAAATCTCCCAAAACGGAAGGGCTAGCACTTTATTTTTCTTTCTGTATATTTGTTTTGTTTGTGTTCACTTGTTTGTCATAGACTACAAGATAAAGCAGCTAATACTGCCCAGTCAAACTTTCACCCAGTATCAGGGGCAGATTGTGGGAAAATAGTGGCCCGGGGGATTTTTCTCCATACCTGCCCATGGGTACCCAATTACATATACAATATAATTTACATATATATGTACACACCCCTATATTTTGGCACGATCCTCCCGTATCAACACAGTACTATTTGCCAAAACTCAAAGAATAACAACCCCACCTATGAAAAAGAATACCACAAATATTACACCAGAATCTAAAATATCAATACACCTCCTATCAGGAAAACAGAACAGGCCAAGCTACTACAGATCCCTACAGAGAAACCACATGCTAAAAGAATGCTTCATTTCAGTCTTTGCATGCAGAACACAAACTCTCACCAAATACAGAATAAAGCCACATAAAGTATAAATAGAAATGTGCAGACAAAAACTAAACTGTAAAAAGTGTATCACACCAGACACTATACAGTGCAACAATGGAAAACCAAAAATGTCACCATTCCTCATAAAACAATCAATAAAATCAAGATATATAAATCATGAATTATAATTATAAAATCAAACTAATATCCAATAATTAAAGACTCAAGCAAATTTTGAAACCTTTACCAAACACCAATAAAATATTTCAAACAGCAGACACATCACATACTACCCAATAATTAAAATGGTAGTCAATCAAAAATGAACTTAAAAAGCCACCTTTACTTAACCTCTCCAGCAGTTCTCCTACTCCTTTACCTTGCAGGCCACACCAGAAGCAGCAGTAGCTGCTGAAGCTGTCTTCACGGTCCTTTTTCCTTAGGGACCACAACCAGTCTTCTCTCTCTCTCTCACTCTCTCTCTCCCCAGTCATACCCTCAAGACCAGTTTCTGTCTCTCACACACACACCATGTCCCCAACCAGTCTCTCTCTCTCACAAGCACACACATACCAGTCATCTCCCTGATCAGTCTCACATACACACGTCACCTCTCTGGCCAGTCTCTCTCAATCACACAATGCTCTCGCTCCCTCTTACACACAGGATTTCAATCACACACATATGCCCTCTCTCTCACAGCCACAAGCCAGCCAAAAACATGCTCTCTCTCTCGCGCACACACACATTGACTCACTCAAGCACCCTCCCTGACTCACATATACACCACACACATACAGAAGCACCCTCCCTGCCTCACACACAGAAGCACCATTCCTTTCTCACGTACACACAAACATACACAGAAGCACCATTCCTTTCTCGCGCGCGCACACACACACACACACAGAAGCACCCTTCCGATCTAAGGCCCCCAGCTGGTCTCTGGCGGCGATTAGCAGCACCGGTGTTCACTTCTTCGGCCCCTGCCAGCCTTGATTTTAATTTCTTTGGCCCCCTGTATGTGAGAAAGGAATGGCGCTTCTGTGTGTGTGTGTGTACGTGAGAAAGGAATGGAGGAGGCGTCCATCTTCTTTTCTTCGGCCTCTTCTGCCGCCGGCCTCAATTTTAATTTCTTCGGCCCCTGCCAGCTTGGGCTCCGGCGGGGGCCGAAGAAAAGAAGATGGGCGCCTCCCAGCCAGCCGCTGCCAGCCTTGATTTTAATTTATTCGACCCCCGCTGGCATGGTCTCCGGCGGGGGCTGGCTGGGAGGCTCCCATCTTCATTTCTTCGGCCCCCGCCGGCTTGGTCTCCCGCGGGGGCTGGCTGATCTTCTTTTCTTCGGCCTCCGCCGGCCTCAATTTTTATTTCTTTGGCCCCCGCTGGCTTGGTCTCCAGCGGGGGCTGGCTGGGAGGCGCTGAGGCTGGGCTGAGGAAGAGCCATGTGGTCGAGACCACGGACCAGCTAGACCGGCTTATCGGGGGAAGCCCGATCCCCCGATAGGCCAATCCGCCCCTGCCCAGTATCACCTTGCCATTCTTTATGCTTTTTTTTTTTACAAGCTAAAGATTAAGAACTTAAGAATATGCCATACTGGGTCAGACCAAGGGTCCATCAAGCCCAGCATCCTGTTTCCAACAGTGGCCAATCCAGGCAATAAGAACCTGGCAAGTACCCAAAAATTAAGTCTATTCCATGTTATCGTTGCTGCTAATAGCGGTGGTTATTATATAATTCAACTTAATTAATAGCAGGTAATGGACTTCTCATCCAAGAACTTATCCAATCCTTTTTTAAACACAGCTATACTAACTGCACTAACCACATCCTCTGGCAACAAATTCCAGAGTTTAATTGTGCGTTGAGTGAAAAAGAACTTTCTCCTATTAGTTTTAAATGTGCCACATGCTAACTTCATGGAGTGCCCTCTAGTCTTTCTATTATCCGAAAGAGTAAAAAACCGATTCACATCTACTCGTTCTAGACCTCTCATGATTTTAAACACCTCTATCATATCCCCTCTCAGCCGTCTCGTCTCCAAGCTGAAAAGTCCTAACCTCTTTAGTCTTTCCTCATAGGGGAGCTGTTCCATTCCCCTTATCATTTTGGTAGCCCTTCTCTGTACCTTCTCCATCGCAATTATATCTTTTTTGAGATGCGGCGACCAGAAATGTACACAATATTCAAGGTTCGGTCTCACCATGGATTTAAGTCCATCTGCCTCTGGGTGTTTTCATTTATGTCTCTGTTTCTCTGTCGACAAGGAGGGATGAATTAGCTAAGATACGTGAGTGAAGTCATCTATCACCAAATGGACACTTCTTTCCTAGCTCATAGATCTTTTGTTTTCCTGAGCATACATTGGAGTTTCACTTTGCATGCTGCCTTGTGAGCTCCCTCAACCTTTCTTTTTGTCTGAACTTCCACATGGATATGTACCCTCTCTATCTGTTCGGCATTTTGTAGTTTTCTTTTTTCCTCAAACTTGCTTTGAGTTGCCTCGCTGCCTTGGCAGCCCCTAATTAGCACTTTTCAGCACTACCAAAAAAAAACCCCCCGAAACCAAAAGCAACTTATTACAAAAAGTAAGGTCTGGCTCCAAGAAGGCCACCTCCTGTGGCTACATGGATTGTGTGTAGTAGAAAGATGGCTATTGCCGATGGTCATGTCATTTGCTATGATACAGCCAACTGCTGTAACTGTGGTTGGATGTCACCAAGGCTCTAGAGGAACAGGACCTGGAAGATGGAAGACATTTGCAAGTTGGTGAAAAAGAAGTTGTTCTTTCTCTTGAAGTGCGGCCACCTCGGGCTCCTGCACTGCCAGGGTCAAGTAAGGTGCAAAAGTGTCGTGAACAGGGGTCACTGAGCCCTTTGTCACATACCCTGCAGGGCTTGTCTATGCACAAGTTGGAAAAAGTGCCATGCATTGGAGCTGGTGGCACCACCACTGTTGACCCACTGGCTCTCGGCCCTTGCATCTATGTCACTGTTTCTGGCCTCAGTTCAGCCGACACAGCTATTTGCTTCGTTGATGCAACCGGCCTTGAACCATCAACTCTCCGTGCCCCAGTTCATTTAGAGCATTGGTTCCAATCCCCATTTGTGCACTTAATACATTTGAGGCAGGAACAGCTATTGAGGGGCCCTGAGGGTGATTCACTGTACTTGCCTCTCTCCATATTGATATTAGGGATTTGCATTCATTTACAACAAATGGACATTCCAAAATGAATTAGTTCAAATTTTTTTTCGGGGGTCCCTGAAGTAAATTGAGGAGGACCCCTGAATTAAACAAATCCTATGTTTCATTTGTTCCCCCCCCCCCATTTATTTCTATGGCCATTAAAGTCTATGAAGAAAAACAAGTTCAGTACAGTCGGGAATTGTTACAGTATAGCTATTAGCAGCCAGCCCAGTGAGTCATGTATGCCTTGTCAGACCTTGGCAGGACACATTGTCAAGGAGACAACATCTCAGTGAAGCGTATTTCTAAACCAACCTATCACTGCTCTGTGGATCCAGGAACACTGTTTTTGAAGATTGAGCATGTCTGAGGTATTCTCTGCAAAGTGTGCATTCCTTCTGTAGTGATTGTCTTGGCTATCTGCTGCTTGATGCCCAACTGCCATATCCCTAATGCCATCATGGGGAATTTGCTAGCACATTCCTATCTGCCATGCCTATAATACTACTATGGGGAACTTGCAGGTAATGCCTACCTGCTATATCTTTAATACCACCATTGCTGCTGCTCCGCCTACCTGCTATGTCATTGTCTAACAATGTGCGTGGGAGTTTTGATGATTCTATGTTTTCTGCTGTTTGTTTCTAGGTTAATCTTGGGGTGTTAATTTTTATTTATTTATTACTTTTTTTTCTGAGGAGAAACCATCTTCCCCGTCTGCCTGTTTTGTGGTTCTTTGTTTGTTTTAACTTCTCTACAATGATCCAGCCTGGATCTCGACTCTGCTTGTTTGTTGGTTCCCCTAGAGTGTTTTATCCACAGAGCAAAATGTGAAAAAAGATAAAGGAACCAAGTTTCTTCTGCCATGGACTTGCTGCCTCATACCTATCCACCCAGTTGCCATTCCACAATAGGAGACTTGCTGCTGCTACATACCAACCTGCTATAATATTTCTAATGTCCTCTTTTGGAGCCTAAGGGTGTTCTTCCCACACTTGCTTTCTTTTTGGTTTGTTATACTGAGGTATTTTGTCCCCAGAACAAAAAAGTAAAGAAAAAAAAGACAGGTTTCATTATCATGGCAAAACACCTGTTCTGTAGTTCTTCCTTTTCCCCAACCCCTCCAGAATCCCAGCCTGGTTCTACCACCCTGTTTAATGGTGGTATGTTTGTCCACGCTGGGGTGGTTTGTCCAAAAAATTCCTCATTCAGAAGGAAGAAATACAGGCACAAGTCAAAAGATGCTCAAGAGAAACCATTTATTGAATGTAATAATAGTAGCAAGAGAGAACTCATGCAAAGCTAGAAAATCAGGAAATAGAATAGACAGAATTCAGCTACAGAATATGAAAAAAAGTTTCTAAATAAATCCCTCAAAAACCCATACCTCTCACAACTTAATATAAAAGCTAACCACACTCATTTGCAAAAGTATTTTCATGTTTTGAATGCCATATTCATTTCATTAGGAAAGTCCAATTTACAAGAAAATCAGAATTCCACCGAGCACCTTACATCTTGAGGTGTCCTTGCCAGTCTGGGGGGGGGGCGGCTTTACAATTCTCATGTTGTTTTGGTGTCTTGAAGCCACTCTTTGTGCTGCTTGGCCTTTTAAACAATGCCTTGGGTTTTTTTCTGCTTTGTTCCCCTTACATGGTGCCTTAGGATGCTGATGCCACTTTTGCTGCTAGTTTGCCATGTGAGATGCCATCAAGGGTTCATGTTATTGTTGCTGGTGCCTCTTTTGGAGTATTAGGGTGGTGTTCTCACTTTTGCTGCCTTTTTGTTCCTTTCACAGTGATTCGAAGAACGGCTGCCAATGCTGGTATTCTTTTCCTCCTTTACAGATCCTTAGGCTATTCATGCCACACTTGGTGCCATTTTCCATAGTCTTTCTATGTACATTGGTGTTGATTCCCTCTTCTGATGGATTCTTCCCACAAGTTCTAAGACAGTTCATTAGAAAGCCCAGTATAGGATGTAATGCTTTACCCATTAACTTTAATGGCAAACGAAAAACAAATCAAATGAAAAAACATTTTTTTCATTTTGAAACTAAAGAAATGAATTGGGGTCCCCAGAAAACAAATTTTGAAATGAAACTATTTTTGTTTCTCTTGCACATCCCTTGTCCTTACCTCAATCGAGGACTTTTATTTGGAGACCCCAGATCTGATATGTTCCCAGTGAGCCCACATGCCCAGCATGAGATTGGGGTAGGGATTGCATATTGTCCTCTCTAAAGGAATTACTGTACATTTGGATGATCCTGACACTGCACTGCTTATCATGGCTAAATGACATTCATTTATTTATTTTGTTCTGCTTTTTCAGGCACTTCAAAACAGATTACATTTAGGTACTGTCAGTATTTCTCTGTGCCCAGAGGGCTCCCAATCAAAGTTTTAGTCCTGTGGGAATTCTGTGCTACTGCGGAATGCAGAATTCCCCTCCTGTGTAGTTGCATAGAATTTGGCAGGCCTTGGCTTGCCATGAGCGGGACGGCCTCTGGTCACGGCATGCCGGGGCTTGCTCCTTCTTTGGCACACCTGAGCCGCAAGTGCACTGGCCTCCGTTTGCTGTTCGCCAGGGCCTGTTCTATATTCGCCGCGAGCGGGACAGCCTGTGCTCGCGGCAAAGATGGAACAGACCCCGGCGTGCTGTGAGCGAGGCCGGTGTACTCACAGTAAAGGAGCAGGCCCCAGCTGTGAGGAAATGTGAAGGAGTGTGTATACATGTGAGAGATTGAGAGCTGGTGTGTGTGAAAAAGGGATTATGTGTATGTGAGGGTGCTTGTTTGTGAGAAAGGGAGCATGTGTGAGCATGTATGTATGTGTAAGAAAAACTGTGTGAAGGGGTGTGTGGGAGAGAGAGAGAGGGAGCCTATGTGTAGGGGGGTGAGCGAGAGAGAGACATAGCCTGTGTGGGGGTGTATGTGAAAGAGAGAGAGAGAGACATAGCCTGTGAGAGAGAGAGAGAGACATAGCCTGTGTGAGAGAGAGAGAGACATAGCCTGTGTGAGAGAGAGAGAGAGTCTGAATGAGGGTGTTGCGAGTGTTTGTGAGAGACAGCCTGAATGAGGGTGTGTGTGCATATGAGAGTAGGAAGCCTCTATAAGGGGGTGTGTATGTGTACTAGAGAGAGAGAGGGAGCCTGTGTGTGTGTGTGTGTGTGTGAGAGAGAGGGACAGAAGGAGCCTGTGTGAGGGGCAGTATTGAGAGAGGGGGGCGTCAAACTCTGGGAGTGGAGAAAGAGTGGAAGGGATTGAGCCGAAGGGGGGGGGAGAGTGGCAGGTGGGAGGGGTTGGGGCCTGAGAGGCAAAGTGAAAGACTGGCCAGGGGAGTAGGGAGAGAGGGTGGAAGAGACACTTATAGTGATCTTCTAGGGAAATTCTGCTCAAAATATTTAAAACACTGCATCTTTAAGTAATAACTTTTTTTCTGTATCACATTTTAAATTAATTACTTAAATAATATCATGTATATTGTTATTTTGACTAAGTATAAAGTATGCAGAATTTTGCAGCATTTTAAGTTTTTTTGCATAGAATTCCCCAGGAGTAAAGTTTGTACCAATCCTATTCACGTTTTTTTTTTTTCTCATTTGCTTCTTGCATGTCTGTGATTACAGATCAATCAGAACCAACCTACTTTGGCCTATGGTGCCATGAGTCCTCACTGGTAACTATGCGGACATTTTACTCTCTCTTTTAAATCCCATTGTAGAGTATTTGGGCCTGCTGGGGTCACAGGAATAGTTCAAGAATACATTAAGACTGGACCAGCTTAGTTATGGTGCAGGTATTTATAGTGGTTCAAAGATTTATTATTTATTTAACATTTTTATATACCGAAATTCATATCATTTCGGTTTACATTATAACATTAACAAGCATGTAAGAATGCGATTACATCGAACAGGGAGATAAACTTGGATCAAGAAACTGGGGAATAAAAGTACAATGAATACGATAAAGTAATGAGATTCTAGACTAAAATCTGGCTAAGTATCTAGGAGTCACGGTACATGGTGCACATTGAGGGGAGATTATTGGTATGGATTAAAAGATACAAGAATCAAAAGAATAGCTCACCTTGTATCAGACACAACTAACAGGCAAACGTCCACTGTGAGTGTATCTTGAGGTCCTACCAGCTCCCTGGGGGCTTCTCAAGCTTTCTAGGCATGGGCTCTTACGGCAGAGTGAAGGGAACCGCAGAATCCCTTGCAGCTTTCTGCCTTAAGGAGACCTGGGTGAAAAGCCTGAACCGGGCTCCTTAAGGTAGAGTGAGGGACTTGTCACTCCATCACATCCAGCTCTAACTCATTTAGCCCAGTTACTGCAGGAAAGTCCTTGGCTGGAGCCACACTCCAGGACATCTGCCAGAACTCTGAAATAATGGTCCTAAGTCCAACCATTTAACAATAATCAACAGCTAGAATCAGGGTATGGGTACAGTGTTCCATGAGGGGTCGCATTCTGTGAATCCTGGCTGAGTTCAGTCACTGCAGTGGATGAGCTAGATGTGGTGGTGGGGGGATGAGAGAAAAAAAAAAAGGTTGTTTCAACTGAAGGTTCATGATACCATAATCCAGTACAGGCCAGCTCCCACTGAAGCAGCAGGAAACTGATAAAAACAAATGTAGAAAAAAATAAAAAAATGCTATATAGTTTTCAGGTTTACAAATATAAACCTGTCCAGGTTTACTCCTAATCCAGTCACTATCACAACACAACAAATTAGTAAAACAGAAGTTGGAGTAAGAGTTACAAAATAGTTAAGCATTTCTCCGGACTCCACCGGTATCTCTCTCTCTCATATACACACACACACTCACTCACTTTCTTTGTGTGTTTCTGATCTCACCATTGATCTCTGCAAGAGATTGAAGGTCAGAAAGGAGGAAGTAGAGCAGGTGGAGGTTATTGTTTTGTGACAGTTAATAATTGTGCAAGATAAAGTTTTATAAATAAAGGACATTACATGAGAGAAAAGTCGGCTGTGTGATCCAAAATTGACAACAAAACACCCATTTCAAAATGACACAGCAGAACTAGAAAAGGTATAGTGAGGGGCAACAAAAATAACAAAGGGGGTGGAACAGCTTCCTTATGAAGAAATGCTTGTTAGGGCTTTTCAGCTTGGAGAAGAGATGAAAGAGAGAATATGATAAAGCTTTACAAAATCAGAAGTGGTGTGGAATAAATTAATAGGAAGTGGATATTTATTTATTCAAATTGCACTAGAACTAGGGGACACCCTATGAAACTAGTAGCAGATTCAAAATAAATTTGAGTATTTTGGTGTAACTTGTTCCTTTTTCATAAATCTGGCCGTATCCCTCTATTTATGAAATTTGATTATACCTGCATGAGGGCTGCTGTTCGGGAGAGGGTGGATGGCCAGAGCCTATGTGCATTCCAGCTTGACTTGGCCTCCTTTCACTTCCAGGCCCAAGGCTTTGGGGATCCATTTAGCAAAGAAAGGGAGAGCATCAGTGTCAGGGAACCCGACAATGCAAATGTTTCCCTGATGACTTCTATTCTCCATGTCATTCATGTTTTCCTCCATCACTGTCATTTTCCTCTCTAGTATATCCATTTTTTTCTGGGCTTCAGTAAGGGAGAGTTCAAGTTCTTCACGTGGCCGGCTGACTGTTATTCTCAGAGTTCTCTTGCACCGATGCTAGCAGTTGAGCTACCTTTTCCATCACTACCCCTAGCTTATTTGTGATATCTGAGGTAAATGTGTCTGCAGATTTCTCAAACATGATCTTTAGAATCCTGGTTGCGTCAAGAGGTGTTGCAGGAGTAGGCCATTCTTAAAGGCCCTCTTAAAGGCTGGATTTTTGAGATTTGGATTTTTTTTTTTTTTTTTGCCCATTTTGGCAGTTATTTGATTATCCGCTAGTTATCACAGGATAACTCTTCTCACCAGCAGCCACCTGTTAGCAGCACATTATGTGGCCTGCCTTTTCATTATTTAAGTAAAGAAATAATGTCTTGGTTAGTAATTATTGTGTGCATCTCATTTCTCTTCCAGTAATAGCAGTATGGGTGATGCAATGTTTTGGTGCTTCTCTTAGATATTTGAACTAAGAGATTTTGGCAATCATGATCAGGCTTAGCCTTAGGGAAAACAGTGCTTTGTGTGAGAGCCAAAAATGGCACACCCTCTTCCTCAATCCCAATGAAAACAACAGCAGCATAGAACAAGGGAAGTTTGCAGGCACCCTAGCTTGTTTAAAAAATAAAAATCACAAACATTAAGTAGGGTTGCTTTCTTTTTCTTGCAGCATGGTCCGATGCAATATCCAGGGGGATAAATAGCTGTGTGCCCATGCACATACATAGAGCTTGGACACAAAGGGAAGAAGAAAAGGTTTTGTGCATATCAAAAGGCAATCTTCATTAAATGTTCCATTACATATTTTGAAAAATAAAAATCCCTGCATAAGATCCAGTGTACATACATAGTTTAAATAAACATATTAATCCAAATGTCTCTAAAAATTGAAATGAAATTCTTTCCAGAAATAAAATTAACGAAATCACAGTTCTTTTTGTACCCAATATTAACAATAGCATTTATATAACCTAGGCTCAAAACAGTTACTACCATGAGGCACAGGTTAGTAGTAAAGTGAATACCATCTGAACTTCATTCAGTGACCTATGTAAAATTAGTTGGTGGCTCTAGTCCAGCTCCCAGTGAACAGGTGTCCTCATCACTAAAATAGCACTAACTGGCAGCCATGCTGGCAGCAGAAGTCAAAGACTAGATCAGCATGGAAACTGAATTTACCCTTTCACCTCCTACAGATCCTCTCCGAGAAGGGCTGAAGTACATGGGCACTCTGTTGGGGAGGGAGGAGTACGCTTCCAAACATTAAACTATCAGGCCGATACAATAACCTGTGCATTAAAACCATGCACTGAAACTCAGCACACATTTTCTTAATGCATAGGTTATTCTTTTTTTTAAAACTCCCAATGCAGTAAGCTAATACTATGCTAATGCATTGGGAGTTAAAAGAGGTGGATAACATTTTGAGTCATGTGGTGGGGTGGGGAGGGATTGGGAAGCAATGAGAGGAGTGCTTTTGCTCTTCCAATCTCGTCCTGGCTGTGGCATTACAAGTACCAGCATAGCTGAGAAATAGGTAATGGCGGCAAGACATGAGCTCTTAATCTTATTTTCTTTCTTACGGGAATGATGACAAGGGCAAGTCTACCTACTGCTCTAGCTGTCCTGTCTATGTAGACTGAAGATAAAGCATGCCTTGCACATATCGGAATTGTTGTAAAATGTTTTGTAGATCCTCTTTACCAGTGCTGGGGACTTTCCTGCTCTGGGGCTGGAGAAGAGGAAGAGGATCTCTTAAAGGCACCGCAGCCCCATCGCAGCTGCTGATCCCTCACTTGGGAGCTCTCAGCCTAAAACACATATTTTATGCACAGAAAACATGCTTTTTCTGCACATTAAATATCAGTTATAGAGGTTTCAGCTCTGAATTCAGGTTGATACAAACCTTCTCTCAGTACTGGAAACTTTACTCCATCTCTGACCAGGATTAAAATTTCTAGCACAAGAAAAATGGGAGTTAATCTAGCACAGCTCTCTGCATTGGGAGGGAATAGCTATGGTCCTAATTAGCATGGGATTTCCATGTGAGGGCGCTAAGAGGAGGAATACATACTGGTTAGAGCCAGGGTTCAAATCCCACTGCTGCTTCTTGTGACCCTGAGCAAATCACTTTTACCCCCCCCCCCCCCCCGGGTTGCCTCAGGTATAGACTTAATGGGTCATTCATCAAGCTGTGTTAGGGCCTTATAGCGCAATGAAAGGGGGTCTAACGCGCGATAGGCACGTGATATTTATTGTCATGCGTTAGAATGTAATTATAATAATAAGTATGCAGAACAAGGAAAATTATGCAAATGAGGGACCCCTACTGCATTTTGCAGTAAAATAACGCATAATGTGAGATTTAATGTGAGAAATAACCTTTTTTTTTTTTGCGGAAGAGTGAAACGTTTTTTATCGTGCCATAGCAGCCATTCTCACTGATCACTGCTATTATGGCGGCTGCTATTGCGAGCGATAAATGAGGCCTTCTCTCAGACACACCCGCATAGCCCTGCTGAGCCAATAAAGTGACTTTACGAACCCACTCTTCCTTCTCACCCAAGGTATTTCCACATAAATCAGATCATTATATTGCCGACCTTCTTTCCAAAGCCTCACAAGAATGAAGGTGAGCATCAGCTCCACACACTAGACTGCAAAAGGGCCTTGGTGTACTATAAGCGTAGGACGCATTCGGAGGCTAGAGCTTCACAGCTATTTGTCTCCTTTTAACCAGAATACCCCGGGACTTCCAGTATCCAAAAGGAGACTCTAATTGGATTTCACAGTGCATTCAATTTTGCTACAGTAAAAAATCAGACCCTGACTAGTTCGCCAAAGGCGCACCAAGTGAGAGCAGTGGCAGCTTCGGTGGCTCATCTCTGTCAGATCCCTTGCTGAACATCTGCAAAGCGGCCACTTGGTCTTCCTTGCAATACCTTTATGTTGCACTGCTGTCTTGACTAGCAGGCCTTGTTGGATGCAGCAAACAGAGCCATTTTCCAGTCAATCATTCATGAGACTGGCCGCCTGGATCAAGGATCAGGTTGCGCACACAGGCTAGTGTGCCCAATCTTGGTAACGACACTACGTTCCTGTGATGAACTCTTGACTGCACTCGCAACTCTCTGCTTATCTGCGGGGGAAAAAAGCAAGTTTGCTTACCATAAATGGTGTTTTCCGTAGATAGCAGGATGAATTAGCCATGCTGACCTGTCACCTCCCCGGACAGTCTCCACTTATGGCTTAGCTCATACACTTTGGAATAGTTTGAGGAGAAAATGGAGCTGCGCGGGAAAGGATGCGCAGCCACACACAGAGTAAAACAGTCATATTTGGAAGCTCCGCCTCGGCTGCCCCGGAGGGACACCCCAGACCTCATGGCTAATTCATCCTGCTATCTACGGAAAACACCGTTTACGCTAAGCAAAGTTGCTTCTCTTTTTTGTTGTGAGGAGGTAACATTCCTTCTCACTGGGAGCCAGGCTGGTATAGCAGGTTCTCGATCCTAAGACTTTTCAGCATGAGGAGTCACCATGCTAAAACAACTAAGGAGATGACGTTAAGTCCTGGAAACTTCCATCCGGATCTTCACCCATATGGAACCAGGACACAGGACTGGGTATTCAGGAATGAGCTGAAGACTCAGGTAGGACTGTTTTTTTCTGAGTTTGAGGGACCCCCTCCAGTTGGATTCCTGTTAGGTCACTGGGAGAGTTTTTGTGTACTTAAATATCACCAGGGGAAGCTCTGCCCAGACACCTAAAGTGAAGGACACCTATCCAGAGGAGAAACACACATCTGTACCTAATTCAGCAGTAACTTCATACTTTTAACGGACTTTTTGTCCTAGCATCTCTCCACCTGGGATACTGCAGCTAAAAACACACAGGGAATATCACTCCACTGCTGGGCCATAAGCAAGAGCTTTCCCCATATAAAGAATCCACTTCTGGGATAGAGCGTTAGAGATATATAGGTTTATGTGCCCTTGGGACTAGATACCATGCTAAGAGGATACATATGGTAGGGATGTGAGTGTGAGGGGATAATTGAAAGGGAATAATTGGGAGAAGTGAGGGATGATGAGGGCATGGAAGAGGAGTGATGGGGTGCAAGAGCCGTACTCTGTGAGTTTTGGGAATGCATTTTTTCTGTCTTTGTACTTTGCTTAATGTAGGTGGAGATGTATTTCTGTTTCTAGTTTTTCAGTTTTGCACTGTATGCAGAGTGGCTTTTTAGAATTTTCATTCCAGAGAGAGCCACACCCATACACACTTTGTGTGTGGGTATCTTTCTGTCTGACACAGACACACACTCAGTATATTGTTGGGTATTTGTGTCTGAGAGAGAGTATGTATCTTTGTTTGTGTCAGTGTGTATGTGCCAATAAAGTTTCTGCAAATCTGGTTGAGTGTGGGTGTGTGTGTGTCTGACACAGGCTGGCAGTGTCATTACTTGCAATTAGTTCAAGAGCCAGACCGGGAATCCAGGATATACTCTGAGAGATATAAGCAGATGTATAGGGGGCCAGTCAATTTGCATGGATGAAATGGGGGTTGCATCTCTTCTTACTCCTGGTCTAGGATGCGATTAACTTATTTATTTGGGAAAGATGAAGTTTATTTTTTGAGATTTTGGCTTAATTGTGCCAGTTTCCAGTGTTAACTTGGCGTGCTTTTGAGAGTTGACACGTGCTATAGGGAAAGTGCATGAGTGCATCAGTTACCCCATGGGCCGGTTTTGAAAAAATCCCCATGGCTGATATTTTCCTACAATCCGCTCCTAAATGTATGAATAACAAGAAATTGTTTGTATTAATTAAACTCTAAACTTTTGTGCACCGACTGAATAGTATGTACCTAAAGATTGTGAAAAAAGCATTTAATGCAGTAATATAGTAGATGACGGCAAAAAAGATCAATGGACCCTTCCTGTCTGCTCAGTTTTCTGCTCTACACTGCAAAAAGATATTTTCCATTTGATAATTTTAGAAACTTAATCACTTACAGGGTATTGCTTTTTATCTGGAAATAGAGAAACATGCTGCCTAGAATGAGATGTCTTTATCTCTGTTTCTCTAACATCCTTATAAGATAAACATAAATTACTATACTTATTCATTTAACTTTGATTAGAGTATGTTTTGCAAAAATGAGTTAAAACTTCTTTATGGATCAACATAATAGATTCTTTTAAATCTGTGTAGTTCAAACAAAATTCAAAATAGAAATGTTAATGTTAAATGACATTCCTTACTAGAAACTGAATAATTTAATTTAGATTTGGGCTTGTTCCTCATCTATTTATTTATTTATTTATTTATTTATTTAGGTTCTTTTAATACTGATGCTCAAGACAGGTCTTATCGTACCGGTTTACAAAAAACAAGGGGAAACCAATAAACATAGGAAGCGAAAAAGTTACATTAAAACAAGGAGATCAAACCTGGCTTTTGAAGAATGAGAAAGATTAACAATTTCTATTCTAAATGTATAGACGAGACTATCGGCAAGGGAGCAGTTGCTTTGCTGATGAACTTAAATACATATATACATTGCAATGTTAATATACAGGGCGGTTCTAGAATAGCGGGTACTTAATGTAGATGTTGGAGGATATCTACCGGGGGGGTAGAGGTCCTTACAGGTACCATGGATTTCTTCAGCAATAGGCTTGGGCGAAGAGCCAAGTTTTCAGTTTTTTTCTAAAAGTAAGATGACAATGTTCCTGGCGTATGTCTGGTGGGAGAGAATTCCAGTGGTATGGTACTGCTGTGGATAGCGCTCTTTTATCGATGGAGTTATGTTTAGTGGAGCTGCTGGGAGGAACTTGTAGGGCGCTTTTATATACATATCTGGTAGGTCTTGAAGAAGAGTGTAATTTGAGAGGTATGGTTAGTTGTAGCGAGGATTGATGATATATGGCTTTGTGAATGATGGTCAGCGTCTTGAAGAGTATTCTGGAATGTATGGGTAGCCACTGGAGCAAGGCATTGTCAGGCTTTCAACTCAGGGAGTCAAGGTGCAATTCATACCCATCTAAATTCTCTGTGCAAGGGGAGGTTCCTGCTCGCCCCATTCCCCGTGGTGCCTGTTTCCAGAACCACCTCAGTCAGGGCGGTGCGTGGTGTTGGAAGCCTGTGGTACCAGATGAGGCACCAAGAAGAGAGCCCAAATGATATGCAAAATCTATTTCAGGCTTATCTCCCTTGGAACCAGGTAAAGTTGTTTGTTTTGCAAAGCAAGCCCGTCCTTAACACCAAGGCAGAAGATAACCTTTTTTGCACAGGTTCCTGCATCCTTTATGGTATGGAAGATTCCCATGGCGCTGTTATTTGTTTTACACTGACCCAGGGCATGTTTGTGTCCTTTACATAGAACTCACTGTAAGGCATAGTCATTCCACTCAGTGCGGCATGCCAAAGTGCCATCAGTCGTGTTGGAGCCGAGTGCATCAGCGCGTGAGCCCAGGAGTCCCACCGCTGAGGTTAGGTGTGACAGAATGTGCAGTCAGCACTGCCATGGACCAGGTTACATTTAAAAGAAAGTGTTGACACAACCGATTCAGAGCACCTCAGAGTTGGCTGCTGCAGCACAGAGTTATTTCATGACTATACAGGCTGCCTTTACTGATTTAAAAAATGAACTGGATTTCTGAAGAGGATGTCTTATCTCCAACTCCTGTGCAAAGGGACCCCCAGAATTTCTTTACCTTAATCGCCGGAGACCAGAGAGGGAAACTGGAACCTTTCATGTCCAAGATGGAGGAATTTTTCCCACATAGTGGGGCTGCCTGAGATCTTGCACCAGTATATGCCTCTCCACAAGAGTTTCCGGAATTGAGAGTAAGTCCTCACCACAAGGTGGTAGATTCTCTTCATCCAAGGGAGTCCCCTCATGAGTCAGAAAGTATGAAGCAGGTTTCCACAGAACAGTGAAAGTCATATCTTCACTCCCCTTCCCCCTTGTCAGTGTTGTGGCTTAGTGTTCCTCTGTGGTTGAAAAAGGAAGAAGATTTCCTTAACTTGTGACACACCTACAGTGATTTTAAAAACCTCTATAATGTCTCTTCTATCATCTTTCTTACTTTTTTTTCTTGATTCTTGCTTCAGATATTGAACTTGCTTCTTATCTTACCATATGCATTATTTTAATTATCTAGGAATTATGCATTAGTTTAATTATCCAAAAATCCAGTACTTTCTGTCTTAGCTTTGGTAATACACAGTCTTTAGATTGAAAAAGTGAGAGGAAGGTAATAGGCAGTACTTGTATTGCTTCTTGTCTCACCTTGTAGAAATCCATCTCACCTCAAGAGAAAGTGAATCATTTCTTGCAAGTTAGATACTGTCATCAGACTGGATCTCACTAACCACAGCACAGTGTGGTGTAGATGAGCAATAGGGTTGAACTTGAAATTAAAAGCTGTGTACCAGTAATTTCTAATAGGCATAACATGTTAGAGTGAGGATTTTACTTGATTCACATAGCTCTGTATTTTTTATTGAGAAATAAAAAGTAAACGTGCTGACTATGCATTTCTTAAGGCCTGATTTACTAAGTTTTTTTTCTCCCTAGATCCAAAATGATTGTAAATCAGACCCAATTGTTTTGATGGACAATCAGTTTGGGTTATACTAGATATAGGGATGTGCAGAGACAAATTTTTTTGTTTTCGTTTGTTCATTTGTTTCAGAGGTCACCTCCATTTATTTCATTAGTTTCAAATGAAAAAAAAAAGTTCATTTTATTTGTTTTCCATTAAAGTCAATGCGGGCAGCAATGCAGCCCACATTGACTAATCAATTATAATGAAACTTGTAGGTTGACAACATCAGAAGAGGAAAGAGAACTCCAAGGCACCAAGATTGTAGCAAAGTGGCAAAAAAATAGTAGGGTTAACCAAAGGTGCTGTAAAGAGGTAACAGGGTACCAGCAATGGCAGGGGCTATCCAAGCCACTGTCAAAGGAGCAAAGCAGCTGCAAGTGTGTCAAGAATACCCAAGGCTTCAAAAGAGGGCCCCTACAATAGGGAGTGAATCCCAAAGGCATCACAAAAGGGGCAACGTGACACCAAGTGTGGCATGAGCATCCTAAGGCACCATAAAGAGGAAACAAAGCAGCAAAGGAGCATAAAAGACCCAGGCATTCACAGAAGGCCAAATCAGCACAAAGAGTGGCATGAAGACCCCAAAACACTATGAGAGGTGCAAAGCAGCCACCCATAGTGGCAAGAACACCCCAAAGTGTAGAGTCCTGGGGTATGGCAGCAAGGCTGAATGTCAGAAAGACTGCTAAGGTGTAGCATAAGTGGTATGGGAGCAAGACCATTGATGTGTAGAGTCTGGGATATTGTAGAAAGAGAGTAGTAGAAAGAACGCTAAGGCGGTACAACAGGATTATGGAAGCAAGTCAGTGACAAGACCTGTAAGGTGTAGCATATGTGGTGTAGCAGAAAGAACTTCAAGTTGATGCAACAGGGGTATAGCAGCAAGGTAGAATAACAGCAAGACCCCCCCCAGTGTAGCATAAAGGGGTATAGCAGCAAGTCTCCTAATGTGTGTGGAGTCTGGGGTATGACAGCAAGGCTGAGTGGGTAGCAAGATCCCCAAGGTATATTGTCAGAAGCAGGGCAGCTTCACTTTGATTGGTCCGCCGTCCTGTCTACTTGCCCTCTTCTACTGCCTCTGCTCTGTCCTGGCTATTGCCTCACTCAGGAATTTCTTGGTTACTATATTAGTCTCACTACAGCACTTTTCAATGGCCCATAGACTTGAATAGGAAACATGAACAAATGAAACTAAAATTTCTGTTTAATTCATGGGTACCTTCCATTTGTTTTGGGGGTTCTCAAATAGAACAAAAATAGTCTCAGGTCCATTTTACCCATTTGTTTTAAATAAATGCACTAGTATTCATTTTTTTTTATAATGCATGAATAAGGACATTTTTTAAAGTTCCAAAAATGTGCAAAATCTGTGGGTACTCTTTACCTATAGGCTTTGCAACTGTTTTCAAAAGGAAGGTAGGCGTATAAATATTTCCTTTGAAAATAGCCTATTGGTAATGTATCTGCAGAGGTTTGCCTTTGCTTTTTCTGCAGCTACTTTGTCCATTGCAAACTACATGCTGCTTCCTTGACTAAACCCTAACCCTGGGAATGCTGCCACTGAATGCCTGTAAAAGTATACATGGTGTTCTACAATATGCATACTTTTAGCTGCAATTTTCACAAAGCCTTCTTACCCAGGCTTCTGAAAATTGTCCTGATAATGCAGTATAATAGTAGATGTCTTTCAAAGGCCACTATGTAAGAATAATTCAGAACATAATCATGTAAAGATACGTTGCTTATTTATATTGTAAACTCTTAACACTAACACTGTGACACTCACATGATTTTTAATGATAACTTTAACAACTGTATCTTTAATCATTGTAGGTTTCAAAGGCATGATTAGATTGCAGCTAAAAAATGAAAATGTGACTGATATGACCAACTTGTATAACTGTAATATTTCTGAATCATGTCCTTGAAACCTTTTTTTCTTTTGTTAGGATGGACTGTTAGGATTTCTTTTAGTTACTAGTCTTTATTGAAGGAGGATTTTTTTGTTTCTTTTTTGAATGTTCCAACATCAGGACTCTGCACCAGAATGAAAATAGGACTACAGCTAGTTAAAGCAAGTCAACTTTATTATAGTGACTGGAACTTAGGCTAAACATGTTTGAACAAAAAATTCTTCTCAGGGAGAAATCTCAAGAACCGCCACAGACATGTGGCCCTTCAGGAGCTTGTGTGTTTCATAATAAACTTATTTTAAGAGTAAATAGTATTGCAAGTTTGGTTCTAGAGGATTGAAACTGAATTGATAACCGGACTAATGGCTCAGGTAGCCAGTGCTATGCACTGTCATGTGAAAGGTCCCTAGTTTGATCCTTGGGTCAAAGATGCTGCAGAGGCAGCATTGACAGCCTCCAGATAAGGGATCATGGTCAGTGCTTAAGGATGATACCTAGTTGTCAAATTCAGGCCCCATAATTGCAGGGGCTTTAGCAGGAGCCCTTATGCATGGCCTTGTGCCCAGGACTGTCAGTGAAATGGCCATACTAAATACAGTGACTTGCAAAAATATTCGACTCCCTAAAAAGTCAGCAGATTTGTGTGAATTACCAATGTCACACAGATTGTTCCATAAGGTATGTTTATTGCAAAATAGTATGCTCTTCAAGTACATTTTTAAAATCACAATTTATTATTTCTCTACATTTTGTTGTAAAATAAAATTAAAAACTGAAAAATGCTGCTTGTATAAGTATTCAACACCTTCAGATTAGTATTTGGTAAAACCACCTTTTGTTGCAATAACAGCTTTAAGTCTGTTGGGGTAAATTTCTTCCAGTTTTGCACACTGGGAGTGATTTTTGCCCATTCTTCCTGGTTGTTAAGGTTGGTTGGATGACACTTATGGACTGCAATTTTCAAATAGTGCCACAGATTCTAAGAACATAAGAAATTGCCATGCTGGGTCAGACCAAGGATCCATCAAGCCCAACATCCTGTTTCCAACAGAGGCCAAACCAGGCCACAAGAACCTAGCAATTACCCAAACACCAAGAAGATCCCAGTAATAGCAGAGGCCATTCCCTAAGTCAACTTGATTAATAGCAATTAATGGACTTCTCCTCCAAGAACTTATCCAAACCTTTTTTGAATCCAGCTACACTAACTGCACTAACCACATCCTCTGGCATCAAATTCCAGAACTTAGTTGTGTGTTGAGTGAAAAAGAATTTTCTCCGATTAGTTTTAAATGTGCTACTTGCTAACCATGGAGTGCCCCCTAGTCCTGCTGCCTTAGCCTCCTTTAAGAATCCTTCTTGAGATGCCCCATTAAAATAGGCCACTAGTGTGTCCCCCAGGTCAGTCTTTAGAATCTTATAGAAGTCTGCATTTAGCCCGTTGGGCCCGGGTGCCTTATGTAGTGGACGAGTCAATACCCTCCAGGACTTCCCGAGTCTGCAATGGCTTCAGCCACTGAAGTTGGGCTGAAGTTAGTCTGGGGATTTTAAGATTTTGAAAGAAGGTATTTTCCACAGCCGCAGCAGAGGTCGAGCCTTTTTTGGAATATAACTTGGCATAAAAGTCTCGCAGGATTTTAGAGATTTCTACAGCTGCCGTTTGTCTTTTCTCTGTGTGATCCTTTAGCGCCGCTATAAAAGTGTTTCCACGGCTAATTTTAGCTAAGTTGACTAATAGTTTGCTCGCTTTGTTACCGAATTTGTATAGTTTGTGTGCTGAAGACAGCAAACTTTGAGTTTTCCGATGAATATGACTATTTAAAGAGTAGAGAATATCCCTGTAATTTTTTGTTCTTGTTACAGAGGGGTGGGCTATTAACTGGGTTTTCGCTCTTTACAAAGCTTTCCCAAGCTCCAGGATCTGTTGGTTAGTCAATTTTCATTGGTGGATCAGATAGGAAGTGATCTTGCCACGCATAGTCGCCTTCCCTGCCTCTCAAAACAGCATGGGATTGTCTTTATGCTGGTCATTATGCGTTGCTTATGCTTTCCATTTAATTTTTAAAAACTTTTGAAAATCTATATCTTGGGACAGGTGAGAAGGGACCCGCCAGTGTCTATGTTCCATTTTGGGGCTCCCCAGTTTTATCTCTACCCATACCATTGAGTGGTCAGAAATCCCTGAGGGTCCTATTTCTGCTGTTTCTATCTTGGGGAAGCAATCACTGGAGGTTATAATATAATCGATTTGTGACATCGCTAAATGAGCCATAGCTATGTGGGTGTAGTCTCGTAGTTCCGGATGTAAGATCCACCACGGGTCCATGTGCTGAAGCTGTTTGCGCAAGTAAGGAATTCATTTGCATTTTCTCAATCCAAGAATTATTCCTTGGGATGTTCTATCTACCCTTGGATCTGCCAAACAATTCAAATCTCCCACTAGTATTATCGGTCCCTGAGCATATAGGAGTATGGCCTGCACTAGATTCTCAAAAAAGTTGTGACTGTATATGTTGGGGGCATATACCATAGAGTAACTGGGACGCCGAACAGTTTCCCCAGCACGATGATATATCTACCATCCACATCCGCAAAGATCTGCTCCATTGCAAAAGCTTGTGAATAAAAAGTGTCCCACCCAATCCCTAGCCAATTTCTCTGTCTCTGAGGCAGATAGGTGTGTTTCTTGCAGGAAGGCTATTTTGGCCTTCTGCCGGCATAATGATTGCAACATTTTGGCTCGCTTGACCGGAGAGCCTAGGCCAGCGATGTTCCATGATACAACACGTAATGTTTTAGCCATATTTTTGCCAAAAGTACCAGACATTTAACACTTCAAGCGTATTGGATAACACACATTCGCCTCCCCTCCTCCAGCCTAGAGGAGCCGCGATACCAACCCCGTTGTCCACCTTCTGTACCCCTCGAGTGACCATCATAAGTACCTGATAAACCATACCCAACATAGAAATGGTTGAAACTACTATGTATTTTGGAAGTCCCCCATCCCCTCCCTTCCCTCCCCCGATCCCCCCCCGTAACCCTTAGCTGAGCCAGCCAGGCGTAAGGCCTCCTAGGAGGCAGAGAGACCACTTGATTCATCCGTGTCGGTTCCCCCTCCCCACCCCTAAGTAAGTCTTACTAATACTTCACAAAGGCAAACATGAGGTTAATGCATAGAAAATATTATGCCCATCTACTTGTCCGTGCGCCCAGTTTGGCCCATGAGTGACCTACAGAGTTGAATTGAGCCTGCAGCCTCAGTGACAGTCATGTCCCCGGCAAATCTTTTAGGAATTGTTTCGTGTCCTCCACGGTTTCAAAGATTTTCCAACTCCCTTGGTGTTCTATGTGCAGTCGAGCTGGGTATTGTAGTGTGAATCTCAATTTGTGATTAAACAGCTTGGCACAAATTGGTGAGAAGATTTTTTGTTTCTGGGATAATGCAGTCGAGTAATCTTGAAAAGGACGTGCTCTCCAGGTGATGTTCTATCCTCTCGCACTGAGGACAAGTCTCCCAGGGCTATTGCCCAGGAGGGAAGGGTTAGGCCGGCCATCATAGTTGGTGATTACATTGTTAGAAATGTAGATAGGGTACCTGGTGGATTGAGGACTGCCTGGTAACTTGCCTGCCTGATGTGAAGGTGGCAGACCTCATGCTTCACCTAGATAGCATTATAGACAGTGCTGGGGAGGAGCCGGCTGTCGTGGTACATGTGGGCACCAACGACATAGGAAAATGTGGGAGAGAGGTTCTGGAAGCCAAATTTAGGATTTTAGGTAGGAAGCTAAAATGCCTCCAGGGTGGCATTTTCTGGAATGCTTCCCGGTCCACTTGCAGGTCCCCAGAGGCAGGCAGAGCTCCAGAGTTTCAATGCGTGGATGAGACGATGGTGCAGGGAAGAGGGATTCAGCTTTGTAAGGAACTGGGGAAACTTTTGGGGAAAGGGGAGACGTTTCCGAAAGGATGCGCTCCACCTTAACCAGGGTGGAACCAAGCTGCTGGCACTAACTTTCAAAAAGGAGATAGAGCAGCTTTTAAACTAGAACAAGGGGGAAAGCCGACAGTCACTCAGCAGTGCATGGTTCAGAGAAATGTATCCTTGAAGGATACTAATGAAACAGGAGAGTTAGGGCATCCCAACAGAGAGATTCCATTAAAAGCAAACATAGTTCATGTGCCTATATGTAAAAAGTCACCGAAACTAATGATTTTCGAATTATCCCTAACAACTGAAAAGCAGGTTAATACAAACAAAAAACACACTTTGAAATGTCTGTATGCCAATGCCAGAATAAGAAGTAAGATGGGAGAGTTAGTGTATAGCAGCAAATGATGAGATTGACATAATTGGCATCACGGAGACTTGGTGGAAGGAGGATAACCAATGGGACAGTGCTATATCAGGGTACAAATTCTATCGCAATGATAGGGAGAATCATCTTGGTGGGGGTGTGGCACTTTATGTCCGGGAGGGTATAGAGTCCAACAGGATAAAGATCATACAAGAGACTAAATGCTCAGCAGAATCTATATGGGTATAAATCCCATATGTGTTGGGTAAGAGTATAGTGATAGGAGTATACTACCGTCCACCTGGACAAAATGGTCAGACAGATGATGAAATGCTAAGAGAAATCAGGGAAGCTAACCAAGTTGGCAGTGCAATAAAAATGGGAGATTTCAATTACACTAATATTGACTGGGTAAATGTAACATCAGGACTTGCTAGAGACAAAGTTTCTGGATGTAATAAATGACTGCTTCATGGAGCAATTGGTTCAGGAAACAAAAAGAGAGGGAGTTATCTTAGATTTAATTCTTAGTGGAACGCAGGATTTGGTGAGAGAGGTAACAGTGGTGGGGCCACTTGGCAACAGTGACCATAACATGATCAAATTTAAATTAATAACTGGAAGGGGGACAATAAGTAAATCTGCAGCTCTAGCACTAAACTTTCAAAAGGGAAACTTTGATAAAATGAGGAAAATAGTTAGGAAAAAACTGAAAGGTGCAGCTGCAAAGGTTAAGTGTTCAACAGGCATGGACATTGTTTAAAAATACAATCCTAGGGGCGCAGTCCATAAGTATCCACACATTAAGAAAGGTGGAAGGAAGGCAAAACAATTACTGTCATGGTTAAAAGGTGAGATGAAAGAGACTATCTTAGCCAAAAAAAAATCCTTCAAAAATTGGAAGAAGGATCCATCTGAAGAAAATATGATAAAACATAAGCATTGTCAAGTTAAGCGTAAAACATTGATAAGACAGGCAAAGAGAGAATTTGAAATGAAGTTGGCCATAGAGGCAAAAACTCATAATAAAAACTTTTAAAAATATATCCGAGGGAGTCGGTTGGACCATTAGATGACCGAGGGGTTAAAGGGGCTCTTAGGGAAGATAAGGCCATTGCAGACAGACTAAATGAATTCTTTGCTTCCGTGTTTACTAATGAGGATGTTGAGGAGATACTAGTTCCGGATATGGTTTTCAGAGGTGATGAGTCAGACGAACTGAACGAAATCACTGTGAACCTGGAAGATGTTGTAGGCCAGATTGACAAACTAAAGAGTAGCAAATCACCCGGACCGGATGTGGATAAAGGTGAACCAGTAGATGGTAGTGTATTTGGATTTTCAGAAGGCGTTTGACAAAGTCCCTCATGAGAGGCTTCTAAGAAAACTAAAAATTCATGGGATAGGAGGCGATGTCCTTTCATGGATTACAAACTGGTTAAAAGACAGGAACCAGAGAATAGGATTAAATGGTTAATTTTCTCAGTGGAAAAGGGTAAACAGTGGAGTGCCTTAGGGATCTGTACTTGAACCGGTGCTTTTCAATATATATATATAAATGATCTGGAAAGGAATACGACGAGTGAGGTTATCAAATTTGCGGATGATACAAAATTATTCAGAGTAGTTAAATCGCAAGCGGTTTGCGATACATTACAGGAGGACCTTGCAAGACTTTAAGATTGGGCATCCAAATGGCAGATGAAATTTAATGTGGACAAGTGCAAGGTGTTGCATATAGGGAAAAATAACCCTTGCTGTAGTTACATGATGTTAGGTTCCATATTAGGAGCTACCACCCAGGAAAAAGATCTAGGCATCATAGTGGATAATACTTTAAAATCGTCGGCTCAGTGTGCTGCAGCAGTCAAAAAAGCAAACAGAATGTTAGGAATTATTAGGAAGGGAATGGTTAATAAAATGGAAGATGTCATAATGCCTCTATATTGCTCCATGGTGAGACAGCACCTTGAATACTGTGTACAATTCTGGTCGCCGCATTTCAAAAAAGATATAGTTGCGATGGAGAAGGTACAGAGAAGGACAACCAAAATGATAAAGGGGATGGAACAGCTCCAATATGAGGAAAGGCTGAAGAGGTTAGGGCTGTTGAGCTTGGAGAACAGACGGCTGAGGGGGGAAATGATAGAGGTCTTTAAGATCATGAGATGTCTTGAACGAGTAGATGTGAATCGGTTATTTACACTTTCAAATAATAGAAGGACTAGGGGGCATTCCATGAAGTTAGCAAGTAGCACATTTAAGACTAATCGGAGAAAATTCTTTTTCACTTAGTGCACAATAAACCTCTGGAATTTGTTGCCAGAGGATGTGGTTAGTGCAGTTAGTGTAGCTGGGTTCAAAAAAGGTTTGGATAAGTTCTTGGAGGAGAAGTCCATTAACTGCTATTAATCAAATTTACTTAGTTAATAGCCACTGCTATTAATTGCATCAGTAACATGGAATCTTCTTAGTGTTTGGGTAATTGCCAGGTTCTTGTGGCCTGGTTTGGCCTATGTTGGAAACGGGATGCTGGGATTGATGGACCCTTGGTCTGACCCAGCATGGCAATTTCTTATGTTCTAAAAATTCTGATTTTGCTTCCCTCATAATCTAGATTCGTGGCTTTCCTGTATGCCTGCAATGTGGCGGTTTTGTGGGTTGAATTTATGAATCGCGCTATAACCAAGCGTGGTCGGGTTGTTCCAAGGCCCTTTGCACCCAACCTGTGTGCCCACTCTATCATGCTGCGTCCGGCTAGGTCGTCTAGGCCCAGTGTCGTTGGTAACAAATTCTCTAGTACGTCCATTAAATCTTTGTCTGACAGCGATTCTGGGGAAACCCATGAACTTTAAATTATTTCTGCGCGACCTGTTTTCCAGGCTTTGGCTTCTAGTGTTAGAATCTGTTTGGTGAAGTTATCTTTAGCATGCAATAGGGTCTGTGTTTCCATTTCAATATCCCCTGTTCGCTGTTGAGTATCCTCAACCTGCGTCTTGATAGCATTTAAAGGCTCATTATCCGTTATTTGTTGAGAGAGTTCCTGAAAACAGGCATCTAGGGCCTGCACAAGCGCCTTAGTTACCTCTTCCACGAGCGGTGTGTTTGTTGATATGGAACATGGGCTTGGAATCCCGTCGACCATCTTGGTTTCCAATGGCTTCCCTGTTTTTCTTTTCTCTGTGGTTTTTGAGACATTGCAAGGTTGTCCTATGGAAAAAATGATCTGTGCGTGGTTGGCGTGGTTGACATGATCCGGGGATCGTTTGAGCCACCACGATGGTTAATGCTGCCTCAGGTTTGCCTTTAATGGAGAGGAGGAACCGGGAGCGAGATCCGCTGCGGCCTAGCTGCTCATCGGTTCACGTGGTCTCTATCAATTATTTTTAAAAACAGATTTTACATGAATAAGGACATTCAGAGTATAATCTTCTAAAATAAAAATATCACTTACAAAATGTATATTATACCAGAAACACTGCAAAAAAGACACTTTGAGTCCATATGACATTAGACCTATTGTAATGCATGTTCAGTGTGAGCTTGGTCCTCAAAAAGCTATGAGTAGACTGAGTTTCAATTACAATAAACCTCCTATACCAAAACAGCACTAATTGCTAGCACTCAAACAATGGCAATCCTACCCATAAAAAGACAACTCTGTAAATATTTCACCAGGCCCTAAAACACCAATACACCTCCTATTTGAGAAAACAGAACAAGCCAAGCTGGTATAGATCCCTGCACAGAAACTACACACTAGCAGAGTACTTCACTTTGGTCACATGCAGAACACACACAATCACCAAATATAGGATAAAGAGACCATAAAGTATAAATAGAAATGTGCAAAACTAAACTGTAAAAAGCAAGAAGCCAGACTCTATATGCAGTGCAACAATGGAAAAACAGAACATTATTATTCCTGATAAAACATTAAATAAAATAAAAAATATATATAAATCAATATTAGTATGATATTAGTAAAACCATACTAATAGAATAATATCCAATAATTAAAAAGTCATATAAAAATGTTCCAAGCACAATAAAATATTGCAAAACAGCAGACACATCAAATAACACGCATTAGTTTAAAACTAAAAAGGATAAAAGACATTTCTAGCTCTCCATGCCTGGGAACTTTTGATTTCTAGATGCCCTCATATTGTTGTTGATTAGCGAGAGTTGGGAGGTTGTTGCATACAAGCTTTCCACATACACTCACTCACTCAATCACTCTCTCCCTCTTCTGAAAGCATAAATAGTAGCAGCAGCTTCCTTTTTCAGTCCTGACCACTGACAGGACTGTTTCTCCTTTCAGCTGCCTGGGCAATGCTAAACCTCCTCCTGATAGCCCCACTGCAGCTGCTCCAGTCTGTTCCTGCTCATATGTCCGACTGGGCCGGTCCTGTAGTGGGTTCTGCTATGGTATATGATATGTCTTGTAGTGTGTATTATGGAAACAAACTAGGACAATAACAATACTCACTATCTCTTATGTGAATTAATGTAAAGGTATATTTTTCTGAATAATATATGTACTGCATAGGTGCATATGAGAATACCTGAGACAAATAACAGAACAAAATATATACAATAAATCAGCACAATAAGCAAGAATAAATTCCCAACTAATTGGGTATAATTATATACAAAAGCCTAGCAGAAGCTGTCACCTTTCCTGGAGAAGAGTCAGGTAAACAAATTCTCAGTTTAGAGACAGGTCAGTGCTGGAGATAACTATTGGTGTGAGATTTATCGTGCTATCTGTTCAGTGTCCGCTCTCTCAGCAGATAATCTGACTCAGATTTTTTGTGCTGAGGTTATATGCCGTTTGGAATAGGACATGCGCTATTTGAATTTCTTTGTGTAGCTTTTCTGAAATATTGCCAAGTTTTTGATAAAATAACTTACTGCTTATATTCTCTAAGATGGTGGACTTCTATCTTTGTTCACTTCTGCTAATTGCCATATTGTGGAACACCCCAAAATAATAAGTAATCGCTACTGTTTTCTATCCCTAAAGCTAAAGTGTATCCATGAAGGCCTGAGCAATTGCCAGATGTTTCAGCACTCAGCTTTTGCTGAAACAACTTGTTCTACAAGTGTGGATAAAGGTGAACCGGTAGATATAGTATACTTGGATTTTCAGAAGGCGTTTGACAAAGTTCTTCATGAGAGGCTTCTAGGAAAAGTAAAAAGTCATGGGATAGGTGGCGATGTCCTTTCATGGATTGCAAACTGGCTAAAAGACAGGAAACAGAGAGTAGGATTAAATGGACAATTTTCTCAGTGGAAGGGAGTGGACAGTGGAGTGCCTCAAGGATCTGTATTGGGACTCTTACTTTTCAATATATTTATAAATGATCTGGAAAGAAATACGAGTGAGATAATCAGATTTGCAGATGACACAAAATTGTTCAGAGTAGTTAAATCACAAGCAGATTGTGATAAATTGCAGGAAGACCTTGTGAGACTGGAAAATTGGGCATCCAAATGGCAGATGAAATTTAATGTGGATAAGTGCAAGGTGATGCATATAGGGAAAAATAACCCATGCTATAATTACACAATGTTGTGTTCCATATTAGGTGCTACCACCCAAGAAAGAGATCTAGGTGTCATAGTGGATAACACATTGAAATCGTCGGTTCAGTGTGCTGCGGCAGTCAAAAAAGCAAACAGAATGTTGGGAATTATTAGAAAGGGAATGGTGAATAAAACAGAAAATGTCATAATGCCTCTGTATCGCTCCATGGTGAGACTGCACCTTGAATACTGTGTACAATTCTGGTCGCTTCATCTCAAAAAAGATATAATTGCGATGGAGAAGGTACAGAGAAGGGCTACCAAAATGATAAGGGGAATGGAACAACTTCCCTACGAGGAAAGACTAAAGAGGTTAGGACTTTTCAGCTTGGAGAAGAGACGACTGAGGGGGGATATGATAGAGGTGTTTAAAATCATGAGAGGTCTAGAACGGGTAGATGTGAATCGGTTATTTACTCTTTCAAATAGTAGAAAGACTAGGGGGCACTCCATGAAGTTAGCATGGGGCACATTTAAAACTAATCGGAGAAAGTTCTTTTTTACTCAACGCACAATTAAACTCTGGAATTTGTTACCAGAGGATGTGATCAGTGCAGTTAGTATAACTGTGTTTAAAAAAGGATTGGATAAGTTCTTGGAGGAGAAGTCCATTACCTGCTATTAAGTTCACTTAGAGAATAGCCACTGATATTAGCAATGGTAACATGGAATAGACTTAGTTTTTGGGTACTTGCCAGGTTCTTATGGCCTGGATTGGCCACTGTTGGAAACAGGATGCTGGGCTTGATGGACCCTTGGTCTGACCCAGTATGGCATTTTCTTATGTTCTTATGTACAAAGCCAGTTAAGATTTAACTCTTAATATGCCAACTGGCTTTAAACAAGTAGTGATCTTATGTTTTTAATTCTCATCTACATTTTGTGCTCGGTGACCTTGAAGCTTGCAGGCTTCAAGTTAGAGAAAGGGAAGGCAACTGTGGGCAAAGGGGGTACTGTGGGCTATGAAGAGAGGAGGAAGCTGCAAATTGGGCCATTAGCTGTGTGTGTAGGCAGTAAAATGTGCCAGCCTGCCTCTCACTGTATTAGCTTTTCTTAGCAAAAAAATATATGAAGACCGATCTTGTGCATAATAATAGTCTGTTGTACTTTCTTTAATACAGGGGGGAAAAGGTGGAGGCCAAAGGGGGCTGTAAAGCATGAAGCAACAACTGTTTTTTCAGTGAGACAAAACTACATGCGATCCTTATAAACAAATCATAACTATATGACAGTATTTTTCTCTCATAAAGGACAAAATTACACACTAATACAGGCCCGTGTGGTCCTCCTCCTCCAGCTCCTGACAGCGGCAGGGCTCTGCTACTGCAGCTTGCGCCTGCTTAGGCTATACAGCTCGCTGTTCCAGCCCCTGCTTTAGAGGCTGGTTGTTATGGCCCATGGCACTGCTCCAGCTTCTGACAGCCACCATAGTCCCGCAGATACTGCTTGCTATGGTAAACTCCTACTTCCGGGCCTCACAGGCCTATGGGACACTGGGGGGGTGCGGGAAGGAGTAGATGTCACACTGCACTGTCCCCAGCACTATGGCACTCTTGGTGGCATTCAAGTTCTCATAGTGCTTCCACCGGCCCTGGTTGTGGCTTATTTCTCATGTGATTGCCTGTATTTCCTATTAGAAACTTTGTTCTTTCTGCTTTTTTTTTTTTTTGTGAAATTTAGAAATGGCTTAAAGAGAAGTTAATGGTGGAAAGGAGAAAACAGGAGAGCCCAAAAAGGAAAAAAAAAAAAAAAGACTGGAGCTGGCCAATAACAATCAAGATTCTAAAAGGTGTGTTGGAGGCATTACTAAGCATAGAAAAGCAAAGTTATCCAGCTACTCATTACTGGCTGGATGAAATTAAGTTAATAATTGAGACTAGTTGGAGCGGCACTGTCCTCTGGAGCAATCTTATTTACAGAAAAGTTTCCAGTTGAATTGGGTTATTGAACACAACTATTCTGCGCACATTTCAGCATACTCTTTCCTTGTAGCTGCTTACTTTGAAGACAGTTCATATCTGTGAACTGCAGGCTCTTTCTGCCATGATCCTTTTCTCCATGTGACTCTGTAGCCTTCCTTGAACTGTCTTCCTTTTTGCCCAAAGTGGTTTCAGACTTTAATTTGAATCAGTCCATTTCTCTGCCTGCCTTGGACAGAGATGAAGCAGAGTACCGCCTTTTGCATTCCTTGAACATCAAGCATAATTTAAAGCGTTATTTGGAGGTGACCAAGACTGTTCGGAAGTCTGATCGCCTGTTTGTGCTCCATGGTGGAGGTAAGCAGGGAGCACCAGTGACTCTGGCAACGATTGCCCACTGGGTTAAGGAGGTCGTTAATAGCAGCCAATGTGGCTGCTGAAGTTGCCTTACCCAAGCAGTTTAGACCACATTCCGTGAGGGCTTAGACGGTATCATGGGTGGAGCTTTGCTTGTCGCCTGCTGAAATTTGCTGAGTGGTGACATGGTCATCTTTGCACACCTTCTCCAAGAATTACCGCTTGGACATTAGGGCTAGGGAGGATGCCAAGTCTCAACTTCAGACTGGCAGCCCTGGTGCTGCCTTGGAGGAAGAAGGTCTCATGATCGGAGAGCATCAACCTGGTGCAGCAGGAAAGGATCCTGTAGCAAGGACCTGGTCTCCAGGTGGTGCATTGTCCTTTCGCACCAAGGATGTGTCTCCAAGGCCTTCTGCCCAGGAGGGAAGGGTTAGGTCGGCCGTCATAGTTGGTGATTTGATTATTAGGAATGTGGACAGCTGGGTGGCTGGTGGGCGTGAGGATTACCTGGTGCGAAGGTGGTGGACCTCACGCGTCACCTAGATAGGCTTTTAGACAGTGCTGGGGAGGAGCCGGCTGTTGTGGTACATGTGGGCACCAACGACATAGGAAAATGTGGGAGGGAGGTTCTGGAAGCCAAATTTAGGCTTTTAGGTAGAAAGCTTAAATTCAGAACCTCCAGGGTAGCATTCTCTGAAATGCTCCCTGTTCCACAACAGGTCCCCAGAAGCAGGCAGAGCTCTGGAGTCTCAATGCGTGGATGAGATGATGGTGCAAGGAAGAGGGATTCAGTTTTGTAAGGAACTGGGGAACCTTTTGGGGAAGGGGGAATCTCTTCCGAAGGGGTGGACTCCACCTTAACCAGGGTGGAACCAGACTGCTGGCACTAACCTTTAAAAAGGAGAGCAGCTTTTAAGCCTAGAACAAAGGGGAAAGCAGACAGTCGCTCAGCAGCGCATGGTTCAGAGGGAGGTATCATCAAAGGATACTAATAATACATTATCATTAAGGCATCCCGACAGTGAGGTTCCAATGATAAGAAAAGTAGTCCAAGTGCCTGTAACTTAAAAACTCACCTGAGCTAAATAATTTTAACTTATCCCTATCAATTATAAAGCAGACTGAAAATACAAACAAAAAAAACAAACTTTGAAATGTTTGTATGCTAATGCCAGAAGTCTAAGAAGTAAGATGGGAGAATTAGCAAATTAGCAGTGAATGATGACATAGACTTAATTGGCATCTCAGAGACAAAGTGGAAGGAGGATAATCAATGGGACAGTGCTATACCGGGGTATAAATTATATCGCAATGACAGAGAGGAGCACCCGGGAGGCGGTGTGGAGCTTTATGTCCGGGATGGCATAGAGTCCAACAGGATAAACATCCTCTATGAGACTAAATGCACAATCGAATCTTTATGGGTAGAAATCCCTTGTGTTTGGGGAAGACTCTAGTGATAGGAGTATAATACCGTCCACCTGGTCAAGATGATGAGATGGACAGTGAAATGCTAAGAGAAATTAGGGACTCTAACCAAATTGGTATTGCGATAATAATGGGAGATTTCAGTTACCCCAATATTGACTGGGTAAATGTATCATCGGGACATGCTAGAGAGATAAAGTTCCTGGATGGAATAAATGACAGTTTTATGGAGAAATGTGTTCAGGAACCGACGAGAGAGGGAGCAATTTTAGATCTAATTTTCAGTGGAGCCACAGGATTTGGTGAGAGAGGTAACGGTGGTAGGGCCGCTTGGCAATAGTGATCATAATATGATCAAATTTGAATTAATGACTGGAAGGGGGACAATAAGCAAATCCACAGCTTTCGTCCTAAACTTTCAAAAAGGAAACTTTGATAAAATGAGAAAAATAGAAAAAAACTGAAAGGTGCAGCTACAAAGGTTAAAAGTGTTCAACAGGCATGGACATTGTTTAAAAATACCATCCTAGAAGCAAAGTTCAGATGTATTCCAAAGATTAAGAAAGCTGGAAAGAAGGCAAAACGATTACCGGCATGGTTAAAAGATGAAGTGAAAGAAGCTATTTTAGCCAAAAGATCTTCATTCAAATATTGGAAGAAGGATCCAACAGAAGAAAATAGGATAATGCTTACGTGTTGGCAAGTTAAATGTAAGACATTGATAAGTCAGGCTAAGAGAGAATTTGAAAAGAAGTTGGCTGTAGAGGCAAAAACTCACAGTAAAAACTTTAAAAAATATATCCGAAGCAGAAATCCTGTGAGGGAGTCAGTTGGACTGTTAGATGATCGAGGGGTTAAAGGGGCAATTAGAGAAGATTTGTTATTTGTACAGTTTTTCTATACCGTTGTACAGTAAAGTTCCATCGCTATGGTTTACAAAAAGTAATCATAAATTATTACATAGGCTTGAACCCTGAAGGGAGTGAAGCACTTAACTGGCAACAATCAAAAAGAAGAGGTACATGAGTGTGGGGGCCAGACATGTGCTGAGGCGAGAGAGATGAGTGTGTGGGGGACAGACTTGTGCTTGGGCTTGTTTTTTTGGAAAATAGCACTTGGAATATTATATATTTTTCATATAAATGAAAGGTTTTCATGAGATAGCTTGTGTCGTGAAACATTTTATTTATGTGTATATTTAAGGAAACATACATAAATTGTCGAAATATGTTTCGTTCGTTTAACCTTTAACCTCTGGTTTGCTAGTAGACTGAATTACCGTGTTGTGAAATTGTTTGTCTAAAAAGTGTGTCACCAACATGAAAAGTTTGGCATAAGGGGTTGTGGACGCATGTCCAACCACGGGTTAAACAGTGCGCTAGGCCGAGTGCACTGTTTTGCATCTGCCCTAATATATGTTGCCCAAGAAGGACAATATCATCCTCCCAGCCTGCCCATTTGTACCTGCTAACCGCACTGTCACAGATCTCATACATATATTTGTGTTCTGTTTTATTTTATACATCATAATTAAAAAAAAAAATTGATATAGTTTAATAAAATATATTGTATACTTACTGCTATAAAGGTGAATTTTAAAAGCCTGAGACACGCATTAATTAGGGGATGTGTGAATATGTCAGGTTTGCATGCGCTGATCATATTTTAAAAGCTGCTGAGATACACGTGTATCTCCCGGAGTATGCATATCTCAGAAGTTTTCATAAAGGGGCAGGGTATAGGCATAGTCTGGACGGGGCATGGACATTTTGGGGTGTGAACTTGAGATGTGTAATATATACTTACACAATCCGGCATGTGCCGAGGCCCTTACCACGTAACTTTACGTCTGCTATGGATGACGTGTAAGTTAAAAAAAAAATTAAAAATAAATAAAGAGAGAAATAAATGTAGATCTGCGGGGTTTTAAGGGTTTGGGGATAACTAGGGGGCTTTGGAGGACCTATCTTTTAACTGGGCGAACTGAGGATGAACAGGTAAAACTGGGAATAGCGTCGGTGCGCACCCCTTTTAAAATCCCTGAGCTTACACAGTAGAAGCGGCATTTGCACGCACATGTGTGCTTCCATTTAAAATTTGGCACATGTGTGTGCAGCCAGGCTACTTTATAACCTGCATGCCTATACGCGTGCAAGTTATAAAATAGCTGCATCCCTGGGCACAGGCCGACATGTGTGCTTGCGCACCGGTTTGAAAGTTACCCAGACCATCCTTGTTTTTTCACAATTTTTTTTAAGATTCTTCTGCAGCTCATTCTTTTCTGCTGTTCTTGTATCTATTGTACCAACTACATTCACTACACCCATATATACAATACATTACATTACATTGGAGCATTCTTAGAAATAAGTGCAGGTACTTGACATGTTATATAATATAATAATGCTTATATCATTCTCTTTTTCCCTCCTCAAACCCAAGGTGGAAGCCACCACACTCTCACTCTCTTTCTGCAAGCCAGATCTACTATTTGACTTTCCCAAGCTATACACTATCGTTCTCTTTCTCTCTCTCCAAGACCAGACTCCACTACTTCTTTCTTTTGACAAGTTTCTATCTTTGCTGCCGCTGTTGCATCTGGATTATCTCCACTTCCTTTCCCATCTGCTTAGGCTACTGCTACCTTCTAATGCTTCCAGCACAGGCCGATGTAACCTCTCTCCATTGTGCTGGTGAGGACCAGAGTTGCCTCCTGTTTCCAGCCTGTATAATCAGATTATGCTTCCCTTCAATTTGCCTGGCCAACACATATTCCTGTTTCTGGCTCTGAGGATCAATACTGCATCTTTCATCCAGTCCACATGGGCTGATGTCACTTTTCAGTCTGCGCATGCTGATATTTCCCTCCGTCTCACGCTTGCTAGGGAATTATGCAAATTAGCACAATTCACATTTTGAGCAATTATGTGCAAAATTATGTGGCTGATTAATTCACTGGGATGTACTTCATTCCTATGCCCATAGGCCTAAACTCCAGCTAGTACTGAAGCATGACTGCAGTTAGAGACCTGGTTTTGGAGAAATCATGTGCGGGTCATGTTGCTGATACTCCCTTACTGTAATAGGCAGTAATACCAGACCTAGGTTTGCTGACTATATCAGGAATCTTTTTTTTTTTTTTTTTCGTTGAGATATATTGAAGTTAAATAGAACTTAAAGGAACATTTAAGTTCTATTTAACATTTAAAATTTTAAACATTTAACATTTAAAATTTTTAAACATTTAACATTTAAAATCAGGAAATTGATTTTAAAAGTATTCCACTATGTTGGATTAAAGAGGTGTAATGATTTACATGTAATATTTCTACTTAACTAAAATGTATCCTTTTTGCTTGCTTTTGTTTTAAGGTCGTTTGGTAGGTGCCCTGGATGCTGTACTGGATTCAAATGCCCGAGTTGCTCCTTATCGAATTTTACTTCAGGTTCCTGGATCTCAGGTTTACTCTGCCATAGCGTGTGGTGAGTTATTGACTGGATCAGAAGTGTACTGGGCCATAGCCATTGGTGAGTTTTTATAAGAGAAGAGCGTTCTGAGCATGCTCGGCATCTGCATGTCCAAGAAGCTGAAGGTAACCCAAAATAGGAATTGTGTGTGCAATGGCTATTGGCTGTGCTTATTCCTTAATAACTAATAACACAAATGAATCTTCTCTATTCACACCAAGAAATACAAATTCAATAATTTGGTTGCTTTTGGAGTTTGCCCAAGTTACTTTCCTCATTAATAAAATCTAAATTTAATACTTTTCATGTAATAATGCTTTGACTTCCATTTAAAACATGGAGGCATACAGAGCTATGAAGTGTGATTAGTATCTGTGAGCAGACTCTTTTATAAAGAAAGAAAGGAAGATAAGAATTAATTGACAAACAAGTAATTGTGAAAAAGTCCACCATATTTTTTTGGCTTTCAAGACTGCTGCTGCTAACCTTGTGATCATGTTGGTTGTAGATAACTCTTAGTTTTGGTATAGCTGTAGTACTAGAATTTTAACTATTTATAATTAGTTTTAGCTTTTAGCTTCATACAAGGAAACCAATCTTGCAATATCATCGTGTCTGTATATCTGCATTTGTGCCTCCACCTACCAATAAGTTATCAACATTCATCCAATTTTGTTCAGATTTCTGCCATTTGAATGTGAATTCATTAAAATTGCTTGCGATCCTCACAAAGAGGTTTGAGGCGGATTACATAATATACTATGCATAGATAGAACATTCTGAAATTTCTGGTTCACACTTTTCATTTATCCTTGATGCCCATTGTTTCTGTTTCTTTCCTATAAGGAAACAGGTGAATTCAGTTGAAATTTCAGGAACATCAGAGTATATTGCATGTCACTGAGCATTTGGAAGCTTCCTTGTCATTGGTTAATGCTCATTATCTAACAGGGAAACTAGACCATGAAATGTTCACACATCTCCTTATGATTTTCCCTATCTGTTAACATAGGGTCAGGAATACCACATATTAACTAGTAAATCTTCAATTCAATTTGATTGCACAGCAAAGGTGACACTGCAGGTCAAGTTTTGGTTCTCATTTGGGCCAATGAGATAAGGTGCATGTGGCAGAACGCAAGGTTTTATCTGAAGTTTTGTGCGTCAACCTTAGTGCAAATGCAGCAAGGAGTTTGATATGCAAAAAATGTGCATGTTAAACTCTATATCCTACTCAATGCCCTCGCATGCAAATCCCATGCAGATGAAGGCATTAACCATTAACCCCCCAGTGTAGAGAGGTGTGCTGGCTTAACCCAGATTTTCTTAGCACTGAAAACTTTACTCCTCTTCAGAGATGAAGCAAAGTTTCTAGCATTGCTGTGCTGGCACTTTGCAAATGATTATGGGCGACCCTCTTGGCTGGGCTATGTTCTGGTGACTGCCGCTACTGCTGTTGCATTATGAATAGAAATGCAGAAATGAAATCCTTCCTTCCCAGAAGTCGTAGCTGCCCCATGAATCGCCTTTGTAAGGTGTAGTGTTCTAGGCAGCTCAGGGTGCCTGCATGAAAAGGCTTTGCCTAGGACCCTTTGAGCCCCGGGCTATGGCAGTATTCCCTATTACATCGCATTGCTGACAAGTAGCGGAGCCTCAAAAGATACTTGCATAGGTATAGGCCGCTAGCTTCCTCAGCTTAGGAGACCTGGAGGTAGTGCATGTGCATTTTGTAAGCATCTGTTATGATAAAAAGTGTTTTCCATTCATTTGAAAGCCTTAACAGATGCTCCCCCCTCTTCCCGAATTAAAAATATGCGTTCAGCCTATGCTGACTACACATTTTAACTCTGGTTTCTGCACACATTGCTGTAAATGTGCACATTTTAACTCCTGATACGTTAGCATAACAATAGCTTGCTGCATTAAGTGTTTAAAAAAAAAAAAAAAAAAAAAGAAGCATTTGCACTAGGAAACTGGGCACTGAATTTCAGCACAGTTTTACTGCTCAGCTTTTTGCATCAGCCTGATTATTTTTAAAGTACCAAATTAGCCCTGGAGTAGCACTTGGGATACTAGGAGAGAAAAATTTGAGTCACATTTACCTCCAGTTCCCAGCCCTCTCATTCTTTCTTTGTAGGATCTGTACTAGAAAGAGATCGATAGCTTTTCATTGAAAAGACCACTTTTTCATTAACTCTGTTTTGTGTTCTACCATTTCTTTTTCTTTTTTTTAAATTTATATCATTTCAAAATCTACCATCAAGAATTCCACTTAAAAATTTGCAGTACACAGTTCAAAAATGTATTCTATAAAGGAATAAGGGAAAAAAGGAATCCTCTAATTAAACTGTATGGAGCTTATAGAAGATCACAAAAATGGATCAAAGATGAACAAAAAGCCTGGAAACAAGACTGTATAAAGAGAAAATATTTAGCAGGAAATTTAGACAGCCATTTCAGACATTAACGTTTAAGCACTCTTATAAGCCCACTCAAACGTGGTAAGTCCCCTTAACCTCTCTAAACCAGATCCTAATTGCAGATTACAGCTATTTGAATTAAGAAAGGATTTCAGTTGTTACAGCTCAAAAACATAGCAAATGTTTTTGAAATTATAGAAAACATTTGCAAGGAAATTTAACAAATGTTTCTGCATGGGAAGACATCTCCTGACTTAGTGAAAGAAACTGCTTTCTTCTCTTCTGAGTAACTTAGCAGAGTTCTGGGAAGACCTGGATCCTCTGGCATAGGAAAAGAGCTTGTTTTTGGCTAAAACATAGTTATAGGATCCTGTTGTAGTCCTGTTCAAATATTTAGGACAATAATAAGGTGGCCCTCTCAGTTGCCTCTTCATTTTCTAATATTGAAATTTCTTTAAGTCAGATACAATGGAATCCCCTTCTAAACTATTTAACCAGTTCTGTATTCTCAAGGTTTCTCAGTTGTTCGGGTCCAGAAAAGAATAATCTCTCCCCCTGTAGTTGATTACACATCTACAGGGATATTTTAGCAGGAAGAATCCCCCCCTTATAAACTACTTTTTTTTAAAGTCAAGAATTTTTTCCTGCGTATCTGAGTATTCTTCTCTAAGTCTGGGAAGATCCAAACTTTCTGCCCATAAAATAATTTCCTTCTATTTCGAAAAAATAACTTTAAAATGTTGTCTTTATCAGTTATGAAGGCAAATTGAATTAAAAGAGTACCTCTATTTTTTTCTCAAGTTCTTCTTGAGATTTTTGGAGCAAATTTGATATATTAATTGATATATCTGACTGATGTTCCTTCTGCTTCTCTCTATCAGTAACTGTTATTTTTTCTTCTTTACCTTTCATCTTTAATCCTAGATAAAAAAGCCCTGACAATTACTGGATATCCTTGATCAGATATATTAAGAATTTTTGTAGCATAAGATTTAAACAATTCAATTGGACCAATATAATCAGAGATAGGAAAATTGGTTATCCTTAAATTCAATGCTCTAACATTATTCTCCAAGCTTTCAATCTTTCTTTGAAGTACTATTTCATTTTTTTATCTGTTCTTGAATATTTTCTATAGCCTTAACACGATTATCTATGTTGCTAATCTTCTTCTGTTGATCTTCTATCTTAGCTACATTTTCTTTTAAGGAGGTATTCATTTGCCTAACATCTTCCATTAAATTAACTATAAGGGAGTCTAGCTTAGCCATATAGTTCCATAATGTTTCTAGAGTTATATTGGCTGGTTTTAAATCTACGACTCTGGAAACATCCGATTTTGAGAATTTGACAACATTTATCTTAGGAATCTTAGGTGTACTTGATTCCCTAGGCCAGGGGTAGGGAACCTATGGCTCGCGAGCCAGATGTGGCTCTTTTGATGGCTGCATCTGGCTCGCAGACAAATCTTTAATAAAAAAGTAAAAATCTTAACAAAACCCCGCACCTTCCTTCCTGACGCCCCCCCAAGACCTCCAAAATTAATTTACTACAACCCCCCACCCTCCTGATGCCCCCCCCAAGACCTCCAAAATTAATTTACTACAACCCCCCACCCTCCTGACCCCCCCCCCCCAGACCTGCCAAAAGTCCCTGGAGGTCCAGTGGGGGTCCAGGAGCGGTCCGGGAACGACCTCCTGTACTTGGGCTGTCAGCTGCCAGTAGTCAAAATGGCGCCGACGGCCCTTTGCCCTTACTATGTCACTGGGGTCGACCAATGGCGGCGGTAGCCCCTGTGACATAGTGAGGGCAAAGGGTCGTCGGCTGCCAGTAATCAAAATGGTGTCGACGGCCCTTTGCCCTCACTATGTCACAGGGGCTACCGCCGTCATTGGTCGACCCCAGTGACATAGTGAGGGCAAAGGGCCGTCGGCGCCATTTTGACTACTGGCAGCCGACAGCCCAAGTCCAGGAGATTGCTCCCGGACCGCTCCTGGACCCCCGCTGGACCACCAGGGACTTTTGGCAGGTCTTGGGGGGGGGGGTCAGGAGGGTGGGGGTTGTAGTAAATTAATTTGGCAGGTCTTGGGGGGCGTCAGGAGGGTGGGGGGTTGTAGTAAATTAATTTGGTAGGTCTTGTATGGCTCTCACGGAATAACATTTTAAAATATGTGGCGTTCATGGCTCTCTCAGCCAAAAAGGTTCCCGACCCCTGCCCTAGGCTCTATTTGAGATCTTCCGCCCTCATTCGAATCTAATTCAATAGATACTTGGGAAATTTTCTCTGTTGGTACATTTCCCTTCATTTCTTTTTCTCGGTATTGCTTCTCCCCTAGTCCTTCGGAAACCCCTTGGACTATTCCTGGCCCTTCTAAATGGGGACCCCCTTTATAGCCAGGAGGAGATGGAGTGACCGGTGCCCCCAGACTTAAAGATATTTCAATGACCTGGTGAGAGGGATTCTGCTCTAAATCCTCCCCCACAGCAGTCTGTACATCGGGGGTTATTTGGGGTGATTCCAACCAATCCGAGACAGATCGCTGTCCAGGTTCCATAGAGGTAATATTAGAGATAAGGCGCAACTTTGCCTTTCTCTTAGTATGTGGCATATTATAATTGCAATTAATTAGGACCTAAACACTACAATGCCTCAGATGGTTTCTCTTGTATCACAATTTTTGCTATAACGATTCTCTGGGAGAAGGAAATTGGAACAGAGATCTCACTCCTACCTGAAAAATGACCATTAATTTCAGAATCAAATCCAGGCTAAGCCTGACACAGCCACGTGCCCCTTAGGCGTGCGCGGCTTTGGCGGCGCCGGCTGTGCGCCACAGGCACAGACGATTTTACAGTCCTTAACCACTTGACTCACCGTCAGGGCCTGGGATATCCCTCTGCTACCCCTGGAAAGAGTCTAAAGCGCAGGAAAATCAGGTCAGACAGGTCTTAACGCCAAATCCTTCTCCGGATCTTTAATAATGTTTTTGAGGTCGAATAAGAAATTTTGGGAGAATACAATACAGACCCCAGTTTACTTAGAGCCTTTATTGCAGGGTGAGAAGTAAGCCTGTGGTAAATGTGTATGACATAGTAGACGCTCATAACGAGCTTTAAGGTGTGTCTCTTGCACAAACGCTATATCTACTCTGTGCCGTTCCAGCTCCCTGTATAGCATATGGTGTTTGTATGGGGAGTTCAGGCCTTTCACATTCAAAGAAAGCAAACAAAATGTAGCCATCATGAGTACTTAAGAGATAGTAGTATCGTGAAGAATCAGGCTTTGAGGGTACTGATAGGCTCTCGGCAAGTCATCTTCCTCCCCCTCATTAAGTATTGCAACCCCTCTGCCGCGATGGTCGAGATGTAATATGATAACACACTGGAATGTAGGATCATATATCTATTTGAAGAAGAAACATCTGGGATCTCCCCATCCCCCTCCCGCCCTCACCAACCCGTGAAACTCTTAGGTCTGCAATTACCTCCATGCAGGCCACTTCCCACCATATCTTAGGAGGAAGCTCTGCCACTCTCCGGGGGAGGGTCCCCTCTCCACTCGGTGATTAAGTACAAAATTCTAGCCCTTAGAAGAAAGCCCTTACAATACAGAACAATTAAACCTATAAGTAGGTGGATACAAGCCATCCTTCGCTGGTTCCATAAGCATAGAGGTCTTTGTCAGGTAGCCAGATGTATAATGATGTTGCTTGCAGTGGTCGTTAAACACAACTAAAGAGAAGATCCATTATTTAGTAGTTACCATTCAAAAGCAAAGCATCTCTATTGCTTGTGATGAGTCAGGTACTGTCCTTGTGTGAAGATGGACTTCCAGCTTGTCTGTGCAACCTGTTGTTGCCTTTTCTGATGCGCTGCCATGTCCGGTGTGAGCTTTTGAAAGCTCGAGCTTTATCCTGTTGCGTAGCTTGCTCCATAGGGAGAAAATCATGAGGTTGCAAGATGGCTGCTGCCTCGTTGTATGAGCAAATTTTAGATGTAGCACCATCAACACTAAACATTAAGCCAAAGGGATATAGCCATCAGTATTTTATGCTCTCCTTATGCAGAAAGCTGGTGATATCCTTCAATTCTTGGCAACTCTGGAGCATCGCTTTAGACAGGTCTGCAAATATAGATATTTCCTGATCTTTCCAGGACCACTTAGAATGCTGTCGGGCTGCCTACGCAATTTTTTCCTTCACGCCGTAGTCGTGAAAACAGATGATGTCCCTCGGGTGGTTTGCTATAATTGGCCTTAATGCAGGGTGGGCTCTGTCAAGCTTCACATTAGGTGACAGTGCTTCCAAATCAGAACTTGCAGTAGAAAGTAAGTGCTTACAAAATCTTACCACTATTTCACCATAGTTCTTGTTCTCCGGCGTTTCGGCAAAGCCATGGAATCTCAAGTTGTTTCACTGGGTCCGATTTTCCAAATGGCTACGTTTTCTTTTAAGGCGGCGTTGTCTTCCTGAAGCTTAGCACAGGCGTTTTGCAGCGTTTTGCTTAACTCCTCCTGTCAGTCAAGACAGGTGTCCATTTCATCCACACGGTGTCCCATAGACGCTATTTCTTCTTTGATTTCCGCTATGCTTTCCAGCTACTCTTTTTTTTTTTTTTTTTTAATTGTTTTTTAAGCTCGCAAAACTAGTCGCGGAATTCATCTCTTGATGACATATCGGTAGTTGGGCAAATATCATCCGCAAGGCTAGGGCCTGCATTTGGCTCTTCAGGCCTATCCATGCTTCCATCTCCGCCCTCCACAACCTCTTTGCGATACGAAAATTGGCGAAAATCTACAGATTTTCGCTTAGTATTCATGCTTTTTTCTATTTTGCAATCGGTTGCTGAATTTAGCTGCAAATGACTTGTAAATGCTTAGATGCGGGCAGATGCACTGAGTGGAATGAGGAGCTCCGCAGTTAAGCTGCCTCCACCATCGGTGACATCACCTCTTCCAACTTTTTATTTTTAAATGCAGGATAAATGAGTTGTTGCACTTGGCATTTCAGGTAGCTAATATCTGAAGAACTTGGAAATAGGACTTAAAAGAATCTATATTAGTTTAAAATGTAAACATGCTATTTTACAAGCAGCTATGTACTCAATAGTGGTACTATTAAGTGATATTAAGGGATACTAACCAAACATTTTCAGTTTTCATAAAGAGTAATAGAGCTAATTGGAATGCTAAGGGTATTTTATGTGATGTTCACATGATTGATGATAGTTATGATGTTCTAGCAGAAGACCTTCCTGTTTGGGAAGCTGTAGCTTGGAAAATTCCCCTGCCAATTGGCATTATTTGTGGAAAATCTGTTAGAGAGGAAGGTGGAAAGTGTTTAGTTAAGTTTATCATCTTTGCTGTTTGAGACTTCACGCAACATCTTTTGTTTTTAAATGTTTGTAAAACTCCAGTTAGGTTTTCAAACAAACTCAGAATTGTTACTTTTTTCTTGCTCTGAGTTTTTTCTGCATTTTGTGTGATTTATTTATTTTTGCATCCGATTGAAACTACTCCAAACGTGGTATAATATAATTTTTCCCCAGGAATCACAGTAAAGCAGTAATAAACACACAAACAAAAACACATTATACAATGTACTTATCTTCTAATAGGCACAATTGACAATCCAACTGGCCATCTAACATGCCAGAGATATCACAGATCTAAAAAAAAAAAAAAAAAAAAAAAGATCCCAGAACAATTACCAAGACTCAGACAACAGATGAATCTCAACAGTTTTAGGTTTATTTCCGCAGGTGTTGCTATGTTTTTGTCTCTTATCTAAAGCAGCTTTCTTAGCTATGACTGTAAGTTTTAAATAAGTATTTGCTGAATCATGGTAGACACGATACTGAATTGATTTTCTTCTAGAATGGCATAGTGCTAATTTAGAGCCAAATGGGTTAATCCACCCCAACATTCTTGAGAAAACAAATATTCTGGAGATATTTGATAGAAAAAGAAGAAAAGTTGTCTTAGACTGATAAAAGATAGACAATATGGAAGGATGCACCATTTAACACCACCTACTCCACCCACAGGCATGCCTAGAAACTCATACATTTGTGCCTTTTATTTGTCTTAAGTAGCCTTCAGACATTTTCTCCTGTTCAAGACTGGTGCAAGTATGCTATAGTTGCTCATCTCTTAGCATTTCCTATTGAAGTGATTTTGATGCTTGTATAACTTTACTAGCAACTGTACCCTTTCACGCCCGGGTGGTGAGCCTCTTTATTGGCACATCTGCTCTTGTTTTGAGCAGAATTTTCCTAGAAATTCACTGTAAGAGTGACTCTTCCACATACACACACCCTCATACAGGCTCCCTCACTCTCTGGCGCACACACACATCCCCTCATATAGGCTCCCTCTCTGCATCCCGCGCATTCCCCCTCTTACCAACCAAGCTGTCTCTCGCACTCCCCCACACCCTCTCTCCTCTCACACATACATCCTCTCGCACCAGCATCCCCCTCCCCTCGTAGCTCCCTCTCTCTGAAACCCACACTCAAGCATCCCCCCACCCACCCTCTCTTACCTCCCATGCTCTCTCTCACACTCTTCCCACCCCCCTCTCACCATCCATGCTCTCTGTCACCCTCCCCCTCTCACACACACATTCTCTCTCACCGGCATCCCCCATGTTTTTATTGGCAATTATGCTCTTGTATAAGCATCCCCTGCACTCCCCCTCTTACCAACAAAGCTGTTTCTCACACTCCCCCACACCTCCTCTCCTTTCTCACACACACATTCTCTCTCACCAGCATCCCCCTCCCCTCATATAGGCTCCCTCTTTCTGAAACCCACAGTCAAGCATCACCCCACCCACCCTCTCTTACCTGCCATGCTCTCTGTCACCCCCCTCTCTCACACACACATTTTCTCTCACTGGCATGCAGCGACACCCATGGCGTTCGCTGCGAAGATGAAGGCCTGGTGTGCCCTTTGAGGTGAAGATGAAGGCCTGGTGCGCCGTAGATGAAGGCCCGGTGCACCATTTGCGGTATTGGGGGGGGGGTCTTCCATTTCCCCTTGAGCAGAAAATAGCTGCGGATTCCCCGGCATGCCGTGAACGGAGCTCGTCCTGCGGCACACGCTCCGTTCGCGGCGAAGATGAAGGCCCGGGCGCGCCGATTATGACACACGGGGGCCTTCCCTGTTCTCTGCGAAAGGCACCAGGCCTTCATCCTCGCCGCGAATGGAGAGTGTGCCGCGGGATGCGCTCCATTCGCGGCATGCCAGGGTCTCCTCTGCTATATTCTACCTGTTCCACGATGGTTGCTGTCCTTCGTACCTCTGGTATTTTTGAGCCTCCAAGGCGGCCAGGGAGCTGTCTGCGCCATGTATCTGCGAGCTGGGAAGCAAGCGCGAGCACTAACAGACACACTACCAAGCCCGAAATATTATAGCGCCATCTATTGGCAGGCTGTGGAACATGCGCGAGCACTGATGGACATATTACCAAGTCCGATATATTATGGATGCTTGGGAAAGTAGTAAAAAAAATATTTAATAATCATGCATGGAATTATGACTTTATAACCAAACTTTTAAAATAGATGGAAGCTTTCCTGCACATTTTGTGTTTATATGTTTGTTTAAATTTTGTGAGGTCTATATTCAAAGCATGTTCAGTGCAATTTGTCCTCATAAGCTATACTTATGTGGTTATGTAGTGGCCACTGAATTTGTGCCTACGGTCAGTGGCCACTGCTTAGCCATATAAGTTAGCTGCGTAAGTTGTAGGCGTATAGTGGGCAGATCGGGACTAACTAGCGATATTTGGACTTAGCCACATAAGTTAACTGACTTAGACTTGCCATAGAACAGGTCTGTGTTATAACTTATGCGGCTAAGCGCGAATATATATGCATATATTCAGTGACAGCCATGCTGCTGAGTATACCTTGTAACTTTGCTGGATAAATTTTATCCAGCCAAGTTGCTTAAATGGTCAGCTTTGAATATTGACCTCTGTATGTTTATTGTACCCACCTAGAATATAAGATAGTGTAGGTAATAAATGCTTTTAAATTAAAAAAAAAAAAATAAATTCTCCTTTTTTTTTAACTTAAGCTACGGTTTTCTATGCAAAAGTCTTTTTAAAAGAGCCAGTGCTACTTTATGTACTGCATATTGCAGCACTTGTTTTTTTAAAACTGCTTTGCCCTAGCCTTATGCCTGAATTACTGAATTACTCATTCAATTCCGAACATATATTCTAAATTATTTTGTTATTTAAATTGTACTCTCCTTGCTCCGTTGAAGTTATTTATTGTTCTCATTAAGTTATTTTATTTTTCCAAGTTAAATTTTCCCTGTTCTCTGTAAGACATTATTCTACATTCTGTCAATTTTATTGTTACAATGTAAACCGAATTGATTAGTAACTTTGTTGCTAGAACTTCGGTATATAAAACTGTTAAATAAATAAATAATTATCCTATACCACATTCACATCATCTCTTACCCCGATCTAAGCCTCTTTTTTTGCTTACAATAAAGTAACACTCACTTTCTAACTTACACTCTTTCTGTTACATATTCCAAATTCACATTGTACTCCATCCACGTTCTATAAATGTATGCTTTTTCACGTATACCGGTACTTCTCTCATCTTAGCTAATACATACCACGCATCCAGGACTGTAGGGAGTTCAGAAGACATAGGTACTTTTGTCATACATTAACAGACAAGAATTACTGACTACTTTTAGCACTATAGAACAATTATATATACAATCCATTATTAATCATACAAGCTAATGTAGCCATATATCATTCATTTCTCCTTCCTACAAGAAGTCAGTTTAGCAGGTACCGTAATTCACCACTTATTATTTATTTTTATTTGAATTTCTTATATACCGGCATTCGCGATGGGAGTCGCATCATGCCGGTTTACAAATAACAGGGTGTGATAAGAGGATAAATACTTAAAAAACTTAGAACATTAACATGTGATAGAAGAATAAAGTAGCAGTTACAATAAAACAGGGATAAAATGCAAACTTGGAATGTAGAGAAGGACTTGTGTCTTTTCTGCCATACACATCACTTCTGAATATATGGCACATGAGAAATATACACAATGTAACAGTTCTGTTTGTGGGGAGAAATTGTTTAAACAAAAATGGTCCTTTGTAGGCCTATCTTCTGGATTGTGAGATGGTATGTGTGTGTGCTACTTATCCAGTTGGTATTATAGCCCCCTTAATGCACAGGTTATTGCATCAAGCCTGAAAGTGTACAAAGTGACTGACATTTTACTTTCATTCCTTTCCTTTCTGTGTAATCTGAGGGTTTTCAAATTGCTGTGACTTCCTTCTTATTATGATAGTGTTTTCCCACCAGCAATGAAAGGTTTGTATTTTCTTTCTTTCTTTTTTTTTTATTATTACTTATGGAGTTAGGCTGGCTATGTGATTTAGCTTGTATTTAAATAAGGCAGTAAGGTGACTGAAGTGTGGGCTAGTGTTTTTAGCTTCTTACTTAAAATTCAAGCTGAGATCAGTCGCAGCATACTCAGTGTTATTTGTTTGCTCAACATAGGATATAATTATTTCTCTGTTGAAAACAGGATGAATCAGCCACACAAGTGGGTGACATCATCTAATGATTCTGACACAGATAGCTCTCTCAGCTCAGAAAAGCCTAGAAGGTTTTTTTTGAGTATATGCTGGACTTTCCACACAGCTACCACTTCATGTGTCCCTTCAGTCTTTAATGACCAGTTTCATCACCTGTTTCTTGCTGTTGCACCACATTTGTGTTTATTTTGTTACCATAATTGCTCTATTATTCTTTACCAGCATGTTTTCTCTGTTTTCTTCTGTTAGCTATGGGGCGGATTTTCATACTCCGTGAATAGGCCTACTTTTGTTTGCGCTCCAGGCGCAAACAAAAGTACGCTGGATTTTAGTAGATACGCGCGGAGCCACGCGTATCTGCTAAAAACCTGGATCGGCGCGCGCAAGGCTATCGATTTTTGTATAGCCGGCGCGCGCCGAGCCGCGCAGCCTACCCCCATTCCCTCCGAGGCCGCTCCGAAATCGGAGCGGCCTCGGAGGGAACTTCCTTTTGCCCTCCCCTCACCTTCCCCTCCCTTCCCCTACCTAACCCACCCACCCGGCCCTGTCTAAGCCCCCCCCTTACCTTTGTTGGGGGATTTACGCCTCCCTCTGGGAGGCGTAAATCCCCGCGCGTCAGCGGGCCTCCTGCGCGCCGGGACGCGACCTGGGGGCGGGTCCGGAGGGCGCGGCCACGCCCCCGGGCCCGCCCCCGGAACGCTCCCGACACGCCCTGAAAACGCCGCGCGGTTCGGGCCCGCCCCCGACATGCCCCCCGACACGCCCCCTCCGAAAACCCCGGGACTTACGCGAGTCCCGGGGCTCTGCGCGCGCCGGTAGGCCTATGTAAAATAGGCCTACCGGCGCGCAGGGCCCTGCTCGCCTAAATCCGCCCGGTTTTGGGCGGATTTAGGCGAGCAGGGCTCTGAAAATCCGCCCCTATGAAAGGATTGTATGTTTTTTTTCTGTTCTTCACTAATGCTTTTTGAGTTGGGCTGCATAACTGCTATTTAAATAAAGCAGCATGGTAACGGAAGTGCGGGCTGTTTTTAGTTTCTTAACTTTAGTTCAAGCTGACAATCGCATCAGTCAGAATATACACAGTTAATATATTTCCTCTGTCTAAGATAGGATATAATTATTTCTGTCTACAAGCTGGGTTGTCTTGCAGTTCTTCAGTGTTACTGTAATATAGAACGTCAGATAATATAAATACTGAATCTAAGCTTATTTAAAGAATGTCCTCTGCAGGGTTTATACAATGAAGTTAAATGAGAGCGTTAGATCATGTGAGAGAGAAAGAGACAGTGAATTTCTTAAGCTGGATGTATACTTTTTCTATTTGAAATAAATTCCTTAAATGCCTTCTGAAAATATGAGATAGTAAGTTAGAATAATGAGCAGGCACAGATAAATGGTATTTAGTTATGTGTGATTCTGAGCTTTGTGTATTTATCTTGAGGGACTACACAGAGCTCAGAGACCCTACCTGTCCTTCCAACTATCATTTCATCTAAAATATGCTGTTCACTGCCACTATCTTTGAAGTGCTGAAAAAGTGCGAAAAGCGGAATATAAATAAAAAATAAATAAATAAAATATAAAAACTAGGGGATACTCCATGAAGTTTCTAAGTAACACATTTAAAATCTGAACATTTTCACTCAGTGCATATTTAAGATCTAGAATTCATTGCTACAGTATCTAGTAAAAGCAGTTTGCATAACTGGATTTATAAAAGGTTTGGACAAGTTTCTGGAGGGAAAAGTACATAAACAACCAGATAGACTTGCAGAAAACCATTGCTTATCCTTGGGTGTAAGCAGCATGGAATCTATCTACTATATGGGATTCTGCCAGCTACTTGTGACTTGATTTGCTTCTGTTGGAAACAGGATATTAGGCTTGATGGACCCATGGTCTGACCCAGTATGGTAGTTCTTATCATTTGTGCCAATGTGGATGAGTAGCATTGGATAATAGCCAGTAGGCTAAATGATTCTCAACAATCTCTCCATAATGTCTCATATATTAGCACCTGGCTGACAGCATAGTGCCCAGGATAACATGTCTGGTTGGCAGATAGTTGCCAGTCTCTATTACCTTCTGCTGCTTGCTTCTTAGATGCAGTAGTTGAACTTGCAGCTTTGGGGTTCATAAGGTTCTGTTCTTCCTCCTCGGGATATTTTTCTTTCTTTGCTTCCTGGGTTGCATACTGATTCTTCAGCTCGAGAGCCAGTATGGTGGGTATCTAGAAGGATCTGTTGGCCTTACTGAGGATTACTGTGCAATCCTATTATTGTTGTCTCTATCTGTTTTCCTGTATTCTGATTGGCCCAATAGAGGCCAGCCTAGATCGCTGGAAACAGAATACTGGGCTTAATGGACCCTTGGTCTGACTCTGTATGACAGTTCTTATTGAAACTTTCCAGAGGAGGTATCTAATAAATTTGGGTGTTTAATCACAGAACATTTTTTAGCCTCAAAATAAATTTCCATTGCTGTAAATGGTAAAGCTGTTTGAGGAACTTAGAGTTAGAAATGTTGAATCTGATGTACTGATATGAGTAGAAACCTTTAAGAAAGATTTCCTAGAGGGTAATGATGGATTTAAAAAGAACCCCAAATGCTTGCGAAAGGAGATATCATTATTTAACTTTCTAAAGCAGATGCTGTCTGTTTAAACTGGATTGATAGATATACCAGTACACAGTTCCTCGGAGCTTAAGGATCCTAGATAAAGAAGGAATATTGTCAAAATAATTTTGTAGAAATAGATTCCAGTGTTTGACTTGAGGAATTTTGTATTAGTTACCAAAGCTAGGAAAGTTTTTTTCTTTTCGCAAGCCAAAATCACCCTCCATTATGGTATATTTCCTGTTTCATTGGTTTCTAAAATTTGATCTGTGGTGAATTTTTTTTTTTTTTTGGCACAGCAGTTTCTTCCTGTTACTTGGGCTATCAGCGCCATTAAAAATAACCTCCTGTGAGGCACTGTTACTTAGCCCATGATAGATAATATAATGATGATATGACTTGATTAGACAATACAATATTTCTTTTGTTTTATTCTTTGTTAAACAGTTGCATATTTGGTAATGTTATTGCAATGGCAGGGTTGTTTGATAAGTAAACATACAATATTGGTTGGAGGATTGAAGCAGAAGATGATATAGTACAAACATTGCTAACGGAGCAGCATTGATGAGAATTAATGGAGTTCATGTCTTTAGCAGATGTAAGTGCAAATTTATATACAGTAATACATAAAATTGTTACATCTAGTTGTCAAAGCCTGTATGGTGACATGCTGTGTGTATTTTATATATCTTATTTAAGAGGAAAGATCTGCCAACGCCGAACCTGCTGTATGGTATGCTCATGTATGCATTGTTGTCTTTGGTTTCTATAAGCCCCATAGTTAATCCAACACCCAGGCCTTTTCTCATGTTTTACCTCTAAACTTTGTAATCCAAACTACTACTATCAAAATTACTGAGGAGGCTGTTTGAATATGCAGCTACTATGTGCTTGTTTATGTTAGTAGTTTCATATAAGTTACTCCAACCTTCTTGGAAGCCTAATGTAGCCATTACACTAATGTTTTGGTTGTAACCATGGCTTCTTTGTGCAGGTTACTCCAGGCTTATTGGAAGGCTGATGCAGCTGTACTGCCACTTTCTGCACATTGATTTGTACTCTCCCTTAGTTGACCCTCTAAAATTTTTTATGACCGAGCAACTCAAGCCCCCTCCATTATGCCTTCTATTACATGTCCTTAACACTGTGCTTTCTGGTAATGCTTATTTTAACAATCTTGCTGTTGAGCTTTACATTAGAAGTTAATATGTGCTTTATTGATTCGATATGGATATTATGAGATCAGTTTCTTAAAGATTTGAGCAGGCTTTTTGTTTATGGGCACTTTTGTTTATAAAGGACTGTGATGCTTCTGTCACCCTGATGACTAAAATGGTCCTGATATAATAAAATTTCTGCATTGTAAAATAAAATATTGTCATTCTCTGGGCGATGTGAGACCTTGGGCCGCTGCTAGGTTGACGCAGTATGGGGCATGCAAACATGGACCAGGCCCTAGCAGGAGGCAGTTGACATGCCTCATTGCAAGGTCTTCTGCCTGGCTGGCCCCCCTCTCCCTTGGGTTGACTCCAGCAAGACTTCTCTGGTGAGGTGTAATGAATGAGGAGTTAACAGGACCAAGGCAGGTTGGAGTCAGGGCTGATGTATTTCAGGCAGCATCAAGAACAGGCAAGGGTTAGCTGGCAGGGAACTAGCAAGGTCGGTGTCCAGGTAGGGATTGAGGCAGGCAGAGGTAAAGCAAGATCATCATCTAGGCAGAGGTCGAAGTAGGCAAAGATCAAGCAAGGTCAGAAGATAGTCTGAGTCAGCAACAGAAGAACAGTCCGAGTAAAGGCTGACTGAAAAGCAGGAAAAGGCAAAGCAGGGCAGGAGAATCAAGGTAGGGCACAGAGCCAGGGCAGGAACTTGGCTAAGCAAGTCTGGACAAGGCACAGACATTTATTTATTTTACAGATTTCTAAACTGCTGATCTACAAATCTCAACAGAGTACATTAAAACACATACAAAAACATCTACAAACATCATAGGAGTACAAAATAAAAAATATAATTTTTTCAAAACACAGTTTATTTATTTAGGTTTTTTTTTTTTTTTTTTGTAATTTGTATTTTTATTAATACGAAATGTTATACAGAAGTTGAAACATCACTTCATAATACAGAAGATAACAGTGTTCATGATAACATATAACATATATTACTCATTGAAAAGAATATAATATTTGCATCCAATGACTTTCATAAAATCCTTCAAAGCCATAGTGTTTACAAAGAACCCGTCAGGTAAACGCCATGTCAAAAAGTGTGTAGCCTCTGGGCGATTACCGTTCAACTGTTTCACTGTGTGTCAGAGGATGAACATGTATCAACAGTATCATATTATCTATCAGCAATTTGATGTTATAAAACTGAGTGGTAAACAAAGTGATAAATAAAAAACTATGAGAACTCTAATGTAAACTTCAGAATTATTTCCCCTCAGAACCACAACCCCACCCTTACCCCCCCCCCCCAACCAGCTCTGCCTGTGATCTTTTCTGATCCTTATCACAAGGGATAATGTGGCCCTGTATGAAAACCATGGATGTGTAACTAAATCGTCATAGAAAGAAAAGAGTAGGGCTCCTCTTATATGTTATCAGTTGTACCTAAAACTACCATACTACAAAGGTAAAGCTTCCGAGCTGTCACTCCTTGAAATTCCCCTTAACATATGGTGCCCACACTTTCTGGAATTTAGGGAGCTGATCATGCCTAATCGCTGTAAGGTGACACATAAGATACACTTTATCCAATCTGTTCAGAACATCACGTAATGTTGGGGTCTCGACTTTCTTCCACCAGAGCGCTATTTCACATCTGGTAGCTAAAGCCACCTGCGTCACCAAAGCTCTCTCCCAAGTGCTACCCTCTTCTGGATCTGCCTGTAATAAACAAAGCTGGGGAGTTAGAGTAATCTGGAATTTTAAGGTATTCTGGATATAATCCTGAATGTGTGACCATGTCTGTACCACGCTAGGGCATTCCCACCACATATGAAAAAAGGTACCAGTCATTCCACACAGTCTCCAGCAATTAGCATTAGGACGCAAGGACATTCTGTGCAATCTGTCCGGTGTTAGGTACCATCTATAGAGAAGTTTATAGCCATTCTCTTTCAGAGTGGCTGAGACAGAACACCTAGATATGCGCTGGTAGCTAGTTTCCCAGGTCTTCCCGGTCATAATGCCACCCAGATCAGAGTTCCAGTGTACTAGATGCGTGTCTGTACCCCCTGTCCCCTTATTCAAAAGGGCATAAATCCTAGATACATGTCTCTTAACCCGATCAGCGTTCCCACAGAGCGTCAGAAAAAGCGGGTGCTCCTGCGAGAACAGCTGAGACAATCGATATGTGGAAAAGAGATGTGAAAGCTGCAGGTAAGTATAGTGATCTGACTGATCTAATTGGAATTGAACCTGTAAGTCAGGTTCAATTGCCCCAAAGTAGTGAGACCCTTGTGCTGCCAGCGCCTAATGAATGCTGCATCCAGCCCCGGAGGGAACAGGGGATTATGCAGGAACGATGTGCATTGGTACATTACAAGGTCACCCACGAGCTGCCTTTTCCAATACTTCCAAGTTTGCATCACCACCTGGGAGAAAGTTGTTAATCCGTCCCCTTTTGGTGAATACGGTGCCCAGACCCTAGTAGTCAAAGGAGGGGCCCGGGTTATCGCCTTCTCTATTACTATCCAGGGCTTGGTCTGGCTATGACAATGCCAGTTGACTATCACAGCTAATAGATTAGCCACATAGTACCATAATAGGTTAGGAAAATTGAGACCCCCATGTAATTTATCCTTATATAGTACTGACCTAGCCACCCGTGGAGGCCTCCTTTTCCAGACAAATCGAAATAGCTTCCGTTGCCAAAGGGTCAAAGCTTTGAGAGGGACTTTAGCAGGCAATGTCTGGAACAGATAGCAGAATTTGGGAAGAATAGTCATTTTGACTGCCGCAATGCGCCCCAGCCAGGATAGATTCATTCTATCCCATCTATCCAGGCTATATTGGATGGAATTGATAAGAGGAGTGTAGTTTAAATCAAATAGTTGCCGCAGGTCCGGGCTGATCTTAACCCCCAAGTATTTTATCCACTTTTTTGCCTTCTTAAAGGGTAAGTGAGCTGCCAACTGCAAGTAAGATGGCTCGGGCATGGAAATATTAAGCAATTCAGATTTGTCCTCATTCATCTTAAACCCGGACACCCTCCCGAACGATCCAATTTCCTGTGCCAAAGCAAATAATGAGGTGTCAGGGTTAGTGACAGTAAAAAGGAGATCATCCGCAAAAAGAGATACTTTGTATTCAGACCCTCCCACTGATATGCCTGTAATGTTCTGCGAACGTCGAATAGTCTCGGCCAGGGGTTCCAATGTCAAGGCAAACAGCAGGGGAGACAGGGGGCAACCCTGCCTAGTACCCCGCCGGACTTCAAAGGGAGGGGAGTATGCTCCATTAATCTTAATGCGGGCCTGGGGATTGTCATATAGTTTAGATACCCATGACTGGAAGTTCGTTCCCAACCCCATTTTGTTCATTACTTGAAATAGATATGGCCAGTGTACCCTATCGAAAGCCTTCTCGGCATCTATGGATAAGAGGGTGGCAGGGACATCATGGTTCTGCACATGTTCAATCAATTCTACAACCCGGCGCACATTATCGGAAGCCAGCCTCCCGGGAATAAACCCTGAATGATCCGGAGCTACCAGTAGGTGGGCCACACTCCCCAGTCGTCTGGCGAGGATTTTTGCCAGAATCTTGAGGTCTATATTAATAAGTGATATCGGCCTGTAGGAGCCACACAAAGTGTGGTCCCTCCCAGGTTTAGCCAGGATAGTAATGCCCGCGGTGTTGGCTTGTTGAGAAATTCTGCCTGTATCTTTTAAATCATTAAACATGTTTATAAGGGGTGTCACAAGTAAGGGCCCGAATACCTTGTAAAACTTCCCAGAGTACCCATCCAAGCCGGGGGATTTACCCAGTTTGAGCTCTTTAATAACCTGTAGAACTTCTATGTGCGTCACCTCCCTGTCTAGCCTCTGTCGGTCCGTCTCATCCAAAACTGGTAGGGTAACACTCTCCAGGTATTTAGATATCTCCGGAGCCGTTATTGTTGGGTCAGAGTCATAAAGTTCTTGATAAAAATGCATTAAATCTCTTTCCAATTTCCCCTTGAGAGTGGATGTATTGCCCATCTTTGTTTCGGATTTTTGTGATTTGTGTGGCTGCCTCCTTTTCTTTTAATTTTCGTGCCAGTTGTTTACCCGCCTTATTGCCATATTCAAAATGCTGTTGTCTAAGTAGTTCTAATTGGTGAGCTACCCTTCCCATCTCTAAATCATGAAGAGCTTTACGGGCCTCCCGTAGCTGCTGTGCAATGTGGGTCTCCATAGTCTGTTTATGACGGAGCTCTAAATGGGCGATGGATTCGAGAAGCTGTAAGCGCTTCTTAGCACCATCCCTTTTAACATATACCACCCTTGAGATAAATAAACCTCGTAGGAATACCTTTAGGCTCTCCCAAAGGATACCTGGGGCCACCTCCCCATCATCATTTGTAGTCAGAAAGTCCCTTATGGCCTCATTGATAGTTTCAACAAAGGCCTTATCGTCTAGTAAATGTTCATTGAGGTGCCAAAATCTAGTCCCTTGGTCCCCCCCAGACCGGCGCAGCGAGACCCACACCAATGCATGGTCAGACCATGTGATATTGCCAACCTCTGCATCCAAGACATGGCTTACCAGTGCTTTATCAAGGAGAAAATAGTCAATCCTTGAGTATGATTGATGTGGATTTGAGAAAAAGGTGTAATTCCTGGCTGTGGGATTTAGTAGTCGCCAGATATCGGTGAGGCCCCTATCAGCAATCAAATGCTTAAGGGCTTGTCTCCCCGTGCGTCTCCCACCCTGACTAGAACCCGTATTGTCAAGATAAGGGTTTCTGGTGAGATTGAAGTCTCCACCAACGATTAAATGGCCCTCTGCCCAGTCACCCAATATCTTGGAGATTTTCCCAAAGAAATCTGCCTGGTTACCTGTGGGCGCATAAACATTAACCAGCGTGTATTGAGTGTTGTATAGCTTCACCTTCAGCATTATATAGCGTCCCTCCACGTCCCTTAAGATTGTACCCACCTCTGGTGTGACATGCTGGGAGAACAGGATGCCCGTCCCACAGTATTTATCCCCTTTAGGTGCCGCTGCATGATAAAAGAGAGGGAAATCCCTAGCAGCCAGCAGCTTTTCATACCGTTTGATCAGGTGTGTTTCCTGACAAAATACAATATCAACATGTAACCGTTTCATATCCTGAATAAAGGTTTTCCTTTTCATGGGCGAATTCAACCCTTTAGTATTCACAGATATTAATTTTAGACCATCCATCTATGTAAGGCATAGGGTAAAAACAGCTCTTCCACCCCCTATACGGAAAAACACTGTAGCCCACCTCCCAACCTTAACCAACTCAGGATCCTTAAATAACCCCCCTCCCCCATGTGCAGTTTTAGCCTGCCAATATCTAAAGCTCGAGCTGTTCCCACTCCACCCACCCCTTCCGTCCTGCCCCGCCCCCCAGTGCACCCACTCTCTACGTGGGCTTTGATCTTGGAGAGTGATAACATCACCGAGCAAGCTCTGTCTCACCTTCCGCTCGCTCACATGAATAGACACATACAAAACAACGGTCACCTTATCAACCTATAACTTATAAAGCAACTGAACCTGGCTTAGGCCTCTACCAATTTTTGTCCCTTGATTGTCAAAGACTCCTCTCGAGAACTCGAGTCCACAAGGAGGTACCACCACCTCTGAGTCCCGTCACCTCAGCCTGGGCCTTTGGATGCGTTAGAGTCCTCAGAATTCCTTCGTAGTCTTTTACCACCCTTGGGCACCCTTTGCCACTTTGGAAGTTCTCTCAGGTGGGGTGTCTCCAGTGCTCCTGTCTTCGCCGGTCACGGTGCATCTGTCATGAAGCCTGCCGCTCGCAGTATATCCTCGGCCTCAGCCACCTTTTGGACTTTGGAGGTGATGCCATTAATAGAAAAGCTCAGTCCAAAGGGAAACAGCCAGCGATATCGAAATTTCTGATCCCGCAGGACTTGCACCACAGCCCGGAACTCTCTCCTCTTTTGAATTGTGGTGAATGACAAATCTTGAAAAATTTCAATCCGTTGCCCATGCCATTGCAGGGAGCCCTGAGCCCCGGCAGCATTCATCACCTGCTCTTTCACCGTAAAATTATGAAAGCGTGCAATGACATCCCTGACCTGGTTGTTCCTTGGGGTCCCCAGGGATCGGTGAGCTCTGTCCAAAACAATAGATGTCTCCTCAATTGAAGCCTTCTCAGGGTGAAGCAAGGTCATACAAATGTCCTGAACTACCTTTATACAGTCAGTATTATCAGGGGTCTCTGGAATACCCCTAAATCTTAAATTAGATCTTCTCAGCCTATTTTCCATATCTTCCACTTGCCATGCTAACATGTCCTGAGTATCTTTGAGTTTCTCTTGTTCCTCACCGAGAGAGTGGCTGTATGTCTGTTGCTCCTCTAGGCCCTCCTCCATGGTCTCCACGCGGTGTGCTATCTTGGTTACCTCGGTTTTTAGGCCCGACATTATTGCCTCCATATCCTTTTTATATTGTGCCATGTCGGCTTGCGGCGCCCCAAACCACGCGGAGAACTCTGCTTGGGAGGGTGCATTGTTGTCCCCTTGCTCGGGGGGTACCGGGATTGCCGCCTCCTCCGGCTCGCGGGACATGTCCGGCCCATCCGCCATTTTGACCGCGCTTCCCGTTTCCAGGTCCGCCGCGGCGAAGGAGAATAGTTTTAAATCTAATTTTTTCTTGTTAGCTGCCATGGCAGCACTTACAGAAGCGAATCCTCGTTTTGGGGCGAAAACCGAGGCCTCAGGGCGCCGATGGAGGCTGATGTTAGGAGCGGGAGGTGAGCAGCTTGAATTCAGCCGTCCGTCCTGCGCGGTGACATCATCCGCTCTATTTATTTAGATTTTTATATTCTGCTTTTCGGTACTTCAAAGCAGATTACATTCAGGTACTGTAGGTATTTCTCTATCCCCAGGGGGCTTACAATCTAAGTTGTACCTGAGGCAATGGTGACTTGCCCAAGGTCACAAGGAGCTTGAACCCTAGTCTCGCTGATTCGCAGCCTACAGCTCTAACTATTAGGCTGCTCCTCTACTCCAGGAACTCAAGCAACAGGCCAGTTAGAAAGGGCCAAAGTGAACAGGTGAGATTTAAGACGTTTCCTGAAGTAGAGAAAATCTTTCTCAGTTTTGACTTCCAGAGGAAGATTGTTCGATAACATAGGGCTTGCAATTGCGAACATACACTTGCGAGTCTCAGCCAGAAGCACATGTCTGAGAGAAGGGATTTCTAACAAATGATGGGAAGAAGACTGAAGACTGTAGTGTCTGGATGATATTTCTGAACAGATGAGGTTAAGTAGCTTAGGGCTATCCCATGAAGGGCCTTAAAGATTCATGTAAAGGTTTTGAATTGTATCCGTCATGTGATGGGCAGTCAATGTAATTCAGCAAGAACTGGAGAGAGATGGTCATGTAGTGGGGAACCAAAGATTAACTGGACCGCAGAAGTTTGAATTAATTGAATGGCATGAAGCTGGGAGTTGGGCAGATCCAGAAATAGGATATTGCAGTAGTCTAATGACAATATTAGGGATTGGATGAGAGTACGGAAATCTGAAAAGCAGAGGAGAATCTTCAATGGGTGCAACAGGCAAAGTTTGTACTAGGAAGCTCACTTAACACACAATTAAGCTCTGGAATTTGTTGCCAGAGAATGTGGTTAGTGCAGTTTGTGTAGCTGGGTTCAAAAACGTTTTGGATAAATTCTTGGAGGAGACGTCCATTAATTGCTATTAATCAAGTTGATTTAGAGAATAGCCTCTGTTATTACTAGCAACAATAAAATGGGATAGACTTAGTTTTTGGGAACTTGCCAAGTTCTTGTGGCCTGGTTTGGCCTCTGTTGGAAACAGAATGCTGGGCTTGATTGAACATAAGAACATGCCATACTGGGTCAGACCAAGGGTCCATCTAGCCCAGCATCCTGTCTCCAACAGTGGCCAATCCAGGCCATAAGAACCTGGCAAGTTCTCAAAAACTAAGTCTATCCCATGTTACTGTTGCTAGTAATAGCAGTGGCTATTTTGTAAGTCAGCTTAATTAATAGCAGGTAATGGACTTCTTCTCCAAGAACTTATCCAATCCTTTTTTAAACACAGCTGCACTAACCACATCCCCTGGCAACAAATTCCAGAGTTTAATTGTGCGTTGAATGAAAAAGAACTTTCTCTGATTAGTTTTAAATGTGCTACATGCTAACTTCATGGAGTGCCCCCTAGTCCTTCTATTATCTGAAAGAGTAAATAACCAATTCACATTTACCCGTTCTAGACCTCTCATGATTTTAAACACCTCTATCATATCCCTCCTCAGCCGTCTCTTCTCCCAGCTTGAACAGTCCTAACCTCTTTAGCCTTTCCTCATAGGGGAGCTGCTCCATCCCCTTTATCATTTTGGTTGCCCTTCTCTGTACCTTCTCCATCGCAACTATATCTTTTTTGAGATACGGCGACCAGAATTGTACACAGAATTCAAGGTGCGGTCTCACCATGGAGCGATTTAGAGGCATTATGACATTTTCCGTTTTATTCACCATTCCCTTCCTAATAATGTCCCACGATGGCCGCAGTCCTTCCGATTTTGAATAGTCTTCCAGCGAGGGAGGATATCTGCGGGAAGGAGGAATTCTGCGCAAAATCTGAATTCCGCAGTAGCACTGTATTCCCCCAGAAGTACCTCTTGTAGCTGGTGTTGTGACATGGCCGCTGTATAGCTTGTTTGAGCCTCCAAGGCTGCCAGGGAACCGCCTGTGCCATCTATCGGCATTGATGGGGAACATGTACAAGCACTGACGGACACACTACCAAGCCCGATATATTATGGATTATTGTAGTAATTAAGTTGTGAATTTTATGTAATTGTTATATGCATGTATAACATTTTGTATATTTCTGTTTTTTTTATGTTTTATATTTTTAATTCTGTAATCCATCTAGAACAGATATTCTGGAAATTAGGCAAAATATAAACTACTGTAATAAATAAAAGTTGAAGACTTTCTTACCTGCCACAAATCAAGGCAATTACTATCCATAACCACTCATGGATGTAGAAGAGTGCATCTTCTAACTGCTCCAATCAGTATACGAATCCTTTGATTCCGTTTCACTTACCTCTTCTGCCTCTATTGGGGCTAGATGTATGGCGTAGCTTTGAGCAAGTAGCATCAGCGAGAATGTCCACGAAAAACTGCCAGATTTCCCCTGCTTAGGGGACAATCTTTTCAGAGAAAACCTACAGGAGATGGTTGCTCAGATTAAGGACCAGAATGTGGCAGTGCAGTCACTCTTGATTGCTCCTAAACAGCCCTTCCGACCTGGCCGTGGCAAAAAAAATGCTATCAGCAGAAAATTGCACAACAGGTCCAACCTAAACCAGGACCTATTTTTTGATCCCTCCAAACAATCATTTCTGACTCTCTTAGTAGGAGGAAGAATGCAACATTTTGTGAAGGAGTGGTGTCAGATCACCAAGTTCTCCTGGGTCCTCCAAATTATTGCATTTCTACTGGCCTCCATCCCTCCCACATTGTTTGGTGCTCCATCTGGATCTATCTCATTTATTGCAGTTTTGCCTGGAAGTCCAGTCGCTTTTCCAACAATGAGTAATAGAACCAATCCCAGCATCTCAACATGCTCTGGGCTTCTATTCCTGATACTTCCTTATCTCCAAAAAAATGGTGGGACTGCAGCTCATTCTTGACTTGAGACTCCTGAAGAAACATGTACTCTGAGATAAATTCAAAATTAACTCCCTTAGCATGATTCTGTCTTATATACAGAAGGATGAATGGATGTGTACCTTGGATCTAAAGGATGTATATGTTCACGTACCCAGCCACCCTTTGCACTGGCACTGCTTCCACTTCCAGGGGAATACTTTCCATTACCAGTTTGGCCTCTTGTCAGTCCCAAGGGTTTTTATGTAGCATCTCATTTCCGTTGCCAAGGGCTATAAGTCTTCTCATATCTGGACTATTGGCCTGTTGCAGCAAACTCAAAGAACTTAGTGCTTCTCTCTGAGCTCAAACATAACTCTTCTACATTGCTTAGATTTCCTGATCAGCTTTGAGAAATTGAGCATAGAGCCCACTCAAACACTCAAATTCATTGGGGCTTGGATAAACTTGATAGAACATTCCTGTCTCCCGACCAAGCAAACACCATGACATCGCTCATCTACAACCTCTCTCTTTTCCATGCTTATCTGCCAGACTGCTTCTAGTAGTTCTTGGGCACATGGCAGCAGCCATTCATGTGGTTCCATTGACCCGTCTTCACATCTCCTACCTTCAGTGGGATCTACGTACCTAGTGGGATCAACTAACTCAACTGCTGTGTTGTCAAGTGCAAATCACAGCGACTATGAAATAGGAATTACAGAGCTGGCAACACCTGTGAGTTCTCAAGGATGGAACCTTTTTTCACTTGCTCCTCTATCAAGTGCTTCTGGTAATGGATGCCTACACTAAAGGGTAGGGAGCATACACTTGGAACCCTTTGAACACAAGGCATCTCAAGAGAGCTGCTATTAAATCAGTCTTCGAGAGTTGAGAGCAATCAGGTACACTCTATCAACCTTTGCACATCTTCTTGAAGGTGTGTTTGTGTATGAGGGGGAAGGGGAATTGGGGATGGGAGTGTTGCTATTGTAAAAGGGTGAGGCGGAAGAAGTGTAAGTCCTGGCTACCCATATTATACCCTTTACGGTAAACAAACTTGCTTTATCCTGTGTCTCTTTTTTTTTTTTCAAGAATATACTCATTCTGTGATGACAGATTTTCCAGATGTTTTCATAGCTGCATAGTCTGCTAGGAGGAAGTTTATAGAGTTGTGCTTGCAGGTTGTATCTTTGGTTGCAGAATACTTCCCCCAAATATCTGTGTAAATGTATCTTGCAGTATAAAGGAAATGTTTGCCTTTTTGGATTCTGGAACTCCTGAAGGGCTTTCCTTAGAGAGAAAGCTGCTTTCCATTCCATGGTTACTCATGAGGGAAACATCTCCATTTCTTGCTGTGTTGACGGTTGAGGTGATATATATTAGGAGTTATATTTTGTTTATTTGTTGCTGTGCGATGTTTTGTAATTAATTTGTTTTTTAAAATTATTCCTTATCTTTTTTTTTCCTATTTAGATTCCCCCACCCCGCCCCTTTTGGAAATTTGCACTCAGTGTAAAGATTGCCTTTGAAAATTTTGTGTACTCAATGGAGTATACTTTTCCAATCTTGCTAACTGTCCCTTTTTCTTTTCTTAGGTGCCACTGTGGAGGAGATAAGTCAACATTGGGAATGGCTTGAGCAGAATCTACTTCACACATTGTCTGTATTTGATAATAAGGAAGATATTGCAAGTTTTGTCAAAGGGAAAATAAAGGTAGATGGATTTTAGAGGCTTTTATTTTAAAATTGGTAACAATGCTAATGAAATGAATGTGATGACTACTTTTTGCTGTTGTGCAGAATTATCTAATTTTGGAAAAACTTAGTTCATGTGAAGGTGAGCATATCTAATAGAGTTGCATTAGAGGATCATACTGTCTGTTGCAATCGTTTTCTGAAAGAGCTTTACCCAAACTAAAATGTTGCCAAAGCCCATGTAGAATTAGGGGTCTACAGAACTTTTAGAAACTATTCTCTGCTTTGCTTTTTTTTTGTCAAAGAAAGATGATCTTTCTGCACATCTTCCTAATCATCGTTTCTCAGTGGACAAACAAGGCAAACAGCTGCATAAATGGGTGACGTCATCCAATGGCACCACTTCGGACCTGCTCTCTCCATACTTAGAAAGGAAACCATTCTGAGCATGTGTGGAAGTTCCTTCGCATCAGCTTTCGGGTGCATCTCCTCAGTCTCGTTTTCTCTGCTGCCGTAGTAGGACAAGTTTTTGGGGCTTTCTGCATTGTGGTTGTGTATTTTTCCAGCAAATTTAGCATTTTTTATTCATTTCTTCAGTTATCTTATTTTTCTTTTCTTAGCGAGTCAAAGAAAAAGTTTTCTTAGTCTGGATGTTTGGGAAAAAGCAGAATGGCTGAACACAGCACTTCGAATCCACGTTCCACACAGAAATCTAAGATCAGCAAACAGAGCACTTTTAACCATTCCATCCGTGAAAACAGCAAGACTTACCCAAGTCAGAGAACGTGCACTGTCTCTGGCCGGTCCCATTTTATGGAACTCCATGCCCCTTGAACTTAGACTTCAGAGCAACCATAAAGTTTTCAAAACACAACTCAAAACCTGGCTTTTCAAACAAGCCTTCAACAAAGAGAGTGGTGCAAGCAGGTAAACAAGAATAAGCAGACACGTAGCACCAAGCTCACAAAATCCAGTTACTACTGGAAATTAGCTCACCACTAATTTTAACTGTAGTCAAACCATAGGATACATCGCTATAAAACATACAATCCCCCAACTGATTTTCTTCATATGCATAATCCTTATAGTAAATTATATTAGTCCATATTGTTTGTTACCGAATAGTACTGGCACCACCTATGTAAATTATGTTCTCACAGGACAAGCAGGATGGTAGTCCTCACAAATGGGTGACATCGAGGATGGAGCCCTGTACGGAAAACTTTTCTGTCAAAGTTTCAACAAGCTTTGACTGACACTGGCACACTGGGTGCACTGAGCATGCCCAGCCTGCAATTATCCCTGTGAGCCACAGGTGTCTCCCTCAGTCTTCTTTTTTCCGCTCTGCAGTCAGCATAGCGGTTGGAGCTCTGTGAGGATTTTTTAACTAATTACCTCATGGAAACACTTAACTTTTCACTTCAAAAAACACTTTTCCCTGCACAGGTCTCCCTCCGAGTACGTTTTTACGACGCTCGGTGAGTACTAATTCTTATTTTTCGGTCGGTTCCTGTCACTATCTTAAGGCTGTTAACTGACTGAAGCCTTCCCTTCCCCCATTTTTCAGTTAGCTTTAAACAGCTTGCGAGTATCTCTGTGACACTCTGCTTGCTTATGCTAGTGGGGAAGGGATTTTTTCCTTAACTTTAGGACTTCTGTAGCTTCAAGTCCTTCGTTCCCTGGTACCCTCACGCAGTCGATACCCTATTGCTACACCGGGACCCTCCTAAACCGCCCTGGGCTTTTATATGTCATCAGCGCCCCTCCCCCCACGGTGCCCTGATGCCTTTATCCATGTTTTTTGCTTTTCAGTGCTACCAGGCTTTTTCCTCCTACGCACTGTTTTTTTTCCTTGGGCTTCCTCGGTGCCGTCCCTACCCGGATGCATGCCATTGACGCACACGCTGTTAGTCACTGCCATGCATACTCGGGTCGCCGCCACCGCTGCCCGAGACACTTTTTAACGATCCCAGGGTCACTTCATCGATGCCACCCCCCCTTTTGGGGATGCCATCGATGCCCCATCCTCCCCACCGATGTCCAGCCCTTTTCCATCGGTGGGCATCGGTGCCACATCGATTCGTCGGTGGGCATCGATGCCGGATGGTCCCCATCGGTGGACATCGATGCCGGATGGTCCCCATCGATGGACATCGGTGCCGGATGGCTTGTCCGTCGATGGCATTGGTGCCGGATGGCCGTCCGTCGATGGCATCGGTGCCGGGTCCTTTTGCATTGATGGACACCGATGCCCAGGTGTTTCATCCATGGGCATCTATGTTAGAATGCATCCATCGAGGGCAGTCGATGCCAGGCTGCTCCCATCGGTGAAATTCGATGCCCAGGTGGGTCCCATCGGTGGGTATCCATGCCGGCTCGATTCCGTGGATGGGCGTTGATGCCAATGCCAGCCTTATGGCTGGCATCGATGCCCATGCCGATTCCAGGACTGGCGTTGATGCCGGGATGGAATTCATCGACTGGGAGATCCATGCCATCGATTCCATACGTGTCCATATCGATGCCACCGACACACGTGTCTGGGGCACCAATGCCATGTACACTTGGAAATCTGAGTCTGTCCAAATCGATACCGTCAACGTCTGTGGCCCTATAGTTGATGCCCGTGGCCATGCCACAAACGGCATAAATGCCCGCCTCCATGCATCGATGCCCTCGACACCTCCGTTTTCCTTCGGTGTCCTTGACGCCCTATTGATTCGACTTCGACTCAGTCGATGCCGGTATCTTTTTCAATAACGGCAATGTTTTTCGATTATTCGATTCCACATCGTTTCAAAGATACCTATGCCACTGCTGTCAGTGCCCGTCACTGTCATCATTCTCCTGGCCAGTCATCGACGATTTTTCATACCCATTTTGATGATATCCTCGAAGCCCCTTAGGTTGCCTTCAATATCGTCAATACCGACATAGCACCGCCACATAATACCCTCGCCTCCTCACATTGCTCCACGCTTTGGGTTCTTTTTTAAGCCCCGTATTAGCTTAAGACACTCCATTGTGTCAGGAGCAGAGCAGGCGTGCTGACAGTTCGTCATCGATCGCCTTCCAGGACGACGAGGGCTTCCATCTCGGCGCTGGGGAAAGACCGGGCCGAGCACCGTGGCACCCATCATCGCCGACATCGTGATCGTCCGCCGCTGACGCCATCCAGCACATCGGTGCCATCCTTCTCCAGGCTGGACAACGCTCGGGCAGAGCGACATCACCACTGCCATCAGCACTGTTCCTACAGTTTTGGCAGTCCTTGGTGATCCAGAACTTCCGGATCCAGGTCCGACAGCTTCTGCATTGGCGTCACGACACATCGAGCCGCTGTGACGAGGGAAGGGAACATGAGTTCCGTTAGGGCTCCTCTGTTCCTGGCGTGCCCCACCGTCAAGTGGTGTGGGACTATGGCCATCTGTTACACTTAGCAGTCTAAACGCCACTCACGCCTGGCCTGTCTCCTCTGTACCTGTGCCACCATACCGGGTTTCAGAGCGAGATGGACGTTTACGTCCCCGGCCTTACCCTCGAGGACTCCGGAGACCGTCGGGGTCAACAATCTTCACCGGCTCGTCTTGCGGCGATCCACGTCGGATGGTAAGTACCCGCTTCGGCGGCATTCCCATAGAGTTGTGTTCTCCCATTCGGACCGTGGTTCGAAAAGTTCTGGGTCATGTGCCTTTTAGAACTGTATTAGTGTCACATATCACTATGTTAGCTATGTTAGCCACAATATCAGGAGAACCCCTCTATCTTCTTGGGATTGCAGCAGGGCTTCTTCTCTTGTCAGTAACAAGTCCCTGTGCCGACCAATGCTCTGACTCTTGGTTCCCTCCCAACCAAGGTCCAGCTGCATTGGCTGATCTGCTAAACATGAGATTCAGCAACCATTGCCCCATGTACAAGTCCACCTTGAGGCCTGGCCACAGGTCTCAGTGTCTCCTTGTACAGCATACAGAAATGCGGGTACCACTTACCGCTCACACACCTGCAGGAGCCTACATGATATCCTCCATTGGGACACCTCCTGGTCTCCCATCTGGTCAGATATCAGAGCGGCCACCCCACCTTGTACCAAAGTCCCGGTACACTCCCCCAGGCGCTACGAAGTGCAGAGGGGAGAAGGGAGGGGGGTTGGGGAGTTTTAATTGCACTATTCTTTCTTTTAACAGAAAATAGTTACTCTCCGCACATCCTGGACCTAAGAAAATCCAACTTTCTTTAGACGTCACAGGTACAATGGTATCTTTGGTTACCATCACTCCATACTGCAGTAAGTACATTATTTTAATGTTTCTATGTGCTTTATGGTGAGTCAACATTACAACCCCAAGCTCTGCCGCCGGCACCAGCTTCGGTAAGTGAACTGTCTCTTGCATCACTGTTGGTGAATGCTGTTTTCTCTGCGGAGTGTAACATCATTCACTTTCCTTGCATAGACTACTGCTAACCACTTTCAGTACATGCAAGGAGCTCTCACTTTTTTCAGGACTCACTATACATTTACTAACTGGGATTACTGTCACTGCCATAAATCCCTTCTGTAACACTTCTGGACACCACAGTCTTAAGACCCTCTTGTCCAGCATGCGCACAGACATTCTGATACATTGTTATATGTCCCTGCGCATATTTTCCATAACCTCAACCTTTCAACTTTTCATGGTTGGGCGATGGGGTTTCTTCCCACTATGCATTTTTCTCATAATTCAAAACTGCTATGGGTTATATTCAGTGACATTCTATACTCAATGGACCTAAGTGGTTTCATTGCTTTCGTCCCTGATTCTTATCCCAGTTCGAACTAGGACCTAGTCTCCTTCGACTCATGCTCGCAATTCCTTAGGGTTATAAAGTTTCTCCTGAAAGCTGTCAACCCATTATGCATCTATTGCACTCCAGCATAGTTTCTCATAAACTTCCTGGACGTTGCACCCATGAGTTATGCCCTTATGCCTTCCAATACTGCTTTTGCAACAATTCTTTGTGCATACAGACAGACAGCATAGGGACAATGTGCTTTCCAACTCATAAGCACGCACAACCTCTTAGCTGCTCTGCTAGACAGCTGCGCAGCTCTACCCTTGGCCCTTGTTCACTTCATGCGTCCTTGGGCCACATATCTAAGAGATTTAATGAACGCTCTATCTGACCTTCTCCACGTAGGTTCTATCCTCTCGAATGGTCTCAATTACATGTGTACAGGGCAAATCTTTTAACGCTGAGTTTAACTAAACTTTCCTCTGCGTCTGCATCATTCCATACGATGCACAGGTTCTGCTCCCTACACATGTTTCCTATGCGTTCCCTTAGATGCCTTTTCTTCCATCAAAGGCCTCTTCAATATATCTCTTCTGCTGCCTCTCGTAGCCAGCATTCTTCTAATGTTGAACTGGGATGGGGTTCAGTATTCTTTTCCCCACTCCCTGACTGAGATCAGTATGCTTCCCATACTTCTCAATCCATCATATCAGTAACCTTTTATTCCCTCACCAGTCAGTCCCAAATCATAGACTTACTGATGTTCTTAGGTTCTGGTAGCGTCACAAAACCTTCTAAACATAAATCTTGCCGTTTAATATGGCAGGCTTTACCTCCTGACGCTAAAAAAAAAAAAAAAGAGGTATTACCCCTTTTACTTTTCCACCATTTTTTCTTACTCCCTCGGATTCTGTTCTCCAGACATCCTCCACATAGATACACCTTTCTCTTAGGAGGTGTATCGTTTTGGGAGTTGGGTTCCCGTTTTCGGTAATCCTCTCTGAGTCGGCTTACCATGGATTATCCACTGATCAAGCCGCCTCTATTTCTCTAATCACGGAATGAACATATATATTCTCCTTATAAGTCTCATACATTCTACGTTTGAGCCTTTCCATTCCTCTCTTCCACAGTTTGGCAAGGGAACTTCTTTCCCTCTTAATGTCATTCCTGCCAGCAGGGTCCGTGAGTTATGCACTCTTTCCATACTCACCTGACTCCGTTCCTCTGCCACTGAGTAGTTCTACGCATTCAACTTTCTATCCTTTTCAGGTAGATGTTGTATCTCCTTTCCTCAGGAAATACTCTATTAATTTTTCCTAACCTCTCTCTCTCGCCCTAGGGAGAGACTGGGTTTTCCACATTCCTGGACAGTAATGCTGCGCTTACATTCTATCTACATTGCACTGCATTCCATGTGAATTCCACTTGACTCTTTCCTTCATGCAAGGGTCAAGCTGCTACTTCCAGTGGCCACACAGACCTAATCCTTCTGATTAAGTGGTCTATATTTCCTTTCCTACCAACAAGCAGACATTTCACTACAACACTGTGGGTATCCACATACTGTTGTGTCCGTCTTAGCCTTAACAGCTTCCCTTTGGTTACTGCTGCTTGTACTTTTTTATCAGGTTGCAGCCTGGAGTCCTCTCCATACCTTCGCAGCCTATTATTGCTTACATTTGACTAGCCGGCATGCTCCATGTTTGGCCAGTCCACCTACTCTTACTTTTTTCAATTCACTACCCAACATCCTTCCACGAACCCATTATGGTGTTGCGGATGCCCTCCGTTCCCATTTCCACCTCAGTCGTTACGCCTTTGCGCATCTGCGGTGTATCTGGTGCATTCCCGGGCATCCTCAGCTCGGTACTCACCCATTTGTGAGGACTACCATCCTGCTTGTCCTGTGAGAAAGCAAATGTTGCTTACCTGATGTAACAGGTGTTCTCACAGGACAGCAGGATGTTAGTCCTCACGAAACCCGCCCGCCACCCCGCGGAGTTGGGTCTGTATACTTTTATTTTAGTTTCGCTTGCGCTTTTTAGCTATAAGACGAGACTGAGGGAGACACCTGTGGCTCACAGGGATAATTGCAGGCTGGGCATGCTCAGTGCACCCAATGTGCCAGTGTCAGTCAAAGCTTGTTGAAACTTTGACAGAAAAGTTTTCCGTACAGGGCTCCATCCTCGATGTCACCCATTTGTGAGGACTAACATCCTGCTGTCCTGTGAGAACACCTGTTACATCAGGTAAGCAACATTTGCTATCCATATTCACTTGGATATTGGTGCACTATTGTAAACCGTTATGATGGTAAATAACTTAATGACGGTATAGAAAAACTCTTAAATAAATAAATTTCAAGAAATGCAGAAATGTGACCTGCATAAGTTCTGTTTAAAATGCCTGCTAGGCATGTGCCAGGATGTCTCCTAGAGCATTGAAAATATTGTCAGTTAACTTTTCTTTTATCCTTGAGAGAATAAAAGCTTCAGGTTTGACTACACAGGTGCCTAAAACAAGGCCAGACCTAAGTTACTCAGATGTTGAGAGAGGAATTTGTCATTATAGTCACACAAACATAAAAGAAAATCCTTGCAAGAGCATAGGTAATCCTGCCACAAATGGCACAGGTCCACCACTTCTACAGAGCAGACCATGACTTTATGTTCTGATGCAGGACCGGTGGCGCTATTGATGCCAGGAACTTTGGCATCGAAAATGTTGGTATCAACCCACCCCAGAACTGTCAGGGCTGCCTTCTGTGCCGAAGACAGCACATTATCTTCTGTGCAGAGAATGGTGCCAAATATAATGCTTAAAAAGGCATTAGAGAAAAGTAGGCATCTTTTGGAGGAATAGTCCATTTCAGAAGATCCCATTTTGGGGCCAGAATCGGACAACTCTTCAGGCATGTTTCCTCCATATAAAAACAGTTCATTGTTTGTCCAAGGAATGTGGCATGATTTTATAAGACACAATGGGCCAGATCTTAAAAGATACATGCGGGCTTTGAACTCCAGGTCCCAAGCTAAGGACAGTCTTCCTTGGATTGAACTTCTGTTTTGCAGAAAGCACATTCCTCTAGGGCCGGTCAGGTTTATGCCCTGCCTGGTTCATTTAAAGACTCTTCAATTTCTGGCTGCCTATATGAACAGTGGCTTTCTTTGTGTCCATTATCCACACAAAGGGCACAAAAAGAGAGGGTCTCCAATGCCCTGTTTCTGGGTTGTTCCTGCCTCTCTGAATTCCCCCTTTTTTTCCCCAGGTTGCAGATCGTCGCTGCTTCAGAGCGTTATTTTTAAGTAGCTGTACTTCTTCCTCAGGCGTTGGCTGGGTCACCAGCTAATGTCCATAGGTTCGCTTGGCGAACCTATGGACATGTGTTACTTGAGACCGCACTTTGTGCTCCTGATTCTTACTGAAATTACTTGTGACACAGGTATGTTAACTGTTGGATTTCTCGTCTGCCTTAATCTGACCCAGTGGTTATGTATTGGTCAATGTTAAACTCTTCTTTAGTCACAGGTTGTTGTTAAAATTATCCCCCCGAAGCAGCCGGACTGGCGAAACACGGGTCCGTGTTGGGGACTGTTGTTAAATACTGTGGTTCACTGAAAGGAGTTACCGTGTTGAAATAAAGGAACTTTAAGTGCTACACTTGACCAAGTAAAGTCTTATTTGCGCTTTTGGTGTATACAACATAGGTTTGTTTCAGCCATACTGATAGTCCCTTGTCAAGTGTCCTTTCTGTCCATAGTTAAAACATGTGTACGAGATTGGTGTCTGGAACAAGAGTACGGAGGCTGAGCCCCCCCTGTCTGAGGTTCGTTGCTGAAGTCCTCTAACTTGTGTACCATGCCAGGGGACTGTTATGGGTTGTCTGTCCAAGCCCTTTATGCCAGCAGGCATTGACTGCCTGGTGGAAGGCTTCCTGTGCACTCTCCAGAATGAGGCCATTGGGTCAGTCCAGACCATTTAGGAAATGCTCCAGGAGTATTTGATCAGCCACTTCTAGTCCTGACCTTGCCTCTGGATGGAGCCACTTCCACCTAACATCTTTCAAATGATGAAAGAGGTTTCTGGGGCTCTTCCCGGGCAGTAGGGCTGCCCATCTGCATTGCTACTGATAGTATTCTGGGAAGTACTCTGCCCTCTACAGTTTGGCAGCCTTGACATCCTCATAGGAAGCCCTCCCATCTGGATTAGCAGCCTGTGTTGCCAGTTAACTTTTGCTGGTAAACAAATTTGCCGAGTAAGTAGTCCAGCTGGTCTCCGGCCAGGCTGAGAGGCAGGCGGTCCGTTCAAAGTTCTTTAGAAAGACCTCCGGGTCCTCTTGTCCCTTTATCTTAAACAGGATATGCAAAGGTAAAGATGCCTGAGGTATTCTGGATGTAGTCGATTGTAGGGCCTCAGCTAGCTGCCAATTGAGTTAATTGGTCTTGTAGCTGTTGCTGGTTATCTGTATTTGTACAGCATTTTTGCAGCTGTTGCTGTCTTGTGGCCAGGACCTGTATTGCCTGCTCTATTTTATTTCCCTTTAGGGCCAGTTTCCAAATGGATAAACACACAAGGCAGGGAAAACAAAAAAAAAACACCTGGCGACCTGTGCAGCCCTAACTTACGGTACTATTTGCCCCTGACTGCTCAGGCGGGGATAGTGCCCTTGGCCTATTGTAAAAACACCAGAAATAAAAACTGCAAGCAGGTTGTTCTTCTTCTTCTTGGAGGCTGTAGGTTTTTACTTGTGCTTCCTGCTTAAGCAAAAAAAAAAAAAAAATCCCAGAAATGACACCACGTGTAGCGTATTTCTGCAGCCACCGGAATAGTTCATGAATACAGTAAGACTGGACCAGCTTAGATATGGTGCAGGTATTTATTTACAGTGCTTCAAAGATACAAGAATCAAAATAGTAGCTAACTTACATCAGGCACAATTAACAGGTCCACTGTCTGTGTGTATCGGGAGGTCCTACCAGCGTCCTGGGGCCTCCCCAAGCTCTCTAGGCCTGGGCTTTTATGGAAGGATGAAGGGAGACTCCCTTCAGCCACAATCCCTTGCGGCCTTCTGCCTTAATGAGACATGGATTAAAAGCCTGGACCGCATTCCTAAAGGAAGAATGAGGGGCGTGGTCAGTGCACTCCGTCACGGGTGCGATATGGTTTTTATTGTGTGGTAAATCAAATATCATGTGAAAAGTAAAAATATTGCTAATGAGCATGCCGATAAGCTAATTTCATGCAAATGAAGGTCCTCTTTGGCTTCTCACATTAAAATAACATGTTTTGTGACAAAATAACGCAAAATGTAGCTACAACTTTTGAGTTATAGCTGTTTGTTTTTTGGGGAAAATATCTTGTCAAGATAGGGGAGATATGATAGAGATATTCAGATATCTCAAAGGCTTCCATGCACAGGAGGTGAGCCTTTTTCAATGAAGAGGCTGAAGAGTCGAGGGGTCATGAGGTGAGGTTGAAAGGGAGTAGACTCAGGAATAATCTTAGGAAATATTTCTTTACAGAGAAAGGTGGTGGATGTGTGGAAGAGCCTCCCAGTGGAAGTGGGATAAATACAAGGGATCTCTAAGGAAGTGATAAGAATTATAAAGCTAAATTAATTGGACGGATGGGCAGACTAATTAGACCATACGGTCTTTTTCTGCTGTCATGTTTGTTTCTAAAACTGGCAAATTTGTGCATTATTTTTTTCAGACTCCAGTCGACATACCTACAGAAGCCTGCACCAATAATAATAATAATAAAAAAAATAAAACCACCAGGCCAGGCTTCCAGGAGCCACGATGTTAAGTGGATTGGTATTGGCACAATAGATGGTTCAAGCAGCAAAAAATGGAATGGGAGGCAGAGATGCCACCTGGGGAAATCCCAGCACTGGGGTCAAAGCAGCTATAGGTATAGGTGCAGCAGTAAGGGCCCATGTCTAGGATCACCACACAGGGTCTTGCAGAGGAGGAGGTGATCGTGTGGTGCTGCTTGAGATCTCAGGCCAAAATGGATTTATATGAAGACTTCAAAGCCGACCTTGATCCTGGCATTGAAAGGTCCCGTGCCATACCAGCTGTTGTGAAACTGTTGAGCTCCCTCTATTTCATGGCTTTGGGCTCCTTCCAAATAACTGATGGTGGGTGTGGGGGGGGGGGGGGGGGAAATGTCTCGAGCATATTTTTCCAAGTACTTGCATCAGGTACTATGAGCTGAATGCAGCCGCAATCATATTTATATCAAATTCCCTACTGAAAGGCAGGAATTGCTGCCCTGAAGAGGTGTTTCTCTGCCATGGCATAGTTACCCCATGTTCTGAGAGTGATAGATTTCACCTATATAGCTCTGATCCCATACTGTCAGAGGAAAGTGTCCTACCACAACTTTAAGCTGTTTCACTCCTTCAGTATGCAAGTGCTTGTTATGCACAAATGTGCATCCTCAATGTTGTGCCCATGTACCTGGGAGCCACACACGAGGCCTGTATCCTTAGACTCTCAGCCCTTTTTGCACAGTTTGAGGATGAAATATGGCCATGGCTGGCTACTAGGTAAGTCTATTGTTCCATTTCATATTATCTAGCTTTGCCTTTTATGCATATGCCTGGGAATTATATATTAGCCTGGTTAGTGTGCACCTATTATATCTATATCTATATATATATATATATATATATATCTATATATATATATATATATATATAATAGGTATATATATATATCCGGCAGTGCCAGGTCTAGTCATACAAGCTAGATGTTGTTGAGTTGAGGACATCTAGGAAGGCCCAAGATTTGGGGATCACTATTTGATGGCAAAATTGGAAAACTTTTTGTAGGATAATCCCTGTCAAACCAGAACTCTAAGTAACCTTGTGCCAGATAAAAAAAAAAAAGGCTAGAGTGTCAGGTGCACTCTCATCTCATAACAAGAACCTGTTAAGCTCTTCAAAGCACGGATAAACAATGCATATAAAAATAGTCTGAGCTAAATCTGCAAATGTTATTACCAATACATTATAGCATAATCATTGGATATTGCCATTTCTACAGTATATAAGCATGATCTGCACACCATGTGTTCTGCTGGACATTGTCACATGTAAGGTGGTGTAACTTTCAAAACCACTTACTAGCAATAACAAAGAATTGGTCATTTACTAGTAAGACCTGGAACTAACCACCATAGATCTGTTTGTGCATGCCTCTTCTCATGTCACACATAGCATGTATGTACATCTAATCAAGGTCATGATAAGAGCTGCAAGACCTTTAGTATGGAAAGCAAATAAGACTGGACTGGCTGTAAGGGGTCGATAATGACAATAGTTTTTGAGCTAGATCTCAAAAGATTTCATGACTGTGTATATAGGAGAAGTATGTAGTGGCAGGTATGAGATTAACATTGATCTCATCATACTGACCAGTATGAAGACATGTGATGCACATAGTGTTAGATAATCGAAATCATCGGTGTATGTTTGTGTGCTAGGTTATATGCCCACTACAACATTCCTCTGACAGACCTAATATGTAGCTGTCCTTCATATCTGATGGCTTTGGGTGATGCTGATGGACCTGGTCATGAGTATTTTTAAAGCTATGGTCAGACAAAGTTACTGGTCTTACTCTGACTGGGTTCATAATGGTGTTGGCAGGCTGCCAAATGTCAAATCTAAGATGGCAGTTTGACCCATAGCAACTCTCTATGACACAGGTGATGCTTGATATGGCAGAGACTGGATATGGCAGGAAGAGAGACTGGAGTGGCTTCTCACTCCAGTCTCTCTTCCTAACACACAGGCAGAGAGGAGGTACAATGAGGAACTCACATCTACTCACTCAGTCATTGAAAAGTCATTTTTAATGTTTAGATAAAATGAGGCGAGCCTTACAATATGACCCTCACACTATTGCTGAGATAGTGTTAGCCTGCTGCATGTTTCACAATATAGTCATCCTGTATAGCATCCCAGCTGCCATGATCCAGGATCTAAAAAAGGATGCCATGTCTCCCCCCCCCCCCCCCCACACACGTCCGGGAATACATGCAGAGTGGCAGCCAGATTCATTGCGGTGCTATTTTGCCTATAAGTACAGGTCATTGCCTTTTTATAGAGTTGAAGACAACAGTACTGAGTGTTGCACTGAAGATCTCCATCTCTTTGTCCTTTACTTGTTTTGAGTTTTGCAGGAGTCCCTGGCTTCACGTGCATATATGGAAGCAAAGACTCAACGAACAAGGTGAACCTTGGGAATAAATAAAGAGCAGGGAGATGAGTTTGAATAGGCTGGAATAGCAGATGTTAGGCAGCACTAAGGCTTGGGCCCAATGAGACACTTTACATGTCATATGTAAATTCAAAATATTAAGGCTGGCCAGCCTTCACACTGAAACAACCACTTACTCGCTTTATGGCAGAACCTCACACACTTTTCATAGAAAATACAGCAGGCATACACTCACATATGTGCCTTGACATTCACTGGGCCTACAAGGCATACATCTACAGTTTGTAAGAGACTGGGTGGATGTTGGTCAGAACCAGTGATGGCTTCCTTGTTGTGACATAGCTGGCCTTTGATTATATGGCATTTGTGAACAATAGCTCTGAGATGTTTGGACGTTATGCCTAGCATTTGTTATCCATTCTTACCTGTGCCCACTCACAACCCAGCCCTTAGCCACAAAATGCACAGCAGAATAGGGCAATAGGAATGTTTTGGGTGGGTTTTTTTTTTTACTGTAATCCAGAGAGCCTCTGACTTTCTCATTTTTGTGGCTTTATTTTTTCCTTCAGTTTTGGATGCCTAGCAGTGTGTCATCATCTGGACTATGGGCTATGAGTATAATTATGACTATCCCTAAGCTGAAGTGAATATAGTCATATATGTATGAATGCTTCTTGGTCCATAAAAGGTGCACACACATCCACACACAAGTAGACTAACAGCTGTTTGACCATTTCTGCCTTAGCTGGCTGCCAGACAGCATTAGTAAAGGTTCAAGTGATCACTTGGCATGTGTCAGGATATATGCTGTGTGTCTGTTAGCTCTGTGTTTTGATTTGCAGTCTGCGTGAAGAGGCCATGTATGCTGAATGGCACCAAACATCCTGCAGAATATCCACCTCAAACCTATTTTCATTTGCCTGTACATTATCACCAAATAGTTATTAGATTTCCTTGCTCATATCTAGAAGAGGCAGTGATTGTAAGAAACAATTCAGGTAGCATATATTAATTTTGCAATACCTCAAGGAGTTATAACAAACAGCTATAATATAATGGATTATATTTCCCTATCAACAGCATTTCATTGACTGCACATGTAGAGGGCATAGAAATAGTCTATATAGCGTCTCGCTAGAGGAGGCTTTAAATAACTGCAACAGCTTGCTTTAGCATCAGTGCTAGGAAGAATAAATTAGATCATATATCAGGTTAGCAGTATAGAAAGAAACTTTGAACAAAGAAGTACAGCAAGTACTGCTAGATGATAGCTGTCAGGACACATTACTACAAGGACAACTGGTGTTGCTGCGGAACTCTTTTGTTCCAGGCTTTTTTTTATGCCCGTTGACCTGTTTACCTCTTCTTTACAAGCTAGAGCTACTATGAATGGTAGTTCAGAGAAGATGATACATAGTATTTTAAGTGGTTGCTTTGGCGGAGGAAAATGTACATAGCTATCAGTGTTTAGAAATTATGTAGCTGTAACATCATTAGAACAAGGCATGCACTGGAGACGATAGTGGGAAAAACCTTGATACTGCAGCCTTTCAGATACAGTATCTGTTCTGGGGGGTTCCACATTGGCTTTCCAGTATTTTCATATGCAATGTAGTTGTCACTTGAAGTGTATTATGATGTAGACTGTCCTTAGATGTCATTTGTGACAGCGGTAACTTGTCTTGATAAAATATGTTTGTATCTGTTTCAGTGAAGGCTATGCAGTGTTTGCCATAGCGTCTCTCAATAACAGAATAGGTTGTTGCATTTATTCTATATTTTTCTGTTTACCTTTCTCCCATAGTGATGTCCACTTTTTAATGTCATGAGTTTGGAGGTTCATCTAGCTGGCTTCTAGTGCAAGGAGTGTTTGTGTGGTGACTAATGTAATAGTTTCAGGTGCTTGTTTTACATCAAAGATTGTTGGGTAGAGAAAAGAGTTTGTGGGGCAGTAAAGAAGCTTAGACCACATTAATAAAGAGGAGCTTTGTATAGTGGGTACTAGGGGATATGGGCCTTATTTATATCCCTCCACTTAAACAGAGCTGTTTTGGTGGAAGTCTACAGTCACCACATTGTGTGTTTGATGTGTTTCAGATTTAGGTGATTTAGGTAGCATTTCCAGTAAAAGATAGACCCCAATCTCATTCCCATCAAAAAATATAAATTACCTGCAGCTAGTAGTAACTAACTGTACATTTTCCATTTTTGAGCTTCATAAGATGATAAAGTATTTTGGTCAAGCTCAGGACTCCTTCATCTTTAGTTTCTGCTCTCTGTTACCATGCTAATTATCTATCTGATGCACTCATGATCACTTTTTGACATGTATAGTGCAGGCAATGCTTGGCCTGATCGTAATACAGGAACTCTTTTCTAACATTAAAACGTTCTTGGGGCCTTTACAGGTGCCTGGCTTTGTATGAATAATGACATGAACCGCTAATAGGTATGTAGTATACATTAGGGAGTGAGGAAAACCTATAACCCAATACGCCGCATAGAGCTTGCATTGTGACAGACACCAACTTTCTGTACTTATTAAGATATAATATATACATCCCAAGGATCCAGTACAGCTGTTGAGTGAGGCCCACTTAGGACACTGAAAGTGTGCGTTTCATTTTCAGGGTGTGTCAATATGTTGTTTGGTCCTTGATGATCATATCTCTTTCTGTCCGTAAATGTAAATGAATATTCTTCAAGTGAAGATGCTGCTAGTAAGAATAGTGTTTTATGTTGCTTGTTTACCACAGTGCTTGGTTTTCTAGCATGTAGTTTATTGGTTGCTGTCATTGTTATTTGTTTAAAATATGCGTTCAATAAGTATGAAAGAAAGAATGACTTGTAAAATGTTATGACACTGTCATTAGTAACAGCTAACTGGAGGTTGGAATAGATGTGGTAATGGAGATGGGGGCAAATTATGGTTGATGGTACTTGGGGCCACCACACCAACTTAAAAGACATTCCGCTTCCTCTGAGCATATATCAATTGTGAGTACATCAGTATAAATTAGAAAGTGAGAAACAAAATGAGTTTTCCGCTGGTAGAGTTGAGCAGTAGAGATGTCTGTTTCCCCCTATCATGTTCTGCGCCACAAGAGCATCACCTCCAATATTTGGACCTAAAACTCCAGAATGAACATGTCCGTTGACAAAGCCAGCATGTTAGAGTGCGCAGAGACTGCTTGACCAGAGGTGTTTGGTAGGTAAGACTGCAACAGAATAAATAATTTCAGTGAAATGGAGGGCCCTCAAACAAGTCAAAACAGTTAATTAAAAAATAAAAATATATGAGACCAGCAATTACTTTAGAACAATGGGACCACATTATTGGCATCAAGATGTAGTCACACGGATGTTACTACTATTAGTGCATCTTTGCCATTTACATTAATAAAGGTCAAGATATACAAGATGATATACGAAAGTGACAACAGGTTTTATAATGATATAAAAACTGGTGCAACCAATATCACAAAGGGCCCATGTAAATAGGAATACAGGTTATCTTATCCTTATTTAAACAGTTGATCACAGCAAAGAGTACAGAATGTGGATGTGGCAACCCAATGAAAACATTTCTCTGCTAAAAGAACAGATGCTACAGTGACAAAAAGCTCGACAGTGTAAGGCCCTAGACAGGCCATATACCCCATGGAGTGGGCCTGGCAGCAAAGTCTTTAAAGGTCTTAGATAGTCCATGTTAAGAGAGTGTGCTGGAGCAGGGCAGGCAGCAAAATAAAGAGGGGATATCAAAGACAGCTGACTGGAAACACCAGACTGGAGAGAGCAGGCTGGAGACAGTAGGCTGATGACTGGAGAGAGTAAGCTGGAGACAGCAAGCCAAAGACAGCAGTCCAATGGCTGGAGACAGCAGGGCAATGACTGGAGACAATGAGGCCAGTCAACCGCGTCTTGAGAGTGAATACTAGAGACCTGAAACTGGTGACTATCTCCCATGGCAGCCACACTGCATGGATGTGATCTACATACATGAGACAAACTCTTACCAGCATCAGAGAGAGCTGAATACTGTGAAGGATATTAGTACATGGCAGAAACACAGCACAAGGACTCTTCAGCCCAGATGGACCTAGCAGGTAGCCTTTCATCATCTGGGCATAGGGATTCTTCAACCTAGATAGGCTTAGCTGCCTGCTTACATTTTCATGGCAATCACTATTGTTTTAGGACATTGATATGTTATATGATATGATATGTTGACTATGTAATTATTGGATTGTTATGATTATGTTAATTCCATTATTATAGTTCCTATTTATTTTTTCCTTTCTCTCTCTTCTACCTATGCTCTTCACACTCCTCACGCGCTTGCTTTCGCCCGACACCCCTCTCTCCCCTTCCATCTCTGCTCCCCTTCCCCCTTCCCTGTTATTTGTAATTTCTCTTTCCTTTCTACATGAGTTGATTGTAAACCGGTATGATGTGTCCTACGAATGTCGGTATATTAAAAGTTCATAAATAAATAAAATAAATGATTGGACCCTCAGCTTTCTTTTCTCTATCTTGGCTTTTTAGCTGTTGATGGCATGTGCCCTCAACCATGTCCCCTGGCCCATCTGGACAGCCAAGGACTGCTTCTTAGTGAAGTCTGCAACGAGGCAGGACTTGGTGCTGCAGCCTGAAATGACTGTCACACTTGCATGAGCGTGCTATTTATATTATTCATTGCTGCTGCTATTGCATTAGATCCTTGCACCATGGTAGTGATCTACTCTCTTATGGCCTGTGTCTGCTTTCTCTGGGCCCACCTCAGCTTAATTAGTTCTTCTCTAATGTTTCTCATTTGCATTGTCTGCTGTCTTTCCAGCTTATCAAGCAGTCTGTATATGATTGTTAGATCAGGTGCCTGCTGAGCTCCAGCTTCTGGTGGTAGCACTTGGAGCAGCCCTCCTGAGACATGTCCTAATTGTTCTGTTGTGGAATGCTCCTCAGTTGGCTGGGAGATGAACGGGGTTTTCCCAAGTGGCATGCTGGAACCATTTGCTGGCTCCTGGATCTTCATGTTGGCCCACGGAAGGCTACTCTCCTCCATGAACTGTGAAAGGTTTAAGTTGGTCTCCAAATTTAGGGGCTCCAACTTCACCACTATCACTTCCACGTTTGTCTCCTTCTGAGGTCTCTGATGTGGCTTAGGCTCCTTCTCAGTGTTCTGCCATTGTTCACCTTCTTCTTGCTGGATGCTTGGTCCTGGGGCCTGAGCAATGGGGCCTGTGAAAAAGCAAGAAAGCACATATAAGGGTCTAAGAGAACTCCTTCCCGTTCTTCTTTTTCAATAAAATTTTCATAAAATAGAGCTACTTATGTGATAATGTTATGCAAACATTCTTGTCTGATGTCCCAAACATTCTTCTATTTATTTGTCATGCTTACCTACCCTGTGTTGTGCAGTGCTCAGGCAGGCCTGTGAACACGTAAGGTCCCAGGTGTTATATCAGCCACTTCTCCTTTGGTGTCAATATGGGGCAGGGCACTCCTCCTACTGTTTCTCTCGCATATCTCTTCCTGTTTGCCACTTTTGCCTTCAGCCAGGCCTTCAAGTCCCAAAAGCGGTGCGACCCCTCTCTGGTCCTCTTCAACCCACTGTGTCTCTAAATTATTTCTTCAGACTTCCATATTACACTCTTTGCCGCCTTAGCTGTTTTGGCTGCCTGGCTCCCAAACAGCATAAAATAATTGGCAAGGATGCGCTGGATTAGGAGGTCGTTCTCCTCAGTGGTAAGCTTCTGGGTCCGAATATACTGCTTGTTCTCTCCTTGGCTGCCTGAGGTTGGGTTGCCACTTCCGGAGGGATGGTGTCACTGTCTCCCTCTCTCACTTCCATTCCCAACTCCCTGCCTTTACCCCCCCACCACATCACCTGCTGTGTCTGCTGGCCCACCTTCTCTTTGGTCTCTCTGGGCCTATCCTGCCTTCTCCCTGCTGATTCACCTATCTGCTCCCTCCCTCTTCTTACTATCTTTCCCTTGTTCTTTGCCTCTGTTTGCCTCTTCTCTCTCACATCATTCTTCCCTGTACCACTCCTTCTCCCCCCTCCCTCCTTCGCAACTTCTTGCCTTTTCTTTGTCCACCCTAACTGTACTCACTCCTTGCACATGCCTCTCACACCCATGCCCACTCATGTGGCTCTCACCGCACGTGCTCCTTTCTTCCACTCTCTGAACATAAAAGAACAGATAGACAAATGAGACAAACAGAACGCAAACTCTCTCACACAAGAAAATACAGCAGACAAAGAGGAAGGCAAACATGAAGACACCAACAAAAGACACAGCACTTAGGTAATCAAAATCCAACTTCATTCACCACCAAACTCCTCTAATCTCTCACCAAGCTCCTGACACACTTTCAAAGGAGCAGCTGCAGGAAGCTGTCTTATATAAACAAAAAAAAAATACAAAAAATGAACAAATAATGCACAACTTACCTAAACATGCCCATTTTTTAAATCTCGTGAGCATTAACGTGCATAATCATGTGATATTACCTGTTTATTGTAGATAAGTGCATATACCCCATAGAGTCAGAGACCGTCCAAGTTTTGACAAAGTTTAGCTTCCAGATGATTCTGTAGTAGAGGAATCAACACTCAGCCTAAAATGTCAAAGTTTTCGGTTGCACCTTCAGGAAAGGTACAACATCTTAGAAAAGTTCATAGATGATTCTGCATTCTTGTAGCCAAAGTGGAAGAGAAGTTTCAGTCATATATTTCTGAAGCAGAGGAATGTTCAAAATGTGGTAAAAGCTATTTATGATAATTGTGACGCATTATCTAGAGCAGTGGTTCTCAACAGGTGTGTCGGGACACACTGTGTCGTGAGATCACATAAAGTGTGTTGCAGATCCAGCTGAAGGCTGCTCTTTCCTCATCAATCTGGACAGGAGTTGGCTGATTTCTCCTTTATTGGATATGAAAGGAAGCTGCTTTTGCTTCCTTCTCTTCTTCCTGGCCCAGTGGGAGGTTATTCCCTTCTCTTTCCTCAGATCAGTGTGAGATATCACCAACTCCTATTCATATGGGCCTGGCAGGACACCAATTTTATCTTCCTCTGCCTGGCCTGGCAGTGAGGCTGCTGATGCTCTCTTTACCTCATGGGGCCTGGACATGAAACAGGAGCATGTGGGAGAGAGGTGTGTGCTCTATAGATCCACTGCCGACTTCTGCTGCTGCTGCCTCCTTCCCCTCCTCAATGCTTCTTGCTCTCATCTGCTGCTGGTAAAGCAGGAGGGAATCTCTGGATTGGACTGAAGGCTTTTATGCTGGCTGGGAGCCAGGAGGAGGGGGGAATGTGTTGGGCAGGAAGGCCTTGATGGATAGAGAGTCAGGAGTCTTCTGGATAGGAAGGAGTAGGGGAAAGGAGGTTGGGTTGCTGGGTAGGGGAGAGGTGGAAGAAAGAGGGGCTGGGGGCAGCTGGGCAGAGAGGAGAGATGAAGTGGAGGGAGAGCTGGAGGTATGGGGCCTGCTGGATTGGGGAAGAAGGGAGATCAGAGGATGCTGAGTAAGAAGGGGTGTGAGAGGTGGTCAGAGGTGTGCTGGGAAGGGAGAATTGAGCAGGGGAGAGAGGTGACACAGGGAAGAGGATTCAGGGGGTAGGGGTGTCGGAAACGGTCAGGTATATGAGCTTGTGAAGGGATGATTGATAGCTGGGAGAAGTGAGGGGTGATGGCATGGAGGGGAGTGACGGGGTACAAGAGTCATATGATGTCAGTTTTGGGAAGGTGCATTTCTTCTATCTTTAAACTTTGCTTAGTGTAGGAGGAAATGTATTTCTGTTTCTAGTTCTCCAGTTTTGCATTGCATGCAGAAGATAGTCTGGGGTTTCTATTCCAGTTTTTGTTTCCGCATTTTAATTTGTGGTATTTTATTCTATATTAGGTGAAGGTAGGTCTGTATGTATTCTGTACGTGTGTGACTGATTTGAGGTTCTTTACTAGCATGTAGAGATTTGTATTAGTCTTATTTGTTGTATTTTCTCATTATTATATTGCACTGTGAACTGGTGCCTTTTCATGGGTAGTACTATTGATGATACATTTCTTGGAGTTAGTGCTGCTTCAGTATGGCAGGTTTGATAGACATGTACAGAGTGGTATATTTTTTTTCCAGGTTTTGTGTTATTTTACAATGCACCTGGTAGTAGAGGGAGTTTGATGCTGTTATTGAAATGACACCAGAATCAGAATATCTTTTTTGCATGGTGAGTTGTACAGGGAAATGTTTGTTCTGCTCTGCACTCATTGTTAGGAAGCAGGAGATTTCTGTGAATGCAGAGTATATGTTTATATTTAGTCCCATGATGGGTCATGTATTCAGTGTGTCATGCACGTGACAGTCATCTCTCAAGTGTGTCCTGATAGAAAAAAAGATTGAGAACACTGATCTAGAGCATCAGCAATTGCAATAGCAGTAAAGAGGTTAAAATGGCTCAAGGCTTCAGATCTCTGAGGAAACTTGAAAAATTAGCAGATGCAGGGACTACCTATTTTGGAGACAAGATAAAAGAAACTGTCAGTTTTACACAATACTTCACACCTTGACCACAGCAATATCCAATTCGGCTGGGTCACACAGAAAATATCAGTCTTATAAAAGACAATATATATGCCTTATCCTTACCAAAGGCAAAAATTCCAGACAAATATATGCCTTAACCCTACCAAAGGCAATAATTCTAGATACAACAGCTTCAGTAAATGCCATCCAGACAATGCTCAAGGGATAGACCTCAACAAAAATCCAAGAAACAAGCTTTACAAAAACTAATACAGAACTTTTTGACTACAATTCTCTCCCATTTGGAGAAAGACTTTGTCATTTTTATCATCAGTAGATCCTTAGTACCACTGATCAGTGGGCCTTAAATATACAAAAAGGTTATAGACTCAGTTTCCAAAGTCTTCCTCCAAATGCACCAAGACTATTTCTCCATGTTCCAAGGAATCAGTTGCATGTAATGAGACAAGAAATGCAATATCTTCTATCGACTCATGTGATAGAACTGGTCCCACTAGAGGACAAGAATATGGGGCTTTATTCAAAATATTTCCTCATCCCAAAGAAATCAAGAGGTCTTCACCCTATCCTAAATCTGTTTTGTACAAATTTCTCAAAGGATAGAACTTCAGGATGAATCTATGATCAACTGTTCTCCTCCCAGTGTTAGAGCAGGGAGATTGGCTATCAACATTAGATCTAAAACATACATATGCACACATCCTGATTCACCTGAATCACTGAAAATAATCTTAGATTTTCAGTACATAATGATCATTCCTAGTACAGAGTACTCGTCTTTGGTCTGTCTGCAGCACTGAATATTCATCAAAGATCTAGCAGTTGTAGCAGCTCACCTAAGGAGAAAGACCTTATCCCAGGACAAGCAGGATGCTAGTCCTCACATATGGGTGACATCTTTGATGGAGCCCTATACGGAAAAACTTCTGTCAAAGTTTCTAGAAACTTTTGACTGGCACAGTGTGCCCACTGAGCATGCTCGGCATGCTATGATATTCTCAGCCACAGGAGTCTCCCTTCAGTCTTCTTTTTTCTGCGAAGCCGTTAGCCTCGCGGTTATTTGGAGTCCTGTGTGGTGATTTTTCACCATATAAAAAAGTTTGTTAAAAACTTCGACACCGCAGGGGTCTCCCGGTTTTTATCATCGTGGTAAGATTTTCTGTTTTTTCCGTAGGTTCCGTACCATATATATTAGCCTGAAAGTCGTCGACGGCTTTCCGACTTTCACAATGGCTACGGGTTTTAAAAAATGCCCGATTTGTTGCCGTACCATATCCATTACGGACCCACACTTACTCTGTCTCGGCGAGAGACACGATGTTTTATGTTCAATATATTTTATTGAGGAAGTGATCCACGTGTGAACGATATACAATAGTCCAAGAACAAGGTAACAACCAAAGCTACAACAATACAAAAATAAAAACAACAACGCATCCAAGGTGATTCCTTGCACAGTCAATTAAGGGATCACTATCCAATTTTATCCCCATGAGAAGCATATCCCACCATAGCTTCGTAGTATCTGGGGCCCCCCGTTCTTCCCCCTCCCAATCGGGCCCCAACCATATCCTCATATAGTGTGACTTGCCCCCCTATAGTACCTCTCCCCCCCCCATCTACCCCAGAAATCCCTAGCCGCACACCCAATAGCTCAGGTTCCATCCAAATATGACAGTTTAATTGTTGAGTACCAGACTCCTAGCCCGGTGGGGCAAACGTATATAAGCGTCCCACGTCTGAAGAAATTTCCCGCGATCTGCTGTTGACGTTCGAGATGCCAGATTATCATACTGCATCAGACGATGAAGATGTATCCTCCAAGTCCAAAATGAGGGCCCCGTCCGATCTTTCCAATGAAGAAGGATGACTTTTTTCCCAACGAGGCCAGCTTTTTTTAACAAAATCCGAGAGTCAATGCTAGGTACCAAATATTGTGTTACACAATGAAATAACCACAGGTACGGAGAGAGGGGTAAACGCACCCCAACCAACCCTGCTAAATATGTCGCAAGTCGTTGCCAATACTTTTGTGCGTTAGGGCAAGACGAAAAGACATGTGCCAGCGTTCCCTTCCCCTCCCCACACCGCGGACATTGATCAGTTGCCGTTAAGCCTGATTTAAATGCAATAAGAGGTGAGATATATGCTCTATATAGAAATTTTAAATGCATCTCACGAAAATACATGTTACTGGTAACCGGGAAAACCCCCTTCACACTACCCGCAAAAATGCGGGATGTTAACCCAAAACCCCCATCTTTATTCCAACGATCCACCGAAAGGGTATATGAATCCAGGGAGGTTTGCCGGGCCAACCCCCTGTAATACAGGGATAGAGAGGGTTCCTTAGGAGCATCAAATTGAAAGAACCCATTAAGCGCCTTGAATGTCGCCAAATGCTGATCTGGCTGCCCTAATGATTTAACATAATGACTCAATTGCAAGTAACCAAAACAGTGTTGATTGGGGATCCCATACATTTCCTGTAGTGTCGCAAAAGACATATAGCGCCCCTCCTCATCAAACACATGTCTCAGATACTCTACCCCCCTAGACTGCCAATTAAGAAACGGGACAATAGTTGATCCAGGTGAAAATTCGGGGTTACCTTGTAGTGAGGTGAAATATGCACATTGTTGAGGTATCCCCAATAATTTAGTGAGATGTGCCCAGGCCTTCCGTATAGGAAATATCAAGGGGTGTCGAGCCAACAAAGGTGATAGTTTATTCCCACAACCCATCAATACATGACTTAAAGCCAAGGGTCTGGTGAAAGTTTTTTCCGCCAATATATTAACAAAGGGAGATTTCCCTACCAACCAACCTCATATTAAACGCAGGTTCGCCGCCATTCCATAGTGTTGGAGATGGGGCACCCCCACCCCCCCACCGCCCAAGGCAGCTTCAGCCAACACAAAGATATTATGGCTTTACCCCCTTTCCAAATAAAGTGACGTAGTAGCTGATCCACCCTACAAAGATCCTTGGATAACAGCAACAGAGGGTAATTCTGTAGTACATACAGCCATTTAGGTAGTATTACCATCTTAAATAGTGCGATTCTCCCACCTAAGGAAAGTGGCAGATTAGCCATGCAGCTAACTTCTCCTGCGTAATCTTTAAAAGGGGGAGAATATTGAGAGAATAAATATTATGCAAATTAGGGGTAAGATGGATTCCCAAATATTTAAGAGATCCCTTGGCCCACTGCAAAGGAAAAGGGCCTTCCCAACGTTCCTTAAGTGAATCTGGGAATGCAAACGCCTCAGATTTGTTCCAATTAATACGCATACCGGAGATCGCCGAGTATTGGCCATAGATATCTAGCGTGTTTTGCAATGAGCGGGGGGGGGGGGGGGGGGGGAGTGAGAAATAACAGCATATCGTCCGCATAGGCCGCATATTTAAACAACTCCCTTTGTTTCCCCTCTAAAAATTGCAGGCCCCGGATACCGGGATGGGCTTGTATGGCCAGTAGAAAGGGCTTCAAGGTAAGTAAGAAAAGTAGAGGCGAGAGCGGGCACCCCTGCCTCGTTCCCCTTTCCACCAAAAAGGGTTCCGTCAACCCCCCATTCACTTGGAGGCAAGCCTCCGGGTTGTTATAAATAAGTTCAACCGCTTGGTAGAAGAACCCGCTAAACCCCATTAGTTTTAAAATATGATACATGAAACCCCATTCCACCCTGTCAAAGGCCTTTTCAGCATCGAGACTTATTACCAAATATGGATCGTCCACCCGGTTACAAAGCGCCATTGCCGTAACCACCTGTCTAATGTTTCTAAGAGAGTGCCTCTGTTTAACAAAACCCATCTATCCTGGCTGTATGAGAAAAGGCAGCACATTCGCCAGTCGCACCGCCAGGACTTTTGTCAGGATTTTGTGATCTACATTTAACAGGGAGATGGGCCGATATGATTCTGGAAATAAAGGGTCTTTACCCGGTTTCGGGATCAGGTTAACATATGCTTGATTACCTCCTATTGGAAAGGTACCCTGGGCTATGAGGGCATTATAAACCTTAGGCAACAGTCCCGACAATGACTCCCCCAAACATTGGTAAAACTCAGCACTATATCCATCGGGACCAGGAGATTTCAATTTGTGCATGGACTTAATGACTTGGGAAACTTCCTCCACTGAAATAGGAGCATTGAGATATCGGCTAAACTCTAATGTCAACGAGGGAAGTTGAATTGCTTCTCCGAAAGCATCCCATTTAGAGCTATCCCATCCCTCTGATTTATATAGTGTAGAATAATATGTATGAAATGCCCGACGAATACTGTCAGTATCCGTCACCAACTGCCTTTTGGCATTCCGGAGTGCAGGAATATGCCGAGACCCCCTAGCAGATTTGATTAAATTGGCCAACATTTTACCTGACTTTTGACCAAATTGAAAAAGCTTATATTGGTAAAAAAGGAGGCTTTTCTTCGCCCGTGTATGTAGTATGGTGTTAATAGCTGTTTGCAGTGCCAGATATTGCTCTCTACGCACCTTAGAGGGGCCCAAAATAAGCTCCCTTTTCGCTTTTTGCAGTTGTGCTGTCAGAAGCAGAAGTTGTTTATAGATAGTTTTTTTTCCTGTGCGCTGCAAAAGATATAATTTCACCACGCAGCACTGCCTTAGCAGTGTTCCAAAAAAGTATGGGATTATCTTTGTTGAGCATTAGACACCTCAAAAGCCGCCCAGCTGTCTTTCAAATGCTTTTGAAAAGCTGCATCCTCTGCCAAATAAAAAGGATACTTCCAAATTAAATTACTGGAAGTCCTGAGTGGATTGGAAAGCTCCACCCATACTGGTGCATGATCAGAAAGGATCACATCATCAATCCCAGCCTCAACCACCTTAGGCTATGAGAACTCAATAAAAAATAATCTAGTCGAGCATGCGAGCCGTGTGCCCTAGAAATGTGTGTGAATTCTTTTTCCATAGGATGTAATACTCTCCAAACATCGAGAAGGTGAAGAGAAGCCTCCAAAAATTTGATCCCTTTACTAGGTCCCCCCCCGAATTTGTGCCATAGAGTCCTTATCTAGTGTAGGTTTGTCAACAGCATTGAAATCCCCTCCAATAACTATCATCTCATCTATATAAGGTAACAAATGGACTTATATCTCTTGAAAAAAGGAAGCCCTATATACATTGGGAGCATATATATTGCATAGAATAATCGGAGCTTTATTATACCTCCCCTCCAATATCAGATAGCGACCTCCCGGATCCTTAATTACTTTTAGAATCTGAATGGGTAAGGACCTTCGCACTAAGATGGCGACCCCTGCTGAATGGGACGTCCCAGGGGCCGAATACACCTCCCCCACCCAATGCTGCTTCAATTTGTCATGTTCTTGGGCAGTAAGATGCGTCTCCTGTAAAAAGGCCAAATCCGCCCTTTTTTTATTCAGGACTTGTAGTATTTTAGTCGTCGGTTTTGGGCTCAGGCTGTGTGTGCTGTGTGTGCTGCCCTCGGCCCAATATCCAGGCGAAAATCGGGCTAGTGAAAGAAAAAAAGAAAAGGAAAAATCAGTTACTTAGCCCACTGCCATTACACTCCTCAGTGTTCCAAGTTCCACGTGGCAACAGGGATTCCTCAAACCAAGGAGGACTCCTCCAAACAAAGGAAAGACAGCCATGTTCTGTAGAGTCAGGAGTAAGCACAGCTGCAATCCAAAAATAAACCTTGTTTAAGGCCAAACTCAACAGAGAACCATTAACTGAACTCAGGAACATCCACCATCGGTAATTCTTCAGGTAGCCCGTCCGGCCAGCAAATTAGTGACCGCAACACCACTCACCCTGTACTGCGGCATTCCATCAGTCACTCCCCGAAGCCAGCGCCGGCAGGGATTGAAGGTATTGCTTTATGGCCTCCTCCTCTGTGAACCACTTGACCCCTTGACTTGTGGAGACTCTCAACCTTGCAGGATAAATTAGTGCCGCCCGCAAGCCCCGCTTATATAATTGGGAACAGTAGGGAGCCAGTGTCCTCCGCTGCAATGACACAGCTTGTGAGAAATCTTGAAAAATCAGTATTGGTGAGTTCTTGTACACCGGCTTCGTCCCCTGTTGTACTGTGCGGATAATGGCGGCTTTATGAGAGAAATTTAACAGTTTCGCAATCACCACCCTGGGCCTGGTTTGGTCGTCGCGTTTTGGGCTCAGGCTGTGTGTGCGCTCCATCCGAAGGGTGCCCGACAGCCCCGCAAGCTTCAAAGCCGTCGGCAGCCAGCCCTCTAAAAAGTGAGGAAGCTGGGCCTCCGCTATCCCCTCCGGTAATCCGACCAACCTGATGTTTGCCCTCCGGGACCGGTTTTCCAGGTCTTCCACCTTCCGGGCCTGTTTTTCCAGGGCCAATTTAAGCACCGTGATTTCCTTTTGTGCCATGTGGAGGCCATCATGATTGGCCGAGACCTGTGCTTCTATGTCCGAAAAACGCCGATCTATGACCGCCATCCCTGCAGTTAGCTCCTGTAGCTGGGCTGATATTTTTTTTAATTCGGGATTAAGCGCCGCAAGGACGGCTGCCGTCAGCTCCGCAGTGGGATTGGAGGGCGCTAAGCCCTGATCGGGCGTCCCGGCCGCCATATCCAGGATCGGATCCGGTGTTCCGGCCTTCTCGCGGTCCTTTTCTTTTTCTTTGTTTTTTGTCCCCGCACGCGTTGCCATCAAAATTCGCTGGGCTGCTATTAATACCAAGAGTAAGGGCAGCACATACAGGCCTCCAAATTCGAAAAATTGCCTCGGGATGTGGATGGATGGCTCGGGCCTAGGCACCCAGACGAGAACTCACATCCGTCCTCGCCAAGGTGTCACGTGATCTCCCCAGACACTATGTTTTAACGTGCCCGAAGTGCGCCAAGATGACGCCGAAAGGCAGAAGACTCCGGATGGAGAAAATGGAGCACCTGTTCCATTTACAGCTAATCCATCGACGTCCACGCAGTCGTCTCTGGCTGGAGCGATACGTAAAGTCGTCCTCAAAAAACGAAGACCAGGGGGCGCTGTTGAGCGGCGAATGAAGGCAGACGTGTGAGTGCTGAGCTCCGTCCCCTATCGCACGAAAACCTACTAAAACAAGGCATTTTTTTTTTCCTTTCAAAGTGCCAGTAATTCTCACAAGGATTTTTGGGTGTAGCAGTACTATTTAGCTATGGCCACAAAACGTAAGCCCACAGATCTTAAGCAATTCGCTTATGATAAAGGGGCAACTGCGGCGGGCCCGGAAGGCCGCGAGGACGCCGAGCTTGATTTAACTCCTGCGGAGCCCTCGGTTGACGAGGCTGATGGCGATAATTCGTTTCCCTCGCAAACTACATCGGAGCTACTTACCAAAACGGATGCACGAACCTGGTTCATAGCTCTCAGATCGGACATGAAGCAGTTTCGTAATGAAATGATGGAGGCGGTCGCCGAACTGAAAGAGGAGGTAGCGTCTCTCGGCAACCGGGTAGACGATATTGATGTGCGAGTTGAGGGGCACAGTGAGAATCTAAATCAATTATCTGCCCAGCACTCACTTGTTACCACCGAACTAGCCTCCATATCTGAGAAGCTTGAGGACCTCGAAAACCGGAGTCGACGTTGCAACTTGCGAATTCGAGGGGTCCCAGATACGCAGGAGTATGTGGACGCCACGGCAGTGGCACAGCGCATATGTGCCCATGTGCTTAACAGCCAGAACGGAGGCCCAACTGCTATTGCAACACTACCGGAGGGGATCAAATTGGAACGGGCCCATCGGGCTCTGGGCCCCCGTACGGAGCAGCGGGCCAGGGACCTTGTTATATGTTTCCATAGCTATCAGCAGAAAACGCTGGTCTATGAAGCGGCGAGACAGGCAAAGGAGGTGAGCTGGGAGAATCACGCTCTCTCTATTTTCCAAGACTTGGCCCCCGTGACGCTGAAGAAGCGTTATGAATTTCGCGACGTGACCTCTAATCTTCGGGACTGCTCGATTCGCTACCGCTGGACCTACCCATTCGGCCTCCAATTTCAACATCAAGGAGTGACTCACCGAGTGAAGACGCTAGAGGAAGCGGCTGAGGCCTTCAAGCAGGCGCACCTCCCTACCCACTTTCAAGTTCCCAAAATGGCGGCGGCTGCAGCGAAGATGGACACGGCCCCAAGATGGCAGCGTGCTGCCAAAGGGGGTCGACGGCTCCGGCGTCAAATGCGCCCCTCCTCACAAGCGCCTACTGACAAGGGCTGAGGGATGCTCTGCAGGCCTTCCAGGGCTTGGGTCTTATCAGGTTCTGTTTACCTGTATGGAATGTTTTTCCTCTATACCAGTGCTTCTGTTGACTGCGTGCGGACGAGTGTGATACTGGTTTGTCTTGTAGCTACCTTAAGGCTATAGCCTGTTCTAAAGGTTCTTCTAATCATTTTAGGATGGTTTTCTCTTTTTTTTTCTCATATACCTGTTGTTAACTTCCTATGGGGGGCGGGGGGCATCGCACCTATGATGGCTGCTTTTGTTTGGCTGTGTAAGCTCCCGGAGGAAGGGGTTTTCCGCAGGTTCTTGGCGGAATTACTTAGGAAATTTGGGGTACACAACGTTTTGTGGTTCTGTATGTATAATGGGTCATCTTTGATTTCTTTTTCCTGTGGGTCGGGTCTCTGTACTGGGGCCTTGAGGGGTTATGGGCTGCACGCTGTTGATGTTTTCCTTACACTTTACTGATGGCATCGCGTATTATATCCCTTAACGTTAAAGGTCTCAACACTCCCCGTAAACGACAGCTCCTTCAGAGGGAGTTGTCATTTCAGCATGCGGCGATTGCCTTCATACAAGAGACGCATGTTCGTAGCCACCATACGCGACTCCTGGTGACCCCCTCCTATGATCGAGCCTACTGGGCAGCGAGTACTAAGCACTCTCGTTATGCTGGGGTGGGTATCCTTATATCGAATAATTTTATCTTTGATCCCCTTTATAGTAAATGTGACCCCTCTGGTAGATACGTGCTTCTCAAACTGCGGGTGGGTACTAGTGTATACACCCTTTTGAATGTATATTTCCCTAACTCCAACCAAATCCAGTTTTTGGAGGACCTTGATGGGTTGTTGACCGATCACGGGGAGGGCACACTAATCGTGGGCGGGGATTTTAATTTAACAAGGGACCCCAATTTGGATAGCTCGTCACAGCTCATTTCAGCCCAAGGGGTCCGCCATGCTTGGCAACAGTTTTTGGATAAATGGGGCTTGGTGGACATTTGGCGGCAGACATACCCGCATTCCCGCTCTTATACCTTCTTCTCCGCTCCGCACAGCTCCTATACGCGCATAGATTATTTGTTTGTAGCTTCCCACTTTCAAAATTCTGTAGTACGGACAGACATAGAACCCCTGACGTGGTCGGATCATGCCCCAATTTGGATTGAAGCCCGGTTTGATGACTTAGATAAAGGCTTTCGGCCCTGGCGACTCAATGATGCCCTGCTGAAAGATAATGAGTTTAAGAGCTATATATCCCAACAACTCCAGGAATATTTTTACAACAATCAGGGGGTGGGAGTCACCCATTCTACGGTGTGGGAATGCTCAAAAGCATTTGTGCGTGGCTTGTTTATAGCCAGGTCCGCACATTGCAATAAGGAGCGGGAGCGGGAGAGGGTGTCCCTTGTAGCTCAAGTTGCTGGTCTCACCAAGCAACATATGCAGCAGGGTTCCACTGCTGTTTACCAGAGATTACTGATGGCGAAGGACCGCCTCCGATCTTTAGATGATGCGGCTATTAGCCATAATTTGCTGCGCTTAAAGCAACACTTTTTCGAGGGAGGCAATAAAGCCGGGAAATATCTTGCCCATAAGCTTAGAGCGGCGCGAACCCAGACGCTAATTGCCAAGGTCCATAACAGTCAGGGGTCTCTGGTAACGGCCTCTGGGGAAATTCGGCGCGCCTTTACAGATTTTTATTCCCATCTGTATACCGGCGCCACTGCAATTTCGGAGGCTGATATACGGACATACTTAGATATGCCAGTTTTGCCTACTTTGTCTACGGACCAACAGACATTGTTAGATCGTCCCATCACACCTATAGAGGTTCTAGCAGCAATTAAGGTTCTAAAGCCGGGTAAGGCGCCAGGCTTAGATGGCCTTACGGGTGTGTACTATCGCAGTTTGGCTACTCATTTAGTGGGCCCTCTCACTGATTTTTTTAACTCCTTGCGAGAGGATGGAAGGATTGATGTCCATGCCAACATAGCGGGGATATCGGTTCTGGCTAAACCTGGTCGGGATCCATCTCTGTGCGGGTCTTATAGGCCCATTTCACTCATCAATGTTGATCTAAAGATTTTTGCCCGTGTTCTTGCTGCCCGCCTTAATGGCGCCCTGCCCTCCTTAGTACATCCCGATCAGGTGGGGTTTGTGCCAGGCAGAATGGCGGCAGACAATGTTCGTCGCATTGTAGACATAGTGGATTTCGCCCAACATACTGGTACACCTGCTGTACTTTTGTCACTTGACGCTGAGAAGGCATTCGATCTGGTTCACTGGCCCTTTTTATTTCACGCCCTAGCCCGCATGTCTTTTGGTCCTTATTTTATTCGTTGGATTTCCAAATTATACCAGCAGCCTCAAGCACGAGTAAAGGCTAATGGTGGTTATGGGGACCCTTTTGCGATTGAGCGAGGAACAAGGCAGGGGTGCCCGTTGTCTCCATTGCTCTTCGCCTTATTTTTGGAACCCTTTGCTACTCGGGTACGGGGCGCGCAGGAGATTATGGGCATTAGGAGGGGTGAGCACCATTTTAAAATCTCCCTCTTTGCTGACGATGTCATGCTTACACTAACGGATCCTGCTGCGTCCCTGAAGGGGATCATGCAAGAGCTACGCGCCTTCACAGCAGTATCGGGTCTTAAGGTTAATTATGAGAAATCTGAAATCCTCAATCTCAATCTATCTCCCGCCACTGTTCAGATGTTGCAGGTCCAATACCCTTTCCGATGGTCTGCGGATGCAGTGAAATATTTAGGGGTCCGTATTGGGACTCATTCCACACAGTTATTTCAATTGAATTATGTACCTCTTCTGCAGACCATCAAGAATGATCTGCATAGGTGGTCACGTGATATTCATTCTTGGCTGGGGCGCATAGCCATAATCAAAATGAACGTCTTGCCTAGATTGTTATATTTTTTTACCACCATCCCCATCTATCTTTCCAACGCTCTCCTGAAGTCTTGGCAACAATTAATATTTGGCTTCATTTGGCGCAAGAGGCCACCACGGGTTGCTAGAACAACCTTATTCCTCCCCAAAAACAGGGGGGGTCTAAGTGTACCTAATCTGGTGTGGTATTTTGGTGCGGCTCAGCTGCGGGCCCTTGTAGTGTTACATGGGGTTCAGGCCCCTCCTCAGTGGGTGGTGTTGGAGCAAGCCCTGATCGGTTCTTTACCCATTTCAGCCTTGCCATGGCAGCCACGTTCAACGTGGGGACTGCTTTCCTACTTACCCCAAGCGTTGCATACCACTTTAAGGATCTGGTCTCAATGGAAGCCCGGTTTGGTGGGGAAGGGTTCTGTCTCCTTGTTGACCCACCTATTCACAGACTTTATCCTGCCCTCTGCCGCGCTGACTACTGCATCTAGAGGATGGTTCTCGGCGGGCATAATAATGTTAAACCATGTAGTAGTGCAGGGGAAATTACTGTCTGCGGAGGAACTGGGTAAACGACATAGTTTGCCCGTGGTTGACTTCTTACTGTATGCTAAACTTTCCTATTTGTTGCAACGGACGATCAGGGCGGGCACCGCTCGGCTCACTAGCTCACTATTTGAGACCTATTGCATTAACTCTGCCACTGTGAAAGGTATCATTTCCAAAATATATGCCATCTTAAACAGCAGTCAGCGGGGGCCCTTTACACAGCAGGCTGCTTGGACGGCTGACCTTGGCCGGACACTGACGGAGGAGGAATGGGATACTATCTTTTTACATGCTTATAAATGTTCCATCTCTACTGGGCTACAGGAAAATTGTCACAAAATGATATATAGATGGCATTACACTCCTGACCGCCTGCATAGGTTTGCTCCTTCTGTTTCCAACCTCTGCTGGAGAGGGTGTGGGATGTTGGGAACATATTTCCATGTCTGGTGGCAATGCCCTCAGATTCGTAGCTTTTGGTTGTCCCTGGGTACTTGGATAAAAGAGGGTCTTCAGATTGTTACTCATATGGAACCGTGGCATGCACTCCTGACATTACCTATGGAGGAATTGGATAAGTCCCAGGGTCGTTTAGTTCAGCAGGTCTGTGTAGCAGCGCGCTCGGAGATAGCTAAACTCTGGAAGCAGCGTAACACACCTAGTTTAGCACAAGTACAATCGCGGCTGCACACCTATTACCAACTGGGTCGCCTCACGGCGGTACATCATGATAGACTGGGAGCCTTCCAGAAAATCTGGGCTCCTTATGTTAAGTGGTTGGGAACACTTGCCTCTTCTAGCTCTGGTTAGGGGAGTACTTACTCACGTACTTACTTACTTGTTTATTGCACCTATTGTTTATACGTTGTCAAAGTTTGCCTTCCTAAAGCCCAATGACTTTCTTCTCTTTTGTTCCTCTCTTTTTAGTTGATGGCCCTTCAATGTACACAGTATAGCCTATCGTTGTTTAGGATGGCACCGGTTCCCTTTGCGGGGCAGGATGCCAGAGAGGATGACTCATGGACCCATTTTGGTTTTACAAACGTTGTAGGGGGGGTGGGGGGTGAAAGGGTACATGTTATGTATCTTGCAATATTACATTATGTTCGTAGTTATATGCATTCCATGTTGAAAAATGACTCTCATGGTTTTATGTACATACGATTTTCTTTATTGTCTTGCCTTTTGTGAAGTATACATATACCTGTTTGAGTCAATAAAAATTTCTAAATACAAAAAAAAAAAAACGAAGACCAAATGAAGCGGGGGATCGGCCGTCGCCAACCCCGTCTAAGTCCTCGATAAAATCGATGTCAGTCATCGAAAAGAGCACTAAGCAGAAGCATGGGCATCGACATCGGAGGCCTCACGATCCCGAGACCGACCCGATATCCGGTGGTCCATCAATGGATCCTGAATCAGCACCAAAGAAGCCTTGGAAGACAATGCGGTGCCAACACCTTCCACCCCGAGGCGATCCCCACCGATATCGGTGCCGGGAACCGTACCTCCACAGGGCCCTGCAGAGGTACCGGTATCACCTTCGCTGCCTCCCCCCATAGCTGCTCTGGTCTCACCAGCTATGCGGGCGGAATTGGACGGATACATCCGCCAGGCAGTTAGGGATGCGCTCCTCGATATGCCTCTGAAACCAGCACCGCCTCCGCCATTGAGGCCAGCGCCATCGCCAGTACCGTCTTTATCGCCAATTCCATCGACGCTGGAACCGATGCCGTTGCCGGTTCCATCGCCGGTTCCATCGATGCCATTACCGATGCCATCGCCGATTCCATCGATGCCGATGCCAGATTTATCTTTTTTTGCGCCGATTTTAGCAAAATTAGATACACTTATCGGTGCCATCCCGGTGAAACCTCAGGAAGTACTGATACCACCACCGAGGGGAGAAGATATTACTGGAGAATCTCCGATTCTGGATCCAATCCCAGGTCCATCGGGGGTTCCATGCCCATTCCCACCAATTTCCCCATTGTTCCCATCGGAACCCAGGGAACAACCATCGATGCCAAAGGTGCCTATGCCTTCTACACCTCTTCGACCGCATACACCTGATACATGGGATGATACTGGCACAGATACCTCCTCAGAGGAAGTCCTCTCAGAACCATCTCCTCCAGAGGAAAGGAGAAAATCCCCTCCTGAGGACCTATCCTTCTCCAGTTTTATCAAAGATATGACTGACACCATTCCTTTTCAGCTACAATCTGAGGAAGACACCAGACAAAAGACCCTTGAAGTGTTGCAGTTCGTGGACCCGCCTAAAGAGGTGTTAGCAATACCAATTCTCGAAGTCCTTGTGGAATTGTTACACAGGTTATGGGAGCATACCTCCAGTGAATAAGAGGACAGACACAACATACCTGGTCCAACACATCCCAGGCTTCCAGAAGACTCAACTACCTCACCAGTCAGTAGTAGTTGAGTCAGCACAAAAGAAAACAAAAAGAATAAAGACTCATTCTTCAACTCCACCAGGTAAAGACAATAGGTTCTAAGACAACATAGGTAGGAAGATGTTTCAGGGATCTATGTTAGTTTCCAGTATTGCGTCCTACCAATTATATATGACGCAATACCAGCGTAACTTATGGAAACAGATGCAAGACTTCTCTGAAACTCTCCCCCAGCAAGTTCAGGATTCTTTCTCTTCTATAATACATAAAGGCCTGGAGGTGGGCAAACACGAAGTTCGTGCAGCGTACGACAGTTTTGAAACTGCATCAAGACTATCGATCACAGGTATAAGTGCTCGAAGATGGGCCTAGCTCAAGGAAATACAGGAGAAACTGGCTGATCTCCCTTGCGTAGGAGACAATCTCTTCGGAGATAAGGTTAAGGAAGCAGTTTCCCTGCTAAAGGAGCACTCAGAAACTCTGACAACTATCCTCTGTACCTCAGGAGTCTCAAACACCATCAAGAAGACTCCCAAGAAAAGATTCCAAGCGCCCATACTACAGGCCGACGCGTTATCCACCTCCTGCCCGTGGACGCTCATCCAGACCAACACAAAGAGCACAGTCTAGACAACCAAGAGTGCCTAGAGCTCAACCCTTTCCGCAAACAGGAACAGGGTTTTGAAGTACTACCAGGGAACAGCAGCCTCTCTACCAATCTGACCCCAAATTTGCCGGTAGGAGGTCGGATTACTTTCTTCCAACACAATTGGTCTCGCATTACCACAGACCAATGGGTACTGTCCATCACACTTCAAGGGTACCACTTGGACTTTCTCACTGTACCAAACGATACTCCACCCACCTCATCTTGGACAGTAAACAACCAATCCACACTCTTACAAACAGAATTATCCACCCTTCTGAGAGCCAGGGCCGTGGAGCCAGTTCCCCGGCCTCAGCAGGGCAGAGGATTCTATTCCCATTATTTCCTTATTCCAAAGAAAACAGGAGGCCTACGTCCCATATTAGACCTCCGGAATCTCAATAAATTCCTGAGAAAAGAAAAAATTCAGGATGGTGTCATTGGGCACCATGCTACCTCTACTTCAGAAAGGAGATTGGCTCTGTTCTCTGGATCTTCAAGACGCTTACGCTCACATACAAATATTCCCTCCTCATCGCAAGTATCTACGATTCCTAGTAGGAAGTCAACATTTCCAATACAGGGTGCTACCATTCGGCCTTGCCTCAGCATCTCGAGTATTCACAAAGGGGCGGATTTTAAAAGGCCCGCGCGCCGGTGCGCCTATTTTGCATAGGCCGCTGGCGCCCAAGTCCCGGGGCTTTCGAAAAGGGGAGGGAGGGGGCGTGTCTGGGGGCGTTCCCGAAACGCCACGGCGTTTCGGGGGCGGAGGACCAGAGGACGGAGCGGGGCTCTGCCGACAAAGGTAGGGGGGGGGGGTTAGGGAGGGGAAGGTGGGGGGAGGACGAAGAAAAGTTCCCTCCGAGGCCACTCCGAAATCGGAGCGGCCTCAGAGGGAACAGGCAGGCCGCGCAGGGCTCAGCGCGCGCAAGTTGCACAAATGTGCACCCCTTTGCGCGCGCCGACCCTGGATTTTATGATACGCGCAGCTACGCGTGTATCTTATAAAATCCAGCGTACTTTTGTTCGCGCCTGCTGCGCGAACAAAAGTACGCGCTCGCGCAAGTATTTAAAATCTGCCCCAAAGTGCCTGGCAGTGGCAGCTGCCCACTTGCACAAGGAAGGAGTGCACATGTTTCCTTACCTGGATGATTGGCTCATCAGAAGCCAAAAAGACAAGGAGCTCTCAATTCTCTCAAGCTCACAATAACTCTACTCCATTCCTTGGGGTTCCTCATCAACTACCAGAAATCCCACTTCACATCATCTCACCTGTTACAATTCATCGGAGCAGAATTAAACACCATAACAGCAAAAGCTTTTCTTCCAAGAGACCGTGCACTGACACTAGCCTCGAAGGCACGCTCGCTACGCGCAAGTACACAAATAACAGCTCATCAATGTCTCACTCTGTTGGATCATATGGCCTCCACAATTCACATCACTCCTATGGCCAGATTAGCCATGAGACTCACTCAATGGACACTCAAAAGACAATGGATACAAGCCATTCAACCACTTCCAATTCAAGTAACTCAGCAACTAAGATCCTCGCTCCTATGGTGGACAAACATGGACAACTTGCTCACTGGCCTACTTTTCCAACAACCAAATTCACAAGTGACGTTAACTACAGATGCATCCACCTTAGGGTGGGGAGTACACATTGGCCATTTGCAGATCCAAGTTACTTGGACAAAACGCAAAGCTACATTTCAGATAAACTTCCTAGAGCTTCGAGCTATTCGTTATGCGCTGCATGCGTTCAAGGATTGCCTTTCCCACAAGACTGTTCTGATACAAACAGACAACACAGTAGCCATGTGGTACATCAATAAACAGGGAGGTACGGGCTCGTAACTCCTTTGTCAAGAAGCAGCACAGATTTGGGACTGGGCCCTAGCACACTCAATGCTTCTATGGGCCACTTATCTAGCAGGAATTCACAATGTAGTGACTGATCGCCTCAGTCATCAATTCCAACCTCACGAGTGGTCTCTGGATCCAGAAGTGGCGACCAAGATCTTCCAACATTGGGGCCAACCAACAGTAGACCTCTTTGCATCACAAGTGAATTACAAAGTGGACAATTATTGCTCCCTGTTCAAGCAGAAAAACTGCTTTCCCAGGGACGCCTTTGCTCGCGACTGGAATTCAGGCCTTCTGTATGCGTATCCTCCGATACTGCTAATAACCAAAACTCTAGTGAAGCTACAACAGGACAAAGGGTCCGTGATACTTATAGCCCCATATTGGCCTCGACAAATATGGTTTCCAATGATCTCTCGATCAGAGACCCAATTTGCTTGGGCACAGCACCCACTCTCATAACTCAGGATCAGGGCAGGATGCGCCATCCCAACCTTCAATCCCTATCCCTCACAGCGTGGATGTTGAAAGCTTAATCTTACAACCACTCAATCTTTCAACTAATGTCTCTCAAGTGCTTGTAGCTTCACCTCATGCTAAGTGGAAAAGGTTTACCACGTGGTGCACACAAAACAGTCTTGACCCTTTTTCCTGCACTTCATCATCTTTATTAGACTATCTATGGCACCTCTCAGATTCTGGTCTCCAGATATCATCTGTAAGGGTACATTTAAGTGCAATCTCAGCTTATCACAATACTGTTGGGGATGCACCAATATCAGTACAACCCCTCGTTAGTAGATTTATGAGAGGTTTAATTCAACTTAAAACCTCCACACCGACCACCGGTCACAGAATGGGACCTTAATGTAGTCTTAACAAGGCTCATGTGTTCTCCTTTTAAACCCATGGATTCATGATGTTAAATTTCTCACTTGGAAGACTATTTTCTTAATAGCCATCACATCTGCAAGAAGGGTTAGCAATTTACAAGCACTTGTCACATTCTCACCCTACACAAAATTCCTACATGATCGAGTGGTACTCCGTACACACCCAAAATTTCTTCCTAAGGTAGTTACGGAATTCCATTTGAATCAATCCATCATCTTGCCTACTTTCTTCCCAAAACCACACTCTCATCAAGGAGAGAGGGCTTTGCACACCTTGGACTGTAAGCGTGCACTTGCGTTCTACTTAGATCGCACTACAGCCCATAGAAACTCCAACCAGCTCTTTGTTTCTTTTGATCCAAACAAACCTGGAAAAGCAGTAAGCAAGCAAACTCTGTCCAATTGGCTAGCAGACTGCATACTGTTTTGCTATGAAAAGGCAGGCTTTCCTCTCCAAGGGCGAGTAAAAGGCGCACTCAGTAAGAGCAATGTCAACCTCAGTAGCACACTATTGTTCAGTGCCAATAGCTGACATATGTAAGGCCGCAACATGGAGTTCCCTTCACACCTTTGCGGCTCACTACTGTCTCGACAAGGAAGGACGACAAGATTCAGCCTATGGACAATCTGTCTTAAAGAACTATGTCCCAACTCCTTCCACATCCAACCTTTCGTGATTTCAGGCTGCCTCATTTTTCCCAACAGTACATCAGTTGTGCCTGTTGCACATGTTGTAACCTGTTGGACCAATACAAGGATGACTCAGCCTGTAGCTTGCTAATCACCCATATGTGAGGACTAGCATCCTGCTTGTCCTGGGATAAAGCAAAATTGCTTACCTTGTAATAGGTGTTATCCCAGGACAGCAGGATGTAGTCCTCACGAATCCCACCCGCCACCCCGCGGAGTTGGGTCCAATACGTTTTATTATTTTATTTTTGGCTAACGCTTGATGCTACAAACGAGACTGAAGGGAGACCCCTGTGGCTGAGAATATCATAGCATGCCGAGCATGCTCAGTGGGCACACTGGGCCAATCAAAAGTTTCTAGAAACTTTAACAGAAGTTTTTCCATATAAGGCTCCATCAATGATGTCACCCATATGTGAGGACTATATCCTGCTGTCCAGGGATAACACCTATTACAAAGTAAGCAATTTTGCTTTCTTACATGACTGGTTAATATCGAGCAAATCTTTAAAAAAAAAAAAAAAAAAAAAAAAAAAGGTGGTAGCAAATACAGAGTTTATAACATTCATAGTTGAGGAAAACCCAAATTCTCCATACCTTTGGGTTTTCCTCAACTATGAAAAATCTCTGCTATTCCTTCCCAGTGACTAGAATTTATAGGTGCAATTATAGATACTCAACTGAAAAAGGCAATTTACCTGCAAGGCAAAAGCAGGAGCAGTCTCTCAGATCATTATTGATACAATAGGTTAAATAGATCACTACTAACTTGTATACCAATGAGTTAGCTACTTAGTTAACATAGCATTTTCCTAACTGGTTGGCAGCATAATTTTTTCTCATATATGCTCTTAAGACCAGATTCTTGTAAATGATATGAATTATTGTAAATCGATCACAGAAAACAGAAACAAAATTTAATGCTGACCTTTAATAACATGCTTTTTAACCTTTAGAATACATTTTAGCATTTCCATATCCTTGGCTATTTTTACAAGTCTGATCAGTGCAGTCTCATTTTATTGGAATTATCTTTTTCTTCAGTGCTACCAAATTAGTTTGGCTTCATAGAAAACCTTCTCAAAGCACCCTTACAGGATATATGAACTTGTGGAATAAAACTATGACTAGATCAACCTGTCCTGAAAATTTATAGCCAGTTGGCAACCCTACTTACACCACCAGCAATCACCCCCTCTTCACCATACCCCTTTTCAGTATTTTTCTACGACTTCGTTAATCACTTACAGCTCCCTGATTGTGCTCTAGGATACCTCCTTCCTCCTCCCCAACTCTGTACTCAGCTGAGAGAGTCCTGGGATCATAGGGTATAGCTATGTCCTGTCCAGCCCTTCTGCTTTTGTTGAAACAAGATAATATGGGAGGGGATGAGACTAGAGTGGACCCAGCAGAAGGGACTTCGTCAATTGAGGTTTGCAAGGCTTAGTTCTGATCAAAATAATTTATTTACTAACGATTTGGATAATAATATACTTATGAATTGTCTGTCAACAAGAAGGGCAGAATTAGCCATGACATATGAGTGATGTCATCCAGTGGTACTGTTACCGCCTGAGGTCCTTCAGTATTCTTTTTGTCCAAGCCTCAGAAAAGACACATACCTTTTCTCTCCTATTGTCCTATTACATATACATATACATATACATATACATTAGACATATACCTTTTCTCTCCTATTGTCCTATTACTCATATTTTCATACCATGTTTTTGATTATTTCATTGCCCTGCTGCCTCAGCCATTTTTTAGTTCTCCCCCTCCCCCCCAAAAAAAAAATGAGTAAAGAAGATTTCTCTACAAAATGTCTGGTTTCTAAGATATGTTTTATTTACAATATATTTTACCCACACCCTCCAAAGTTCGGGAAGATGTCCATTACTGACAGACATGATCTCTGTTACTGTTGTCTTGGACTGGACCATGAGCTGGCAATCTATTTTCATTGTGGCCTCATGTCTCTGCATTCATAAGAACATAAGAAATTGCCATGCTGGGTCAGACCAAGGGTCCATCAAGCCCAGCATCCTGTTTCCAACAGAGGCCAAATCAGGCCACGAGAACCTGGCAATTACCCAAACACTAAGAAGATCTCATGCTACTGATGCAGTCATAGAAGTCTAGGGCCTAGAAAATGGAGGAACTGCATAAGACTGAGGGGCTGCAGTCAATACTCCCGGAGTGGGAACGCTTCATGTTCCCCAAGTGTAGAGTTCAGCAGGAGCTCCTCTAAAGAAGTCTCCTCTGTCGTCAGAATAGGCTGATTCCTCAGGGAAGGGCAAAACAAAAACTAAGGAAAATGCTCTGTTTTTCTGGTGGTGGATCCGCTCTGATCAAACATTGATTTGTGGTGTTGATGCAGCTGACTCATGTAGTTCCGGTACCATTGGATGAGACATTGGGCCTTGGCGCCATCAACATATAGGGCTTTGTTGACACGTAAGTCCTTTCTGCACAGAGCCCTGGAGCATGCAAAGCATTCAGCTTATATAACAGTAATGCTACAAGAGATGGAACGGCTGCTCCATCAACGCACCAGGCAGCAGGGCTGCCACTCAGTTGTTCTAATTTACCCATACAGAGCAGTGGATCCATGGGGGCAGAGGCTGAAATAATATATATTTACCCCACTGTTCAGGGCAAGATCGTTATTTATTTACTTATTTGTTGAGTTTTATATACCGTCATTCGGTGAAGCCATCATAACGGTTTACAAGATTCAAGTTGTAATTTTTCTTAACAATTGTGAAAAGGTATAACAGGATGTATATAAAACAGAAGTTAAACTATCAGTCTAGAAAAGACGCAGGGCTTGTTTGGTGTTGGTTGGAGACAAGGTATTTTTGTGGTTATGGTTGAAGGTTCGAATGGGTGTTAGGATGATCAGAGGTATGAATGTCAGTCTAGACCTTGCGAAACAGTCACGTTTTTAGGTCTTTTTTGAAGGTTTTGAGGCTATGTTGGGTTCTCAGATCTTTTGGGAGGGAGTTCCAAATTTTAGGGGAGGCGATAGAGAAAGCTCTTTCTCGGGTTGTTGTCAGATGAGCATTTCTGATGAGGGGGATGTTTAAACGTCCTGAGTTGTTTGAGCGTAGGTTTCTTTGGGGAATCTGGGGGATTATGTTTAAGTCATTTAGTCCTTGTTGTTCGTTGTTTAGGAATTTATGTATGATGGTCATGGATTTGTGTTCAAAATTATCTAGATTATTGGAACAAGGCCTTCACTTAGTGATGCCAGATCCCAGTGGTCCCTGGCTTCTGGTGTAAATCTTTTTCAAAGTCCAGAGGAGGTGCAAGGGGACTCCATCCTGGTACCAAAAGATGTGGTACTTTCAAGTCAGCCCAAAGAGCACGTCAGCCCTTGTATCTAATGACGGAATTGGTGAAACCTTTATTTACCCGTCTGGCATTCAAGGAGGGTACTTCACGCTGGCTGTGCTGTTTAAAGGATGTTATTTCCAGAGATGCCCTTTCCAACAGTTTCAAAGGTACTGAATACAGCCTCTGCTTCCGCAGCAGCAACAGCTTTCAGCCTGATAGCAAGAACACTATCAATCTAAAACATAAGAAATTGCCATGCTGGGTCAGACCAAGGGTCCATCAAGCCCAGCATCCTATTTCCAACAGAGGCCAAACCAGGCTACAAGAACCTGGGAAGTACTCAAACACTAAGAAGATTCCATGTTACTGATGCCAGTAATAGCAGAGGCCATTCCATAAATCAACTTGATTAATAGCAGTTAATGGACTTCGCCAAGAACTTATCCAAACTTTTTTTTAAACCCAGCTACATTAACTGCACTGGCAACACATTCCAGAGCTTAATTGTGAGTGAAAAATCATTTTCTCTGATTAATCTTAAATGTGCTACTTACTAACTTCATGGGGTGCCCCCTAGTCCTTCTATTATCCGAAAGTGTAAATAACCGATTCACATTACTCGTTCAAGACCACTCATTATTTTAAAGACCTCTATCATATCCATCCTCAACAGTCTCTTCTCCAAACTGCCCTAACCTCTTCAGCATTTCCTCATAGGGGAGCTGTTCCATCCCCTTTATCATTTTGGTCGCCCTTCTCTGTACCTTCTCCAGTGCAACTATATCTTCTTTGAGATGCGTTGACCAGAACTGTGCACAGTACTCAAGGTGCGGACTCACCATGGAGCGATACAGAGGCATAATGACATTTTCTGTTTTATTAACCATTCCCTTCCTAATAATTCCTAACATTGTTTGCTTTTTACACTGCTGCAGCACACTGCGCTGACAATTTCAATGTATTATCCTTTATGATGCCTAGATATTTTTCTGGGTGGTAGCTCCAAATATGGATCCTAACATTGTATAACTACAGTAAGGGTTATTTTCCCCTATATGCAGCACCTTGCATTTGTCCACATTAAATTTCATCTGCCATTTGGATACCCAATCTTCCAATCTTGCAAAGTCCTCCTGCAATGTTTCACAATCCGCTTGTGATTTAACTATTCTGAATAATTTTGTATTATCCCCAAATTTGATTACCTCACTCATCCATTTAATCCTACTCTCTGTTTCCTGTCTTTTAGCCAGTTTGTAATCCATGAAAGGACATCGCCATCTATCCCATGAATTTTTGTTTTTCCTAGAAGCCTCTCATGAGGAATGTTGTCAAATGCCTTCTGAAAATCCAAATACACTACATCTACCGATTCACCTTTATCTACATGTTTATTAATCCCTTCAAAAAAGTGAAGCAGATTTGTGAGGCAAGACTTGTGGGCTAAGCATTTTTCGAAGACACGTGGGGCTGATGCTAGCCCAAATGGCAGAACATGGTACTGGAAGTGCTGCTTTTCCACCACGAATCGGTGGTCGGGGAAAATCTCAATGCAAGTATATGGGTCCTTGAGATCAAGGAAGCATAGCCAATCCCCTTTTACCAAGAAGGGGATCAAAGTGCCCAGGGAAACCATCGTGAACTTCTCTCTTGTTCAATGCCTTTAGATCTAGGATGGAACGAAGTGCTCCTGTTTTCTTTGGAATCAGGAAGTGCTAGGTGTAGAATCCCTGCCCTCGTTGCCTTTGTGGCTATTTTAGTCAAAAGATCTTCATTCAAAAATAGGAATAAGGATCCAACAGAAGAAAATAGAATAAAGCATAAGTGGTGGCAAGTTAAATGTAAGACATTGATAAGACAGGCTAAGAAAGAATGTGAAAAGAAGTTGGCCGTAGAGGCAAAAACTCACAATAAAAACTTTTAAAAATATATCTAAAGCAGAAAGCCTGTGAGGGAGTCAGTTGGACCGTTAGATGATCGAGGGGTTAAAGGGGCACTTGGAGAAGATAAGGCCATCGCGGAAAGATTAAACGATTTCTTTGCTTCAGTGTTTACTGAAGAGGATGTTGGGGATATACCCGTTCCGGAGAAGATTTTCATGTCCTCCTAGATCAATCAGTCCATCATATTGCCTACCTTCTTTCCGTGACTGCATGGACATGAAGGTGAGAAAACCCTTCACATTTTAAGACTGCAAAAGAGTTTTGGCCTATTCCAAGAAAAGAACTTGGCCACATCATCAAGCTTTGCAGCTCTTTGTTTCATATGACCTAAATGGGCTTGGAGTAGCGGTCACCAAACATACATTGTCCAACTGGATAACAGAATGCATTCAGCACTGCTGCACTTCTGCAAGCTTGCACATCACAGATGCTGTCAAAGCTCATCAAATAAGAACTATGGCCTCTTCTATTACCCATTTGCAAGATATACCCCTTGGGCTCCCCACATGTCATGGCTAATTCAGACTGTTTATTGACAGAAAAAGCAAGTTTGCTTACGACAAATGTTGTTTACTAGGATGAATTAGTTGCGTCTCCCTGGAGAGTCGACTACCTATCTGGATTAAGCTCTGTTATCGACCGAGGAAGCTCACAAGACAACATGTGGGAACTCCAAAACATCTAAAAGCTCTATCAGCTAGGAGAGACTACTTTGTTTGACATCATTTGACATCATGGCTAATTCATCCTGCTTTCTATGGAAAACACCATTTATGGTAAGCAGACTTGCTTTCTAAATTTAAATTTCTGGAAAGCAACTAGAAATTTATACTCAGACTATTAGTAAAAATGAGAACCAGTAGATAGTGTTGGTAGAATATTGTTGTCTAATAAGAGATGAAATCTGCCAGAAGTTTGGAAATACTGCTTACATATTTTAAAACGTAAAGAAAAAGTCTTCAGACTTGTTATCTCGGTTATATTTGGTGGCCCTTGGTGACTTTCTTGTGATCGATACATAGTATGTGTTTTACCCAGGTTTGGTTAACAGAAATCTAATCTTGTGAATTTTTTTTTTTTTTTTATCAGGGACTGATAGCAGAAGAGGCCAGCAGTAAGCTAGCAGAACAGGAAGAAGATCCAGAGAAGTTCCGAGAGGCACTAGTGAAATTTGAGACCAGATTTAACTTTCCTGAAGCTGAGAAACTGATTACATATTATTCCTGTTGCTGTTGGAAGGCTCGAGTTCCTCGCCAAGGATGGCTTTACCTAAGCATCAATCACCTCTGCTTTTATTCCTTCTTCCTGGGCAAGGAGTGTAAGTGTACAAAAAGAAAATAAGAATTATGTGCTTGGAAACATGTACAAAAGCTAGCAGAACATGTTTCTATTTTTAATATATGTAAAAGCATTGTAATGAGTTGCATGCTTGTCTTTCTCCTAGGACAAGCTGGATGGTAGTCCTCATACATGGGTGATCATCAGATGAAGCCTGGCACAGAAAACTTGTGTTTCTAGAAACTTTGACTGGCACACTGAGCATGCCCAGCATGCCACTATCCACGCGTCCACGCAGGGTCCCTCTCCAGTCTCTTCTTTTCCACAGAGCTGTCGTCTTGAGGTTGTGAAGCTTGTGCTCTTTTTTTGCTATTGGAAAGCTTTTTCCTGCCGGGTCCCTCTCCATCCCTTGGGCTTAGTTTATCGGGTGGTGCAGTAAGTTTCCCTCCTTCTGTGCGTTCGATTCCCGGTGGTTCGCCACTTTGGTGGCTGCTGGTCATCGACTGTGTGCCCGGGTCTTTTTGTAATGGTGGCGGCGTTGTTTCTTCGGTGCCCCTGTTGCCCCTGGACCAAGTCTTTCATGGATCCGCATTAGGTTTGTATCCTCTGCCTGGGGGCATCGCACGACATTCGAGGATGCCATTTTTGCGACCAGATGACCCCCACGGGTTGGTGCGTAAACCTAGATAAATTGGAGAAGCTCTTCAGTTCCAAGAAGTCTGATCCCTCGACTTTGGTGTTGGGGGCATCATTTCCTAAAGGCCGTGGAGAACTGATGGACACTGAGCCATCACTGACTACCCCTCCGCCTGGCCCTCTGATGGAGGAGCTGGGGATCACCCATCATCGGTCTCTTGATCTAGGACCCTCGGGATCATCTCCCTCTTCCTCTGCGCTGGGGAAAGACCGGGCCAAGCACCAAGGGAAGCCCCAGAAGCATCGCCACTGGTTTCTGTCCTCGCACAGCACGGGGCTCGGGTCGGCACTGGCATCTGCTGTGATGCCCCCGAAGTAAGCCTGTGGAGAGAGGCACCACCCTCCATCGAACTCGGGAGTCCCAGGCATTCTCCATCAATACCGGTCCTGGGCATCAATCTGCTTTGGGTCGCTGAGAGAGACGCCTCCAACTCCTCCGTCTGTCCTGTCTTTGGCGGATTTCCAAGAGAAGTTGGAAAATAGGGTGCAATTGGCGGTTGTCCGAGCCCTGCAGGGCATCGAACTGCCAGCCCCACCGGTGCTTGGCCGGAGCCAGCACCCTTGATGTTAGCCCCGCTGCTGGAGCGCCTCAGTATTCTTCTTGGTGCCCTCCCTAAGCAGCCGTTGTCCAGTGCAATTCCCATCATGGGTTCCTCTGAGAAGAAAGAGCTGTCACAGTCCGCGGCACCATTGAGGCCCTTGGTTCTGCAGCCGGCATTGCCCAATTCAGTTTTGGGTCCTTTGAGGGCGTAGGTGCCCATAGTGCCCTCGGTGCCCAACCAAGGGGCCTGGGGAGGGGCCCGCCACTGGTATCTCTGGGTGATTTTAGTGAGGAGGACACCACGTTTGAAACATGTGGGGATGATACCTCTGAGTCTTCATCTGATGACTCTGGGGATCTTCCCTCCATCCCTCTCCTCCGGAGGAGCGGCACTGGTCCCCGCCTGAGGACCTGACCTTTGTGGGGTTCATCCAGATCATAGCAGAGACCATTCCGTACCAGCTTCTGAAGGGAGAGGATGCCAGGCATAAGATGTTGGAGGTTCTCCAGTTTGTCCATGCCCTGAAGGAGGTGGTGGCTGTTCCCATTCATGACATCTTCAAGGAGTTACTTCTTAGGATATGGGAACATCCCATCTCCGTGCCTCCAGTGAATCAGAAGGCTGATGTTGCCTAGTACAGCATGCTTTAGGGTTTCAGAGGCGTCAACTACATCATCAGTCAGTTGAGGTGGGGTCTGCCCTCAAAAGGCCAAGTGGTCCCGCACCCACACCTCGCCCCCTCCGGGTCGGGAGCACAGGGCATTGGATATGCTGGGTAGGAAGATGTTTCAGGGTACCATGTTGATCACTCATATTGCTTTCTGCCAGCTGTACTCCCGACCCCTCCGGGTCGGGAGTACAGCTGTGCCCTGTGCTCCCGACCCTCCGGGTCGGGAGCACAGGGCATTGGATATGCTGGGTAGGAAGATGTTTCAGGGTACCATGTTGATCACTCATATTGCTTTCTGCCAGCTGTACTCCCGACCCCTCCGGGTCGGGAGTACAGCTGTGCCCTGTGCTCCCGACCCTCCGGGTCGGGAGCACAGGGCATTGGATATGCTGGGTAGGAAGATGTTTCAGGGTACCATGTTGATCACTCATATTGCTTTCTGCCAGCGGTACTCCAGGAACCTCTGGAAACAATTCCAGGAATTCTCTGAGCGCCTGCCCCAGCAATAGTAGGACGCTTTGTTGGCAATCGTCCAGCAGGGCCTGGAATATGGCAAAAAATGAGATGCGCTCCACTTACGACGTATTTGAAATGGCAGCTAGGATGGCAGCAGTGAGCATTGGTGCCCATAGGATGGCCTGGCTCAGAGCTTCTGATTCCAGGAGAAGCTCGCAGACCTGCCGTGTACTGGCAAGAACTTCTTTGGTGATAAGGAGAGGGATGCTGTGGTTCAGTTGAAGGTTCACCATGAGACCCTTCAGCATTTCTCTACCAGCACATCGGATCTGCCGTCCTCTGCTAGGAAATCCTCATGGCAGGGCCCGAGGTGGTCCTTTTATTGTCAGAGGAATGTGCCCCTCTTGGGGTCTCTCCTTGCATCAGGAAATACTCTTAAAGGAGCTCTCTGCCCTAGTAATGGCCAAAGCAGTTGAACCCATTCCACTGCGGCAGCAAGGGTGAGGTGTTCTACTCTCGCTATTTTCTGATTCCAAAGAGAACAGGGGTACTCCGTCCTCTTTTGGACCTGCGAGCCTTTAACAAGTTTCTAAGAAGAGAAAAGTTCAAAATGGTTTCTCTGGGCACCCTGATTCCCCTCCTGCAAAGAGGAAACTGGCTTTGCTCCCTTGATCTGAAAGACACACACACCCACATTGAGGTCTACCCCAATCACAGGAAGTATCTTTGGTTCATTGTGGCGAGAGGCATTCCAGTACAGAGTGTTGCCGTTTGACCTCATCTCTGCCCCATGTGTCTTCACCAAGTGTCTGGCAGTAATGGGTGCATATCTCTGCCATCTGGGGTGCAGGTGTTCCCCTAACTGAAGGATTGGCTGGTCAAGAGTGCCACCCAGGAAGGAGCGCTTTGGTCCCTGCATTTGACCATTCGGGTGTTGGAGTCCCTAGGGTTTGTCATCAATTACCCAAAGTCCTATCTTACTCTGTCACCTCACTTGAACGTTATTGGCGCCCGGCTGGACATGGCTCAGGCTAGAGCCTATCTTCCTCGTGATCGGGCGCTTACTCTGGCGTCCCCTGCACGAGTGGTTTACCAGAGCCAGGGGGTCTCTGCCCGCTGCATCTGAATCCTGGGTTCCATGGCTGTGTCCATCCATGTTACTCCCCTGATTTGCTTACATATGCGCAGAGCTCAATGGACATTGCAGTCCCAATGGCAGCAGGCCACCCAGGACATTCGTGTACGCATCTGTGTTACTCCGGCTCTCTGCACCTCCTTGTCTTAGTTGGAAAGCCTGCACAGTTTGGAACAGGGGGTTCCATTTCAGCCTCCCCTTACCCAAGTTGTGCTTACCACGGATGCGTCCACCCTGGGTTGGGACGCCCATGTAGAAGGGTTCTGCACGCTTAGGAAGCTCAGTGCCAGATCAACTTCTTGGAGCTTCGAACAATCCGTTATGCACTTTGGGTGTTCAGAGATCGCCTAACTGACAAAATAGTCTGATTCAGACAGACAACCAAGTGGCGATGTGGTATATCAGCAAGCAGGAAGGCCGTTCCTCCTGTGCCAGGATGCAGTTCAGATTTGGTTATGTCTGAGTCCCGTGACATACTGCTACGAGCCATGTATCTTGCCGGGACAGAGAATGTGGTGGCGGTCCGGCTGAGTCAAGCCTTCCGGCCCCACGAGTGATCCCTGAATCAGGGATTGTCAGATCAGAAGTTTCTGAGGTACCTCGGACGTGGATTTCTTTGCCTCCCCCTGCAACAGCAAGGTGAAACAATTCTGCTCCCTGTTCAGAGGGGACGGAAAATTAGCCACGGACGCCTTTCCCTGCCATTGCGGCAAGGGCCTTCTGAACGTGTATCCTCTGCTTCTTCTGGTGATGAAGACTCTCCTGAAGCTCTGGCAGGACAGGGGGATCATGATCCTCATTTGGCTGATTCAGATCTGGTTCTTGCTCCTGCAGGATCTCTCTGTCCGAGAACCGACTGGTCTGGGGACTTCCCCTAACCTCATTTCACAGGATCATGGGAGGCTGCACTTCCCCAACCTCAGGGCATTGTCTCTGACGGCTTGGATGTTGGGAGGCTAATTCTGCAGCCTCTTGCCCGGTCGGATGATGTGTCTCGGGTCCTGTTGGCTTCCAGAAAGCCTTTCACCAGAACGTCTTATGGCCTGAAGTGGAGGAGGTTTTCCGTGTGGTGTGAGAACCGTGGCTTGGATCTGTTCTCCTGTTCCACACTGAAACTGCTTGACTATCTGCTGCATCTGTCAGATGCTGGTTTGAAAACTAACTCTGTCTGAGATAGACATGGTTTGATGGAACACAGCCAGCATGGATTTTCCTAAGGGAAGTTTTGCCTCACAAATCTCCTACATTTTTTTGAAGGGGTGAATAAACATGTGGACAGAGGTGATCTGGTAGATGTGGTGTATTTGGATTTTCAGAATGCATGCAACAAAGTTCCTCATGAGAGGCTTGTAAGAAAAATAAAAGGTCATGGGCTAGGAGACTGTCCTTTTGTGGATTGCAAGCTGGTTAAAAGACAGGAAACAGAGGGTAGGATTAAATGGTCTGTTTTCACAGTGGAAATAGGTAAACAGTGGAGTGCCTCAGGGTTCTGTACTTGGACCCGTGCTTCTTAATATATTTATAAATGATCTGGAAAGGGATATGAAGAGTGACGTGATCAAACTTGCGGATGATACAAAATTATGCAGCGTAGTTAAATCTCAAGCGGATTGTGATGAAATGCAAGAGGACCTTGTAAGAACATAAGAACATAAGAAACATAAGAAGATGCCATACTGGGTCAGACCAAGGGTCCATCAAGCCGAGCATCCTGTTTCCAACAGTGGCCAATCCAGGCCATAAGAACCTGGCAAGTACCCAAAAACTAAGTATATTCCATGTTACCGTTTCTAGTAATAGCGGTGGTTATTATCTAAGTCAACTTAATTAATAGCAGGTAATGGACTTCTCCTCCAAGAACTTATCCAATCCTTTTTTAAACACAGCTATACTAACTGCACTAACCACATCTTCTGGCAACAAATTCCAGAGTTTAATTGTGCATTGAGTGAAAAAGAACTTTCTCCGATTAGTTTTAAATGTGCCACATGCTAACTTCATGGAGTGCCCCCTAGTCTTTCTATTATCTGAAAGAGTAAAAAACCGACTCACATCTACCGATTCTAAACCTCTCATGATTTTAAACACCTCTATCATATCTCCCCTCAGCCATCTCTTCTCCAAGCTGAAAAGTCCTAACCTCTTGTCTTTCCTCCTAAGGGAGCTGTTCCATTCCCTTTATCATTTTGGTCTCCCTTCTCTGTACCTTCTCCATCGCAATTATATCTTTTTTGAGATGCGGCGACCAGAATTGTACACAGTATTCAAGGTGCGGTCCCACCATGGAGCGATACAGAGGCATTATGACATTTTCCATTTTATTCACCATTCCCTTTCTAATAATTCCCAACATTCTGTTTGCTTTTTTGACTGCTGCAGCACACTGAACCGACTATTTCAATGTGTTATCCACTGACTATAACACCTAGATCTCTTTCTTGGGTAGTAGCACCTAGTATGGAACCTAACATTGTGTAACTATAGCATGGGTTATTTTTCCCTATATGCATCACCTTGAACTTGTCCACATTAAATTCCATCTGCCATTTTGATGCCCAATTTTCCAGTCTCACAAGGTCTTCCTGCAATGTATCACAATCTGCTTGTGATTTAACTACTCTGAACAATTTTGTATCATCTGCAAATTTGATTACCTCACTCGTCGTATTTCTTTCCAGATCATTTATAAATATATTGAAAAGTAAGGGTCCCAATACAGAACCCTGAGGCACTCCACTGCCCACACCCTTCCACTGAGAAAATTGTCCATTTAATCCTACTCTCTGTTTCCTGACTTTTAGCCAGTTTGTAATCCACGAAAGGACATCGCCACCTATCCCATGACTTTTTATTTCTCCTAGAAGCCTGTCATGAGGAACTTTGTCAAATGCCTTCTGAAAATCCAAGTACACTCCATCTACAGGTTCACCTTTATCCACATGTTTATTAACTCCTTCAAAAAAGTAAAGCAGATTTGTGAGGCAAGACTTGCCATGCTGACTTTGTTCCATTACACCATGTCTTTCTATATGTTCTGTGATTTTGATGTTTAGAATACTTACCACTATTTTTCCTGGCACTGAAGTCAGGCTAACTGGTCTGTAGTTTCCCGGATCACCCTTGGAGCCCTTTTTAAATATTGGGGTTACATTAGCTATCCAGAGGATACTAATAGGTCTGAAATTTAATATTTTATAGTTCCTTCAGAACTTTGGGGTGTTTACCATCTGGTCCAGGTGATTTACTACTCTTCAGTTTGTCAGTCAGGTCTACCACATCTTCTAGGTTCACCGTGATTTGATTCAGTCCATCTGAATCATTACCCATGAAAACCTTCTCCAGTATGGGTACCTCCCCAACATCCTCTTCAGTAAACACCGAAGCAAAGAAATCATTTAATCTTTCTGCGATGGCCTTATCTTCTCTAAGTGCCCCTTTAACCCCTCGATCATCTAACGGTCCAACTGACTCCCTCACAGGCTTTCTGCTTTGGATATATTTTAAAAAGTTTTTACTGTGAGTTTTTTCCTCTACGGCCAATTTCTTTTCAAATTCTCTCTTAGCCTGTCTTATCAATGTCTTACATTTAACTTGCCAACGTTTATGCATTTTCCTATTTTCTTCTGTTGGATCCTTCTTCCAATTTTTGAATGAAGATCTTTTGGCTAAAATAGCGTCTTTCACCTCCCCTTTTAACCATGCCGGTAATCGTTTTGCCTTCTTTTCACCTTTCTTAATGTGTGGAATACATCTGGATTGAGCTTCTAGGATGGTATTTTTTTTTTAACAATGACCACGCCTCTTGAATACTTTTTACTTTTGTAGCTGCTCCTTTCAGTTTTTTTTCTAACAATTTTTCTCACTTTATCAAAGTTTTCCTTTTGAAAGTTTAGCACGAGAGCCGTGGATTTGCTTACTGTCCCCCTTCCAGTCATTAAATCAAATTTGATCATATTATGATCAATATTGCCAAGCGGCCCCACCACTTTACCTCTCTCACCAAATCCTGTTCTCCACTGAGAATTAGATCTAAAATTGCTCCCTCTCTCGTCGGTTGCTTCATAAAGCTATCATTTATTCCATCCAGGAACTTTATCTCTCTAGCGTGTCCCGATGATACATTTACCCAGTCAGTAGTGGGGTAATTGAAGTCTCCCATTATTACCACACTACTAATTTGGTTAGCTTCCTTAATTTCTCTTAGCATTTCACTGTCAGTCTCACCATCTTGACCAGGTAGATGGTAGTATACTATCACTATAATCTTCCCCGTCACACAAGGGATTTCTACTCATAAAGATTCAATTGTGCATTTAGTCTCGTGCAGGATGTTTACCCTGTTGGACTCTATGCCATCCCGGACATAAAGCACCACACCGCCTCCCGGGTGCTCCTCTCTGTCATTGAGATATAGTTTGTACCCCGGTATAGTACTATCCCATTGGTTGTCCTCCTTCCACCATGTCTCTGAGATGCCAATTAAGTCTGTCATCATTCACTGCTATACATTCTAATTATCCCATCTTACTTCTTAGACTTCTGGCATTAGCATAGAAACATTTCAAAGTTTGTTTTTTGTTTGTATTTTCATTCTGCTTTTTAATTGATAGGGATAAGTTAGAATTATTTAGCTCAGGTGAGATTTTAGTTACAGGCACTTGGACTACTTTTCTTATTATTGGAACCTCACTGTCGGGATGCCCTGATTCTAATGCATCATTAGTATCCTTTGAAGATACCTCTCTCCGAACCATGCGCTGCTGAGCGACTGTTGGCTTTCCCCTTTGTTCTAGTTTAAAAGCTGCTCTGTCTCCTTTTTAAAGGTTAGCGCCAGCAGTCTGGTTCCACCCTGGTTAAGGTGGAGCCCATCCCTTCGGAAGAGACTCCCCCTTCCCCAAAATGTTCCCCAGTTCCTAACAAAACTGAAACCCTCTTCCTTGCACCATCGTCTCATCCACGTATTGAGACTCCGGAGCTCTGCCTGCCTCTGGTGACCTGCATGTGGGATTCCAAATGGCAGATGATATTTAACGTGGACAAGTGCAAAGTGATGCATATAGGGAAAAATAACCCTTGCTGTAGTTACACAATATTAGGTTCTATTTTAGGAGTTACCACCCATAAACTGCTATTAATTAATAAGCAATAGTAGCTCGTGATTTATTTAATATTTGGGTACTTGCCAGGTGCTTGTGACTTGGATTAGCCACTGTTAGAAACAGGATACTGGTCTTGATGGACCCTTGGTCAGACCCAGTATGGCATGTCTTATGTTCTTATATTCTTATGTATACCTGAGTGCCATCGATGCCTACCACCAGGGTGTGGATGTTCACCCATCTCTGTGCAACCCATAGTGTGGGGTGTTTTGTGTGAGGTCTGCTTCAGTTGAAGCCTCCCTTGCGACCTCTGGCTGTTTCCTGGTACCTAAATGTGGTGGTGGCTCAGGTCATGATGGATCCTTTGGAGCCACTGCGCTCCTGTGATCTGAAGTACCTGATCTGGAAGGTCATGTTTTTGGTCACAGTCACCTCGGCGCACTGGGTCAGTGAGCTTCAGGCGTGGTAACGTACCCACTATACACAAAGTTCTTTCATGATAGAGTGGTTCTGCGCATGCACCCTAAATTCCTGCCTAAGGTGGTTACGGATTTTCATCTTAACTAGTCCTACCCATCCTTTTTCCTACATCTCATTCGCACCAGGGCAAACAGGCGCTGTACAACTTGGATTGCAAGAGAGCCTTGGCCTTCTACCTGGAGCAAACAGCAGGCCACAGGCAGTCTACATAATTATTCATCTCTCTTGACAAGAACAGATTAGGAGTTGTGGTCGCCAAGCAGACCCTGTCTAACTGGCTGGCGGATTGCATTTCCTTTTGCTGTGTGCAAGTAGGACTGCAACTTGGGGACCATGTCAAAGCTCACTTTGTCAGAGCCATGGCGGCTTCGGTGGTCAACTTGAGAGCAGTCCCTGTGGCTGAGATCTGCAAGGCTGCGATGTGGAGTTTCCACACTTTTGCTGCCCAATGCTGTTTGGACAAGGATGGCAGACACAATAGCAGCTTCGGACAGTCTGCCCTCTGGAATCTCTTTCAGCTGTAGAACCCAACTCTTCCTACCTACGGCCCATTGTTAGGGTTCAGGGTGTCTTCCTCTGATACCAACAGCAATGTATTGTTGTACCCATTGGCACCTAGTTGGGTGCATGTTGATCTTTTCTGTTGTTCAGGAACAGACTGTAGCTAGGGATTCACCCATGTATGAGGACTACCGTCCTTGTCCTAAGAGAAAGCAGAATTGTTTACTTGTAACAGGTGTTCTCCTAGGACAGCAGGATGTTGGTCCTCAAGAAACCCACCCACAACCCTGCAGAGTTGGGTTTCTCCTATGTTGGTTGTTTTATTTTTTCGTAATTCTATGTTACAAGACTGGAGAAGGGACCCTGTGTGGACATGTGGATAATGACATTCTGGGAATGCTCAGTGTGCCAGTCAAAGTTTCTAGAAACTTTGACATAAGTTTTCCGTGCCGTGCCATGTGTAAGGACTAATATACTGCTGTCCTAGAACACCTGTTACAGGTACGCAACTCTGCTTTATGGGTGATCCCTCCTTTCCACTATATATATATAGGGCAGAAAGGGACAGAGAGACAATATGCTAAGGGAGTAGAGAGATATTTGAGCATATGGGATGGGGAATGTGAATATAGGAGAAAGGAATGACACAATGTAAAATAAAATATGGAAGAGAAGAGGTAAGGCTCCATTAGAGAGAGAGACAAAAATGAATTTAAAAAAATGAAACTCTCTCAGTACTTTGCAAAAATGAAAATATTAATTTTCTGGCATTTAAGCAAAATGTATATTCTGTCCCTGCCCAATATCATAAACTTTCAATTAACCTGAATTGCATTTAGAGGGTAATATTGTAAACAGCTCACAAACATACCAGTTTTCACAACAAAATTATTGTAAGTTTGTTTTGAAAATTACCCTGGCAAATCTACCTGCACAGACTTACACTTGCCAATTTGTGTAGGTAGTTTGCTGAGAAAATCTACATGCATATTTTTGTACACATGCTTTTTGATTTTAAAATAAGAAACCTGCTCAGACCCTGCGTCCCAGGCATCACTCCCAAATGTGAGTAAATGTTACACACATATATGCCTTAAAGCTGCAGGTTTACCCGCATATCCGGTGAACAGTTTTGTAGCATGCCATTTTTACATGTAAAACACACTTTTATTCATGGAAATGGCTTTGAAAATTGCCAAATTGTTCTTTTTCTATTTCTGGTAAAAATAGTTTAATATTCTTTTCTGTCCTGGGACCTGAAACAAAATTATGATGATGCATATCCTGGTTTAGACAGTGTTTACATTTCTAGCTTCTCTTTCACCAGCACATAATGAATGTATGAATTCCTGTTTATTATAACTCTTTTCCTCATTGTTAATAGCTTTAGTGGGGTCTACTTTAGCAACACGGGAAAAAGTATGTAACTCAAAAGTTTTAGTAGCAAATCATCTTTTTCTTTTGGAAAAAAGTAAAATTGTTGTTTAATTGAAAATTTGATTTTCTGTATATATCAAACCACAAAATCAGATTGAGAAACAGATGAACTTTTACTTTATAAAATATCACCCATTCCTCTGGTGGCAGCTATTACAAGTTGGGAAACAGCTTTCTTTTGCTGTTTTGTACTTGTAGCTAAAATGTTTTATTCCACAAAACATATCTTAATTGGAAATGGAATATTTATAAACCAGGGGTGCGCAAACTTCTAAAGTTCAGGACTGCCAGCAGCATTTCAGATCACTGAAAGGCGGAGGGTATTGCTTGTGAAGTTTTGATGAGGATTCTGGCTCTTTCATTGATTTGAAATGTAGTGTGAGAGGGGGCGGCAGGGTTCCCAGAGGTATGGCAGATAGTGTTAGTAAAAGTATTTCTAGGATGTTGGAAACCCTGGTACATCCTTGGGAACCTTCTCACTTGCCTCCGCCCTTTCTCAGGATCGGCATCTGCTCTCCCTAACCAGAGGAGTGGGAGATGGGTGAATGGCAGGATGGGGTGTTTGTGGCACACTCTCTCCCTTTCTCATCCCCCATACGCTCTTGCTGTCTGTCTACTTTCCTTCCCTTAATACTTTCCTTCATTCCCCTTTTTCCTCTAACTCCTCTCTCATTTCCCCTCCCTTTCCCTCCTCTCCTCCATTTACCCTCTCTTTCACTCACACTACCTTCCTATCCTTGCACCCTCTTCCCTCCTCTCACCTTTCTTCCCTTCTGTCTCCTTCCCCTCTTACTCTGTCCCTACTCCTTTCAGTTCAGTCCCCTCCCCTTCTTTCACTTCCTTTCACTCACTCACCCCTGCTACCTTAGTCTGGCAGAGCCCACCAGCAGCTCATTTCTGGAGTGTAGATCTGATGTTTCTTCTCACGCTGATGGGCTCTGACATCCTTGCTAGCAACTCTATTATTTACCGAGGATTTGTCTCTTTTTTCCTGCTGGTGGGACCTGGCCTTCCTGTCAGCAGCTTCATTTCTCCATCACGGGCATGGTGCTGCTTCCCCTGCTGATGGGGCCTAGCCTCCCTACCAATAGCTTACTTTCTAGGTCATGGATCCAGGAGTTGTTCTCCTGCTGGTGGGGCAGATTTGGCCACTCCAATGAAAAGCTCTGTGGATCTGGTTTGGCTTGTGGGCCATAGCTTGTAGTTTGGGGATCCCTGTTACAAACCATTTTGATTTCAGAAACCAGTCTTAAAAATTGCTATTTATCTCCAATAATATACTTAGTGACGAAGTAGAGATGATAGAAGCATTATTTAAAAAATAATGCGAAAAAAGCATTTGCATTGCTTCAGCAAACACATTTATAGCTGATAGTATGAAATTTCAATATGTAAAGTAGCTTTGAATATTAGCCATATCATTTTCACTTTGCTAACAATCACTAGCAAACATAGGAAGCTTATGATTTTTAAAACCATTTTCTATCACAACTTCTTGGGAAGGCAATATTCACTATTATCCTGTTTGTAGTATTTTAAAATGTTATTGTAACTACATAGCATACTTTTGTTTTTTTGACATAAGCTAGAAACATATTGCTGGTCTGAATATTTTTAAAAATTATGTTGAAAGTTTATTATAGCATCAGGATGTGAGTTTACTAAGATCTTGCTGGCCTTATGTACACTAGTTACACAGGCGAAAGAGGGATATGGTGTACTAATTGATTCTTACATCATCAGTGATATGCTGCTATCAAGGAGCTCTGTTCCACTTGGTGAGGCACTCATTGTTTTCCCAAAAGTATTTAACCATCACATCTCTCCATGACTAAAAGTAAAATGTATACAGAACAAACAATAACTTAATGCTGAAAACTACATTACAATCATGGAATTTTCAACAGCTTGAAACCTTTGATTGATAAGCATAAATTATCTAAAATTATTGTACATGAGCTTTTGTAACAAAATAGGCCTCCTTCTTTCGATATCACATCAGAGACTACATTTTGCTCATGTACAATATTTTTGGATAATAATTAAATTGATCCAATAAAAGCCATCACAGCCTACAGAGAATCCACTTCGGTTGAAAAGCCATGCAGATTCCTGCATTACATATTCCATTCACTAAACTGAAAATATATATTTTTTTTCCTTGGTTGGTCCTGTTCTCGTCTCTGTTTTCCCTGGTCTGTCTTCTCCTAATGGCTTGTCCAGGGTCTCCTTTTCATTTTATTTTTCTTCTCTCTGTTTTCATTCATTCCTCCCCTCCACTGATATTGATTTTTCCCTTTAATTTTTATCCATTTCTATCTTCTCTGCCTCTAAATCTTCTCCCTTACATCACTGTCTCTTCATTATTTATCCACTCACACCTGGATTTTATTTATTTATATATATATATATATATATATTTATTTATTTAAAAACGTTTCTATGCCGTTGCTAAGTTAAATACCATCGCAACGGTTTACATGTAGGCACATATTTAATGTAGGTAAAAGTGTACTATAGTACATTCTAACAGGTGCCGTCAAAGGTTCGGTTACAATATATCATTAGACATAGTCATTTAGCGAGGTAGTTCATGACCAATTGTACCAAGGTACTTACACGGGTAGTTTTATCACACATAGTATTATAGTTATGCTTATTGTGGTGTAGAGTTCTTAGACTAATCTACTATAAAGTCCTAAGTACTGTATGTCTGTGCCTTTCTGTCTTTTCCTGAATAATTTCTCTCTATTCTCTCGTCTCATTGTAAAATGCTTGTTTAAAAAGCCATGTTTTTAAACTTTTCTTGAATGTCTTTAGATCATTTTGTAGTCTGATCTCTGGAGGCATTGTGTTCCAGATTATTGGTCCTGCTAGTGATAGGGCTCTTTCTCTCTTGTGTCAGTCTTGCTGTTTAACTGACGGGATGGTTAGGAGTGCTTTATTTGCTGATCGGAGGTTCCTGTGTGGCGTGTGTACCCATAATGCTGTGTTTAACCAGTCTGATTTCTCATCATAAATTAGTTTGTGAATGATACATAGGGTTTTGTATTTAATTCTGTGTTCAATTGGTAGCCAATGTAACTCTGCTAGGGTTTCAGTTATATGGTCCCTCCTTCTTTTTCCGGTTAGTATTCTAGCTGCTGTGTTCTGAAGTATTTGCAGTGGTCTTCCTTACTCTTCCTTACCTCTATTTATCTGTCTTAACACGTCACCTCTCTAGTTCTCCCCTCCATTGTTTCTCTCAGCCCTCCCATTTTTCCTTACTTGGTTGCTCATTCTTCCCCCAACAGCAGCTTCCTCATCATCCCCTCACTTACTGTACCCCGCCCATCCCTTCTTAATCTCAACCATTTCATTTCACTTATCTGCTCTTATATTCTCTCATTCCCTCCAGTCCGACTTCCTCACCCCCAGTTATCCCCTCTCTGATTCATTCACACAGTCATCCCCTTGCATACTCTCCCCTCCTTTCCAAATCTTCTCTGGCTCTCTTATATACACACCACATCACTCTTCTCTCGCTTACTCTCATCAATCCCTTCCCTCTCCCAGTTACCACTTCTTTCTCTAACTCCCCCCCCCCCCCATCACCACCTTTGACTCTGTCAACCCCCCTCCCCCTCTTCACCAGCTCTACTCTGTCACCCACCCTTGCCTTTCACCACTTCTGGCTCTCATGTGCACCCTCCTCTGGCTCTCTTCACCCATCACTATCTTTCTTTCATATTCACATTAACCCTCCAGCTCTCTTACCCCTCTATTTATTTAAAAATTATTTTTATACTGCCTATACAAAAAATTGTACGATCTAAGTGGTTTACAAATAAATAGCAGAAAATACAATAATATAAAGCAGTCTAGAAAGAAATTAAAATACATGTAACAGGACACGATTAAAAAATCATTAAAATAGAGATTTAAGAATAGTAAAAAATGTAAATAGACACGGAACTCAGCCTTAAACAACACATATCACTGAAAGTTAGAGAAGGCTACGCCAAATTAATGGTCCTTAGAAGACTAAAACCCCTATTAACTCAAGAACATTTTCGTACAATACTCCAAGCACTAATATTTGGTAGCACGGACTATTTGCAACACACTGTTCTTAGGATTACCATATACTATGATCAGACCAATGCAGATACTATAAAACTCGGTGGCCAGAATACTTACTGGAAAAGGCAGAAGAGATCATATCACACAAACACTTGCGGAGTTACACTGGCTTCCAATAGAACAAAGAGTGCAATTCAAAACACTATGCACAATCCATAAACTAATAAATGATGAAAACGCTGACTGGCTAAACACTGCACTATGATTACATGTCCCCCAAAGAAATCTCAGGTCCGCCAATAAAGCTCTACTAACCATACCCTCAGTCAAAACAGCAAAGTTGACCCAAGTCAGAGAGAGAGAGCGCTATCTTTGGCAGGACCATTATTGTGGAACACATTACTACTCGAGCTAAGACTAATGAAAGAATTAAAACTCTTCAAAAAAAAGCTTAAAAACCTGGCTCTACAAAAAATCATTTCATAGTGAGGTCGCTGAATAACAACAAATACATACAGCTGAAAGTCACCTGAAAAATAGCAGTATGTATTATTTTTTATTCTTTTAGTACTTTTATTATTTTTACTCACAATTAAATATTAATTTAAAAACAGTATATACATATCTGATTATCCCAATAATCAGATAAATAAAAATCCATCCCACTTCTAACTTAGAGTATATTATTGAACTATGTTACCATATAAAACTGGCACCCTATAGATAATTTAGAAACCAGACATATTTTGTGCCTAACTGTAAAACCGTTGTGATGGTGCATTACTAAACGACAGTATAGAAAAGCTATAAATAAAATAATTAAAAAAATTAAAAGTAAATATTAAATATTCCTTTTCACCAGCAATCTTGCACCACCCCTCCAAATGTTATACTCCTGCACCCCCATACGTTTGCACAAAATTCACCTACCACATGATTCTTATGCACCTCCTACTCTAGCTGTCTTTTATTCCTCTCTACTCCTCCCGCTTAACCCCTGACTCTAGAATACACAGCATGGCAGCGCAAACCTTGAAGAAGAAGGTACCAGACACTCCAAATTGGCACTGATGACTTTAGAGAGATTGGGGGGAAGAAGACAGCATTCAATCTCCTCCTCCACCTTCCTCCAGCATTCACCTCTTAGGCATTCATCACCTCCTCACCACACCCTTCTTTGAGCCTCACAAAACACTCACAGAAGGCATTTGCAGGACTGCTGCTCTGGGAGTTTCCCTCCTCCTGCCCTCTGTTGGCAAGAGTCCCTGGGAGCACAGCAGGCAGCATGGAGGCTCAGGAGGAGAGGAGGCCAGACTGACATGCACAGAGAACAGCTAGTCTGCTCCCTGCTTCAGCCCCTCTTTCTCCTCTTCCCTGCTCATGATGCCTGTTGCTGATAGGTCAGGAGGGGAGTTGCTGGAGCAGGGATTTGAGTGGCTCTTTTTTGCTTTGCTGTGCCCATTCCAATCCAGGGGTATTCTTAGGTACTTGCTACTGTAAGGTACTTACTGGGTACTTACTACTGTAACAAATATTGTTGAGGAGCAAAACTTTGTCTTAAACAAAGTTTATTATAAGTAGATATCATGGTAGTTATATTTTAAATGTAGTAATAGCAAGAATGGAGAAGCCTCGTTTGCCAAAGTGCAAATATAAACAAAGAAATCTGAGGAGGAAATTTAAAGAATTCTGTAACCGATACAGTGATATCAGCATGGAATTAATAAAGATGTTACTTTGAACCTGACATTTGGAAATCTTGTGATTGCACTGGATCATCAAAAATATTATTTTGATTTTAGTTATTTTCTCACATTTCTTTATTTACTGTTATTTTTTAAACTGTTAAATACATAACCACTTTCTGTGATGACTGACTTATCTTTCAGTGTAACATGTTTCTAGATTTACAGAACTGTGAACTTGGGGCTACTTGCAGTAGCAAACTCATTGAAATTTTAGTTAAAATAGATAAAACATGATTGTTTGCAATACTAAGCAATTCTTAGTCCCAACAGACACTGTGGGGTAGATTTTCAGAGGGGTTCGCGCGTACCCCCCTGAAAACCTACCCCAAACCCCCCCTGCACGCGCCGAGCCTATTTTGCATAGGCTTGGCGGCGCGCACAAGCCCCGGGATGTGCGTAAATCCGGGGGCTTTGCAAAGGGGGCGTGTCAAGGGCATGTCGGGTGGGCGGCACAAATTTCGGGGCGGGGCGGGAGGCGTGTCAGGGGCCTGACGCCGGCCTGGGGGTGTGGTCGAGGCCTCCGGACCAGCCCCTGGGTTGGGTGATGGGCGCGCGCAGATTTACACCTGCTTTCGGCAGGCGTAAATCTGCCAACAAAGGTAGGGGGGGGGGAGGGTTTAGATAGGGCCGGAGGGGAAGGTGAGGGGAGGCGGAAGGAAAGTTCCCTCTGAGGCCGCTCCGATTTCGGAGCGACCTCGGAAGGAACAGGTAGTGCGCGCTGGGCTCGGCGCGCGCAGGTTGCACAAATGTGCACCCCCTTGCACGCGCCGACCTCGGATTGTATAAGATACGCGCGGCTACGCGCGTATCTTATACAATCCAGCGGACTTTTGTTCGCGCCTGGTGCACGAACAAAAGTCCGCGCGCGCATAAATTTATAAAATCTACCCCAGCAAGCCCATCAAGAAGAAAATCCAAAGTACTGACTTCAAAATGTTTCTGTAAATGTTTTAGTTTGTGACCCAGCCCTTTAATGTGTGTGTTTGGTGCTTATGCAAACTTTGAAAATGGCATACCTTTTTTTTTTTTTTTTGCTTTCTAGAGTTAAAATACATGTTTTCCTGGTGCATTCTGTTTGCTATCTCATAATACACTGTTGTTACCTTGCAAGTTCCATGACGTTTGACAGCAATCTTTACATTATTTCATCAGTATATAGTACAAATTGTACAGTATTAACAAATGAGGTATTATCTAGGTCAGTGGTTCTCAACCGATGTGTTTCGACACACCAGTGTGTCGCCAAGAACACGCAGGTGTCGCCACACTTCCCGTTCCCCACGCAGACCCAGCTGCTCCCCCTCCCGAACAAAATAGGTCCTCCGCCCGGGCTTAAAATGCTGATAACCCGGGCGGAATGCGGCAGGACAGCTGAAGTCAGCGGCACCGGCATGCTCTCTTCTTCCCGCCCCCCCCACCCCGCGGCCTGGAAGTGGTGAGCAGTGGGTGCGTGCACGGGAAGAAGAGACCATGCTAGTGCAGGCAACACCGGCCCGAAGAAAAGAAGAGGAGCGCAGCCTGAGGAATGAGCTGCGCGGCTTGGAGAAAAACAAAGAACGTCGTCAACCCCTGCGGCCGATGGGACTCCTTTCTCAGTGAGGGCTGAAAATGAAGTAGGTTGCTGCTGCCTTTAGGGTTAGAAGTGGAGGAAGCTGCTGCTGCTGCTAGTTCGGGGGAGGGGGAGAGAGTGAGTGAATGAGCAAGCATGTGTGTTTGAGATCCTGTGTGTGTGTGTGTGTGAGATAGCATGTATGTGAATGATTGAGAGCCTGTGCATGTGAAAGAGAGTATGTGTGTGATTTGAGAGCTGGTTTAGGTGAGGGAGTATGTGATTGAGAGCATGTGAGAAAGATAGAGCATATGTGTCTGTGTGATTGAGAGCCTGTGTGTAAATGAGAGAAAGAGAGAGAGCATGTTTGTAAGCATATGAATGAGAGTGTGTGAGAGAAAAATACAGCATGTATGTGTGTGATTGAAAGCCTGTGTGTAAGCCTGAAAAGATAGCATGTGTGTAAATGTGTAATTAAGAGCCTATATAAGTGAGAGAGAAAAAGCATGTGTATATGTGAGTACTGAGAGCATGTGTGTATAGGTGTGTCATTGAGAGCCAGTGTGAGAGAGAGCGCTGGTATGTGACAGAGAGGAGAAAGTTCCAAGCAAACCACCCCGCCTCCTGCTAATTCAGAATAATATCAGAACACCTGGATATCAAATGTTCCCAGGTATGCAGAGCAAAAAATTGTTTGTATCCTTATTATTTTTCATTACTGGGTCTTTGTGTCTATTTTGAAATATTTTATTGGTATCTAGAAATTTTTTTATGAGTTTTTAATTATTGGATATTTCATTCATCTGCTGTTTTCAAATAATCTGTTCTTTTTGTTAGTATGGTTTTACTGCTATTGATTTTATATTTCTTGATTTGTTTTATAAGGATGGGTGATGTTTCTTTTTTTCCTTTTTGCACTGCATACAGAGACTATGGCTTGTTGCGGTTTCCATTTCAGTTTTTGTCTGCATGCTTCTTGTTATGCGTTTTGGTTTCTTTATTCTTTGTTAGGTGAGGGTCAGCACATGTGATTCGGGTGAGGTTTTCTGCTGGCGTGTAGTTTCTGTGTAGGGCTCTATAGCAGCCTGACTTGGTCCGTTTTCCTAATAGGAGATGTATTGGCGTCTTAAGGCCTGGTGAAATATTTTCAGTGTTGCCTTTTCTTAGGTAAGGTGGTTACTGTTAAGTGCTGGAAATTGGTGCTGTTTTGGTGTGGGATGTTTACTGTTTATGCAATTTCTGTTCAGACAGAATATGTATCTTTTTCTTGTGTCATTCTTAACAATAAAAATAATACTGGACCTTTATTTTTTATTTCCGTCATAAATTGTAATGAGCAGTGTGTCACACATGTGAGCGTGGTCTGTGAGGTGTGTCCTGATGGGAAAAAGGTTGAGAACCACTGATCTAGGTAGTAACACTTTAAGATTGTATCGGAAAGTCTGAGAAAAAGGCAAGTTGATCTAAAATCACATTAATTTTGTTGAAACAAAATTACACATGCATAGATTGGAATCATGGTAACATGTATATTAAAATTAAATTCAAGCATTACATTTTTCATGCAAACAACTGGACAACATAATCCACAGTGTAATAGCATCAATCATGCAGTGAATGGAAAATGGCAAAAGGAGAAATAAGCTATGACAGAAGAGAATATTATGGAGCGCTTTGAAGATATCCATGTTGTTTTAATTTGAATAGAATGAAAAGGTTATTACTTGTATAAATACTTGGAAGTGAGAGGCATGGTCAACGTGTTAGAAATTATGGCTCTTCCATAACACTATACATTCAAACTTAAAAGATTTGGCAAAGGGATCCCGATAAAGAAAGGGGTTAGGTAAGGAGTGGATATATTTTTTTTTGCTATGTTATTGTTTTGTCATTTATGCCTGCATTAAATCTAACATTATGTATGCCTTTTGCCAGCACAGTCCTGTCTGGAACTGTTTATTTCAATAACTTGTTGAAAATGCTTTTCTCTGTTAAATTGCAGTCAAGCTTGCAGTCCCTTGGGTGGATATACAAAAACTGGAAAGAACCTCCAATGTCTTCATGGCAGACATTATTCGCATTACTACTCGTAGTAAAGAGAGAGACTTTTCTATGTTTCTTGATATCGATGAAGTGTTCAAGATAATGGAACAGCTGGCAGATGTAACTGTTCGAAGACTTCTAGATAATGAAATCTTTGAACTAGATCCAGCTCTGCAGGAACCTACTCAGATTACCAAGAGGTAAAAAGCAAAGCTAGTTTATTCTTGTATAGAAGCCCTGCAATAGAGAGACATCACCAGTGATGTAATATCCTAGAAAATTGCTGTAGTACAAATACTGTAGGTTGAAATACATGAGAAATACATTGTACTCTAAAGTAATCTTCACAGCCTTTTTGCTTCTAAATATAAAAATGCTTTTCATTTCTTAAAAAGCAAAATCTTCCAACTGTGTATTTAATCTTCCTAATGCTTTTGTTTGTCATTTATTTAAATTTGTTTTATTTGCAGTTTTCTGAACAGGTAGTTGATCATCATTTTTTGTTTCCTTTGAAACCACTAGCCCTGTCCTTATGGATCCAGTAGTCCTCAATATTTGTCATTCCAGTGAGCCACATCTAAGTGAGCTGAGGTCCAAGAGCCATATTTTTATGTTTTGTATTTGAACTTTCCATTTAAGTTTTCCATTTTGTTCATTACTTTATTTAAGTTTGTGTGTGAAAGTCACAATGAGGGCCCTAAAGATCCGCATGTAGCTATCTATCTTCAGGTAGAATTATCATTGTTGTAGATAGATTAATTGTTTTATTTTTCAAGACAGCACAAGCGTAATAAAGGACAACATCCTTTAGAAGTCTTATCTCATATAGTTTGTTATATAGAAGACAATAAAATTGTTCCTGACCTCTTTAGACTCAGCATATTAATGTTAAAATCAAACAGCCTAATTTGTTCCTAACAATCAGGTTTAACTTACAAACCTAGTTTATTATTTTAAATTGTTACCGTACAATGATGGCACATGAGTAATTTGTAATCTATACCACCCATATTTCTCTTTATCCGTGCCCTTCTGTAAACCGTTGTGATGGTATTTAACTTAACGACGGTATAGAAAATTTTTTAAATAAATAAATTGATTATTATGCTAGCTTATCTTTACTTCACTAGTAGCGCTGGGTTTTAAGGCGAGGCTTTGCATGTGACATGACACACTATTGAGGGATTAGATCAGGACTTCCGAAACCTATCTTAGAGACCTCACAGCCAGTTGGGTTTTTAGGATCTCCACAATAAATATACATGAGATAATTTTGTATATACTGGGTTTCCAGTGTATTCAAATGTATGCATATTTGTTATGGATATTCTAAAAACCCAGCTAATTGTGAAGTGTCCAGAAGAGTTTTGGGAAGCCCTGGATTAGGTAGTTTTGTATTCCTGTTTTTAATATTCAGATAATTATAACTCCTCCTTTTCTCAGAGGGTCACCTTTGAAGGCCACAGAGGTAGGGATCAATGCTGCTGCAGCCCTGGAAATAGTCATCATTCCTCCAGAGATCACTAGGTGGGGATCAGAGAGTGTCTGGAATGCCCAGGGGGAGACTTACAAACTTAAACAAAGTCCAATGTCCACACCTGAAATTGGTTCCAAATTGTAGAAATTTATTATAGATCCAAAACAGGTTCCAATTCAACTTCTAGTATTTAGGAGAAGTTACTGGATACAGTCCAAAAACAAAACACTTACTCCTAGATTCATCAAAATATATTAACACATGGATAATGCCCACAATAAGAAAAAGGGGCATGTTTAGGGAAAGTTTAGAATTACTGCACCACACGATAACATACTGCTTCGCATCAGTAGTATCGCAAGATACGGTAAACTTATTGAGGGGCGCGATAATTCCTATTTTCGCATCTTGCGCAGAGAGAGAGAGAGAGAGACTATCTACAAGGCCTTCATTGTAGTGAAGTATTTATATCTCTATAGGAGAGCCATCTAATAGGTCAAGGTGAGTGTTGGTGGTAGTTTAGGGGCCAGTTTCTCATGAAGAGTGAGACGTATGAACAGCACAGTACACCTTGGTGAAGATTTGACATTTGGAGTGAGGAAAGTCTCACAAAGAAGCCATTTCTATTATGTTCCCTCAGGGTACCATCAAGCTAGGGTGAGAACATGTACAAAATAAATAGTTGCACACTGTGAGGGCCTCCCCAGAGGCGGTTGCTCGCTCTCTCTCTCACTCTCTCTCTCAAGCCCAGAAATAGCCAAAATGCATTTTAAAAACTTATTGCAAATCGCGTTATGGCCGTTTCGGGCATATCACACAGCTTAACACCAGGAAAAAAGATATAGTTATTTCCAGCGTTAAAAACGTGTGATAGCATGTGTTATGCTATTGCACGGTGCGATATTGCTCCTCGTTTTCATAAATCCCATCCAAAGCCCTCCCTAATCCCACCCCTTCCAAAAATTTGCATTTGCGCCGTGAGCTACCGTTATTATTGCATGTATTATGGCATTAATGCCATAATGCATTTTGATGAATGACCCGGTTAATGACAGACACCACCCTCTCTCTTCAAATAGCTTCTTTGAGACTAAGGTAACAACAGCCAGCTTTTGCTCTGTCGAGGCAACATTCTTTTGACTGAAAACAAAATCCTCAATTTTTTTTACATGGAGCAAGGATTTTTCCCTTTGAACTCAGAGTCTTTTTCTCACTGGTTGCTTTTAGTGATCTTATATCCAACTGTGCATTCAGTCAGTTTCTCTCACTTCCCCAGACCACTCCTAAAAATGCCTGTGTAAGCATCTTATGTAGATTCTATCCAACCTATCTCCTTTGAGGAAATGAAACTCCCACTGTACACAACCCTATCTAGTCTATTCCATCACTCAAACATTAGATGACACCATCTAATTCCCTATCAACCCCTCCTTAAAAGAAATGTTCTTGCACATTACAAGAACTCTGCAAACACAGAGTTCACTGACCTCTACATGATTCTAGAAAGAAGGAACCCTCTAGCAAAACCCTTTAGTGACCCTAGGTAAGGTTACATAAATATGTAGACAGATGGACTTAGGACCAGTGGATTATGCTCCCCTGCCAGCAGAAGGAGACAGAGCAAGATGACGTCATAGTATATATATTCTTGCAGTGACTCCAGCCTGACAGTATTCTCCGTCCCCAGCAGATGGTGGATGTACATCTCCCTGTGGGGGATTGCTGTGAATTTTGAAAGTGGAATTTTATATTGAGAAACGAAAGCCACGCTCTCCTGCAGTGATACATAAAAGCCCCTCTCCCAGTTGAGAATTCCTGAGGTGGTTCAGGGACCAACAAGAGAGGGAGCAATTTTAGATCTAATTCTCAGTGGAGCACAGGATTTGGTGAGAGAGGTAACAGTGGTGGAGCCGCTTGGCAATAGTGATCATAATATGATCAAATTTGAATTAATGACTGGAAGGGGGACAGTAAGCAAATCCATGGCTTACGCTCTAAACTTTCATAAGGGAAACCTTGATAAAATGAGAAAAATAGTTAGAAAAAAATGTAAAGGAGCAGCTACAAAGGTAAAAAGTGTGCAAGAGGTGTGGTCATTGTTAAAAAAAAAAAAAAAAAAATACCATCCTAGAAGCACAGTCAAGATGTATTCCACACATTAAGAAAGGTGGAAAGAAAGCAAAACGTTCACCGGCATGGTTAAAAGGTGAGGTGAAAAGCTATTTTAGCCAAAAGATCTTTATTCAAAAATTGGAAGAAGGATCCAACAGAAGAAAATAGGATAATGCATAAGCGTTGGCAAGTTAAATGTAAGACATTGATAAGACAGGCTAAGAGAGAATATGAAAAGAAGTTGGCCATAGAGGCAAAAATTCACAGCAAAAACTTTAAAAAAATATATCTGAAGCAGAAACTGAATCCCTCTTCCTTGCCTCATCGTCTCATCCACACATTGAGACTCCGGAGCTCTGACTGCCTCTGGGGACCTGTGTGTGGAACAGGAAGCATTTCAGAGAATGCTACCCTTGGAGGTTCTGGATTTCAGCTTTCTACCTAAGATCTTAAATTTGGTTTCCAGAACCTCTCTCCCACATTTTCCTATGTTATTGGTGCCCACATGTACCATGACATTAAGCTCCTCCCCAACACTGTCTAAAATTCTGTCTAGGTGACGCGACCGGTTTCCCACCTTTGCACCAGGTAGGCATGTTACCAGGGTATCCTCATGTCCTCTAGCAATCCATCTGTCTACATTCTTAATAATCGAATCACCAACTATGACAGCCGATATAACCCTTCCTTCTTGGGCAGTAGCCCTGGGAGACTCAGTGTGAGAGGATAATGCACAGCCTGGAGAACAGGTCCTTGCTACAAAATCAATTCCTGCTGTACCAGGTTGATGCTTTCAGATCATGAGACCTTCCTCCTCCAAGGCAGCACCAAGGCTGCCATACTGGAGTTGGGACTTGGCTACTATGTCCCTGAACGTCTCATATATATACCTCTCTGACTGCCTCAGCTCCTCCAGGTCTGCTACTCTAGTTTCCAGAGATCGGAATTATTCTCTGAATTCCAGAGCTCTTTGTACTGGGTGTACATGTACAACTTCTCACTGGCGGGTAAAAAATTCATACATGCGACACTTGAAGCAAAAGAGAGAGAGGCCCCTCTCTTGCTGCTGAACTGCTACCTTCATCTTAAATTTGTTCAGTTCCTAGTTAAGTTTAGGTTGCTATGGGAGAAGGAATGCATACAATTAGGGTGCTTTAAATGTATTAGTGTTTATCCCAGGAGAAGCAGGATGATAGTCCTCACATATGGATGACGTCACTGGACGGAGCCCTATCTCAGAAAACTTTCTGTCAAAGCATGCCATGATCCCTCGAGTCCAGTTAAACAAAATTTTTCTGTCAGAAGGCCGTTGACGGATGTCCGGCCTTCATAATGGCAACTGGTTTTAAAAAGTGCTCGAACTGCCCTTGCACTATGTCCATCACTGACCCGCATGTCGAGTGTGTGCTGTGCTTGGGTGAATCCCATAATGTCTCCACCTGTCCACAATGCGCCGAAATGACAGCCAACGGCAGGCGGGCCCGTCAGAAGATGGGAACATCTCTTCCATATTCAATTAATACCATCGACGTCCACATCGACTCAGTCGTCTCTAGCTGGAGCGGCTAAAAAATTCGTCGTTCGAAAGCGTTGCCCGGTGACCGAAGAAAAGCACCGACCATTGGGAAAAGCATCGCATTGTCTGACATCGACACCCGATGTTGCATCGATTCCGGGAACCCCTGTCGATGCCAAAGGAACCAATGCCGAAAAGGTCTCGAGTGGAAGAGCCATCGATGCCCTCGATGCCTCTCACTCCAAGGCGTTCCCCACCGGTAACGGTGCCGGGTACCGAGCCACCACAGGGACCTGTGGAAGTGCTGGTTCCGCCTGCTCTGCCACCCTCTATAGCTGCTCTGACCTCATCAGCTATACAGGTGGAACTGGATGGTTTTATCTGCCAGGCAGTTAAAGATGCTCTCAGAGACCTTCAACCTTTGATGCCATCTGAGCCAACACCCGTGCCGATGCCGGCACTGATGCTGACGCCGGATCTTTCAATCTTTGCACAAATCCTGTCGAAGCTCGATGCCCTCGCTGGTGCTCTCCCTGCACAGCCAAAGACACCGCAAATACCAATCCCCTTGAGTGAAGACGAAGCCTCCGGGGTTTCTCCCATGCCTGAACCTGTTCCAGGACCATCTGGGATTTCTCGGCCGAGAATTCCATGTCTCCATCGATACTCTTTTCTCCTCCATCGATGCCATCGCAAAAGCCATCGATGCCTTTGTTTATACCTCACTCTACTTCCCCATGACGCCCTTCATCAGACACCTGGGAGGAGGGAGACACAGATTCCTCATCAGAAGATGAATTGTCTGAGCCATCCCCACCTGAGGAAAGGAGGAAGTCACCTCCAGAGGACCTCTCCTTTTCAAACTTTGTGAAGGAGATGGCTGATACCATCCCCTTTCAACTAGTAGCGGAAGAGGACACCAGGCAGAAGACCCTGGAAGTTCTGCAGTTTGTTGATCCTTCTAAGGAAGTTTTAGCAATTCCAGTCCTGGTGGACCTGCAGCACAGGCTGTGGGAGCACCCATGTTCATCCCACCAGTGAACAAGAAGATGGATGCCACCTACCTGGTACAACATATCCCAGGTTACCAAAAGGCCCATCTCCCACACCAATCTGTGATGGTAGAATCCGCCCAAAAGAAGTCGAAGAAGATACGTCCCCACTCATTGACGCCTCCTGGCAAAGAACAAAAGTTCTTAGACACTCTGGGCAGGAAGGTCTTTCAAGGCTGTTATTATTTAGGAGAGTTGTGGGTGGATCCTTGGGCCAGTGGCAGATGACCACGCCCCCGGGGGAAGATCCCGAGAGGGACCACCGGTCAGGCTCAGAGTTAGGAGACAGACACACACTAGTTCTTTTATTAGACAGTATACTGAACCACTAGAGGTGGCAATAGTGAGCTGGAATGCCCAGCTGGGCTGTAGTCCCTCAGATACTGGAACAGCGATCCCTGGAGGCTGACCTGTAGAGAAACTGAAATATAGTGAGTAGGCAGGGTATGCAGAGTCCATGGACAGAACCTGATGGCAACACTCACACAATGTCATATAGAAGCCCAGGAGCTGGAATGAAGTAGGCCCTCGAGGAGCGAGTACCTGGTTCCAGAGAAAGCTCTGAGAGTGCGATGGTAACGCACAGATGTAGTAGGCAGCGATGACTTCCAGGCAGAAGCAAATTCCAAAGAAGTCCGGGAACGAGGGCCCTCGAGGAGTGAGTACCGGTTCCAGACTGCAACCTACAAAGTAGAGAGAGAGAGAGCGAGGCCCCCGAGGAGTGGGTACCTCTGGTAAGTCCGAGGAGGCAGAGTAGCTTGGAAAGTCGTAGCGAGTCCGTTGCCATTCCTTGCGAACTCGAGTTGTTAGCAATTCAGAGACCTTTAAATATCTGAAGCGGATGACGTCATCTCAGGGGGACGTCCCTGAGGTTCGCGCTTCTGGTACTTGAGGCGGGGCTGTGCCGTGCCCCTAGGCATCAGGTCAACATGGCGGATTGCAGCGTCGGGCTGGTCCGGGGATGCTGGACGAGGTCGACAGAGAGACGCAGCAGCCAGCCTTCCATCGACCCCGGAGGGAGTCGCCAGTGCGGTAAGGTGGGCGGAGTGGAGACATCGGGCAGCGACGGTCGCAACAAAGGCTCAATGTTGTTTCCAGGATAGCGTCATATCAACTATATATGACTCAGTATCAACGCAACCTCTGGAAGCAGATGCAGCAACTATCTGAGGCTTTACCTCAACAGTAAGTTAAGACATAATACATAAGGGCCTAGAAGCAGGCAAACATGAGGTCCGTGCAGCCTGTGATAGCTTTGAAACCTCATCCAAGATGTCTGCAACTGGAATCAGTGCACGTAGGTGGGCCTGGCTGAAGGCCTCTGACCTCAGGCCTGAGGTTCAGGAAAAGCTAGCAGATTTGCCTTGTGCTGGTGACAGCCTTTTTGGAGGAAAGGTTCTGGATGCAGTAGCACAATTAAAAGAATACTCTGAAACTCTACACCAGCTCTCTGCTGTTCCAAGAGAAACATCAGCTGCTGTTAGGACAGTACAGAAAGACACCAGAAAACCCTATTACCGGCCATGGAGGTATTATCCACCAGCACCCGTGGTAGGGCTTCTAGACTAGCACAGAGAAGTCAGCCTAGACAACCAAGGGCATCTAGGCCTCAAGCTCCGCCTCAGACAGGCCCTGCATCAGGATTTTGAGAACCCGCCACAGGACAGCAGCCAGGAAACAGAGAGTAGGATTAAATGGTCAATTTTCTCAGTGGAAAAGGGTAAACAGTGGAGTGCCTCAGGGATCTGTACTTGGACCGGTGCTTTTCAATATATATATAAATGATCTGGAAAGGAATACGACGAGTGAGGTTATCAAATTTGCAGATGATACAAAATTATTCAGAGTAGTTAAATCACAAGCAGACTGTGATACATTGCAGGAGGACCTTGCAAGACTTGAAGATTGGGCATCCAAATGGCAGATGAAATTTAATGTGGACAAGTGCAATGTGTTGCATATAGGGAAAAATAACCGTTGCTGTAGTTACACGATGTTAGGTTCCATATTAGGAGCTACCACCCAGGAAAAAGATCTAGGCATCATAGTGGATAATACTTTAAAATCGTCAGCTCAGTGTGCTGCAGCAGTCAAAAAAGCAAATAGAATGTTAGGAATTATTAGGAAGGGAATGGTTAATAAAACGGAAAATGTCATAATGCCTCTATATCGCTCCATGGTGAGACCACACCTTGAATACTGTGTACAATTCTGGTCGCCGCATCTCAAAAAAGATATAGTTGCGATGGAGAAGGTACAGAGAAGGGCAACCAGAATGATAAAGGGGATGGAACAGCTTCCCTATGAGGAAAGGCTGAAGAGAATTAGGGCTGTTCAGCTTGGAGAAGAGACGGCTGAGGGGGGATATGATAGAGGTCTTTAAGATCATGAGAGGTCTTGAACGAGTAGATGTGACTCTGTTATTTTCACTTTTGAATAATAGAAGGACTAGGGGGCATTCCATGAAATTAGCAAGTAGCACATTTAAGACTAATCGGAGAAAATTCTTTTTCACTCAACACACAATAAAGCTCTGGAATTTGTTGCCAGAGGATGTGGTTAGTGCAGTTAGCGTAGCTGGGTTCAAAAAAGGTTTGGATAAGTTCTTGGAGGAGAATTCCCTTAATGGCTATTAATCAAGTTTACTTAGGGAATAGCCACTGCCATTAATTGCATCAGTAGCATGGGATCTTCTTAGTGTTTGGGTAATTGCCAGGTTCTTGTGGCCTGGTTTTGGCCTCTGTTGGAAACAGGAAGCTGGGCTTGATGGACCCTTGGTCTTGACCCAGCATGGCAATTTCTTATGTTCACTCCACCAGCCCGATCCCAAATCTACCAGTGGGAGGTCGGGTCTCTTTCTTTCAACCCAATTGGTCAAACATCACAACAGATCAATTGGTACTATCCATTATAAAACACGGTTACCAACTGGATTTTCTCACAGTTCCAAAAGAGTTTCCACCAAAGTCTCTTTGGATACACAAACATCATATCACTCTCCTGAACACAGAATTATCCACCCTTCTCAGAGCCAGGGCCGTGGAACCAGTTCCCCGACCTTAGCAGGGCAGAGGGTTCTACTCCCGTTATTTCCTCATTCCAAAGAAAACAGGAAGCCTATGTCCCATCTTAGACCTCCGCAATCTCAACAAATTTCTACGGAAAGAAAAATTCAGAATGGTCTCCTTAGGCACCATGCTGCCCCTTCTTCAAGCAGGAGACTGGCGCTGTTCTCTGGATCTGCAAGACGCTTACGCTCACATTCCAATATTCCCTCCTCATTGCAAGTTTCTGCGTTTCCTGGTGGGTCATCAGCATTTCCAATACCGGGTTCTGCCATTTGGACTTGCCTCAGCACCCCGAGTATTCACAAACAGGCCACTACAGAAAGAAGTGCGGGAGAGTCAGCAAGCGCCCGCTCTCCTGACGCGTGCACAGGCCAGTGTCCTGGGCGCATGATTCTGTATCAGCCCACATGCAAATGAGGGCCCGCGGTAAAAGGCGGCGCTAGGGACACTAGCGTGACCCTAGCACCTCCTTTTTGACAGAAGCGGCGGCTGTCAGCGGGTTTGACAGCCGACGCTCAATTTTACCGACATCTGTTCTCGAATCCGCTGACAGCCATGGGTTCGGAAAACTGATGCCGGCAAAATTGAGTGTCCGTCTTCCATCCCGCGAGCTGATTTAAAATTTTTTTTTTTTATTTTAAACTTTTTTTTTACTTTTGGGGCCTCCGACTTAATATCGCTATGATATTAAGTCGGAGGGTGTACAGAAAAGCAGTTTTTACGGCTTTTCTGTACACTTTCCCGGTGCTGGCAGAAATTAACTCCTGCCTTTGGGTAGGTGTTAATTTCTGAAAGCAAAATGTGCGGCTTGGCTGCACATTTCACTTTCTGTATCGCGCGTGAATAACTAATAGGGCCATCAACATGCATTTGCATGTTGCGGGCGCTATTAGTTTCGGGGGGGGGGGGGGGGGGCGTGCGTTTTCGACGCGCTATTACCCCTTACTGTATAAGGGGTAAAAATAGCATGTCGAAAACGTGCGGCCAAACGTGGGCTAACAGTGCGCTCCAGTGGAGCGCACTTTACTGCATCAACCTGAAAGTGCCTAGCTGTAGCAGCAGCTCATTTGCACAAGGAAAGTGTACACATTTTTCCTTACCTGGACGACTGGCTCATCAGAAGCCAGTCAAAGCAAGGAGCTCTCACCTCTCTCAGGCTCACAATCAATCTGCTCCACTCGTTGGGATTCCTAATCAACTACCAGAAATGCCACTTCATACCATCTCACCTACTACAATTCATCGGAGCAGACTTGAACACGATAATATCAAGAGCCTTCCTCCCAGAGGACCGGGCAGAGACACTCTCCTCATTAGCGAACTCTCTGCACACAAAGAAACAGGTGACAGCACATCAGTTTCTAACTCTGCTTGGCCACATGGCCTCCACAGTTCGTCACTCCTATGGCCAGATTAGCCATGAGACTAACCCAATGGACATTAAGATCACAGTGGATACAAGCCATTCAACCACTGTCGTCTCCAATTCAAGTAACCCACCAGCTACGTTCATCTCTCCTTTGGGCGAGCAAGAACAATTTGTGCACAGGCCTACCCTTCCAACAATCAGTTCCACTAGTAACTTCAACTACAGATGCATCCACCTTGGGTTGGGGAGCACACATAAGCAATCTCCAAACTCAAGGTACTTGGACAAAACTCGAAGCAACATTTCAAATCAGTTTCCTAGAGCTTCGAGCTATACATTGTGCTCTACATGTGTTCAAGGTCTGTCTTTCATATAAGACTATTCTTATACAGACAGTATCGGGGGTACCATATGGTACCTGAACAAACAGGGAGGTACGGGCTCGTATTTCCTATGTCAAGAAGCCACACAGATTTGGGACTGGGCCCTGACACATTACATGTTTCTCCGGGCCATTTATCTAGCAGACATCCACAAGTTGTTGCAGATTGCCTCAGTCATCAGTTCCATCCCGACGAGTGGTCCCTGGATCCTTTGGTAACGACCAGAATATTCCAATGCTGGGGCCAACCAACCATAGACTCTTTTGCATCCGACTTGAATCACAAAGTGAACAACTTCTGCTCCCTATTCCAGCGGACCAACAAGTATGCTAGGGACGCCTTTGCTCACCCCTGGAATTCAGGTCTTCTATACGCGTATCCCCTGATACCGCTAATAACCAAAACACTAGTAAAGCTACAACAGAACAAAGGGGCAATGATACTCATAGCTCCATATTGGCCTCGACAAATGTGGTTTCCTATACTTCTTGACCTCTCGATCAGACAGCCAATTTGCCTGGGTACAGCTCCCACTCTCATAACTCAGGATCAGGGCAGGTTGCGCCATCCCAACCTTCAATCCCTATCCCTGACAGCCTGGATGTTGAAAGCTTGATCCTACAACCCCTCAATCTTTCAACTAATGTGTCTCAAATGCTGGTAGCTTCATGTAAACCTTCCACATGAAAAACCTATCGATCTAAGTGGAAATGATTCACCACATGGTGTGCAGAGAAAAGTATTGACCTTTTTTCCTGCCCCACATTATCTTTATTAGACTATCTCTGACACCTTTCAGACTCTGGTCTCCAGACCACATACATTTAAGTGCTATCTCAGCTTACCATCGTACAATAGGGGGTGCACCGATATCAGCGCAACCCCTTGTCAGTAGATTTATTAATTCACCTTAAACCCCTGTTACGGCCACCAATCACAGAATGGGACCTTAATGTAGTACTAACAAGACTCATGCGTTCTCCTTTTGAGCCCATAGATACCTGCAATATTAAATTTCTTACATGGAAAGTTCTCTTCTTAGTAGCTATTACATCTGCTCGAAGGGTTAGTGAAATACAAGCACTTGTTACATACTCACCCTACACAAGGTTCTTACATGACCGAGTGGTCCTCCGTACTCACCCTAAATTCCTTCCCACGGTAGTTATGGAATTCCACTTGAATCAGTCCATAGTCTTGCCCACATTCTTCCCAAGACCTCACTCTCACCAAGGTGAGAGGGTCTTGCACACCTTAGACTGTAAATGCGCACTTGCATATTACCTAGACCGCACTGCAGTCCATAGGAAATCCACTCAGCTCTTTGTTTCTTTTGATAAAAACAAACTGGGTAAATCAGTGGGCAAACAAACTCTAACTGGCTTGCAGATTGTACAGAGTTCTGCTATGAAAAAGCAGGCCTTCCTCTCCAAGGGCGAGTAAAGGAGCACTCAGTAAGAGCAATGTCAACCTCAGTAGCACACTATCGTTCAGTGCCAATAGCTGACATATGTGAAGCTACAACATGGAGTTCTCTTCACACCTTTGCAGCTCATTACTGTTTGGACAAAGGACGACAAGATTCAGCCTACGGACAATCTGTCTTAAAGAACTTGTTTCCAGCGTAATCCCAGCTCCTTCCGCATCCAACCTGCTGTGATTTCAGGCTGCCTCATTTTTTTTCCAATAGTACACCAGTTGTTGTGCTCATTGCACAAGTTGTTTGCTGTTGGTCCAGTACAAGAATGACTCAGCCTCTAGCTTGCTAATCACCCATATGTGAGGACTATCATCCTGCTTGTCCTGGGATAAAGGAAAATTGCTTACCTTGTAATAGGTGTTATCCCAGGACAGCAGGATGTAGTCCTCACGAAACCCACCTGCCACCCTGCAGAGTTGGGTCCGATACGCTTTATTATTTTATTTTTGCTAAAGCTTATTGCTACAAACGAGACTGAAGGGAGACCCCTGTGGCTGCAGGGATCATGGCATGCTGGGCATGCTCAGTGTGCCAATCAAATGTTTCTAGAAACTTTGACAGTTTTCCGTGAAAGGGCTTCGTCCAGTGACATCACCCATATGTGAGGACTACATCCTGCTGTCCTGGGATAACACCTATTTCAAGGTAAGCAATTTTGCTATTCACTATTTATTCTGGTAGTGACCTACACGGGAATGATTAAACTCTTGATAAGGTGTGGGGAATTTCTGAATTTAAGTTAAAAGGCTGATTCTTTTTTTTTTTGTGTAAAAGTGTCACCTGCCTATAAATTAAAGGATGAGCTAGGGGTGAGAGGGAGGGAAATAAAACAAACAGGTTTTTGCCTGCCCTCTGACTAGCTATTTGATACAGACCCACTAAATAATATACCCCAATATTTATTTCTCTCCAAAACTTTTACGCTCTAAAAATTTCCCCAAGCAGTACTTAACGATTCTTTTCAACCACCAGCAAGGTGATCCTCTCCTCTCAGTGCTCCCTTTGCAGTTCCCTTCCCCCTCCCTTCAGCCAAGTCATCCTCCAGTGCTGATTGTGTTGAGAGAAAGAGAAGGTAAGTGGGCTATGTCCTCCTATTCTGCACTCTGAGACCCCACTGTCACTTTGAACTGTGTGGCACTACTGATATTAAAATCAGTTCAGTTGGATCCCAGGTGGCAAAGGAGAAGTATGTGGCAGAGATGCTGCTGTTCATCACTTCCTCCAGTCAATGGGAGGGGGGATTTCTGGATTTAATGGAGGCTGGTGGGGAAAGAGGAGATGGGAAGATGGATGTGAAAGGGGCTGTGAGGGATGGGCATATATGAAAGGAGGACTGGAGGCATAGGAGAATATGGAAAAAAAAAAAAGGTCTGAGGGAAGAACAAACTCTGGAAGATGCTGCTACATTTTAAATCATTTCTGCTTTTCATCCAAATAGAATCCCACCTTCTTTTCAATTATAGTTTCTTATCCCTTGTATGGAATATCTGGCTATAGTTATTGTAGAAATAAACACTGAGCTTTTAAATAGCAAACCATGCTAAGAAGAAATACTACCAACCTAATGGACAAACCATTCATACTCTGTGGGAAAAAATGTAGGTAAAACTTATCATTCGATGGCAAAAGAAAACAAAATTCATTTTGTATTTATTCATATTAAAAACACCACACTACCAGAGGATCATGTTGTCCTAGAGAATCCAGCCACAAGCTTTCATGCCTCATTTGTAATTCAACTTGAGAAGGACAAGCAAGAGTGATCAAGTATTTTTATTTAAGCAGTGTTGCTTCGTTTTTGTGATAGAATTCAAATTTGCAGGAGGAAATGTAGGCTGACCTGTATTACGGTCAGGGTGAAGAAGTGCTACAATTTAAAGAGAGTCACACATTAGTAAAGTAAAATAAAGCAATTTCTGTTCCGTCAACTAGCAACTGGGAAAAGGAATGGTTGTTCCCCGTTTCACTTCAGAAGCATCTATTTGTTGGTCAAGGACATGAAAGAGGAAGAAGGAGATTGCAGAACTGGTTATTCTTTCATTTCCAAGTTCATTAAACAGGAACTATCTATTCTTTCTAAAATGTAAATGGGGTCTTTATCCCTATTAAAGCTATTTGCCTACAATTAGCAAATTTTATTTTTGCTATAAGTAGAGGAGATCCCTGCTGTTCTAAATATTACAGTTCAGGGTTTACAGTATTACATCCCAAAACACTTTACTTGTAGTTTACTACCCAAATTAGTAAAGTTTATTCATTAGAGCAACACAAATAAATCAATAGTGTTGTGCTCCCGGTCGCAGGACTCGCAACTGGGTCCTTACCTTCCTCCGCCCTGAAGTTCCACAACGAGGTCCGGCGTTTTTCGGGCCTTCTCAGCCCTCTCCGCAGTAGCGTCTCCATGAGGGAGACGCCGCTAAGCTCCTCTCCCAAGCTCCGCCCTCCCTTATGCACACGTGCAAAAGGGAGAGATTTAAAGGTGCAGTGGCACAAAACAGCAGCCGGCTCCCGAGATGACATCAGACGCTGGCAGGATATTTAAACCCAGTGTCTGACTGAAGACTTTGCCTTGCAACAGGGTTCACTCTCCGGAGTTGCTAGTTGCTTTCCTCGTTCCTGCGTTCCTGTTCCAGTTTCCATGATCCTGATCCAGCTTCCGCTCCTGCTCCAGCTTCCTCGCCTGTTCCAGCCTCCGCTCCTGTCCGCTCCTGTCTCAGCTTTACCTTGACCTCTGGACTGACTTCCTGGTTTTTGATTCTGATACGTCTGCTGTTTTCCTTGCCTGCTGCCAGCCCTGATCCTTGGACCGTTCTCCACTCTGCTGGGCTTCTGTTCAGGGAGACCGCTCCTAAGTCCCATCGGCCCGGGTCCTCATGGGCTCATTGCGGGGGGATCGCGGGCTTCCAGTGGCAAAACTCCTGTCTGGTCTTCCGGCCATCTCATCTTTGCGGAGTTCTCTTCTCATCTACTTTTCATCCGCATGGCCGGCCCAAGGGTCCACTAACCCCAGCGACAACAAATAGAGTGGCATTAAACAGTGATAACAAAAAAGGACACCAAATGAAGAGAAGGGTGAACATTAGGAAATAGATTTTCAATTTAAAGGAAAATAAGATCCTTATAAACAATATTTCTTCAAATGCATATGTCAGAATAGGATGAGTTGCTGTCTTTATAGTGTGTTGCTCTAATGAGTAAGATTTACTGATTTGGATAGTAACCTCTTAAGTGTTTATGGGATGTAACACTGTAAACCCTGAGCTGTAATGTTTTAGAACGGCAGTGATCTCCTACTTGTGGCAAAAATAAGATTTGCTAATTGTAGAAAGAATATATAGTTCCTGTTTAATGAACTTGAAACTGAAAGAATAACCAGTGAGCATCCTCTTCCCACTCAATTTAGTTTAGGGCATTTGACCCCAGGGACATAGAGAGAACATGGCAAGCACAGAATAAATTTCAATGATATTCAGCTCAAATGATTAAGTCCAGCAGTTGGTTACTACTGCACCACCAACCTAAAACCCCAGTTTCATATTTTTCTTTCCAAATGAGCATGTTCACTGGTTCATCAGGAATGTCTGTCCACAAATGGATCCTGCTTTCGTCTCGTATCATGTGAGGATCAAGAAACTGTTGTGTTTGTTCCTCAGGAAAGGTTACAACTTCCCCAAATACCAACCTTAATGCTTAGGGTGGCAAGTGCTGAGAGGGCACTGCTTAGAATAAGAAAGTAGGGGCTTAGACGAACTCCCCATAGAACCCCCAGAAGTACCGGTAGGATTCCCAATTCCTGCCAGCAGAAGAGGATCAATGCGGTGGTGCTGCAAATATGGAAGTAGTAGCAGCAGGGTTCCCAACTCCTCAGCTGGTAGAAGAGGAACATTGTGGTAGTGGTGATGCTGTAAATACGGAGATGATGGTGGGGCTCCTAGCCCCTGCTGGCAGAAGAGCAAAATGCTTCCATAAGAGTAAAGGGGTTGAGAGAAAGGGAAAGCAGTGTAAGTAAGGGGAGTGAGGGAGGGGAAGTGAAAAGAAGAGAAGGGAAAAATGAGGGAGGAGAGGTGAAGGAGAGTGAGGTGAAAGGAAAGGAAGAGGGATAAGAGTGAGATAAGGGAGGGAGGTAAAAGGAAGGAAGGGGGTGAGTATGAGGGAGGGTGAAAGGAAGAGTAGATGAGGGGAAAGGAGTATAAGTGGGGAAAAGGGAGAAGTGGAAGAAAAGAGTAATAGGAGGAAAGAGAGCAATAGTGTATGAGGATGTATGAGTGGGAGAGAGAGTATGCCACAAACACACATCCTCTTGCCATTTATTCTCTCCCACTCCCCTGGTGGGGGGCAGATGCTGAGGAAGTGGGGAGGCAAGTGGTAGGGTTCCTGGGGATGTGGCAGGGTTGCCAACTTCCTAGCAACATTTTTACTGACACCCTATCTGCCATACCTCCCACCACACCCTACTCATCAGATCTCCCATTCCTCAGCTCTCTTGGTGATTTAAATGTTGCAGGCAGACTTTCTATTTGAAAGTTTGGGGACCCCTGCTTTAAACAATATATAACTAGCAAACTCTCAAAATATGGCATCAAAATTTGGTGGTGCTGTGATATGGCAACATCATACCTCCTGAATGGAATATCTAATTGGGCAAACAGGTAACCATATTTGCAAACCTGGTACAATTTAGAGAGACAAATTATATGAGAGAACTTTTTCACCAGCACAAACTTAGCAGAAAAATTGCTAAGTGAAAGTTTGACCTATATGGGCATGATGAGAAGAAACAAAGCTGCTGGTCCAAATAAAATGTAGCCTTATTCCAAAAGAGAAAAATTCTAATCCATTTTTGTTTTTGATGGGGATCTTGCCTTTATTTCATATATGCCCAGAAAGTCTACAGCACTAATATTAGCATCAGCAGTGTACAATGACATGACAGTAGATGGAGAGGAGATAAAACTACTTATGGATTATAACAAAACTTGGGGGTGGACAATTTGGATCACTTAGTACATATGACTACTTTCATATGCAAAACAAACAGTGGCCAATAATAGTGTTTTTCAATTTAATTGATGAGGCTGCAGTTAACAGCTTTGTTGTTCGTATGACAAATCCTCCTGCTTGAAACAGCATATTATCTAGAAAAAGACTGCACCTATTCCTTACTCAGCTGGGAGAGCAGTTAATCGATGGACTGCTCAGTAAAGACTACAAAATACCAATAATCTGACGAGGCCAATTGGAACTGCATGGAGTGCATTGGGCTAACATTCCTGTATCCATCACCACGCCTGTGCGGGGGAAAGAGCAAGTTGAGCTGTCTGTTTCGGAGCAGCAGACTGCAAATCATGAAGATGTTTTGAGAACTGCAAAGAGCAGAGAGTACATAATTACCATAAAGCTGTGTTCTGATTGTGATTGGTGGGCAGCACTTTCAGTCAGGCTGCGGCCTAGTCTGAGCTATGAGTCAGGGAGTTCCCAGGCCTGGTAGGACACAGATTGCTGGAGGCAGGGGTGGAGACTCACACACATTGGGCTACATTACAACCAATACATTGCCTCACCCCCAGCTTCCTCCCGCTACCTAGCAAGTGCAGAGAGCACTGGGGAAATCTGCCAGGTGGGAAGCAAGGTAGGGTGAAAGCGCGTGGCTTCCACTGGGTCCAAGGCATGTGCACTCTCCTCTTGGCAGACTCTGGAGTGGTAATAGCCACAGAGTTTCCCTTTTTTTTTTTTTATGATGCCATGCTGTGTCAGACCAAAGGTCCATGAAGCCCAGCATCCTGTTATCAATAGAGGCCAAACTAGGCCACAAGTTCCCAACACTAAGAAGTTCCCATGCTACTGATGCCATTTATTAGCAGAGACCATTCCCTAAGTCAACTTGATTAATAGCAGTTAATGGACTTCTCCAAGAACTTATCCAAACCTTTTTTTTAAACCCAGCTACACTAACTGCACTAACCACATCCTTTGGCAACAAATTCCAGAGCTTGTACATTGAGTGAAAAAGAATTTTCTCCGATTAGTCTTAAATGTGCTACTTGCTAACTTCATGGCGTGCCCCTAGTCCTTCTATTATCTGAAAGTGTAAATAACCGATTCACATCTACTTGTTCAAGACCTCTCGTTATTTTAAAGACCTCTTTCATATCTCCCCTCAGCCGTCTCTTTTCCAAGCTGAACACCCTAACCTCTTCAGCCTTTCCTCATTTTGGTCGCCCTTCTCTGTACCTTCTCCATCACAACTATATCTTTTTTGAGATACAGTGACTTGAATTGTACACAGTATTCAAGGTGTGGTCTCACCATGGAGCAATACAGAGGCATTATGAGATTTTCTGTTTTGTTAACAATTCCCTTCTTAATAATTCCTAACTTTGTTTGCTTTTTTGACTGCTGCAGTACACTGAGCCGACAATTTCAAAGTATTATCCACTATGATGCCTAGATCTTTTTCCTGGGTGGTAGCTCCTAATATGGAATCTAACATCATGTAACTGCAGCAAGGGTTATTTTTCCCTATATGCAACACCTTGCACTTGTCCACATTAAATTTCATCTGCCATTTGGATGCCCATTCTTCCAGCCTTGCAAGGTCCTCCTGCAATGTATCACAATTTGCTTGTGATTTAACTGCCCTGATAATTTTGTATCATCTGCAAATTTGATAACCTCACTCGTCGTATTCCTTTCCAGATCATTTATAAATATATTGAAAAGCACCGGTCCAAGTACAGATCCCTGAGGCATTTCACTGCTTACCCTTTTCCACTGAGAAAATTGACCATTTAATCCTTCTCTCGGTTTCCTGTCTTTTAACCAGTTTGTAATCCACAAAAGGACATCACCTCCTATCCCATGATTTTTTTAGTTTTCTTAGAAGTCTCTAATGAGGGACTTTGTCAAATGCCTTCTGAAAATCCAAATACTTTACATCCACCGGTTCACCTTTATCCACATGTTTATTAACCCCTTCAAAAAAAATGAAGCAGATTTGTGAGGCAAGATTTTCCTTGGGTGAATCCATGTTGACTGTGTACCAATAAACATGTCTTTTTAATATGCTCTGTGATTTTGGTCTTTAGTATAATTTCCACTTTTTCCCCGGAACTGAAGTCAGGCTCACTGGTCTATAGCTTCCCGGATTGCCTCTGGAGCCCTTTTTAAATATTGGTGTTACTTTGGCCACCCTCCACTCTTCAGGTACAATGGATGATTTTAATGATAGGTTGCAATTTTTAACTAATAGATCTGAAATTTCATGTTTGAGTTCCTTCAGAACCCTAGGATGCATACCATTCGGTCCAGGTGATTTGCTACTCTTTAGTTTCTCAATCTGGCCTACTACATCTTCCTGGTTCAGAGTGATTTGGTTCAGTTCCTCTGACTCATCACCCTTGAAAACTATCTCCAGAACTGGTATCTCCCCAACATCCTCATTAGTAAACACAGAGGCAAAGAATTCATTTAGTCTTTCTGCAATGGCCTTATCTTCCCTAAGAGCCCCTTTAACCCCTCTGTCATCTAATGGTCTAACTGACTTCCTCATAGGTTTCTTGTTTGGAAATATTTTAAAAAGTTTTTATTACGAGTTTTTGCCTCTACAGCCAACTTCATTTCAAATTCTGTCTTTGCCTGTCTTATCAATGTTTTACACTTGTTGCCCATATTTATACTTTTTCCTATTTTCTTCAGATGGATCCTTCTTCCAATTTTTGAAGGATTTTTTTTTTAATAAAATAGCCTCTTTCGCCTCACCTTTTAACCATGCCGGTAATCGTTTTGCCTTCCTTCCACCTTTCTTAATGTGGGAATACATCTGGACTGCGCGTCTAGGATTGTATTTTTAAACAATGTCCATGCCTGTTGAACACTTTTTAACCTTTGCAGCTGCACCTTTCAGTTTTTTTCTAACTATTTTCCTTATTTTATCAAAGTTTCTCTTTTGAAAATTTTCCCAGTTATTAGTTTAAATTTGATCATGTTATGATCACTGTTGCCAAGTGGCCCCACCACCGTTAACTCTCTCACCAAATCCTGCTTTCCACTAAGAATGAAATCTAAAATAGCTCCCTCTCTCATTGGCTCCTGAACCAATTGCTCCATGAAGCAGTCGTTTATTACATCCAGGAACTTTGTCTCTAGCATGTCCTGATGTTACATTTACCCAGTCAATTAAAATCTCCCATTATTACTTCACTGCCAAATTGGTTAGCTTCCTTGATTTCTCTCAGCATTTCATCATCTGTCTGACCATGTTGTCCATGTGGACGGAAGTATATTCCTTTTACCCAACACACATGGGATTTCTACCCATATAGATTCTACTGAGCATTTAGTCTCTTGTATGGTCTTGGCAGACTCTGGCGTGGTAATAGCCACAGAGATTCCCTTTTTTCCATCAACATCAGATGGAGAGTTTGCACAGCACTACTGGTTTCTTGCTCTGACAGACTATGGAAGAAGCCCTTTTAATTTAGTAACAGAGAAGAACAATGATCGGCAACTTTCTCTCAAAGCTAAACTGGAGAGTGGGTGAATTGGTAATTCCAGTACTGGAGCAGAAAGTAAAGGTTATCCTTGAGGTCACTAGACAGGCAGAAATACTGGTCCTGATTGAATATCTAGAAAACATGTCCCAGTGCCTTCTGTGCGGAGAAGTTCTCTGACTGCTGGGGTTTGCATCCATCTTTTATCAACACTAAGAAGAGATGCATGTAATTTATCCTACAGATGTGCTGGCATATAACCTTCAGTGCACAGGACTGGGTACTAGCATGTCTATCTGCTTGGGTGTTAGTGTCAGGGAGTCAGTGTACTGGTAAGATAGTTTGAGGAGGTGACTGGGGTTAGGAATGGTAGCTTTTATTGGACCAGCTTAATACAGTTTTTGATTAGCTTTCAGGCACTGTAATGGGACTTGTCCCCTCCCCCCTCAAGGATCTTCAAGGGGAACTCCCCTGGCTGCTGTTACAAATGGGAGCCAGCACCGTGGCCCTAGTTTAAAAAAAAACTTGCCCATCCCTGGGCTATAGTTATAGGTGCTAGAGGGCTGGCATGGAGCATAGCTTTGGGCATTAGGACTTAAAGAAGATGTCCATGTTAAGTTAGCAGATGCTTCTTGCATGGGAGATAATCTGTTTGGAAATAAGGTCAAGGAAACAAGATATTATAAAAGATCATTGCTCTATATATCAGCAGCAACAACAGAGCAGCAGCCTATAAATAGAAAGAATAAACCTCAACTTTATAGGAAACAGTACTTCTCACAGAAGTACTGGTATCCTTACCAGTGGCCTTATGTGCAATAGGAGCAGCAGAACAAGCAGCATACCAGATACAGAACACAACCCAAATTGAACCAACAAACATACCCAAAGCCTAATCTGAGCTTTTGATTAGTAGTCTAGGGAAATTCAGTGAATAGAGTTAGATGACCTTCCAGTGTGGGGAAGACTTCAGAATTTTTGTGAGCATTGGTTTCTTATAATGACAGACTGTTGGGGGATGAAGATTATATGTAAGGATTATTGTCTAAATTTCAAGATCCAGTCTCCACAAAGTCCTTCAAGCATTTGCTCTGTGACTTCAGAACAGTTATAGCTCCTCCAGAAAGAGCTCTCAACCCTTCATGCAACAAATGCAGTAGAACCAGTTCCTACATTGGAAAAAAACACAGGATTCTACTCAGTACTTCCTCATCCCCCAAAATAGTGGGGGCCTGTGTCCCAGTTTGGATCTTAGAAATCTAAACAAGAATCTAAAGAAGAAATTCAAGATGAACTCCCCAGGGGCAATCCTGGCTGACCACACTAGATCTCAAAGATGCTTCATGAGGAACATGGGAACTTTCTGTGCTAAACTATCACAACTGACTATTATCAATATTGTGTACTGCCCTTTGGAGATTCAGCAGAACTTAGTGTGTTTACAAAGTACCTCACAGTAGTAGTGGCCCAGTGAGGAAAAGCAATGTCTTTATATTTCCATGCTTCAACAACTGACTGATAATCAGCAATACCCTCCAGGGAGCAATTGCATCCACTCATTGTACAATAAAGATTCTCGAATCCATCAGTTTTTCAAAATGCAGTCTATAACCTTGTATAGAGCTTCCCTAGACACCATACAAGGGAAAGCCTTCCTCCTCATCAGAGAATGGGCAATCTTATGATAATAATCATGCATCTTTTCTCTCAAAACAAGATCTTGATCCACCTCTTCATGAAGATGCTAGGCCATATGGCAGCAACGGTTTATGTCGCACCATTTGCCTATCTCCACATAAGAAAAGCTCAATGGCATTTAAAATCTGAATGGAGTTAGCATGTGCAGCCGCCATTGCACAAAATCCATATTTCCAAATCACTCATTTACTCTGAGTATGAGGATCCTGGCTGCAGTATGGCTGCAGTATGGCTGCAGTATGGCAGGGATCCTTAGTGGATCGTGGTCTGAGCTGCACAGGTTTATGTATTGAAGACTCTCATGACTCAGCACTGTCACTCCCTCAAAAGGCCTGGTTCACACACAGTTCCCTGTCTCACCTTGGAACTTAGTTTTTCCTAGCTGTGGCCACTGCTTTTAGTCTTGTTTCATTGCTCTTAACCCTGTCTATTTGTGTAATTATTCCCAACTATAGTAGTCTTTCTAGCTTATGCTCTGTTTTGGTTTGTCTGTGAGTTTGCCTCTGAGTATGTTTGTCCTTGTTCGGGTTGGTGTACTCCTCGTCTGTGTTTGTTCTGGACACCTTTCTGTCCCCTGCTCTATGGCAACTTTGCTGCCTTAGTGGGTGCCCTCCTGCACCCCCCATCCCTATCATTGTGCATCATCATCTAATGCTAGCTACCACAACCAGAGCGTTCAGCTGGAAAGGAGGTGGCTGAACAGGCAGAAGAATTTGACTCCTAACCAGCTACCAGGGGTTCCAGTCTATTCCTGCCTCGGGATTTATCCAAGCACTGGCTAGTCATGGCCTGACACTGAGATGGTAGACCAATCCATCAAACCTGCTCAGAGGATAACCTTTTCAATACCCTCAGTTTCAATGGTAATAATCACAGATGCTACCAATCAAGGTTGGGGAAGTCTTTCTAGACAGTCTCTATTCTCAAGGGACTTGAAGTTTATAAGAAGAGAAACTCCATATAAACCTTCTGAAACTCAGAGCAATCTTCAGTGCATTGAAAGTTTTGAAATCCTGGTTAACATGAAAAGTGCTACTAGTCCAAACAGACAATCGGCTAGCTATGTACATCAACTAACAAGGGTCAACAGGGTCTTCCAAATTTTGTCAGGAGACTTGTAGAATTTGCAAATGGTCAATTGCACAAAATATATTCCTAATCATTATAGCTGTTCATCTTATGGAAAAGCAGAACCAGTTAGCAGACACATTATCCCAGGACAAGCAGGATGCTAGTCCTCACATATGGGTGACATCAGTAATGGAGCCCTATAAGGAAAAACTGTCAAAGTTTCTAGAAACTTTTGACTGGCACAGTGTGCCTATTGAGCATGCTTGGCATGTCATGATATTCCTGGCCACAGGGGTCTCCCATCAGTCTTCTTTTTTCTGCGGAGCCGTTAGCCTCACGGTTATTTGGAGTCCTATGAGGTGATTTTCACCACATCAAAAAGTTATTAAAATTAATAGAAAAACTAAGAACCACAGGGGTCTCCCGTTTTCACCGTACGCGGTAAGTTTTTCTCTCGGTTCCGTCCGATTCTGTACAGTCTATTTCACCTGCAAGTCGTCGACGGCTGTCCAACTTTGCCATGGCCTCGGGTTTTAAAAAATGCCCTATTTGCTGCCGTACGATGTCCATTACGGACCCACACTTAGTGTGTTATTTGCCTCGGCGAAAAGCACGATGTTTTAACATGTACTCAGTGTGCCGAGATGATGCCAAAAGGCAGAAGACTCCGGATGGAGAAAATGGAGCATCTTTTTCACTTACAACTGATGCCCTCAACGTTGATGTCAACGCAGTCGTCTCCGGCTGGAGTGATTCGTAAAGTCGTCCTTAAGAAGAAAAGACCAGATGAAGCGGGAGATAGGCTGTCGCCAACTCCGGCTGGGTCCTCCATACAATTGATGTCGGCCATCGAGAAGACCACCGAAGGTAAACAAAATCATTGGCATTGACATCGGAGGTCGCACGAGTCTGACACCGACCCGATATCCGGTGGTTCATCGAGAGACTGAATCAGCACCAAAGAAACCTTGGGGACTGGACGTTTCACCGAGGCCTTTCACGCCGATGCGATCCCCACCGATATCGGTGCCGGGAACCGTACCCCCACAGGGCTCTGTGGAGGTACTGGTATTGCCTTCACTGTCTTCCCCCATAGCTGCTCTGGTTTCACCAGCTATGTGTGCGGAACTGGACGGATATATCCGCCAGGCAGTACGGGATGCACTCCTCGATACGATGCCAGCACCAACTCATCCATCGAGGCCAGCACCATTGGCATTGCCATCGTCAGTGCCACCGGTTCCATCGGTGCCACCTCTGATAACATTACCGGTACCTTCGATGCCGATGCCATCACCGAGGCATTCACTGATGATACCATCGATGCCAGTGCTGGATTTATCTTTTTTGGCACCACTAATGGCAAAACTAGACACCGTAATCGATGCCATCCCAACAAAAAATCGGTACCAACACCGACTGAAAAAGAACTACCGATTCCAGACCCAATCCCGGGTCCATCAGGGATTCCACGGTCCCACCCACCAATATCACCATTATTTCCATCAAAACCGACGAAACATCCATCGAGGCCAAAAGGATTTAGGCCTTCCACACCACCTTGGTCCCATATACCAGATACATGGCAAGATACAGACACTGATACCTCCTCAGAGGAAATCCTTTCTGAACCATCTCCTCCCGAAAACCTCTCATTCTCAAGTTTTGTAAAGGATATGGCTGATTCCATACCCTTTCAATTACAAACTGAAGAAGATGCCAGACAAAAGACCCTAGAGGTGCTCCAATTCGTGGATCCATCTAAGGAGGTTTTAGCCATTCCAGTGCACGAGGTTCTTGCTGAACTATTACACAGATCATGGGAGCATCCCTGCTCTATACCTCCGGTAAACAAAAGGACTGATGCGACATATTTGGTCCAGCACATTCCTGGGTTCCATAAGACTCAGCTACCTCACCATTCAGTGGTAGTTGAGTCAGCTCAAAAGATATCAAAAACTCACTCTTCAACCCCACCAGGCAAAGATAACAGATTCTTAGACAACATTGGCAGAAAAATGTTTCAGGGGTCTATGTTGGGTTTCCCGGATTGCGGCCTACCAATTATATATGACCCAATACCAATGAAACGTATGGAAACAAATACAAGACCTTTCCGAATCTCTCCCTCAACAGCTTCAAGAGTCCTTCTCATCCATAATTCACAAGGGCCTAGAAGCCGGTAAACATGAGGTCCGTGCAGCATACGACTCCTTCGAAACTGCATCAAGAATGTCAGCCACCGGAATCAGTGCTCGAAGATGGGCCTGGCTCAAGGCATCTGATTTGAGGCCTGAGATACAGGACAAACTGGTTGATCTCCCTTGTCTAGGCGACAACTTGTTTGGAGAAAAGGTAAAGGAAGCTGTTTCCTTCTTCAAAGAGCATTCAGAGACTTTCAAACAACTGTCCTTTGTGCCTCAGGAGTCTCAAACATCAAGGAGACTCCCAAAAAAAGAATCAAAACGCCCATACTATAGACCAAGGCGTTATTATCCTCCTCCTGCCCATGGATGCTCATCTAGGCCAGCTCAAAGGTCACAGCCTAGACAGCCAAGAGCAACCAGGCCTCAACCCCCTCCTCAGACAGGATCCACTTCGGGGTTTTGAACCGTATCCAGGGAACAACAGTCTATCTCCCAATCCAACACCGGAATTACCAGTAGGAGGACGGATAACATTTTTTCACCACAATTGGTCATCCATCACCACGGACCAATGGGTACTCTCCATCACAACTCAAGGGTACCACTTGGACTTTCTCACTGTACCAAACGACACTCCTCCCACTGTGTTGTGGACAGCAAACAACCAATCCGCACATCTACAAACAGAATTATCCACCCGTCTGAGAGCCAGGGCCGTAGAACCAGTTCCCCGGCCTCAGCAGGGCAGAGGATTCTACTCCTGTTATTTCCTCATTCCAAAGAAAACAGGAGGTCTATGTCCCATCCTAGACCTCAGAAATCTCAACAAATTTCTGAGAAAAGAAAAAATCAGGATGGTTTCTCTAGGGACCCTGTTACCTCTACTTCAAACAGAAGATTGGCTCTGTTCTCTGGATCTACAAGAATCTTACGCTCACATTCCCATATTCCCTCCTTATCGAAAGTACCTTCGATTCCTAGTGGGTACTCAACATTATCAATACAAAGTTCTACCATTCTGCCTTGCCTCAGCACCTCGAGTGTTCCCAAAATGTCTAGCAGTTGCAGCAGCTCACTTGCACAAGCAGGGCGTGCATGTATTTCCTTATCTGGACGATTGGCTTATCAGGAGTCCAACAAGACAAGGAGCTCTCAATTCTCTCAAGCGCACAATAAATCTGCTCCATTCCTTGGGATTCCTCATCAATTACCAGAGATCCCACTGAACGCCGTCTCACCTGTTGCAATTCATCAGAGCAGAATTAAACATCATAACAGCAAAAGCTTTCTTCCAAAGGACCGTGCACAGACACTAGCTTTGTTAACAAGCTCTCTACAAGGGAGCACAAGAATAACAGTGCATCAATGTCTCACACTATTGGGTCACATGGCCTCTACAGTCCACGTCACTCCTATGGCCAGATTAGCCATGAGATTCACTCAATGGACACTCAAAAGCCAATGGATACAAGCCATTCAACCAATGTCTTACGCTATTCATGTAACGCAGGACCTACAGTCCTTGCTCCTATGGTGGACAAACATAGACAACTTGCTCAAGGGCCTGCCCTTTCAACAACCTGTTGCACAAGTAACGTTAACTACAGATGCATCCACCTCTGGCTGGGGAGCACACATTGGCCATTTATAGACCCAAGATACTTGGACAAAATTCGAAGCTACATTTCAGAAAAACTTCCTAGAGCTTCGAGCTATACGTTATGCGCTATATGCGTTCAGGGACTGCCTTTCCCACAAGACTGTTCTGATACAGACAGACAACATGGTAGCCATGTGGTACATCAACAAACAAGGAGGTACGGGCTCGTATCTCCTTTGTCAAGAAGCTGCACAGATTTGGGACTGGGCCATGACACACTCAATACTTCTACGGGCCACTTATCTAGCAGGCATTCACACCGTAGTTGCAGATCGCCTGTCAGTTCCAACCTCACGAGTGGCCTCTAGACCCCCTAGTGACAGCCAAGATATTTCAACGTTGGGGGACAACCAACAATAGTCCTCTTTGCGTCTCCTCTGAATCACAAAGTGGACAAATTCTGTTCTCTACACAAACAGAAGAACCAGCCAGCCAAGCACGCCTTTGCTCGCCCTTGGAACGCGTATCCTCCAATACCACTCATAACCAAAACTCTAGTGAAGCTACAACAGGACAAGGGGTCCATGATACTCATAGGCCTGTATTGGCCTCGACAAGTATGGTTTCCCACACTTCTGGACCTCTCAATCAGGGATCCCATTCGACTGGGAGTAGTTCCCACTCTCATAACTCAGGATCAGGGTCGATTGCACCATCCCAACCTTCAATCCCTATCCCTGGCAGCATGGATGTTGAAAGCTTGATCTTACAACCACTCAATCTCTCAACCAATGTATCTCAAGTGCTTATAGCTTCACGTAAACCTTCAACACGGAAGAACTATTCTTCAAAATGGAAAAGGTTTACCTTGTGGTGCATGGAAAAGCATATCGATCCTTTCACCTGCCCCACAACTTCTCTACTAGACTACTTATACCATCTTTCAGACTCTGGTCTACAGACTTCATCTGTAAGAATCAATTTAAGTGCAATCTCAGCTTACCATCATAAGATGGGAGATGCACCAATATCCATACAACTTCTTGTCAGTAGATTTATGAGAGGTTTAACTCAAATTAGATCACCAATTCAGCCGCCAGTCACAGAATGGGATCTGAATCTGGTCTTAACAAGACTCATGCGTTCTCCTTTCTAACCCATGAATTCCTGTGATCTTAAATTTCTCACATGGAAAACAATCTTCCTCATAGCCATTACATCGGCTAGAAGGGTTAGTGAATTACAAGCACTTGTCACGTACTCACCCTATACAAAATTCCTATATGACAGAGTGGTTGTCCGTACACATCCAAAATTCCTCCCCAAGGTAGTTACGGAATTCCATTTGAACCAATCCATACCCACATTTTTTCCACGGCCTCATTCTCACCAAGGGGAACGGGCCTTACATACCTTGGACTGTAAGCATGCACTAGCATTTTACTTAGACCGCACTGCAGTCCATAGGAAATCCACTAAACTCTTTGTATCTTATGAGCCAAACAAACCGGGTAAGGCAGTGGGTAAACATACTCTATCCAACTGGTTAGCAGATTGCATACAGTTTTGCTATGAAAAAGCAGGCCTTCCTCTCCAAGGGTGACTAAAGGCACATTCAGTAAGAGCAATGTCAACCTCAGTAGCACACTATTGTTCAGTGCCAATTCTTGACATATGTAAAGCAGCAACCTGGAGTTCTCTTCACACATTTGCTGCTCATTACCGCGGCAGTGCGATCGCTGCTGGCTAGTGCAGGACCGCTCTCCGTTTCGGCCCCCCGCCCCTCATTACCTAAAGTATTGCAGGCCTGCGATACTTTAGAAAATGAAGCCCTTAGTTTGCCCAGCAAGTTTTCCATGGTAAGTAATTGCTGCTCTGTGCTGGCCACCCCCAAGCCTTACATTGAGGGTAGCAATATTTACAATAAAAATCAAGCAACTATCAAATCCATAACAAAATTACTGCTAGCAACATTTTTATGGGGTGAGCAGCTTTCTTGATAATTCAGACAATGTTGCTTGAACGTGCTTCGCTTTTGTGCTTGAACACAGAAGCAGACCAGTGATTTATCCCTAATATCCGTAAAAGTCAGGGCCCAGCGTTGGCTGTCTTCTAAATCCATTTTCCCTTTTCTTCCCCCCCCCCCCCACTGTCAAGCAGTGTCGCAATTGCATCACAATCAGAATTTCGCCTCTCATTACAGCTTTCCCTGCTTCCCAGTACAGAATCGGGTCCTCTTTATGTTGTTTATTATGGACTTCATAGTCCATGTGTGGGTCTTTAACCACACTGTCTCCCGAATAGCTGAGAAATAAACCGAGGAGGTATTCATCATAACATGACACACAGAACACTGTCCACACGATGTATGTGAGCCTTCACCATCTAATACTGGTTTCAATGTGGAATCTGTGTACCAATTGATCTTTCAAGTTGGATCCTCGTGTATAGGTCCAGTGGGGTATTGTCTGAAACTCTCGTCATGTTTGTAAAATGAGCCAATTTTGAGTTACCAAACTTCTCATAGTTTTCGCCATAGATGAAAATGGGATAACACATGTTAAAACGTCTTCCTCTTCTCTTCTTTGAGGTAAAAATTACCAATCACAGTATGTTTCGCTCTCCAAAAAGCTCTTTTGACACACCCCTGGGCAAGAAACCTATCTGCTAAATCCATAGCTTGATGCTGATCCTTAGCTTGATGCTGATATTCCTGTTTTATGGTACATAGTCTACGGATACTGTGATGATATGTCATAGATGATGTGGAGTTGCAGGTTACATGAGAGTGTCCAGCTATTTAAACCGAGGCATGCTGGTAAGATGGTCTCTGTTCCTGAGTTGAAAGAAGCAGGAGACATTCCGTCCCATGTAAAGATTAAGAATCTCAAGCCAACATTAAAGATAAGTAATATGTTATATTGATGGTTTTACATTGGTTATATATGATTTTTTGAAGGGAATGAAAACTATTTTGAAGGGTACGAATATCCGATTACATATTAAGAAGATAACTTTAGGCTCCTGATGAAGCATGAGACACGAAACTCCGGCCGTTGTCGAGCCAGCTTTATAAAATCGGACTGTTGAGATATTGAGCTAGTTTTTGAAATGCACTAGCCTCTCTAAAGTTTTTTGAGATAATGAATATTTAAGTTCTCCAAGAGATACCCTTCCTGAAGAAATTCTTTGCCTGTTGGTTACAAGAAATATATAGATACCCTTACACTGAAATACTGTTATTATAAAGCGGGAGGTATTTTTACACCAAATAATATCGCAAATGATCACACAGAGATACGCTGACAGGCTTGCTGATGTGGTATAATTTAACAAATTAAAAATATTAAAAATAAAAAATAAAAACAAAAAAATATTAATAATGGATTCAATAGATGTATATTAGAGAACAACATAGTTGGCGATAGTGGATAGATTTTTCATTTGGATTTCCTTTTTTTGTGAAGTTTTTGTGAAGACCAGCCACTCAATTAGAATCAGCCTCTACTGGGATAAGACAAAAAAAACAGTACCACCCCATTAAGCCTCTCATAACTGAAAACCCCAAAACAGTAATCTTACCTGTCACCCATACGCGAAATCTATCTTTCAAAACCCACATAACCAACAAGATAAAGGAAGGATATCACAAATTACTGACTCTCAGACGTCTTAAACCATTCCTTACACAAGATGCAACTACACATCTTCTCCAGCCTAGACTACTGCAACGCCCTACTCCTTGGCCTACCACTCACTTCCATCCGTCCTCTCCAAATCCTACAGAACACAGCTGCCAGAATTCTGACTGGATCAAAAAAACACGAACACATCACACCAAGCTTCATCTCATTACACTGGCTCAAAATAAAATACCGAATAGAATACAAAGTACTTACAATCCTGCATAAAATAATCATAAGACAACAAAACAATTGGCTAAGCAAATCCATCGTAATCCACACTCCTAAATGGAACCTACGCTCAATGAATAAAGGCCTCCTAAAAATCCCTCACGCCAGAACCTCTCGACTGAACACAACCCATGAGAGAGCAATATCCATCGCCAGCCCCACACTATGGAACTCAATACCAATTGAAATAACTCAACCAAGCATTAAAATATTTAAAAAAGAGCTGAAAACCTGGCTGTTCACCAGAGCCTACACAAATTCACTCAACCAACCAGCACACCAAGTACACACGCAACCCAACAACAAGAAGAATGCTACATCCCTCGATCTACCAAAAACCTCTTAACCATGGATTACCTAAGATAATGTGCAACTGATCTCATATAGTATATATATATATATTACTTCATTCTAAAGATACTTTGAATTGTTAAACCCCTGCTGTTACAGGTCTAACTGTATAGTAACTCACCCAACCTATACACATTCCTCTCTGCCTCATTAACCCCAAGCCTATATGTAACAGTTTGTATGTAATACCTCTTCTATATGTAATAAGCCTTACAAGTAATAATTTTATATGTAATCAACTAACACTACATGATAAGCTGATGTGATGATGATTATATATCCTGTTTCACAATTCTGTAAACCGTTCTGATGGCGAAACCGAATGATGGTATACAAAACACATTAAATAAATCTTCTTTTGCAGCCACTTAAGTGTTTCTCCCTCTCTTTCTTATAATCCTCCAAAGTTAAAGTTGATGTCTTTCTTATCCTGGAACAGTGAACTATTTTAAAATTTCAACTGTGGAAGCTGTGCATATTTTTGTTGTTAATTGCAGTTATTTACACCAAATGTTTAATTAAAATAAAAATTTTTGCAGTTTTTTCTCAAAAGTTACCATTTGTTTTCTAATGTTATTTCTGTTTTATATTTCATATGTCCAGTATAAGGAACATTGTTAAGAAATTTTCCTTCTTTTAAAAGGGATCTTGAGTCCAGAGCACAGAACGAGTTCTTTAGAGCATTCTTCAAGCTCCCAAGAAAGGACAGGTTACATGAAGTGGTTGATTGCTCTCTGTGGACGCCCTTCAGTCGCTGTCACACAGTAGGAACAATGTATGCATCAGATAGCTATATCTGCTTTGCTAGCAAAGAACATGGATCCTGTAACATTGTCATTCCACTGAGAGAGGTACCATCTGATTATTAAATAGCTGTTAATGTCATAACCAGTAATAAACCAATGCAGCTCTTACATAAATATAACAGTTCAGGATGCTTGTTGTGCTGATTGAGAACTATGAGAATAATTTTCAAAGGGATTTCTGTGGGTAAAACTTTATATGCAGAAGTGACCTTTTACAAAATTGCCCACCTGATATACAAGTAAACTTGCGCATGTATGTCATGTTCATAAGTTCACCTGGACTGAATGGAGGTATTCCTGGAGGTAGAGATAATATGCACATGCTGGGTAAAATGTAACTATGTACATAAATATTCCGGAAAAGTTTGTACGTACCCAATAGGTATAACTTGTGCAGGGTAAATTTGGGTAACGTAACTTTCAAAGTGGGTTTATGAGTTTAAGTCCATCTTGAAAGTTGATGTAACTTGTGCACTTATTTGTGATATAAATTGTTATGGTTAAGTGGTGTTTGGGTGGATTCTTGGGTACTGTGGCAGATGACCATGCCCACGGCGAGGAGCCCCGTGAGGCGCCACAGTACTGGGCTAAACGCAGGACGCACAAACACAGAGTTAGTTCGTTATTTATACAGCTTGAAGTATACTACCAGAGGTGGCAGTAGTGAGGTAGTCTGGATGTAGCAGTCTCAGGACCCTCGGCAGAGGGCACCCTTCTCACCCCGTTGGTATAGGGGAATTCCGGTGTAGGTTTCCCAGCAAGGCAGTATGGTGGATGAGATAGACTGAGAGTTAGATTACTAACTAGATGGTTGCTGTAGGTATGTGATTCCACCAGGTTGAAGAAGATGGTACAGGCACAGAGGCAGGAAGAGCAGGCCCTGGAGGAGCGAGTACCTGATCCCTGTAAGGCACCTGAAATAAAGCAGAGGGCCCCCGAGGAGTGGGTACCCAGGTTAGCAATACCCCGAAGGGCAGAGAGAGAGCTTCCAGTGGCAGCACGGAAGCGGGCAGAGTAGCTTAGACCGGCCGAGACCAATCCTTTGCTAACTCAACAAACTAGCAACTTAGTACAGGCTAAATACCCGGATGGCGTGAGGTCAGTAGAGGGGAATGCCCCCGAGGTTCGCGCCAATGCCGGAATAAAGACGTGGGTGGCGTGCGCACCCTAGTAGGCCCTTGGGAGGATCAATGGCGGGAGGCAGCACAATAGCCGTTCCGGGGGTGCCGGAGAGGTCGGCTTGTAGACGCGGTGGTAGCCATTTTCCCAAGGGAAGCGGGAGGAGCCGTGAATAAGGTGAGGCAAACGGGGCGAAGCCGTCGAGCACCGATGGACGCAACATAAGTTATGCAGGGTGTTTAAAGATTACCCTCTTATATACACTATACAGAAATAATCCACCTTCTGATATTGCTCATTGATCATACACACACTGTTTCCTTTTGCTTAAATCTATGTTCCTTATTGAATTCAGTAAATAAATTATAATCCATTTTATCATTGGTGCACATCATATGTTTAGTTAATTCATTTGTGCTGTTGAAGTTAAAATGGAACACATCAAATTAAAAAACATGCAGTACTGTTAGATACCAGTTTCCCCTTATAAAGCTAACTGTACAAATAGAAACAATTTAAGAGTAGAAAAATACATCAAACTAAAATGAATAGATGAATGTATCTACATATTTAAAGTATTACATATATTGTGTAGATTTTGATGTCTGCAAGTTATTTAAAATTTGCAAGTAAATTCATGGGTGTTTTAAATTTATCTGTACATCATATGTTGTCCATAGAATGGTGCAGCTCAGTAAAACTGAAGCCTAGAATCTTAATGATCATTAAATAGTAATTCCGTTTGGAAAAATACTTGAAACATGATTGATTACAACATGTGCAGGTAGAACAGCTGAAGCGGGGCACAGTACTAGGCAAAAAGAGGATAAGGTAGGGATTATGCAGGACTGAGTGGTCTCAGAGCCTAAAATGGGGGAGATATTGGCAATTCTTATTTCCACTTTAGCTCTGGCTCAAGCCTAGTGTTCCCTTCCCCTTGGACAGCAGGAAAATAGTGATTGATTGATTTTGTTTATTTTTTGGCCTGGAAATTTTCTCCATTACATTTGGGTTTCTAGCTCAATTTAGAGCCAGTAGTATTTGGCTTTTATTTGTAGCTATCCAGAGTTTTCTCCTATTATTAACCATTTCCCTTTTCCATCTTGCCTATCTATTGCAGCAACAATCTTTAGCTGGGAACTATAGATTGTATCTCTCTCTGGAATGCAGTATGCATGCCCTTTGAATCTGTGTGCATGCAGAAAATGCATTTTTGTGGTTTTTTTTTTGGGGGGGGGGGGGGGGGGGGGGGTTGTAATCCCTGTACTGAAAACAGCTTAACCTTAGTAGGGTTTTAAGTCCAAAAGAATGATAGAAATAAACTTTAGGATAACAGATTTCTAATTGCTAACAACAGCATAAATGTGTATGTTAGTAGAAAGGTAGAAAATCATGATCAGTTGTGTGAACAGTTCAGAGATCTTCTTTAACCAGGTGGGTTTGAGTCTGGTTTTATGGAAATTTCAGATTTTCTCCAGTATGTTGGGGAAATGTTTTTGGGTGTGAGGAGAAGGAGGTGATGTGGGACCAATGCAAATGTGAATAAATCAACTCTGAATTTCATATCTGCTTCAGATTTCTCACAAACCCATTATAGATGCTCTAAAAAATGCAGATTTTCCTTTAAAACAAAACCACAGTTTCAACCCCATGGAAGGTGGTCAGTGTGCCTTCTAAATTGTGAGAGCAAATAGCCACTTTATCTCTGTATGGGTTTAAGGCTTGGCTGCCTTCTGGTTCTACTTCCAACTTATCTTTGTCCAGTCAGCTGTGTCTCTGTGACTCTCCTTGCCCACTTGCTTTCTGTAGCTAATCAGCTTAGCCCGAGTGATTTCTTCTCCCTGCCCAGATCTGCCTCCTGCAGTCTGTGTGAAAGAGTCATGAAGCAGAGTCATAACTTGATTTTCTTTCCACCTTCCTTCCACTTCACATTTATGCATGCAGCCAATTAGTTGAGCCCTTACACCTGCTGCCTGACTTGAGGTTGGGGGACGGGGAGTGTGGGTGGGTAGGATAGAGCAGTGCAGTCTCCGTGTCTCTTGCTACTAAGTATTACAACCTACCATCCTCCCTTCGTCAGCACTACAACCTACCATCCTCCCTTCGTCAGTACTACAACCTACCATCCTCCCTTCGTCAGGAATCTTGCTCTAAAAAATTTAAACAGAATTTAAAAACCCACCTCTTTAAACAAGCATACGCTTAATTCTCCACTTTCTTGCCCTCTCACCTTCATGACTCTCCCATTTACATGACTTTATTCCTGCAAATATCTATATTGTAATTAGCAGTATCCGTTCCATATTACTGTAACCACACAATTTTGATCTTTGTACCTGTAGACCCTTAGTTAAGAACATAAGAACATAAGAAAATGCCATACTGGGTCAGACCAAGGGTCCATCAAGCCCAGCATCCTGCCTCCAACAGTGGCCAATCCAGGCCATAAGAACCTGGCAAGTACCCAAAAATTAAGTCTATTCCATGTAACCATTGCTAATGGCAGTGGCTGTTCTCTAACAGGTCTATCCAGTACCGAGCGGTAGGAAGAGCTGCGTTAGTGCCCGGCGCACCCGCGGTTGCCGCACGCACAGTGCAGCTCACCTACCGCTCGATCCTGAACTATAATTTTATGCAAATGTAAACCGCGTCTAAGAAGGGTCCGTGAAGCGTTAGGCCCGCGCAACCCATTTTACTGGATAGAGCGCCTATACAGTATCCTGGGTGCGTGGGCCTAACGCTTCACGCCACGCTGGTATCTGTCATTTCAAATGAAATGACAGATACCAGGAAGTCGGGACTGCCAGTCCCCCCTCCCCTCCTCCCGAAGTAGGGCGCGAAAAGCAGACTTGCTCCGGGAGGAGGGGAGAAGGGACTGGCAGTACGAAGCGGCGAAGTGACTTACTTTTTGCACCCCCCTCCGGACATCGGACGACCTCTCCTGCCTCCAGCTGCTCGCGAAGATGGACGCCTGCAAAAAGTAAGTCGCTTCGCCGCTTCACACTGTCAGTGTCTCTTCTTCCCTCCTCCCGGAGCAAGGCTGCTTTTTGCGCCCTGCTTCCGGAGGAGGGAAGAAGAGACACTGACAGTGTGAAGCGGCGAAGCAACTTACTTTTTGCAGCCCCCATCCGACCTCTCCTGCCTCCCGCTGCGCAGCTTACTTTTTTTTGCAGCCCTCCGGCCATCAGCAGGAACGGATCATGGCTCCCCTGCCTCCCGGCGAAGATGGACGCCTGCACGGGGGAAAGCAGCCCCTGTGCGTGCAATTGGCCGCTCAAGACGTGACGTCAGCCACGATCCGTTCCTGCTGATGGCCGGAGGGCTGCAAAAAAAAGTAAGTCGCGCAGCGGGAGGCAGGAGAGGTCCGATGGGGGCTGCAAAAAGTAAGTTGCTTCGCCGCTTCACACTGTCAGTGTCTCTTCTTCCCTCCTCCCGAAGCAGGGCGCGAAAAGCAGCCTTGCGCCGGGAGGAGGGAAGAAGGGGATGGCAGTACGAAGCGGCGAAGCGACTTACTTTTTGCAGCCCCCTCCGGACATCGGAGGGTGCTGCAACGTTTTTTTTTGCTTTTTTTTTTTTTTTGCTTCGGGAGGAGGGGAGAGGACTGGGGCTGCCCCGGAGACCGGCACCCATGATCGCGGCCGGGGCAGGTGAGCGGGGGCTGGGGGAAAGCTTGCCGCCTACCCTTACTCCTGCCTCTACCGCAGGGGTAAGGGTAGGCGGTAAGTTAGCAGGTTAAAAGCGCGACAAAACGGCAGGGAAAGATAGCGATAGTCGGGGCGCGGGTTAGGGGATGCTAGGGAATAGCTAATTCGCTCGTTTGCATGCAATATACATGCCGCGGGCGGAAGGGGTTGCCCGGGGATTTTAGGATGCGGTAGGAGTAGGTTAAAGGGGATTCGGGATCACAGGAAGGGCTAACGCGGCCGGAAAGTGAGTAGAATGCGGGTTAGGAGCGGGGTAAACGCGGCCGCACTTTACCGGATAGACCTGTAAGTGAACTTAATAGCAGGTAATGGACTTCTCCTCCAAGAACTTATCCAGTCCTTTTTTAAACACAGCTATACTAACTGCACGAACCACATTCTCTGGCAACAAATTCCAGAGTTTAATTGTGCGTTGAGTAAAAAAGAACTTTCTCCGATTAGTTTTAAATGTGCCCCATGCTAACTTCATGGAGTGCCCCCTAGTCTTTCTACTATCCGAAAGAGTAAATAACCGATTCACATCTACCCGTTCTAGACCTCTCATGATTTTAAACACCTCTATCATATCCCCCCTCAGTCGTCTCTTCTCCAAGCTGAAAAGTCCTAACCTCTTTAGTCTTTCCTCATAGGGGAGCTGTTCCATTCCCCTTATCATTTTGGTAGCCCTTCTCTGTACCTTCTCCATCGCAATTATATCTTTTTTGAGATGCGGCGACCAGAATTGTACACAGTATTCAAGGTGCGGTCTCACCATGGAGCGATACAGAGGCATTATGATATTTTTCGTTTTATTCACCATTCCCTTTCTAATAATTCCCAACATTCTGTTTGCTTTTTTGACTGCCGCAGCACACTGCACCGACGATTTCAGTGTGTTATCCACTATGACACCTAGATCTCTTTCTTGAGTTGTAGCACCTAATATGGAACCCAACATTGTGTAATTATAACATGGGTTATTTTTCCCTATATGCATCACCTTGCACTTATCCACATTAAATTTCATCTGCCATTTGGATGCCCAATTTTCCAGTCTCACAAGGTCTTCCTGCAATTTATCACAATCTGCTTGTGATTTAACTTCTCTGAACAATTTTGTGTCATCTGCAAATTTGATTATCTCACTCGTCGTATTTCTTTCCAGATCATTTATAAATATATTGAACAGTAAGGGTCCCAATACAGATCCCTGAGGCACTCCACTGTCCACTCCCTTCCACTGAGAAAATTGCCCATTTAATCCTACTCTCTGTTTCCTGTCTTTTAGCCAGTTTGCAATCCACAAAAGGACATCGCCACCTATCCCATGACTTTTTACTTTTCCTAGAAGCCTCTCATGAGGAACTTTGTCAAACGCCTTCTGAAAATCCAAGTATACTATATCTACCGTTTCACCTTTATCCACATGTTTATTAACTCCTTCAAAAAAGTGAAGCAGATTTGTGAGGCAAGAGTTGCCCTTGGTAAAGCCATGCTGACTTTGTTCCATTAAACCATGTCTTTCTATATGTTCTGTGATTTTGATGTTTAGAACACTTTCCAATATTTTTCCTGGCACTGAAGTCAGGCTAACCGGTCTGTAGTTTCCCGGATCACCCCTGGAGCCCTTTTTAAATATTGGGGTTACATTTGCTATCCTCCAGTCTTCAGGTACAATGGATGATTTTAATGATAAGTTACAAATTTTTACTAATAGGTCTGAAATTTCATTTTTTAGTTCCTTCAGAACTCTGGGGTGTATACCATCCGGTCCAGGTGATTTACTACTCTTCAGTTTGTCAATCAGGCCTACCACATCTTCTAGGTTCACCGTGATTTGATTCAGTCCATCTGAATCATTACCCATGAAAACCTTCTCCATTACGGGTACCTCCCCAACATCCTCTTCAGTAAACACCAAAGCAAAGAAATCATTTAATCTTTCCACGATGGCCTTATCTTCTCTAAGTGCCCCTTTAACCCCTCGATCATCTAACGATCCAACTGACTCCCTCACAGGCTTTCTGCTTCGGATATATTTTAAAAAGTTTTTACCGAGAGTTTTTGCCTCTACAGCCAACTTCTTTTCAAATTCTCTCTTTGCCTGTCTTATCAATGTCTTACATTTAACTTGCCAATGTTTATGCTTTATCCTATTTTCTTCTGTTGGATCCTTCTTCCAATTTTTGAATGAAGATCTTTTGTCTAAAATAGCTTCTTTCACCTCCCCTTTTAACCATGCCTGTAATCGTTTTGCCTTCTTTCCACCTTTCTTAATGTGTGGAATACATCTGGACTGTGCTTCTAGAATGGTATTTTTTAACAATGACCACGCCTCTTGGACATTTTTTACTTTTGTAGCTGCTCCTTTCAGTTTTTTTCTAACAATTTTTCTCATTTTATCAAAGTTTCCCTTTTGAAAGTTTAGCACGAAAGCCTTGGATTTGCACACTGTTCCTTTTCCAGTCATTAAATCAAATTTGATCATATTATGATCACTATTGCCAAGCGGCCCCACCACCATTACCTCTCTCACCAAGTCCTGTGCTCCACTGAGAATTAGATCCAAAATTGCTCCCTCTCTCGTCTGTTCCTGAACCAATTGCTCCATAAAGCTATCATTTATTCCATCCAGGAACGTTATCTCTCTAGCGTGACCCGATGATACATTTACCCAGTCTATATTGGGGTAATTGAAGTCTCGCAATGTACATATAGTGCAGGAGGATGTATAATCCTGACAAAACTGATTCAAACAGTCTTATAAAACAGGATGTCTTTTATTTTTTCAATATGGCAACTCCACAAGGTTATACGAGCACCGGCTTAATGGCGTCCCCCGACACGGTCCCGTGTTTCGCCGCGGGCTGCATCGGGGGGGATCGCCACCGCTGGAATTCACACAAAAGCTAGAACATAAACAAATTAATAGAAAGTCAGAATAATAAGAGGGACTTACAACCGACCATAATAAGTTCCACACAAGCATAACATACCTGACAGCAGCGTTTTGACAGTGACAGGGAGCGCAATGCCCTTCAAATTTGACAGGTATTTAAAGGAGACAGAGGCGCCAAAAACTACAGGGGAGGGGGAACCACGTGAGTAAAAGAAATGAATCCATTGGTTCCCGTTCCTGTAGTGCACCAAAGCAGTAAATCAGCCTAACCTGCTAGGTAAATAGAAACCATTCGATTTCCCGATTTAGACCTTTTGGGGACACTGTGTCTAACGTGAAGATCCAGCGTTGTTCAATCCTGCCCAAGATCTCAGCATAATTGCCTCCCCGCAAAGGACGTGAAACAACTTCAATGACACAAAAAAAGAGATCAGAGAGGGAATGTGACTGTGTTATCCAATGGTCAACCAGAGGTTCCTTCTCTCGCTGCAGACGGATATTGGAGCAATGCTCTATAATCCGAGTCTTTACCATCCGAGATGTTTTCCCGACATACATTAAAGAGCAGGGACAAGTGATAATGTAAACTACTCCAGACGTAGTACAATCAGAATGAGACCGTAACTGAAACATTTTACCCGTGGTGGGATGCGTAAAACAGGTCATGCCACTTGTATGAGCACAAACCGTACACCTGCCACAGGGCTGATGGCCAACATCACTGACAGGATCCCGCGGCACTGGAAGATCAGAATGAATCAATTTGTCTCGCAGATTTTTACCCCGACGAAAAGTGAACCGAAGGGGATCAGAGAACAATGTATTTAAAGACAAGGCCTCCCAGTGTCGCCGGATCATGCCAGCGATGGGCCGACTCAGGGTGGAGAATGGTAATATACAGTTTGTCACAGGAGGTTCAGAAGAACTGGAGGACATAAATAATAGCTCCCAATTAGTGTATAAGGCGCGTTTCATTGCTTTTTTAACCACTGACTTCGGGTACCCTCTTGACAGGAAGCGAGATGACATCTCATGAGCTTTAACCAAAAATTCACCGGTGGTGGTGCACAATCTGCGAAGCCTAAAAAACTGGCCAGTGGGGATGTTCTTACGCAGTGCACTCGGATGACAACTTTGGAAGGATAATAAGGTGTTGCGGTCTGTCTCTTTTCGATAGATGGTGGTGGAAAACCGACCATCATCTACAGAAACGAGTACATCTAAAAAAGATATCTGAGAACGATGAAAAATAAAGTTGAACTGAAGACTCGGGTCACTAGCATTAAGGTGGTCAATAAACATAAACAGTTGCACCTCAGTGCCTAGCCACAATAAGAAAATGTCGTCAATATAACGAAGCCATAGTGCAACTTTATCAAAACCTTCAGCGGGGTATACATACAAACGCTCAAATTCCGCCACATAAAGGCAGGCCAGACTCGGGGCCATAGTTGCTCCCATGGCCGTCCCTTTGATCTGATGATAAAAAACATTGTCAAAACGAAAAAAATTTTTTGTGAGAGCTAAAGTGGCTAGAGTAATAAGAAATGAGGTAGGAATGCGCTGAGGGCCAATCCTAGAATCCAAAATGCGTTCAATGACCCGTAAAGCAGCCAATCGAGGGATACTGGTGTAAAGGGAAACAATGTCTAGGGTGACAAAAAGGAAAGGTTCAGGAGGGACTGATGTTTGGTTTAACAGCGTGATGAAGTGGGATGAATCCCTGACATAAGAACTAATCTTTGACACAAATGGTTGTAAAAATAGGTCTACGAATTGGGACAGGGGTTCTAAAATAGAGCCAATACCTGCCACAATGGGACGACCGGGTGGGTCCTGTAGGCTTTTATGTACTTTAGGTAAAGTATAAAAAACCGGGGTACTACAGAATGACGGTGTGAGAAATTTAGCCTCCCGAGATGTGAGGATGTGACGGTCTACTGCCTCTTCCACAACTTGTTTTATCTGTTGACATAGATGCGGAGATGGATCATCTACTAAGGGCAGATAAAAAGAAGTATCACTCAATTGCCGCAGTGCTTCAGCTATATATCGAGATTTATCTTGGATCACAATACCGCCGCCTTTATCTGCCGGTTTGATGACTATGGAAGGGTCATTCTGCAGGGATAGGACCGCCTGAAATTCAGATTTAGACAGATTAAATTTAATGTACGGGCGACTAGAGGCTAGCGTTGTGATATCTCGGTCCACCAGCCGTTCAAAAGCTGAAATAAGGGGATCCACAGGACCCGGGGGGACCCAACGGGATTTCGGGCGAACTAGTGAGTGGTCTGAGCTGGGACCAGTATCTGAAAAAAACAATTTGATTTTAAGTAAACGTACAAACCGATGCAAATGTACCTTTAAATCAAACAAATTACATTTGACTGTGGGTACAAAAGAAAGTCCCTTACTCAATACACCAAGTTCAGAGGAGGAGAGCGAACGAGAAGACAAGTTAAATACTGCAGGTAAATCTACATCCAGGGGTCTGAGGCTGCATGAGTTGCTCTGGTAGTCCGTGGAGGCTGTTGCTGTTGGGTCCGGCCGCGTGACCGAGTGGAGCGGGAGGTCTTGGACGGTGGCACGGGATCTGGAGGACGTTGGCCAGAGTCTAAAAAAGATGCCTCAATAGATGCATAGCGTTATGAAGTAGCAGAGGAGGAACTGGACGAGGAAGCTGTAGCTGAGGGAGGTTCTTTTCTTGGGCGAGTGGACTGAATTTCTTCGCCAGATGAATCGCCAGATGAATCGTGTGCGAAAGTCACTTTGCAACCGGACTGGGGGCGAGATTTGGCCATCCATTTGTAAACAAAACCAGATTTGTAATCGGTCTCGTCGCGGATGAATTTCTGATGCTTTGTTTTTAAGTCAGTCCGAAATTTGGTAAGTTGAGTCTGGAACTCAGAATGCTCCTGATCAAAGGCTTCAATGGAAACAGAGTGTTTAATGATATCCAGATGTTTGTTCAAATCTTCCTGGAGAGAAACTTTAAGAGTTTTTGTGGTTTCAATAATCAGCACCATTAAGTCTAAGGAGCATTTGTTTAAAATCTGGTTCCAGCGAGTAATGAAAGTACTGTTGTCTGTGTGTTGGCGAGGCTCCTTTTGAACACGGAGCCCCCGCGGGATGCGGCGAACCCGACAGTATTCTATAAGGGTTGCAGCATGAAGTTCTGCACGTGTAAGACGTTTTTGAATGTCTATAACGTCGGCCCAAGACACAGGGGGCGAGGACGCTGGGAGAGGATCGTCGAAGAACAGCTGGTCAGACAGGACTGCATTGAGGTCTGCTTCCGAATAACTGAAAGTATGGTCGTCGGCTGCCATTTAAAGCCCAAAGACCAACGGTAATCCAAGACCACAAAACAAATAATGAGCAAGTACTGCACTTCAAGCAATATCGCAATGTACATATAGTGCAGGAGGATGTATAATCCTGACAAAACTGATTCAAACAGTCTTATAAAACAGGATGTCTTTTATTTTTTCAATATGGCAACTCCACAAGGTTATACGAGCACCGGCTTAATGGCCGGTGCTCGTCGGGGGACGCCATTAAGCCGGTGCTCGTATAACCTTGTGGAATTGCCATATTGAAAAAATAAAAGACATCCTGTTTTATAAGACTGTTTGAATCAGTTTTGTCAGGATTATACATCCTCCTGCACTATATGTACATTGCGATATTGCTTGAAGTGCAGTACTTGCTCATTATTTGTTTTGTGGTAATTGAAGTCTCCCATTATTACTGCACTACCAATTTGGTTAGCTTCCCTAATTTCTCTTAGCATTTCACTGTCCATCTCACCATCTTGACCAGGTGGACGGTAGTATAACCCCTATTACTGTAGTCTTCCCTGACACACAAGGGATTTCTACCCATAAAGATTCAATTTTGTATTTAGTCTCATGCAGGATGTTTATCCTGTTGGACTCTATGCCATCCCGGACATAAAGCGCCACACCTCCTCCCGAGTGCTCCTCTCTGTCATTGCGATATAATTTGTACCCCGGTATAGCACTGTCCCATTGGTTATCCTCTTTCCACCATGTCTCTGAGATGCCAATTAAGTCTATGTCATCATTTACTGCTATACATTCTAATTCTCCCATCTTACTTCTTAGACTTCTGGCATTAGCATACAAACATTTCAAATTTCCCTGTTAACCCTGAACCCTGTTAACCTATTTATTTGGAATTTTAGTGAATTTTATTGTTATACATTTTTATGCATTTTGTTCTCTGCTATACTGTAAAGCGTCCTTAGCTGTGTTTTGTTCTTTGTGAACCGATGAGATGTTCCCAACGTTCATCGGTATATAAAAGCTTCTAAATAAATAAATAAAGTATAGGGGATTGGAGGAAGGGAACTGTGGTGGATTGTATGCTAAGAGGAAGGAGGAACGTATACAGTGGGCTGAATGCTGGAGAATAGAAGGATGAGGCATTGGCCAGAGGCTGGGGTTAGGGAAGGGGTGGGGGGGGGGGGGGGTGGAGCTGAAAGGAGAGAAGATCCTGGAGAAAGAGGTAAATCAGCAGGTGCAGATGCTGGTATAGGTTAGTAATAGGCAAGAACCAGATGCTGAGATGGTGGTGCAGATTCTGGGGAATGGGAGGCAATAGACTGTGGGGCACAGTATAATCTTTATGGGTGGAAATTTCATGTGTGATTGGGAAGAGTATAGCAGTGGGGGTATTACTATCTGCCTAGCCAAAATGAACGGACGGATGATGAAATGCTAACAAAAATTAGGGAAGCTAACAAATTTGGCAGCACAGAAATAATGGGAGATTTAAATTATCCCCAGTATTGACTGGGTAAATGTTGCATCAAGCAATTCTAGGGAGATAAAGTTTCTAGATGAAATAACGATTTAGTCTGAGAGGTAACGGTAGTGGGGCCACTCGGCAACAGTAATCATAATGCGATTTAATTTGAGTTAACGAATGGAAGAAGGACATTAAGTGAATCTACTGATCTAGCATTTAATTTTTAAAAGGGAGACTTTAATAAAATGAGGAAAAAAGAAAAATACTGAAAAGTGCAGCTACAAAAGTTGAGTTTACATTAAGTATGAACATTGCTTAAAAATACCATCTTGCAAGCCCAGACCAGATGTATTCCATCCATAAGAAAAGGTGGAAGGCCAAATGACTGCCAGCATGATTAAAAAGTGAGGTAAAAGAGGCTATTTTAAACTAAAACTACTTGTTTCAAAAACTGGAAAAAGGATCCAGCTGAATAAAACAGGAAAAAGTATAAGCATTGGCTAGTTAGATATAAACATTGATAAGGTAAGCAAAAAGAGAATTTAAAAAGAAGCTGACTGCAGAGGCAACATCTTATAATAAAACCTTTTTTAAATATATCAGAAGCAGGAAGCCTGTGAGGAAGTTGGTTGGACAGTATATGAGAGAGGGGTAAAATGGGCACTTATGGATGGTAAGGCCATAGTGGAAAGACTAAATGAATTCTATGCTTCAGTATTTACTGAAGAGGGAGGGGGGGGGGATACCTGTGCTGGAACTATATTTAATGGTGATGAGTTAGAAGAACTGAAACAAATCATGGTGAACCTGGATGATATAATAGGGCAAATTGACACTAAACAGTAGCAAATCGCCTGGACCAGATGGTTTATATCCCAGAGATCTGAACGAACTAAAAAATGAAATTGCAGATCTAGTACTAGTAATTTGAAACCTATCATTAAAATCATCTGTTGTATTTGTAGATTGGAGAGTGGTCAATATGATGCCAGTCTTTAAAAAGGGTTCTAGAGGTGATCCAGGAAACTATAGGCCAGTGAGCCTGACTTGAGTGCTGGGAAAATCATAGAAACTATTCTAAAGAACAAAATCACAGAAGATATAGAAAGGCATGCTTCAATGGGACACAGCCAGCATGGATTTACATAAGGAAGTCTTGCCTCACCAATCTATTACATTTTTTGAAGGGGTTAATAAACATGGATAATGGTGATCTGGCAGGGATAGTGTATTTGGATTTTCAGAAGGCATTTGACAAAATCCCTCATGATAGACTCAGGAGAAAAATAAAAAAGTCTTAGGATAGGAGGCAGTGTCCTATTGTGGATTACAGACTGGTTAAAAGATAGGAAACAGAGTAGGACTAAATGATCATTTTTCTCAGTGGATAAAGGTAAACATGGAGTGCTTCGGATTTGTACTGGGACTGGTGTTTTTTGATATATTTATAAATGATCTGGAAAAGGAAACGAGTGAGATGATCAGATTTACAGATGACATAAAATTATTCTGAATATTGAAATCACAAACAGATTATGATAAACTCCAGGAACATCTTGCGAGACTAGGAGATTGGGCATCCAAAAGGCAGATGAAATTTAATGTGGACAAGTGCAAAGTGATACACATATGGAAAATTAATCTACACCGTAGTTACACAATGTTAGGGTCCTTATTAGGAGTTACCCAGATCTTTTTCCTGGGTGGTATCTTATTTATTTGAAATTTCTTCTATCCTGCAACTTCACAATATATGTCCAGTGCGGGTTACAAAATTTACACCTATAAAAATTCAACATAATATAAACTTACAGTCATATTTCCTTAACCTAAAACAATAAATTATAACAATAAAAGTCACAGCCTATAAATTAAAAGCTTCTTAAAAAAACATTTTTAAAATACATTTTCTAAACATTTTTCTGCCTGTTTGCGAAGCCATCCTGCCAATTTATTCCATTCTGTTTTTGCTACAGCGAAGACTTGTGATCTAGTTTGTACCCACTTGTACTGATTAGCCAAGGGTATGGTCAACGGTAACATCCCCTCTGATCTCAGTGAACATTTAGTATATAATTCTATTGCATCTCGGTCACTCTTTAGCAGCTTGAAGACAATGGTCAACAGTCTAAACCTTGCCTTCCATTTGACTGGCAATCAGTGGAGATCTCTCAACACTGGAGAGACACGTTCTCTTTTTGATAGCCCAGTCAAAACGCGGGCAGCAGCATTTTGCAGAAGCAGCAATACTTGAGTGAGCTTCTCTGGCAGACCTATGTACAGTGTACTACAGTAGTCTAAGTGGCTCAAAACCAGAGCCTGTATCAGTGTACAGGAAAAGGTCTTGCGATTAAAAAAACAAAACTTTTTCAACGGCCTAATTATCTTCAGCTTGTAAAAAGCTACTTTAGCTGCATGTCGTCTTTGGCACTTCATTGTCCGCTGTAAGTCCAAAAAAACTCCCAAACTTTTTATTTCTGTTTGAATTGGCATATATAAAACCGTAACATACCTTCATCTTCATCTTTAGTGGAACTTCAGCACACTTTCTGAGCTGAGGATTTCAAAATGGACGTTACTTTGAAATCCTCGGCTCAGTATGTTAATGGTGGTCAAAAAACCAAACAGAATGTTAGGAATTATTAGGAAAGAATGGAAAATAAAATGGAGAATGTTAGAGATGTGAATCGGAACCAGAATCGGTTCGGATTTCAGTTCCGATTCACATCTCTAGAATGTTATAATACCTCTGTATTGCTCCATGGTGAGACTGCACCTAGAGTACTGTGTGCAGTCTGGTCACCACAAAAAGATAGAGCTGACATTGAAATGATCAGAGAAGGGTGACCAAAATGATAAAGGTGGTGGAACCTCTCCTGTATGAAGAAAGGCTAAAAAAAATTAGGACTGTTCAGCTTGGAGAAAAACTTCTGAGGGAAGATATGATAGAGATCTTTAAAATCATAAGTGGAATAGAACAGATAAATGTGAATCCATGTTTACTCTTTCAAAAAGTACAAAAACTAGAGACACTCCATAAAATTAATAAATAGCACATTTAAAACAAATTAGAGAAAATTCCTTTTCACTGAATGCACAATTAAGCTTTGGAATTCTTTGCAAGAGGATGTGGTAAAGGCAGCCAGCAAAGATGAGTTTATAAAAGGTTTGGACAAGTTCTTTGTAGAGAAGTCCAAAAACTGTTGTTAACCAGATAGACTTGGGAAAAAACACTACTTATCCCTGGGCATTAGCAGCATGGTATCTATCTACTGTTTGGGATCCTGTGTGTACTTGTGACTTGGATTGGCTACTGTTGGAAACAGGATATTGGGATTGATAGACCTTTGTGCGACCTAGGCAATTCTTCTGTTCTTCTGTTCTGATGCTGGTGAAGAGGTGGGAGAAGAGAAGAAGGTAGATGCTGGGGAATAAGGAAGGTGGAGACAAATGCTAAGGAAGGGCCTCAATTCCGCCGAAGCAGATGTTTGCTCTGTCCAACATCAGATCCATTCATGCCTCGTGTCCCGGTGAAGTTGGAGTACCAGTTCCCGGCCTCATCCATACATTTTAAGTGGAAACAATTAGTAAAAGGCCTTATCTCCTTCCCATCATCTCAAGCAAAGACTTTGCCTGGAGACATCAGATCTAGTATGCTCCATGGTACTCCTGTTCTCCGTGCATCCACCAGTTCACTTGACCCAGGAGGAAACATCTAGCCCCCCCCCCCGTCCCCACCCCCTCAGAGTCCATTAGGAAGTTCTCAAGAAGATGAACATATACTGGTCTTGGAAGAGAATATCTATGCACTAACTCCTGGTCAGAGGACACAGCAGTCCAGGAAGCCGCTTTCTAGAACAGCTTCCAGTTTTAAATGGAAAAGATTTTCATCTTGGTGTCAGACAAGTTCCCTAAATCTGTTCATCTGTGAACCAAAGGAGTTACTGCAGTACTTATTTTCCCTCTCATCCTCTGGTCTCAGCATGTCATCAGCCAAAGTGCACCTTGGTGCCATTGCGACTTACTAGGTTTGAGTGGATGAGAAGCCGATATCCATAAATTCATTAGTGTCAAAGTTCATGAAAGGCTTGTGGCATATGAGGCCTCTGGTCACTAACCCCTAGACTCATCAAAATGCGATAACGCATGGATAATGCCCACGCTAAGAAAAAGGGGCATGCTTATGGAAATTAGAGAGAGAGAGAGACTAGTTTGATGGACTCCATAATAGGATGCCATCAAGCTAGGCCGAGTTAACATAGTACAAAATTTCATCTTTGTGAGACTTTCCTACTCCAAATGATGTCAAATTTTCACTGCGATGTACTGTGCGGTTGAACATCTCATTCTACATGAAAAACTGGCCCTTAAATCCTAAACCACCACCAACATCGCACCTCGAGCTATTTGATGCCCCTCCTATAGGCATATAAATAAATAGTTGCACACTGTGAGGGCCTCCCCAGAGGCTCTCCTACTTTTCTCTATCCTCCCCTCCCCTCCCAAGCTCAGAAATGGTCAAAATACAATTCCAAAAATTTATCACAAATTGCGTTATGGCTATTTCGGGCATATCGCACAGCTTAATGCCAGGAAAAAAGGTGTCATTATTTCTGGCATTAAAACCGTGCAATAGCATGCATTATGCTATCGCTCCTCCCTAATCCTGCCCCTTTACAAAATTTTCATTCGTGCCATGGGGTAGCGTTATTATTGCATGCGTTATGGCGTTAACGCCATAATGCATTTTGATGAATGACCTTGTAAGCCACTAATGTTGTAGGATCTCAATGTTGTATTGGCACAACCAGGGTAGTTTATAGACTAATTAGCACCTTGTGTGAAAATTGAAATTGGCACCCCTCCCCCAGATAAAACAAAACATATTTACTTATTTATTTGCAAAATATCTTCAAGATAAACATCTCAAACAGAAAATAAAGTAGGGTGAGATAAATAATGCACCTCCCAAAAAAAAAAAAGTATAATTGCATTTAAAGGATTCTTAAATGATTTTCTTTAAAGGAATATTATATAAATCTGTTTGTTGCTGGCTGCTGCTAAGGTACTGTCAATACTATGTTAATTTAATTAACATAGTACCTATTATCTAAGAGGTTCTCTATAATGTTTACAAAAAAACATAGCAGTGGCAGCAGTAGTTTCCCAGTTCATCCCCTCACCAAGCAGCAGCTGCTTCCCGGTCCCCACCCAAGAAGCAGCAGCTGTTCAGTGATGTCTTTACATAGAAGTATTTGAGAAGGCGACAGCAGGGCAAGTATGAAGGGGACTAGCCAAAATGATATTTAATTCCACACATCATGCTTACCCTGATAGCAGAGTCCCTGCCTTTAAACTGGCTATAAAAAAAATACTACAATAAATTGTAAGGCCTTCTGTGTAATAAAGAAACCCCTGGTCTGTTTCTACCACCCAGTAAAACTACCATTAAAATTATTTGATAACATCATTCAACCATTTCTTCTATATAGGAGTGAAATCTGGAGTCTGCATGTTGGGACAGAATCTCAATATAATTCCTACAATTCCAGTTCACTAACACACACTCCATATTCATAGAAATTCCCAAAGCAGGTGTATAGCACATCTAAGATGTTTGACTTTATAGCTGGTATTACCTCAGTAACAACACAGACTTTCTCCATTACCAGAAACTCTGTACCAAACACAAAATCCTGAAAAAAAAAAATGCTTAGCACCTATGTAGTAAACTTTCCACTCCAGAGCAGCTCTAACTCCCAGGATTCAAATAACAACAACCCTACCTATGAAAAGGCAGCACTGCAAATATTACACCAGGCACTGGAACACAAGTACACTTCCTATTAGGAAAACAAAAGCCACTAACAGAGTACCTTTATCTCAGTCACACATGTAAAACACAGACAGATCCTCACCAAAAACAGAAATAAAGTATAAATAGAAACTTGCAGACAAAAACTGAATGTTACAATTCTAGCTGCTGTGCAGCCTCCCCTCCACCAGGGGACCTCAGTGAGCTTGCTCAGGACTGTTTTCACCAGTGTGTCCTTGGTCTTCCTTACAGCCTCTGCTCCACCAGGGGACCTCCAGACTGGCCAAGTTTCCCCCTTCCAGCCTGCACCACACCCAGACTCCAGCCCTAGTTTAGTCTTGTCAATCCCTTGCATCGCTGCTTCTGCATAGTCTCTCTTGGCTCCCTTAACCACTTTTGCCTTGCGGCCTACTCAGGCCCTTTCTTGCTTTGCCTCATGGCCTCCCGGCCTTCAGCTTGTCCTTTCCTCGTCTCGTGGCCTCTGGGCCTTCTGACCTCAGCTTTGCTTTGCCTTACCTCATGGCCATTTGGCCTGCTGATCCCAGCCTTGCTTTGTAGCATAAGGCCCTACCTGTGCTTACCTTGTTCTGTGGCCTACCTAGGCCTTCCTCTGTCTTTTCCCTTGGGGCCTTCCTTACCTACGCTGTCTTCGGGCTTTCATGTTCAATGTAATGTGTTGTCTCTATCTTGCTCTGTCTTGTCCTGTCCCAGTCTGTTCCAGTCCCAGCCTAAGTTCCTGTGTTTCAGAGTTCCTCCCTTACTTGCACTCTGTTTCAGAGTTCCAGTTTTGCCAGCACTCTGTTCCTGAGTTCAAATTTTTCCCGTCAATAAGTAGGCTGAATTAGCCATGCTGTTTGGGTGACATCATCGACAGCGCTCTTGCGGACGTTATTACAGGAAGCAAAGCTTCGGCGTCTGTGTGACTCTTCCTGTGTGTAGCACGTCATCAGTCTCCTTAGTTTTATTTTCTCCGCACTTGGATAAGGAAGTGTTTTTTTCATTTCCTCTGTCTCCTCACGCAGGCCATTTTTCTTGTTTTCTCATTTTCTTATTTTTTTCACGTCAGTTATCCCCCAATAGCATTTTTCAGTGTTCAGTCATGTAAAAAAAAAAAAAAAAAAAAGGGTTTCAGGTACTGTCAGTTTGGACACATTATGTCTGTCACTGACCACCACAACTACTGTTACCTTTGTCTGAGCCCAGACCACAACCAGGCAGCATGCAAAGATTGTGGTCAAATGAACCCGAGGGCCAAAAGACAATGGGCTGATAAAATTGCACAGCTCCATGAAAAAGAAATGAGTCGCTCAGGTTCCTATGCACCTTCACCATGACACTTGACGCAATCTTCACCAAGGGCGGATGGCAAGTCCCATGATATCCCTCAACGTTCTGCCTCACTGGAGCCACAGCGAAACCAAAACCTAAACAAAAATTAGGTTTAAAGGTCGCTTCAGCACCTTCAAAACCTAAGTCTGGGCTGGAACATCGCCCCCCACCCCCTCAAAAGTTGTGTCAAAAGCGCCTCCGACCCTTCCAAGCATCGGCCTGAACAAACTTTATCGCCTGCTTGGTGCAGAGACACATCCTCGCAGGCATTGAACGACTTGTCTGTGGAGAAGCATCGTGCTGTGCACGGCTCACCGACACAATCGACTCAAATGGCGCCAGCACCGCATTCTGAATCATCTATCATTGATCAATCTACAGCACATGACTCACCGCATACACAGCTTCCTTCTAATCGGCATATGGTGCATCAGCCGCCTTCTTTGATGCATGCGTCATCCAGAGATAAAAGAGAGCACAGGCCTCCTTCGGCTCGTAAAAGGGTTAAAGAATCCAGAGATCACTTGAGCCCTCATACCAAAAGGAAAAGGCAATCAACGCCGCAGTCTCCCAGGGGAGGGGGAGTAGACCTCATTCTGGACATCTTATCCCAATCACCTTGGGTGTCGCCCCAAGATCTGATCACGGTTAGTTCACAATCGTCATCTTCCCAAGAGGACCATACCATTTACTCTGGCCTGACTAACCGATCCCACCTGCAGCGTTTTATTCTGCAGGAGGAGCTGGAGCCGAGATATAATGTAAGCCCGCTGGACAAAGGCACCTGGATCATAAGCAACAGGCCTACGGATATTTTGGCTGCAGCAGTTAGTCCATAGGGGTACTACTACTGGTGGTGGAGGGGAAACAGGTGCCTGTCGCACAGCTGGCCATCTCTCACAGGCCATTCATCAAATCTCATCAATTCTATGGAGTCTTGTTTTATCTTGATACCCAACAATGCCACCTCCAATTCTTCTGGGACCAAGCAGTGATGGGCCTTCAAATTGCGCTCCTTTATCTTCAGAGTCGCGGACTTCTGTCTCTCCATGCAAGCAAACTGAACCCTAGTTTTTCCCTTCAGTTGCTCAAGATTCTCCGCCGGATATGTCTTCCTCCAGCTCGACAGGCATTCCCTCTGATCCCCCAGAAGTGCCCCCTGATCACTCTTCTCCTCCATAAGATCTCACCTATGCAAAGTTCATAGAGAAACTAGGAGTGGTGTTAGGAATTGATGTAAAGAAGATGCCAGATTCCAGAGAAGAAATCTTCGGCATTCTGAAAATTCAGGAAGTGCCAGTGGAGCCCACAGCTCTCCTATCCCAAAATATTTTGGATGCAATGCTTACAAAAATGTGGGAGTCCTCATACTCCATTTTTCCAGTCTTCAGGAAATTGCTTCTCAAGTTTAGATTGCAGAAGTCCACAGTCTATGGGGTAGTCCAGCTTCTCCATGCTTCAGTATTAGTCGAGTCTGCTATGAAGCGTACAAAAAAATCCAAGTTACATGCACCTGCGCTCCTTACAGAGAACACAGGCTTTTGGATGAGAGAGGGAAAAAGACCTTCCAGAGCGCAATGCTAACATCCAGGATACAGCAGTACCAATTTTAAATGGTGCAGTATCTATATGAGTGCTTACAATCATTGAAGCCATTACTACGCTTGGAGACCAGCAAACCGATCACACCGCAACCCTTCTATGACCTAGAAGAAGGTTTGAGACACCTGTTAAGAGTGGTGTATGAGTCCTTCTTCTGCTAGTCTGCCATGGCACCTCAGCGTGTCACCTGGCGTGGCTCCGATCAAGTTCCATCAGAGAGGATGTTCACAACAAACTGGTGAATCTTCCTTACTCTGGAAACAATCTCTTTGGAGACCAGTTGAGAGAGACAGTATCCCAAATTAAGGAACAAATGGTGGCCAAACAGTCTTAATCGTCCTTTTCAGACTCCCAATCTGCATCTAGGAGATTCTACCATCAGTATAGGAAACTGTTGTACTATCAAAGGAGACCTTTCAAGCAGTCCATCTTTTCGGCCACAGTCCTACCAACAGTTTACACAGCCTCGCATGCGGTCTCGGCAATCTCAGCAGAGATCACGCCAAAGGGAACGGAAACAACAGAAACGGTCTCAACCATTGACTCAAAAACCCTCTCAGCCTTTTTGAAGCTTGCACAGCCACAGCCTCTCTTCCCTTTGGGAGCCCAAATTTTCCATTTTGCTGCGGAATGGGATCATATCACCACGGACCACTGGGTCCACAACATAGTTTGGGAGGGTTATCGACTGGATTTCATCACACCACCGTCCCTTCCGCGTCTTCCTAGAAGGTCAGAATACCCTTCCCAGTTGCCCCTCCTTCAGCAGGAGATTCAAGTTTTGCTTGAGCAGAAGGCCATCTGACCGATCCTCAAACACTAAATCAATATGGGCTACTACTCCCCATATTTTATGATACCAAAATGATCAGGAGGACTTCATCCCATTCTAGATCTACGTATCCTAAACAAGCATATCTGGAGGGAGAAATTCAAAATGACATCACTCAAACTAGTCCTTCCATTCATTCACAGGACAATTGGATGTGCTGCCTGTGGATCTCAAAGATGTGTACACACACATCCCCACACACCCTTCCTGTTGGCAGTTCCCCTTCTTCCAAGTTGCCTCGAAGTACTACCAATGCAAAATGCTCCCCTTTGGCCTGTCCTCAGCTCCCAGGGTTTTCACCAAATGTTTGGTTGTGGCGGTAGCTCACCTACCGCATCAGGGAATCAGACTATTTCCCTATCTGGATGACTGGTTAATAGTATCCCCAAATAAACTATCATTACAAAGCCATCTGGAAACTACTATCACATGCCTCGAATCTCTTGGTTTCCTCATTAACTACGAGAAATCGGTACTCAAACCGACCCAGATTTTTTACTTCATAGGAGCTCAGATAGACTCCAGCCAGGGTCAAGCCTTTCTTCCACAAGACAGAACAGAGAAAATTCGGAACCTCTGCAAGGAACTTATTCTCATGCAGGAAATCACTGTCCGTCAAGTGCTTGTGCTTCTTGGTCATCTGGCCTCCGCCATTCACGTAGTTTCTCACACCCACTTCCACATACAGCGGATACAGTGGGGACTTAAAGTCCCAGTGGTCCCAATATATTCATCCCATGACATAAGAACATAAGAAACATAAGAAAATGCCATACTGGGTCAGACCAAGGGTCCATCAAGCCCAGCATCCTGTTTCCAACAGTGGCCAATCCAGGCCATAAGAACCTGGCAAGTACCCAAAAACTAAGTCTATTCCATGTAACCATTGCTAATGGCAGTGGCTATTCTCTAAGTGAACTTAATAGCAGGTAATGGACTTCTCCTCCAAGAACTTATCCAATCCTTTTTTAAACACAGCTATACTAACTGCACGAACCACATTCTCTGGCAACAAATTCCAGAGTTTAATTGTGCGTTGAGTAAAAAAGAACTTTCTCCGATTAGTTTTAAATGTGCCCCATGCTAACTTCATGGAGTGTCCCCTAGTCTTTCTACTATCCGAAAGAGAAAATAACCGATTCACATCTACCCGTTCTAGACCTCTCATGATTTTAAACACCTCTATCATATCCCCCCTCAGTCGTCTCTTCTCCAAGCTGAAAAGTCCTAACCTCTTTAGTCTTTCCTCATAGGGGAGTTGTTCCATTCCCCTTATCATTTTGGTAGCCCTTCTCTGTACCTTCTCCAACGCAATGCAGGGACATTCGTTGGTGGCTGCAATTGGAGGTGCTCCAGAAAGGATCCCTCCTTCAAGAACTGTACTATGCTCTTGTTCTAACCACAAACGCTTCCATGCAAGGGTGGGGGACGCATGTTCTTCAATACAAAACTCAGGGTCTCTGGTCATCAGTAGAACAAACCTACCAAATCAACCTCCTGGAACTCAGAGCGATGAGGTATGCGCTCAAAGCCTTTGCCCATCTACTCAGGGGCCATACCCATATGGACAATCAGGTGGCCATGTTCTATATAAATAAGCAAGGAGGCTCAGGCTCCAAAATTCTCTGCAGGGAAGTGGTCTGGATCTGGGAATGGGCAGTAGAGAACTCTGTAACCCTTCATGCCATGTACCTCCCAGGGATAGCAAACACTCTGGTGGACCGCCTAAGCAGAGTCTTTCACCTACAAGAGTGGTCTCTAAACCCCTCAATAGCAAACAAAATCACCAAAAATGGGGTGTTTGCTGCCTAGACCTATTTGCAACAGATGGAAACTGTAAACTAAGACATTTGCTCGATCCACCCCAGCCACTTCAGAAAGACGCAGGATGCCTTCTGTTGTATTTGAGGCATTGTAGACACTTGGTCGCAATGGAGATGACTCCACCCACGGGGAGGAGCCCTGTGGGGAACCACTGCGAAAGGCTGACACAGATAGCAGACACAGAATGGATGGAGTCTTTATTGTAATGCTGTAGATAAATGGTGAAAGCAGGAAGGTAAGGCACTGATCCACGAAGTGCCAGTATATTCAACAGGCTCAGAAGTATAGTCTCGCCCAGATGGTCATGATAGGCGGGAGCCTGCAGTGCGGGTAACGTTGCAGCTGGTGGGTGGAGTTGGATCGCTGGATCGTAGAGGTACTCACTAAATGAATTATAATCATTTAGTGAGTATCATTTAGAATCATTTAGGTACTCACTAAATGAGTATCATTTATATAATACATATTATTTATTTATGTTAATTATGTTATTACCCCCTTATGTTAATTATGTTAATCATGTTAATTATGTTAATCATGTTAATTATGTTAATCATGTTAATTATGTTATTACCTTATGTTAATCATGTTAATTATGTTATTACCCCCTTATATCTTAATCCAAGTTAATTCGACCTGTTCATTGTAAGACATTTACTTGTCATTGTTGTTATTGTTTAAAATGTAAACCGAATTGATCAATAATTTTGTTATTGGAAAGTCGGTATAGAAAAATGCTAAATAAATAAATAAATAAATAAATGAAGACGTCTTCCTGGTGGTAGAATGGTGGGACCAAAGGTCCGTGGTGCAGGATATAAAAATAGATAGGCCCTCGAGGAGCGAGTACGCAATGGTCCAATATCCTGAAAGTAGAATATTTATTTATTTATTTATTTATTTATTTATTTAAAGTTTTTGTATACCGACATTCGTTAAGAAAACATCACATCGGTTTCCATGGAACAAAAAGTAGCCAACGGGGCTTTTCAATGAAACTGATAATAGAACTGGGGGGGAAACAAAGGTTATGCTGTACAAATAGGTAAACACAATAAAATAGTTAAATACAAGTATATTATTTACAATAATATGTTAGAAGGAGATAATTAAGAAGGGGGGGATTTCAGTCATATACCTGGAGGACGAGGGGAGGAGCAGGAGCGGAAAGGTGAAGGAGAAAAGGAGTGACAAGAAGGGGGCTCATGCGTAGGCTCGTGTGAACAGCCAAGTCTTGAGGTTTTGTCTGAATTTCTTGGAGCAGGTCTCAAGGCATAGGTGGGTGGGCATAGAGTTCCATAGGGAGGGTCCAGCTAGGGATATCGCACGTTGTTTGATGGCTATTAGATGGAAGAGTTTGGGAGAAGGAGCGTGAATGTTTGCTGTGTAGGGCGTTCTGGTCGGTCTGGAAGAGGAACGGATGTGTAAACTGTCTGAGAACCAGAGCATGTCAGGATTGTGGATGGCTTTGTGAATAAGGGTGAGGGTTTTGAATTGAATTCTGGCTGTGATGGGGAGCCAATGAAGTTGTTTGAGAATAGGTGTGATGTGTTCTTTTCTGCGGGAGCCTGTTAATACACGTGCAGCTGCATTTTGAAGCAGCTGAAGGGGAGCAAGGCTGTTCTTCAGGAGACCTAGGAGTAAAGCGTTTGAGTATTTTATTTTAGATAATATTAGGGCTTGTAGGGCTGTTCTAAAGTCATTGAAGTGCAGGATGGGTTTAAGTTTTTTGAGAGTGTAATTTGTAGTAACAGTCTTTGATGGTGGAGGAGATAAATTTCTGTAGGCTGAATTGGGGGTCAAGTGTGACACCTAGGTCTCTTGCAGTTTGGGAGAGGACTGGGGGGGAGAGGGGTCAGTTGGCTGAAAGGGTGGGTAAGGAATTGATTGATTGAGGTGAGATGATCATAAGTTCAGTTTTATTGGGATTTAGGGCTAGGTTGAGTTGAGTGAGGAGACAGTTGATGGATGAGAGGGCACTATCCCATCTTTTTAGGGCGTTGGAGATGGAGTCTGTGATGGGTATAAGAACCTGCACGTCGTCTGCGTAGACAAAGTGTGGGAGACTGAGTAGAGAGAAAGACTCCCGAGGAGCGATTGTCTTAGTTAGTGAGGAACCCCGAAGGGAAGTTGGAAGCGAGAGACCCCTGAGGAGTGGGTGTCTTGAGCTTCTTACTGGAGCGAGACCCTTAGCGTGAAAGCGGCGTCTAAGCATGCAGCTTAGAGCAGTAAGAGTAGCGAAGCGAAGTCTTTGCTAACTCAAAGTGGTAGTGGAGGTGGAGGCTAGATATACCCGGAGGTACTGATGTCAATGCGGTGGGGCCGCCCCCAAGTTTCCCGCCATGATGTGTATTTGAGCGTAGGAGATCTGTGCGCTCGCGACCTAGGAAGCCACAGGAGTGAGCATGGCAGATGGGGATGCCCATGCTGGTTTGGAAACGCCGAGGCCCTCGGCACCAGAGGCAGCCATCTTGTCCAAAGAGAGTGAAAGGGGAGAAAAAGAGGTAAGGCAGAGCAGTCGCAGCCGTCTGCGACCGACGGATGCAACACCTTCCTTCTCTCTTGGTCAACAGGTCTTCTGTATGCTTTTCCTCCTATTTCTCTAATCTCCAGAACAGTTCAGAAGTTCCTCCTGGACAAGGCTTGAATGATTCTCATAGCACCTGTCTGGCCACAACAACATTGGTTTTGCGTTTCTGGTACAATTTTCAGAGGACCGATAGATTTCCCTTGGTCGCGCTCCAGATTGCCTGACTCAGGACAGTGGCTGTCTTCTGCATCCTTTCCACACCACCCTCAACCTGACTGCCTGGATGTTGAACGCAAAATCTTGCAGCATCTAGCTCTTTCCCAAAGCATTCAACAGATCATCATTGCTGCCAGGAAACCTTCCCCCAGGAGAAATTATTCCTTCAAGTGGAAAAGATACGTCAAGTGGTGTCAGGAAAATTGAACCTCCCCATTTTCCTCAACATCGAATGAACTCCTGGCCTACCTGCTTCATCTCTCGCAATCCGGTTTAGCCTCTTCTTCCATCAGAGTTCACCTGAGTGCTTTTGCTGCCTACTATGACAGAGATCAAAATTCCTCTGTGGCATCCCATCATGGGAGACCTTCGTCCTCCAGTTCAGACACCACCAGTGCCTTGGGATCTGATCATAGTCCTCTCTAAGCTCATGAAGACTCCCTTCGATCCTCTTCACTCCGTCCTCTTGAAGTACCTCACTTGGAAGGTGGTTTTCTTAGTAGCAATCACATCAGCTTGTCGAGTAAGTGAACTTCAAGCCCTAGTACACTTCTCGCCCTATCTACAGTTTTACCATGACAAAGTGATGATCAGGACACACCCCAAATTCCTCCCAAAAGTGGTCTCAGCTTTTCACATCAATCAAGCTATTTCCCTGTCTACCTTTTTTTCCCAAGCCACATGGTAACAAGAGGGGAAGCATTGCTTCACACTTTGAACTGTAAAAGAGCTCTAGCTTATTACAAAGAATTCAACCTCACTGCCGCTCTTCACAGCTCTTCGTGTCTTTTAATCTAAATGCACTGGATGCAGCAGTCTCCAAGAGAATGATGTCCAATTGGATTACAGACTGCAATTGTTTCTGCTACGAATCTACCCACGCTCCGCTACAGGTTTCAGTCAAAGCACACCAAATGCGGGCTGCGGCTTCCGCCATCGCTCATCTCCGAGGTGTACTGAAAGAAGACATTTGCCAGATTGCTACCTGTCATCGATCCATACTTTTACCTCCCACTACTTCCTAGACTGGCTGACAGCCTCTGACAGCAGACTGGAACATACAGTGTTGCTGCAGGAGTGGAAGGGACAGACATGTCCACTGAGAAATCAGGGTAAAAAAAAAAAATATAAGGGGGACGTATGCCCTGTATTGGCACACTGTGGATCTATAAAGGCTAGAGGATGGGAAGGAAGAGAAGAGCATTAGGGGTGGCTTGCTGGAATGGTGGCTACTATCTGGTGATTACTACCCTTACTCAATAAGCCTTCACACGGTTAATGCAACCAACATTGCTCTCTGCTTCAACAAGGGGAAATGTGGAAAAAAGGATTTGCATTCAGACAACAACCAACAATGATTGAATTACACAGTCTGGGAAAACAAATAAGCGTGGGGGTAGCTTGCTTATTGCAGGGGGTTACTACCCTAAACCAATTAAGCCTGATACTTCACTTTGAATGCATATACAGCGTTGTTCTCTGCTTCAACGGCAGGGGGGAAAAGTGGAAAAGAGGATTTACCATATATTTCGCTCCATAAGACACACCTAACCATAAGACACACCTAGGATTCAGAGGGGGGAAATTAAAAAAAAAAAAAAATGGTGTGCTAAACCGGCTCTGTTCCCAGGCGTGTCTGCGTCTTAAGGAGCAAATTAAGGGAGTGCATAACATTTTTTTTGTCTCCGTTTCGTTTTCAGGTCTGGGAAGGGGGCCATTTCGGTCCACTCCCCAGATCAGAAAACATTTATCGTTCTCTTTCTGTGGGAAACCCCCCCCCCCCCCATCCCAACCCTTTAAATGGAATTAACTACAACCCCCCAGCCTCCTGACCCCCCCAAGACCTGCCAAAAGTCCCTGGTGGTCCAGCGGGGGCTGTCGGCTGCCAGTAATCAAAATGGTGCCGACAGCTCTTTGCCCTTACTATGTCACAGGGGCTGCAGCCAACTGCCCAAGTACAGGAGATCGCTCCCGGACCACCAGGGACTTTTGGCAGGTCTTGGGGGGTTCAGGAGGGTGAAGGGTTGTAGTTAGTTCTTTTTTTTTTTTTTTTTTAATATTTGCTCCATAAGACGCACAGACATTCCCCCCCCCCCCCCCACTTTTGGGGAAAAAAAATGCGTCTTAAGGAGCGAAAAATATGGTACATTCAGACAACAATCCAACAAGGCATTGATCTGTGCAGTCTGGGTAAACAAGCATCGGGGTAACTTGCTTAACCATTAAGCCTTATGATTCACCTTTGATGCAACTCCAACATTACTCTCTGCATCAATGGCAGGGGGAGGCAGGAAATTCTAATCAAACAGTTACCAACAAGGGCCCTGAACTTGGTGGTCGGTCAAACAGATAAGTATGGGAAAATAAGTGTGAGAGCTTGCTGAGCAGACTGAATGGGCCATTTGGTCTTTTTCTGCCTTTTTCTGTCATTTCTATGTATGTCTCTATGTAAGGATGATGTACTAAACCAGACCCTCATCCCTGTCCACCATTCAGATTTTTTCTTTTCTGGAGCTTGGGACTCTCAAACAGCATGGCTAATTCAGTCTGCTTATCGATGGAAAAATGGTATTTTCCGTAGATAGCAGGATGAATTAGCCATGCATACCTCCTCTCCTCCCTGGACATGTCTTGTCTACCCTTTCTATTCCTGTCATAGCCGTGTGCTCAGCTTAATTATACCACTGAGGAACTGATGACGTGTTACATGCAGGAAGAGCCACGCAGACGCAACACCATTCAAAGCTTTGCTTCCTGTAATAAAGTCCGCGAGAGCGCTGTCGATGATGTCATCCAAACAGCATGGCTAATTCATCCTGCTATCTACGGAAAATACCATTTACAGTAAGCAAACTTGCTTTTACCTGCACTCTGTTCCAGAGTTTACAGCCTTATCTGCACTCCGTTCCTGAGTTTCAGCCTAGTCTGCACACTGTTCCTGAAGTTCTAGTCTTATCTCCATACTACTCCAGTCAAAGCCCTGGTTCCAGCATTACCTGCCCTCCGCTCCGGTCCAAGCCTTGACTCCAATCTCACCTTCCCTCCAGCCTCATCCCCATCCTGCACCACTCTGGAGGTGATGTCCCCCACGCTCTGCCTAAACCAGAGTCCAACACCGAAATTTTCCCCAAACACCAATAAAATATTTCAAAATAGCAGGCATATCAAATAAAACCCATTAAAACTAGTAAGTGGAGGAGTAGCCTAGTGGTTAGAGCAGCGTTCTATGAACCAAGAGACCAGGGTTCAAGTCCCACTGTTGCTATTTGTGACCTTGGGCAAGTCACTTTACCCTCAAGTGCAAACTTAGATTGTAAGCCCTCTGGGAATAGGGAAATACCTCTAGTACCTGAATGTAATCTGTTTTGAAGTGCTGAAAAAAAAAGTGCAAAAAGCGGAATATGAAAATCTAAATAAAATAAAATCCCCCACTCTTGATACCTATGAACTTTTGATTCCAGTCACCCTGAGATTGTTGTGGATTAGTCAGGGGTGCAGGGGTGTGCACAAACTTTCTCCTCTCTCATATATACATACACTCTCACACACATTCATTCTCATACACACTGTCATATGCTCATTCACAAGCCTGCACTCCCACAGATGTTCACTAACTTGCACATTCACGTTTTATTTATTTATTTATTTATTTATTTATTTAAGGTTTTTATATACTGGCATTCAAGATAAAATCCCATCATGCTGGTTTACAATAAAACGATGGTGCATAAACAGAAAACACAAACAGGAACTGTGGTGCGGAAAAGAGCAGTTACAAAAAACAGGGATGCTTTAACTGGGAGCGGAAGGAAAAAGAAAAAGGTTATCTTTAGATGCTTGCAGATACACATTCTCTGATGCTCCCTGTCTCACGCGCTCATACGCACATGTTCACTAACTCACACATGCACAAATGCTCACTGATGCAGTCACGCTTATGCTCTCTTAGATAGTTACAGACATGCTCCTTCACACATGCAAGTTCTCAGATGCTCCCTGACTCCCATGCTCTCACACACATGGTAAGTCACATGCACACATACACGTTCTCTCAGATGCTCACAGACACACTCATTGACTCACATTTTCCCTCATACATACACACACACACACACACACACACACACACACACCTACCTGCTTTCAGGTGCTCCCTGACTTATACACATGCTGTGAGATTCTTGCACTCCCACACATGCTCCCTGACTTACACACGTGCTCTCTCTCACTCTTCTCCCCCTCCATAAACAAAAAATATATATTTTTACTTACATTGGTGGTCGGGGGGGGGGGGGATTCAGACATGGTGGCCCCAAAGAATAAGATGTGGGTGAGCTCCTGCTGCTCCTCCTGACCTGAATATGGTGTCCCTTGGCGTGGGAATTGGTGACAAGTGGCAACCTCTGTTTACAGGGGTTAAAAAAATAAGTAAATAGAAACCTGTGCAGTGGGTGGTGTTGGGAACCCTGGGAGGTGCTCGTGGCAATCCAGGCTCTGGGGAGATGGTTGGGGCTAAGCCAAGAGGACCAAGAGGCATAGGCCTGGCTCCCTGAGGAGGCTTCTGGAGGGCACAGAGCAGGTGAGTGCAATGGCTATAAACAGTTTAAAACTGCTTCAATGGGGTTCAAGCAGCATGGTAAGGAGGCTGTGGGCCACATTGGGACTGCTGCAGAAGCAGGTAACAGGCTTCTCATGGTCAGGCAGAGGCAGGTGAGGAGGATGGGCCAAAAGTGGCGGCTGTAAGCTGCATTTGCGCAGAACCCAGAGGAGCACATGACAGGCTCCCTGCGGAGCGATGGGGCTACAGTATTTCCTGCAGGAGCCAAGAAAGGCTTTCTATGGTGCAGAGAGGCTGCATTGGTGAAGAAGGCACCTGGAGAGGGGAAGAGCCAGACTGCACCATCACCACGGGTCTGCAGCGTGCCTTTAGTCAACACAGAGGTCACACACCCAAAAGCCAGCTAAGGGCACAACTAATGAAACCACCCCCCCGCCCCCCCCCCCCCCCCACCCGATCTAAGTTCCTCACTTGAAAAGTAGCATTTCTAGTTGCCATCACAACAGCTAGAAGTCTGTGAACTTGGCACCGGTTCGTTAATAGAAAGACTAGGGGGCACTCCATGAAGTTAGCATGTGGCACATTTAAAACTAATCGGAGAAAGTTCTTTTTCACTCAACACACAATTAAACTCTGGAATTTGTTGCCAGAGGATGTGGTTAGTGCAGTTAGCGTAGCTGTGTTTAAAAAAGGATTGGATAAGTTCTTGGAGGTGGTCCATTACCTGCTATTAATTAAGTTGACTTAGAAAATAGCCACTGCTATTACTAGCAACGGTAACATGGGGATAGACTTAGTTTTTGGGTACTTGCCAAGTTCTTATGGCCTGGATTGGCCTCTGTTGGAAACAGGATGCTGGGCTTGATGGACCCTTGGTCTGACCCAGTATGGCATGTTCTTATGTTCTTAGTATTTGCAGTTTTTACACAACAGAGTGGTGTACTATATGCACCCCAAGTTTCTGCCAAAAGTGGTGTCTGCTTTTTATGTGAATCATGCCATTGTGCTGCTCATCTTTTTTCCAAGACCTCATGCACATGAAGGGGAGAAGACCCTCCATTCATCGGACTGCAAAAGGGCCTTGGCATATTATCTTAAGGCAACTCAACCACATGATCAGGTTTCTCAACTTTTTGTCTTAGGATCCTAACAGACTAGGAATAGCAGTTGCCAGCAATTAGCTGGCAGATTGTATTGCACATTGCTATCCTCTGGCTGGCCTCCAGATCACAGACTCTGTCAAGGTTCATCAAGTAAGAGCCATGGCTACCTCAGTAGCTTATCTTAGAACTGTGCTCATCAGACATTTGCAAAGCTGTAACTTGGTAGTCAGTTCACACCTTCATGTCCCATTACCATTTGAACAATTATCAAGAAGTGCAATTGCTTTGGGCAAGCTGTTTTGCGCAGCCTGTTCATCCAGTAGTCCACTGTGCATGGGGTCTGGGGATGGGAAGGTGGGGGTGGTCTGGATTGTTTTTAATAACTGCTCTGCTGCAGTTCTCAGCTTAGAGCTCCCCACATGTCATAACTACTCAGCCCTGCTTGTCGATGGAGAAAGCAAATTTGCTTACCGTAAATGGGGTTCTCTTAAACAGCAGGATGAATTAGCCATGCTTAATACCTGTTCTCCTCCCTTTAAAGTTGAATACCTAGCTAAAGCTAAGCTCTACAATCAACTGAGAGACTCATGATGCACTGCCTATGTGGTATGTCCCACGCATGCTCTGTAGAATAAAAACTGTCTGAGCTAGGAGAGAAGGGTCTGTTTGGTGCTGTTAGATGATATCACCCATGTGTCATGGCTAATTCATCCTACTATCTATAGAGAATCCCGTTTACAGTAAGCAAACGTGCTTTCTGGGGAGTGTTTCATGGACATGGTTGGAAACCATATACTGTATATGGGGCCACACAGAGTTCTTTGAAAGTTATTCTCATTGTTTGTGGGAAACCTGTGTTTGAAAATCAGCTATGTTTGTGTGTGCTGAAATGTACAAATGTATATTGCCTATTGAAAATGTATTCTAAATTGCCAAGTAGCTTTCCAAATTCTGTTTGCTTTTTAACTCCATCCATTTTTGTTTCTGCATTTTTCTCTATTTAAAAATCTTTTTAAAGGTAATCAGTGTGGAGAAGATGGAGGACACCAGCCACCTTCCAAATCCTATTATTATTAGCATAAGACACAAGATGGCCTTTCAGTTCATTGAGCTAAAAGATCGAGATAATTTGGTGGAGAATCTGCTCATGAGATTAAAGCAAATCAATGCCAGCAACCCACTTCATCATTTGGCTAATATGGAACATGATGAAGACTGCAGAGAAGTAATGGTTATCCTTACTGTTTTGTGCATCATGTGAAATTGTGTTCTTTACTCCTGAACAACCTATGTTTCCCTTGATTCTAGAAAGCTCAATGGGCCTATCTAGGATAGGATTAGTGATATCTACAAAGTCCATGTTTAATGTGGGTTGTTAGTAATCAGGATATACTTTTCTTTATTAGATATTTTCCTAATGCAATGCTCCTATTATTTCCAGTTTCTCTCCAATATGTTTGGGATCTGATGTTTGGATTACCATTGCAATGTAATTTTTCTTTGGATTTCTTTTTCTTATATATTCAGGGCCAAAATTGAAAGATAGCCATTTAAGTAACTTAGGCCTGGATTCTCTAAGGTCACAGACCTTAGAGAATCCGGCGGTAATGGGGGGGTGAAGCTGGGGGCGGTCCTGCGATAGCCGGCAGCGATCACACCTCTGCGGTGCGATCACTGCTGGCTTTCACGCCGAATAACTACACCATAAAAGACATAGTTATTCGGCGCGAAACTGGCGGTGATAAGGAATCTTATCTTTCGCCGCCAGCGATGTGTCTGTAGCGTCGGCCCTGATGCCGCCCCAACTCCTTCTCTTCCGGGGCCGACTCCGCCTCGAGCTAGCTATCGCATGCGAAAAGGGACTTTTTGCATGCGATAGCATTAGAGAATAACCCCCTTAGCCAGTTATGACATCCGGCTAAGTTACATGGGATATTCAGTAACATGGTTATACCGCTGAATATCTCTAGTCAAGCCTCTACTTAGCCGGATAAGTTATATCCGGCTAAGTTAAACCTACTTTTTGGCAGGTGTAACTTACCCACATAACTTATCCGGCTGAGGCTAAATATCACTACTTAGCTGGATAAGTTATCTGGCTAAGTAGAGCCACCTAGATCCACCCATTATCAAGCCAGCTAAGAGATGGCGAGATAAGTGACATCTAGCAATCTAGTGGTCACTGACCATTTTGTGGTATATAAAAACTTTTTAAATAAATAAAATACAAAATTCTACTTACCTGGCTATCGAGTGCTGAATGTGCCCACAATATTTGCACTAATAACCCTTGTTTATAAGTACAAGATATGCTTGTTAAATGTTTTTTTTGTTAGTCATTTTATTAAAATAGAACAGAATTAACAATCTACTGTAAGTTGTATATTAATATTTGCCATAAGCAATGATTCTTGAGCATCTATAAAATATTTAGATCACACATATGAATTTGGATCAAGATACTGTACATTGACTTAGGGTAAACATACAGTGGCTCTTTTTCAAAGAGTATCCCTTTTTCTTTGTCTATAACAAAACAGAAATTATAGAGGACTCTGGCTGTGTTTCTGTGTTCAATTAGTAGTTGATGACCCTCATTTTTGTATATTAGTTTGCTAATAAAACCACAATATATGTCTTTCAGAATTCCCCCTTGTTCAGTAGAAAAGTGATTGGAGATTTTGCAATGGTGACTTCAGTTGATGATAAGAGTACGAAGGAAAGCGCTCTGAATGCAGAAGCTTTAATGACTGCCTTTCATCAAACAGGAAATGAAAATCATGATTCCAGAATGGTATGCAGCTCAAATTATCTGCTTTTTTTCTGGCAAGCACAGAGTACAGTTGTATAATGACTTTCTTTCTAGTGATGCAAGACCTTTTATTATAAATGGCCACGGTTTCCCATACACTTATTTGTTGTTCATAGTTTTTTATATTCTTGTCTGTATAGTAGTATCAGGCAGGTTTAATCACTACATTAATTTCTATAGGAGTTTGCATTCCATCCCATTTCTCTCCAGTGTTTCATGATGGTAATAAATAATAATCAATCTGTCCACTTCTGACCGGCTTGCTGTATTGTGTTTTATGTGGATGATGTTCTTTTGGTGGACATCAGTTTTCATAGTAATTGTAAATAAAATCTGCTTAGCATGATTTACCATACAAAGTATGTGTGTTGGGAGAGGGGAAGCTATTGATCAAGAAATAATTAGTTTCTCGGATGTTTCAAGTAGTGCTGTCCTTATACATAACTGGTTTAAAATGTTGTTAAAAATTAATTTGTTAAATTTGATAAAGCTCTTAAATCTCTTTTCAAAATAGTACATGGTCACATATCTTCTCATAAAGCCTCTCGGTACTGGATAGACCTGAAAGGGGGGTAAATGAAGACACATCAGCAGTGTTTAGCTGAAAGAAAAGGAGATGTGCTTTGATATCTGAATTCAGACCCAGTTCATCAAAGTTTTTGCTTCAAACAAGAGTTTAATCAAATATTCAAAAAAACTGAAAGTTCACAAGCTGAAATTTCAAATAGTCTTCGGTCCCCCAACATGGAACTGTGTTTTGCACAAAGCTGCTTCAGGGGGAGGGATTTATCTGTCAAACAGCAAAAATGTTGCCTAAGCAAGAACTCACGAAAATACTGGACACTGGTTAAAAGAACAGCAGTAATACAGGTAGCTTACTCTTTACAATATAATAGCCTTTTCCTATTTACAAGAGCAGATAGTAAGGCTCTAAACAGCTGAGCGATAGGAAGGCATACAAGTAACTTCGTTTTGGTGCCATGAAAAGCCAATCTGAGGATACACATACCAGAATTCAGAGAAAACGGTATGTAAAGGAAACAATGTTTAAAACAGATATATCATTGTTACAATCAAAAGAAATCAGAATAATAAACCTGATTGTCTATTGATCTGTTTGAAATGAGGTGGAAAAGGGAAAACACGAGAGGGGTAGAAGGGGGGAGAGGGAAGGGGACGGGGGAGAAGGTGGGAAAAGGTAAAGAATAAATGCCTGAAGCAGCTATCTTATAGGAAAACAGTCAAATCCATTTCTTGGTTTAGGCCACAAGGGTGAAGTGTCTGTAGGGTATATATCTAGCACTGTTCGTGATGGGGGAACAAAAATCTTGATAAATCACCACCACAGGAAAAAGGCTTGCAAAGTTCAATAGTGAAAAACTGAAGATCAGAAATCGTGTGTGAAAGAGAGAACCAATATAGTACCAGGGGTGTTTCCTGACATTGTTGGCATATACAACTACAATGTTTGAAGATCTGTGTCTTCAGCGTGTCTGTGTTTTTTGCTACATATAACTTGGGACAAGGGCACGTAATGACATTAATGAGTCAACTAGAATTATAGGTTGAGGAAAAACACTCAAGGACAGAAATAGCTCATTCACCTTACAGTGCCCCGCAGAGGGCATGGCTTGAGTAGATTAATGGATGTTGTATAGGTGGACGGTATTCAGAGAAGACTAAAATGTCTCTGAGAGTGCATTCCCATCGAATTGCAAAACGTGGGGTTTCTTTGAAAATTCCATGGCGGAGGAGACAAGGACCGTGGTGGCGGATTATCGCACATATGTGTCAAGAAAGGAAGGATACAACAGCTGAAACAGCACTGCATACATAACCCTACAGACATTTTACCCTTCTGTCCTAAACCAAGAAATGAATTGAGACTGTTTTCCTACGAGATAGCTGCTCTAGGCATTTATTTTTTACTTTTTCCTCTCCCCTCCCCCCTCATGTTCTCCCTTTTCCACCTTATTTCAAACGGAGGTCAAGAGACAATCAAGTTTATTCTTCAGGTTTTTTTTTGATTATAACAATGATGTATCTGTTTCAAACGTTTCTTTTCATACTGTTTCTCTATATTCTGGTATGTGTATACTCAGATTGGCTCCTATTGGTCATGATTTTTCGTGGCACCAAATTGAAGGCATTTGTATGTGTTCCTGTTGCTCAGCTGATTAGAGCCTTGCTGTCTGCTCTTGTAAATAGGAAAAGGCTGTTGTACTGTAAAGGGTAACGTGCCTGTATTACTGCTATTCTTTCAACCAGTGTCTAGTACTTTCATGAGTCCTTGCTTAGGTAACATTTTTGCTGTTTATTTGACAGATGTAAGCCTTCCCCATTGCAACTTTGTGCTAAACACAGTTTCATGTCTAGAGATTGAAGACTACTTGAAATTTCAGCTTGTGAACAGTATTTTTTGAAGTATGTTTGATGAAACTCTTGTGAGATGCAAAATCTTTGATGAACTGTGTCTGGATTCAGATATTGAAGCACACATCTTCTCAAACATGAAAACAATAGTTCAGCACACAGTTTGGGAGAAAAATAGGCACCAGAAGGTAAAAATACAACATAATACAGTAAGAGGTAGATCTTCAAAAGATACACGAGCGCGTACGTTTGTTCGCGCAGCAGGCGCGAACAAAAGTACGCTAGATTTTATAAGATACGCGCGTATCTTATAAAATCCAGGGTCGGCGCGCGCAAGGCTGCGCAAAATTGGCAGCCTGCGCGCGCCGAGACGTGCAGCCTGCCTCTGTTCCCTCCGAGGCCGCTCCGATTTCGGAGCGGCCTCGGAGAGAACTTTCCTTCGCCCACCCCCCCCCCCGGCCCTATCTAAACCCCCCCTTACCTTTGTCGGCAAAGTTACGCCTGTCGGCCTGCAGCCCCGCTCTGTCGTCCGGTCCGGAGGCCTCGACCACGCCCCCAGGCCCACCCCTGAAACGCCACGGCACGCCCCCGAAATGCTGCGTCATTTCGGGAACGCCCCGGACATGCCCCCTCCCGCCCCTTATCGAAAGCCTCGGGACTTACGCGCGTCCCGGGGCTTTACGCGCGCTGGCGGCCTACGCAAAATAGGCGCGCCGGCGCGTGAGGGCCCTGCGCGCGTAAATCCTTCCGGATTTACGCGCGCAGGTCTTTTAAAATCCGCCCCTAAGTGTAATTGGGAAGAAAATCAAATTAATTTCCATAAAAACTGTCACACTGCATTAGATCAAAGGCTGTCTAACCCAGCGTCCTGTTTCCAAGATTGACATATGGTGGTTATGAGTGGAAATGTAGTAGGAAAAGGGATAGGTTAGAGTGTTCTGTAGCCTCTCAGTTTCCAGCAGTCATGAGGTTAGGGATGCCCTGAACTTGGGTTGTATTTAATAGCCTCTGACTAACCTATGTTCCTTAAACTTGCCTAATCCCTTTTTGAATCTATTTTTGGCCTCCATAATGCCCTGTCTTAATAAGTTCCAAAAATTAACCGAATGTGGAATAGGTTTAATAAAAATTTTGGAACTCTCTCCCCAAAACAGGGTTAGTAAATATTTAGGCTCAAAATTAGAACAGGGATAAAATATCCCTGCATAGTACAAATGAAGCAGTGAGTGGTTTCTTTTTCATTTACAGCCCAGAGAACAAATTAAAGAACACCTGTGGAATGACCATTTCGTTGAATATGGGAGAACTGTTTGTATGTTTCGCACGGAAAAGATCAGAAAGCTTGTTGCTATGGGAATTCCAGAATCATTACGAGGAGAACTGTGGCTTATCTTTTCAGGTGATTACTTTTTGGCTTAAATGTTTGTGAATTTCATGTTTGTATAAAGAAACTCTTCTATATATAAATAATGCGATATTTAAAAAATACACATGCTTCTAGTAGTATTGTGTTTTGATTACAAATTGTATTTGTAGCTTTCCCTTCTCTGGTGGTACTTAGGCAAGAGTGTCCATATGGCACTGTGAGCGGTCTGTCTGGCCAGAGAATAGATAAAGACTGCTTGTCTTTCATCAAACTTTTATTAGTAAACAGAAAATAGCTCTGCTTATTTTAGCAGTTCTTTAAACCAAGACAATATCAAAATTGTTTTGTAACTTCACAGTCTGGGCCTTTCCTAGGTTCCTTCTCTTCCTGGGGCCACTTCTTCTCTCCTGTGCCTGGGTAATTACACTCCTTTCCTAGGGACCTCTATGCAGAACCAGAATTCCCTGCTGTATAGGGTTTAAGGTGGACAGGGCCAGATCTCTGGAGCCAGTCCTTAGGTTGCTCTGGTGTTTTATCCTGTATACCTTTTCAGATACCCTTCCCCTCAGCTCAAACCTCTTAGGTTGAGCTCCTGCCCTTACTAGGGGTATATTTCTTAAAAAACAAAAAACATGTTTCTATTTTCCTTCCCCATCCTTTGCTGGGGTTGTCTATCCTTCTTGGGTTTCCCCTTCCCCATCCAACCTGGGGAATCAGCTAAGGGTTCATGGGGTATCCTCTGTTCTTCTACATTGTCTTCTTTAGCATTGATTAACCCAGCGATAAGCTGGGTCCACAGAGTCTTAAAGTGGGGATAATCACCCCAGAACCACTGGGTAAGGGAACTCGGGAAGCCCTACTGCCTCTACTCTGACATGCCTTGCCGTAATCGTCAGTACCAACAGACAGGTGGGGTATTGTTGCTGATTCCTATGTGTATAAACAAGTATTGCCGCTTTCTCATAGTTGACATATAGCCTCTGAGCTAATTCCTTCCTAATGAGTGTCTTGCCGCACTCTGAATCTATCAAAGCTCGCATAGGACAATCATCCACGTCAAATCCCTAATGTAGACCATCCATCAAGTTACAGCTTTGCATCTTCGTAAAAGTATATGCCCCCTTACACTCCCTTTTATCATCTTCAAGTTGGGGGCAGTCCTTGACACCATGTTTTTTCATTCCACAATGGGAGCATGCCTGCAGGACTTGCTTCATCTTGACTTCCACAGTACTCACAAAGGGTTTGTTGTTCCCTTCCTTCGTTCAGCTGCGCTTCCCTTTGACAGGCTTCAGTAGCTTATGCTCCCTTTCTAGATCTTTGAGCCAGGGGCATTCCTTAACACAATGCTTTTTCACTGGGCAATGGACACACTCCTGCAGGATTTGTTCTACTTTGACTTTCATTTTGCTTACAAAAGGGTTCAAAGAGCTAAGAAACTCATTGACTATTTATATGCAGACACTAATTATAATCAAACAAGGCAGAGGTATGGATACCTATCCTTCATTACCATAGAAACATAGAAACATAGAAACATAGAAATGACGGCAGAAGAAGACCGAATGGCCCATCCAGTCTGCCCAGCAAGCCTCACACATTTTTTCTCTCATTCTTATCTGTTACTCTTAGCTCCTTGTTCTATTCCCCTTCCACCCCCACCATTAATGTAGAGAGCAGTGATGGAGCTGCATGCAAGTGAAATATCTAGCTTGATTAGTTAGGGGTAGTAGGGGCAGTAACCGCCGCGATAAGCAAGCTACACCCATGCTTATTTGTTTTACCTAGACTATGTTGTACAGCTCTTGTTGGTTTTTTTTTTTCTTCTCCCCTGCTGTAGAAGCAGAGAGCCATGCTGGATATGCATTGAAAGTGAAGTATCAGGCACATTTGGTTTGGGGTAGTAACCGCCGTAACAAGCCAGCTACTCCTCGCTTTGTGATTGCGAATCCTTTTTTTCTTCACCCCTGTCGTTGAAGCTATGCAGGATATGCGTGAAGCATCAGTTTTTTGTTTTTGTTTTTTTTTTCTCCCTGCCGTTGTTTGTTGTTTGTTTATTTTTTTTTTTTTCCCCTGCCGTTGAAGCAGAGAGCTATTCTGGAAATGCGTGATGTATCAGTCTTTCTCCCATGCCGATGCAGCAGAGAATGCATGGAAAGTGAAGTATCAGGCACATTTGGTTTGGGGTAGTATCCGCCGTAACAAGCCAGCTACTCCCCGCGTTTTGAGTGCGAACCCTTTTTCTTCTCCCTTGCCGTTGTAGCAGAGAGCTCTGCTGGATGTGTGAAGTATTACCATTACCATTACCCAACTGCTAGGCCTTTCACTATTTACGTTAACACTATTCAATGCACAATCCCTAACTAAGAAATCAGTAATACTAAACGACTATCTCATCGATGTGAAACCGGATATATGCGCAATTACTGAGACATGGCTCAAACCTTCAGACACTGCAATAATTAACCAATTACCCACAGAGACATACAACTTCTTCCCCATCCCACGTCAGGGAAAAAAAAAGGAGGAGGAATCCTCCTAGCTACAAAAAAGGACCTCAGATTCACTCAACACTCCTCCTACACCGACTCGAAACTCGAATTTGGCTTCTTCTCCTCAGACAAACTCCAAATTTTACTTCTCTACGCTCCTCCAGGCTTACTGGAAACAGACGCCTCTCCTCTGGTCGAATTAACTACTTCCCTTATCAATCTAGATGCCCCAGCTATAATCGTAGGTGACTTCAACCTGCACGTCGACAACTCCATATTATCACCTAACTGCGAAGCCTTACTCACAGCATACTCCGCTTTAGGTTTCACTCAACTAGTTAACGAACCCACACACAAAGCCGGACACACGTTAGACCTTATCTTCGTCAATACAGCAATCAAACTGGTCCAGCACCCCACCTGCACGAAGGTACCATGGTCAGATCACTCCCTCATAACTTCCTCATTTTCAATAAAGATACCAGTCCATCTCACATACCCTCACATTGCTTCACTTACAGGAAAACATGCACCACAGAAGATCTTAGCAATCACTTATCATCACATCTCACCCAAGTAGACTTCACCAATCCGAATTCAGCGCTTCGATCTTGGAACACCATCACGGAATCGATAGCAAACAAGCTATGCCCTCTAACAACAAAAAAACCTCACCCCAACTCCTCCAAAAGGCAACCATGGTTTACCCTAGAACTAAGAAAGCTTAAACTACTGCTAAGACAAAATGAGGCTAAATGGCGCAAAAACCCATGCACCATCACTCTATCTACCTATAAATTAACTCTTCACCAATACAAATCCAATACATTAAGATCCAAGAGGAACTACTACGCATCCAAGATCCACCACCTAATCTTCGACGCTAAAGCCCTCTTTAGCTACGTCTCTAACCTCACTCAAATAAACCCATCAGAAATCGCTCTAAACCAAGCCAAATCTAAAGCGGAAGAACTAGCGCTATTTTTCAACAACAAAATCAGCAAACTTCTAACTCAACTGCCCCCTAACACCGCTTCTACTTCAACACCACATCAGACCGCCTTCAAAAATTCCCGCTTAGAAGAACTGGAACTCACTTCTTCCATTGAGATCCAAGGTATACTACGGAAAATGAAACCATCTTCTCACCCTTCGGACCACATCCCCTCGAAATTGCTTCTATCAATTCCTGACTCCATCTCCAAATCCCTGTCAGACATCATAAATTGCTCATTAACGCAAGGATCTTACCCAGATGACCTAAAATTGGCCTCTCTCAAACCTCTACTCAAGAAACCTAATCTAGATCCTAATGACCCAAACAACTACCGTCCGATCGCCAACCTCCCCTTCATAGCCAAGATTATGGAGAAATTGGTGAAAACCCGACTCTCAAACTACATTGAAGAAAACAACCTCCTTTTCCCATCACAATACGGTTTCCGCAAAACACTAAGCACGGAGTCCCTCCTCATTTCCTTAACAGATCACCTCATCCTGGGCCTCGATAAAGGTCAAGCCTTCTTACTGATCCTACTGGACCTTTCTTCAGCCTTTGACACCGTTAATCATTCATTACTCATTAACCAGTTAGCCTCCATAGGTATCTCAGGCACAGCTCTATCTTGGTTCATATCATTTCTCAGCAATAGAGGATACAAGGTCAAGATACAGAACAAAGAATCCTCTCAACACCCGTCGTCAGTAGGAGTCCCACAGGGGTCCTCCCTGTCTCCTACTTTATTTAACATTTACCTTATACCGTTATGCCAACTTCTCACCGACCTCAACCTCAAACACTTCCTTTATGAGGACGATATCCAGGTCCTGATACCCATTAAGGATTCCTTCGCAAAAACTCTAGCTTACTGGGATAAATGCCTTCAAAAAATTAAACTCCTCCTCACCAGCCTAAACCTGGTATTAAATTCCGGCAAAACTGAACTCCTGCTCATCGCCTCAGAAAACAGCACCATCACCTCTGCACAACAAGCCACGCCAACAATCACACAAGTGAGAGACCTAGGAGTCTTAATTGATAATCGCCTGAATTTCAAAGCCACTATTAACAAAACCACCAAAGACTGTTTCTACCAACTACAAGTGCTGAAAAGAATTAGACCACTTTTCCATGCCCAAGATTTCAGAACCATCCTACAAGCAATCATTTTTTCAAAATTAGACTATTGTAACACCATCCTACTTGGCCTGCCCGCTTCATACACCAAACCGCTTCAGATGGTGCAAAATGCAGCTGCACGAATTCTGACAAATACCAGGAGAAGGGACCACATAACCCCCATTCTAAAGAGCCTCCATTGGCTACCTATACACTTTAGAATAATATACAAGGCCATGCTTACCACATACAAAACATCAACCAACTGGCTCCCATTGACCTACAGATCCCTCTCCGACTACACAATTCATCAAGACCGACAAGAGATGCATACAGGGGATCGCTACAGGTACCACCGTCCAAATCCACCATCTCAAACTGTGTGTGTCAACTTGTGTGTATTATTAGCCCAAACATTCAAGGGTATGCAAACTTTTGAACAGGACCATTTTATTATTTCCTTTACTGTTATGGTTTGTTTAATGGTTGTGCTATTCTGTGATGCATAATAGTTTACTTTGAAACATATTAAAAATAACAGACGTGTTTTGTCTGATAACTCATGTTTTCTTAAAATGCTACACATCTTACAAATTCTGCCAGGGGTATGTAAACATGATCACAACTGTAGCAGTACCCAGGGCTTAAAAAAAAATCATGCATAGAATGGGAAGAAACCCTTTTGAAAGTAGAACTTTTAGTGATCAACCAAAGGATAGCCATGGAATTAACTCTGGAAACTGCTTTCTGATTTCTTAATTTTTGCAGTGCATTGTCAATCTGATAATGTTTGAAGAATAGGAAATATACTAGAAACTAAGTTTGTTGATTCTCTGATGAAAGACTTGCAAAATCTTGTAAAAAATGGGTCTTTGTGTGGACAAATAATGAACTTAAATTGAGTGATTAGGCTATCGTTATAGCCTGTACATTTTTTTTAAATTTGATCAACATGAACATAAGAACATGGAATACTGGGTCAGACCAAGGGTCCATCAAGCTCAGCATTCTGTTTCCAACAGTGGCCAATCCAGGCCATAAGAACCGGGCAAGTACCCAAAAACTAAGGGGCAGATTTTAAAAAACTACATCCGCGCGTACTTTTGTTCGCGCGACCAGCGCAAGCAAAAGTACGCCGGATTTTAATAGATATGCGCGGCCTCGGAGGGAACTTTCCTTCCATCCCCCCGCACCATCCCCCCCCCTTCCCCTACCTAACCCACCCCCCCAGCCCTATCTAAACCCCCCCCACCTTTGTTTGAAAAGTTACGCTTTCCAGGCCCGGCCGCCGGCCTGCGATTCCCCGGCCTGGGAGCAGTTTCGGAGGCCTCAGCCACACCCCCGAAACGTCCCCGGGCCGGAACCACGCCTGCGGCCCCGCCCCTGGATGACACGCTGCCGCGACACGCGTCCCCGACACGCCCCCCCAGGAAAGCTCCAGGACTTACGCGCGTCCCGGGGCTTGCTCGGCGCGCGCAGGGGGAGCTTGGGGCAGGTTTTTGGGGGTACGCGCGTATCCCTTTGAAAATCTGCTCCTAAGTCTCTTCCATGCTGCTGTTGCTAGTAATAGCAGTTGTTATTTTCTAAGTCAACTTAATTAATAGCAGGTAATGGATTTCTCCAAGAACTTATCCAATTCTTTTTTAAACACAGCTACACTAACAGCACTAACCACATCCTCTGACTACAAATTCGAGAGTTTAATTGTGCGTTGAGTGAAAAAGAACTTTCTCCGATTACTTTTAAATGTGCCATATGCTAACTTCATGGAGTGTCCCCTAGACTTTCTATTATCCGAAAGAGTAAATAATCGATTCACATTTACCCATTCTAGCCCTCTCGTGATTTTAAACACCTCTATCATGTTTCCCCCCCCCTCAGCCGTCTCTTCTCCAAGCTGAAAAGTCCTAACCTCTTTAGTCTTTCCTCATAGGGGAGCTGTTCCATCCCCTTTATCATTTTGGTCGCCCTTTTCTGTACCTTCTCCATTGCAACTATATCTTTTTTGAGATGCAGCGACCTAAATTGTACACAGTATTCAAGGTGCGGTCTCACCATGGAGCGATACAGAGATATTATGACATTTTCCATTTTATTCACCACTCCCTTTCTAATAATTCCCAGCATTCTGTTTTCTTTTTTGACTACCGCAGCACACTAAACCAATGATTTCAATGTGTTATCCACTATGACGTCTAGATCTCTTTCTTGGGTGGTAGCTCCTAATATGGAACCTAACATTGTGTAACTATAGCATGGGTTATTTTTCCCTATATGCATCACCTTGCACTTATCCACATTAAATTTCATCTGCCATTTGGATGCCCAATTTTCCAGTCTGACAAAGTCTTCCTGCAATTTATCTCAAGCTGCTTGTGATTTAACTACTCTGAACAATTTTGTATCATCTGCAAATTTGATTACCTCACTCGTATTTCTTTCCAGATCATTTATAAATATATTGAAAAGTATGGATTCCTGAGGCACTCCACTGTTCTCTCCCTTCCACTGAGAAAATTGTCCATTTAATCGTACTCTGTTTCCTGTCTTTTAGCCAGTTTGTAATCCACGAAAGAAAATCGCCACCTATCCCATGACTTCTTACTTTTCCTAGAAGCCTCTCATGAGGAACTTTGTCAAATGCCTTCTGAAAATCCAAATATATTACATCTACCAGTTCATCTTTTTCTAACAGGACAAGCAGGATGGTAGTCCTCACATGTGGATGACATCATCTGATGGAGCCAATCACGGAATATTTTTGTCAAAGTTTCTAGAACTTTGCCTGGCAACTACTGGGCATACCCAGCATGGCAATAACCCTGCACCCAGCAGGGGTCTTCCTTCAGTCTCTTTTTTTTTGCTCAGCTAGAGCGGAGTTTTGGAGCTCTTCACAGTTCCTGACTAGAAAGTTTTCCTCAGGAAATTGTCAAACTTGTAAAAGTTTATACCCCTTGGGGGTCTCCCTTTTTCGCCGTCGAATACTGGGTCGTACGGTAAGTTTACCACTGTTTTTCGGTCTGCTCCTGGCAGGGATATCTGTAGGCTTTGTCGGTGCTGACCACGGCCAACATTTTTCGACGGCCACGATGGCGACGGGTTTTTGTCGGTGCTCTGACTGTCCGAGGACTATGTCAATCACAGACCCTCATTTAGTCTGTGTTTTATGCCTCGGACCATCGCACGACGTGGAGACATGTACCGATTTTGCCCAAATGACCCCAAAGGTCCGTAAGGCATGGTTGGAAAAGATGGCACTTTTATTCCATCACCACAGGTATCATCGAAGTCGCTCCGAGGCCGAAGACACCCGATGCTGTCCCAGTCCTCGACGTCTACATCATTGATGCTGGAATTGGGTAGAGCGGACCGTCAAGAGAAGCACCGACATAAACATCGGAGGCCGCTGCCCTCCGCTTCCGTGACGTCAGTGGAACTATCGACGGAACTGCCGATGAAAAAGACCTAAGCCGAGGAACGTCCAGTGCCCTCGAAGCCGGATGCACCGAGGCGTCCCGTGCCTTTGGTGGAAGGGACTACCGAGACTCCACCGGGATCGGTGGACCCTCCGGTACTGCTCGTAGTGCCTCCCACTCTGGACCTGTGGCTTACCATCCCAGCGCTCCAAGAGGAATTGCACTGGATGGTGCAAGAGGCTGAGGTCCATGCGATCCAAAGCCTTCTGCGACCATTGCCAGCACTGACATCAATGCCTCCGTGCTGCTGCCTCTCCTTGATAAGCTGGATCTGCTCATCGGTGCCCTACCAGGGGCACCGAGAAAATCACCAATGATTCCATCGACGCCCATCCCGCTTTCTTCAGGAGAGGAGAATACATCGCTGGAGCCGGTTCCGGGGCCGTAGGGAGTACCACCATCAAGGCTACCGACGAAATCCCCGGTGCCATAGATTCCTGGACGGCCGATGCCTGATCTCGAGTTCCCGATGCCAAGACCAGGTCCCTCGATGCCAGCACCGATACCTGTCCAACCTCGACCTCCAGCTGGAGAAGTTCCAGGTTTTCCACTTGGACCACCGAGGGATGCAGGGAAATCTGCCTTATGATCCCTGGACGGATGATTCCACGGATACCCAGGACTCCACAGAAGTTCCTTCGGAGCCGTCTCCTCCAGACGAAAGGCGTAAGTCTCCACCAGAAAATCTCTCCTTTATTAGTTTTATAAAGGAGATGGTGGAGACCATCCCCTTCCAATTGCAGACAGAGGAAGATTCTAGGCCAAAATGCTAGAAGTCCTGCAGTTCCTGGATCCCCCTAAGGAAATCATGTCCAACCCAGTTCATGAAGTGCTGCAAGACCTGATGCAACACAACTGGGAACATCCTGGATCGGTTTCTCCCGTAAACCGTAAAACAGATGCTATCTACCTGGTCCAGCCGTCCCCAGGATTTCAGAAGATGCAGCTAGCTTATAAGTCGGTGGTGGTGGAGTCCACCCAAAAGAAGGCCAGGAGTCCAAAACCCCATTCTTCAGCGCCACCTGGGAAGGAGCAGAAATTCCTTGACGCTTTAGGACGCAAGATATTTCACGGGGCCATGCTTATCTCGCGCATTGCGTCATATCAATTATATATGACCCAGTATACCTGTAACGTGTTTAAGCAGCTACAGGAATTTGGAGAATCCCTTCTTGACTAGCTTCAAGACCAGTTGAATATCATCATAAAGAGAGAATTTCACGCGGGAAAACATGAGGTCCACTCGGCATACAATGTCTTCGACACAGCCTCCCGTCTATCTGCGGTTGGTATCAGCGCCCTCCGCTGGGCTTTGTTAAAATCCTCTGATTTCCGTCCTGAAGTGCAGGATCGTTTGGCCGATAACCTGTTCGGCGATAAAATCCAGGAGATGGTGGCCCAGCTGAAGGACCATAGTGAAACTCTTCGTCAGCTCTCGGCAGCCCAGACGGATCTTTCCACTCCATCCAAACGCTCCTTCAGGCGCGACACTAAACGGACGACTTACAAGTCCCATAAATATTATCCACCGGTGTCTCGAGGTCGCCCGTCACGGCCTTTCCAGAAGTCCACAATGCATCAGCCTCGAGCTCAGAAAGCTCAAGCTCCTTCTCAACCCACTCCTACAGCGGGATTTTGACTCCAGACTTCAGAGCAAAGACCATCCTTCATTGCCTAATCTGTGGGTGGCCGCTTATGCCACTTCTCCACCAAGTAGCTAACCATCACCACCGACCGCTGGGTGCAAGCAGTTGTCGCTAATGGCTACCATCTAATTTCCTTTCCATTCCCTCGGATACTCCACCTCGGCCGGGGTGGCCCTCTTCCGACCACTGTCTTCAACTGCAGCAAGAGGTATCCTCCCTGCTGCAAGCAAATGCCATAGAACTGGTTCCTCTTGCCCAAAGAGGACACGGATTCTACTCCCAATACTTTTTAATCCCAAAAAAGATGAGAGGAATTTGCCCGATATTAGACTTAAGGGCTTTACACAAACATCTTCAGAAAGAGAAATTTCGGATGGTAACCCTGGGCTCTTTGCTTCCACTTCTTCAACGAGGGGATTGGCTTTGCTCTCTAGACCTAAAAGACACATACATGCATATCGCAATTACCCCGTCTCACAGAAAATACCTTCGCTTCCTTGTTGGGAACCAACATTTCCAATACAAGGTCCTCCCGTTCGGCCTAGCGTCAGCCCCTCGGGTGTTCACGAAGTGCCTAGCAGTAGTAGCTGCATACTTAAGAAGACTGGGCATTCATGTCTATCCTTACGTGGATGACTGTTTACTGAGTGCTCAGTCATCGGAAGGAGTTCTGCACTCCCTCCAACTTACAATGCAACTACTACTCTCATTGGGATTTCTGATCAATTATCAGAAATCTCACCTGAATCCGTCTCAGTTCCTCTCCTTTATAGGAGTGGATCTCGATACGATCCAAGCAAGAGCTTTTCTTCACAGGGACTGAGCTCATACACTGGCGTCATTGGCACGGAACATACGATCTCATCAAACCACAACGGCTCGTGGTCTACTAGTCTTGCTAGGGTATATGGCATCGTCAGTCCATGTAACCTCAATGGCTCATCTAGCCATGCGAGTCACTCAATGGACATTAAAGTCCCAGTGGTCACAGGAACATCATCCAATGTCTAACATTGTCCACATCACCTGGCGACTTCGTCTCTCACTGACATGGTGGATCCTGGAGTCCCATCTACTTCAAGGTCGGCCCTTTCAAGCTCCAGAACCTCAAATAATCTTGACGACCGATGCTTCCAATTTAGGTTGGGGAGCACATGTCAACAACCTGCAGACTCAGGGAACCTGGTCAGCGGAAGAGTCGCAACATCAAATACATTTTCTGGAGCTCTGAGCAATCCGATATGCTCTCTCTGCCTTTCGGGACTGTTTGCCCAACAAAACAATTCTGATCCAGATGGACAACCAGGTAGCAATGTGGTACATCAACAAACAAGGAGGAACCGGATCCTACCTCCTTTGTCAGGAAGCGGCACAGATTTGGGCTTTTGCTCTATCCTAGGCTATGCTTCTCAGAGCGACCTACCTGGTGGGTGTGGACAATGTTTTAGTGGACAATCTCAGTCGAGAATTCCAGCCCCACGAGTGGTCCCTCAACCCTGCAATTGCGGACAGTTTATTCCGGAAGTGGGGGCGTCCAACCATCGACCTATTCGCATCTCTGCCGAATCGCAAGGCGGACAACCTCTGCTTTATCCATCGCAATCACAACGTTTCACCTCGGGATGCGTTTGCACTGTCCTGGAGGGAAGGTCTCCTTTATGCCTACCCACCACTTCCCCTCATCAGCAAGACTATCGTGAAGCTACGCATGGACAAGGGTCTAATGATTCTCATAGCCCCTACTGGCCACGTCAAGCTTGGTTTCCAATCCTTTGGGATCTCTCACTGTGTCCATAGATTCCTCTAGGCTCGGACCCGTCCTTGATATCTCAGAGGAACGGCCAATTGCGCCACCCCAACCTTCAGGCCCTGTCACTGACAGCTTGGATGTTGAAAGGTTGATCCTTCAGACTCTAAATCTTTCGGAATCTATATCTCAGGTCCTGGTAGCTTCACGAAAGCCTTCTACGAGAAAGTCTTATCATTCAAAATGGAAAAGATTCTCATTGTGGTGCAATTCAAAGGGGTTAGATCCTTTTACCTGCCTCACGAATCAGTTTTTAGACTACCTCTGGCATCTCTCGGAGTCTGGTTTACAACTTCCTCTATCAGAGTGCATGTCAGTGCGGTGGCCGCCTTCCATATGGGTACAGGGGATGTCTCTATCTCGACACAGCCCCTGGTGGTGCGCTTTATGAAAGGGTTGCTTCACCTGAAGCCTCCTCTCCGTCCACCGGCCCCGTCTTGGGACCTTAATGTGGTTTTACGCAGCTCATGAAATCTCCGTTTGAACCTCTGCACTCCTGCGAACTGCGGCATATCACTTGGAATGTCCTTTTTCTTCTGGCATTGACGTCTGCTCGCAGGATCAGTGAGCTGCAAGCACCAGTTAACTATCCTCCTTTCACGAAATTTCTTCATGATCGGGTGGTCCTTCGCACTCATCCTAAATTTCTACTGAAAGTAGTATCTGAATTTTCAAAGCCCCACTCACTTTCTGCTGAGCAGGCTCTGCATTCCTTGGACTGTAAACGTGCGCTTGCCTTTTATTTGGAACACATTGCAGGCCATAGGAAATCCACCCAGCTCTTTGTTTCCTTTTGATAAACTTAAGCTGGGAACCCCGGTCAGAAAGCAGACCCTGTCCTCCTAGTTGGCGGACTGCATTTCCTTCTGCTATCAGCAGGCAGGCTTCCGCTTCAGGACCGAGTTAAGGCGCACTCTATTAGGGCTATGGCAACGTCGGTTGCACACCTTCGTTCTGTACCTCTCATTGATTGATTGATTTATTTTAACATTTTTCTATACTGTCGTTCAGTGGATACCGTCATAACGGTTTACATTAAGGCACATAAAAATTATGCCAAAGTATCTTACGTTAAACAGGTGCCATTAAGGATCGGTAACATAGTTTGTAAATAATATTAATTGGTGAGTGTAATGAGTCATGCCCATTTCTCATTGTATCAGATTAAGATACAAGATTAGCTTTCTCATTGTACTTTTAACCTTTATTGATGAACTACAAATGAAACTTGAACTAATTCACAAATAAAATTATACACATAATGGTTTTGGTTATGTGTTTGTTGTTCCAATGTTTTGTTTGTACCTGCATTCCCCTGGATGCTATTCTCCTTTCTCTTTTTGATAGGCTTGTTTAAAGAGCCAGGTTTTAAATCTTTTCTGAAGGTTTTGTTGTTACTTTGTAATCTTAACTCCAAGGGCATGGTGTTCCATAGTATGGGTCCTGCCAGGGATAGTACTCTCTCTCTTACTTATGTTAGTCTTGCTGTTTTGATTGATGGAATAGTAAGAAGTGCTTTGTTGGCTGATCTCAGGTTTCTGTTTGGGACGTGTACGCGAAGGGCTGTGTTCAGCCATTCTGCTTTTTCATTATGTATTAATTTATGTATGGTGCAAAGTGTTTTGTACTGAATTCTTTGTTCAATGGGTAGCCAGTGTAATTCCATCAGTGTTTCTGTGATGTGATCTCTTTTCCGTTTGCCGGTCAAGATTCTAGCAGCTGTGTTCTGTAATATTTGAAGTGGTCTTAGTGAAGTGTATGGTAGACCTAGTAGGAGTGCATTACAGTAATCAGTGCTTGCAAAGATCAACGCTTTCAGTACTGATCGAACGTTGGCAGTTGTTAGAAGTGGTTTAAGTCTTCTAAGCACCAGGAGTTTAGCATAGCAAAAGCTGCAACCTGGAGTTTAGCGTAGCAAAGCTGCAACCTGGAGTTCTCTTCATACCTTTGCAGCACACTATTGCATAGACAAGGCTGGTTCACAAGATTCTATTTTTGGCCAGTCTGTTCTTCGCAATCTATTCTCAGCGTAATATCCAACTTCCTTCTTTACTCGCTGGGATATTTAGGCTGCCCGTATACCGCAGAATCACCCCTGTTGTTGTGACTGTTGCACGTCTTTGGGTGTTTTCGGTACATGCGCTGGCATCCTCAGCTTGTTATTCACCCACATGTGAGGACTACCATCCTGCTTGTCCTGTGAGAAAGCAGAGTTGCTTACCTGTAACAGGTGTTCTCACAGGACAGCAGGATGTTAGTCTTCACGAAACCCACCCGCCACCCCGCGGAGTTGGGTACGCTTGCGATTTATTATGTTATTTTTCGCACGCTCTTTTTTGCTATACATAAGACTGAAGGGATACCCCTGCTAGATGCAGGGTTATTGCCTTGCTGGGCATGCCTAGTAGGTGCCAAAGTTCTAGAAACTTTGACAAAAGTATTCCGTGATTGGCTCCATCAGATGATGTCACCCACATGTGAGGACTAACATCCTGCTGTCCTGTGAGAACATCTGTAACAAGCAACTCTGCTATCTACATGTTTATTAACTCCTTCAAAAAAAGTGAAGCAGATTTGTGAGGCAAGACTTGCCCTGGGTAAAGCCATGCTGACTTTGTTCCATTAAACCATGTCTTTCTATATGTTCTGTGATTTTGATATTTAGAACACTTTCCACTATTTTTCCTGGTCTGTAGTTTCCCATATCGCCCCTGGAGCCCTTTTTAAATATTGGGGTTACATTAGCCACCCTCCAGTCTTCAGGTACAATGGATGATTTTAATGATAGGTTACAAATTTTTACTAATAGGTCTGAAATTTCATTTTTTAGTTCCTTCAGAAGCCTGGGGTGTATACCATCCAGTTCAGTTGATTTACTACTCCTCAGTTTGTCAGTCAGGCCTACCATATCTTCTAGGTTCACCATGATTTGGTTCAGTCCATCTGAATCATTACCCATGAAAACCTTCTCCGGTATGGGTATCTCCCCAACATCCTCTTCAGTAAACACCGAAGCAAAGAAATCATTTAATCTTTCCACGATGGCCTTATCTTCTCTTAGTGCCCCTTTAACCCCTCGATCATCTAACGGTCCAACTGACTCCCTCTCAGGCTTTCTGCTTCAGATATATTTAAAAAGGTTTTTACTGTGAGTTTTTGCCTCTACAGCCAACTTCTTTTCAAATTCTCTCTTAGCCTGTCTTATCAATGTCTTACATTTAACTTGCCAATGCTTATGCTTTATCCTATTTTCTTCTGTTGGATCCTCCTTCCAATTTTTGAATGAAGATCTTTTGGCTAAAATAGCTACTTTCACCTCCCCTTTTAACCATGCCGGTAATCGTTTTGCCTTTCTTCCACCTTTCTTAATGTGTTGAATACATCTGGACTGTGCTTCTAGCATGGTATTTTTTAACAATAACCATGCCTCTTGCACACATTTTACCTTTGTAGCTGCTCCTTTCAGTTTTTTTCTAACTATTTTTCTCATTTTATCAAAGTTTCCCTTTTGAAAGTTTAGCACGAGAGCCATGGATTTGCTTACTGTCCCCCTTCCAGTCATTAATTCAAATTTGATCATATTATGATCACTATTGCCAAGCAGCCCCACCACCATTGCCTCTCACCAAATCCTGTGCTCCACTGCGAATTAGATCTAAAATTGCTCCCTCTCTCGTTGGTTCCTGAACCAATTGCTGCATAAAACTGTCACTTATTCCATCCAGGAACTTTATCTCTCTAGCATGTCCCGATGATACATTTACGCAGTCAATATTTGGGTAATTGACCACATGATCACTATTAGTAACATTGCTCTGTTTCTGTTCAGTGAGCCAGGATCCTTGTATAATCTAAATTCCATATTGGATCACTTTCCTTTCTCTCAGTTTGATCTGTAGATATAAGATGTTTTAATATTATGTCATGTCAGATTTCTCTAGCATTGCTTGTTAGCCAGGAATGATTATTATAAAAGTTTGATTATAAAACTGTGACACTGCCCATATTTTCCCCTTTAAACCTGTGTGGGACCAGGTTGGATGTCTAGTCCACTTTAATTCCCCTTGAGAGAGAGAGCTCTGTGGGCATGGCCTAGCAAAGGAGAAATAAGAGCTGGGATTCAGGTGGGAATAATCAGACCAGTCCAGAGGTCTCTGGGAGGAAGGCAGTTCCTGTGTGTAACACTGTCCAAACACTTAGCTGAGATTGTTGCGTTTGTGCCTGCTCTTCGCCCTCGCTCCACCCTCTCTACTTATGTGGCGACTCCCTCCGGGTCTGAGGGACGGCTTGCTGCCACGGCGACTCCTTGCCGCGTCTCTCTGGAGTCTCCGGGTTGGCCTGACGCTGCGGATCCGCCATGTTCCTGATGACGTAGGGGCGCGCACGCGCGCTCCAGAGTTTGTACCGGCAAGGGCGCGAACCTCGGGGGCGTCCCCCCATAGTGACGTCATACCTTCTCCCCATCTGCCAACTACTAAAAGAATATGAAATCACACACTTCCTCTACGCTGATGACATTCAGCTCCTCGTTCCTATACAAAATTCGATTGAAGACATCTACAAGAAAACCTCAGAACTACTTATCTCAATCAAACATCTCCTAAATTCCCTGAAACTCATAATCAACTTTGACAAAACTGAAATAATACTCATGGATAAAAAACCCAATTCAACCCCTGACAATACTTGACAAACAAATGATAACTATACTCCCTACCACCCACACCAGGAACCTTGGAGTTATCATTGATAAAGAACTTTCTTTCAAGAACCACATATCAAATAAAACTAAAGAAGGATACTACAGACTCCTAACCCTAAGACACCTGAAACAATTTCTCAACCCCTATAATTTCAGAACTGTACTTCAACTTCTTATCTTCTCCACCTTCGACTATTGCAACTCCTTACTAATTGGAATACCTTTTTCATCCCTCAAACCACTCCAAATACTGCAGAACTCAGCCGCCAGAGTCCTAGCTGGTACAAAAAGAAATGAACACATAACACCAATATTGACCTCACTTCACTGGCTCCCTATTACTGCACGTATTGCTTACAAATCAATGACCATACTCCACAAAATTCTAAACAATGATCATCAAGGTCTTAACACCCTAAACATAATCCCTCAAAATCCTCCAAGAAACCTACGCTCTAATAACTCAGGCTACCTAAACATTCCCCCTATCAAAGATGCACATCTGGCAACCACAAGCGAAAGAGTCTTTTCAGTTGCCTCACCTAAACTTTGGAATACCCTACCTAAATTCCTGAGAACCCAACACGACCTAAAAATATTCAAAAAGGACCTAAAAACACAAATGTTCCGCAAATTCTACACTGACCCTCAGACGTCTGATCATTCCAACTCTCAACTGAACTCTGTTATAAACCTCTTAATACATTCTCTTCACCCTGAATTGCATACCCTCCTCTTCCAACCTAATAATGCTCTCTGAACTTGATATGCTTATTTCTGATATTGTTCAAATTGTTTTTTACTGTTGCTCAACTGCTAAGAAAATGTATAACATTCACATTGTTTTTTCTGTTACACAACTGCTAAGAAAAATGTATATTTTTGTAAACCGTTATGATGGCTCTACCGAATGACGATATATAAAACTCAACAAATAAATAAATCCGCTTCCATCTTAAAAGGTCTTTGCTTGCAACTACGAATCGAGTTAGCAAGGACTCGAATCATACTCTTTCTTGGTTACGATTCATCCAAGCTATTCTGCCTTCTTGTACTTCCCAGGGGAACCCGCTCTTCGGGGTCCCGCTCTCTCTTCTTGATTCCAGATTGCTAAGACGGGGTCCGGTACTCTCTCCTTGAGGGCCTACATCCCTGAATGCTCAGAAGACTCCTTACTGCCTGGAAGCGATCGCAAATGTGAACACTGTGAGTTCTATTACAGATAGGAACTGGTACTCGCTCCACGAGGGCCTATGTTCCTAATCTCTGAAGACTGTCTTCTGTCTAAGACGTTATCGCAGGTACGGAGATCGTGAATTACTATTTCAGACTGCATATAGGAACCAGTACACACCTTCGGCTCCTTTGCTGAATATACTGAAGACTCTCTGTTGCTTAGAAGCCATTACAGATATCTACAATTGTGAGTGTATCATCTACTACTGGTTATATATCCAGCATACCCTGTCTACCCACTACCTATAGTCTCTCTCTCTATAGCTCAGCAACCCAGAGATTGCAATTCCAGTATCTGAGGGACTTCAGCCCTGCCGTGCACATCAGCTCACTAAAGCCACCTCTGGTGGTTCTACTTCCTGTCTGTGTTTGTCTCCATACTCCAGCCTAGCCGGTGGTCCCTCTCAGGATATCCTCCTGGGGGCGCTGTCATCTGCCATCAGCCCAAGGATTCACCAGTTACATGAAGTGTTTATTCCGTACACTACTAGAGTGGTACCATAACAGACTGCCAGTCTGTGGCGAGCCAACCCACAATACAATAACTCCGCCTACGGAATATTACAAATTGCTAGCTCCTCCCCTTGGGGAGCAGCATTGAACAGAGATGAAGCAGCACAACTGTGAGCAGAGCGAGAGAGTACACTGTCTGAAGGTAAAGTCAGTCTACTGCTGTGTATATGAGTGAAGCTGTAATAAAAATCAATTTTTTAAGAAAGATTGGAGTCCGACTACATTCTGTCTCCAGGCATGTGTGAATCACCGCTCAGTCTCAAAAGACACGTTTATTTTACATGATGCTCTGCAAAGCAGTTAGTGTCTATAATGTGCAGTCACATTTCAGACTAACTGGAAATAAGGGAGACATAGTTGATAATGTCACAATTTGATGTTTACACTCATCTCCCTTGAAGCTGTGCTCATAATCATCCTATGTCTACTCCTGATTCAGATGCTGTGACTGATCTTGTATCACATCCTGGTTACTATAGTAATCTAGTAGAAGAGTCAATGGGCAAGTGTTGTATAGCAACAGATGAGATTGAACGTGACCTACATCGCTCTTTGCCTGAGCACCCAGCCTTCCAGAATGAAACAGGCATTGCAGCTTTGAGAAGAGTTCTGACTGCCTATGCACACAGGAATCCCAAAATTGGATACTGCCAGGTAATGATCCTTGAGAATAATTTCTAGTAATTTTACTTTTTGCTTATTCACACTTTTTGATATTTTGCTGCAGGTGCATATGTAAAAATAATAAAAACATCTTTAGGGTAACGAGATTATTGTTGGTATATGATTTTGATATAGAAACATAGAAATGATGGCAGAAAAGGACCAAATCATCCACCCAGTCTGCCCAGCAAACTTATGCCAGTATCTTCTGTACTGTGCAGGTTACCTCCACGCTTATCAGTTTACCAGACCATAAAAGTCAGGACCCTCGGATGCTTTTTGAATCCAATGTCCCTTAACTGTCGTCGTGAAAGCAGAGCAATGTTGGAGTTGCATCAAAAGTATCAGGCTTAGTGATTAAGGGTAGGTAAGCACCGTATCAGCTAGTTACCCTCATGTTTATTTGTTCCCCAAACCATAAAAGTATGGGCCCTTGTTAGTTGCTATCTGAATCCAATTCCCCTTTTCTTCATGGTGACGTAGATAACTAGTAAATGTCTTTAACTAGTGGAATGTCTTTAATGGAATGTTTTTTTCTTTTTGACTTTTACAATTAAAATAGATGTGATTAATGAGTTAGAGTTGTGAATGATGATGAAAATAGTACAAAATGTAAACACAAACTAAAAAATAAAATAGAATGAATTCTTTGCTTTCTATAAATATAAACCACAAATGATAAAAAGACAGTTGACTGTTACCTTCTAGTAAGACTACATGAGACTCATTAATTTTAGCTAATTCAAATCTGTTTTGCAAGCTACAAATCATGAAATATACACTATAGAAACACAAATTCTCACAGGACAAGCAGGATGGTAGTCCTCACATGTGGGTGACATCACAGGATGGAGCCCAATCACAGAACACTTCTGTCAAAGTTTCCAGAACTTTGACTGGCCCCTACTGGGCATGCCGAGCATGGCACTAACCCTGCAGCCAGCAGGGGGTCCCCCTTCAGTCTTCTTTTTTCCACGCAGCAGTAGCTTCGCGGTTAAGGAGCTTTGCAGAGATTCCTGACAGGAATTTTCCTCACGTAATTACTAAAAGTTAATTTGCCTCACAGGGGTCCCTCTAACTTTTTCAAGCCGCGGTACTCCGGTAAGTTTTTACCCGTGTTTCTGTCGATTAGCGTCGAGTTTGGCCCTCGCGGCCTACTGGCCGTCGACCGTACCGCAGCTCAATTTTTTCCATGGCCCTGGCGTCGGGTTTCCGTCTGTGCCCGGACTGTAATCGCACCATGTTCATCACAGACCCCCATAAAGTCTGTGTAATGTGTCTTGGACGAGAGCATGATGTCTTGACCTGCACCAAATGTGCCCTTGACACCAAAAGGTTGCAAGGCCAGAATGGAGAAGATGGAACTTCTCTTCCGTGCTCAAACCCCGACTCCGTCCATTGCATCAATGTCGTCAGAACCGGCACCGTCAACTTCGCGCCAGCACCGACCGGTGACCGTCCGGCATTGACGACATCTCGGCCTTCGACACCCTCTACTCCCCCTCAAGACCGAGGGGATCGTAGAGACAAACATGGACTGATGATTCCTCACCAGACACCAATGATTTGCCTTCACCACCTTCACCTACTGAAAGTAGAAAGCGTTCTCCTCCAGAGGACCATTCCTTTATAAATTTTGTGAAGGAAATGTCTGAATTGGTTCCCTTCCAATTACAGACTGAGCAGGATGATAGACATCAGATGATGGAGTTGCTCCAATTTCTGGATGCCCCCAAAGTAATAACCTCCATCCCTATCCACCAGGTTCTTCTGGATCTCCTAAAGAAGAACTGGGAACATCCTGGCTCCATTGCCTCAGTCCACAGGAAAGCTGACACTACCTATTTGGTGCAGTCAGCTCCGGGCTTTCAGAAACCACAATTGAATCACCAATCTGTAGTGATAAAATTGGTACAGAAGAGGTCAAAGAGGTCAAAGCCTCATACTTCTTTTCCCCCTGACAAGGAACAGAAGTTTCTAGATGCTATTGGCTGCCGAGTCTACCAAGGATCAATGCTCATCTCCTGAATTGCTGCTTACCAACTCTATATGACACAGTATAACAGAGTCATTTTTGAGCAGATACAAGACTTGACAGATTCCCTGCCTCAGCAATTTCAAGATCAGCTCCAAACCCTGGTAAACAAGTGTTTTGAGGCAGGCAAGCATGAGATCAGATCTTCTTATGTATGATATCTTTGATACTGCTACAAGGGTATCTGCAGCAGCTATTTCAGCGAGAAGGTGGGCCTGGCTTAAGTCTTCTGACCTTCGCCCTGAGGTACAAGACAGGTTATCTGACCTTCCCTGTGTAGGAGATAATCTGTTTGGCGAACAGATTCAACGGACGGTGGCGGAACTTAGGACCATCCTGAGATCCTAAGACAGCTCTCTCTGATGCCTTCTGACTATTCTTCTAAACAGCCCTTCACTCTTAGTGCCTCGCACACCTTGGGTATATTTGGTGCATTTCTCGAACATCCTCAGCTCGGTACTCACCCATATGTGAGGACTACCATCCTGCTTGTCCTGTGAGAAAGCAAATGCTGCTTACCCTGTAACAGGTGTTCTCACAGGACAGCAGGATGTTAGTCCTCACGAAACCTGCCCGCCGCCCCGCGTTGTTGGGTTCATTACGTTTTCTTATTTTTCGGCACTGCCTGTAGCTTTTAAACAAGACTGAAGGGGGACCCCTGCTGGCTGCAGGGTTAGTGCCATGCTGGGCATGTCCAGCAGGGGCCAGTCAAAATTCTGGAACCTTTGACAGAAGTTTTCCGTGATTGGGCTCCATCCTGTGATGTCACCCATATGTGAGGACCAACATCCTGCTGTCCTGTGAGAACACCTATTACAGGTAAGCAACATTTGCTTTAAGTCCTAATCACTTTATGCTTTTTTTAAATCGGTTTTTATTTGTTTTTTATATATATTAAAAAAGCACTTAAATCTAGTTGAACCAGAGGTTTGCTACGTAAATACATTGACATGAGAGTATAATGTTCACATAATGTACAATACTACTTATATGTAGAAGGTTAAATATTCATGTTTTAGATTAAAAAACAGAATACATTTAAGAACAAAATCATGAAGTTTATTGGGTACAAGATTATAAATAGCCAAAGATATTCCTAATCAAACCTTCAACACTCTGCTTTATATGATTAGCTATAAAGAATAAGAGAAATAGGAAGCAGCTGGTATGAACAAAGGTGTTCTTTACTTTAGATTTTCAATTTAATATAGTTTTCTGCAGTTCAGTATTTCCTTGTATCTCAATATGTAGTTGTTGGTTTCTTCTTGTGCCATTGAGTCTAATAAAAATAACCATATAGTGTCTCTATATAAGACACTAGGCATTTATAATTACTTAGTTGTTGACAAACAAGCTGATTTAGCTTGACATGTGGGTGAGGTCATCTGAAAGCACTGAATGGGACCTATCTCTCTAAGCTCATAGAACTTTTGTTCTACTGAGCATGCTCGGGAATTCCAGTGAGGGCCTTCGCTATTTTTTTGTCTGAAACTCAGCAAGGACATGTACTCTTTACTTCCAAGAAATTTTTCCTACCTATTTTTATACTTTTTTCAGTTATTTCACTACCTTACTGCCTCAGCAGTCCCCAAACAGCACTTTTCAGTATTATACAAAAAAAAAAAAAAAAAGAGAGAAAATTTCTTAACAGATTTTCCAGTTTCATGAAGCCCACAGTGAGTGGTATCAAAAACCATATATATGGTAGGATAATGTCCATTACCAATGAACATGATCTCTGTTACTACTGCTTTGGACCTGACCAGACCATGACCAGGCAAACTGTTATTGTGACAATCCAAAAAATCAAAAAGCCCCACTAACTCAGAAATCTGAGGAAATCCCAAATAATACCAAAAAACCACAATATTCCCCAGTATAATATTCTATACTTTATGTTAAATTTTTTGTTAAATTTGTTGGACCTTCATGAGTACAACTTGAGAAGATGAATAAGCTGTGTGTCCCTCGGGTCCACCATTATACTTAAGAACATAAGAACACGCCATACAGGGTCAGACCAAGGGTCCATCAAGCCCAGCATCCTGTTTCCAAGAGTGGCCAATCCAGGCCATAAGAACCTGGCAAGTACCCAAAAACTAAGTCTATTCCATGTTACCGTTGCTAGTAATAAGCAGTGGCTATTTTCTAAGTCAATTTAATTAATAGCAAATAATGGACTTCTCCAAGAACTTATCCAATCCTTTTTTAAACACAGCTATACTAACTGCATTAACCACATTCTCTGGCAACAAATTCCAGAGTTTAATTGTGCGTTGAGTAAAAAAGAACTTTCTCCAATTAGTTTTAAATGTGCCACATGCTATCTTCATGGAGTGCCCCTTAGTCTTTCTATTATCCGAAAGTGTAAATAACCAATTCACATCTACCCGCTCTAGACCTCTCATGATTTTAAACACCTCTATCATATCCTCCCTCAGCCGTCTCTTCTCCAAGCTGATAAGTCCTAACCTCTTTAGTCTTTCCTCATAGGGGAGCTGTTCCATTCCCCTTATCATTTTGGTAGTCCTTCTCTGTACCTTCTCCATCGCAATTATATCTTTTTTGAGATGCGGCGACCAGAATTGTACATAGTATTCAAGGTGCGGTCTCACCATGGAGCGATACAGAGGCATTATGATATTTTCCGTTTTATTCACCATTCCCTTTCTAATAATTCCCAACATTCTGTTTGCTTTTTTGACTGCCACAGCACACTGAACTGACGATTTCAATGTGTTATCCACTATGACGCCTAGATCTCTTTCTTGGGTTGTAGCACCTAATATGGAACCTAACATTGTGTAACTATAGCATGGGTTATTTTTCTCTATATGCATCACCTTGCACTTATCCACATTAAATTTCATCTGCCATTTTGATGCCCAATTTTCCAGTCTCACAAGGTCTTCCTGCAATTTATCACAATCTGCTTCTGATTTAACTACTCTGAACAATTTTGTATCATCTGCAAATTTGATTATCTCACTCGTATTTCTTTCCAGATCATTTATAAATATATTGAAAAGTAAGGGTCCCAACACTGGGGAATATTGTGGTGTTTTTTGGTAAACTGTTATTGTGGCCATGTATCTCCATGGTCACAAAAGTTCCGGGCCTGAAAAATGGAGGAATTGCAAAAGACTCTGAGGAGATGCAGTCAGTTCTCCTCCTGGAGTGGGACCTCTTTTTATGTTCCCTGGGCATAGAGTTGAGAAGGAACTCCTCTAAGAGGTATCCCCAGTTGATGGAACAGGCCAGGTCCTTGGGGTCAAGCAAACAAAAAAACAAAGAAAAAGAAATGCTCTTTGTGGCCGGCAATGCATCCAGTGCCATAAAAGCATTGATCCAGCACCTTCGATGCAGCTGACACCTTCCAGCCCCAGCGATATCAATGCACACAGCTCTGGTGCTGTCGATGCATAAGGCTTCGAAGCACAATGCACCAAGCCCAGAGCATGCGATGCATTGAACCTTAACAATTGTAATGCTCAAGAGACAGAATAGGCTGCTCCATCATTGGCACATTGGGCAGCAGTGCTTCCTACTTAACTCTTTTCTACTTTACACATATGGAGAACTGGTTCCTTGGGGGCAACGGGTGATTTATGTTTAAATATCGTTATTGAGTTTCACAAAATACAAACATTGCCAAGTAGCCAGAACAAATAAACAACCACTAGCATAACGTCAGTAAATGTATAACAAAGGCAATGCGGTCCCTTAATCCCACTGATTCCCCCCTCTCCCTTAACTCCCCACAAAACGGGGCAGAGAGAGCAGTGACAAAAACCATGAAGAACAGGCTGGTGGAACCTTCACAGCCCCCCTTACTGCAAAAATAGGCCCCCCCTCCCCTCCCCTCCCCCCTTGAGTCTGAAGCAAGGGAACAGAACATAAAAAAGAAGAATTAATGAACACTAGGCAGTGAAAGATCATTGAGTATTAAACTGCTTGCTCTATGATGCAGAGACTGAACAAAGGCAGCCCAGATGGAGAGAAAGGGTTTAGATTTACAGGCGATGTCTGTGCGCTCAGCCACTTTCTCAGTCAGACACAAAAGGTGAACTTGATTTTTCCAGTAAGTCAAATTAGGGGAATCTGGTCCCACCCAAGATTAAAGGATGGATTTCTTGGTTACTATAATAGAGCCTTCTGAATCCACATCCGCTTATATTTCTGCCATAATGCTATTCCATGCAGATGGTCAAATAGAAGAGCGGGAGTCTGAAAAGGCAGCTGTATCCCAGTCACTCAAAAAATATAAGTGACAACTGTGTGCCAAAAAGCCTGAACATTAGGGCAACCCCAAAACTTATGACCCAGTGTGCCCAGTGATAAATGGCATTTCTCACAGATAGGCGAGGGGGTGAGATTAAGATGGTGAGCTCATACCTGGGAATAATAACGCGTGAGGAATTTGTACTGAGTTTCCCTAAGGTCTTGGCCACAGACAATCATTGGAATGCGCTTGAAACTAAGAGCGTATTGCACTACAGTTGTTTCCGAAGGAAGTTCACTTTGCCACTGTGATAAAAACCCCTCAAAATTCAAAGTGGGCTTCAGACATAGGAGAAGCTTATAATAATAAGAAATAGAGTTAGGGAAGGGATCTTCCGTATCAAGGAGATTCTCGCTGAACACTATTCCAGCCCTGGACCCTCAAGGAGCGAATGTAGTTCTGAATTTGAAAATAAGCAGATGTGTGTCCGGCAGATCAAATTCTTCACAAAGAGTAGAAAAGGTTTTAAAACGTCCCTCATCAGAGAGGAATTGTCCCACCCATTTCAACCCATTAGAGGCCCAGTGGGAAAAAATGCTACTGGCGAGCTCTGGAACAAAACTAGGATTGCGACATATAGGGAGAAATTGAGATATCATATATTCTAAATTAAGGGCCTTGCATAGATATCGCCATGCATGGAGGAAAGGAAATTAAAGCAGACTCTTTTTTTTTTTTTTTTTAACAAGGGTGGGGTCAGCCTGGTACGACATGTAAAAAGTAACAGAGATTGAGCCCAGGAGATATAAGCAATTGTTCAAAAGCTAGAGGCATGAAAAAGGATGTTTCCAGCATCCAGTCAGCCACGTGACATAAATTACATGCTGTATTGTATAATTTCAGTTCTGCGAGTCCTAATCCTCTGCAGTCCTTCCTGTGACGTAGAATCGACCACGTAGGCAGGGCCGTTTGTTTCTTCCAAATAAAATGGCGTACCAAGTAATCAACATGTGCTAAGTCCCAATTGGTATAGGCACTGAGTAAAGTTTGAAATAAATTAAGTTTTAGTCTGGGGAATTCTGCGGAGTACAGAATTTGCGTGGCGAAGAGGAAGGTCATGGTGCGCCATTCATGGCAAAGAGGAAGGCCGCCATGGGATGCGTTCCGCTCGCGGCGAAGAGGAAGGCCCTGGCATTCCGTGAATGGGGCATCTGCCATTTGCGGCGAAGGGGAAGGCCTCTGTGTGCCGCATTCCGCTCGCGGCGAAGAGGAAGGCCCCGGTGAGAGTGAATGTGAGTAGAGGTGTGTGTGAGGGGATGAAAGAAAGAGAGAGCAGGGGGATGAGTAGGAGCATGTGAGAGAGGGGAGGGGGTGAGAGAGAGAGCAGGGTGTGTGTGAGAGAGACCAGGGAGGGTGAGCGGGGGGGAGGGAGAGATCAGGGGGGGTACTTGAATGTGGGTCCCAGAGAGAGGGAGCCTATCTGAGGAGATTGTGAAGGAGTGTGAGAGATTGGGAGCTGGTGTGTATGAAAAAGGGATCATGTGTATGTGAGGGTGCTAGTCTATGTGAAGGGATTGTATATGTGTGAGAGAGCCTGTGTGAAGAGGTGCGTGAGAGAGAGACATAGGTAGCCTGTGTGTGGGTGTATGCGTGAGAGAGAAAGGGAACTTGTGTAGGTGTATATGCAAGAGAGAGGGACCCTGTATGAGGGGATGTGTGTGCAAGAGCATGAGGGAGCCTGTATGAGTATGTGTATGTGCCCTAGAGAGAAGGGAGTATGTATGTGAGAGAGGGAGGGACAAGAGGGAGCCTGTGTGAGGGGCAGTACTGAGAACGGGGTCAAACTCTGGAAGTGGCGTTAGAGTGGAAGGGGTTGAGCCTAGAGGTGGAGGGGAGAGATACTGGCAGATTGGAGGAGTTGGGGCCTGAGAGAGCAAAGTGGCCAGGAGAGTAGGGAGCGTGAGTGGAAGGGACACTCTTACAGTGAATTTCTAGGGACATTCTGCTCAAAATATTTAAAATTCTGCATCGTTAAGTAATAATTGTTCTGCATTTTTCGGATAGTAGAAAGACTAGGGGGCACTCCATGAAGTTAGCATGGGGCACATTTAAAACTAATCGGAGAAAGTTCTTTTTTACTCAACGCACAATTAAACTCTGGAATTTGTTGCCAGAGGATGTGGTTAGTGCAGTTAATATAGCTGTGTTTAAAAAAGGATTGGATAAGTTCTTGGAGGAGAAGTCCATTACCTGCTATTAAGTTCAATTAGAGAATAGCCACTGACATTAGCAATGGGTAATGATTCAGATGGACAGAATCAAATCACGGTGAACCTAGAAGATGTGGTAGGCCTGATTGACAAACTGAAGAGTAGTAAATCACCTGGACCGGATGGTATACACCCCAGAGTTCTGAAGGAACTAAAAAATGAAATTTCTGACCTATTAGTAAAAATTTGTAACTTATCGTTAAAATCATCCATTGTACCTGAAGACTGGAGGATAGCAAATGTAACCCCAATATTTAAAAAGGGCTCCAGGGGCGATCCGGGAAACTACAGACCGGTTAGCCTGACTTCAGTGCCAGGAAAAATAGTGGAAAGTGTTCTAAACATCAAAATCACAGAACATATAGAAAGACATGGTTTAATGGAACAAAGTCAGCATGGCTTTACCCAGGGCAAGTCTTGCCTCACAAATCTGCTTCACTTTTTTGAAGGAGTTAATAAACATGTGGATAAAGGTGAACCGGTAGATATAGTATACTTGGATTTTCAGAAGGCGTTTGACAAAGTTCCTCATGAGAGGCTTCTAGGAAAAGTAAAAAGTCATGGGATAGGTGGCGATGTCCTTTCGTGGATTGCAAAACTGGCTAAAAGACAGGAAACAGAGAGTAGGATTAAATGGGCAATTTTCTCAGTGGAAGGGAGTGGACAGTGGAGTGCCTCAGGGATCTGTATTGGGACCCTTACTGTTCAATATATTTATAAATGATCTGGAAAGAAATACGACGAGTGAGATAATCAAATTTGCAGATGACACAAAATTGTGCAGAGTAGTTAAATCACAAGCAGATTGTGATAAATTGCAGGAAGACCTTGTGAGACTGGAAAATTGGGCATCCAAATGGCAGATGAAATTTAATGTGGATAAGTGCAAGGTGATGCATATAGGGAAAAATAACCCATGCTATAATTACACGATGTTGGGTTCCATATTAGGTGCTACAACCCAAGAAAGAGATCTAGGTGTCATAGTGGATAACACATTGAAATCGACAGTTCAGTGTGCTGCGGCAGTCAAAAAAGCAAACAGAATGTTGGGAATTATTAGAAAAGGAATGATGAATAAAACGGAAAATGTCATAATGCCTCTGTATCGCTCCATGGTGAGACCGCACCTTGAATACTGTGTACAATTCTGGTCGCCGCATCTCAAAAAAGATATAATTGCGATGGAGAAGGTACAGAGAAGGGCTACCAAAATGATAAGGGGAATGGAACAACTCCCCTATGAGGAAAGACTAAAGAGGTTAGGACTTTTCAGCTTGGAGAAGAGACGACTGAGGGGGGATATGATAGAGGTGTTTAAAATCATGAGAGGTCTAGAACGGGTAGATGTGAATCGGTTATTTACTCTTTCGGATAGTAGAAGGACTAGGGGACACTCCATGAAGTTAGCATGGGGCACATTTAAAACTAATCGGAGAAAGTTCTTTTTTACTCAACGCACAATTAAACTCTGGAATTTGTTGCCAGAGAATGTGGTTCGTGCAGTTAGTATAGCTGTGTTTAAAAAAGGATTGGATAAGTTCTTGGAGGAGAAGTCCATTACCTGCTATTAAGTTCACTTAGAGAATAGCCACTGCCATTAGCAATGGTTACATGGAATAGACTTAGTTTTTGGGTACTTGCCAGGTTCTTATGGCCTGGATTGGCCACTGTTGGAAACAGGATGCTGGGCTTGATGGACCCTTGGTCTGACCCAGTATGGCATTTCCATATGTTCTTAAAATGTAATTACTTAAAATCTGTCATGTAAATTGTGTCATTTTAACCAATATAAAGTTTGCAGAATTTTGCAGAATTTTAAGTTTTTGTGCACAGAATTCCCCCAGGAGTAATAAAGCCACCTGGGCAAGAGAATCATTTGCACCAAGTGTACTCGGCTCGAAAGCGAAATCAGAAAGGTTTGCCATATTGTGAGGGTCCGATGGGTCATGCGGAAAAGGCGGATAAAATTAACCTTTCTGAGCTGAGATAGGTCTGTGGTTAATGTGACACCAAGATAGGAAAGAGACTCATCGGAAAGTCGCCAGTCCACATCTGTTGGATGGCAGGGTCGACCGGCAGGACTTCGCATTTATCCAGGTTAAGTTTAAAGCCGCCACACAGCCATATTCTGCTACATCTGATAAAAGAGCCGGTATGGACCGCTGCGGGTCAGAAACATGTAACAGAATATTGTCTGCAAAAACGGAAAGTTTAAAAGAAATGCCCATGCGCGCATCAGTATGGATACCAACGATAACTCGGTTGGTCCGAAGCCGACACAAAAAAGGCTCCAATGCTAAAATAATTAGCAAGGGTGATAATGAGCAATCTTGGCGGGTGCCTCTCCCTAATACAAACTCCTCAGACTTACACCCATTAACATATACAGAAGCTCGGGGTTCCTGATAAAGGACTTGAACAGCCCGCAAAAAAAACTTGGAGATACCAAAAACTTTGTGTTCGAAACATGAAATTCCATTCGAAGTGGTCGAACGCTTTTTCCGCATCCAAGCTTAAAAGCAATGAGGGCACACATTTATTTTGACTATTGGCCATGAAGACAAGAATTTTCCGAATGTTGGTAACCATATTGCGTTTCGGGACAAAACCAATTTGCTCAGCCTCCACCAAATGATAAAAATTTGTCCAGGTGAGTGGCCATAATCTTTGCAAGGAGTTTGACGTCGAAGTTGATAAAAGAGATGGGGTTCATATACAGTAAGTAATTTGAACTCTGTCCCATTCTCCTTCTGTGTCCAGTAAGGATACATAACAGTATTATATAATAAGATATATTTTTATTACAAATGAAAATGATATACAAGATCTGAAACAGTATTATCAGAACAAAAAAATTGCCATGCTGAGTCAGAATAAATTATGAACCTGTCTTTGGCAGTGGTCAGTGCAGGTCACTAGGTAGTACCCATAGATCCCAAAGAGTAAATACATTCCTTGTTGCTCATTTTCAGGAATAAGTGGTGGCTTTCCCAAGTTTACCTGGCTAATAATTGTTTGTGGACTTTTCCCCCAGGAACTTGTCCATATCCCTTTTAAACTCAGCAATACTAGATGTCTTGACCTGTAGCAACAAATTCCAAAGCTTGACTGTAAATTAAATGAAAAGGGATGTTTCATTTGTTTCGTGGTAAGCATATACGTTTTTCCATTGTACAAGCTTGGACACTTGCACACGTACCATGAAATGAATGAAACAAATGACCAACAAATGCACATATCTATAAATGGACAAAATACTTTCTCTTAATTTGTTTTAAATCTTGTTAGTTTCATTTCATGGCATGACTGCTTATCAGAATACTATTGGAACGATAAATAACTGTTCCTTATCTGTTCCAACCACTCATTATTTTATAAACCTCTATAATATTTATTTATTTGTTTGTTTTTATATACCGACTTTCAACACGTTATCACATCGGTTTACATGGAACGAGTTAAGTAGGTTACATTGTAACAGGGTGTGGAACTGGGGGAACATAACATGGGAGAGTAATTTAACAAGCAAATAAAGAATAACTTTGGGAGGGGGTATCTCTTATGAACATTTAGGTACATAGAAGCTTAACATTCTGCGTTAATTGTGGTTTCAAAATATGGCTTGAATCTGTGGGATGTTCCTGGGGGGAAGGGTTGATATTTTTGGGTTAGTAACTGTTTCAGTGTAGTAAAGGCATGGGATGGATAATAGGGGGATGAGAGTTTGGGCATTTCAAGGTGGAAATTGATTGGTGATTAAAGAGGGGGGTTAGAGGGTGTGTGAAGGGAAGAAGGAGGAAAAGATGAGGTGAGGGGGAGGTGGGAGTGAGTTGAGTGCTGGTTGTCTTCAGAATGTCGTGAAGGCTTTTTGGAAGAGCCATGTTTTTAGTTTCTTTTCAAGTCTTAGGTCTGTGGGGAGGGTGTTCCATAGGGAGGGTCTAGCTATGGAGAATGCACTTTCTCTAGTTGAGTTGTGGTGAGCTAGTTTTGAGGAGTGGGTTGTGAGAAGACCGGTGATTGTGGAATGTAGATTCCTTTGTGGTGTTTGGAAGTGTAGCGTGACATTCATCCATTCTGTTTTGTTACTGTATAATGCTTTGTGATGAGGGATAAGGTTTTGTATTGTATTTCAAGCTGACAAACTCTAACCTGTTTAGCCTATCTTTATAAAAGGAACTGAAGGACTGGATGAAGACAAAACATCAAGCATTTCATAGTTATGTCTGCTATTTTCCTTGCTTTGGTTTGGTCCTCTGTGACATTTTCTAGACATTTATATGTCTAATTTACTACTGATTTGAAATAGAAACATATAGAAATACATATTTGTTTTCATTTTATTGTATACCCTTGGAGATTTTCTATATGAATATTACACGCTTCTGTGCACATTTTGATAGATTTGCCACAAAATAATTGCATTAGGGGCTGTCCATAAAAGACTTTACGCTTCAACAGGAGGGATGGGATTAACACTTTTGTGACCAGGGAGGTTCTAATTTGAAAGGAGGTTTAGAGATTTGTGGTGAAGTGTGACAAGAGGGGGTGGCGGTTGATTTCATGCCAAAATATTGTGACGTCATTTATAGATGGCCCCTTAGCCAACTGTTAGGCAGACTTGATTGCTACCTCTCATTTCTGGGAGTGAGCAACACTCCCCTTTAGGATATGCCACGTCTTCCAAGTGACCTGGATTGGCCACTATCAGATACAAGTTGCTAGGCTTAATGTACCATTTGACCCAATATGGTGCCATTTTTGTTTATTAATTTGCTGTGCACTGCTTTCTAGTTGCTATTTTGTACATATTTTGTACATATTTTGTAAATGTAGTGTCAGTACTCAGTAGTGTCAGTAGTTGAAATGTCTGATAATTTTGATCTACCTATTAACATTTTTTTATTTTGGAAGAAAAATATATGTACTTCAGATTTGTAAGACCTCTGCTATGATGGATTTAGTTGCTCATATGATCATCATTTTGAATATTTCTTTTAGTCTATGAATATTTTGACTTCTGTTCTACTACTGTATGCCAAAGAAGAAGAAGCTTTTTGGCTGCTGGTCGCTGTTTGTGAACGGATGCTTCCAGATTACTTCAATCGCAGAGTTATAGGTACATAGCTGGCTTTTTATTTCTCCATCCTATGTTCTACTTTGTCAATAAATAATTGTGCTGAAAACACTGATGCATGAATTTTGTGGGCCTTCAGTTTTAATTTTCATTTCAGTATTGCCCTAAGCAAGTTAGTGCTTAGTAAAAGCTGTAAATTCATATATAGAAAATAGGAATATATTTATTGCCCACTTGCTATTTTGTACATAATACATGCCCAAGCTTATTATGGCAATTTCCTGTAAGGTATAATAGCAATTAGTGCTGGTAATCAGCACTGCATCTCAAATATTGTTTTATATATTAATTTAAAGACATGCAAATGAGCCAAAATTTCTAACTAAATGGGTTTTTATCAGAGCACCATTTCCTAGCCCTCTCCTAGAGGCTCACTCTAACCATTCAGGTTTTCAGTATATCCATAATGAATATACATGAGAGAGATTTGTATACACTGGATCTCCATTGTATGCTAATGTAACATAAGAAATTGCCATGCTGGGTCAGACCAAGGGTCCATCAAGCCCAGCATTCTGTTTCCAACAGAGACCAAACCAGGCCACAAGAACCTGTAATTACCCAAACACTAAGAAGATCCCAAGCTACTGATGCAATTAATAGCAGTGGCTATTCCCTAAATAAACTTGATTAATAGCAGTTAATGGACTTCTCCAAGAACTTATCCAAACCTTTTTTTGGACCCAGCTACACTAATTGCACTAACCACATCCTCTGGCAACAAATTCCAGAGCTTTATTGTGCTTTGAGTGAAAAAGAATTTTCTCTGATTAGTCTTAAATGTGTTACTTGCTATCTTCATGGAATTTCTCCTAGTCCTTCTATTATTCGAAAGTGTAAATAACCGATTCACATCTACACGTTCAAGACCTCTCATGATCTTAAAGACCTCTATCATATCCTCCTTCAGCCGTCTCTTCTGCAAGCTGAACAACCCTAACCTACCTCATACATATTCATTGTGGCAATCCTGAAAAACCCAATTGGATAGTTGTGCCTCTAGGAGAAGATGGGGAAACACTGAATTAGAGTCCCTGGTTTTTTACAGCAGATTTTTCAAGGTTCTGCAGCAAGAGTTAGTAAACTCTGTGGCAATTGTCAGATTTGCATAATTTTGCATATATTTGCGATTTACATTTTTTTTACTTCATAAAATAGTTGTTTACTGATATTTCTATGGCCATATAATTTGGTTCTTTATTAGAGGAAAAGAGATCTTTAATGATTAGACCTGGAGAGAATGAAGGGGGAAGGGATCTAGGAATGAGGGGAGAGGAGATCTCAAAGAAGGAAAGGAAGAAGGAATATTAGATAGGAGGGGGGAGAGGGATAAGGGATGAAGGAGGATAGAGACTCAGGAGGAGGAGAAGATGGGGGGACTCAGGGAGGATAAGGTAAGGGGATGAGGAGGATGGAAGAATGGGAGTATTGTGCATGAGGGTGGAATAGAAGATCAGGATGAAAAATAAAGGGAGAACTGGGGATACAGGAGAAGGGAAGATTAGAATTGTAGTGGAGAAGGAAAGAATCCACCCCCAATCATACCACATCCCCTCTTTTTCCTTTATCTCCCTCTCCAAAGCCCCCTTTTGGTCCCTCTTACATACCAATAGCCTCTCCAATCCTCTCTCTCACATCTTATGTTTGACTTCTCAATCTCTTCTTACATTACTTAGTGTGAAGGAGGCTTATTTAGAAATTATAATTGTGCTATATCCATAATTGATCCAAAATCATGGAATACTCTCCTGAATGAAATCAGGTCCATAAAAGATACAAAAGCCTTTCAGAAAAAATTAAAAGCTGTTCTATTTGGGGAAGCCTTTTCTGTTATAATTGAATGACATAATGTTTTAGTTTTATTATTCACTGTGAGTTAAACTTGAATATGCAATTTGTACGAATATTTTTAAGAAAATCTAATAAGCTTATAATCTGCAAGCCCTGATGGTGGAGGTGGACTTGGATGTTGTTGCTGTCATGGAGTCGTGGTTCACGGAATCTCATGATTGGGATTCAGCAATATCGGGCTATAACTTGTTAAGGAAGGACAGAGAGGACAGGAAAGGGGGAAGAGTGGCTCTTTATGTCAGAAACAATATCCAAACATCTGAGCTGCAAGGAAGATGCACTATGGGCCGACCTAAAAAAAGATGACGGGGCATCCATTTTTATTAGAGTGATTTACAGGCCTCCAAATCAAATGGAAGAACTTGACAGAGATCTGGTTGAAGACATCCAAAAGATGGGAAAGAAGGGAGAAGTGGTGATTGTTGGAGATTTTAATCTGGCAGATGTAGACTGGAGAATCCCTTCTACAGAATCTAACAGTAGTAGAGAGTGGATGCCCTGCAAGGGGCTCTGTTCAAACAAATGGTAATGGAACCCACGAGGGAGGGAGCTATACTCGATTTAGTGCTCACTAATGGAGATAATGTCTCTAATGTCCAGGTTGGTGCCCACCTCAGCACCAGTGATCATCCAACGGTACGGTTTCATATCACAAATAGGATACGGAGAAGAAGCACGAAGACCCTTGTTTTGCAGTTCAAAAACACAGACTTTGATGAAATGGGGAAGTACCTGGAGGAAGAACTAGAAGGCTGGGAGAACAAGAGATGTGGAACAACAATGGACCAAACTAAAAGGAGCAATTACCAAGGCAACTATTGTATATGTTAGAAAAGTAAAGAAAAGCAAGAGAAAAATGAAACCTATCTGGTTCTCAAAGGAGGTGGCTGACAAAATAAAAGCTAAAAGAACAGCGTTCAAGAAATATAAAGGATCCCAAAGGGAGGAGAACAAGGAAGAATATCTGGTGGAACTGAGGGAGACAAAGAAAGTAATCAAGACAGCAAAACGTTAAGCGGAAGAAAGGATTGCCAAAGAGGTAAAGCGAGGTAACAAAACATTTTTCAGATACATCAGAGAAAGGAGAAAAGTTCAATGTGGTATAGTGAAATTGAAAGGTGAAAAGGATCAATGTGTGGAGAGAGACGAAGAAATGACAGAAATATTAAACGAATACTTCAGATCGGTGTTCACTAAAGAGGACCCTGAAGAAGGGCCGTCACTAGTTAACAAGAAACTGGAGGGGAGTTGAGTAGATGTAACTGTTTACAGAAGAGAATGTATGGGAAGAGCTAGGAAAACTAAAAGTGGACAAAGCCATGGGGCCTGATGAGGTTCATCCCAGGATACTGAGGGTGCTCAAAGATGTGCTGGCGGGTCCGCTGCATGACCTGTTCAATAGATCCCTTGAAACGGGAGTGGTGCCGAGTGATTGAAGAAGAGCGGTGGTGGTCCCGCTTCACAAGAGTGGGAGCAGAGAGGAGGCTGGAAACTACAGGCCGGTTAGCCTCACCTTGGTGGTAGGAAAAGTAATGGAGTCGCTGCTGAAAGAAAGAATAGTGAACTATCTACAGTCAGAAGAATTGCTGGACCAGAGGCAGCATGGATTCACCAGGGTAAGGTCCTATCAGACAAATGTGATTGATTTTTTTGATTGGGTGACTAAAGAATTGGATTGAGGAAGAGTGCGTGTTGTGATCTACTTGGATTTCGGGAAAGCTTTTGATACGGTCCCGCATAGGAGACTTATGAATAAAATGAGAAGCTTAGGAGTGAACGCCATGGTGCTAGTATGGATTACAAACTGGTTGCCACATTGAATTCAGCGTGTAATGGTAAATGGAACCTACTCTGAAGAGAGAACAGTGTTAAGCGGAGTGCCACAAGGATCGGTGTTGGGACCGATTCTGTTCAATATCTTTGAGAGCAAAGGAATAGAAGGTAAAATTTGTCTATTTGTGGATGATGCTAAGATCTGCAACAGAGTAGACATGCCAGAAGGAGTAGAGAGAATGAAATGTGATTTAAGAAAGCTTGAACAGTGGTCGAAGATATGGCAGCTGGGATTCAATGCCAAGAAGTGCAGAGTCATGCATCTGGGGTGCGGTAATCCGAAAGAACTGTATGTGATGGGGGGTGAAAGGCTGTTGTACATGGATGGACTAAGAAAGAGACCTTGGGTGATAGTGTCTAGCAATCTGAAGATGGTGAAGCAATATGAGAAGGCGATAGCTAAAGCCAGAAGAATGCTGGGCTCCATAGAGAGAGGAGTAATGACTAAGAAAAAGATCCTTGGTGAGACCTCACCTGGAGTACTGTGTTCAATTCTGAAGACCGTATCTCAAAAGGGACAGAGACAGGATGAAGGCAGTCAAGAAAAGGGCGACCAAAATGACTTATGAGGAGAGGTTGAAGGACCTAAATATGTATACCCTGGAGGAAAGGATGTGCAGGGGAGATATGATACAGACCTTCAGATAAGAACATAAGAACATAAGAAAATGCCATACTGGGTCAGACCAAGGGTCCATCAAGCCCAGCATCCTGTTTCCAACAGTGGCCAATCCAGGCCATAAGAACCTGGCAAGTACCCAAAAACTAAGTCTATTCCATGTAACCATTGCTAATGGCAGTGGCTATTCTCTAAGTGAACTTAATAGCAGGTAATGGACTTCTCCTCCAAGAACTTATCCAATCCTTTTTTAAACACAGCTATACTAACTGCACGAACCACATTCTCTGGCAACAAATTCCAGAGTTTAATTGTGCGTTGAGTAAAAAAGAACTTTCTCCGATTAGTTTTAAATGTGCCCCATGCTAACCCCATGCTAGCCCCATGCTAGCCCCATGCTAACTTCATGGAGTGTCCCCTAGCTGAAAGTTTTAATGATGCACAATCAACAAACCTTTTCCATTGGAAAGTAATCAGTAGAACTAGGGGTCACAAAATGAAACTCCAGGATGGATGACTCAGAACCAGCGTCATGAAATATTTCTTCATGGAGAGAGTTATGAATGCCTGGAATGCCCTTCAGGAAGAGATGGTAAAGACAAAAATAGTGAGAGAATTCAAAAGGGCATGGGATAAACACTGTGAATCCCTAAAGGCTAGAGAATGGAAATGAAGAAAAGAGTGCCTGGGCGTAACTTGCTGGTGTTGCAGTTACTACCCTTAACCAATAAGTCTTCATACTGTTGATGCAACTCCAACATTGCTCTCTGCTTTAACAGCATGGGGAAAAGGGGAATTGGATTCAGACAGCAACCAACAAGGACCCTAACTTTTTCAGTCTGGGGAAACTAGCATGGGGGTAACTTGCTGATGCGGCTGTTTCTACACTTAATCAATAAGCCTGCTACTTTTAATGCAATTCCAACTCTCTGCTTTAACGGCAAAAGGTAACAGGGAATTTGACTCAGACAGCAACCAACAAGGGCCCTGACTTTTATGGCCTGGGAAACTGATATATATACACACATATTATATATGTGTGTGTGTGTATATATATTTCTCACAGGACAAGCAGGATGGTAGTCCTCACATATGTCCACAACATGTCTCCTTAGCATGAGCTAATGCCAATTATCACTTACCTTTTCCTCCCCCTACCCCCTCCTTCCCTTATTTCCCTTACCCCCCTCCTTCCCTAATCTCCCCTTTCCTCCCTCCTTCCCCAGACGCTTCTTCCGCAACGCCTTTTTCCGTAACTGTATTTGATATTGGTATTTATATTTCCACATCCAACATAGGTCTGTTTGGATTTGTTTATTAAGACGTACTCTACATATAATGCTATTTGTTATTTGTTAATGGTTAATGGTTATTGGTTTGTGGTTATTTGTTACCTGTCATCTAACTTCTTGCTCTCAATGTAACGCCACTACAGCGATTATTTCCACGTATAAGATGTGTTCTACTTACAATGTTATTTGCTATCGGACGAATTTGTTTCAATGTAACGCCACAGCTGCGATTGTTCAGTTTCAATGGAAACCGATATGATTTGATATCTTCTTTCAAGAATGTCGGTATACAAAAATTCTAAATAAATAAAATAAATAAATAAATATGGGTGACATCACAGGATGGAGCCCTGTCCGGAAAACTTTTCTGTCAAAGTTTCTACAAAGCTATGACTGACACTGGCACACTGAGTGCACTGAGCATGCTCAGCCTGCAATTATCCCTGTGAGCCACAGGTGTCTCCCTCAGTCTTCTTTTTTCCGCTCTGCAGTAAGCATAGCTGTTACGAATGGGCTCAGGTCAGGAGTCATGAACACCACTAACAGGGGGTGTCTCAGGGTGGAGAGGCAGGACTGCAGAAGAGTCTAGATGCTGGCTGGTGCAGGCAGGAATGAGTGAACCCTATGGGCAAGTGGGAAGGTGGAATAGGCAGACGGAGTCTAATACTGGGTGGAGATACCTGATACCAGATGCATGAAGGTAAGGGTGAACTTGAATACTGGAACAGCATGGAGGTATGTGTGAACGTGAATGTAGGTAAAGGTGTACAGGAAACTGGAACTGGGTGCTGGTAAGGATGAATTCAGGAAGCGTGCAGGTAAGAGTAATAATGGCTGGAGGTATAAGTGACTGAATTGAGGAAATAAGACTGACAGAGAACTGGACAGACAAACCAGGACAGCACTAACATTGAACATGAAACACATAAGCCCGAAGGCAGCAGAGCGAGGCAGAAGGCCCGAAGGCTACAGACAGCAGACTGAGGGCCCGTAGGCCACACACACACAGCAGGCAGAAAGCCCATAGGCTACAGACAGCAGGCAGAGGCCCGTAGGCCTCTGCCTGCTGTCTGTAGCCTATGGGCTACAGACAGCCTGTGGGCTATGGGCATTTCCATCGATGCAGAAGCATCGATGGAAATGCTAAGCAGGGTTATAAAGGGAAGTGTGGAACATAGAGAAGACAAGAGGAACCAGTCAGGAGAGCATGCTCACGGGGGACCTCTGGTGGTGAGGCGGCTGCCTAGCAGCCAAGGTCATAACAATAGCGGTTAGGAGCTCTGTGAGAAATTCTAATACTTTTTCACACGGAAACACTTAAACTTTTACTTCACAAACACTTTTCCCTGCACGGGTCTCCCTTCGCGTACATTTATTCGACGTTCTGTGAGTACTATGCCCTGTTTATTCGGTTGGTTCCTGTCACCTCCCTGGCCTGCCAACCAACTGCGGCCTTCCCTCTCCCTATGTTTTCAGTTAGCCACACATAGCCTGTGAGTGTCCCTCTGTGACACTCTGCCTGGTTATTAGCACTAGTGGGACAGGGACTTACACGGTTTCCATTGCCGCCAGGGCCCCTGTCAATTTCAGGTCCTTCGATTTCCTCGGTACCCTCGCGCAGTCGCCGCCATCGCTACCGTCGGTACCCTCGCGCAGTCCGTCCTGGATTCTTAGATGCCATCGCTACCCTCCCCCCGCGGTACTCTGATGCCGACGTCCCTGCATTGTTTCTATCAGTGCCATCCATGTTTTTCATCCATGGCACTGATTTTTCTTTGGGTTTCATCGGTGCCATCATTGCCTGGATGGATGCCATCGACGCTCACCTTTGTGTCGTCGGTGCTATCCATGCCCGGTTCGATGTCGTTGCCCAGGGCACTTCCATCGATGCCAGGGTCATTTCCATCGGTGCCCAGGGCACGTCCATTGATGCCCAGGTCCATTCCATCGATGGGCATCGATGCCCAGGTCCATTCCATCGATGCCCTTGACGCCCACGTTGTTTCCATCGTTGTCTTCGACGTTCCTGTTGATACGGTCATCGACTCTGTTGATGCCGATATCATTTTTCCGATGCCAATGATGTTTTTTCGATTATTCAATGCCACATCGTTCCCATAGATACCTACGCCAGTCATCATTGCTCTGCCCGAGTCATCGATGTTTTTTCATGTATATATTTTTAACGATATCCTCGAGGCCGCTTCGGCCATCATTGACACCGTCAATACCGACATAGCACCGCCACGTAATGCCCTCGCCTGAACACAGTGCTCCATGCTTTGGGTTCTTATTAAAGCCCCGTATTAGCCTACGACACTACATAGTGCCAGGAGCAGTGCAGGCATGCTGACAGTCCGTCATCAGTCGCCATCCAAGACAACGAGGGCATCCATCTCGGCGCTGGGGAAAGACCGGGCCGAGCACCATGGCATGCATCGTCACCAACACGGTGACCGTCCACCACCGATGCCATCCAGCACATCGGTGCTATCCTTCTCGATGCTGGAGAATGCTCGGGCCGAGCAACATCACCACTGCCATCGACACTGTTCCGCACAGTATTGGCAGTCCTTGGTGCTCCAGAAACACCGGTACGAGTTCCGAAGAATTCTGCACTGGTGTCAACGAGACATCAAGCCGCTGTGACGAGGGCCAGGTCCTCGAGCTATTAATTGGCTCCCCTGTTCCCGAGGCGTGCCCCACCGACATCGGCGAGAGATTGTGGCCCTCCACTAATTACGGTGGAAGCGCCAGCCACGCTCAGCCTGTCTCCTCTATACCTGTGCCACCATACCAGGCATCAGAGTTGACGGGCGTCTACTCCCTCGATGACTCCTGAAATCCACGGAGCCAGCAATCTTCACCAGCTCGTCCTTCGGCGATCCATGTCGGATGGTAAGTACCCGCTTCTGCGGCATTCCCATTGAGATGTGTTCTCTAATTCGAGCCACATGGTTCAAAAGGTTCTAGGTCATGTACCTTCCAAGAACTGTATTAGTGTCATATATCGCTATGCCAGCTAAGTCAGCCACAATACCAAGAGAACCTCTCTATCTTTTCTTTGGGATTACATCACGACATCCTCCCGTTTTCAGCAACGAGGCTCTGTACTGATTAATGCTCTGGCTTCTGGTTCCTGATTCAGAACCAAAGTTCCAGGTGCATTCGCTGATCTGCTAAACACGAGATCCAGCAAATACTGCCTCAAGTGCAAGTCCATCTCGAAGCCTGACAACAGGTCTCGGTGTCCCCTTGTACAGCACACAGAAATTCGGGTAAGATATTACCGCTCACGCTCCCATGGGAGAGTTACATGATATCCAGAGTACATCAACCCCTCCAGTTGAACACCTCCAGGTATCCCAACAGGCCGGATATCAGAGCGGCCACCCCACTTTGTACCATTGTCCCCGGTACACTCCCCCAGATGCTCAAGCCACCAGCTGGGGACTCCCAGACAGCATGGCTAATTCATGCTGCTTATCTAAGGGAAAAGAGCAAGTTTGCTTACCGTAAAAGGTGTTTTCTGTAGATAGATGAATTAGCCATGCTGACCCTCCTGCCTCCCCGGACAGTTCTTGCTACCATATCATCTGCTTAATCACGGACTGAGGAGACTGAGGGAAGCGGGAGAGATGCCAAGCAGGCACACACTACAGCAAGACTCAGAACTTTACTTTGAGAGCTCTGCCACCTACAGGACTGGAGGACATCCCAGATAGCATGGTTAATTCATCTGCTATCTACAGAAAACACTGCTTACAGTAAGCAAACTTGCTCTTAATGCCAATTTATTCTGGATAAGACAGTCTCTAATAGAAGACAGAGCCTTGGTGTTTTTTATTTTCCCTTACTTCCCTTGCAGTAGTTTAACTTTAATTTGTTTTTTCTCTCTCTTTTTGGCACCTTTCTGTCAGCCACATGGCAAGCCACACAGGGGCGTGAGCCATGTGGGGCCGTAATCGGCATCACCAAAGAGGAGTGGAGATTTGGCAATATCCCCTCCTTTTTGCCGCCACGACACCTCTGAGGGGAGGTTTCTCCTCCTTCTATTTCTTCACTGGCATGTTTGCTTTCCAACAGCTAGCCCTATTTTGGGCGACTTGGGTCAAAATCCCACCCATATTGCAGTCACGGGTTCTTTTCTCCTCTTTCAGAGGTGACCCTGTTGATAGATGTGTTCGTTGGCAGACAGGGCAGTTTCTATCCATGCAGATGATTCCACTGGTGTGCCATGATGTTATTAGGTGGAATAACGGTTATCTTAAGCCATAGGTTTGATACCTAGACTCTGTTTGTTGGTAGTCTGTTCTACGGATCAGACTGTTCCTTCTCTGGTACCCTCAGAGTTCTCAGATTGGTAAGGACATCCTCTTCCACAAGGACTGCCTCTTTCAGCATTCCTGTTTTTGCTCTCAGCAGAGAGGTTTACAGGCTTCTTCCTCAGATTATTCTCATTCTGCTGAAGTCTAGGACTGTCAGTATCTTACTGAGGTGAGACAGGTCCTGTGGGCTGTATTTGCCTCAATGCAACTCCCTGCTGGGATTGGCAGGGGGTTTGTATGGTTGAGAAGTCTCCCATCTTTATTTTCTACTCCAGGGCTGCCGAGAAAGTCTCCTTTGTCCGGCAGCCCTGAAGTTTTCCTCCTTGTGTTGTTCACCTCAACTGACTTTCAGTCAGACAGTCCAGGAAGAAGCCAGGGGAAGCATGGGAGAGTGGTCTTGCATATACCTTCACAGAAGGGTATATGATCCTTTCCCTGCTTTGGCTAGTTCACTGGCTGAGGTGCTTCCCTTTCGCCTGAGTTCCCCAGATGGAGAAGTATATCATTCAGCTGAGTTTCAGTAGCAGCTCACTGCCCTGCTCAGCATTTTGGCATGAGGCTTCCAGTGGAAGAGTAGCCATTCATGCCTCGGAACTTGGGGGTTTTATCTAGTCTGACCTTAGAGGTCAGATATTGTACTTGTAGTAGCTCAGTGGATGGTGTCTGCTACAGACCCGGATATATCTTGTCACTATTTCTCTGGGCGGACATGTGGATTCCATGCCCACTGTTTCTTTTGGACATATTTTGGGCGTTACTCTGCGTGCCCAATCTTTCTTGTTACTCGGTTGATAATAAACCACCGTTTTCTTTTTGTTGGACTCTCCAGCCCCAGCTGATTTTCAATTATCTTGTGGCAAAAAACCCCCTAAATTTTGTGGTTTTAATTCAAGTACTTGCAAATTTGTGTCTTTGCCCTGTACCCTCTGGGTCCTAGGCCTACTGGTGCTAGTCAGAGTTCACTGTTAAGAAGCTCTTGACTGTTTGATTTTGTGCAACCCTAGTGGGTTTCTCAACCAGTGCTTGCATTATAAGAACATAAGAATTGTCATACTGGGTCAGACCAAGTGTCTATCAAGCCCGGTATTCTGTTTCCCGTAGTGGCCAATCCAAGTCACAAGTATCTGGCAAGTACCCAAACATTACATCTCTGATCACTGTTGCGTATTAATTAATAGCAGTTTATGGATTTTTCCTCTAGGAACTTATCCAAACCTTTTTTAAACCCAGTTACACTAACTGCTATAACCACATCCTCTGGCAATGAATTCCAGAGCTTAACTATACGCTGAGTGAAAAAGAATTTTCCTTGATTTGTTTTAAATGAGCTACTTACTAATTTCATGGAGTGACCCCTAGTCCTTCTGTTATCTAAGAGAGTAAACAACTGATTTACATTAACTTTTTCAAGTCCTTTCATGATTTTGTAGACCTCTATATATGTCCCCCCCTCAATCATCTCTTCTCCAAACTTAATAACCCTTAGCATTACCTCATAGAGCAGCCGTTCCATGCCCCTTATCATTTTGGTCGCCCTTCTCTGCACATTCTCCTGTGTAAGTATATCTTTTTAAAGATGCGGTGACCAGAACTGCACGCAGTATTAAAGATGCAGTCTAACCATGGAGCGATACAGAGGCATTATGACATCCATCCTTTTTAATAATTCCTAACATTCTGTTTGCTTTTTTGATCATCACAGCACACTGAGCCAACAATTTCAATGTATTATCTAGTATGACGTCTAGATCTCTTTCCAGGGTGGTAACTCCTAAGAAAGAACCTAACATTGTGTAACTACAGAAGTGTTACTTTTCCCTATATGCATCACTTTGCACTTGTCCACGTTAAATTACAAGGTCCTCCTGCAATTTATCACAATCTGCTTGAGATTAACTACTCTGGATAATTTTGTGTCATTCGCAAATTTGAGATTCTCACTTGTCGTACCCCTTTCCAGATCATTTTATAAATATATTAAAAAGCACTGGTCCAAGTATAGATATCTGAGGCATTCCACTGTTTACCTTTTTCCACTGTGAAAACAGATTATTTAATCCTACTCTTTGTTTCCTGTCTTTTAACCAGCTTGCAATCCATAAATGGACATCGCTTCCTATCCCATGACTTTTTAGTTTTCTTAGAAGTCTCTCATGCGGGACTTTGTCGAACACCTTCTGAAAATCCAAAAACACCACATCTACCAGTTCACCTTTGTCCACATGTTTTTTCACCTCTTCAAAAAAATATAGGAGATTTGTGAGGCTTGGCTAAATCCATGCTGGCTGTGTCCCATTAAACCATGTCTAGCTAAATGTTTTGTGATTTTATTCTTTATAACAGTTTCCACAAGTTTTCCCGGCACTGAAGTCAGGCTCACCGGTCTATAGTTTCCTGGATCTTGTTTAATTCTGATGGATCTTTCTTCCAATCTTTGAATGAAGATCTTTTGGCTAAAATAGCCTCTTTTACCTCATTTTTTAGCCATACCGGTAATCGTTTGAACTTCCTTCCACCTTTCTTTTTTCTTTAACTTTCTTTTTATTGGTTTTAACATATTTATTTATTTATTTATTTTTGGTTTTTATATACCGGAAGTTCCTGTATAATATACATATCACTCCGGTTCACAGATAACAGAGATAACTATCGCCGAGATGGCGGTTTACATGGAACATATAGAACAGTTAATCTATTATAAAGTAGAATACAAACTAAGATCTACTAAGAACACATAAATAAAGCAAATAAACATTACAAAATTGCTGTGGGATGGGAGGGTTGTTATTCTTCCTGCTCTTAGCTCTCTGGGAAAGCTTGTAGGAAGAGCCAAGTCTTGAGTTTCACTTTGAACGTGGAATGGCACGGCTCAAGGCGGAGGTCTGGTGGTAGTGAGTTCCAGAGCGAAGGGCCCGCTGTGGATAGTGCGCGTTTCCTCAGGGAGGATTTTGCTGGTTGGGTGATCATTCTGTTCTGATATGCCCTTCTGGTTGGCTTTTTAGAAGTGTGTAGTTGGAGCTGGAAGGTTAAGTTGAGTGGAGAGATGCTCTGTAGGGCCTTATGAATCATCATGCTGGTTTTGAACTGTATCCTGTATTTAATGGGGAGCCAGTGGAGATGCTGGAGGATCGGGGTGATATGGTCCCTTTTTTTGGCGTTGGTGAGAATTCTTGCTGTGGCATTCAAGACCATCTGGAGGGGTTTGGTGGTGCAGGCGGGAAGGCCCAGCAGGAGTGAATTGCAGTAGTCCAATTTCGGGAGAATGATGGCCTGGAGTACTGTGCGGAAATCCCTGTAGCGGAGAAGTGGCTTTAGTTTCTTTAAAACTTGTAATTTAAAGAAGCATTCTTTTGTGGTGTTATTTACGAATTTGTTGAGGTTGAGTCTGTTGTCTAGGAGTACACCCAGATCTCTGACTTGAGGAGAGGTGGTGTATCCTGAGGTGTCTAGAGGATTGCAGGCGGTGGTTGGGGCAGATTGTTCCGGAGCTATTATAAGAATTTCCGTTTTGTTTGTGTTTAGGACTAAGTTGAGACTGGCTAGTAGATCGTTGATGGTTGAGAGGCATTTATTCCAGTAATCCATGGTTTTGTGTATAGTATCCATTATAGGGATGAGTATTTGTATGTCATCCGCGTATAGAAAATGGATTAGATTGAGGTTAGTAAGTAGATGACAGAGTGGGAGGAGATAGATGTTGAAGAGGGTGGGGGAGAGTGAGGATCCTTGTGGTACCCCCATTTTCAAATACAGTCATATTTGAAAAGCAAAGCAGAGGTTATATTGCTGAAATAAAATAAAAATATACATGCAAATGATAAGAAAATGCCACAACAATCCTCTCAAGATAAATATAGATATATTGGGGGAAAAGAAAAAGGACTAAGGGCAAAACAGATCAATCACATCAGAAAAGGGGAAAAAAAAGCAATCCTTATTGACATTATCCAGTCAAAAGAATTCATCTTAAGTAGGTTGAGGGGAAACAGTGCATCTGGCCGCAATAAAGTTTCTGTTGTACAGGGTCGAAAAAAATGTTATCTATTAGTATTCATAACCACAATACATTTACATGGATATCCAACAACACAAGAAGCCCCCAGAGCTAACACGTCCAGTTGCATGACAAGAAATATTTTTCTACTTTCCTGAGTAGACCTAGCTAGATCAGGAAAAATCCAGATCTTCTCCCCTTTAAATAAAGCATCACATTTGCAAAAAATTAACAAAGAATATTATCTCTGTCATGGAAAAAGACAAAAGAAACTAATAAAGAAGCTCTATTATGTGAAGGTAGAACAGAATTCTCAAGAAATTAGGTTACATTCAAAGAAACTTCTTGCTCAGTTCTGTCCAGAGTATTTTTTTTTTTTTTTTTTTTTTAGTAGATGGCAAGTAAAAAACGTTTCTGAATGGGGGCGTAGGCTGACTCCAGAATTTGGAAAACTTCTTGCAAGTAAAGCTTGAACATTTCAATAGGAGAAAGTAATAGAATTTGACAAAAATTCAAGATGCGTAGATTCAAGTTCTTTGAAACATTATCTAGGCTTTCTAACTTGCGTGATACCCAGAGTAGATTCCACAGTTTGTTTGCTTGAAGTTCTTTAACCTCAGAAACAGATATTTCTAAAGTAGAAATAGAACCTTCGCATTTAACCATATGTTGCTCTTGATTCAGATATTTAGCATGAATGTCTAAGGTTATGACCAGAAAGTCCCAGAGACTGTCCAAAGTCACTTGAGAAGGTTTAGTCATAGCAGGTTTCACCTGGAGATTGTTGAAGGCTCCCGAATCTCCTGTAGACCAGAGACTTTACCAGGCGAAGAAATGCCACCCGCTACCAGAGCTCTTGGAACCACTCCCTGAAGCGAACTAGCCACCTCCTGAGGTAGTTGAAACCGCTTTTCCATTTTCAGCTGCAGTCCTTCAGCAACAGCAGTAGCACAAATGCCGTCTGATAGAGCGGGAGAGACGCCAGATAGCAGTTTCTGTTCCGGTGAATCTAATCGCACATGAGCGGCGAAATCAGGAGGCAGCGGCAATGATCGGGCAACCAAGGTGAGCGAGAATTAGATCTAAAATTGCGGCCCTCTCTCATTGGTTCCTGAACCAATTGCTTCATAAAACTCTTTTATTCCATCCAGGAACTTTATCTCTCTAGCGTGTCCTGATGTTTCACTTACCCAGTCAATATTGGGGTAATTGAAATCTCCCATTATTACTGCACTACCAATTTGATTAGCTTCCCTAATTTCTCTTAGCATTTCATTGTCCGTCTCACCATCTTGGTCAGGTAGACGGTAGTATACTCCTATCACTATACTCTTCCCTAACACGCAAGGGATTTCTACCCATAAACATTCAATTGTGCATTTAGTCTCATGCAGGATCTTTATCCTGTTGGACTCTATGCCATCCCGGACATAAAGCGCCACCCTGCTTCTCTCTATCATTGTGATATAATTTGTATCCTGATATAGCACTGTCCTATTGGTTATCCTCTTTCAACCATGTCTCTGAGATGCCAATTAAGTCTATGACATCATTCACTGCTTTACACTCTATTTTCTGGATTTGTGTACAATGCGCCTGCCTTCGGACACTTTGTTGCGTATCGGGGTTTCTGTCTCTTGTCCAGCCTCTTTGAGGTGAAAAACCCAACTCTTTTCCTTTCTAGAGCCCTTATGAGTCAGCTGCCTCACTGGAAAAGGGGGGGGGGGGGGAAGAATGGTGGTGCTTCCGCACTAAAGGATTTCCCCAGTTTTCCCGTTTCACAGCCTTATGCTTGGGAATCACCCATGTGAGGGAACTGCCATTCTGCTTGTCCTCGGAAAAAGCAGAGTAGCTTACCAGTAACAGGTGTTCTCCAAAGACAGTAGGATGTCAGTCTTCATGTCGTTCCCCCCCAGGTCTCTTCTGAGAATTTGTTTTTTCATGTATTTGCTATATCATGGACTGAGGGACTCTGTCTGAGAGACAAGATGAGGACTACTGCTGCACATGCATAGTAGAGCATGCTGAAAGCTGTAGAATCTTTCAGATCAAAGTTCCATGCTGGGCTCCATCAAATGATGTCTCTATGTGTGACGACTGATATCCTGCTGTCCTTGGAGAACACCTGTACAGGTATATATCTCTGCTTTCCTCAGCAATCTACAGTTGCCAGATTCCTGAAAGGCCTAAATCATCTTTGAGTTAGAGATCCTGCTACTATTTGGGATCTAAACATGGTTCTTGCTCAGCTCATGAAGTCACTCCTTGAGCCTCTAGCCACAGCAGAACTAAAACATCTTTCTTGGAAGTTTTGTTTGATAGCAGTGATTTCTGCAAGTAGACAATGCGAGTTTCAAGTGCCAATCTCATATGCTCTGTATACCCAAATTTTCAACAACAGTCATTCTAGTTTATTTATTTATTTATTTAAAAGACTTCTCGCCTGCATAATCCTCTGCATTAATATTCATATATTGCCTCCATTTAGAAAACAAGTGTTTAAATGTTATTGATAGTGTTAACTGTTTTCTCAAATTGAGAAAAAACAATGAGATCAATTCAAGTAGTAGCTGAAAGAGATCATGAAGTAGCACTTTAGCTTGGCCAACTCAGACTTCATCTTCAAGGTAATGCTTCGCCAAAATGTGCTGCACACCCCTAGAAGAACAGAATAACTTTAAACAGTTATTTTTTCCATAATTCAGGGGCTTTCTTCTAGATTCTATGTATCTGTCTTCCCCCTAATGATCAGCTAAGTCTGTCAGGCAGCCATCCTGCTTGTTCAAAGTCAGGGAGGATGATCAGCCATGCATATGGGTAAGTCATTTGATGATGCTATTATAGAGTTGTTTCATGGAGCAGTCTTGCAGAGAATTCTGGAGAAAGCCTGAAGGTTTTTCCAAGCATACATGAGATTTCCCGCTCAGAAACAACCTGTGGAGCCCCCTCATTCCTTTTTTGTCCTTGGCTATAACGGACATATTCTCTGTTGCACTTCCCCCACAAGAGAACATTTTTCTTAAGTTTGAGCCTCCATAGTTAGCTAATTTGTTTCTTTTTGCCTGTTAGTTTCTCCTTAAATTATCATTTACAACAGTTTGTAAGTTTTCAAGTTTTGGGGTTTTTTTTGACATGGGGCCTCATTTTCCAATATCGCATTGGTAACGCATTAGGGGGCGTTACCAATGCAAATGAGGCTTCTTTCGTGCAGTGGGAAAACATCGCGTGCGGCGATGTTTTCGCCATTCACGAAAACAGTAGCGCAATTCACGATGTTTTCCCAGTGTGCGATGATTCTTTGGGTGTTTCATCGCAGTGCACGATATTTGCCGGTTTTGCAATCGAATCATCGCGGTCCACGATAGTTCCAGACTCCCAGGGGGGGGGGGGGGAAGGAGGAGAGAGAGAGAGAGTGAGAGCCTTACTATAGTGCCTATGCCCTAGACAGGTATTTTAACCCCTATGGGAGGGCCACCTACTAACTCGGGGTGGGGATTAGGTATGAGCGTCGGGGGTTGGGGGCCACTTTCGCATTCCACATGAGACCTACGGAAAGAACAGTGGTCTCTAGTGAAGATTTGCTGGCCGTCGGAGTGAGGAAACTCACTCCAAGAGGAGATTTGGGCTACGTTCTCTCCACCTAGCTTGGTGTCCATCAAAAGACAGAGCTTTTTCAATTGCAGGCCCAGCTATCTGGAACAATATCCCAGCAAATCTCAGATTGGAACCCTGCCTCTTAACCTTCAGAAAAAGACTAAAGACGTGGCTCTTTCACCAAGCCTTCCCAGATCCTCCGGATAATCACTAGTTTGAGCCTCAATTCTTACAAGGACTTTGACACACTTCCTCCTGAACAATGGACACTGGCATTTCCTGGTTAAAGCATATGCTCTAACCCGTTAAATTATTCGTATCATGTTATATTTATTCTACCTGCCTCTATCTTCCTTCCAGCTTGTCTTTAAGCCTCCAAGTTTTCCATACCTTGTTGATTGTAACTTTGACTTATTCCTTTTCCTTTGTTATCTATTATTTACCAGAATTGTTACCTCAGTTTTACCCTTTGTTAAAATGTAAACCGATCCGATATGGTTATCTACTATGAAGGTCGGTATAAAAAACTGCTAAATAAATAAATAAATAAATGCTATCTCTACGAAGTAGAATCTGAACAGCCTTTGAAGTGAAAGCCTCATCTGTTGCCTGACATCACTTGATTCTGATGCTCAAATAGTTTGAGCATCAGATTTGCTGAGGCTATGACTCTTATCTCAGAATCTGAGTCTAAAGAATCTGAGTCTAAAGAATGTTGGGGTCTAGTTTATAAGTCTGAAGGAAGCTAGTTGTGAAGAAAAACATTCTCTTTACATTTACTCTGACTTTTCTCCTTCCCTTCACAGGTCATATATAGATCTGTTTTTCCACCCCTCCCCAAAGGGACTTATCTTTCCTTAGCTCTCCTCCCTCCTACCAAAGCCATCAAGCATGTTCCAATACAAGAAACATGTACTTCCTGGTACCTAAGAAAACTGAAGAATTCCATCCCATTTAGACCTAAGGACCTTGAATAAGTTTCTTTTGAAGGCAAAGTTCAAGGAAAGTTTCCTTGGGCATTATAATTCCCCTTCTAAAGAAAGGAGACTAGCTATGCCTTGTGGATCGATACATCTGCATAAAAACATATCCTATTTCTAAGTAGTATCCCAGATTTGTAGTAGAGAATCACCACCTCCAGTACTATGTTTTGACCTTTGGACTTGGAACCACTTTATTTATGAAATGCTTGGCATTCATTGCAGCATTTCTATGTAGATTGGCAGTTCATGTGTTTCCCTGCCTGGATGATTGATTGATCAAGAGCACATCTCAGACAGGGTCTAATGAATCCATGTGCAATGCCATTCAGACTTACTATTGTTTGTCATAAATTACCCAGCATCTGATTTGAGCCCACTACCTCAATTGGAATTCATCTGGCTTTGCTAGACATGACAAAAGCCAACAGAAACACAGATGTAATGGCCGCAGTCAGCAGATCAGCTTGGAGCATATTGAGGATGTTGGGTCATATGGCATCAACAGTTCATTACCTTCATGGCATGTCTCTACATAAGACGATTATTACCAATATCCTATTCTTCCATTTGGTCTCACAGCAGCCCCTGGAGTGTGTACGGAGTGCCTGTAGTTGTAGCTGCTCACCTAAGATCAAACAGTTTTTGTCTTGTATCAAGATGTCTTGTATCAAGATACAAGACATCAGATTGTCTTGTATCAGGTCATTCCCTTAAAAAAAAAAAAAAAAGAAGCCTATTTTTCCACCCCCTGTATTATCAGCACTCTTCAGTCAGTAGATTTTCACATCAATTTCCCAAAACCCAACATTTATTTATTTTATTTAAAAGATTTGTAACCCACACTTGTCCAAGGTTCAAGGCAGGGAACAATAATAAAATGTATAAATATTAAAACAAATAATGCAAACATAAAAAAACAATACAGCATCAAAATAACAGCAATATACCAAAACAATGCATAGCATCTTCTCTAATAGACTTTATAAGGGCACACTTAAACACCTTAAATGGAAAAGTGTTTCTGCCTCAGCCAGGCCCAGTTTTAGGCAGAGGCAATGTATGCAACTGCCTCTGTGCAAAATTTTGATAGGCGCCAGAGCATTGCCAGTGCTGTTGTCATCTGGATCTGTAACTGTTTCTTCTTCCAGGTCTTGTCCCACTGCAGCAAAAATTCCCCCTAAATGCAGACTCTTTGCACTGACACATGTACTCCACCTGTAGCATGGGTTGCTCTGGTAACAGAAAGCCCATGATGTAGCTCGGGGTAGAGCCCCATGGGGCCTCCTGTGAGCAAGCAAACATCAGTTCGCAGGTCCTATGTATGTTTAGGGGATGTTTTTGTTGCAGTACAGATGGGATCTGGAAGAGGAAGAAAGAGTTGCAAGCCCGAAGGTAAGGGAAGATGCACCGTGTGACACCAAAGGGAATCCTGCACCCTTTGATTTCTGAGGGATAGGGGGAATCCTCTCTTGCACCCTCCATGATTTCTGAGGGGCAGGGAAAGGGAGAGGGACTTTAATGATTTCTGGGAGGAACCCCAACCCTACCCTTAACCCACCTATGGGCATCTAAATTGTAAATCCAGCCCTGAATAATACATTGAAATTGTCGGCTCAGTGTGCTGCGGCAGTCAAAAAAGCAACAGAATGTTAGGGATTATTAGGAAGGGGGAATGGTGAATAAAACGGAAAATGCCATAATGTCTCTGTATCGCTTCATGGTGAGATCGCATCTTGAATACTGTGTACAATTCTGGTTGCCGCATATCAAAAAAGATAGTTGCGATGGAGAAGAGTGACCAAAATGATAAAGGGAATGGAACAGCTCCCCTATGAGGAAAGACTAAAGACGTTAGGACTTTTCAGCTTGGAGAAGAGACGGCTGAAGAGGGATATGATAGAGGTGTTTAAAATCATGAGAGGTCTAGAACGGGTAGATATGAATCGGTTATTTACTCTTTCGGATAATAGAAAGACTAGGGGGCATTGCATGAAGTTAGCGTGTGGCACATTTAAAACTAATTGTAGAAAGTTCTTTTTCACTCAACGCACAATTAAACTCTGGAATTTGTTGCCAGAGGATGTGGTTAGTGCAGTTAGTATAGCTGTGTTTAAAAAAGGATTGGATAAGTTCTTGGAGGAGAAGTCCATTACCTGCTATTAATTGAGTTGACTTAGAAAATAGCCACTGCTATTACTAGCAACGGTAACATGGAATAGACTTAGTTTTTGGGTACTTGCCAGGTTCTTATGGCCTGGATTGGCCACTGTTGGAAACAGGATGCTGAGCTTGATGGACCCTTGGTCTGACCCAGTATGGCATGTTCTTATGAGGAAGCACAAATTCATTTTGTAATCAACTTTATTGAAATGTTGTTGTAAGCACGTGATGGTGATCTTACCTGTGTTATTGTAAAATTTGTTTTGTTCCATTTATTACAGGGGCTCAAGTAGACCAATCTGTGTTTGAAGAACTTATAAAGGAGCGGCTTCCAGAACTGGCTGAACATATCAGTGATTTATCTACGTTGGCCTCCATATCCCTTTCATGGTTCCTAACCCTTTTCCTCAGTATTATGCCGTTAGAAAGTGCTGTGAATGTTGTGGACTGCTTTTTCTATGATGGAATCAAAGCCATTTTCCAGCTAGGTTTGGCAGTTCTTGAGGCCAATGCAGTGGAGCTGAGCAACAGCAAGGATGATGGTCAAGCCTTGATGATTCTCAGCAGGTATTCTCATCTGCTTGTTGTTTCATTAAAGATTACTATTTTTCTCCATGGACAAGGAGAAACAAAATCAGCCACACAAATGGGTGATATCTGATGGTACCATTTCAGAGCAAAGGTCTCTCTTTTTTAAAGCTCAGTATATCTAAATCTTAACTAAGCATGTGCAGGACTTTCTGTACTGAGGTCGTCGCATGAGCACATCAGTTGTTTTTCTTCTGCTACACAAACAGACAGCACTTGTTGTCTGCATCTCTAGTTGCAGCATTTTTTAGTTTTTCACCTAACTTTTGAGGTTTTTTAGTATTATTTCACTCAGGTTTTATTGTTTTGTTTCTACCCATTTGTTTAAAAAAAAAGTAGTATAGGTTAGTTTAGTTACTACCCCCCTCCCGTGTTGACATGTTAGAAGGCAGGCAAATCACCATTTAAGTCCTGTGCCAAGTGTCATCACAAGATGGCAATACAGGTTCTTTACAAAGTATGTCTCAGATGTTTTGGCCTGGCCACAACACATCAAGTTGTGATCCATATAGGATATAACAATGAGCCTGCACATTTAGGGAAATTAAACTAAAATATGAGTGCTCTCCTCCCCCATTTAGGCATATGAATGGGGTAAAATGAGTTCTGGGTGTGTCACTTTTAAAAGTTTTGATAGCTGGGTTTATTTTGACAGAGAAGGGAAGCCTGGGACAGACTGAGCAAAAGGGAGACAGAAAATGTGAGACTTTCTATTGTGTGATGGTTATTTGAAAAACTATTTTAAAAAATTAAGCATAAAAAAAAAAACAGAACTAGTACAGGGCAGCACAGTAATTGTTCACATAGATCAGCAAAAAAGCTAGCACCGGCCCTGAGTGCATGCTGGGTCAGACTAATTATCCTTCAACCTCAGCATTCAGTCTGTGAAAGTAGCTTATCCAGATCACTTAGAAGTGCCAGCAGATTCAAATAAGAGGATCCATTTCTTTTGTTCAGTCGCAAAACAACTAATCATCCCCAGGTCAACTTGGCTCGTTATTGTACCTGTCTTCCATAAACTTGTCCAAACCTTTTTAAATCCAGCAATACTATCAGCCTTGACTACATCGTCTGGTTACAACTTCCACAGATTAATTATGCATTGACTTAAAAACTTTTAAATTAAATGTTTTAAATTTGTTCCCAGTTAGTGTCATTACTGTCCCCTAGTCCTTGTTTCTTCTCTAAGCTGAAAAGTCCTACGTTTAATTTAACCTTTTTTTCACAGGGAGCACCCCTTTTATCATTTTTGTTACTCTTCTCTTTACCTTTTTTTGTTCCACTATATCTTTGAGATGGGGAACCAGAATTGTACACAATACTCAAAGTACAGTTGCATCATAGATTTATACAGAAATAAGATATTCTCAGTTATTCTCAATTCCTTTCTGAGTAATTCATAACATTCTACTTGCATTTTTGACTGCTGCTGCCTACTGAGCTGAGGATTTGGGCTGGTCCAAGGTCCTTTCCCTGAGTGGTAACTCCTAATGTGGAATCTCAGTATTCTCCAAGAACAAGCAATAAGGTTAGTCCTCACACATGGGTGACATCATCAGATGGAGCGTGGCATGGAAAACTTTTGTCAAAGTTTCTAGAAACTTTGACTGACACACTGAGCATGCCCAGCATGCCACTATCCACGTGTCCACACGGGGTCCAATGTCTCTTTTTTTCGTGAAGCTGAAGCCTCGCAGCTGTGGAGCTCGAACTTTTTGGTTGTGGAAAAGAATCTTCCCCTTTTTCCCAAGTCTCGTTGGGTCCCTCTGCGTTTTTTTTTTTCATGTTTCATTTTCGTTCTCGGTAAGTTTCTCTCATAGTTTTCGGTCGATTACCGATGGTGTCGCTTCCCAGTAGCAACCAGGCATAGACCGTATACTGCATTCTTTTTCCCATGGCGTCATCTGGCTTCCACTGTTAACCCCAGTGCCTCTGGACCATGACCATCACAGACCCCCACAAGGTCTGTGTCCTGTGCCTGGGGGCATTGCATGATGTCCATGGCTGCGACCTTTGTGCCCAGATGACCCCAAGGGTTGTTTGGCACATCTGCATAAAATGGAGAAATTGTTCAGCACCAAGAAATTGGAACCGTTGACATCAGTATCCGGAACTTCGACACCACAGGGTAAGGAAATCTCGGTTACGACTCCCTCGGTGTCCCCTCTGCTACCATGTCCTGGTCCAGAAATAGGAGCAGGGACCATCCGAGATCAATATCCTCACGTTCCAGATCAGGTTCCTCTCCATCTCCCTCCGCTCCGGGAAGGGGCTAGGCTGAGCACTGGGAAAAGTCCAAGAAGCACTGTCACTGGTCTTCATCGTCAAAGATGTCAGACCACGGGAAGGCACCAACATCATCCATGCCTCCCCGAAGAAGTCCTGGGCTGAGGTCATTGTACTCTCCGAACAGCCCATGGAACCTCTGCATTCCCCACCGATACCAGTGCACGGTTCCAGGGGCGATCTGATTCCAATTCCACTGCTTTGGCAGCCTTTGAGGAGGAGTTGGAGAGAAGTGTGCAGCTGGCGGTCGGCTGGGCCTGACAGGACATCAAGCCTTCGGTACCAATAGGACCACCACCGCTGCAGGAGCCAACTCCGGTGCTTGCACCTCTGTTGAAGCGGCTGGACTTGCTGCTTGGTGTCTTACCAATGCAGCCAGCCCCGATGCCTCGTCCCTTCGTTATTGAAGGGTGCATCGCAGCTGCCACCACCGGTGCCTGTCCCAGTGAGTGATTCCTCTGAGGAAGGTCCATCAGGGTCGACTGTTCCCCGGCTGCGCACGACATCCCAGCCAGTGCTTGCCCTCCTGGGGACTTCGGACCCAATGCCGTTGGAGCTACTGATTCCCCCGGCACTCCAGATGCCTATAAGTCAAACCGGTGCCTTCGGTGCCTACACCGGTTCTGCTGATGGCCCTGAGACGTCAGGGTCTCAGCATAAAGCCTTATTGGAGGCCCCACCTCCAGTGTCTCCCAGGCATTCAGAGTGAGGAGGATGCCTCCTATGATCCCTGGGAGGGAGGGGCATCTGTTTCCTCAACGAAAGAATCTGAAGACTTGCCCTCCAAACCCTATCCACTGGAGAAGAGGCATAAGTCCCTGCTAGAGGATCTGACCTTTGCTGGATTTGTAAAGGCCTTGGTGGAGTCAGTGCCATTCCAGCTTTTAACAGAGCAGGATTCTAGGCACAAGATGTTGGAGGTCCTTCAATTCATTGACGCTTTTAAGGACGTGGTGGCTGTGGCCAGTACACAATATCTTCAAGGAGTTAGTAGTCCAGCTCTGGGAACATACCATCTCCATCCTGCCTGTGAACTGAAAGACTGATGCTGTCTATCTGGTCCAACCCACCACAGGTTTTGAACACCATCATTTTCCACACCAATCGGTAGTGGTGGAATCTGGCTTAAAAAAGACAAAACGGCTGTATACTCATGCTTCAGTATCTCCTGGCCGTGAGCACAGAGCTCTAGATGCTCTAGGAAGATGGGTATTCCAGGGCTCAATGTTGGCAGCCAGGATTGCTTGTTATCAACTCAGTATGAGCCAATAAGCCAGAAACCTCTGGAAACAAGTCCAGGATATGGTGGAATACCTCCCATCGCAGTTTCAGGACTATTTCCAAAAGGTAATTCAGCAGGGCCTGGAATGTAACAAACACAGTGTCCACTCTGCGTATGATGTGTTTCAAACTGCAATGAGAGTTGCAGCGGCCCAAATTGGGGCTGAGCGCATGGCCTGGCTTCATTCTTCCGACCTCCGACCTGAAATACAGGATTGCCCTGCAAATCTACCCTGTTATGGGGAGAATCTCTTCTAGGACAAAATTAAGGAGGCAGTAGCGCAGCTGAAGGACTATCACAAAACCCTTCAACAGCTATCGACCAGCACCTCGGATCCTCAGTCCTCGGGCAAGAAGCCACCCAGGCAATACTGAAGATATCATGGGGAGAGGAGTTTGAGCCAGAAAATCCTACCCCAGGGAATCAACCTTCCAGTAGGGGGCCACCTGCAGCTCTTCGCCGATCGATGGATTTCAGTTACCTTGGATCAATGGGTCCTATCCATCATTCACAGGGGTACAGGTTGCATTTCCAACAGACACCTCCACATTTTCCTCCGTGTCCTTGGTGGAGATGTTCAGAGAACCAGCAAATACTTCGATTAGAGCTCTCCACCCTCTTAATGGCTTGAGTGGTCGAACCTGTGCCGCCGAACCAGCAGGACAACGGGTACTACTCCAGGTATTTCCTGATTCTCAAGAAAACTGGTGGCCTTCGCCCCATACTGGATTTAAGAACATTAAACTGCTTTCGTGTCAGAGAAAAATTCAAGATGGTCTCATTTAGAACTCTGATCCCTCTCCTCATGGCTGGGAATTAACTCAGCTCCCTCAATCTAAAAGACACGTGCACCCATATTCCCTTTTCTCCTGGTCATTGGAAGTATCTCTGTTTCATGGTAGAAGGGGATCACTACCAGTATTGGGTACTGCCCTTCAGCCTGGCATCAGCACCCCGCTTCTTTACAAAATGCCTGGCAGTGGTGGGAGCTTATCTCAGGAGACAACGGATACTTGTCTTCTCCTACTTGATGACTGGCTTATCAAGAGCGACTCCAGGCAAGGGGGTGTTGCATTCCCTGCATTTCACCATATATGCTCTGGAGGACCTGGGATTTTTCATCAACTACCTGAAATCTCATCTCACCGTCACTACAGTTGGACTTCATCGAAGCCGGGTTCAATACTGTCCAGAGGAAAGCCTTCTTGCCCTGGGACCAAGCACTAACCCTCATTTCTCTGGCAAGGTTAGTCTCGCACTGTTCTCATGTCTCGGCGCATGAGTTTCTGCACCTTTTGGGCCATATGGCGGTGACAGTTCATGTCACACCATTTGCTTGGCTGCACAAGCACAGGGCACAATGGACATTGCGCTCTTTGTGGTGCCAAGCCTCCCAGGACCTTCAGGCTCACATTTTAATCACCACTCCACTTCGACAATCTCTCGTGTGGTGGGAAACACTGTCCAACCTGGAGAAGGGGGATGCCTTTCACGGTCGCTCAGCCCCAGATCGTTCTCACCACAGATGCGTCTCACACGGTTTGGGGGGCCCATGTTGTGGGCCTCAGTACAACATGGGCCCCCCAAACTCAGGATCAGGTCCACCCAGGAGCAACATCTCCAGATAAACCTCCTGGAGCCATGGGCAATTTGATACACCCTATGGGCATTCCGGGAACACTTGTCCAACAAGGTAGTCCTGGTTCAAACAGACAACTAAGTGGTGGTGGTGGTACTTAAGCAGGGGGGAGAACAGGATTGTTCCTCCTCTGCCAGGAAGCAGTGCAGATTTGGTCCTGGGTGCTCTCGCAGGGTATTTTTCTCTGAGCCATGTACTTCCAAGGGATGGACAACATCCTGGCAGATTTGTTTAGTTGGACTTTTCAGCCTCACAAATGGTCCCTCAAACAGGAGGTCGGGAACTGCATCTTCCACCTATGGGGAACCCCGGACATAGATCTGTCTGCGTCCCCGGATAGCAGGAAAGTAGATCGGTTCTGCTCTTTGGTCCGAGCGGGCAAGGGGTTGGTGTCAGATGCCTTCTTGCCTCACTGGGTTACCGGCCGCCTGTACGCTTATCCTCCACTGCCACTAGTCTCGAAGTCTCTCAAAACACTCCGAGGCATTATGATCCTGATTGCGCCTTTTTGGCCACACCAGATTTGGTTCCCGCTTCTGCAGGATCTGTCCTCACATCCTCCAATCTGGCTGGGGACTGCTCCCAGACATGATCACTCAGGATCAGGGCAGACTATGCCACCCCAACCTCCAAACCTTGTCTCTCACTGCATGGATGTTGACCGGGTGACCCTGCAGACCCTGGGCCTTTCGGACAGCATGTCTCAAGTCCTGGTGGAATCCAGGAAGCCTTCCACGAGGAGATCTTACAATCTCAAGTGGAAGAGATTCTCAGTTTGGTATGAGGGTAAGGGGTTGGACCCGTTCCCATGTTCCACACCAAGACTTTTGGACTACCTGTTGCACCTCTCTGAGGCTGACATGAAAACGACCTCTGTGAGAGTTCACCTTAGTGCCATCGGAGCATATCATCGGGGGGGGGGGGGGGGTAGATGGTGCCTCCATATCTTCCCATCCGCTTGTAGAGTGTTTTATGCAAGATCTACTGCAGCTTAAGCCTCCGATATGACCCCTGGTGGTCTCCTGGGATCTCAATGTGGTTTTAATCCATATCATGAGAGTGCTATTTGAGCCCCTGAGATCTCGCGACCTGAAATTTCTTATCTTGGAAGGTCATCTTCTTGGTGGCGGTCACCTCAGCACGCAGGGTCAGTGAACTTCAGGCTTTAGTTTTGTATCCACCTTATACAAAATTTTGTCATGATAAGGTGATTCTGCGTACACATCCAAAGTTCCTCCCAAAGGTGGTCACGGAGTTCCATCTCAATCAGTCCATTGTTCTGCCCACCTTTTTTCCTAGGCCACACTCTCACAGAGGGTGAGCATGTCCTGCACACTCTGGATTGCAAAAGGGCCCTGGCCTATTAGCTGGAATGAACAGCATCGTACTGCCAGTCCACTCAACTAAGAACAGGAGTCGCAGTGTCCAAACAAACGTTATCCCATTGGCTAGCAGGACTGAATTGCTTTCTGTTATGCACAAGCGGGACTACAACTTGAAGGCCATGTCAAGGCTCATTTGGTTCAAGCCATGTCAGCTTCGGTGGCTCACATGCATGCGGTATCCCTACACGAGATATGCAGGGAGGTGGCCTGGAGTTCCCTCCACACCTTCGCGCCTCATTATTGTTTGGACAAAGATGGACGACGTGACAGTCATTTCATTCAGTTGGTTCTTCGTAATTTCTTTCGGCCATAAAAGCCCAACTCTTCCTACATTGTTCTCTGTTGCACCCGTCGGTCACAGGTGGCTGCGACCTCTTCTGCTCATCTCTTTTCTCTCCTCTGCTTCTAGTCTGGGGAAAAAAGCCGTCTCTACTTCTCCACGCCAACCCTCATGGCGATCCCGGGACGGCATAGGCGCTCCTGGCAGCCATCTTACTTCCGGGGTAACCTAGGGCATGCGCGTGCCTGGCCCCTTCTTGAGCGCATCATGGCGGGAACCTCGGGGGTGTCCCCACTGCATGACTTCACCCGCTTCCAGCACTTAAGCTCAGTTGACCTCAGTTGACCTCAGTTGAATCCTTGCTAACGACGAGTTAGCAAGGATTCCTGTCCTGCTTATTCCGCCATTCTGTGACTGTGGTTGCTGTTCCTATCTGTGTGTTTTTGGTACCTGTTCCTTGGGGGCCTCGCTCACACAGAGGGCTATCCGCTCCTCGGAGGGCCTCTCTCACTACCTCTGCTCTCTTTCAGTGAGTCCTGCATCATTCCTTGGATGACCTGGCCCTGCTCCGTTCCAGGTCTTCTCGGTGCCTACGCTTCAATCTACTTCTTCAGTGCCGAGTGAGTACAGTGCCTGCTCTCCACTTGTCTCTACTGTGTGGATTCTTGGGTTATCCCGCTCTGCGGACCACTACTGGATCCATACCATCTTGTGCAGCTTGCCACTGGGCGTCTGGCCTACCCCATGTTGTGGACCACTACCAGATATCACCTGCACAGACACCAGCAAGAGAAGGTATTCTTCAGGGCACCCCGCGCTGCGGGTTCCCACCGGCTCTCTATTACCTTGTGTGCATCCATCTACTATCTCCAGCCTATCCTGCACTATGGGCCTCTACCAGAGATATCCTACACAAGCACCACTGAGAGGAAGTATTTCCAGGACCATCCCATGCTGCGGACTATCATCGGAAAAGACCTGCTTGCAGGTCCTACGTCTTGGACTAAGTTCATTACCCGTTCCTAGGGTTACCATTGCAGTATAATAAAGTTATTTCTCTATTCTCCATCATCACTTAGACTCTGCCTTTCATGGTGAGTCACCACAGGGCTCCTCCTTGTGGGTGGAGTCTACCCTTACCACAACCCAGGGGCCCACTGTCTAACCCTAGACACACAGAATATAACACTCTCTTTAGGTGCAGGCTGTCTCCCTGTGTTCTGGCAGCACTAGTTGTTGTGCACATTTGCACCTGTTAAATGCTGTCTATGTTGGGAGCTTCCTGGAGCTACATATTCACCCATGTGTGAGGACTACCATCCTGCTTTTCCTTGAAGAAAGCAGAGTTGCTTACCTGTAACAGGTGATCTCCAAGATCAGCAAAATGTTAGCCCTTACGAAACCTGCCTGCCTCCCCACAGAGTTGGATTTCTTTAGGGTTGTTTTATTTTTTTCACTAATTCTACGTTATAAGACTGAAGAGGGACCCCACGTGGACAAGTAGATAGTGGCATGCTGGGCATGCTCAGTGTGTTAGTCAGTTTTTAGAAACTTTGATAAATGGTTTCTGTGCCAGGCTCCATCTGATGATGATACCCATGTGTGAGGACTAACATCCTGCTGACCTTGGAGAAACATGGAAACATAGAAATATAGAAATGACGGCAGAAGAAGACCAAATGGCCCATCCAGTCTGCCCAGCAAGCTTTCACACTTATTTTTTCTCATACTTATCTGTTACTTTTGGCCCTTATTAGTAACTTTTTGGTTCTAGTTACCTTTCACCCCTGCCGTTGAAGCAGTGAGCTGCGCTGGATATGTATTCCAAGTGAAGTATCAGGCTTAATTGTTTCGGGGTAGTAACCGCCGTAACAAGCAAGCTACACCCACGCTTTTGTTTACCCAGACTATGCAATTCAGTCCTTGTTGATTGTTGTCTGAATGTAAATCCTCTTATCTTCATTCCCCCCTGCCGTTGAAGCAGAGAGCTATGCTGGATATGCATTGAAAGTGAAGTATCAGGCTTATTTGGTTAACCCCTGAAGTATCAGGCTTATTTGGTTAACCCCTGCAACAAGCAAGCTAGTTCTCTGCTTTTTTGTGAATGCAAATTCATTTTTCCACATTTCCTCTTGCCGTTGAAGCATAGAGCAATGTTGGAGTCGCATTAACCATGTGTATGTTTATTGAATAAGGGTATTAATCACCAGGTAGTAACTGTCATTCCTGCAAGCCACCCCATGCCTCTTCTCTTCATTCACATCCTCTAGACCAGTGGTTCTCAACCCTGTCCTGGGGACCCCCCCAGCCAGTCGGGTTTTCATGATATCCACAATGAATATGCATGAGAGAAAATTTGCATACACTGCCTCCATAACATGCAAATTTTTTCTCATGCATATTCATTTTGGATATCATGAAAACCCGACTGGCTGGGGGGGTCCCCAGGACAGGGTTGAGAACCACTGCTCTAGACTTTATGGATCCACAGTGTTTATCCCATGCCCCTTTGAAATCCTTCACAGTTTTGGTCTTCACCACTTCCTCCGGAAGGGCGTTCCAGGCATCCACCACCTTCTCCGTGAAGAAATACTTCCTGACATCCATGCACACAGCCCTTCACCCCCCCCCCCCCCCCACCCCCATCAAATACAGTTCTTTCGGATTTCCACACCCCATATGCTTGACTCTGCACTTCTTGGCATTGAATCTCAGCTGCCATATCTTCGACCACTCTTTTAGCTTCATTAAATCCCATCTCATTCTCTCCACTCCTTCCGGCGTGTCCACTCTTTTGCAGATCTTAGTGTCATCCGCAAAAAGACAAACCTTACTTTCTATCCCGTCCGCAATGTTGCTCACAAAGATATTGAACAGGACCGGTCCCAACACCGATCCTTGCGGTACACCGCTTAAAACCGCTCTCTCTTCAGAGAGAGTTCCATTTACCATCACACATTGTCTTCTGTCCGTCAACCAGTTTGCAATCCAGGCCACCATCTCGGCACTCACTCCTAAGCTTCTCATTTTATTCACAAGCCTCCTGTGCGGTACCATATCAAAAGCTTTGCTGAAATCCAAGTAGATGACATCGAGCACTCTTCCTCAATCCAATTCCCTAGTCACCCAGTCAAAAAAATCTATCAGATTTGTCTGACAGGACCTTCCTATGGTGAATCCATGCTGCCTCTGATCCAGCAATTCTTCCAACTGTAGATAATTCACTATTCTTTCTTTCAGCAGCGACTCCATTACTTTTCCCACCACCGAGGTGAGACTAACCAGCCTGTAGTTTCCAGCCTCTTCTCTGCTCCCACTCTTGTGAAGCGGGACCAATCACTCGGCACCACTCCTGTTTCTAGAGATCTATTGAACAGGTCACACAGCGGACCCACCAGCACATCTCTGAGTTCCTCCAGTATCCTGGGATGAACCATCTCTAATCTCCCTCTCATCTCAAAAATCATGGAAAAGGTCGTCAACTCTCAATTAACAGACTACCTTGAAACGAATAATATACTTCACTCCTCACAATTCGGCTTCCGTAAATATCTCAACACAGAGACCCTCCTTCCCTCCCTTACTGACTACCTCATTCGAGGCATGGACCAAGGACACTGCTACATCCTGGCCCTGCTAGACATCTCGGCAGCCTTCAACACCATACACCATAAGCACCTTCTCTCCCGTCTATCTGACATTGGTGTCTCCAGCTCTGCACTCATGTGGTTCACCTCCTATCTCGCTAACAGGCAATTCTCAGTTAAGATAGGCAATGCAGAATCTACCCACCATGCTCTCTCACAGGGAGTCCCTCAAGGTTCCTCCCTCTCATCTACTCTATTCAACATCTATCTCACCCCTCTCTGCCAGCCCTTAACAGACCTTGGCCTCAAATTCTATCTCTATGCTGCCGACATGCAAATCATCATACCCATTCAGGGCTCATTAACTAAGGCCCTGGAATTCTGGGGGAACTGCCTCGCAGCCATCAACACCTTACTTACAAACCTCCACTTGGCCCTAAACACATCCAAAATGGAACTACTCCTCATTTCCCAACATCTCCCTATCAAACCCGCCCTTGCAAACGACCCTGCCTACAATACCCTTCCATCGCTGCTCTACGCCAGAAACCTTGGGGTTCAGATCGACCAACAATTGAACCTTAAGAAACGCACCAACACAATCCTCAAGGAGGATTTTACAAACTCAATGTCATGTAAAAACTAAAACCTTTACTGCACCCCGGTGATTTCCGCACTGTCATCCCAGCCACACTCTCTTCCAAACTTGACTACTGTAATTCCCTCTTCCTTGGCCTGCCCTACTCCACCATAAAACCCCTCCAAATGCTGCAAAATGCAATAGCCAGAACATTTTCCGGCGCACGCAAATATCACCATATTACCCCTATCCTCAAAGACCTTCACTGGCTCCCAGTATTATCACGTATACTCTTCAAAACCCTCACCATTACACACAAAGCCATTTTCACACACAAATCAGACTGGCTTGACGAACCTCTCCGTCGCTCATGCCCTAATTGGCCTACCAGAACCTCCAACAAAGGGACCCTCCTTGTGCCCTCCCTTAAGAAAGCACACCTATCATCCATGAGAGATCGGGCCTTCTCCATTGCCGGGCCTACGCACTGGAACTCTCTCCTGACCAACCTCAGGCTTGAATCATGCCCTTTGAAATTCAGATCCCAACTAAAGACCATTAAGAGCTCCCCCACCTTCTTCGCACACCCATGCCCTCAGACATTAACCATTCCTTGTACTTAGTTTGTACATTATGTTATAATTTGTTTGTACAATTATGTTATCCAATTATGTTATAAGTTTGTACAATTATGTTATAATTGCAATGCATTTGTTTCCAAGTTGTACATAGTTATGTCATAATTGCAATGCACTTGTTTCCAAGTTGCCTTGCGCCTTGTTTTTGCTTTTCCATGCTACTCCTATCGGTTCATTGTACCCCCTCCCCTCTCCCCTGTTCATTGTATTTTCCATTCTATTGTTCCACTGTAAACCGATATAATTCGACTAATACCGGTATAAAAAATTATTAAATAAATACATAAAATAAATGAACCTCATCAGGCCCCATGGCTTTATCCACTTTGTTTCCCCAGCTTTTCCCATACATTCTCTACTATAAATGGAGTTGCATCTACTCCACTCCCCTCCAGTTTCTTGTTAACTAACAACGGTCCTTCTCCAGGGTCCTCTTTAGTGAACACTGAACTGAAGTATTCGTTTAATATTTCTGCCATTTCTTCATCTCTTTCCACACATTGATCCTTTTCATCTTCCAATTTCACTATACCACTTTGAACTTTTCTTTCTCTGATGCATCTGAAAAATGTTTTATCACCTCGCTTTACCTCTTTGGCAATCCTTTCTTCCTCTTGACTTTTTGCCGTCTTGATTACTTTCTTCGTCTCCCTCAGTTCCACCAGATATTCTTCTTTGTACTCCTCTCTTTGGGAACCTTTAGATCTCTTGAATGCTGTTTTTTTAGCTTTTATTTTGTCAGCCACCTCCTTTGAGAACCAGATAGGTTTCATTTTTCTTTGCTTTTCTTTACCTTTCTAATGTATAGATTAGTTGGCTTGGTAATTGCTCCTTTTAGTTTGGTCCATTGTTGTTCCACATCTCTCTTGTTCTCCCAGCCTTCTAGTTCTTCCTCCAGGTATTTCCCCATTTCATCAATGTCCGTGTTTTTGAACTGAAAAACTCTGGTCTTCGTGCTTCTTATCCGTATCGTATTTGTGATATGAAACCATACCGTTTTAATGATCACTGGTGCTGAGGTGGGTACCCACCTGGACATTAGAGACATTGTCCCCATTACTGAGCACTAGGTCGAGTATAACTCCCTCCCTCATGGGTTCCATTACCATTTGTTTGAACAGAGCCCCTTGCAGGGCATCCACTATTTCTCTGTTATCTCTACCTGTTACAGGTAAGCAACTCTGCTTTATGTACATATAGTTAGGATTGCTTTTACCTATGTGCATTACTTTGTACTTGTCAACATTTTATTTCATCTGCCATTTACAGTTCCAGTTTTCCAGTCTTGCATGATCCTTCTGCAATTTCTTAGTCTGCTTATGTTTTAACTACTTTGCATATTTGTGCCATCTGTAAATCTGATTACCTCACTCATTGCTTCTTTTTCCAGATCATTAATGAATTTGTTAAACACTGGTCCCATTACAAATCCCTAGAGCATTCCATTCTCTTCCTTAATTAGCTGAAGCTGAGGAATACTCACCGCATTTAACAAGATCTATTTATGATCATTTTGACATAGCTTCCAGATCTTCAGTGGCAGCCAAAGCAGCAAAAAGAGCTTGGCTCAGGTCTACAAGAGGATATACATGTCAAACTAGTAGATGCACCTTGTATAGGGGTCAATCTATTTAGAAAAAAAGTAAAGTTTCAAGTATTAAAGTAATATTCTTTGGCCCTTCAGTTATTAACATCCTCGACCGGAGACCAATCCTTTAAAACAGTGGTTCCCAACCCTGTCCTGGGGACCCCCCCAGCCAGTCGGGTTTTCAGGATATCGACAATTAATATGCATGAGAGAGAATTTGCATTTATGGAGTGGATATCCTGAAAACCCGACTGGCTGGGGGTCCCCAGGACAGGGTTAGGAACCATTGCTTTAAAAGAAGATACCAGTCAGCTTTAAGAAGACCATTTTATTTCTATATGAGGAGAATGCATAACCCATACCCATATTACAAGCAAAGAGGATTGACTCCTGAACGATAGGGACAGCTGCAACTGGTGCAACATCAGCAACAATCATGAGCTAGATGAAGGGACAGAGCACAGCATCATCTTACACAACAACCCCATTGAGAAGACCAATACTGGTTTTTGACTGATGTCAAATGGAGTGCATTCTCCTGTCTCATTCTGATCCAGTGGAGGGAAGACTTTAATTTTTTTGGAACTCAGTGGTCTCAGATTACATCAAAATAATCAATAAAGGTTATCATCTAAATTTTGATTCCCTTCCACCATTCCCCATGCACTCAATATCATTCTCAGGAACAGCTGAAAGTGTTAAGGGAGCTAGCAACAAGCAGTGACTATTCCCTATTGATTAATAGCAGTTTGTGGACTTCTCCAGGAATATAGCCAAACCTTTTTTAAACCACTCTAAGCTAATTGCCTTAACCATATCCTCTGGCAATGAATTCCAGAGCTTAATGGTGCATTGAGTGAAAAAGAATTTTCTCTGATTTGTTTTAAATGTGCTAATTGCTAACTTCATGAAGTACCCCCTCCCCCAGTTTTTGTATTATCCAAAGAGTAAATAACTGATTCATATTTGCCTGTTCAAGTCCTTTTATGGTTTTGTAGACCTCTATCTCTTCTCCAAGCTGTACAGCCCCAACCTCTTTAGCCTTTATTCATAGGGGAGCCATTCCATGCCCTTTATGTTTTTGGATGCCTTCTTTGATCTTTCTCCAATGCAACTGTATCTTTTTTTAGAGGCAGGACCAGAATTGCACATAGTATTCTAGGTGCACTGTCACCATGGAGTGATAGAGGCATTATGACATCCTCCATTTTTATTTGCCATTCCCTTCCTAATAATTTCTAACATTGTTTGCATTTTTAACTGCCACAGCACACTGAGCCAACAATTTCTTTTTTTTTTTTGTTTAACTGCCAACATCCACAGTAATCAATGAGCAATATATAATAAACCGCCTTCTCGGCTTCAACGAATGGCAAAGCACTTGTACAGGACCTCTACGATCTGGTCTGATCTGCTCATTCAAACATACATCTGTTGAGCGGTTTGTAATTGAAAAAAACAAATGACTGGTACACAATCAACATACAAGAACAGAAAATTTTACAGAGCAGCCAATCATCCTATTGAAAGCCCCGCTATCATGCCCATGTTATGGTGCATGTAAATTTGTACCACTAGCTTTTTACCCCTAGATTCTGTTCTCTCCTCCTTGATCCCCCCCAACCCCTTCCCCCCCCCCTTTTCCTTTTCCAGGAGTGAGGACAAGTTCAAGCTCAGTGTTACCATGTTACTGGCAGACAGAGTGACCACTAGTGCTCTTGGCGCAGGGAGCCCAGGAAAAAGATGCTTCCCAGGACAGCCTTTATTCGTAGCTTTGTGTTATGACCCTCGGTTGAATATAGTCCAACAATTTTGACCAACTCTCCCGCACCGCATAGCTCCTTTTAATCCCCAAATTAGTAGAAAGTAAAATCTCATGTGAACACATATTAAGCAATCTTTTGAACCAGTGTCCTGGCGTCGGGCCTTTATCCTCCACCCAAACGGTCAATATAACCTTCTTTGCCACCAGTGCCGCCTTTGTGATAAAAAGTAGCAAACCAGGGTCTAGTAAAATTCCTGCATTTGTGCGACCGAATAGCCAGAGGTTCAGATCCAGGGAAATTTCTCGTCCCCAAATCGTAGTACATTGCTTTTGGACATCCCTTCAGAATGCTGCAATGATAGGGCAATCCCAGAAGCAATGGTAAAATGTGCCCTCTGCTTGTGTACATTTTCTGCATGTTGGGGTATCTGTAATCTTGAATCGATAGGCCTGTGTCGGGATTACATATCCTTGCCACAGGAATTTGTATTGGGTTTCCCGTAGAGTCTCATTTATAGTAATACCATGAATACTAGCAAAAAGCTCTGTCATGTCCTTGGTAGACAGCCGAAAACTGGGCCATTTAGCCCATTTCTGAACCAAGGACTCTAGGGCCGCCCCCTGAAGACTGGTTCCTAGTTGCCTGTAAAATGAGGATATGGATGGACCCTTCTTGTTGCTCCCAGTGACCATGGCCAGCAAGGCTCTGATGGTCATAGGATTGTCCCAACTGGTTGTGGTTTTTAGCATAAAGTGACGTAATTGAACGAACACATAATAATCTTTCTTTGGGAGCTGATATTGCTTTTGTATGTCCTGGAAGCTATACAGTCCTCCCTCTGAGGGTTGTAAAAGTTGATGAAGGAATTCAAGCTCCTGCTTTTGCCATCTAGAAAATATGGACAGTCCCGTCCCGAGTGGGAAGTGTGGATTGTTTGTAATATGCATTAAGGGTGTGTGTCCAGGTTTTACGGCATGTTTCAAGGAATAGGTGGGACCTAAGAGCAGCAGGTAATTGCCCCCATTCAACATGTAACAAAGAGTTTAGTGTCGCTCCCCCGTACCAATCCTGTAAGTGAACAGAGGGTGTGAATATAGAAGTGCCAAATAGATAGTCTTTGACAAAACGCAAATTACAGTTTATATTATATCTATAGAGACTGGGGCATCCCAGGCCGCCATTTTGATTAGTCCTCTGAAGGATGTGTAAAGCTATTCTAGCCTTTTTCTCACCCCCCAAAGGAATCTACTAAGGGTGGTATTGACAGCTGCTATGTCCTGCTTCTTAAGCCATAAGGGCAACATTTGGAGTACCATACATCCATTTTGGGAGAATCACCATCTGAAATAAATGGATTCGCCCTGTCAAGGACAATAGAAGGGACTCCCACCTCTTAAAGGCTTCCAGGGTGGATTTGATCTTAGGACTCACATTGGCCACGTAAATATTCTCCAGGGCAGCGGGGATCACAACTCCTAAATACTTGAGACTATCCACTGCACATTTTAGGGGAAAAATCCTCCTCCCATTCGGATTGCAACCACGTGTTGATGACTAGGGCTTCCAATTTGTCCCTATTAATCTTTAACCGGCAAATGGCCCAAATTCTGATTGTAAGTCTAATACTAGGGGTAAAGCCTCTACAGGATTGGTAAGAAAAATCAGGATATCATCAGCAAATGCCGCTATTTTGAACCCCTTTTGCAGTCCTTCATATCCTCTAATATCTGAACATTGGTCAATTTTACATAGTAATGGATCAATTGAGAGGATATATAGTAACGGGGATAAGGGAAACCCCTGCCGCACTCCCCTCTGTAAAGGAATCTGCTCCTAACTGATGCTGTTAACGAGGATTCGAGAAGTGGGTGACTTATATAACAACACAAAAAGCCCAATATTCTAGAAACCGGGCGTCTATTAATCATATAATTGATCTGGAAACCTTGTTTGTGTTTGTATGACTTATATAACAGCCAGACATAGTTCAAAAACACCACCTGAAAACCATATCTGTAAAACAGAGAACATAACATGTAAGGCTATGACACTCGGTCTAAAGCCTTTTCCGAGTCAAATCCGATGGCTAAGGCTTTCGTCCTTTGTTCCTGGTACTGTTTCATGGCCGTGATTAACTTTATTACATGCCCCACAGCTTTTCTTCCTCTAACAAACCCTACCTGTGGATCCGATATTAATCTAGGCAACAGAATAGTGAGCCTACTCACCAGATCACTGTTTAACAATGAGATAGGACGATAAGACTTCAGGAAGGCCAGATCTTTCTCCGGTTTAGGTAGGATTATAATATGAGCACTATTAAAGTTTGGCGGGAAAAAATTGTTTTCTAAGCCCTCTACATAATAGTGCGTAAGGGGTGCTGCTACCTGGTCCTTGACCATTTTGTAAAAGTCATACGAGAACCCGTCAGGTCCTGGGGCTTTCCCTGCTGCTACCTCACTGATCACTTGGATTACTTCATACGTTTGAATGGGGCGATTTAGGAATTGGTTATGTGACGCCAGCACCTGGGTCAAAGTAATATCAGCGAAAAAATCTTCCCTCCCAGCATCGGGGTCGTATCTTGGGCATATAAAATTTCATAAAACTTCCGGAATACTTCTCCAATTTCGTCATTCTTTACTACTAATTTGCCTTGTTTAGTTTTCATAGACCTAACAAATGTTTCTTGCCTAACAGTTTTCACCAGGTTTGGTAGAGGTCTTCCAATTTTATTCCCATAAAGGAAAAAATTATGCTGCGTGGTCTGTAAGGATTTGTGTGGTCTAAGGTGTAGGATAGTATTTAGCTGGTGTGTAATGTGCTAAAGTACGCTCGCCGGTTATCATCAGTATTGGTACTTAAATATGCTTCCCTTGTGTTTTTCAGGGTGTCTTTTAAACGTAGGATATTCCTGTCCATTTTCCTATTACATGCACAGAGATATGCAATAATTTCCCCTCTTAAAACTGCCTTTCCTGTTTCCCAGAATAGTGTAGCATTATCTTTATGCTGATCATTATGAGTGGCGTATTCTTTCCATTTTTCTTGAAGATGCTTACGAAAGTGTGTATCCTCCCGTAGGAAGTTGGGGAAGTGCCATACCCTAGTTTTCTGTGATCCTGCTCCAGATTTGAAAGAGATGGAAATGGGCGAGTGATCCGAGATCACTGGGTGCTCTATAGTCGCTTCCATGATGTGAGCAAATGTATCCCTCGCTACTAGTATGTAGTCTATCCTAGACAAGGATCCATGGGGATTTGAGAAAAAGATAAAATCTTTCTCTGTCGGATGCAGAAACCGCCAGGCATCTAGGAGCTCCAGTTGTTGACAAAGGTATTCCACTCCCCCCTGATGCGACTGCTATGGTGTGGATTTGCAGGAGACCGATCTAGGAAGTATCATGAACACAATTAAGGTCCCTGGCTACATATAATTGCCCCTCTAAGTTGGACATCGACACATTCGTTAGGTGCGCAAAAAAGGTCTGAGGTGGTTCATTTGGAGCATAGACATTGCATAGGGTGATGGCCTTGCCCTTCCATTTCTCCAGAATGATCACGTACCGACCCTCCGAGTCACAAATAGTTTTGCCTAGCTGGAAATCTGCATTTTTATGAATAAGTATTGCCACTCTGGCCTGGCAGCCGTGGACCTAAGCAAAGTGGCATTGCCCACCCAGTCTCCCTTCAGCTTATTACTTTCTTTCTCAGATAGATGGGTCTCCTGCACACATGCAATTTCCACCTTTAGTCTTTTTAAGTGAGTTAGCACTTTCTTTCTCTTAATAGGCGAACCCAGGTCATGCACATTCCATGATATCAGTTTGGTCATGTGATCCCCCTTAATTCGTCCTGATAATTGTTATGCGGCAGGTGTGGAACCAAGGCCGATGGCCGCTTACCTTGGGAAGTAGATCTTCTAGGATCTGGAACTTCAATAAGTAGCGTGGAATGTGAAGCTCCAGAAAGTCCAGATAGCCCAACAGAGGAACCGGAAGGTCCGGAGACCGCCCGGGTCAGAACTGGAAGCAGCAAGCAGGAACCAAGGCAGCAGTCCGAAGGGCCGGTGGTAGACAGAATATCCAGTACAGTCCGGGTCAGGGCAGGCTGCTAGCAACAGGAACCAAGGCAACAATCCGAAGGGCAGGCGGCAGACAGAATATCAAGGCAGACCGGGTCAAGCAGGCAGCAAGTAGTAGGAACACAGACCGAACACTCCAAATGCACTTGAGGCCGAAGCAAGAGAGGAGAGGAACGGCGTCCTTTAAATAGAGCAAATTTCCCACGCTGCCAGAATCTGCTGCCGGCGTCTGACGTAAAAAAGGGGGGCGTGGCCGAACCCCGAGTCGCGCGGAGCAGAGGCACGGGAAGGATCAGCGTCGCTGATAGCGTCGACAGGTAACAATAATGTAGCCAGTACAAGACAAACCATATGAGAAGGGATCTCAGCCGTTCCCCTTTCATTTCCATTATGAGCACCTCCCTTGTCTGAAACCCAGGCACCTCTCTATTTTTCCTCTTTCCTGAGCCCTTAGTCCTCCCTCTCTCCCCCCCCTCATTATGCCTCGCCTTATATTAGTGGCTTAACCCTGTAATTTTGAACCCTAATCCCCCCACGTCCCTCCCCGCTCCTCCCTCCCTGAATTGCATAAACCCCCAACTGATATTGCAAAAAACCCCACAATAAAAAATAAACTCCAAAAAACTCAATCCCCATAACTAGAGATTGGTGAAGGTCACTCGCCTCTGCAGTGGGTAGTCAGGCATCCCACTCCCGATCATGTAACCTAAACAGTGCACTTATAACCCCAACACTCGGCCTATTGCCCAATTGTCGTAAATACTATGGCATTTATAACTTTAGAATCTTCATATTCATTGCAAAAACCATCAGAAAAATAGAAAACTAGCAATAGTTTGATTAGGAGCAGCTAGTCCTGTAACGTATGTCCTGGATCTCTATAACCCACTCCGGCTGGGTTAGCTTGTCCCCCGAAGATCCCTAAAGTGTGAGATCAGATGAAAGGATGTAGAATAAAATAAAGAGACCCAGTTCCTAGTGATTCAAACTGTGTGCACAGCCCTCTGCCAACAGAAAACTGTTATGATGTGCCCTTCTGCTTGGACACATAGCGCTGGGCTTCCTCTGAGGTTTGGAATGTGAAGACTTTGCCCTCATTCCATATTTTAAGGGTAGCTGGAAATTGAAGAGCAAATTTTATATGTAAGTTAATCAGCTGGGAACACACCGAAGAGAATTTCCTGCGCTGCTGGGATACTTTAGCAGAAAAATCCTGCGTTATTTGAATCTTGTGCCCTTGATACATAAACTCTGATTTTTTTTCGATATGCGATCCATATTTGCTGCTTATGGCTGAAGTTTAAAATCTTTGTGATGGCTATTCATGGTCTGGTATCAGTCTGTGTTCGCGATCCCAACCTGTGGGCCCTTTCAATACAGAACGTGCCTTGCAGGGCCTCTAATCCAACGGCCTCGGGAAGCCACTTCTCCAGCACTGCTCCCAGATTGCGATCCTCTATTCCCTCTGGTAAGCCCAGGAATCTTAAATTCGCCCGCCCCCAACCTGCTCTCGAGGTCATCAGTTTTGTCTTGGCACTCTTTAAGATGGTTTCATGAGCCAAGATCTGAGCAGTTGCAGCCACTAGGTCGTCCTCTGCGGCAGAGACTCGGCCCTCTATTTGCTCAATACCGGGGGGGTACATTCCGTGATCGCCGCTCATATCTGAGAGCTGGGAAGATATGGAAGCCAGTTTTTCATCGAGCGATTCCGCGATCATTTCTTTAAGAATTGCCACAGTAATCGGGTGCGCTGGGCCCAGTGGATTCAGTGCCGCCTCGCTCGTGGTGGCCGCCATCTTGGGATCGGCGGCCTTCCCTTTTTCTTTTTTTCCTTTTCGAGATGTCATCGGCTGAGGGAATCGCTGCATAAAATGCACGATCGACATACGTCGCTTACACCCCGCGGTTTTTTAGTCAGGTAACTCACCGTTATTGAGTGATGCCGGTAGATTTTGAGAGTGAGATGCCTGGAGCTGACAGGGAACACGTCCGCGTCAGCGCATCATCCCACGTGACCCCATCGAGCCAACAATTTTGATATATCAGTTATGATGCCCAAACGAGCCTACCCTGAATAGTCCAGCTCTTGCACCTAACCATTACTGTTGTATATAATAGCTAAGTAACTTTTGTATATAATACCACTAATACTGTACGTAACTCCATGTATATAATACCACCAATACTGTAAATTGTTTTAATTTCTTGTTTAATGCCCCTGCGGCTTGTTCTCTATCCTTCTATGCTTCACTTTCGTTCTCCCATTCCATGTTTCATTGCCCTGTTATAATGTAATTTCTGTTCTGCTGTTAATATGTGAACCGGTGTGATGTCCCCACTAACGCCGGTATATAAAAGTTTCAAATAAATAAATAAATAAATCTTTTTCCTGGCTGGTAACTCCTAATATGGAACCTAACATCGTGTAACTACAGCAAGGGTTATTTTTCCCTTTATACACCACCTCAGTCCCTTCCCAGCCTATATCCTTTTCCCTGACCTCAATCCACCATACCAGTACCCTCCCCGCTCCCTCCCCTTCCCCCTACCCCACACCCCTCCGCCCACCATCCCCACTCCCCCCCCTGCTCCCTCCCCCAGTGCCCCCTGTACCCCCTCCCCCCACTCCGCCCCTCCACCCCCTCTTCTCCTCACTCCCCCTCCCTCCTTCCCTACCCTCCCCCCATCACCAGCCTCTTATCACTCTTGCACGCTCCTGTATTACTGTATTTCTTGCTCCTGTATTAATGTAAATAAGCTTCATATACTAAGTGTATCAAGTACACATGCCACTTAACATTGTATATTAGTTCATTTGCATATATAATCCTAATCCAATGCAAATAGTTGTAACGCTGCCTGTTGACTCTCCTCTCCTGTACTTATGTATATCTTCCAGTTACCCCCTCCCCTGTTCATTGTAATTTCCTTTTCTTCTCAGTTTTTTGTAAACCGACATGTGTCCTACGAATGCCGGTATAAAAAAGTTTTTAAATAAATAAATAAACCTTGCATTTGTCCACATTATATTTCATCTGCCATAATGACACCCAATCTTCCAGTCTTGCAGGCAGGGTCCTCTTGCAATTTATCACAATCCGCTTGTGATTTAAACACTGAATAATTTTGTGCCATCTGCAGATTTGATCACCTTACTCATATTCCTTTAGAGATCATTTATAAACATATTAAAAAGCACCGGTCCAAGTACAGATCCCTGAGGCACTCCACTGTTTACCTTTATCCAGATCATTTAATCCTACTCTGTGTCTCCTGTCTTTTAAACAGTTTGCAATCTATAAAAAGTCATTGCCTCCTATCCCATGATTTTTTCATTTTCTTAGAAGCTTCTTGAGAGGGACTTTGTCAGACACCTTCTGAAAATCCAATTACACTACATCTATCAATTCATCTTTATCCATATATTTATTCACCCCTTCAAAAAAAGTAACAGATTTGTGAGGCAAGACTTCCCTTGAGTAAATCCATGCTGGCTGTGTCCCATTAAACCATGTCTGTCTATATGTTCTGTGATTTTATTCTTTATAATAATCTTTGTTCTGTGTTTTAAACAACCATTGTTGTGTTTAGATTTTTAGACCATATCAAAAATGAGGAAAGCCCCCTATCTCCCATTGGCAGTCTTCATGGATTATTAAACGATGATCAGGAACCTTACATCGTGACAGACATAGCAGACCTAATTCGAGATTCATATGAGGTAAGTTGGACTAGTAGCACACACACTACAGCTACATTTAATAATGGGATCCATTTTCAGCCACTGACCAGCCAGCAAAGTTAGCCAGATAAACTTATCTGGCTAACTTTGTCAGGATATTCAGTAGTATAGCTGCACCACTGAATATGCCCAACTGTCTTAAAGTTAGCCGAATAAGTTTTTCTGGCTAACTTTAGGACTGCTCTATAGTACACTCAGAATATTGGACTTAGCTGAATAACTTACTGGCTAACCAAACTCTACCCCAGAACACCCCTATGTCATCTGGCTAAATTTGTCAAAAAATTAGTTCTCCAGCTAAAATTTGGTCTAATTATGTGGCTGAAATATTCAGATGTAGGCAATTAGCTGGATTACTTGTGAGCTAGCCAGCTAAATGCTGTTGAATATAGATCTCCAATATATTTGGGGTTTAGGAAATACTAAACAAAAATACCTGTTATATATTTAAAAGCATCTGTACCTTCATACAGCTTTCTGATAAGTAAACTAGCTGATTGTTAAAATGCTCCTTGCAGATATTTGGTGCTATGTTATTTTCTCTCTGCCATGTAGACAGAGATAACAACAGAAAACTGCATATCTAATTCATTATTGCAGTCCGCACAGGAGTCGAAGAAAAAAGTCCTAATTTGGGTTTATCTGTTCTTACCAGTTCTGTCCTGACAAACAACATAAATAATAACTTGAAAGTATATTCAACATTGGACTGCTCAGTTCTGAATTGCCCCATTTATAAGATGTTGAAGGAAAAATATTTGTCCATGTTTAAAAAAAAAAAAACAAAAAAAAAACATTTAAATGGCAGAGAAAAATGATTTGGATCTTTTCACAAAAGAAAGCATTCTTCTTTACAAAATAAGTGTTTACGTACCTGGTTGAAGCACAGAGAAAAAGTTTTTTAGGTCAAACCTCATTTGTTGTGTACATTTTTTTTTAAATTAATCTTGATTACCATTGAATGCAGATGTGGTACACATTGATGCAATATCCTTAGATTTCAAATAAAGAGTACGTTCAAAATTGTCAAATCCTGCCTGTCATATACCTTTCAAGACTTTATGATCATGAGACCAGATTGGTAGGCACCCGCACAGTTCTTAATCAGTGGGGAGCCTCACGGTGCCAGACAGAAGAAAAGAGCTATTCTGAGGGCATATTGCAGCAGGACATTTGGACCAGAAAAATCTTAGGCACCACTGCATAATTTCTAATTGTAATAACTTGGTTCCCAGAATTTGTCAAGCCCAGACCTATCTGAAAATTAAAATAAACCTAAAATAGAAAACATATTTACAGGTGAGCAGTTCCATAGCCATATTGATTCAATGATGGTTATTGGTTGAAGTGAAAGTCCATGCCAAATACATAAACTGGAAATACATACATATAGCATTTAATTTATTTATACCGTTTAACCGTTTATTCTTTCCTATCTCTTCCTTCTTCTCCAAGTTCTGCTACCCTTGTTATTTGTAACTGCTCCTTCTGTCACCACAGTTCGAATTGATGTATTTAATGCACTCCCGTTCCATGTAAACCAGCAAGATATGTTTTCATGATTGCCGGTATATAAAAACCTTAAATAAATAAATAAATAAATACATATTTCATAACAAGTGCAAACCTGCTTATGGCAGCATACAGTAAAACCATATATATGTATAAATTATAAACTGTATAACTAAATATGCAAGTTAAAACCTATATCTTAAACATAGTTTTGTTACAGTCATACTGGTTAGTGATATCCATGTTTAATCACAAAACAATTTGTAGCATAAGAACATAAGCTATGCCATGCTGAATCAGACTTAAGGTCCCCTCTGTGCCCAGCAAGCTGTCTCCGACATTGAGCAATCCGGGTCACATGTTTCCAGCAGTTCCTAAAGAGTAGATCCGTTTCTTATTGCTCACTCCCAGAAATAAACTGTGCTTTTCCCAAATCCACCTGGTTAATAATTGTTTATGGCCGTTAGCTTCAGAAACTTGTCCAAACTCCTTTTAAATTCTGCTATGCTAGATGATTTGACTACATCCTTCAGCAACAATTTCCAGAGCTTGATTTTGCATTCAGTGAAAGCAAAAAAAGACTATTTTGATTGTTTTTAATCTGATACCTCTTTATGGTGTATACCCTAGTCCTAGCCATCCCTTATTTACTTGTACCACATCACTCATGACTTTATAGAATTCCATCATATCTACAAGCTGAACAACTCTAACCTGTTTAACTTTTCATCATAAGGGAGCTGCTCCATCTCCTTTATCATTCTGGTTCCTTTTCTCTGTATCTTTTCTAATTCTGCTTTATCTTTATTGAATTGACCAGACTTGCACAAGGTATTCATGGTGCAGTCGCTCCATGAATTGATAAAGAGAAATTATTATATTCTCACAGGACAAGCAGGATGGTAGTCCTCACATATGGGTGACATCGCAGGATGGAGCCCAATCATGGAACATTTTTGTCAAAGTTTCTAGAACTTTGACTGGCACCTACTGGGCATGCCCACCATGGCACTAAACCTGCAGCCAGCAGGGGTCCCTCTTCAGTCTTCTTTTTTCCGCACAGCATTAGCCACGAGGTTAAGGAGCTCTGCAGAGATTCCTGACAGGAATTTTCCTCACGGAATTACTGAAAACTTTCTTACCACACAGAGGTCCCTCCTTCAACTTTTTCAAGTCGCAGTACTCCGGTAAGTTTTTTACCCGTTTTTGGTCGATTTCCATCGAGTTTGGCCCTCGCGGTCTACTGGTCATCGACCATACCGCGGCTCAAATTTTTCAAGGCCATGGCGTCGGGGTTCTGTCGGTGCCCGGACTGTATCCGCACCATGTCCATAACAGACCCCCATAAATTCTGTGTAATGTGTCTTGGATGTGAGCATGATGTCCTGACCTGCACCAAATGTGCCCTAATGACACCAAAGGGTTGCAAGGCCAAAATGGAGAAGATGGAACTTCTCTTCTGTGCTCAAACCCCGACGCCGTCCATTGCATCGACGTTGTCTGAACAGGCACCTTCCACTTCGCGCCAGCATCGACCACCAGCCAGTGACCGTCCGGTGTCGACCACTTCTCAGCCTTCAACTACCTCTACTCCCCCTCAGGACCGAGGGGATCGTAGAGAGAAACATCGCCATCGGAAGTCTCGGACCATCGAGGGAGCAAAATCATCGACCTCGCCATTGTCCGAGCCGCCGTCGAAAAAACTCCATCCACAAAAGGCACCGACCTTTTCTGTGACCGGGTCACCGAGGCAACCCTCACCCGGACGGGTATTGGGAGCCGCGACTCCGCCTTTAACGGTGGTTCCTCCGGCTATGCCTCTGCCGCCTCCTCCCCTTCCGGAGGCGGAACTGATTGCTCCAGGTCTCCGTGAAGAACTGGACAAAATGGTTCAGGAGGCCATCGACAAGGTGATGCATTGATTCCAAGTTCCTCTGGCACTGACACCGGTGCCAATTGTGGCACCGACCACCGACCCGATTCCAGCAGCATTGGCACCGCTGCTCTTGAAGATGGAAGCGCTTATTGACGCTTTTCCACCGATGGATCCCGGGTCACTGATGGCTCCGGTGCCCTCTCTGCTTACCTTGTCATCGGGAGGAGAAACACCGTTCCGCATCCCTCCATCAGGGGTCCTACCGATGCCTCAGCCATCGATGCCGATGCGTCTGGCGCCACCTATCCATCCATCGATGCCTTCGATGCCTGCACCTGTGCCTTCGATGCCTTCATTGGTGCCTCCAGTTCTTCCTTTGATTCCTTCGGAGCATAGACCTGGCCCTTCAGGAATTCCACTGCTCCGTCCCCAGTTGGTTTCTAGAGGGGCAGGTGCTGATCCCTATGATACCTGGACTGATGATTCTTCACCAGACACCAATGACTTGCCTTCACCACCTTCTCCTACTGAAAGCAGGAAGCGTTCTCCTCCAGAGGACCTTTCCTTCATAAATTTTGTGAAGGAGATGTCTGAATTGATTCCTTTCCAATTACAGACCGAACAAGATTACAGGCATCAAATGATGGAGCTGTTGCAATTCCTGGATACTCCCAAGGAAATAACCGCCATCCCTATTCACCAGGTTCTTCTGGATCTCCGCCGCTCTCCCTTACCAATTCCTTTGCTTCCTCCGGGGTCCAGCGGTGAACTTGGCCTGCGCGATCGGCGCTGAAGCCCGTCGGGGTAAGGCCTCTTGTTCCGCTCGCCCCGTTCGGGCTCCTGCGCCGATCGCCGGCCCTTCTCTGCAGCAGCTCTCTCACCTGAAGGACCGCAATCACCCGATTCCCTCGGCATCGACCAGGGCCGCGAGCCCTCGCTTCCTGCCGGCCTCCACGAGCCGCGAGCCCTCGCCCGGAGCCGCCATCACAATACACAGAAACGCCCACGAAAACGTCGCGGCGGTGACGTCAGAGGCGCGACAGACCGGCGGGGTATTTAAACCGCCACTCTCCTTGGCGTCGCGCGCACGAAGGAGCGCGACAAAGGGGCCTGCCCCTTTGTTTCGCCCCTTCGGTTCGCCCCTCGCTGTCCCCAAGCAGCACCCCACCAGCACCCGACTAGTGCTCACCCTCCATCCAGCGCTCTGCAAACAACTTCCAGCACTCTGCAAACAACTTCCAGCGCTCTGCAAACAACCATCCAGCGCTCTGCAAACAACTTCCAGCGCTCATCCTACAAACAACCATCCTGCACTCATCCTGAATTCTTCCAGCAAGCAGCTAACCAGCGTTCTTCCGGCAAGCAGCTAACCAGCAAGCAGCTAACCAGCGTTCTTCCAGAGCCCCAACCTCCCAACTAATTTCCTCTCATCCGAGCCTCGCCCCATCGGCCCCCCAGCTACTCACAGCGACAGCCAGCTAACCATCCATAATGTCTCCAGCTCTTCCAATACCAACGTTGCAACACCGCCTCCTACCTAAAAGACCATCCACCAGACAAGCCCTTCACAACAACTTAAAATCACTCACCCCCATTCTGATTGCACCAATCACCCAGCTGTTAGGCCTCACCTTCTTTTCACTCTCACTCTTCAATGCCCAATCACTAACAAAAAAAATCCCTTATTTTCAATGACTATCTCACCGACGCCAAGCCAGATATTTGCGCTGTAACAGAAACATGGCTCAAGCCCTCAGATACAGCTTTAATAAACCAACTCCCTACGTCGACCTACGACTTCTTCTCACTCCCGAGACTGAAAAAAAGAGGAGGTGGAATCCTTCTAGCTACCAAGAAAAGCCTTAATTTCACCCAACACCCATTCACTTCTAACACAAAACTGGAAGTCGGTTTCTTCACATCCAAACATCTTCAAATCCTTCTTGTCTACGCCCCCCAGGGCTCTTAGAAGCAGACATCTCCCCAATCCTCGAAATCACCACCACACTCATCGACCTGGATTCTCCAGCAATCATCTTAGGAGATTTCAATCTGCACATAGACAATCCTTCACCATCTAATAGCTGCGTAACCCTCCTCACAGCCCTGTCAGCAATGGGATTCCAACAATTAGTCAACCAACCCACTCACAAAGCGGGGCATACTCTGGACTTAATCTTCAGTAACAAAGGCATTACGACCACATCAAATTTGAAGATCAAAAAAGTACCATGGTCGGACCACTCTCTTATCTCTACCTCTTTCGCTTTGAAAGAAACCACCACTCCTAACATCCCTTCACCTTCATTCCATTACAGGAGGCGATGCTCCCCAGATGATCTTAACAACCTGTTGGAGTCACAGCTCCCTCTATTAGATCTCACCGACCCAAACACTGCCATTCGCTCCTGGAACAATATAACAGAAAATATAGCAAATAAGCTCTGCCCTTCAACTACAAAAAAATCTCACACCAATGCCTCCAACAGACAACCTTGGTTCACCAACGAGCTCAGAAAACTAAAACAAAGCTTAAGAAAGAAAGAAGCGACTTGGCGTAAAACTCCTTGTGACTTCACCATTTCATCATACAAATCCACACTATACCAATACAAAGCCCTCACTTCAAAATCAAAAAAAGATTATTTTGCATCTAAGATTCACAACCTGGTCTTTGATGCTAAAGCCCTCTTCGCTTATGTATCCAGCCTCACTCAAACCATACCGCGAGAAATCCCCGGCGACATGGCACAATCCAAAGCTGAAGAACTCGCCCAGTTTTTCCAAAATAAAATCAACAATCTTTTAACTCAACTGCCTTCCAATTCAACGGATGCCCTCCCGACATATCAACACCCGTCCATCATAAACTCCAGCCTAAACACTTTTGAGCCCGTCTCTTCCACTGAGATACAAACCATCCTGAGAAGAATGAAACCTTCGTCTCATCCTGCAGACCACATCCCCACCAAACTACTCCTATCTATTCCAGACTCAATAGCCACATCATTGACAAACATCATCAACTGCTCTCTAGCCCAAGGATCCTTCCCAGATGATCTCAAAATGGCCTCAATCTCACCACTCCTAAAGAAACCAAACCTTGACCCGAAGGACCCCAACAACTTCCGCCCCATAGCTAACCTCCCATTCATCGCTAAGATCATGGAAAAACTAGTCAACTCTCAACTTTCAAACTACATCGAAGACAATAACCTCCTCTTCGCCCCACAACACGGATTCCGAAAAAATCGAGGCACAGAATCTCTCCTTATCTCTTTGACAGACCATCTCCTATTGGGCCTCGACAAAGGAAACTCATTCCTATTGATCTTGCTAGACCTATCTGCAGCGTTCGACACTGTCAACCACGCCATCCTCCTAAACCAGTTGTCATCCATAGGAATCTGCGGCACCGTCCTTTCCTGGTTTAAAACCTTTCTCAACAATAGAGGTTACAAAGTCAAACTCCAAAACAAGGAATCCTCAAGATTTGACTCTGCCATAGGAGTCCCTCAAGGCTCCTCATTATCTCCGACTCTATTCAATATTTACCTTCTCCCTCTATGCCAACTTCTCACCGACCTCAATCTAAAGTTTTTCCTATACGCAGATGATATTCAAATCATCATCCCTATCAAAGACACATACTCTAATACTCTTGTCTACTGGGAATCATGCCACCAAAAAATCAAACAACTACTCAACAGTCTACACCTCATCTTAAATTCCTCCAAGACTGAGATCCTGCTCATCTCGCCTGAAAACAACACCAATCAACAGTATACTTCCTACCACACAAACCAGAGACCTAGGAGTGATAATAGATAACCGGCTAAACTTCAAGGCCCACATCAACAAAACAACCAAAGACTGCTTCTATAAACTCCAGGTCCTGAAAAGGATAAGACCTCTTTTCCACGCTCAAGATTTCAGAACGATCATCCAAGCAGTCATATTTTCGAAACTGGACTACTGCAATTCCCTATTGCTAGGTCTACCTTCATCCTACTCCAAACCACTACAGATGGTTCAAAATTCAGCTGCCCGTATCCTGACAGGCGCAAGGAAAAGAGACCACATTTCACCAGTCCTGAAAGAGCTTCATTGGTTACCCGTATACTTCCGCATCATGTATAAAGCCATAACTATCACCTATAAAACTATTCATCAACTCACCACTCTCGATCTCCAATTCCCGCTCCAAGTACATAACTCTACTAGACCTACCAGAGATGCTTACAGAGGTTCCCTCCTGGTTCCCCCAGTGAAAACGACCAAACACATTACCCTAAGAGATCGTGCCACCTCCACAGCTGGCCCTCTACTGTGGAATTCCATTCCTACAGACCTCAGACAGGAGCCCTGCCTCCCAACTTTTAGGAAAAAACTTAAGACTTGGTTATTCAAGCAAGCTTTTCCGGACACAACCCAATGACTCCCAAAACACCTTACCAGTTGTATATAACATTTATTTTGTATACTACATTTAAATTGTACATTGTTTAACCATTTCTATCCTCTCTTCTCTTTTTCCTTCTCCAAGTTTGGCCTCCATTGTTAAATGTAACTGTACCTTCTGTCACCTCAGTTCTGGTTCTATGTTTTTAAGTTCTATGTATTTATTGCACCCCCGTTCTATGTAAACCAGCAAGATATGTTTTCATGATTGCCGGTATATAAAAACTCTAAATAAATAAATAAAAAATAAATAAAATCTCCTCAAAAAGAACTGGGAACATCCTGGCTCTGTTATTCCAGTCAACAGGAAGGCTGACACCACTTATTTGGTACAGTCAGCCCCAGGTTTCAAAAACCTCAGTTGGATCACCAATCTGTGGTTGTGGAATCGGCCCAAAAGAGGGCAAGGAGGTCAAAACCCCACTCTTCCTTTCCCCCAGGCAAAGAGCAGAAATTTCTAGATGCCATTGGTTGCAGTGTCTTCCAGGGCTCAATGCTCATCTCCCGAATCGCCTCTTATCAGCTCTATATGACCCAATACAACAGGGTCTTATTTAATCATATACAAGAATTGACAGGCTCCCTGCCTCAACAATTCCAAGAACAACTTCAAACCCTAGTGAACAAGGGCTTTGAGGCAGGCAAGCATGAGATAAGATCATCTTACGATATCTTTGACACTGCTACCAGGGTATCTGCATCTGCTATTTCGCCAAGAAGATGGGCCTGGCTCAAGTCTTCGGACCTTTGCCTTGAAGTACAGGACAGATTGTTCGACCTGCCCTGTGTAGGAGACAATCTGTTTGGCGAGCAGATTTAATGGACGGTGGCGGAACTCAAGGACCATCATGAGACCCTGAGACAGCTCTCTCTGATGCCTTCTGAGTATTCCTCAAAACAACCTCTCCGAAAGGACACTAAGAAGTCATTCTTATTATTTATTTATTTTATTTATTTATAGATTTTTTATATACCGGGGCACGTAGATAACATCACCTCGGTTTACATACAAACATTAATTCAGCATAGCGCTTTACAATATAACATAATAACTGAAAAAATACAGTACCATGAATAACTATGGTACTGTATTTTTTTTTATTAAGAGAATAAAAATCAATGTAAGAGAATAAAAATCAATGTTGAGTGTCTGTGTAGATAAACTAGGAAGAATAGAATAGGACTTAGTTCATTAATAGTAGGCTTTTTTGAATAACCAGGTTTTTAAGTTTAGTTTAAATTTTTTGTGGCAAAGTTCCTGGTGTAATTCAGAGGGCATGGTGTTCCATATTGTTGATCCAGCAATGATGAATGAACGTTCTTTTGTAGAAGAAAGATTGGTCCGAAGAAATCCTACCCGCCACCGTCTAGAGCTTGTTCTACGAGACCTTTCGAAAAAACCCAGTCTCGTCAACTACAAAAACAAAAGCCTCAAGGAGCTTCTCAGCCGGGCCCTGCTTCTGGTTTTTGACTCCTGCATAGAAAGCAGCAGCCAGCTTCCACTGCCTCACATACCAGTGGGAGCTCGATTATGTCATTTCAACAACAGGTGGCACTCAATCACCTCAGACCAGTGGGTCCTAGCAATAATCGCTCAAGATTTTCATCTGAAATTTCTCTCCATCCCACCGGACTCCCCACCTCTACCAATGCAGAGAACATCCGACCACTCTATCCTCCTGGAACAGGAGGTCTCCCTCCTCCTCCAGTCCAAAGCAATAGAGCCAGTGCCCTACTCTCAGCACGGCTAGGGTTCTATTCCCGATACTTTCTAATCCCAAAAAATCGGGAGGCGTTCGTCCAATTCTGGACCTCCGTGCCCTCAACAAGTACCTCCAAGAAAAGTTCAAAATGGTAACCTTGGGTTCTCTTCTTCCTCTTTTGCAAAGAGGAGACTGGCTCTGCTCTCTAGACCTCCAGGATGCATACACATGTATTGCGATAACTCCATCTCATCGCAGATTCCTGAGAATTCTGGTAGCCCCAAGTACTATCAGTACCGAGTGCTTCCATTCGGCCTCACATTTGCACCACGAGTCTTCACAAAATGCCTCGTAGTAGTTGCAGCCTTCCTTAGGACTCAAGGTGTTCACGTCTACCCCTATCTAGACGATTGGTTGATCAGGGCTCCCACTTAGCAAACTGCTCTGTCGTCCCTACATCTTACCTTACACACTCTGATTTCGCTAGGATTTCTCGTCAACTACGACAAATCCTACTTAGTCCCATCTCAAACTTTATCATTCATAGGGGCAGACTTGGACACCTTGCAAGCAAAAGCTTTTCTGCCTCATCAGCGAGCTCTCATTCTTGTCTCTCTTGCACATCAGCTGCAGTCTCAACACCGCACGACTGCACGCCACTTCCTCATCCTGCTGGGACACGTGGCGTCCTCAGTTCAGATTACCCCAGTGGCCTGCTTGGCCATGAGAGTCGTGCAGTGGACTCTAAGGTCACAATGGACTCAATCTATTCAGCCCCTGTCGAACATTGTCCATGTCACCGACTCACTCCATCAGTCTCTAGCCTGGTGGAAAAATCAGATCAATCTCCTCCAAGGCTTGCCCTTCCAGGCTCCAGATCCTCAAATAATTCTCACCACCGATGCTTCCAACCTCGGCTGGGGAGCCCATGTGGCCAAACTGCAGACACAAGGATCTTGGAAGCCAAAGACCAAATCAATTACCTGGAGCTTCGAGCAATCAGATATGCTCTCAGGGTATTTCAGGATCGCCTTTCCAATCAGGTCATCCTGATTCAGACAGACAACCATGTGGCCGTGTGGTACATCAACAAGCAGGGAGGGATGTGCTCCTACCCTCTGTGTCAGGAAGCTGTGCAGATATGGGCGGAGGCCCTCTCCCACTCGATGTACCTCAGGGCCACCTACTTGCTGGGAGTGGACAATGTGTTGGCAGACAAACCAAGTCGCACCTTTCAGCCGCACGAGTGGTCTCTCAACCCCTCAGTGATGGACTCGATTTTCCAACAATGGGTTACCCTCATGTAGATCTCTTTGCGTCACTTCAAAACCGCAAAGTAGAGAACTTTTGCTCTCTCACTTGCAGCCAACACTATCAGTCACGAGATGCTTTCTCCCTCTCATGGACGACCGGTCTCCTATGTGCATTCCCTCCACTTCCACTTCTCTCAAAGACTCTCGTGAAGTTACGTCAGGACAAGGGAAACATGATTCTGATAGCACCTCATTGGCCACGCCAAATGTGGTTTCCAATACTTCAGGATTTCTCCATTCTCAGGCACATTCCCTTGGGAAGGAACCCACTTCTGATCACTCAAAATGACGGGTGCCTACGCCACCCCAATCTTCAAGCCTTGTCCCTGACAGCCTGGATGTTGAAAGGTTAATTCTTCAGCCACTTAACCTTTCGGACCCGGTTTCCTGTGTTCTGATTGCTTCACGGAAGCCTTCCACAAGAAAATCCTACCTTTACAAATGGAACAGGTTTAAGTCACGGTGCTCTTCTCAGTCCCTTGATCCCTTTACCTGTCCTACCACAAAGTTTCTAGACTATCTCTGGCACTTGTCAGAATCCGGTCTAAAAACGTCCTCTTATCAGAATGCATGTCAGTGCGGTAGCCACCTTCCATAAAGGTATTGGGGACATTCCTATTTCAGTACAGCCCCTTGTAACACGTTTTCTGAAGGGCTTGCTTCACCTCAAGCCTCCCCTGCGTCCTCCGACCCCTTCTTGGGACCTCAACCTGGTTTTGGTTCGGCTCATGAAATCACCATTCGAGCCTCTCCAATCCTGTGATCTTCGCTATCTCACATGGAACGTGATCTTCCTTTTGGCAATCACTTCGGCTCGCAGAGTTAGTGAGTTACAGGTTCTAGTCACCTATCTGCCTTACACTAAACTTCTGCAGGACCGGGCAGTACTCTGCACTCACCCTAAGTTCTTACCTAAGGTAGTATCGGAGTTTCATCTCAATCAATCCATTATACTACCTACCTTTTTTCCCAGGCCCCATTCCAGTCCAGGAGAACAGGCTTTGCATACCCTTGACTGTAAACGGGCTCTAGCGTTCTACCTAGACCGCACAGCTGCCCACAGGAAGAGCACTCAATTGTTTGTCTCTTTCCACTCCATCAAATCAGGGCAGCGGACTGCATATCCTTTTGCTATCAGCAAGCGGACATTCCACTCCAAGACCGTGTTAAAGCACACTCTGTGAGGGCCATGGCGACTTCAGTAGCACACCTACGCTCGGTGCCGCTTCCTGACATTTGCAGGGCTGCCACCTGGAGTTCTCTCCATACCTTTATATAGCCCATTATTGCTTAGACAAAGCCGGAAGACAAGATTCCATCTTCGGCCAGTCTGTCTTGCACAACCTATTTACAACTTGACGTACCAACACCCTTCCACCTGCCTGGTAGGGTTCAGGATGCCCTCTGCCAAATTCCACCCCAATCCTAGTGCCTTTGCACACCTGGGTACATTTGGTGCATACTCTGACATCCTCAGCTCGGTACTCACCCATATATGAGGACTATCATCCTGCTTGTCCTGTGAGAAAGCAAATGTTGCTTACCTGTAACAGATGTTCTCACAGGCAGCAGGATGTTAGTCCTCACGAAACCTGCCCACCACCCCGCGGTGTTGGGTTTGTTACGTTCCTTATTTTTTTTTGGCACTTCCTGTAGCTTTTAAACAAGATTGAAAGGGGACCCCTGCTGGCTGCAGGGTTAGTGCCATGCTGTGCATGCCCAGTAGGTGCCAGTCAAAGTTCTAGAAACTTTGAGAAAAGTGTTCCGTGATTGGGCTGCATCCTGTGATGTCACCCATATGTGAGGACTAACATCCTGCTGTCCTGTGAGAACACCTGTACAGGTAAGCAACATTTGCTTTCTCTGTTTTATTTTCCATTCTTTTCTGAATTGTTGCTGACATTCTATTTATATGACCCTGAACCACATAAGGGATATTGGAATCTGAAGATGAATGTTTGGAAAGACTGAAAATGAGAACTAAAGCAAACTTATGGATGCCTTAGTTGCCCTGCTAGTTTAAAATTTGGAATTTGCTGAAAAACATGCGTGAATCAGAACTGTGAATAGCAAATCACCTAGATCAGATAGTACACATCCCAGAAAACCGAAAGAACTGATAAAAAGAAATTGCAGATGTATTTTTATTAATTTATAAACGATCGTTAACATCGGCTATGGTTCATTAAGATTTGGAGGGTGGTCAGAATAACTCCAGTTTTTAAAAAAGAATTCTAGTGGTGATCAGGAAGCTACAGACTTACATCAGTGCTGGGCAAAATGATAAAAAATATTAAGAACAAAATTACTGAACATAGAAATAGTCATAGTTTAATGAGACCAAACCAACATGGATTTAGCAGATTTTACAGATGAATTAGTAAATACACCTGTAAAGGTAAAGTACTCTAATTCCAACTCCCTTAGTATCCTAAACTTAACTAGGAACTCAGTAAAATTAAGATGAAGGCAGCAGCAAGAGGGGGGGCTTTCCAGTCTTTTGCATTGAGTGTCACATGTATGATTTTTTTACCCGCCGGTGAGAGATTGTATGTGTGCACTCGGTGCAAAGAGCTCCTGGCTCTCAAGGGACGAGTCCGATCTCTGGAGGCTAGAGTAGCAGACTTGAAGGAGCTGAGGCAGACAGAGAAGTACATTGGTGAGACCTTCAGGGACACAGTAGCCAAGTCCCAAATCCAGTCTGGCAGCCCCAGTGCTGCCTTGGATCAGAAAGTTCTCCCAGTAGCAGAACATCATCCTGGTGTAGCAGGAAGTGATCCTGTAGTAAGGACCTGCTCTCCAGGTGATGTATTGTCCTCTCACACTGAGGACAAGTCTCCTAGGGCTACTGCCCAGGAGGGAAGGGTTAGGCTGGCCATCATAGTCAGTGATTCAATGATTAGAACTGTAGGTAGAAGGGTGGCTGGTGGATGTGAGGACCGCCTGGTAACTTGCCTGCCTGGTGCGAAGGTGGCAGACCTCACGCGTCACCTAGATAGGATTATAGACCGTGCTGGGTAGGAGCCGGCTGTTGTAGTGCATGTGGGCACCAATGACATAGGAAGTAGGAGAGAAGTTCTGGAAGCCAAATTTAGGATTTTAGGTAGAAAGCTGAAATCCAGAATCTCCAGGGTGGCTTTCTCTGAAATGCTTTCTGTTCCTCGTGCAGGTCCCCAGAGGCAGGCAGAGCTCCAGAGTTTCAATGTGTGGATGAGACGATGGAGTAGGGAAGAGCAATTCAGTGTTGTAGGGAACTGGGGAAACCTTTGGGGAAGGGGGAGACTTGTCTGAATGGATGGGCTGCACCTTAACCAGAGTGGAACCAAGCTGCTGGCACTAACTTTTTAAAAGGAAATAGAGCAGCTTTTAAATGAGAACAAGGGGGAAAGTCGACAGTCACTCAGCAGTGCATGGTTCAGAGAAATGTATCCTTGAAGGATACTAATGAAACAAGAGAGTTAGGTCATCCCAACAGAGAGGTTCCAATGAAAGTAAATGTAATCCATGTGCCTATATGTAAAAAATCACCTGAGCTAAAGATTATCCAAATTATCCCTAAGAACTGAAAAGCAGGTTGTTAATACAAACAAAAAAACACACTTTGAAATTTCTGTATGCCAATGCCAGAAGTCTAAGAAGTAAGATTGGAGAATTAGAATGTATAGCAGTAAATGATTAGATTGACATAATTGGCATCACAGAGACCTGATGGAAGGAGAATAGCCAATGTTACAGTGCTATATCGGGGTACAAATTATATCGCAATGATAGGGAGGATCAACTTGGTGGGGGTGTGGCACTTTATATCCGGGAGGGTATAGAGTCCAACAGCATAAAGATCATAACAAGAGACTAAATGCTCAGTAGAATCTATATGGGTAGAAATCCCACGTGTGTTGGGTAAGAGTATAGTGATAGGAGTATACTACCATCCACCTGGACAAAATGGTCAGACAGATGATTAAATGCTAAGAGAAATCAGGGGAGCTAACCAACTTGGCAGTGCAGTAATAATGGGAGATTTCAATTACCCCAATATTGACCGGGTAAATGTAACATCAGGACATGCTAGAGACATAAAGTTCCTAGATGTCATAAATGACTGCTTCATGGAACAATTGGTTCAGGAACCAACGAGAGAGGGAGCTATTTTAGTTTTAATTCTTAGTGGAATGCAGGATTTGGTGAGAGAGGTAATGGTGGTGGGGCCACTTGGCAATAGTGATCATAACATGATCAAATTTAAACTAATAACTGGAAGGGGAACAATAAGTAAATCTACAGCTCTACCACTAAAATTTCAAAAGGGAAACTGATATAATGAGGAAAATAGTTAGAAAAATAGTTAGAAAAATACTGAAAGGTGCAGCTGCAAAGGTTAAAAGTGTTCAATAGGAATGGACTTTGTTTAAAAATACAGTTCTAGACGCGCAGTCCAGATGTATTCCATGCATTAAGAAAGGTGAAAGGAAGGCAAAACGATTACCAGCATGGTTAAAAGGTGAGGTGAAAGAGGCTATTTTAGCCAAAAAAAATCCTTCAAAAATTGAAAGAAGGATCCATCTGAAGAAAATAGGATAAAGCATTGTCAAGTTAAGTGTAAAACATTGATAAGACAGGTGAAGAGAGAATTTGAAATGAAGTTCGCCATAGAGGCAAAAACTCATAATAAAAGCTTTTTAAGATATATCCGAAGCAAGAAACCTGTGAGGGAGTCTGTTGGACCGTTAGATGACCAAGTGTTTAATGGGGCTCTTAGGGAAGATAAGGCCACTGCAGAAAGACTAAATGACTTCTTAGCTTCCGTGTTTACTACTGAGGATGTTGGGGAGATACCAGTTCTGGAGATGGTTTTCAAAGGTGAGGATTCAGATGAACTGAACCAAATCACTGTGAACCTGGAAGATGTAGTAGGCCAGATTGACAAACTAAAGAGTAGCAAATCACCTGGATCAGATGGTATGCATCCTAGGGTACTGAAGGAACTCAAAAATGAAATTTCTGGTCTATTTGTTAACTTTTGTAACCTATCCTTAAAATCATCCATTGGACCTGAAGACTGGAGGGTGGCCAATGTAACCCCAATATTTAAAAAGGGCTCCAGGGGTGATCCGGGAAACTATAGACCAGAGAGCCTGACTTCAGTGCCGGAAAAATAGTGAAAACTATTCTAAAGATCAAAATCGTAGAGCATATAGAATGCATGGTTTAATAGAACACTCAATACTCAAGGGCAGTCTTGCCTAACAAATCTGCTTCATTTTTTTGAAGGGGTTAATAAACATGTGGATAAAGGTGAACCAGTAGATGTAGTGTATTTGGATTTTCACAAGGTGTTTGACAAAGTCGCTCATGAGAGACTTCTAAGAAAACTAAAAAATCATGGGATAGGAGGCTATGTCCTTTTGTGGATTACAAACTGGTTAAAAGACATGAAACAGAGAGTAGGATTAAATGGTCAATTTTCTCAGTGGAAAAGGGTAAACAGTGGAGTACCTCAGAGATCTGTACTTGCACCGGTGCTTTTCAATATATTTATAAATGATCTGGAAAGGAATAAGACGAGTGAGGTTAAATTTACGGAGTAGTTAAATCACAAGCGGATTGTGAATCATTACAGGAGGACCTTGCAAGACTGGAAGATTGGCATCCAAATGGCAGATGAAATTTAATGTGGACAAGTGCAAGGTGTTGCATATAGGGAAAAATAACCCTTGCTGTAGTTACATGATGTTAGGTTCCATATTAGGAGCTACCACCCAGGAAAAAGATCTAGGCATCATAGTGGATAATACTTTGAAATTGTCAGCTCAGTGTGCTGCAGCAGTCAAAAAAGCAAACAGAATGCTAGGAATTATTAGGAAGGGAATGGTTAATAAAACAGAAAATGTCATAATGCTTCTATGGCTCCATGCTGAGACCTCACCTTGAATACTGTGTACAATTCTGGTCAGTGCATCTCAAAAAAGATATAGTTGCGATGGAGAAGGTTCAGAGAAGGGCAACCAAAATGATAAGGGGATGGAACAGCTCCCCTATGAGGAAAGGCTGAAGAGGTTAGGGCTGTTCAGCTTGGAGAAGAGAAGGCTGAGGGGGGGATATAATAGAGGTCTTTAAGATAATGAGAGGTCTTGAAGGAGTAGATGTGAAGTGGTTATTTACACTTTCAGGTAAAAGAAGGACTAGGGAGCATTCCATGAAGTTAGCAAGTAGCACATTTAAGACTAATCAGAGAAAATTCTTTTTCACTCAATGCACAATTAAGCTCTGGAATTTGTTGCCAGAGGATGTGGTTAGTGCAGTTAGTGTAGCTGGGTTCAAAAAAGGTTTGGATAAGTTCTTGGAGGAGAGAAGTCCATTAACTGCTATTAATCAAGTTTATTTAGGGAATAGCCACTGCTATTAATTGCATCAGTAGCATGGGATCTTCTTAGTGTTTGGGTAATTGCCAGGTTCTTGTGGCCTGGTTGGTCCTCTGTTGGAAACAGGAGGTTGGACTTGATGGACCCTTGGTCTGACCCAGCATGGCAATTTCCTATGTTCTTATGGAGGTTTTGCTTCAGGTATCCTCTACATTTTTTGAAGGCGTGAATAAACATTTAGATTCAAGTGAGCCAGTTGACATAATGTATCTGGATTTTCAGAAAGCGTGGGACAAAGTACCTCATGATAGACTCCTGAGGAAATTAAATGTCATGGGATAGGAGGCAATGGACTATTGTGTATTGGGAAGTGGTTAAAAGATAGAAAACAGAGAGTAGGGTAAATGGTCATTTTTCCCAATGGAGAAAGGTGAAGAGTTGGGTGCCTCCAGGGTTCTGTACAGGCACCACTGCTTTTTAACATATCTATAAATGACCTAGAAATTTGAACAACAAGTGAGTTGGTCACATTTGTAGATGATACAAAATGATTCAAAGTTATTAAATTGCAAGAGAAGCTTGCAAGATTGGGAGACTGGGCATTCAGGTGCAGATAAAATTTAATGTGGACAAGTACAAAGTGATGCACTTAAGGAAGAGCAACCCAAATTATAGCTACACAAGGCAAGGTTCCACATTAGGTGTCACCACCCAGGAAAAAGATCTAGGTATCATTGTGGATAATATGTTATGCAATGGGGGCTACAAAAGCAAACAGATTAAAGGGAATAATTAGGAAAGGAATGGAGAATAAAATACAGAATATCATAGTGCCTCTGTATCACTCAATGGTACAACTGCACCTTGCGTATTGTGTGCAGTTTTGGTCACTATATCTCAAAAAAGATATAGCAGAATTAGAAAAGGTACAGAGAAGGGAGATCTAAATGATAAAGGTGATGGAACAATCTCCGTATGAATAAAGATTAAAGAGGTTAGAGCTCTTGAGCTTGGAGAAGACAGCTGAGAGGAAATATGATAGAAGTCTATAAAATAATAAATGGAATGAAACAGGCAAATGAGAATTGGTGGTTTACTCTTTCAAGAAGTACAAAAACTAGGGGACATGTGATGAAATTACTAGGTAATACGTTTAAAACAAATAGGAGGAAGTATTTTTGTACTCATAATTGAGCTCTAGATTTCATTGCTGGTGGATTTGGTAAAACCTTTTAGTGTAGCTGAGTTTAAAAAAATGTTTGGGCAAGTTCCTGGAGGAAAGGTCCATTAAAGCATTATTAAGGTATACATGGGGAAAATCCACAGCTTATCTATCCCTGGAATAAGCAGCATGGAATATTTCAACCTTTTAAGATCCTGCTAGGTATTTGTGACCTGGATTGGCCACTGTTGGAAATAGTATACTGGCTTGATGGACTTTTAATCTGACCAATTATTGTAAATCTTATGTGAGTTCAATAACCCATTCTGTTCAATTTAGAAATTTGGAGATATCTCTGTTCAACAAATTGAATGCATGAGATGCCGGCACAGGATACGTGTCCTCCAAAGTCATGAGGATACAACAAAACAGAATGTGGTAAGTCTATGTATTTGCTTAAACATTTATTATAGATGAATAGGCTCTGAGTATTGTAAGGGAAATATACATAATAGAATTTCAAGACTTTATCAGAGACTCCATGCTTTCTGGAATTCCCTAAGAAACAGGAAACCAGGAACTTGTTCAAAATTGATCATCAACTTTGACTGATGCAGACCATAATTTCTGTTTTTCTGACAAAAAGATTTATAGAGATCTGCTTATAGTAACATAGTTAGTGTCAGCAGATAAGGACCAATTGCCCCAGCCAGTCTGCCCCGTTTCCAGTATCAAAGAAATTGATAGGTTTGTGGACCATCCTGATCCTGAAGAGACTAAACAGATCTGTTCAGATAAGACACTTCAGGATGGAATCCCTTAGATCATTTATTCAAGTAGACTTGGAAGAGACCCTGTGCCCTTAGATCTATAAGATTCCTGACTGCATATCCCCCTTATCTAGGACCTATCATAAATACAGGGCTTTGCATTTCTGTCTGAGCTCTGTCCCCAGGTTGTTCAGCAAAGTCTAACTGACCCTGATCTTTTCACTCAGAATACAGGGTTATTTTTTTTCCATAATTGGAAAGATGACATCTTATGTGCAAGGTCATATCTGAATTACTTTCTTGCCTGCAGCCAGATATTTTCTGTTATCTTTTAGAGTTGGATTCTTGTATTGCATGGTCTTATGGATCCACCATATTTATTTATTATATCGACATTTTGAAGAGATTTACCCAAGACAGTGTACAGCAATAAACTCATGGTTGTCAGCCTCTCTGTTCTTTAACCGTTAAAGTGTCTTTCTTGGTTGCAGTTTGCTCAGCCAGGGCAGTGAGCAAAATAATAAAAACTGTCTTCAATTTCTCCATCGACAAGCAGATGTGAATTGGCCATTCTAATGTTTTTTGTAACTTATTTGCTTATTATTTATGTAACAATGTAAACCGCTACGATCAGTTCTGGAGAAAGCGGCATACTAAACCTTTTCAAATAAATAATGTGTGGTTGATGTCATCTGATGGTGCCAACACAGACTCAATTCTCAGTAAAATCTTACTGAGCATACACAGGGGTACCTAAGTACAGTCACTGCTTTATGAGCCCTTCAATCTTTATCTGAGCTACTGCATTGACACGTTTCCCAATCTCTCAAACCTTTGACCTTGTTTTCATCTTTGCAAATCTTTCGTATTGCCTCCTTGGCTTCCCTTTAGCTGAACATTTCAGTTCTACTTACAAAATAAAAATTAAAAAAAGAAGAAAATGGAAAAACCCAAGATAAAAAAACCTTGGGTTTTAGGCCTGTAGGTGTGGGCGTTACTTGTCCTTTCCAGACACCAATTATGTCTGCTATCGCTGCTTGGGCCCAGACCATGATGCAATCAATTATTCTAGATGTAGTCAACTGTTCCCAAAGGTTTATCAGTACTGTGCCTGGAAGACACAGGCTCTATAGATGCCGTCGTCTGTTAAAGACCCTGGAACCTTGAAGTTAGAGCAGGCAGTAGAGCCACTCCTCCTCCTTGGAGTGAGGCCTCTGTGGTCTCTCAGCACCACAAGAAGAGTCAGTTGAGACAGTACACAACCCCCTCTTTCCTCTGCAAGTCAGGGAACTTGTGAATCTATGGAGCCAGCTCCCAGATCCATGACAAATCAAGGGTCCATCAAGGCACAGAAGGCGATGACACTAGCTGAGATATTGCAAAGACCACCTGAGCAGTGTGAACGATACCCTTTTGTGCTGTCTTCATTGGTGCCGAAGATGCCAGCACCATCAGTCTGAGGCTGCTTTGTTACCCCCTTGTTTGAAAACTCATATTCTCATAGGACATGTAGGATGGTAGTCCTCACATATGGGTGACATCACAGGATGGAGCCCAATCACGGAACGCTTTTGTCAAAGTTTCCAGAACTTTGACTGGCTCCTACTGGGCATGTCCAGCATGGCACTAACCCTGCAGCCAGCAGGGGTCCCCCTTCAGTTTCTTTTTTCTGCGCAGCAGTAGCCTCGCGATTAAGGAGCTCTGTAGAGATTCCTGACAGGAATTTTCCTCACGGAATAATTTAAAGTTAAATTGCCCCACAGGGGTCCCCCTGTTAACTTTTTTCAAGCCGTGGTACTCCGGTAAGTTTCTACCCGTTTTCCGTTGATTATCGTCGAGTTTGGCCCTCGCGGCCTACTGGCCGTCAACTGTACCGCGGCTTGATTTTTTTTTCTATGGCCATGGCATCGGGGGTTCCGTCGGTGCCCCGGACTGTATTCGTACCATGTCCATTACAGGCCCACATAAAGTCTGTGTAATGTGTCTTGGATGAGAGCACGATGTCTTGACCTGCATCAAATGTGCCCTAATTACACCAAAGGGGCGCAAGGCCAGAATGGAGAAGATGGAACTTCTCTTCTGTGCTCAAACCCCGACGCCGTCCATTGCATAGACGTCGTCCGAACCGGCACCGTCAACTTCGTGTCAGCATCGACCACCAACTGGTGACCGCCCGGCATCGACGACTTCTTGGCCATCGACACCCTCTACTCCCCCTCAAGGCCGAGGGGATCGTAGGGAGAAACATCGCCATCGGGACCGAAAGACTCGGACCATCGAGGGAGCGAAATCATCGACCTCGCCATCATCCGAGCCGCCGTCGAAGAAACCCCGTCCAGAAAAGGCACCGACCTCTTCGATGACTGGGTCACCGAGGCAACCCTCCCCTGATGGGGCATCAGGAGCCGCGACTCCGCCTTTAACGGTGGTCCCTCCGGCTATGCCTCTGCCTCCTTCTTCTCTTCCAGAGCTGGGGCTGCTTGTTCCAGGTCTCCGAGAAGAACTGGACCGGATGGTTCAGGAGGCCGACAGGGTGATGCAAAGATTCCAGGTTCCCCCGGCACAGACACCGGCGCCGATAGAGGAACCGACCCGATTCCAGCAGCATTAGCACTGCTGCTATCCAGGATGGAAGCGCTTATCGCCGCTTTTCCACCGATGGACCCCGGGTCACTGATGGCTCCGGTACCCTCCCCGCTTGCTTTGTCATCGGAAGACGAAACACCATGCCGCATCCCTCCATCGGGAGTTCTGCCTCAGCCATCAAGACCGATACAGCCATCGCCACCTATTCGATCGGTGCCGATACGTCCATCAGCGTCATCGAGCCATCCATTGATGCCCTCGATGCCTGCACCGAGACCTTCAATGCCTTCATTGTGCCTCCGGTAATTCCTTCAATTCCTTCGGGGCCTTCAGGTATCCAACCACCCCGTCCCCCTCTAGTTCCTAGAGGGACAGGTGCTGATCCTTATGATACCTGGACTGATGACTCCTCACCAGACACCAATGACTTGCCATCACCACCGTCACCCACTGGGAGTAGAAAGCATTCTCCTCCAGAGGACCTTTCTTTCATAAATTTTGTGAAAGAAATGTCTGAATTGGTTCCCTTCCAATTACAGACTGAACAGGACATCAGATGATGGAGTTGCTCCAATTCCTTGATGCTCCCAAGGAAATAACCTCCATCCCTGTCCACCAAGTTCTTCTGGGCCTCCTCCAGAAGAACTGGGAACATCCTGGCTCCATTGCACCAGTCTACAGAAAAGCTGACACTACCTATTTGGTGCAGTCAGCTCCAGGATTTCAAAACCTCAATTGGATCACCAATCTCTGGTAGTTGAATCTGCACAGAAGAGAGCAAAAAGATCAAAACCTCCCACTTCTTTTCCCCCTGGAAAGGAGCAGAAGTTTCTAGATGCCATTGGTCACCGAGTCTTCCAAGGATCAATGCTCATCTCTCGAATAGCTGCTTACCAACTTTATATGACCCAATATAATAGGGTCATCTTTAAGCAGATACAAGACCTGACAGACTCCCATGCCTCAGCCACTTCAAGAACAGCTACAAACCCTACTTACTAAGGGTTTTGAGGCAGGCAAACATGAGATCAGAACATCTTATGACATCTTTGACACTGCAGCCAGGGTATCTGCATATCTGCAGCTGCTATTTCAGCAAGACGATGGGCCTGGCTCAAATCTTCAGACCTTCGACCTGAAGTCCAGGACAGATTGTCCAACCTCCCCTGTGTTGGAGACAGTCTATTTGGAGAGCAGATTCAAAAGACAGTGGCTGAATTAAAGGACCATCACGAGACCCTAAGACAGCTCTCTCTGATACCTTCGGATTACTTTTCCAAACAGCCCTTCCAGAAGGACTCTAAAAAGTCTTTCTTCCGTCCGAAAAAGTCCTACCCGCCACCAACTAGATCCCGTTCTACGAGACCATTTCTAAAAACACAGTCTCGTCAGACCTGGAAACAAAAGCCACAAACAGCCCCCCAACCGGGCCCTGCTTCTGGCTTTTGACTCTCGCAGCCAGCTTCCATTACCCCACATACCAGTGGGAGGTCGATTGTGCCATTTCAACAACAGGTGGCACTCAATCACCTCAGACCAGTGGGTTCTAGCGATAATTGCTCAAGGATATCATCTCAATTTTCTCTCTATCCCACCGGATTCCCCACCTCTCTCGGAGACCATAAAGACCAGTGATTGAACTTATTGGTTATAAAATCAGCGGTCATCTAGACCTCTTTTTACCAGTTCTGAGGACTTTGTCTCTTAATTACAAAATATTGTTGAAATTAATTAATAAAGCATAATTTTTAACAGCAATTAATAATATGAGGTAACTTATGACTGGTTATTACAGTTAGTCTTGTGCAGGACCAAAATTGGATACTAGCTGTTCCCTTTTTGCTTTGCATTGTGCTCTTTAGACTTCCAGGACGCATACACTTATATTCTTTGCAAATACCTGAGGTTTCTCGTAGGCCCCAAGCACTATCAGTACCAAGTGCTTCCATTCGGCCTCGCATCTGCACCACGAGTCTTCACAAAATGCCTCATCGTGGTTGCAGCCTTCCTCAGGACTCAAGGTGTTTCACGTCTACCCCTATCTAGACGATTGGTTAATCAGGGCTCCGACTCAGCAAGCCGCTCTATCGTCCCTACATCTCACGTTAAACACTCTAAATTCACTCGGATTTCTCATCAATTACGACAAATCCTACTTAGTCCCATCTCAAACCTTATCGTTCATTGGGGCAGACTTGGATACCTTGCAGGCAAGGCTTTCCTGCCTCAACAATGAGCTCTCACTCTCGTGTCTCTGGCGCATCAGCTGCAGTCTCAACATTCAACGACTGCACATCATTTTCTCATCCTCCTGGGACACATGGCATCCTCAGTTCAGGTCACCCCAGTGGACCGCTTGGCCATGAGAGTCATGCAGTGGATTCTAAGGTCGCAATGGACTCAATCCCTTCAGCCCCTGTCGACCATTGTCCACATAACCGACTCACTCCGTCTCGCCTGCTGGACAAATCAGACCAATCTTCTACAGGGCTTGCCCTTTCAGGCGCCAGACCCTCAAATATTTCTCACCACTGATGTTTCCAACTTCGGATGGGGAGCCCACGTGGCCGATCTGCAGACACAAGGTTTTTTGTCTCCAGAGGAAGCCAAAGACCAGATTAATTTCCTGGAGCTGCGAGCAATCCGATACGTGTTTCAGGATCACCTATCCAATCAAGTCATCCTGATCCAGATGGACAACCAGGTGGCCATGTGGTACATCAAGCAGGGAGGAACACAGGAAGCTGCACAGATATGGGCGGAGACCCTCTCCCACTTAGTGTACCTTAGGGCCACCTACTTGTCGGGAGTGGAAAACGTGTTGGCAGACAAGTTGAGTCGCGCCTTCCAACCGCACGAGTGGTCTCTAAATCCCTCAGTAGAGAACACCATCTTCCAAAAATGGGGTTATCCTCAAATAGACCTCTTTGCATCACCCCAGAATTACAGAGTAGGCAATTTCTGCTCTCTCACTCGCAGCCAACATTATCCACCAATGGGTAACCGGTCTCCTACACGCATTCCCTCCACTTCCACTTCTCTCGAAGACTCTCATGAAGTTACGTCAGGACAAGGGAACTATGATCCTGATAGCTCCCCACTGGCCCCGCCAGGTGTGGATTCCAGTACTTCAGGATCTTTCCATTCGCAGGCACATTCCTTTGGGAACAGATCCGCTTCTAATCACTCAAAACAATGGGTTCCTTCGCCACCTCAATCTTCAAGCCTTGTCCCTGACGGCATGGATGTTGAAAGGTTAATCCTTCAGCCTCTTAACCTTTCTGATCCAGTTTCCCGTGTCTTGATTGCTTCACGGAAGCCTTCCACGAGAAAATCTTACTCTTACAAATGGAACAGGTTCGCGTCATGGTGCTCTTCTCAGGCCCTTGATCCCTTTACCTGTCCAATCCCGAAGTTTCTAGACTATCTCTGGCACTTGTCAGTCAGGTCTAAAAACTTCCTCCATCAGAATGCATGTCGGGGATGTCCCTATATCAGTGTCACACGATTTCTGAAGGGCTTGCTTCACCTCAAGCCTCCACTGCGTCCTCTGGCCCCTTCTTGGGACCTCAACCCAGTTTTGGGTCGGCTAATGAAACCACCATTTGAGCCTCTTCATTCCTGCAATCTTCGCTATCTAACATGGAAAGTGATTTTCCTCTTGGCTATCACTTCCGCTCGCAGAGTTAGTGAGTTACAGGCACTAGTTACCTATCCGCCTTACACTAAAAGTCTGCAGGACCGGGGCAGTACATTAGGTTGCACTATATTACTGTTTATTCTGCTGATGGAACTATCAGCCCACTGTATGTTGTAATCATTTTAATATAGTTAATAAAAAGATTTAAACATAAAGGTTTGGATAAGTTCCTAGAGGAAAAATCCATAAACATTAATTAATAAGCTATAGTAGCTTGAGATCTAGTTAATGTTTGGGTACTTGTGACTTGGATTGGACACTGTTAAAAACAGGATGGACCCTTGGTCTGACCCAGTATGGCATATCTTTTGTTCTTAGTTAGCCTCTCTTCTTCAATAGAAGGGAGTTGAGCTTGTCCCATCTCAGGAATGTGGCCAGAGTTTCTGTTCCTGGTACTTTCTAATCCCCATGTAATCAAGGGGTTGAGGCCTATCCTGGATTTAAGGAAGCTGAAAGGATTGTTGGTCTGAGAGAGTTTCAAGATGAACTCCCTCCAGACAATTCTACCTTTCATTCAACCGAGGGATTGGATGTATGGTTTGGATCTGAAAGACACTTATGTGCACATTTCCATTCACCCCCACCCATTGAAAATCCCTTAGGTTCATTGTGAAGGGTGTCACTACCAGTGCAAAGTGCTTTCATTTAGCCTCTCAGTGGCTCCAAAAGTGAAAACGAAATGTCTTGCTCTCATAGCTGCACAACTTTGTCAACAAGGAGTCTGTATATTCCCATACCTGGACAATTGGTGGTGACAGGCTCGTCTCTACCTCAGCACAACCATACGACTTCTCCAGTCCTCAAGATTCTTGGTCATTTTCTCAAAATTCAACTTGGTCGCATCCCAGGCATTTTGTCCTGTTGAAGGAACCAAAGTTTTCATAAGCTTGGTGAAATCCCTTCTACAGTGGTGCTGGAGCTCAGTAAGTTCAGTTCTATTCTTCTGTGTCATATGGTCACAGTAGTGCATGTGGGTCATCTGACTCCTCTGCACATGCAGGGTCTGCAGTGAACCCTCCAAGGCCAGTAGGATCAATTGTTCAGCCATTATCCCATCAGATCTCTGTAATTCCTCAGATGCAAATATCCCTTCAGTGGTGAATGAACCTGGAGAACCTGATGATGGGTCACTCACTGCACATCCTGGCGCATCAATAACTCTATCACAGAGTGGGAAGCAGACATGGGTTTTGCTTGGACCCAGAAACATGGTCCCTAGGAGAGTCTTGCCTGTAAATCAACCTTCTGGAGCTGCTAGCCATCTGTTATACACTGAGGCCTTTCTTCCATCTGCTAAGAACATAAGAAAATGCCATACTGGGTCAGACCAAGGGTCCATCAAGCCCAGCATCCTGTTTCCAACAGTGGCCAATCCAGGCCATAAGAACCTGGCAAGTATCCAAAAACTAAGTCTATTCCATGTTACCATTGCTAATGGCAGTGGCTATTCTCTAAGTGATCTTAATAGCAGGTAATGGACGTCTCCTCCAAGAACTTATCCAATTCTTTTTTAAACACAGCTATACTAACTGCACTAACCACATCCTCTGGCAACAAATTCCAGAGTTTAATTGTGCGTTGAGTAAAAAAGAACTTTCTCTGATTAGTTTTAAATGTGCCCCATGCTAACTTCACGGAGTGCCCCCTAGTCTTTCTATTTTCCGAAAGAGTAAATAACCAATTCACATCTACCCGTTCTAGACCTCTCATGATTTTAAACATCTCTATCATATCCCCCCTCAGCCGTCTCTTCTCCAAGCTGAAAAGTCCTAACCTCTTTAGTCTTTCCTCATAGGGGAGCTGTTCCATTCCCCTTATCATTTTGGTAGCCCTTCTCTGTACCTTCTCCATCGCAATTATATCTTTTTTGAGATGCGGCGACCAGAATTGTACACAGTATTCAAGGTGCGGTCTCACCATGGAGCGATACAGAGGCATTATGATATTTTCCGTTTTATTCACCATTCCCTTTCTAATAATTCCCAACATTCTGTTTGCTTTTTTGACTGCCGCAGCACACTGAACTGACGATTTCAATGTGTTATCCACTATGACGCCTAGATCTCTTTCTTGGGTTGTAGCACCTAATATGGAACCCAACATTGTGTAATTATATCATGGGTTATTTTTCCCTATATGCATCACCTTGCACTTATCCACATTAAATTTCTTCTGCCATTTGGATGCCCAATTTTCCAGTCTCACAAGGTCTTCCTGCAATTTATCACAATCTGTTTGAACTTGACTACTCTGAACAATTTTGTGTCATCTGCAAATTTGATTGTCTCACTCGTCGTATTTCTTTCCAGATCATTTATAAATATATTGAAAAGTAAGGGTCCCAATACAGATCCCTGAGGCACTCCACTGTCCACTCCCTTCCACTGAGAAAATTGTCCATTTAATCCTACTCTCTGTTTCCTGTCTTTTAGCCAGTTTGCAATCCACAAAAGGACATCGCCACCTATCCCATGACTTTTTACTTTTCCTAGAAGCCTCTCATGAGGAACTTTGTCAAACGCCTTCTGAAAATCCAACTGTACTACATTTACTGGTTCACCTTTATCCACATGTTTATTAACTCCATCAAAAAAGTGAAGCAGATTTGTGAGGCAAGACTTGCCTTGGGTAAAGCCATGTTGACTTTGTTCCATTAAACCATGTCTTTCTATATGTTCTGTGATTTTGATGTTGAGAACACTTTCCACTATTTTTCCTGGAACTGAAGTCAGGCTAACCGGTCTGTAGTTTCCCGGATCGCCCCTGGAGCCCTTTTTAAATATTGGGGTTACATTTGCTATCCTCCAGTCTTCAGGTACAATGGATGATTTTAATGATAGGTTACAAATGTTTACTAATAGGTCTGAAATTTCATTTTTTAGTTCCTTTAGAACCCTGGGGTGTATACCATCCGGTCCAGGTGATTTACTACTCTTCAGTTTGTCAATCAGGTCTACCACATCTTCTAGGTTCACCGTGATTTGATTCAGTCCATCTGAATCATTACCCATGAAACCTTCTCCATTACGGGTACCTCCCCAACATCCTCTTCAGTAAACACCGAAGCAAAGAAATCATTTAATCTTTCTGAGATGGACTTATCTTCTCTAAGTGCCCCTTTAACCCCTCGATCATCTAATGGTCCCTCACAGGCTTTCTGCTTCGGATATATTTTTAAAAGTTTTTACTGTGAGTTTTTGCCTCTACAGCCAACTTCTTTTCAAATTCTCTCTTAGCCTGTCTTATCAATGTCTTACATTTAACTTGCCAACGTTTGTGCTTTATCCTATTTTCTTTTGTTGGATCCTTCTTACAGTTTTTGAATGAAGATCTTTTGGCTAAAATAGCTTCTTTCACCTCCCCTTTTATTATTTTTTTTTCAATTTTTTATTTATTGCATTTTCACCATTTACACAAATAAACCATTGTGATTGAAATTATAGGTTATATATTGATATAATTTTAAGAAAACTAAAAGCAATAATCGTACAGTAACCAATCAATATTAAGAAATATTGAAGGGGGTGAATAGAAACCTCTAAGGAGTGTAAAACTTCAAGGTTAACATGAAAAAAGAAATTTAAAGGTGACCAATACCCAGCCATTCTAAACCTATTTAGCACCTACTGCCATTTCCTATATCGCAGTTAGTTGGTGAGAATCTATGAAAAAACGAAGTTGCGAGGGTTCAAAAAAAACATACATGGAGTCTAAATACTTGACTACGCATTTACAGGGGTAACGAAGGGTAAACTGTGAACAAATAACCATCGCTTCTTCTCTCAATTGAATGAATTTTTTCCTCCTTTCTTGTGTTGGCCTCGTAATGTCCGGAAAAAGCCATACCTTTTGGCCATAGAATACTGCAGACCTATTTCGGAAAAACATCTTCAATATGTTATTCTTTTCTGATTGAAAAGCAAAAGATACGAAAAGAGTTCCTCTTGCTGTTACTACGTCCTCAACAGAAAGTTCCAGTACTTCTGAAATATTTAGTTGGTCTTGCTGATCATGACTCTGCTGTTCATCTTTTCTTTTTGCTGGTAAGTAATATGCTTTAGTAATCAAAGGCATTGCCTCCAAGGGAATTTTCAAGACAAGATTTAAGTATTTTTTGAACAACTCCAGTGGTGTTATAAGAGTAATGATTGGAAAATTTAAAACTCTTATATTACCACTCCTAATCACATTTTCAAGATTTTCTATCTTTTTGTCAGTCACTGTCTCTTTTTGTATTACATGGTGTTGAAAAGTTTCCAAATTTTTAACTTTTTCTTCCATCTCCTGCATTTTCTGTTCTTGCTTTTCAGCCCTTCTTTCACTTTCAACACTATGTTTATTCGTTTCCACGCACATCCTGGATAGATTTAAAATAGCATTTTCAACTGCTGCTAATGCGACCCAAATAGTATCCATTGTGACAACTTCAGGCTTTACCAAAAAAGAAGTCAATTGCCTGAACTCACCACCACTTGCGATTCCAATGGCAGTTTCCCTTCCCTCATCCAGGGTCGGACTGGGTGTTGTTATACCCAGCTGCGGTGTTCCTTTGGGGTCTCTCTCACCCTGAGCTCGATGCTCTGCGAGGTACCCCTGCGAAGTTGCCTGCATTGTCCCGCGGCCTTCCATACACTGCGGTAGGGAGGGAGTCTCGGGTGCGACGGGACTTAGCGAGATTTTGTTAGCCAGGGGCTGAGATGCACGCTCCTCATCTCTGCCCTCCGCGGCTATCGCTCCTGGAACTACAGGCGTGGGCGTTGAGGTGAAGAAGGCTGGAATTGTAGCTTTAGTTAATTCCCCAGCACTGGTAAGTGGCAAGCTCTCCCTGAGCCGAGCCTTGCGTTTCCTGTGAGGCATTTCAAAGGTAAATATTTCAGGTTTGAGGAGAAAAAGAAACGCGATGCCTTCACACACCTCTCACTTGGCCGCCATCTTAACTCCACCCCCCCCCCGACATCTCACCTCCCCTTTTAACCATGCCGATAATCGTTTTGCTCTCATAGAATCTTAATTCAGACAGACAATCAGGTGGCCATGTTTTATGTAAACAAGCAAAGAGTCATGGGCTAGTATGCCTTCTGCGAGGAAGCCCTCCAAATTTGGTCATGGGCCTGTCATTACAATGCACATCTCCAGGTGACCTACCTACTGAGAATACAGAATACATTAGCGGACCATCTCAATATAATTTTTCAATCATTCAAGAGGTCTTGGATCATTAATTCACAAATAATTCACAGGACAAAAGAAAGATTGAGAAATTCAGCTCCATGCATCTGAGCAAAAACAGATTAACTCCCCATGCTTTTGTGCTAGACTGGAGCATCGGTCTACTCTGTGTTCTTGACAGTTCCTCTCATTGCCAGAATTGTCCAGAAGGTCTTTCAGGACAAAGCGAGGGTAATTCTCATATCACCAACTTGGCTAAGGCAAGATGTGGTATCTATATCTCATCCATCTGTGCATTCAGACTTAGATTCCCTTGGGATGGGGGGACTCTGATTGTCCTCACACAAGAAGACAGTAAACTCTGTCATCTACACTTGCCATCACTGGCCCTCACACTGTGGTTGTTGAATATAGCAGCAGTTTCCTCCTTATTCCTTCCTAGAAAGGTGAAAGATATGCTGATTTCAGCCAGGAAGTCTTCATAAGGAAAATCCTTCAGTTTCAAGTGGAAGAGGTTCTTGACATGGTGTGGGACCAGCCCTACTAGATTCATTCTCCTGTGGGACTTGCTTCAATATCTATTCTTCCTCAGGCCTCAGCACCTCTTCAGTCAAGGTTCATCTCAGCGCCATTACATCGTATTGCCAGCAAGTGGAAGGAATTCTGATCTCTCTTCACCCTTTAATAAATTCATGAAAGATCTTTGGCATTCTAAGCCTCTAGTCAATAAACCTCCAGTGACTTAGGACTTCAGTATAGTCCTAACTCAACTCTTGAAACCTGCCTTCGAACCTATCAAATCAGTGGACTTGAAGTTTCTCACCTGGAAATGTTTTTTTTTTCTTGTTGCCGTCACCTCAGCACAAAGAGTAAGCAAATTTGCAGGCTTTGGTTTCATATTCACCATGCTGCAATTTTTTCACAATGGGGTGGTTATGCGTGCTCGCTCTAATTTCCATCTGAAAGTGGTGTCCGTGTTCCACATTAACCAAGTTAATATGTTGCCAGCCTTCTTTCCAAGACCACATGTGCACAAAACAGAATGTGATCTTCACTCCTTGGATTGCTAAAGAGCCTTGGTATATTACTTAATGAGAACTCAACCTCATAGTCAAGTTTCTTAACTGTTTGTTTCCTTTGATCTTAATAGATTGGGAAGGGCAATTGCCAAAAGAATTCTATTTGGCTAGCGGACTGTATAGCACACTATTATGTGCTTGCTTGCTTACAGATTCTGTCAAATATCATCAATTGTGAGAGCCATGGTGATTTTAGTGGTTCACTTAAGGCCATTTCCAATGAATACACATGCAAAGCTGCTACTTGATTGTACATAAGAACATGCCATACTGAGTCAGACCAAGGGTCCATCAAGCCCAACATCTTGTTTCCAACAGTGGCCAATCCAGGCTACAAGTACCTGGCAAGTACTGGCAAGCACTATACTGTATCAGCCCGTAAGTTAGTTGGATAAAGGCCAATTTTCAGCATTATCCAACTGACACAGACTAATTTTAGGACAGCAAAATAGCAATACTAAAGTTAACCAGAAAAACTAATTTGTCTAACTTTAAGCCAGCTAACAACCAAATATGGACCTCGATATGTACATAGATATATCACATTCATAAGCAGTTGTCTTTTTTAAGAGGAAAAATGTTGAAAAGGAAATACTGAAATTCTTTGCAAATTACATAATAACATAAGAAATGCCATACTGCGTTAGACCAAGGGCCCATGAAAACCAGCATCCTATCTCCAAAGGTGGCCAATCTAGGTCACAAGTACCTAGCAAGATCCCAAACAGTAAATAGATTTCATATTGTTAATGGCAATAAGTAAGAGCTTTCCCCAAGTCCACCTGGTCAATAACAGTTTATGGACTTCTCGTTCAGTAACTTGTCCAAACCTTTTTTTAAACCCAGTTATACTAACTGCTTTAACCAGAACCTCTGGCAATGAATTTTAGAGCTTATTGGAGCATTGAGTGAAAAAGAATTTTCTTATGTTTAAAATTTGCTACTTGCTAACTTCATGCAGTGTTCCTTCTCTTTGTGTTTTTATGAAAGATTTTATTCTTGATTTATTTATTCCAATCCACCTGTGATTTTATAGACCTCTATCATATACCTCTCAGCCATCTCTTCTCCAAGCTGAATAGCCCTAACCTCTCTATCCTTTTTGGATAGGGGAGCCTTTCCATCCCCTTTATCATTTTGGTACCTTTTCCAGTTCAACTGTATCCTTTTTGAGATTCGGCAACCAAAACCTCACACAGTATTCTAGGTGCGATCTCACCATGGAGCGATACAAAGGCATTATGACATTTTCCATTTTATTTTCTCTTCCTTTCCTAATAATTCCGAACATTGTTTGTTTGGCTCCTGTCACACTCTGAGCCAAGGATTTCAAAGTAGTGTCCACGATGACTCCCAGATCCTTTTCCTGGATGGTAACTCCTAGTGTGGAACCTAACAGTATGCAAGAGTGGGTTACTTTTCTCTATGTGCATCACTTTGCACTTGTCCATATTAAATTTCATGTGCCATTTGGATGCCCAGTCTTCCAGTCTCACAAGGTCTTCCTACAATTTATCACAATCTGCTTGCGATTTAATAACTCAAAATAATTTTGTATTGTCTGTAAATTTGATCACTTTGCTCATCTTTCCTTTTTCCAGATCGTTTATAAATATATTAAAAAGTCTATATTAAAAAGAAGTATGAATTCTAAGTTGAACTTGTCTGATACAAAGGGTCTCAGGCAGCCTCACACCAGTAGTTTGGAATGGATTAGCTCTGATTTGCTACACAGAATGTTAAGTGGCAGACTCCATTTTACTCCTGGCTTCAACCAACATGGAGACTGTCCTATATAAGAAATATAGACATCACTTTCCAGCACTGAGCATCGGATTGTCAACCTTCGTTGTATTGCTGCCATATGTACTGGCAACATAGTACTCACTAATGGTTATCTGTTCTTTTCCTTGTTTAAGCTTCGAGTTGTTTACCCAGATGTTTCATTTCCTCTTGAAGATTTGGAAGAACTGTACGATTTGTTTAAGGTAAAAACATTGGGAAGGTAGCAAGAGCCTTATGCATTGTGCCCTAATTTCACTGACGTAGTGAAACACAGCTAATATTTTTTATTTAAATGTTTGTCATTGTTTTACATACAAGATATTTCACATAGTTTTGCAGCTCAATATTCTAATCTCATGTGCCATATCAGTTTTGCTACAGTTTCTTTTTCTAAATTATAGAACCATGCACAGTTGAAGAAATACTGCTGTCAGCAAGTTGATTGTGGAAGCAATAGCAACATAAATATTTGTTTGTTTATATATAACAATCTAAAAATATTTTTCATTTTCAAGATAATGTTAAGCAATTTGATATATAACCCATCTAATTTAAAGGAAGCCATTTCATTTGAGTGCTGCCAACTGTGATATATATTACCTTTTGCTTCAATATTTACCCGCTGAAATGACAACATATTATTAGCCTAGTTTCCTACCAAGTAAATGGCTTGTCTAAGGACTTAGAATCTTTCATCCAGTTTTATTCATTTCTTCCACAGATAGATCCCCAGCTCACACGTTTCAAATGTCCTTGAAAAATTGCTGTTTGTTTTTTTTTTTTAGCTTCCTTTCCTATAAAGAAACTGGCCAGTTCAGTTGCAGTCTTAGAGAAATCAGAGCACATTGTATCTAGAAAGTATTTCTTTTCCCGCTCTCTCTGAAGTTCAGGGCAGGATACAGGAAAACATACACTATATAAAAACATCATCTTCAGGAGATCACATGATGCCGTGAGCTGGTGAGGATTCTTCCCTTGTCTGTTCTGGGTGCTATCCCCAGATATTCATCATCATTAGCAGCACTTAGTTAACCGTTTCAGGTCTGAATTTCTGTAGTCTGATAGCAAAATTTTGGGAACACTCTTCACACACTTTTTAGCTGGCTTTGTCGACCAGGTCATGAAAAGAGGACAAAGCAAAGGGCTGTGCAGTCGATTCAAAAATGGCCGATGGGGGGATGGAATCTGAGCCCAACTCCCTGAATGACCTGAGTGTGGCAGGGCCTGCCTAAGCAGCGATTGCCAAACTAGACACTAAGGCAGTGGTTCTCAACCCTGTCCTGGGGACCCCCCCAGCCAGTCGGGTTTTCAGGATATCCACAATGAATATGCATGAGAGCATATTTGCATGTTATGGAGGCAGTGTATGCAAATTTTCTCTCGTGCATATTCATTGTGGATATCCTGAAAACCCGACTGGCTGGGGGGGGGGGGTCCCCAGGACAGGGTTGAGAACCACTGCACTAAGGCCTAGATTCATCAAATTGCTATAAATATAGCAGAAATAGTGCCCATGATTTAAAAAAAATGAGGGTGGTTAGGTTTAAGTTCCTGTCTACCGCATTGCATAGGCAATTTTTGCAAAGCACAATACATTATTGCGTTGCATCAGTGCGGTGCGCGTTGATTTATGCATGATGTTACTTTTTTGGTTTATATATACTGGCTTCCTGCAGCTGCCTCTTTGAGGGTGTGTCAGGTGTTAGAGAGAGGAGAGTTGGTGAGCTTAGTAGTGGGAGTAGGAGATTTTTTATTTGATTACCTGAGTGTGTGGTCTGGTCTTCTTTTGTAATCTGGTCTTCTGTTGTAATCTGTTTCCCTTTACCTTGGTCTGTTGTCTTCTTTGTTGGAGTGAAAGTGTTTGTTATTCCAGTTTGTCTGTCTGCCTTTTTGTGCGGAGGAGTGAGGAGGAGGAGTGGTGGTGGTGTTGGAGGAGGATTGGTGATGGTGTGGAGGAGGAGGAGTAGTTGACAGGATGGAGCATGAGAAGCGTGAGGAGAGGGAGGAAAGAGGAGAGGAGGCAGGAGGATGAGGGCAGGCGTGCTAGGAGGAGGAATAGAAGTAGGGACAGGAGTAGCGATAGGGAAGGAATAGGAGGAGGCGGGAAGAGGATAGGTAGGCAAGTGCGGCAGGAGGAGGACAGTAGGCTAGAGAGGGCAGAGAGGACAAGAGTTGGTAGGGCAGGTGCAGGGGGGGGGAGGAAGGGAGGGGAGAGGGGAGTGGGAGCAAGAGTGAGGAAAAGGACACCTCTCCAGATGCAGAAGTGGCACCCTGTTCTGGCAGCAGGGCATGCCTGTCTGAGTGAAGTTCAGCGCGGAGTACAATGAGATGATAATCGCAGGGGTTTGGAGAATTATGCAGTGCTCTTCGGCTTCTGGGCAGCCAAGACATCGAGGGCATCCAAGGGCCAGAACTGGTGCACATTGCCCAGGCTGTATCCAGGTGCAGTGACGTGAAACGTAGTGTGGAGCAGGTGGCCCATAAGCAGGGCCAGCACATCCATTAGGCGAACTTAAGCACCTATGGCGCCGACCCTTAAGGGGCACCAAAGAGCAGCCAGATGGTGCCATGAGTGGAGCCGCTCGCAGCAAAGAGGCGTAGAGATTTGTTGGGCTGCAAGCAGGGTGCATTGCTTGCAGCCCTGAGAAGCATACAGTGGGTGGCGCGAACGAGATAGGAGGGGTTGGGCCCAAGACTGGAGCGGCGTGACTAGGGTGGGGCGGGTACAAGACAGAAGTCACCTAGGGCACATACTAGCTTTGCACCAGCCCTGTCCACAAGTACCGCAACATCAAGACCCAACTGAAAACAAATGTCTAACCGGAACAAATATATATGACAGACCGGAGGAGGAGCCCCTTGTTCAATTGTATTGATACCAGTGGAAGAGCTCCTCATCCAGCGACTGGGACCACATGTCTTTGAGGACATGGCTGAGCAACTGAACACTACGCGAGCTGGTGCCGATAAGTTTACCTCATCTGTAAATTGCAAGGCTGCTACAGTTGTCCACATTATTTGGTATGTGAAGCTCACATTGATTGAGATGCAAAGTGTACATCTTATGCCAAACCAGTACATGTGTACTTCTCGGCATTGGTACTTATGCTATCCTCTTTGTTTACACAACTCTTGCCCAGGACTCTGCCTGTCCAGCCACCAAGCCCCAGGGACCAGCAGCGCTGCAGCACTTTTCCGGGCACCTTTACTCATGGATACACAGATGCAGTTCAGAGAGGAGGAGAAAAAAGAGCAGCAACATCATCCTCCTGAGCACATGAGGATGCTGGAACCCCTCAGCTCAGCAAGCCCTCTCAATGTCAGCTTAAACATAACAGATTTCATGGAGGAACCCAGGCTGCAGTAGGAGCCATTTGAGCCACCACAACCTCTCTCGAGCACACTAAGTCGCCAGCAAGAGGCAGCAGGCACTAAATAGGAGAGCCCACCAGCCACATCATGCCAGATAATGCTGAAGATTGGGGTTATGCTGCTAACGTAGGGCCTCCCATTATGTGTCCCTTAGTCACAGAATGGGAGAAAAGCCTCAGTAAATCAGGCAGTTAGCCAGATAATGGCACTCTGCCCCAAAAAGCCCTCGGACCCTCCCTGACATAGCTGGATAACATTTTAGCCAGATAAGTTATCCACCTATATCAGGGGCAGTCAGACCGATGGGATTTTAAATCCTGACATTTGTCTAGCAGAGTGCAAAACTAAGTACAAATTCTGTGAATATGGACCTCCTAGTACTCTGGTAAAGAACATAGCTCAGCAAGTAGCTGGTTCCAAAGATTGGGGCCTACACAACTAAAAGCCTATGTCAATGTAGAAGACAGATTAACTTTCTGAAAGATGGCTCTTTTAGTAGCCCTTTTCTTGCAAAGATCTGAGTTGTTGGCTTGGTGTATATAGAAACAAAGAGTTCATAAGAAAATTTGCTTGCAGACCACGAACAGACATACAAATAAATATTTTAATTAGAACATAAGAACATAAGAAAATGCCATACTGGGTCAGACCAAGGGTCCATCAAGCCCAGCATCCTGTTTCCAACAGTGGCCAATCCAGGCCATAAGAACCTGGCAAGTACCCAAAAACTAAGTCTATTCCATGTTACCATTGCTAATGGCAGTGGCTATTCTCTAAGTGAACTTAATAGCAGGTAATGGACTTCTCCTCCAAGAACTTATCCAATCCTTTTTTAAACACCGCTATATTAACTGCACTAACCACATCCTCTGGCAAATTCCAGAGTTTAATTGTGCTTTGAGTAAAAAAGAACTTTCTCTGATTAGTTTTAAATGTGCCCCATGCTAACTTCATGGAGTGCCCCCCTAGTCTTTCTACTATCCGAAAGAGTAAATAACCAATTCACATCTACACGTTCTAGACCTCTCATGATTTTAAACACCTCTATCATATCCCCCCTCAGTTGTCTCTTCTCCAAGCTGAAAAGTCCTAACTTCTTTAGTCTTTCCTCATAGGGGAGCTGTTCCATTCCCCTTATCATTTTGGTAGCCCTTCTCTGTACCTTCTCCATCGCAATTATATCTTTTTTGAGATGGGGTGACCAGAATTGTACACAGTATTCAAGGTGCGGTCTCACCATGGAGCGATACAGAGGCATTATGACATTTTCCGTTTTATTCACCATTCCCTTTCTAATAATTCCCAACATTCTGTTTGCTTTTTTGACTGCCGCAGCACACTGAACCGACATTTTCAATGTGTTATCCACTATGACACCTAGATCTCTTTCTTGGGTTGTAGCACCTAATATGGGAACCCAACATTGTGTAATTATAGCATGGGTTATTTTTCCCTATATGCATCACCTTGCACTTATCCACATTAAATTTCATCTGCCATTTGGATGCCCAATTTTCCAGTCTCACAAGGTCTTCCTGCAATTTATCACAATCTGCTTGTGATTTAACTACTCTGAACAATTTTGTGTCATCTGCAAATTTGATTCTCACTCGTATTTCTTTCCAGATCATTTATAAATATATTGAAAAGTAAGGGTCCCAATACAGATCCCTGAGGCACTCCACTGTCCACTCCCTTCCACTGAGAAAATTGTCCATTTAATCCTACTCTCTGTTTCTTGTCTTTTAGCCAGTTTGCAATCCACGAAAGGACATGGCCACCTATCCCATGACTTTTTACTTTTCCTAGAAGCCTCTCATGAGGAACTTTGTCAAACACCTTCTGAAAATCCAAGTATACTACATCTACCGGTTCACCTTTATCCACATGTTTATTAACTCCTTCAAAAAAGTGAAGCAGATTTGTGAGGCAAGACTTGCCCTGGGTAAAGCCATGTTGACTTTGTTCCATTAAACCATGTCTTTCTATATGTTCTGTGATTTTTATGTTTAGAACTCTTTCCACTATTTTTCCTGGCACTGAAGTTAGGCTAACCAGTCTGTAGTTTCCCGGATCGCCCCTGGAGCCCTTTTTAAATATTGGGGTTACATTTGCTATCCTCCAGTCTTCAGGTACAATGGATGATTTTAATGATAGGTTACAAATTTTTACTAATAGGTCTGAAATTTCATTTTTTAGTTCCTTCAGAACTCTGGGGTGTATACCATCCGGTCCAGGTGATTTACTACTCTTCAGTTTGTCAGCCAGGCCTACCACATCTTCTAGGTTCACCGTGATTTGATTCAGTCCATCTGAATCATTACCCATGATACTCCTCTTGGAGGAGAAGTCCATTAACTGCTATTAATGAAGTTTAGTTAGGGAATAGCCACTGCTATTAATTGCATCAGTAGCATGGGATCTTCTTGGTGTTTGGGTACTTGCCTGTATTGGTGTTTGGTATTTGTAGCCTGGATTGGCCACTGTTGGAAACAGGATGCTGGGCTTGATGGACCCTTGTCTGACCCAGCATGGGCAATTTCTTATGTTCTTATGCCACTTTTGGGGGATGTCCCTTAGCAAACAGGTATTTTATATAGATCCACATGCCAGGCCAGTACAGAGATGGCAGCCAGTCTAGGGAGGTCTTCCTGGTCCCAAGCAACAGAAGACCTCATAGCTGTCTGCTCTTGGGCTGTGGAGAACCTCTAGTCCAGTGGTTCTCAATAGGTGTGTCGGGACACACTGGTGTGTCGCGAGGTCCTGGGAGGTGTGTTGCAGGGCCAGCAGATGGCTGCCTCCTTATCATCCCCAGTGAGAGTTGGTTGACTTTTATTTATTTATTTATTTATTTATTTTTAATTTTTATATACCGGAATTCCTGTATGCAATACAAATCAATCCGGTTTACAAGTAACGAAAAGGTTGCCCTGGTCTGGGAGGTTAGACCGGGGTTTTTTTACATAGAACATTGAACAATAACAATCAACCATTGAACATTATTACAAGGAACATTGAAAGTAACAATAATATTTAACCAAATAACAAATAACCTTATTCGTGTATTGAATAGTATGTGTGTGTTCACCTTTTTTCAAGCAACTTTAGTAGCGTATATGGTCTGCAGTAAGCGGTTATATAAAGGTGAATAATGACTGTTAAATGGACATGCGAATAAGCAAGTTCGGGTATGAAATTAAGTGTCAAGGTGTTAGTGACACCCTGCAATGGTTGGATCTGAAAGTCAGGAGGAGGTGCCTAGTTACACTCTGGGAATTGGAACGCTTGCCTGAAGAGCCAAGTTTTTAACCTTTTTTTGAACTCTGGTAGATTGGGTTCGAGTCGTAGGTCTGGTGGGAGCGCATTCCATTGGTGTGGTCCCGCAGTGGAGAGTGCTCTTTTTCTTAGTGTTGATTTGGCAGGCGCTGCGACTAATGTGCCTTTGTAGGCGCTTCTGATGGGTCTGGAAGATAAGTGTGGACGAAGTTGAGTTTGTAGAGATATAGGTTATGAATTGCTTTATGAATGATGGTTAAGGTTTTATATAGGATTCTCTGTTTGGGTAGCCAGTGGAGGTTGCTCAAGATGGGGGTAATATGGTCTCTTCTATTGGTGTTAGTTAGGATTCTGGCTGCGGCATTTTGTACCATCTGTAGGGGTTTGATGCCCTTACATTGGGCCTGAAGGGAGGCTACTCTCACTTCTTTCTGGCCCAGTGAGAGGCTGTTTCCTCCTTCACCCAGATCAAAGCGAGACATTGCTAGCTCCTTCATTGGAACAGACTGGGAGGGAACTGGGAAAGGCCTACCTGTGTCATCTCGTGTATTTTTTTAAAATCCCTCCCGTTGCGTGCATGACTGATACCTGCCTCTACATGCACACGTGCGCGCGGGTATCGTATTTTATAACATGCGTACAGCGCACATGGACCCAGGAACCAGGTCAGCGGGAGCAGTGTGGACATACACATGATTCCAATATTAGCAGCAAGAAAGACATTTGTTCTGTTTGTCACTTTCTGGCATTTACTCTCACTGTATGGCAATCCAGCAAACTAGAAGATAACCAACATTCCATCCTCATTGCCAAGTGTAGTGGGTTGGTGGAATGGTAATGTTTGCCATGTAGTCTGATTCACAAAACACACCAAGAAAACAATGGCACATGACTGCAATAGCTTATAGGTGTAATAAGGAAGGCAATTCACCTGGTGTATTGCCAACCGCAGAGGTTTGTAAGAATCACGTGATACTAGAGGTAGATGCTGGTTACAAAACATTTATTTACAAGCACAGACTAGCCAAGAAGAAAGCATTTGCATATGTAACACTAATGCAGAATTATTGACAAACAGTATTTATAATAATATACAGAAATAAGGAAAGTAACAAATATGTTTGCACACAAACTTTTAGCAATATGCTGAGAGTGTTCCCTCCTTCTCTCCTTTGCTGTAGGATGATTTATTTGGGAATACAAACTCAGGGACCACTTCTCATCTAGTCAGGCAGGATTCCAAGGTTCTCTGCCTAATACTATCCTTATATATCATTTTTTCCCTTTGATATATGTTTCAGAGTAACATGCTTATCATATTGGCTAACTGCTAAGCTATCCCCACACTAGCTTCAATGGAAGTAGGCTTCCTGTTCCCATGTACATGTCCCACACAACATGTCTGCAGCTGTTTCTCTGTTTCCTTTTACTTTTATCAAGGCAGCCTCGAATATTTGTAAATTTCTGGCTCACTGTTAACCCTGGCTTTACTGTCACATCTACATTCTTCATGTTCTAGGTACATATACACTAAGGAGCGGATTTTTAATGCCCTGCGCGCCTATTTTGCATAGGCCGCCGGCGCGCGCAGAGCCCCGGGACGCGCGTAAGTCCCGTGGTTTTTTACAAGGGACGGGAGGGGGCGTGTCGGGGGCGTGGCCGAACGACGCGGCATTTCGGGGGCGTGACAAGGAGTTTTGGGGGAGGTGACACGGGCGTGGTTTCGGCCCGGGGGCGTGGCCGCGGCCTCCGGACCAGCCCCCGGGATCGGAACACGGACGGGGCAGCCGGCCGACGCGCGCAGATTTACGTCTGCTTTTTGCAGGCGTAAATCGTGCGATAAAGGTAAGGGGGGGTTTAGATAGGGCCGGGGGGATGGGTTAGGTAGGGGAAGGGAGGGCGAAGGAAAGTTCCCTCCGAGGCCGCTCCGAAATTGGAGCAGCCTCGGAGGGAACAGGCAGCGCGCACTGGGCTCGGCGCGCGCAGGTTGCACAAATGTGCACCCCCTTGCGCGCGCCGACCCCGGATTTTATAAGATACGCACGGCTACGCGCGTATCTTATAAAATCCAGCATACTTTTGTTTGCGCCTGGTGCGCAAACAAAAGTACGCGATCGAGAAATTTTTTAAAATCTACCCGTAAACATCCACACCACACACAGATCCTAAAGCCAGGGTGCTGTTAAAGGGGAGCTCTCCGATATTTTCAGTTTGATGTGAGGAAATTGGCAGGGCTGCCCATTGTCCTCTTTGTTATTTCTGCTGTTTTCAGAACCCTTATTGCATAAGGTATTGATGGATATGGTGATCGAGAGTGCCCACATTGGGAATCAGCACTTTAAAATAGCCGCTTTTTCAGATGATCTGGTTTTCTTGCCGAACCCAGAACTTTCCCTTGGTCATTTTCTAATTATTTTTGGTTAGTATGGCTCGCTAACTGGTTTCAAGCTTAATTGTGAAGTTGGATGCCATGCCTTTTCTAAGGAGTTTGAATGATACTTGAAGACCAGAGTTTCCATTGAGATGGGAAGATGGGGCTTTCATGTATCTGGGGGTGAAGGTGACTGAGGATCCCTAAAAGATGTATGAGGCAAATACTGAGTCCCTTTTGGAGTTTGCAAAGCAGCATTTTCAACATTGGCAGAATTTACCATTGACACTCGCAGGGAAAGTTAATCAGTTTAAGATGACGTTATTTTCTAAATGGCTATGTTTTACAGATCCTGCCATTTTGGTTACTGAAAAAAAGATGTCAAGCGATTGGACCACTACCTTCTCCGATTTTTTGTGGCAGACGAGCTAAACCAAGAATTGTTCTGTTCTGGCTTAGTTGTGAGTGTAAGCAGGGTTGCTATGGGTTGCCGGACATGGAGGTCTACTATAGAGTTTGCTTACTTCATATCAGGAGAGATTGGTTATATTCTTCATCTGTATATATGGACTGGTTGTTTGAGAAGGCTTTTCTGCATCCAGTACATCCAGGTTTTGCCCTACATGCAGATATGTCTACTTTACCATCCTCTTTGGTGGCTAGTGCATTGTTTTTCCCACTTCGTAGGGTTTGGAAGTTCTTGGTGGAGCTCTTTAAATTTGATTTTAGAATAATGCCCTATCTCTCTCTGAGGGGGAATTTAGATTTTTTTCCCCAGGCATACAGTCTAGTTGCTTTCAGACTTAGGAGGCTTACGGTTTGCATCATCTTTTGGGGAATCCTGGGGAAATATTTATCTTTCAAGAGCTACAGGGTTAGTTCAGCTTGCCTGATAAGGCATTGTTTTCCTGTTTTCAGGGTCAACATTATGTGGAATCCCTCCATAAAAAGGGATTGGATATAGCTCTCCAGGATCATATAGAGATAGTCTTCTGTGTAGACAGAGTAGCTCGCTCTACTGTTTCCAGATTGCGGAAATCCATACATATGGAAGCCCTGGCTATTTCATATAGCGACATACAGCAGAAATGAGCAAAAGACAATGGACTAGAAGTATCATCTCAATAGCTAGGTAAAGCTTTTCAGGAGGTTTCTACTCTTGATGGAAAATATGATGTTACAAGATGCTCAGTTTAAGTTACTGCATAGAGCACTGATGGTGAACTCCTGTCCTTGAGTGCCATAAACAGGCCAGGTTTTCAGAATGGAACATCTTAATAAATTTTAACTAGAAGATTGAAGGATCCTGATGGAGGTGTAAATCCATAATGTAGTACTAATCCATGGAGAGGAAATTGTATTAAGAATATTGTGAATTTTAATGGCAAGTTTATATTGAATAAGCCATTTAGTGGGCAGCCAGTGCAATAAATGTAGCACTGGAGAGAGATGGTTACGTTTATTCATGCTTGTAGGTAAACGAGCAACAGTGTTTTGAATTAACTGCAAGGGTCTAAATTTATTCTGAGGAAGGCTATACTATATAAAGAGAATTGCAGTAATCAATTCCTAAAAAAAAAAAACCCAAACACACTGAAGAATTGTTTTATAATTGGAAGGGTCCAAGAATGGCTTAAGGTGATGGAAGAGTCTTGATTTATAGAATGAAGACTGAACTACAGTCTTAATGTGTGCTTGCATATCAAGGGAGGAGTCAATGGTAACACCTAAATTGCAAGTTTTGGGCTGAATTTTAAAAGCATTACTCGTGTTAAAAGACCCATATACGTGAGCAACGCAGATTTTAAAATCTAATTATATGCATATATGAGCATGCATTAGCTAAATAAAGGGGCAACAGTAACGCACATAAATTCGTATTTTAAAACTGGAGGCTGCAGTGCGTGGCATCTTGTTAGCTGCATATATTTACTGCTGCTCCTGATGAGGTGTAAGTCTGCAGAAATCATGTTTTAGGTCTAAGGGTGAGGGTTCTGGGTCAACTGGTGGGGAATACAAACTGAAGAAGCAGAGGGGTCTGGATGACCTTTAGATAGACTGGGCAAACTGGTGGACTACTTGGTAAAACTGGAAATGTCCTTCACACGTGTATGTTAGTATTTTCAAAAGATGCCCTGCCTTTGGTCAGGGCTAAAAAAGGTCCCTGATCACATTCTGAAATATAGCAATATGCCATGGAAGTAGACTTTCTCTAAAGAAGAAAAAGAGAAGCAGAAATCTTAGGGTAGTTCAGAGCACATCATGATGACATTGAGAATTTTTAAAGCTGTCCTGCCATTGGTTAATAGTCATAACCATATGCAAATATCTGTATCAAAGAAGGAAAAAGAGCAGAATGAAATCATTAGCCTAGTTTCCTACAGATCATATAAAATCATGTCCATCTGTCCATACTCCCTATAAGTTTGCCTTCCCCGCCCGCTTCAATAATCTTTTAACCATTCCTCCTGTTTTATTCAAATTTCTGCCACAGATTACCTCACAATTGCCACCTCGTATTTTTCACATGCTTTTGACACCCATGACATTTAGAATCCCTGTTTCTTTTTTTTTCCTACAGGGAAATAGGCAGTTCAGTTTAAATCTCAGAGAGATCAGAGAATACTGTGACATCACTGAGCATTTTGAAAGATGCCCTGCTTTTATTTAGTAATCATAACCATATGCAAATTTATGTACTAAAGAACAAAACTAGACCTGAAATGTTAACACATCTCATTGTTTTTTATTCTCTGTATGCATTGCTTCCTTTGAACTATAAGTATCCCAGGCTTGCATAATAGCAAAAATATAATATGTTGCTTTTTTCAATGAAGTTATATTGAAGTAAATTATCATGTTAATGACATCACTGTTTTAAAAAAAAAAAAAAGGCGTACTCCGTTAATTTAATTGTGTATTAGTGTTACATAAAATATTGAACGGAAAAATCATTTTCATTTGTATAGTTATGTTGCTCTTTCCTTTCATAGTACTTGAATTGCAAACAATTCTCTTTCATATCATTTTATTTTATTTATTTATTTATACATACACACATTCTATGGTTATATTAGTCTGGTTAGGATTTGGGATATAAAGGCTAATGATATTGTGATCACCCTGGTTGGTGAGGTTTATGTTTATTTTATTTCAATTATTGTTTTAATGTTATGATTGTTGTTAATATGTAATATTTTAAAAGTATTGTATACTGCTGTAGGCGACCTCTTTAGACTAGGAATGCAGTTTAGAATTTTGATACATTACTATTTATTTTCAACATTTTTAACCTGCTAGTCCTGAAAATACTTGCTCTTAGCAGCTAACAAACTAAAACAAATGTGCAATGTTAGAACGTGTCTGGATCTGTTTTGAATTATCTAACTTTACACATGTTTGTGTATAGTAGTCTGATACTGAGTTGCAGGTGAAAGTTCTCATTTCTCTTCTTTCTTACCAAAGCATTGTAAGTAGATGTTTTATGTAACAAACTTTGCTGCTTTGCCCAGTATGCTGTGCCTTATTACCATTTGTATTTCACTTTTAGAGAGAACATCTAGTTAGCTGCTACTGGGGAGGGGCTGGTCCAGTAATTCATCGGCATGATCCAAGCAGACCATACGTGGAACAGTACAGGATTGACTCTCAGCAGTTCACTAATCTGTACAAACTTGTCTCATCATGGACATGCAGCTCCCATACTGACATTCTGGCTGAAAGGGCCTTCCGGCTTCTTGATGAAAATATGGATGGTCTAATTGAATTCAAGGGGTTCGTCAGCTTCTTAGGTACTACCTTTGTGAAACTGCCCATTACAGTTAGTTTTGCTTCTCTGAAAACTTTTATGGCAAGGTTTGTGTGGCAGAATTGTGCACAAATTTTAATAATTGATTTAATTAGCATACAGTTAATAATGAAGTAATTGTCCTTTAATATTTTTAAAGCTGTCCTTAGTGTTTTCCCTGTTGCGGCATATATAAAACATGTTTTATTTAAATAGAACATGGGGAAAGTCCAGGATTTACTGCATCAGGTCAATATTCAGCTGTGGAGTAGCTAGTTAAGTTAATTTGACATAGCTATCTGGCTAGCCATTTAGATGGATAACTTTTCAGTTATCCATCTAAATGGATTTTGAATATCGACCTCCGTATTTATATGCTTTGAATGAATGATGATCTGTAGTAACTTTAAGTACAGTCATGCTAGTAAGAGAATAGAAAAAATATATCCTATTTTTGATCAATGCTAGTTCAGTATATAAGAAAAATGTAATGAGTATATCCAGAGTATTGAAGTTCTTTTCATGAATCTGCGCATGATGATATCATTCACAAGCAGTACAGGCTAGAACATTGCATATTCAATAAATGATTTATAGTTTTTGGTCTAAAATTGCAAACAGTTTTTGATTTGGGTTTCTTCCCCACTAGCTTTCTTGCTTGGAGAAAAATGTTTATTTGTATCACAATTTCTATTGTGGAGTTTCATTTAATTTCCTAAATCTGGTATTTTTCTTCCTTTAACATCTTTATATTCTGTATAGATACACTGGACCAGATTGTATTTTCTCCATTGACAAATAGACTTGAATTAGTTATAATGCATATGTGACATAATTCAATGTCACAGACATAGACTTAGCTCTCAAAGCTTAATAAAAGTCCTATTGAGCATGCATGGGAGTTCCCAAGTGCACATGCTATCTCATGGGCTCCTCTTTCTTTCTTTATCTGAGCTTCTGCATGGACGTTCCCAGCTCGCTCTTCAGTTTTGCCTTTAGGCATTCCTTTTAGCTATTTTCTGCCACATTGCAAGTTTTGTTGCCACTGCCTCAGAAGTCCCTCAAAAGAACTTCCTTATCCTCCTGCTACACGTGTCCAGATGTGTAGGCTATTTCCCTCTACCAGCAGATGGAGATGGAGGACACAACTTTGCCATTGATATCACCATAGATACATAGAGTGGTCCATCTCAGCCAAAGACAGTATTCTCTGTCTCCAGCAGGTGGTAGAATGTTCTCTTCTGGGCAGGTTGAGTTTCAGAGGTTTGGTTTTCTTGCCTGGTGGTGCAATTTTGTGTAGTTCTGTCATTGAACTGCCAGCCATGCTGCTGGTCTCCAGTTCAACAAGCTCATTTGTGAGATTCCCAGTCCCAGAGAGGACTTGGTAGAGTAGAGAGAAACTGGTTCAACTTGTAGAGGATCCTTTTTTAGTTCTTCCTCCCTTCTTTTTCTCCTACCCCCCCCCCCCCCCAACACTTCCTCTCTCCTTGTCTCTAAGTCTGGTACTTAAAACTTTGAATTTAATAAAAAAAGAGACAACAAAAGGCAGCTTCTTTCCTCAGAAACAGCGCTTTTGGGTTTTTCAACATGCTAAGGGAGGGCGTTACAAGCCTTTTGGGAACTTAGCTCTGTGGAGGTCTTCTAAAGACCATCTGACTAATCTATGGGAGTCCTCTAGCCATGTTAAACTGCAGTCAGCACTGTGAGGTCTGTGGGAACTGGCACATTTTCAGTCCCACTGGCTCCTTTTCCCCTATCTGTAAAGGAGGTACTGTTTTTCCTAGGAGCCTTTATTCTGGTGACGACGGGTAGAGTACAGTGGGACCCTCCTCTCCTAGAGCATTGGTGGAGAGCCACGCTGAGGAGTTCTTATGCACAGGTTTGAAGGCAAGTTTTTCGGTGGGAGCTGATGCCATTTTGTCTTTTTTCCACACAGCACCTGCACCTCCTGCATTCTAGGACTGGGCAGCCTTGATGATCCTCTGATTTCCTTTCCTATAAGGAATTTATTCAGGTCACCTCCAGATTACAATTTCTCTTCCTGAGGGGACTTCTAGTATTTCTTTTTACTTTTTACACCAGACTTTCTGTGGCTTTCTAAAGCCTATTGGAGGGGAAGAAACTGCTTTTCTACAATTTTGGGTGCTACTTCAGCTTCTCAGTTGCAGCCCAAGAGACAGCTAAGTGTGACAGACTAGCCCCATATCTGGTCAATGCAAAGGATACCTGACAGAGTTCCACCAGCTTCTAAGCATGAGGAAAACCCAAACCTGGACAGTTGTCCATCCCATGAGCAAGGAGTACTGTCTTCTGGAGGTGAAGATACTATTATTTGTCCTTTTTACAAGGAAGAAATTTATTTCCTTATATAGGTAATGACATTTATTTATTTATTTACAATAATTTTTATTACTTCTATTTCCAGAATTTCTATTTTAGGCAGATTACATAAGAAACCATAAATAATAAAATAGACATATAATCAACCAACACATAACAGTAAATAATAAAATAAAGGTTTTCACAGATTCATCCCTTAGGATGTAGGATGATAAGGTTCAAGAGACTCCTGCTTGAGACCCTATTCTGCAGAGGTTTTGCTGATCTCTCAAGGCCTTTTTTTCTACATTCGGCAGTTGAAGGGACATTGTTATCCAAATAGAAATCTCTTGAGATAGGCCTTAAGGGTTATCAAAGCTCTGAGCACTTTAAACCCTTTGCCTCTTATTGCCACTGAATACCTCTTTCAGATACCACAGGTAGATTCCCTGTTATGGCAGTTATTTGTATAACAACTATTCTGGTTGAGAGGACTTCAGCCTAAACGGATCCTCAGGACAGAAAGATAGAGGTTCTTTTAAATCATGCCTTTACTAATATGACAGCAGAAAAAGACTATATGCCCATCCGTCCAGTTTATTTAGCATTATAATTCTCATCACTTCCTTAGAGATCCTCTATATTTATCCCATGCTTTCTCAAATTCAGATACTGTTTTTGTCTCCACCACTTCTGCTGGGAGGCTGTTCCATACATCCACCACCAGCTCTGTAAAGAAATATTTCCTAAGATTACTCCTGAGTCTACCTCCTTTCAACCTCATCTCATGAGCCCTCATTCTAGAGCCTTCTTTCCATTGAAAAAGGCTCACCTTCTATGCATAGAAATCTTTGAGATATTTGAATGTCTGTATCATATCTCCCCTGTTTCTCCTTTCTTCTAGGGTATACATGTTTAGATCTTTGTCTGTCCTCATATGCTTTAGAATGAAGACCACTGATCATTTTAGTAGCCACATTCTAGACCAACTCCATTCTGTTTATATCCTTTTAAAGGTGCAGTCTCCAGAATTGTACACATTATTCCAAGTGAGGTCTCATGAGGGACCTATATAGGGGCAATATCACCTCCCTTTTTCTGCTTGACCATTCCTCTCCCTATGTAACCAAGCATATTTCTGGCTTTTACCATCGTTTTATCGACCTGTTTGGCCAGCTTAAGATCATCAGATACAATTACCCACAGATCTCGCTCTTCCTTTGTGCTTAGAAGAATTTCATTTCCAATGCTGTACCTTTCCCTTGGATTTTGCATCCTAAATGCATTAATCTGCATTTTTTAGCATTAAATCTTAACTGCTAGATTTTAAACCATTCCTCGAGTTTCACTAGATCCCTCCTCATGTTTTACACTTCTTCCTGGCTGTCCACCCTGTTACAGATTTTGGAATCATCGGCAGGCAAACCTCTACCATGGCTTTTAATGGTATAGATTACTATCTGTGGTTGTTACATGACTTCAGCCCTTTTTGCGTTGTATTCAACAGCTCCCAGAAAGCCAAGAGTCTGTTGCCTTGAATCAGGAGCCATGTATCTGGCTGATGCTATGTCTGAGCTTATCAGAATTTCTGCTAGGTCTGTAGTCTTCTCCATGGCTAATGGCAGATTTTTATGGTTATCTATTCCAAATCTCATTTGAGCAAGTTTCCTTTCAAAAGAAAATTATTTTGAGAAGATAGAGATGTTGGTAAAAAATCTTGGGGTCAAAGCCTCAAAGTCCACTAGAGGATAAGGTTCTTCCTTATTTCCAGGCAAACAAAGGCCACAGTTATTTTCAGGACTATTTATTTATTTATTTATTTATTTATTTATTTATTTATTTATTTAGCATTTTTATATACCGACATTCTCGATACAAATATCAAATCAGGTCGGTTTACATAAAACAAAACTATCGCGGTGAGGCGTTACAATAAACGGAGTTTCAGAACATGAGAATAAATATTAAATAGACAACAGTGACTCTTCGAATAACGAGCATATATATAGTAAATAACGTAGTAAAATAGATAATAGCGTAAATAACTAACTTGTGATAAAATAAATAATAAATAGAATAGTATAATATATATATATAGACAACAGTATATATATATATATATATATATATATATATATATATATATATATATAGACTATAGGCAATATAGGCCAAATAGACCTCCCAATCATTCAGATTCAATTGCAATAATCAATCCTTTTGAGATGCCAGAAAGTCTAAAAGAGAGACAGCGACTTCCACAGAGATCAGTCATTCCATCCAATGAATGCTAGTGAGTTCCCTTTTTGGGAGTACTGGTTGATGGTCATCTTCGGCTATTTTTCAAGGCGTGGACTCTAATATATAGATTGTAGATGAAATACAGAATTATTGCACTCTAGAGCTTGCTGCTTTGATTCCCTATGCCATTATGGTCTCTCTTTGTGTTTCTTCTGTCAAAACATTAGCCGTTCAGTCCACCCTCAAAAGCTTCTATATCAGCAAGCATTTGTTCCTGTGCCGAACAAGGAACAGGGCCGTGATCTGTATTACATTTACTTTGGAGTTTCATAGAAGGATGGTTTTTACAGGCCCATTCTTGACTTTAAATGGGCAAACAACAAGCTACATATCTCTCATTTCCATAAGGAGATGCTCAAGTCGGTAATAGAAGTGATACGACAAGGCGACTACTATCTGCTCTAGATCTTTCAGAAACATACTGCCATATTCTCATGAGAGAAGAACATCAGAAATATCTCAGTTTCTGTATATTGCAGAAGCACATTTTATTCAGTGAGCTTTCTTTTGGTCTTGCTACAGCTCCAAGAACGTTTACCAAAGTAATGGTGATGATAGTAGCCTTCATACAGAAGGAAGGGATTTTGTTTCATCCTTAGCTTACTGATTGGTTAATCAGGGCCAAATCCCGCCAAGAAGGTCATTTGGCCCCCAAAGAGATGTGCAGGTTTTACAAAATTAGAGCTGGATAATCATCTTTTCAGAGAGCAAGCTTTTCCCATCCTAGTCTCTGGAATGCACAGGGGCCCTATTTGATACCAAAATTGGTCAGGTCTTTCTGACTCAGGAGAGAGTAACCAGGATTTTAATTCAAGTGCAGAAATTTCTTTCTCAGGAAGCTCCTAGAGATTCTGATTATCTGCAGCTTCTGGGTTCTATAGCAGCCGATCTGATTCCTTATCCTGTATGGGAAACCACGCAAGGATGATTTAGCCTAAGGCTTCTGTAGCTAGGTAGTTTAAAGAAGCAATTACATCAGCTTGCTAATTGAAATATCATCAGGTATCAGAGGTCCTTCGAGTCCAATTAGCAAGAACTCAAGTGTGTCATCCTGGGTGGAATCTCCGGCTCTTGATCCAGTAAATATTTGTAAGTTGGTCATTTGGTCTTTCTTGATCTTTGCAAAACACTACAATTTGGATATCCATGCCAGGGAAGATGCAGCGTTTGGAGCTGGAGTTCTCAAAGCGGCCCTATCTTCTTTCCTCCCAGTTTAAATAGGCTTGGAATCTTCCCATGTGCCTGGACTAGTGTAGCAGGATGATAAGGAAGGAGAAATGTATTATTGTCTGACAATTTCTTTCTTTGAACCTTGCTACACCACTCCAGAACTCATCCAGGAAGTTGGGGCTTGTACTGTATCTCAAATGTTTGCAAGATGATGACAAATATTTTAAAATCTCTTTTTTCAGGGATCTCTTGATATCTTCTTGGTAATTACCTCCTCTTTCTTGGGAATGTTGGAGAGTTGATTTTTCCAAAGAGATCCTTCATTAAATGTGTGCTGCTGTTAGTTTACAAAAAAATGATCAATAATTATTATCTTGATATCTGCTTCTTCCTATTTGTATTGCTTTGTCTTGTGAATACTGGCTTTGACTAGGCTGTACTACTATATATACCTGTGATAATGTCACAGGCAAAGCTGTGTCTTCTTTCCCTACCTGATGGTAGGGGGAAATAACCTACATGTCTGGACTGGTGTAGCAGTAATCAAGGAAAGGAAATTATCAGTTAAAAATAAATTTCTCCTTTTCAATTAAAAAAATAAATGTTCAGAAGATTATGCACCCCTCAGCTTAGGATTTCCTGTACATTATGGCTAAAGCTAAGACAGAGGGGTTCACAAGGCAATATGCATGTGTGGGACCTCCTATACATGCTCAAGCTAATTCATCCTGATGTCTACAGAAAACCCTGTTTACAGGTAAACAAACTTGCTTTATACTCCAAAATTTCCTCTGATTGTCATATTTCACATTGCTTGAAATTGGAACTCTCCTTCTCATGTACATACACACAAATGTAATCATTGGTGTAAATTGACTGAATACATTGCTTGTAAGTAAAAAAAAAAAATTATTTTTCATGTTTACTAGTGCAAAGAAGATGTAAGATGGGAGTTAAGGAAGGGACTGAAGGATCAAGTAATAATAATTTTGCAGATTAGAGAATAGTGTGAAGTGGTTCAGGCAGCTTTTTAAAATATAGAAACATATTACAAATACATTATAGGGGAAATGAAACAAAATAATTTCTCCCAGGACAAGCAGGATATAGTAGTCCTCACATATGGGTGACATCATCAGATGGAGTCCTGTCACGGAATACTTTTGTCAAAGTTTAGAACATTGACTGGCATACTGAGCATGCCACTAACCCTGTGGCCACACAGGGTCCCCCTTCAGTCTCTTTTTTTCCGCGCAGCAAGTTGCCTCATGGTTTAGGAGCTCTGTGAGAAATTTCTCACAATTTTCCTCACGGAAAAAATTGAACTTTATCTTCCTAATTCACCCTCACCAGGGTCCCCCATCTCGCTCCGTTCTCTCCGACGCTTGGTAAGTGTTTTAACCGCAGTTGTAGTCGGTTCCCAGCAGCATTCCTTCGGTGCCCGACAGTCACCGACCGTTCACCCGCCAATTTTTCGACATGGCGACCAGTTTTATAAAGTGCCTCGAGTGTCCGAGGACCATATCCATAACGGACCCACACAATGTATGTGTTTTGTGCTTAGGCCCTTCGCATGACGTCTGTCGGTACCCCAGTTGTGCACAAATGACTCCCAAAGGCCGCCGTGCTCGATTGGACAAGATGGAGCACCTGTTTGGCTCAAAACGTTCTGCTCCATCGACTCCAGTTCAAGTTACGCCGGCCGGAGGACGTTCATCGACATCGGAGATTCCGCGCCATGAACAGCAGGGAGCGGGTGACCGTCCATCACCGACCCCATCTAAGGTATCAGTGTTATCATCCTCTGTGCTGGAGAAGGACCGGACCGAGCACAGAGGGAAACATAGTCACCGGCACCGACGTGCGTCCCCGCCCGGTGCTGGCACCAATACTGCAGCGGCATAGATTTCCATCTTGCTGCCTGCGAAGAGGGCCCGAGGAGAGGAGCCCCCATCCTCCTCTGGACCCAGGACCCTGAGGCGTTCCCCACCGACTTCGGTGCTGGGTACTGAGCCTCCACAGACCCCTGTGGAAGCTGCAGTAACGCCTAACCTGCCTGGCACAATGTTATCCACACCAGCCTTTAGGGAGGAATTGGACAAACTAGTCCAACAGGCAGTGCTGAATGCCCTTCAGGGCTTCCAGTCACCACTGGCATCGGCCCCCATACCGGCACCATTGCCATCGATGTTCACATCGTTCCTCGAGCGCCTAGACACGCTCATCAGTGCCCTGCTGACTCAACCTGCGCCATCGGATACACTGGCACAGAGTCGGCCACTGAAACCTCTGCAGGTACTGATCCCCATACCGCATTCCTTGGAGGATGAAGAGGTGACTCCCTGCCTGATGCCGGAATCCATTCCAGGGCCATCAGGACTGTCAGTGATTAAGCGCACCTCATCCGCCTCGGTGCCATCTATGCCGGGTCAACTTCCATTAATGCCACCTCGTCATCCATCGATGCCTTCTCGCCCTCTCGGCTTTGGTACACTTCCTCCTTTAGGAAGTCCACCAGGAAAAGGAGAACCTTCCTATGATCCGTGGGAGGATGCATCCTTAGACCATTCCTCTCATGCTTCCAAGGACCTGCTCTCAGAGCCTTCTCCCTCGGAGAAAAGACGTCGCTCTCCTCTGGAAGACCTTTCCTTTGCCAGCTTTGTCAAAGAAATGTCTGAAACCATTCCATTCCCATTAGTGACAGAGGAGGACGCTTGTCACAAAATGTTGGAGGTCTTACAATTTATAGACGCGCCAAAGGAGATAATGGTAATACCAGTCCATGAGGTTCTCCTGGACCTTTTGCACCATCTATGGGATCATCTGGGTACCGTTCCACCGGTAAATAGGAAAACTGATGCTACATACCTGGTTCAGCAAGCCCCAGGATTTCAAAAAAAGCCAACTACCACACCATTCTGTAGTAGTGGAATCAGCCCAAAAGAAGGCTAAAAGATCTCGTCCACACTCCTCTGCTCCTCCTGGTAAGGAACAAAAGGCTTTGGACACACTGGGGCGCAGAGTCTTTCATGGGTCCATGTTACTTGCACGCATAGCTCCGTATCAACTATATGTGACCCAATATAACAGAAATCTGTGGAAACAAGTCCAGGATTTCACAGACACCCTACCTCAACAATATTAAGAGATCTTAACCTCCATCCTACAGAAAGGATTAGAGGCCGGTAAGCACAAGGTTAGAGCTGCTTATAACTCTCTTGAAACAGCATCTAGAGTCTCAGCAGCAGGCATCAGTGCTAGACGTTGGGCCTGGCTCAAAGCCTCAGACCTACGTCCCGAAGTGCAGGATAAACTAGCTGATCTCCCAAGTACAGGTGAAAACCTGTTCGGGGATAAAATTCAAGACACAGTGGCCCAATTGAAAGACCATCACGAGACCCTGCATCAATTATCAACAGTCACCTCAGAAGCACCCTCCATAGCCTGCAGGGCTATGGAGGGTGCTTATAGACCATGCAAGTACTATCCTCCTGTGCCTTGTGCTCATCCAGCTCGGGCCCCTCAGAGAGGACAAGCACGTCAAACAAGAACTCTTAGGGTGCAACCAGCCCCACAGGCTGGTGCTGCGACTCGGTTTTGACTTCTTTCCAGAGAGCAGAAGCCACCCCACCCTAATCCCATGAACCGACTTACCAGTGGGAGGCTGCCTATGCCACTTAATAACCAATTGGCACCAAATCACAATGGACCAATGGGTACTCTCCATAATAACCCATGGTTACTGTCTACATTTATCAGCTATACCTCCGGACTCCCCGCCCATTCCAGTCTGGAGCTATTGACTGAAGGGTCGAGAGTCAGAGCTCTCGACCCGTCAGTCAGCCAGGGCTGTAGAACTGGTCCCTCAACTCAACAAGGGAGAGGGTTCTACTCCCGCTATTTTCTAATCCCAAAAAAAGACCGGAGGCCTCGGGCCTATTCTAGATCTCCATGCCCTGAACACATTTCTTCACAAGGAACGGTTCAGAATGGTATCCCTTGGCACCATGCTCCCCCTCCTACAGCAGGGGGATTGGCTCTGCTCTCTGGACCTTCAGGACGCTTACGCCCATATTGCCATCTTCCCTCATTGCAAATATCTGCGATTTGTAGTAGGTCATGGGCACTATCAATACAAGGTACTGCCAATCGGCCTGGCTTCAGCGCCACAGGTATTCACAAAGTGCCTAGCAGTCGTGGTGGCACAGCTGCACCGCAACGGCGTTCAAGTCTTTCCATATCTCGACGACTGACTCATAAAAAGCCAGTCCAGGCAAGGAGCCTTCGACTCCCTCGACCTTACCATGAAACTTCTACAGTCATTGGGATTTCTAATCAACTACTCAAAATCCCACTTGACACCGTCTAACCATCCCTTCTTTATAGGAGCAGATCTAGACACCAAACTGACCAAAGGGTTCTTACCCAACGACCGCACAACCACACTGTCCAACCTTGTCAGCTTTATCCGCAGTCGACGAACAGCCTCGGCTCGCCAATTGCTCACATTTCTTGGTCACATGGCGTCAACAGTCCATGTCACCCCAATGACATGCCTAGCCATGAGAGTGACACAATGGACTCTAAAAATCTGTGGCACCAAGCCACTCAGCTGCTTTCATCCCTTGTCCACATAACGACCCAACTTCGTCTGTCTCTTGCCTGGTGGACTCACAAGGCCAACTTACAAACAGGTCTTTCCTTCCAGCAACCAGCTCCTCAGGTGACCTTAACCACGGATGCCTCCAACCTAGGTTGGGGAGCCCATATCGAAGGCCTTCAAACCCAAGGGACTGGAACCAAAGTCGAAGCAACCTATTAGATCAACTTCCTAGAGCTTCGAGCGATGTGGTACACCCTTTATGCATTCTTGGATTGCCTCTTGAACAAAGTAGTCTTGATTCAAACAGATAACCAAGTTGCAATGTGGTACCTGAACAAACAGGGGGGCACGGGCTCTTACCCTCTCTGCCAAGAGACGGCGTAGATTTGGGCCTGGGCTCTGTCACACTCAATACTACTGCGAGCCACTTATCTGGCAGGTACACATAATGCAGTGGCGGACCACCTCAGCCGAAGTTTGCACCCCCACAAGTGGACTCTGGATCCCTATGTTGCAAGCAGAATCTTCCACTGGTGGGGTCAGCCGAACATCGACCTCTTTGCATCCTATCAGAACCGCAAAGTGGAATGTTTCTGCTCCCTGCACAGGGACCAAAGAGCACCAACCATGGATGCCTTCACTCACCCCTGGAATGCAGGTCTACTATATGCATACCTTCTGATTCCGCTAATCAGTAAGACTCTCATGAAGCTACAACAGGACCAAGGCTTAATGATACTCATAGCCCCGTATTGGCTTCGACAAGTCTGATTTCCCATACTTCTTGACCTCTCTGTCCAGGAACCCATTCGCCTGGGCACAGCACCCAATTTCATAACACAGAATTACGGCAAGTTACGCCACCCGAACCTCTAGATCCTATCCCTGATGGCTTGGATGTTGAAAAGTTGATACTACAGCCTCTCAACCTTTCTAATAGCGTCTCTCAAGTCCTTGTGGCTTCACGAAAGCCTTCCACGCGGACGTCTTACCGCTCTAAATGGAAGAGGTTTACTGTGTGGTGCACACAGAAGGACCTAAACCTCTTTTCTTGCTCCACACCAGCACTCTTGGATTATCTCTGGCACCTCTCGGAATCTGGCCTACAGACTTCCTCCATATGAGTATACCTCAGTGCCATCTCTGCTTACCATCAAAGAGTAGGGGATGCCCCGATCGCGGCTCAACCTCTTGTGAGTCGATTCATCAGAGGCTTAGTACAGCTTAAGCTGCCTCTATGACCATCGGTTGTGGCATGGGACCTCAACGTGGTACTTGCACGGCTCATGCATCCTCCTTTTGAGCCACTGCACTCCTGCGAACTCCGATATCTTATATGGAAAGTAATTTTCCTAGTAGCAATCACATCGGCTCGCAGGGTAAGTGAGTTACAGGCCCTTGTGACCTAATTAACTTACACAAGGGTCCTCCATGACCGGGTGGTTTTCTGAACTCACCCTAAATTCCTTCCTAAAGTGGTAACTGATTTCCACTTAAATCAGTCCATAGTCTTGCCCATTTTCTTTCCAAGGCCTCATGCTAAATCCGGGTGAGCGAGCTCTGCACACCTTGGACTGTAAGCATGCGCTTGCATTTTATTTAGACTGCTTTGCAGCCCACAGAAAGTCCACCCAATTCTTTGTTTCTTTTGATAAAAACAAGCTTGGAGTTGTGGTGGGCAAGCAGACTCTCTCCAACTGGTTGGCAGACACTATTGCATTCTGCTACCAGCGAGCAGGCCTTCCACTTGAGGGACGAGTGAATGCGCACTCAGTAAGGGCCATGACAACGTCAGTAGCACACTACCGTTCAGTACCGATTGCCGACATCTGCAGGGCTGCGACATGGAGTTCCCTCCACACCTTCGCAGCTCACTACTGTCTAGACAAGGCTGTTTTTGGCCAGTCTGTCCTAAGGAATTTATTCCTAGTGTAGAAACCCAACTCGTCCTACCTCGACCCACTGTGAATTTGACTGCCTCATCATGGCCAACAGCACCCCAGTTGTTGTACCTGTTGCACATGTGTGCTGTTTAGCCTGCTCAGTATGAGTCAGCATGTAGCTTGCTATTCACCCATATGTGAGGACAACCATCCTGCTTGTCCTGGGAGAAAGCAGAGTTGCTTACCTGTTCTCACAGGACAGCAGGATGTTAGTCCTCACGAAACCCGCCCACCTCCCCACGGAATTGGGTTCGATAACATTTTCTTATTTTATATTTTGCTCGTACTTTTTGCTAAAAATGAGACTGAAGGGGGACCCCGTGTGGCCACAGGGTTAGTTATTGGCATGCTGGGCATGCTCAGTGTACCAATTAAAGTTCTAGAAACTTTGACAAAAGTATTCCATGACAGGGCTCCATCTGATGATTTATTAGTGATTTATTAGTGGTGATTTTTTTTGATGTGAGGACTAACATCCTGCTGTCCTGGGAGAACACCTGTTTTAGGTAAGCAACTCTGCTATCTGATTAGTAATGCGTACTTACTCAGATTTGTGCATGAAGGTTATGGTTTTTTAATGTGTAATTTATTTCCCTTTCTTGCAGATGTTATGTACTATGGAGACATGAGTGAAAAAATTAAAATGTTATACAGGCTTCATATCCCACCTGGTAAGAAGTATGCTGTGAAATGGGCAAAATACGCCACTGCTGCAACATGTCAAAGAATTGTAGTAAATTCTGCTTCTAAAGCCATATTTAGCATATAGCGTTAGACATTTTCTAGTCACTATAAAAGGCATTTTAGAATCTATAGCGGTATTTAGTGCTTCCTAGTCCTTAGAAGGCAGAAACACATGTATCTATAGGCACAACTGCTATTTCAAGTAGATCATTCATGTTGAGCAAAGCAGTATTTACCCTTCCCTTATAGAAGTCTTTGTACTTTATAAATAAGGCTGCTGTGCAGGACAATTGATTTGAAGGTTATGGGTATGACAGTTCCACGCTAGGCCATATAATCTGCTGTTCAGGATCACAAGTGGCACTGGAAAAGCCATGTAATTTGCTTTTATTTTTTTAAGGTTACATGAAATTGTGGCATTGCAGCAGTTGACCCTCTTAATAAAGAGGCTCCAATCAGAACTCTGTTAGATTTGCTCATTGTAAAGTTCAGTGGCTTACTGTGGGTCTCTGGTGCCTTGGGGGGGGGGGGGGCGTGGGCAATGTTTGCATCCTCCCAACCCTGGTCCTTCTCGTAGCAGTAAAGTTACAGAAAATCACAATGGATTTTCTTTGTATTTTTTACCCACTTTACCTTTACAACCACAAAGCAGGTTACAGTTAGATAAATTGAAAATATAAAATCAATAAAACAATCTACCTTCATAAAATACAATTACAATACAAATGCAAATGATAAATAAGACCAATAAACTACATTACATTACCAAGCACATTGTAAAGTAATGCAAAACCCTGAAAAACGTTATTCAGAACTGATATAGCAAACCTGTAATACCAAAACAACACTAACACTCAGAAATCAAACAGCAACAGCCTTGTCTATGAACAGGCAGCACTGCAAGTATTGTAAAGTGCCCTAGAAAAGTAATACACTTCCCAATTGGAAAGTACAGACTAGAAAACAGAGTACGCTAGATCCTGAGTAATTGAATAGAAAAATCAAAATTCTAATAGGCAATTTTCTTGTGTGTATGAATATATTTCCAAACAATTTTTTAAGAAGAAAAGAACTCAGAAATTTAAACAGGCATTAATACAAATATGCCTGAAATTTTTCAATAAAAGATTAAAAAAAAAAAAAAAAAGAAACTCCAAAATGTTCTAATTTTGGTAGATGCAAGTGAAGACATAATCTCTTTTTTTGAGCATGAATTTTTTTATTCAACTATTGTATTTTGCTGGGAGGATTTCGATATTTTTTTTTTACCTTTTCTGTTATAGATCCCTACACAGAACCTACGTGCTAGCAGTATACCTCATTTTGGTCACAAAAGCAGAACACAAGCAGACTCTCGCCAAATGCAGAATAAGGGACCATGAAATAGAAATATGAAAACAAAAACTGAAGTAGAAATCCCAAGAAGCCAGACTCTATTTGGTGCAACACAAAAGAAACTGAAAAAGAAATGCACATTTCACAAGATTAAAAGAGAAAATCAAAGACATCCCATAAAAGAAAGAGCAAGAAATATATAATTGTCTGTGAAACAGGAGAAACAGTATAAAAATATGTTCTGTTTTGCCACCAGACCAGAAATGTAATCTGACCAGGGACAATATAGACCAGTACCCAAAGCTGGCAATTGTCCTTGTAAAGGTCGTCTCTGTTCACTGAAATTTTTTCCAAGGACAAGCAGGATGGCACTCTTTATCAGGTTGTGACATCGTCCAATGAAACCCAGTCTGGAACTTTTAATTTCAAACTTTCAAGAGCTTTAACTTTGCCTCACTGGGAAAGTCCCACATTCCACTATACCACATCTCCATGTGAAGAGCCCCTTTAGTCTCTTCTCATGGTTCTTCTATTTGTCAACCTATTCTTTCTCAGGTAATTTGTTACAAGATTATTCATTGCGCAACCTCACACTCTTGTTTCATCTTCTTGTAGGTAGGTTTTCCGGTCAGTTTTCTAAGTTTTTATTACTAGCTCAGTGCTGGGTCAGTTTGCCATTGGTGCCCAATGGACATTGATCACCTGCAGCCATCGAGTTCAGTTTTGCCTCCCTTATTTTCCAGTCAGCCATATCCAGCAGTTTCTAGCAATACCGTCTGTGTGCTAGCGTTATATCTATCATGGATACTGCTGATAAATATAGATATTCTGTGCTTGGAAGCATTGTATGAAGTCCAAAAGTGTCATCTTTATGCAAACATGAACTTGAAGGGATGATTGCATCGGAGGAATCAACATTGAAGGATCATGGAACTGCACTAGAAGCTGGTGATGTATCAGCATCGAGAAAACAGTATATTCCCTTGACATTGGGCATTGGTAGGAACCCAAGAGCCTGGCTCTTCCTGTCCAAAGGAAGCAATGGGTTCCACCTCTTTGATGCCAGGCATCGAGTAAAGGTAGAAAGCTTTGGTCTCCATTAATGAGCAATGCTGGAAGTGGGGATGATCCAGCAATAGCAGAGAACCTCTTGAAGCAGTCACATGGAGGGGGAGAGCTCATCCTCACTGTGATAGCCCAGGAATCACACCAGTCTCCAAAGGTCCAAGTATCAACCACCAATACACCTCTTGGTTCCTAGGAAGATATGGCTACCCCTCCTGCTTTTCAGTTTGTGTTGGCATCAGCTGCCTTTGAGGAGGAGTTGTATAAAAAATCTAGCAGGCATTAAACAAGGCACTGCAAGGCCTTGGTGCTCTGGTATCAAGGGCATTGGTTCATGCGTGAACCAAAGTCAAGCCAGTACTCGAATCCCTTCAGAATCCCCAGTAGCCTTGAACCAGTGCTGATGCTGGTTCACGAAAGGGAATCTTGAGTCTATGGCAGCTGCCCCGATAATAATCTCCAGCCTATTGCAGGAGGAAGACTCCATGAGGTGCTGGAACTCCTCAGGTTCCAGATCCAAGCAGACTAGCATATCCCTCTCTCAGGCCTTGTCTGCAGTATGAGCATTGTCAGGGAGGTCTTCACCAGCCTAACAGTTGGGGTCCTGACTTTTGAGATCTCCTGGGGGTACGGCTATACATCTGGTGATGCCTCTGAAGAAGAGGGATTGATGGATCTCCCCTCTGACCCTTCTCCTCCTCCTCCAGAGAGAAGAAAGTCCCCCTCTTTCATTTCAGCAAAGTATAAGCCATTCCCTGTACTTTGCTGAAGGAGGATGAAACCAGAAACATCCTCTAGTTCATGGAGCCCCCTAAGGAGTTTGTTGCTGTCCCCTGGTAAATGAAATCCTTCAGGAGGTACAGATGAGGATGTAGTGATGTGGAAAAACCCCCTCTTTGTGTCTCCCATGAACAAGAAGGCAAGTGCGATTTATTTCATCCAGAAGGCTCCCAGATTCGAAAAGAGGAGCTACAACACCAATTTATGGCGAATGAATTTGCTCATGAGAGGGCCAAGAGGACTAGGACCCATTCCTGAGTGCTGCTTGGGAAGGACTCTAGAACCTTGGACACTCTTGGGAGGAAGGTGTTTCAGGGAGCTATGCTAAATGCTCACATAACTTCCTATCAGCTTTTCATGGGCCAATATTTGTGGGATTTACTGAAGCAATAGCAGGAGTGTGAGCAATATCCTCAAAAGCAGCAGGACACCCTCCAGTCACTGGTGGAAAAGAAAAGGGAATATGAAAACACATGGTCCACTTGACCTTTGATTTTTTTTTTTTTTTTTTAGATGGCATCCAGAGTCTGTGCCATGGGGATTGGTTCCTGCAAACTTGCCTGGCGCAGGCCTCAGACTTCCAACTTGTGGTGCAGGAAAGACTTTCAAACATGCCACACACTGGAGAGAGAATCTTTTCAGAGATAGGATTTAAAAAGCAGTGGCACAGATACATAAACACTGCACAACACTTCATCTGTCCACAGTCTCTCCAGAACCTCTCTTCTCTTGTAGGAGATATCAGAGGATGAGGCAGAGGAAACACTTTTTCCAGCCAAGGTTCTATCGTCTGTCCCCTCAGTCCCATACGCAGCAGGCACCGTGTGCTGTCCAAGACAGCAGCAGGCACTTAAGCCACAGCCAGCATCCTAGTCAACACCTGGGGCTGGATCACAGAGAGCATAACCTTCATCCTATTACCCATGTCAGAGGATCTTCCCTTCAGAGACAGGCTGAAGTCTTATGTAAACTGTTGGCCCAGTGTAACTTTGGATGTGTGTGTCTGTCCAAATGCCCTCATGTGTCTGGCACCATGGAGTGCTGTGGAGCATAGATAAGATCAGTGCCAAAGCACACTTCACGATGGTCCTTCACAGAGCACTGCCACAAATACCATCAGCTTCTTGTAGGTCCAGGCTGTGTCATGGAGCATGCCGCAGTATGGGCCTGGGTTGCTATGCCAGCTCAGACCCAGAGCTTGCGCTGAGACATTAGGCACACAGCATGACCAATGGAGCACCACTGCATGGGTGCAAAGGCACTGCAGTTGCAGTGCCGAGGTTGGGCACAGAGGTGCCATCATTACTCTGTTCCCTCTGATGTGTGCGTGTTATCTTGCGACGGAAAGCATCACTTGCTTGTACATTGTAGTTGATGGTTCACTGGTCTGTCTTTGGCTATTCATGCACGGATGCGCTCCTATTCACTTAGGGACCACCCATTTGGGATGGATCCTGGGGATACAACATGAGGATACCTCCCCCATGAGGAGGGGACAGGCCCTCTCCCATATTGCTTACGCTCTACATCCCCTTCTCGGCGAAGCTTCCAGGACGCATACCATTGCAGGTTTGCTGCTCAGGCAGTCTTGATGACTCAGCCTTAGATTCACATGATTTGGGGCAGCCCCTTGCACATCCTGTAAGGTGAGCTGGGGGGAAGGAGCAACAAGGGGCTGCTGGACTGCTTTCACTGGCATCCCTGTTTTAGGATGCCATGCTGTCTTTAGTGTCCACCTATGCAGCCACCAGCAACTTGCTATGTTAAGAACGTAAGAAATTGCCATGCTGGTTCAGACCAAGGGTCCATCAAACCTAGCATCCTGTTTCCAACAGAGGCCAAACCAGGCCACAAGAACCTGGCAATTACCCAAACAATAGAACCTCATGTCGGCGACTGTGTCCCACTCTTGTATGGATAGTAGGGCTTTCTGAGATCGGGACAACCCGGTTAAAGCCCTCCTGGGAAATGGGAGGTATGGTTATTGGAGGCAACCTTAGTAGGTTTCTTCTTGGTGCCCTCTTTTGTGCTCAGATAAATGATTGTTTTCACTCTTCCTTCCTAAGGTGGACTTTCCCTCTGAGTCATTTCTTTCTTCCTTGGTTGCTCTCTGTATTCCATAGGATCTGGAAGCCCATCAGGAAGGTGAGCTCAGTCCACCGCTTTGTGTATCGGAGATGCCTCATGGTATGTGGGGAGCTGTCCCCGACTATGTACACTGAGCATACCCAGCATGCCCCATACCATGTGACCACATGGGGGTCCCTCTTCAGTCTTGTAACATAGAATTACAATTAAAATAAAAAAAATAGAAACCCAACTCCCTGGGGTGGGTAGAGGGTTTCATGAGGATTAACATCCTGCTGTCCTCTGGGAGCACCTGTTATAGGTAAACAACTCTGCTTTCTTCAAGGACAAGCAGGATGGTAGTCCTCACATATGGGTGAATCCATAGCTATAGGCTGCTCCCCAACAAAAAAGGGGACTAACAGATACCTAACCACAAAAACACTAGTTCTGTTGGTAACAGAGGGAAGACAGCCTGAACTCAAACAGGCCCCAGGTTGGGAGAGTTGGGTTATACACCTCAAACAAGTACCGAAGGACAGACTGGCCAAATCTACTGTCATATTGGCCATTCCTATCCAGACAGTAATGTAATGTGAATGTGTAGAGAGAACTCCACATTCTAACCTTGCAAATCTTCTCCTTGAGAACTGCTCTCAAGTGGGCCACTGATGCTGCCATGGCTCTGATAGAATGAGCCTTGATATGACCCCCAAGATGCAGTCCCACCTGGGCATAACAGAAGGAGATGCAATATGCTAGCTAATTGGATATAGTCTGTTTGGCAATGGCAATGCCCAACCTATTTCTATGAAAAGAAATAAAAAGTTGGGTGGACTATCTATGGGCTTCTATCCACTCCAGGTAGAAAACTAAGGCTCGCATGCAGTCCAAACTGTGCAGTGCTCGTTCGCTTTGGTGTGAATGGGCCTGGGAAAGAAAATTTGCAGGACGATTGACTGGTTAAGACAGCAATCCACCACTACCTTAGGCAGGAACTTAGGGTAGTCTTGCATGTCACTAAGCCTGGAGCTCACTGACCCTGCGTGCTGAAGTGACCGCCACCAAAAATATAATCTTCCAGGTCAGGTACTTCAGGTCACAGGTGCGCAGTGAAAAGGAGCATTAATCAACTGAGCCAACACCACGTTGAGGTCCCAAGATACAGCGGGAGACATCAATTGAAGCAGGCCACGAAGAAAACATACAACTATAGGATGTACAGAGATGGGTGTATCATCTGCCCTGTGGTGCCATGCGCCAATCGCACTAAGATGAACTCTGATGGAGTTGGTTTTTAAGCCAACCTCCGAAAGGTGTAAAAGGTAGTCAAGCAGTTTTTGTTTGGGGCAAGAAAATGGATTTAGGTTCTTCTGCTTACATCACACAAAAAGCCTCCTCCACTTCAGTCCATAGGACTTTCTAGTGGAAGGCTTTCTGGAAGCCAGAAGGACCTGAGACACATCCTCAGAAAGATCAAGTGACTGCAGGATTAACCTCTCAACATCCAGGCTGTGAGCAACAGGGCCTGGAGATTGGGATGCCACAGCCTGCCCTGATCTTGCATGCTGAGATCCAGAGAAGTTTCCGGATGGACAACTCCCGCAGGATTGGAAACCAGACCTGTCTCAGCCAATGAGGGGCTTTGAGGATAATAGTCCCTCTGTCTTTGTGAAGCTTCAAGAGAGTCTTCGCCACTAAGGGAGGATACGCATATAGAAGACCCTTGCCCCAATGATGGTCAAGGGCGTACAAGGCTGATTTGCCATCTGACCTGGACAGGAAGCAGAACTGAAGCACCTTCCTGTTGCAGGAATATGTGAACAGATCTATGTCTGGGCTCCCCCAGAGGTGGAAAATCCAATTTGCTACCCCCTGGTCCACTCGTGCAGTCTGAAGGCTCAACTCAAGTCTGTCCGCTATCACGTTCTCTGTTCTGGTCAGATACATGGTCCTGAGCACCATCCCATGAGCCAGGGCCCAGGACCAGATCTGGATCTCATGCCTCCCTGCCTGTTGACATACCACATGGCTATTTGGTTGTCAGTCTGGATCAGTACAATTTTGCTGGACAGCCTATCTCTGAAATCCCATAACGTGCATCTGATCGCCTGAAGTTCCAGGAAGTTGATTTAACAAGAACGTTCTTAAGCGGATCACAATCCCTGGGTACTGAGCCCATCTACGTGAGCTCCCCACCCCATGGTAGATGCATCCGTGGTAAGCACAATTTGAGTAGGGAGACTGAAAGGAAATCCCCATTTCCAGATCGGAAAGTACCTTCCACCAGGACAAAGAGTCCTGGAGAGATGGGGTGACTCAGATGCAATCCTGAAGGCTCCGAGTGGCTTAGCGCCACCGCGACATCAGGGTCCACTGGGCTCTGTGCATGTGTAAGCATACCAAAGGAGTGACATGGACTGTCTCAGCCGTGTGACCCAACAGCCTTAACGTGTGCCAAGCTGATATCTTCTGGCTCTGTTGCACCTCTATCGCAATGGTCACCAGAGCAATGGACCTCTGGCACGGCAGAAAGACCCTGGCTTGAGCCATGTCTAGCAGGGCATTGATGAAATCCAATTGAAGTGACAGACTGAAATGGGACTTTGGGTAGTTGAGAACAACTAGTGACTCCAACACCTGAATGGTCAAGCGCATGAACCGGATGGCCCCTGCCTGAGACGTGCTCTTGACCAGCTAATTATCCAGATATGGGAAAACATGCACTCCCGGTCTGTGGAAGTGCGCCACCACCATAGCCAGGCATTTTGTGAAGACTCATGGGGCAGACGCAAGCCCGAATGGCAACACCCCTGTACTGGAAGTGCTTATTCACCACCACAAATCAGAGATACTTCCTGTGACTGAGTAAGATCTCGATACGGGTGTATGCATCCTTTAGGTCGAGGGATCAAGGTGCCCATTTAAACCATTTTGAACTTTTCTTTTTTTAGAAACTTGTTCAAGGCCCTAGATCTAGGATGGGACGAAGTCCCCCTGTTTTCTTTGGAATCAGGAAATACTTGGAGTAGAATCTCTGCCCTCATTGCCCTGGTGGTATGGGTTCAACCGCTCTGGCTGTTAAGAGGGAGGAGAGCTCTGTCTGTAGTACCTCTTGATGTACCACCAGCCTCCAAAATGGGCACAGAGGGCAATTTGGTAGGACATTCAGTAGAGTTAATTGGTACCCCTGGTGGATAATGGACAATCCTGGGTACGGGCAACTGGCTTAAGCTCCCTACGTCCCAATCAAAACACCACCCCCCGGAGTTGATTGAGGAGCTGGTTGGGGCTGGGGAGCTCTCTGCTGCCTGGAAAGGCCGCATGAGCTCTGATGTGTACGGTATTGAGGAGGCAGAGGATAATACTTCCTTTGCAAAATAAAGACTTCCTGGGCCCCTGCCTTGATGGCCTCCTGGATGAGGAGGACGGGTCTGGAGTGCTAGTGGAGAGTTGTTGGAGGGTTTCATGATGGTCCCGGAGTTGGGCCGCAGCATCCTTCACTCTTATCTTCAAAGAGATTATCTTCAGTACACGGCACATCAGTGAGTTATTCTTGTACCTCTGGTCTGAGATCTGAGGCCCGCAGCCATGCTAGTCTGCAGGTACCGATTCCCGCTGCAGACTCTTGATGCCATTTCGAAAACATTGTAGGTTGCACAAACCTCATGTTGTCCACACTCCAAGCCCTTGTGAACCAGTGTCATGAGGAAGGTGTCTTGGTGCTATTGAGGCAGCTGCTCAGCCACCTCCTGCACCTGTTTCCAGATGTCCCCTAGTATGGGCTCATGTAGAGCTGCTAAACAATAAGAATGGCATCTTGGAACACCTTCCTCCCAAGAGCATCCAACACTCTGTGGTTCTTCCCCAGAGGAGCCGAGGAGTTGATCTGAGTGTGCTTTGCTCTCTTGAGAGCGGATTCAATCACCACTGATCGGTGGTACAGCTGACTATCAAATCCGGCAGCCTTTTGGATGAGGTAAACCCCATCCGCCTTATTTTTCATGGAAGGCACTATGAGGGGATGTTTCCAAATCTTCATCTGCAATTCCATAAGGATCTCATGTACCAGGACCACCATGATCTCCTTAGGAGGCGTCACAAATTGAAGAACCTAAAACATTTTGTGCCTGGCATTTTCTTCAGTTGAAAGCTGGAATGGGTTGGCCTCCACCATCACCCTGACGAACCCTGCGAAGGTCAAGTCCTCAGGCAGGGACTTCCTTCACTCCTCTGGAGGAGAAAGGTCTGATGGGAGACCATCTGAATCCTCATGATTCCATCTGATCACACCCCCCCCCCAGGGGTCATAGGGACATCTTTATTGTATACCACATGGGATGGGGCCCTAGGTGCTCGGCCGACATCCAGAGATGCAGACACCAATGGAACCGGGGACTACCGGCCTCAGTGTCTCCGCCAGCCTCGACAGAGCTTCCTCCTTGGAGGAATCTGCGACGACCACCATATTGGTAAGGGGAGGCCTCAGTGCCCCACCGGGCACTGGTGTTGTCCCAGGAGCAGATGCCAGCTGGTTGGTAAGGCACCAATAAACACATTGAGCTTCTCCAGGAGCAGTACGAGCATGGATGACTAGTGCCGTCGGTGTTGTGGGACTGAAGCCCTGCAGCACTTGCTCCACTGCTAGCTGGACTCTACGCTCCAGTTCCTCCTCGAACATTGCCGATGCCAACACCAACTGGGAGGAAGTGGGAGTGGCCAGATCTTCCTCAAGCCCGCGAGGGGGATTGACTGACACCAAGACTGGTGAAGACTGTCGCAAACCCTGGGCATCAATGGAGGTTTGGCGCTCCTTGCCACAGGGTCGCTTTGGGGGCATTGACTGCATTGACAGTGACTGGTGTCGATGCTTCTCAGTCTTCCCACGATGCTTGGCCTGGTCTTTTCCTGGTGCTGAGGTCGAGGACAATGAACCCAACATCCTTGACCTGGAGGAGATCGACAACAGTTGGTCTCCAGTGCCCCTATCTATCGGTGACCTCGATGGAGCAGACGGTCCCACCGATGTTGATGGTGTGGTGAGGCTCCGAGGTCCACTGATGGCTCGGAGTTCCTCAACCCAAATAAGTTGCCCATCTTGTTGAGTCAAAGCTGACATCCCTTCGGGGTAATCTGGGCTCACTGAAGGCAACCCCAGACATCATGCAGTGTCCCCAGGAGAGGATGCAAACCTTATGAGGATCAGTAATCAACATGGTCCTCAGGCACTGGGGGCATTGGTGGAAGCCAGACACAGCCATGATGATGCAAAATAAATGGGAAAAAGGCAGGGCAATGGCGGTGATGGAAGACACTGAGGCACTGCCATCACGGGAGAGGGAACAGTCTGCGAAAGAAAACTTATCTGAATACTGAAAACCCTGACTAGGGACACTACTGTAAGGTACTGAGAGGGACCCTGTGACGGACATTTGAAGAGAAATGCGAAAAACCGCAAAAATGTTTTCCACGAGGCAAAAAGCCAAAGGTTTTAGAGCTCAATCCAGTAGTGATGCTGATAGCTCCATGGAAAAAAAGACTGAATAGGGACCCTGCGTGGACACATGGTGTGAGGTATGCAGGGCATGCTCAGTGTGCCTAATCAAAGTTTCCCGCATTGGGCTCCATCTGATGATGTCACCCTTGTGTGCTTGTCCTCGGAGAACCGCAATTTTCTTTCTGGTAGACTCTCTAGCCCCAGATTGTCTATTCAGCTCTCTTGTGACATCAAAAGAAACTGTTCAGTCTTGGTCCATGGGCTCTTTTTCTTTTGGTTAGTGCTTTGTGCCTTTTCCTATGCCACTGATGACCTAAGCCTAATGGGGCATGTCAGGGCTCGCTGTGCGCGAGCTCTGACTATGTTGTTTTTTGTGCAGTGAAGTGGGCTTCTTGCTACAAGTTTACATTACACCCCTGCCTTCGGTGGGATATGTAGGGGGCCCAACCAATTTGCATGGATGTAACAGGGGCTACAACTCTGTTCACCCCTGGTTTAGAATGTGCTCAACTTCTTAGTTATTTAGGAAAGATGAAGTTTATTTTCGAAAGATTTTGGCTTATTTCTGCCGGGTTCTAGGGTCGACTTGGCATGCTTTCGGGAGCTGTTGCCACGTGCTGCATGGAAAGTGCATGAGGGCAGCAGATACTCCGTGGGATGGTTTTGAAAAAATCCCCCAGCTGATATTTTCCTGCAGTCCATCCCTGTCCCTACCAAATCAATGCATTCCAGAGAAAACTTTCTCAACAGACTCTAATTCATAAGAACATAAGAAAATGCCATACTGGGTCCATCAAGCCCAGTATCCTGTTTCCAACAGTGGCCAATCCAGGCCATAAGAACCTGGCAAGTACCCAAAAACTAAGTCTATTCCATGTTACCATTGCTAATGGCAGTGGCTTTTCTCTAAGTGAACTTAATAGAAGGTAATGGACTTCTCCTCCAAGAACTTATCCAATCCTTTTTTAAACATAGCTATACTAACTGCACTAACCACGTCCTCTGGCAACAAATTCCAGAGTTTAATTGTGCTTTGAGTAAAAAAGAACTTTCTCCGATTAGTTTTAAATGTGCCCCATGCTAACTTCATGGAGTGCCCCCTAGTCTTTCTACTATCCGAAAGAGTAAATAACCGATTCACATCTACCCGTTCTAGACCTCTCATGATTTTAAACACCTCTATCATATCCCCCCTAAGTCGTCTCTTCTCCAAGCTGAAAAGTCCTAACCTCTTTAGTCTTTCCTCATAGGGGAGTTGTTCCATTCCCCTTATCATTTTGGTAGCCCTTCTCTGTACCTTCTCCATCGCAATTATATCTTTTTTGAGATGCGGCGACCAGAATTGTACACAGTATTCAAGGTGCGGTCTCACCATGGAGCGATACAGAGGCATTATGACATTTTCCGTTTTATTCACCATTCCCTTTCTAATAATTCCCAACATTCTGTTTGCTTTTTTGACTGCCGCAGCACACTGAACCGACGATTTCAATGTGTTATCCACTATGACACCTAGATCTCTTTCTTGGGTTGTAGCACCTAATATGGAACCCAACATTGTGTAATTATAGCATGGGTTATTTTTCCCTATATGCATCATCTTGCACTTATCCACATTAAATTTCATCTGCCATTTGGATGCCCAATTTTCCAGTCTCACAAGGTCTTCCTGCAATTTATCACAATCTGCTTGTGTCTTAACTACTCTGAACAATTTTGTGTCATCTGCAAATTTGATTATCTCACTCGTCGTATTTCTTTCCAGATCATTTATAAATATATTGAAAAGTAAGGGTCCCAATACAGATCCCTGAGGCACTCCACTGTCCACTCCCTTCCATTGAGAAAATTGTCCATTTAATCCTGCTCTCTGTTTCCTGTCTTTTAGCCAGTTTGCAATCCACGAAAGGACATGGCCACCTATCCCATGACTTTTTACTTTTCCTAGAAGCCTCTCATGAGGAACTTTGTCAAACGCCTTCTGAAAATCCAAGTATACTATATCTACCGGTTCACCTTTATCCACATGTTTATTAACTCCTTCAAAAAAGTGAAGCAGATTTGTGAGGCAAGACTTACCCTGGGTAAAGCCATGCTGACTTTGTTTCATTAAACCATGTCTTTCTATATGTTCTGTGATTTTGATGTTTAGAATACTTTCCACTATTTTTCCTGGCACTGAAGTCAGGCTAACCGTTCTGTAGTTTCCCGTATCGCCCCTGGAGCCCTTTTTAAATATTGGGGTTATATTTGCTCTCCTCCAGTCTTCAAGTACAATGGATGATTTTAATGATAAGTTACAAATTTTTACTAATAGGTCCGAAATTTCATTTTTTAGTTCCTTCAGAACTCTGGGGTGTATACCATCCGGTCCGGGTGATTTACTACTCTTCAGTTTGTCAATCAGGCCTACCACATCTTCTAGGTTTACCATGATTTGATTCAGTCCTCTGAATCATTACCAATGAAAACCTTCTCCATTACGGGTACCTCCCCAACATCCTGTTCAGTAAACACCGAAGCAAAGAAATCATTTAATCTTTCCGCGATGGCCTTATCTTCTCTAAGTGCCCCTTTAACCCCTCGATCATCTAACGGTCCAACTGACTCCCTCACAGGCTTTCTGCTTCGGATATATTTAAAAAAGTTTTTACTGTGAGTTTTTGCCTCCACAGCCAACTTCTTTTCAAATTCTGTCTTAGCCTGTCTTATCAATGTCTTACATTTAACTTGCCAATGTTTATGCTTTATCCTATTTTCTTCTGTTGGATCCTTCTTCCAATTTTTGAATGAAGATCTTTTGGCTAAAATAGCTTCTTTCACCTCCCCTTTTAACCATGCCGGTAATCATTTTGCCTTCTTTCTACCATTCTTAATGTGTGGAATACATCTGGACTGTTCTTCTAGAATGGTATTTTTTAACAATGACCACGCCTCTTGGACATTTTTTACTTTTGTAGCTGCTCCTTTCAGTTTTTTTCTAACAATTTTTCTCATTTTATCAAAGTTTCCCTTTTGAAAGTTTAGCACGAGAGCCTTGGATTTGCACACTGTTCCTCTTCCAGTCATTAAATCAAATTTGATCATATTATGATCACTATTGCCAAGCAGCCCCACCACCATTACCTCTCTCACCAAGTCCTGTGCTCCACTGAGAATTAGATCTAAAACTGCTCCCTCTCTCGTCTGTTCCTGAACCAATTGCTCCATAAAGCTATCATTTATTCCATCCAGGAATGTTATCTCTCTAGCGTGTCCCGATGATACATTTACCCAGTCAATATTGAGGTAATTGAAGTCTCCCATTATTACTGCACTACCAATTTGGTTAGCTTCCCTAATTTCTCCTAGCATTTCACTGTCCGTCTCACCATCTTGACTAGGTGGACGGTAGTATACCCCTATCACTATAGCCTTCCCCGACACACAAGGGATTTCTACACAAAGATTCAATTTTGTAGTTAGTCTCATGCAGGATGTTTATCCTGTTGGACTCTATGCCATCCCAGACATAAAGCGCCACACCTCCTCCCGGGTGCTCCTCTCTGTCATTGCGATATAATTTATACCCCGGTATAGCACTGTCCCATTGGTTATCCTCTTTCCACCATTTCCACTGAGGGGGGGGATATGATAGAGGTGTTTAAAATCATGAGAGGTCTAGAACGGGTAGATGTGAATCGGTTATTTACTCTTTCGGATAGTAGAAAGACTAGGGGGCACTCCATGAAGTTAGCATGGGGCACATTTAAAACTAATCGGAGAAAGTTCTTTTTTACTCAATGCCCAATTAAACTCTGGAATTTGTTGCCAGAGGATGTGGTTAGTGCAGTTAGTATAGCTGTGTTTAAAAAAGGATTGGATAAGTTCTTGGAGAAGAAGTCCATTACCTGCTATTAAGTTCACTTAGAGAATAGCCACTGCCATTAGCAATGGTTACATGGAATAGATTTAGTTTTTGGGTACTTGCCAGGTTCTTGTGGCCTGGATTGGCCACTGTTGGAAACAGGATGCTGGGCTTGATGGACCCTTGGTCTGACCCAGTATGGCATTTTCTTATGTTCTTATGTCTCTGAGATGCCAATTAAGTCTGTCATCATTCACTGCTATACATTCTAATTCTCCCATCTCCCATTCTAATTCTCCCATTCTAATTCTCCATTAATTCTGGCATTAGCATACAAACATTTCAAAGTTTGTTTTTTGTTTGTATTTTCATTCTGCTTTTTAATTGATAGGGATGTTAGAATTTTTTAGCTCAGGTGAGTTTTTAGTTACAGGCACTTGGACTACTTTTCTAATTATTGGAACCTCACTGTCGGGATGCCCTAATTCTAATGCATCATTAGTATCCTTTAAAGATACTCTCTCCGAACCATGCGCTGCTGAGCGACTGTCTGCTTTCCCCTTTGTTCTAGTTTAAAAGCTGCTCTTATCTCCTTTTTAAAGGTTAGCGCCAGCAGTCTGGTTCCACCCTGGTTAAGGTGGAGCCCATCCCTTCGGAAGAGACTCCCCCTTCCCCAAAAGGTTCCCCAGTTCCTAACAAAACTGAATCCCTCTTCCTTGCACCATCGTCTCATCCACGCATTGAGACTCCGGAGCTCTGCCTGCCTCTGGTGACCTGCGCGTGGAACAGGGAGCATTTCAGAGAATGCTACCCTGGAGGTTCTGGATTTAAGCTTTCTACCTAAGAGCCTAGGCTGGAGCAGCAAGGCGCTTAGCTAGTATTTCTCTGTACCCAGCAGATGGGACAGGTCTTTGAAGCAGCAGAAAAATAATTAGGCCCAAAGTACAGAGGACTTGTATTTTGGGATCCACTATCCCTGAGGGGTTATACAAGACTTTATGAGCTTTCAAGCAACAGCCATATGGTTGATTCTCTTCCCTTTTGAGGAATCAGCCCAAGGAAGTAGTTAGATCCTCTTGATTGATCCCAGATACCCTTAAGGGCCAGGAGGGTCTGGCTGTGGAAGTGCAGTTGGTAGTGTCTGCACAGATGACAAAATTTAGAAAAAGTGAATGGCAATGCTCCTTCAGGTTAGGAGAGAGGGCTGAACTTATCTTGGAGCTGGTATTTGGAGATCTTGAGCAGAGAAGGGGAAGCAGTGCATATCGTGCCAGTCCCAGAGGACATTAGCAATGGCAGGCCTTTTAAGGTGAATTTTAAAAGTCCGAAGCAGGTGTCAATTAGGGGATGAGCAAATATACTGGGCCGGGGAATGCCAATTGGATTTTAAAAGCCATCCAGATACGCACATACTTGCAGCTGTGCACACAAATGAAAAGTTCTAAAAAAGGGGTGGGGAGTGGGTGAGGCATGGGTGTTCCAGGATTGTAACCTAAAATATGCGCACTGGCACACATTGGGGTCTCTTGCAGCGTAACTTTGCTTCTACTATGGATGGCGTGTAACTTATAAAACCAAAATAATCTAGGTAGGTCAACTGAAATTTAAAGGTCAGGGCTAACGGGGGAAGAAAGGCTATTAAACTAGAGGGGGGTGGAAGTCCTGTTCCTTAACTGGGTGAACTGGGAAAACGGGCAATGGCGTTGGCGCGTGTGCCTTTTAAAATCCCCCCACCTACGCAGTAGAAGCAGCATTTGAACGCACATGCCCGCATCCACTTAAAATTGCATGCACATGTGTATGCAGTTAGGCTATTTTATGACATGCGCACATATTCGCGCATATGTTTTAAAATGGCCGCATTTCTGGGTGTGGGCTGATGAATGCCACACGTGCGCTGGTTTGAAAGTTACCGTTTTTGTGTACAGTATATGTAGCTGGGGCCAATCAGGGCACTGTGGTTCTTGCAGGGAAGTCATGGCAACAGTGATCCCTGGCAGGGCATATCTCTCTGATTCTTCCTGGCTCCAGGATCAAGGATTTAAGGAGAAAGGACAAGGAGGTAGGAAAGTCTGCCAGTTTTGCAGAAGCAGGTGCAGGCTTCAAGTCAGGAGAGCTGTGGGATAAATGTTTCTTTGCAACAGCATACAGAACTGAGAGAAGTTAATTTAGCCTTGGTGTTATCTGCTCAGTAACCAGAAAGCTTCGATCAGGCTGAGGGAACATTTTCAGTGAATTAAGTGTTTTTGCTGCAGGAATCCTAGTTTTTCTCCGGGGGAAGGGGCTGCAGTGGGGATCAGCCCTTTGAACAAGGGACTAGCCCCTAAAATGCCTAGACCAGGAATGCTCAAATGGGGAGATGGACCCCCTCACTCCCAGGGGAACACCAGCTGGCTGATCGAGAGAGAAAAAATATGGTTGTGTTGTCTAGGCTCAGTGCTGCAGAGGCACTGCAAGGAGAGGGAGGAGTGTAGTTATGTCATGCTACTGCTTAAACACACATCTCTTTCATCGAGCCCATGAGAAGAACCACTTTCACCACAGTGGTTCCAGGCTTGGGAGTTGCTGCTGTGGGTATTCCACAACCCAGGAAGAGCTGCCACCTTTAGGCCCCCTATCCAGGAGGAGTTCTTGCTGTTGGCAGGTCCCTATCCAGGGATGTAGATCGCATTTGCAGCCCACCTGAGGGAAAAGAAGGGGAATGAGCAGAAAGGCCAGCGAGAGGGAGGAGATGTAGGGAAGAGCAGCATGAGGAGAGGGAGAATAAAGGCAAAAAGTGTTTTTAAAAAAAGTGAAATAAGCAAAATGTGCAAGTTGGTTTTGTTATTTCCCCTCTTTGGCCCTTTACATATGATTGAGCATATAAGTTTCAATAAGAGGTCCAACAGCCAGACTCTCTTCCTACCCCATTTTTTTTTCTGTTGCCTGTTTTTACTACTGCCCTCTTTATCTGTGCCAAACATTCTTAAATTCTGTCATAGTTTTGTTTACCACTACCTCTGCTTTAAGGCTATTCCAGGCATATAACACCCTTTCAGTAAGAAATAGCTCCTCATATTTTCCTGCTCCAACTTAATATCATCTTTTCTTCTTAAATTTATTTTCTATTAAAACATGCCACTTCCTTGTTTATTGAAGCCTGCTAAAAATTTGAATGTTTCTCTCATATCCCCCTGTCCCTTCACTTCCCATGAGTATATTTGACTGCCTTAAAGCTCTCTATATAGTGTTTGTATTGCAGGCTCTGAACTATTTTGATAGCCCTTCTCTGAATTGCTTTCATCATATCACAATTTTTATGAAAGTGTGACTTCCAGAACTGAATAACGTACTTTAAGTGTGGTCTCACTAAGGACGTGAAAAAATAAACGTTTGCTGGCCTTGATGACGGGAAGGAAATTTCATTCAAGACTAACCCTTGGTGCCATTGTTTGGCGGCTAGGATTGCTCTACTATCAGCAGTATTCCTCCTTCATTCCCAGAGCTGGAGTGCATCTCTTCCACTACCTTCATCAACCATTAGTGTCAAAATGTAGTCTCCTGGCTGCAGTGAACAGTGCTATAGCCCATGGGATTGATCCCTCTGGAGATCATTTTTATTTATTTCTTAGATATTTTTTGTTTTATGAATTTTTAGTTAACACACTTGTTATTTCTACCTAGCTGTTGCAGTGTTTGTATGATATTAGAAAGTAACCTCCTTTAGTAATGTTACAGCTTTCATCCCTCATCCAAAAATAAATAATGTGTACTAATTTGTCTAGGTGCGCAATTTTCAATAAGTTATTGTAATTTAATGATAACTATATAGTTATGCATTGTAATCTGCTGTGCAGAATTGGAGTTAGTGCCAATGTCAGATAATATAAATCCATTATGATTTATTTTCTGTTTTATTTTTGTAGCACTCACTGAGAATGACAGAGACTGTCAGTCACCACTAAGAAATCCTCTGCTGTCAACTACAAGGCCGCTAATGATTGGAAAATCAAATGGCATGTATTAATTTTTCTTTATATATACAGTTTTTAATAACAGAAAATCTTGAATATTCTCCAAGGATAAGCAGGATCCTGAGAGTCCTCACAGGAAGATTTGTTTATTTGGATTTATTATCCACATTCTACAACAGATCAAAGCAGGGTACAATCAGAACCTTCATAAAACATAATACATAAATAAAAATACAATAAAAATATACCAAGTAATAACTAAGACCAAAGAACTAACTGACTAGCTTACTGCATACCAGAAAGGAAAATGTACAGAAACTTTTGGGGCGCTGAAACGAACATTAGTGTTTCCACGAACAAAAGGCCCTGGTTGAAAGCTTAATTGCACAGCTTCTAGAGCTTTCAGAAGCTCTTCTGAGTACGGGTGAGATTATCCCACATTGTAGTCATCACACTGGGACTTCTTCAGTTCCTTTTTTTCTGTGAAGTTGGTTGGTTACACAGTGTTGAGATAAACTACCTCATTTTTGCTGCTGCCTTTCAGTTGTTTTTCTTCACATGGGGATCCTCTCTAATTGTGCGTTTCCTAGCTTGTAGACAGATGAACTCAGGACCAGTGAGTGTATGCTCCCCTGCCAGCAGATGGAGATGTCACAGTATATATAACCCTGCAGTGACCCCAGCCTGCCAGTATTATCCATCTCCAGCAGATGGTGGATGTGCATCTCCCTATGGGGATTTCTTTTTGTTGGGTTTGTGGCATATTGTGGACTCTTGATCGAAGTGGTGATAACTCCTCCCACAGGGAGGGGCCCCGTGGGGAACCACAGCGATAGGCTAGACTCTAGTAAGCAGACACTGAGGAAGGAAAGCTTTATTGTACTGCTGATGTAAGTTGAATCTTGCTTCAAGGAAGGGATAGTACTGTAGGCCAGCGATATTACAGTAAGCTCAGACAGTCTCTATAGATGATGGTCTCACTCGGATGTAGCAAGGTTGGGTTGTGTTCCGCAGCACGGGATAAGCGGAACCTGAAGGGTGGAATAAGTAGAGCTGGAGCGCGGCGATACAGAGTGGCAGTGCTGGTAACTTCCTTGGTAGAAGAATGGAGAGAGGGACCCGAGGTTCAGGATACCCTGAGCAGGATAGGCCCTCGAAGAGTGAGTACCTAGGAGTGCCGAAGGATCCTGGAAGAAAGTAGATAGGACCTCTGAGAAGTGGGTGTCTTAGGTTAGGTAGTTGAACCCCGAAGGGCAGATAGAAGCTAGAGGCCCCGAGGAGCGGGTACCCAGAGCTTCCATAGGAGCAAGTTATTTATTTATTTAAACATTTTTATATACCGATGTTCGTATGGACATCACATCACTTTACATAAAACGAAAGTGGAGAGGAGGAAGAGAAATCGGAAGAAAGAAGTTACATTATAACAAATAACTGATTGAGAAGAAGGGAAGAGAAAAGGATAGAGTAAAGCGGAAAGAAGGAGGGGGAGAGGTTAGAGGAACAGGTAACTGGTTCAGCAAAACATAGAATAAACTCAGAAGGGGGAATATGTACAGTGGAAGAGAGGGAGTTGTCATATAAGAGTGGGGTGGTGTTATGCGAAGGCCTGTTTAAAGAGCCATGTTTTTAATTTCTTTTTGAAGGTCTGGGTGCAAGGCTCAAGTTGAATATCAGGGGGCATCGAGTTCCAATGGATAAAGCACAGTTTTTGGTGGAGTTGAGGTGTGAGTGTTTGGCAGGGGGAATGAATAGTGTGCTGATGTAAGAGGATCTGGTGAGTCTGGTGGGATTGTGGAAGTATAGGGATGTGTTTAACCATTGCATGTCTGGGTTGTAGAGGGTTTTGTGGATTAAGGTGAGGGTCTTGTGTAGAACTCTGGAGGAGATGGGGAGCCAATGTAAGTCTTTTAGGATGGGAGTGATGTGATCGCATTTTCGAGAGTTAGTGAGAATACGGGCAGTGGAGTTTTGGAGCATCTGCAGAGGTTTGAGCGAAGCAGCAGGAAGGCCAAGAAGGAGTGTGTTGCAGCAATCGATCTTAGAGAAGATTACTGCTTGGAGAACAGTGCGGAAATCATTTATGTGCAGGAGGGATTGAAGTTTTTTAAGGATATGGAGTTTTAATAACAGTCTTTCAGGGTGGAGCTAATACATTTTTTGAAATTGAGGTTGCAGTCAAGGGTGACGCTTAGGCTTCGTGCTTGGTGGAGTAAGTGGGAAGAGGGGGAGGCGGGAGGGGGTGGGTTGTGGGAGAAAATGAGAAGTTCTGTTTTAGAGGTGTTAAGTGCTAGATTTATGTTTGAGAGAAGGAGATTAATAGACGATAGGCAGTTTTGCCAGGTTTGGAGAGAATCAGTGATAGAGTTGGTGATGGGTATGAGAATTTGAACATCGTCCGCATAGATGTAGTGGGCTGGGGCAACATGTAAATATTAAAGAGGGTTGATGACAGGGAGGAGCCTTGGGGGACCCCACGGGTGAGATTGATGGGATGGAATTCGTGGTTGCCAATTTTTACTTTGTAAGTTCTATTGTCAAGATATGATTTGAACCAGTTGAGGGCTGAGCCAGCAAAGCCAATCTCAGCTAATCTGTGTAAGAAGGTATTGTGGCTAATGGTGTTGAAAGCTGAGGAGATGTCGAGTAGGGCAAGGATGTATGATTGGCCATTGTCAAGACCTTTGATAATGGTGTCAGAGAGTGAGAGAAGGAGTGTTTCGCTATTAAAGTATTTCCGGAACCCGAATTGTGAGGGGGAGAGAATGCTGTGTTTCTCGAGGTGTTCAGAGACCTGGGTGTTGACCACTTTTTCTAGGAGTTTAGCAATGAAGGGGAGATTAGAGATGGGTCTGAAGTTGGCAGGTTCAGTAGGGCATAGGTTGGGTTTTTTAGAATGGGTTTGACTATGGCAATTTTTAGGATGTCAGGGACAGTTCCGTGGGTGAGGGAGGAGTTTATGATGTCAGCAGTGGGTTTGGCTAGGGTGGAGGAAATCGATTTAAGGGTGTTGGGCGGAATGTGATCGATGGGGTGGGTTGCAGGTTTTATTTTCTTAATGAGGGTTTCAGTTTCGGAGGCTGAGATGGTGTCAAAGGAATTCATGGAGGGGATGTGAAAGTTGGGGTCAGGTGGTGAGAGGTTCAACATGATGTTGGAAATTTTGTCATTAAAGTATTTGGCAAGGGTGTTGCATTTAGTTTTGGATTCAGCGTCAATAGGGGAGGATGTAGGGGGTTTGGTGAGCTCAGAGACATAGGAGAAAAGAACTTTGGGATCATAAAGGAAGTTGTGGATCTTGGTGTAAAAATCTCATTTGGTTTTCTGGAGAGCAGTTCTGTATTTGTGAAGGGTGGATTTGTAGGAAGCGAGGAGGGTTGGGGAAGGGTCCTTATGCCTTAAACACTCTGTTTAAGGTTTTTGAGTTCTGGGGTGTACCAGGGTTTCTTATTATGTGAGTAAGGGTTTATTGGTTTAGATATAAGGGGGCAATGCTTGTTGGCAATGGTGGAATTGATTTTCGACCAAGTGTTAATGGCGAGGTCTGGGTTGGAGCAGTTGAGTTCATCTAGTGCCCTGTTAAATGAGGTGATGAGGTCTCCTTGGTTGAATGGATTTTCTGTATTGAATGAAGGAGATGTGGTTGGAAGAAGAGGGGGGGTTCTGTTTATGGAGAGGGATGATTTTATAAGGGAGTGATCAGACCAGGGGACTCTTGAGCATGTGGGGGTTCTGTAGTGTGGAAGAAGGAGTTAATGAAAATGAGGTTGAGGGTGTGACCAGCTTTGTGGGTAGGAGTGTTGATAATTTGCTTGAAGCCCATGGCATCAAGGAAGTTTAGGATGGCTTCGCAGCTGGGGGATAGAGGGGTAGAGTCGACGTGAAGATTGAAATCACCTAGGATGATGGCTGGGGAGTCAAAGTTCAGGTTTTTTTTGTAATGAATTCAGTGAGGGGGGAAGGGTTGTTTTCTAGGAGGCCAGGGGGTGAGTAAACAAGGCATATTTGGAGGAGGGGTGATTTGAATAGGCCAAATTCAATTTTGGAGTCAGAGTAGGAAGGTTGAGGTCGGAGATTCAAGGTTTTGTTTTTTTGTTTGTTTTTTTTAGAGGCGAGGAGGAGGCCACCTCCGCGTTTCTTTTTTCTAGGAATGGAGAAAATGTCAGAGGTGGGAGGGGAGTTGTTTGACGAGGATGAGGTCGGTAGGTTTAAACCAGGTTTCGGTGACAGCGCAAATGTCAGGATGAAGGTCCAGGAGCATATAATTTAGGATAGGAGATTTTTTGACGAGGGATTGGGCGTTGAAGAGGATAATTGAGAAGGCTGTAAGCCCAAGAAATTGTATTAGAGGGAATATCATTATGGGAACGAGAGGTTTTGTGTGGGTGGAGGGGTAGGTTTTGAGAGGCAATCTGAAGGTGGCAAGACTGGGTGAAATCTTGGGGATGGGAAAAGCTTCCATGGTAGAGGAAGAGAGCAGGGCAAAGAGTAATTTTGAGAGGTTATATATTTTGGGACAGGAGGGAGTTGGTAAGGGTGAGCAGGAAAGATTGAAGGGTCCTTAGACCGGAGGGAGGGGGGCAAGGATAGACTCCAGGGGGAGAGTGGGCGAGTGAGATTGGGTGCGGTGGAGGTCGAAGAGGGCTTGTTAGAAGAATAAAGGGGCAGCACGAAGGGGCGCACTAGGGGGCAGGCCCCTTGGTCGCGCGACGCTGGCATCGCAGGCCTGCTTCTAAAGGCCCTCAGTCTGCTGGATGTAACGTCGGCAGCTGGGTAGGACACAGTCAGCCGAAGGTAGGAGACACCTGGAGCGGGTCCAGACGTGGCAGCTGCACGGCAGGCGTGGGGTCTCGGGTAGTTCCTGACCCCTGGTGGGTCTGCGCCGATAGCGCGGAGCTATCGGTGCTGGCATCGGGGAGGAAAAGGGCCGAGGCGGTGTCGCTGGCCTGCTTTTAAAGGCCCTCCGTCTGCTGGATGTGACATCTGCAGCTGGGCGGGATGCGGTCGGCCGAAGGTAGGAGGCACCTGGAGCAGGTTCGGATGTGGCGGCGGCGGTGGCAGGCCTCGGGTAGCTCCTGACCCCAGCGGGTCTGCGCCGATAGCCAGAGGGTAGAGAGGAATCCAAGCGAGCAGCTTAGAAGCGTTCAGAGTAGCAAAACTGAAGTCTTTGCTAAGTCGTTGGGCTATAGCGGAGCGGAGGTTTAAATACCCGGAGGTACTGACATGTGGTGGGGACGCCCCCGAGGTTCCCACCATGACGTATTCAAAAGCGTAGGTGGCATGCGCGTGCGCGCCTAGGAGACCTCAGGAAGAAGCATGGCGGACGGGGACGCCCATGCTGTGTCAGAGACGCCGAGGGTTTCGGCAATCAGCACTGGAGGCAGCCATCCTTCCCAGGGAGGAGGAAAAGGGTAGAAGGAGAGGTGAGGCAGAGAGCGATCGTAGCCGTCTGTGACTGATGGACGCAACACTTTTAGCTTTTTGAAAGGAGAGATTTGAAATTCTAAATTCAGGAAAAGAAAGCCCCATTCTCCTGCGGTGAGAGCTAAAGTTCCCTCCCCAAGTTGAGAATTCTTGAGGTGATTTCCGTGGTCCCTCAGAGGTATGCCTTGTTCTGGTAGCTGGGTTTCCCATCGTGGACTTAGCTGCTAGTTCAGCTGAAAGGCAGCAGGTGAAGGAGGCCGAGAGCGTTGGTGACGACAGATGCCCTTCCCCCCCCCCCCCCCCCCCCGCAGTCAGAGACCATCTCTGTACTCAGCTGGTAAGCACTGAGCTCAGATAAGGTTTAAAAAAAAAAGTTTACCTGAATCAGAGATAGAGGGGTTTCAGGACTTCCTCCAGTCTCCATTTTTGGAGCATTGTGCCGATGTTTGTTCCCGCTCCCATTGGGGTTGGGGAACTGGGCAACCTGACAGATTGAGTAGCCCCGGGTGGGCTAGGCCCCACACTTAGGTTTTTTTCTTGCATGCCACGTGGTAGGATACGGCAGCCGTTTTTGCATGCTTTTGTGCATGTTCTGCTGCCCTCTATAGGCTGTCGGTGTGCACAGTGTGTTGGCTTTGCACATGCATTGTGCGCTTGGATTTTGGGTGTGCTTTTTACGCACACAAAGTTTTTTATGCACTTGGCGCGTAGGTTGTGCATGCACCTTGCCGCACTTTCTTCTACATGCTTATTTTTTGGGTGCATTTCATTTTTTAACGCAAGCCGTTCCGATGCATGTTTACTGCAGCGATGGTACCGGTAAGCAAGAAGCCTAAGCATCTTCCTATTTGTGTTCCTGTCATATTAGGGCTTCTCAGCCTGACCTGGCTCAGATGCTCAGGGAGAGTTGTCTTTCCCAGATTTTGCTAAGCCTGGCTCTTCCCATTCTGACAATGGGTTGGTCATGGCCTTGACTGAGGGGATGCCAGATCTTGGTTCTCTCTTGATTGGCTCCTCCGCTGGGGAGGGCAGTTCTGTGGGACCAGCTCCAGTTCCTTCTGGGCTTGGTCTGGACCTGGCTGCTTTTTCTTGGGTGGAATTTTTTCAACGCTTACAAGCCTTTCTTCAGGCGCAGTCCTCTGCTTCCCCCATTTCTGTCCGGTCGGAGCCTCAGCTGGTGGCTCCTCTCTCTTCCAATCCTATGCTTAAGTGCCGGAGCTTGCCTCTGCTCCCTGCGGGTGTTCCCAACAGGAATCTGGATGGCACTGATGATGAGGTTGATCCTGATTCCCTGGAAGATTGGGAAATTCCTCCAGGGATGGAACCATATCGAACCATGTTCTTCTTTCATATGCATGAACTGCCAGCCATGATTTCCCAGACCTTGAAACAGCTGGATGTTCCTGGTTCGGATGCTATGTCAGAGCCAAGGAAGAATCCCATTTTGGTTTCCTTACATAAAACCTCTTGTTTTTTCCCAGTGATGGATGCCATTCAGGAATTGATCTGGAATGGGATGCCCCAGAGGCAAATTTTAAAGGGGGTCAGACATTGGAAGGCCTGTACCCTTTGGATTTGGCTGTGAGAGAGTTTCCATTTTCCCAAAGTGGATGCTCTGGTATGTACTGTGTCTAAGCGGATGACTATTCCTGTAGAGGGAGGAGCGGCCTTAAAGGATATACGTGATAGAACGATTGAGGCTATTCTTAAGCAAGCCTTTGAGATAGTGGCGATGAATTTACAGATTGCCTCCTGTTGTGTCCTAGTGCCGAGATCTTGTCTGCTTCTCTCTCAGGAGGATGATGAGTCTAGAGGGAATTCCAGAGCGGTTATGGAGCCTGCCATCATCTTTTTAGCAGATGCAGGCTGTGATTTGCTTCAGACCTCGCCAAAGGAATGGCTTCAGTGATAGCAGCCAGGCGTCAACTCTGGTTGCGAAATTGGTCAGCTGACACAGCTTCCAAAGTCAATTTTACAAAGATGCCCTTTAAAGGCTCACCCTTGTTTGGGAGTGAGTTGGAAAAACTGGCCAGTAACTGGGGCAAGTTTCCAGTGCCTTGGTCGCCGGAGAATAAGAAACAGTTTCAGCGTCCCTTTGGTTTGAGGGGTCATTTCCAGGGTTCCAGCCATTTTTGTCCCTACAGAGAGATGACCTTTCAGCGGACTTGGCCTTTCAGTAGGTCTCAGTTTCGTCCCCAGCAGCCCAAGAGAAGAGTGGGCTCGGGTGATGGTCCTTCCCAAACTTCCCAAGGAAGGTTTGCTGACCCACCTTCCGGAACAGGAAATAAGGGGACGTCTCGCTCTCTTTTATCAAAGGTGGGTCGAGATCACATCGAACCAGTGGGTCCTGGAGGAGATAAGCGAAGGGCATGCACTGGAATTTCACAGTATTCCTTGAGACGTATTCATGGTGTCTCCTTGCCACTCCCCGCAGAAGAAGCAGGTAGTGGAGCTTACGCTTCAAAGGCTCCTAAGACTGAGGGCTGTGGTTCCAGTGCCCACGTCTCAAGAAAGTATGGGGCGATATTCAATTTATTTTGTTATGCCCAAGAAGGAGGGCTGCTTTAATCCTAGCCAATTCGAGCCAATTCCTAGCCAATTCGAGCCAAATCTCAGGAAGAGAGCCACCTGGTGACACACAAAGTGATCTCCTTATTGCAGGAGCTCGGTTGGGTGGTGATCCTGACCAAGAGCAATCTTCAACCATCCCAGTTATTGGAGTATCTGGGGGTCGGGTTCAATACAGGACAGGACAGGGTTTTCCTTCCGGAAATTCAGATCCAGAGATTGATGTCTCAAGTATATATTGATGAACACCATACGCCCGACAGTGTGGTCCTACTTTCAGGTATTCGGCTTGTTGGCAGCTACCCTGGAAGTGGTGCCATGGGCAAGGGCACATATGCGTCCTCCAGCACTCTCTGCTATCTCGTTGGAACCCGCAGTCTCAGGATTATGCAGTTCAGCTCCACTTACCAATGGAAATCTGCTCCCGCCTCCAGTGGTGGTTGCAGGAGGATCATCTGAGAAAGGGAGTTCCCTTTTCCTCTCCAGCTTGGTTGGTACTCATGACAGGTGCGAGTCTCCACGGTTAGCGGGCTCACTGTCTAGAGTTAACGGCACAGGGGCACTGGAATGCCGAAGAGTCCCACTGGAATATCAATCGCCTGGAGGCCCGGGCGGTACAGCTGGCATGCTTGCAGTTCAGCCACAGGCTGCGGAATCAAGCGGTTCACATGATGTCTGACAACGCAACGACAGTGGCCTATATCAATCACTAGGGAGGAACCAAGAGCCAGCAAGTATTGCAGGAAATAGACCAGCTGATAGAATGGGCGGAAGGTTATCTGCAGATGATCTCGGCCTCTCACATTGCAGGAAAAGACAATGTAAGAGCAGATTTTCTCAGCAGGGAGAGTCTGGACCCAGGAGAGTGGGTGTTGTCAGCCAAGGCATTTCAGCTGATTGTGGATTGCTGGGGCCTTCCGTTCCTAGACCTGCTGGCGACTTCTTGAAATGTGAAGGTTCCTCACTTCTACAGTCTCAGGAGAGATCTGTGGTCCCTGGGAATAGAAGTTCTCGTACAGGTCTGGCTAGAAGACAGATTGCTTTGTGCCCTTCCTCCGTGGTCCTTTCTGGGCAGGATCATTGGCAAGATCAAAGGCCACAAGGGGCTAGTACTCCTGGTGGTGCCGGACTGGCCCAGGCATCCGTGGTATGTGGATTTGCGACGACTCCTGGTGGAGCCCCCTTTCGTCTTCTGCCGTACATGGATCTGCTTGAGCAGGGACCAGTTCTTCACGAGGATCTCACTCAATTCTGTCTTACCATTTGAGAGCTTGCCTGTTAAAACATGGTTATTCCTCTGTGGTGATTGCCACTTTACTCCGCACTTGCAAGTTCTCCACTTTCTTGGCTTATGTGCGGGTTTGGAGTTTTTGAGGCCTGGTGTGAGGAGCGAGGTGTTCTTTCTCATTTAGTTAAGATCCCTCTCATTCTGTATTTCTTTTTTTCAGGATGGATTGAATAAAGGTTTGACCCTTAATTCCTTGAAGGTGCAAGTTGCGGCTCTTGCCTGTTTCAGAGGTCTGGTGAATGGTGTTTCCTTGTCATCTCATCTTGATGTTACCTGTTTATTTGAAGGGAGTGAAGCACTTTAGGCCTCCCTTGAGGTTACCAGTTCCTTTGTGGTGCTGCATAGCCTTTCCTGTGTTCCTGGTGGCTATATGTTCTGCACATCGGATTTCTGAGCTGCAGGCCTTGTCTTGCCAGGAGCCATTTGTTTGGGTGACTCCGAGGGCATTACAGCTGTGTACTGTTCCATCCTTCTTGCCTAAGGTTGTCTTGGACTTTCATTTGAATCAGTCCATCTGTTTGCCATCCCTGGATAAGGACAGGGATGCATAGGAGTATCGCCTTTTGCGCTCCTTGGATGTTAAGCGTCTTGTCGTTCAGTATGGGAGGTCTCTGAGTCTTTTTGAAAGACAGATTACCTGTTTGTTCTCCATGGCGGGAGTAAGCAGGGCGCCCCAGCTCCACGGGCTACCAGCGCTCATTGGATTAAGGAGGTGGTCACGGCCACATATGTGGATGCTGGAAAGCTGTTGTCTACTCAGGTTAGGGCTCATTCCACTAGGGCTCAGGCAGTGTCATGGGCGGAGGTTAGTCTGTGGTCTCCCTTTGATATCTGCTGAGCTGCGACATGGTCCTCCTTACACATTTTCTCCAAGGTTTATCAATTGGATGTGCAGGCCTGGGAGAATGCAGCCTTTACATGTGCGGTATTGACTGGACCCACACTATTGGGGGATAGCTCTGTTACATCGCACTGGTCCTGAGTCCATCTCTCTACACGCTAGGAAATGGATAAATTTCTTACCTGATCATTTCATTTTCCTTGGTGTAGACAGATGGACTCAGCATACTGCCATCGGCTGCCACATGTGTGTGTCAGTAATCCACCTGTGGGGCTCTGGGTCCCAAGGGAATAATGGTAAGTGTTCATCCAGTCCCTAGCTTGTGGTACCTATAATCTTACGTGAGTTCAGTGTTTATGGTCGGTTGAGTACAGTTCTGTTTACCTGTTCTTAATCATGCTTTTTAATCATGTTTTTTGGTAGTCTGTCCACAGTTGCTTTTGAAGAGAATATTGGCAGGCTGGGGTCACTGCAGGGCTATATATATACTGTGATGTCAGCTTGCTCAATCTCCATCTGTGGGCAGGGGAGCATAAACCCACTGGTCCTGAGTCCATCTGTCTTTGCTAAGGAAAACAAAATTATCAGGTAAGTAATTTCTCCATTTTCTCTCTCCCTTTATATCTATAGTTAGGTTTTTCGTTCATTTTTAATTTTTCCATGGCCACATCGACACTGATAATAGTGCATTAAAGTGGCATCAGCCAAGCCATTTTTTGTTTTTCATCATTGAATCATTAGATTTTGTATTGCCTGTTTTCATCCAGTGTTCATCAAACAGAACAGGACCAATGGCTTCTTTAAGTACCCCAAATGCAGCATCAAGTGTGTCACAGACACACTTGACACATATATGCTGTGCTTTAGACATGATGGGATGCACTACATGTGGAAAGATGATGCCCAGAGACAATCAAATTGATCTAGAGCTTTGGGTTTGATAAGTCTGAGCTATCTACATCGGGGCATCAACATCAAGGGGTCCAGGAGATGCACCGACCACTGATAGTGCATTGGTATTAAGGAAGCATCATCCTTTATAGACTTCAAGTATAGAGAGTGAGGTTCCACTTCATTGGTATCTGTACCAAGGGATACCAATGCAGAGCATCAAGAGAAGGCAAAGAAGAACCATCTTCTGGCCCAGTCAGTGCACAGTGAGAAGAGTAGGGAGATATTGGCAGCAGCCATATGTTCTCTCAGTTGTCCCTGCAAGAAGGCCACTCACTTTTGAGAGTGTCTGGAGTTATGTGACAGCCTCCAAGGGCCCTAGTCATAGCCTCTGATTTATCTCAGCTAACCCGGGAAGATGTGAAATCTCCTCCTGCCTCCCTCCCTGGTTGGCATTGGCAGTTTTCGAAGAGAATCTTAACAAGAAGCTCTAGGAGGCACTGGAGTGTTGATTCAGAATGCCAGTATGGCCTTGGCCAAGGGCTTTATTGCCATTCATGATTTCATAGTGCTAGGACCAATTTGCAAAAACCTCTGATGTTATCACCGGAATATGTAATATTCCATGTTATAGATAATTAATGCAATACCCGGGAAAGCCAATTTTCAGCTTTTCTGTGATGCTTCAGGGACCTGCAAACCAATTTTAGAAAGGAAACTCCTGGCAGTGGCCAGTGCTGCAGAGAATATTTTACCCCCACATACTTTGCCTGTCCAAAGTATTCAGGGTAAACAACAACCATGGATTTAAAAATGAAACCTCCATGTGCACTGGCGAACAATCTTACCATTTCGTGAACCTATGAGTTGATAACCTGCCCAGATGGACAGAATGCTATGAGCCCCCTAATGGTGATATATCCGCGACAGGGCTCTTTCAAACCTGTACATATGAATATTGCCCATTTTTGTATCACTGGTGATCCTAAGTGGGATTATGTTTATATGTCTGAGGGTTTTCAGGTATGGAAAAAGTATGTAGCTGCCCCAACAGCTGCCAATTTCCTATGGTGTTTGGGAAAGACCCATGCAGCCTGTTCTTCCCATCCCCAAGAAATATGTACCCTGGAGTTTTACTGACTTAACGTCTTTATAATTAAAACTGCCACCCTTGGACAAGGGCGCTAGTATTTGGATAAGTGACTTTGAGAAATTAACAGCTGGCACATCTTTGAGTCTAGGAGATATTGAAGCTCTACTGGCTTGTATATCTGGAGCCGATGTAAAAGCTATTTTTAGGATGGCAGAATTAAGTGCTGACATGTTAGGTGTTTCTGACTATGACGGTTGTGCATTTAATCCTTACCGTCCCCGGGTCTGGGCGGCGCTCCGAGCCATGTTTCCAACTCAGCATGACCTCACTGGTCTGATGGCTGGAAATGGTCCCCCCCCAAGACCAGAGTATTCAGGCTTTCATTACTGAATAGCAGGAGGAATGGGGCAAGCAGACTGAGAAAAAATGTGATGAAGAGGGGATGTTACCCCTATTCTATCAGGCTTTGAAGAATAGTTTTCCTGAGAAAGTTCAGAAACACCTTGATAATATAGTTGGAATGGGAAGCAAACCCTGGCCCAAAATTTATCCACATATTTCTCATTACTGTAATCAGTATAGAGAAGAAATATGTAAGCCTGAAAAAGATCTTTATAGTTACAAACCAAGTTGTGCGAGATGCAGTTAAAAACTGCTGGACAACCATCATGGCACCCACTACCAGACCCTTATTTCCCTCCTGTTAATGATTTGTCCCCTCCACCTTTAGATATCTTTGAGGGTGCTATTGTTATCTGGAATGGGTGTGGAAGAGGCCGATATCGATCTCCTCCTAGGCCAGCTGGCAGAATCTGACAGCCCTAATCACTGCGCCGGTATGACTTGTTGGTGCTGAGGCAAACCAGCCCATTTTGCTGCTAAATGCAGACACTCTAATCTTAATTCCCACCAGCGACCTCCGCACTCCCTCGTGGGCGCACTGACGCCTACCCTGTCTGGGATCCATCTGAGAAATTATGACAATACCGCGGTGGTGGAAACTTTCCACATCCAAATCAACAAGTAACAGCAGGCCCAGATGATCCTTTGATTACTTTAATATGAATAACCAACCTATGTGTTTTTTAATAGATACTAAGTCTTTGCTTACTTCTATATCAGCTGGAGTCTCTCTCTCTTCTGAGCGTATTCATACTATGGGGGTAGAGGGTAAAAGTAAAGCTGTTCCTCTTACACTTCCTTGCAGCATTACATGGAGCTCTGATACTCATTGCTGTTCATTTTTGTATGCTCCACATTGCCCTGTGAATTTATTGGGGAGGGATCTCCTTTCGAAATTCCAAACTACATCTCTTTTTCTGCATTATCTCCTGTAGCTGCCTATCTTGCTAAACCTTCTTCCAACACTCCTGTTTCTTCTGGAGAGAACTTGCCCACATCTTCTGAACCCTCCTCTACTTCTATAGATTCAGCCACTACCTCTTTTCCTTTGCCTAACCACGATTCAGTTTGGGCGACTGATGACAATCCCTTTGGTTTCGTCTCCTCTGTTGCACATGTTGAGTTAATCCTGAAACATTTCCAAGAGAGCCCAATATTCACGCAATCCTGTTGAGGGTATAGGTCCTGAGATATCAAAACTTTTGAAACATGGCATTATAGAACATAGTGATTCTCCTTACAGCACTCCCCTATACCCTGTTCCTAAGGCACAGTCTAAATGACATATTGTTCATGATTTACGGGCTCTTAATGAGCTGGTCATTCCCGAATTTCCTAATGTTCAGAACCCTGCCACTATCTTTCAATCTGTATTACTTGGCAAATGCCACACTGTTTTAGATCTTTCTAAAGTTTTATTTGTGTGCCACTCCATCCTAAAAGTAGACCCTTGACTGCTTTTCAATATCAAGGTCAGACTTTTCTATGGACACAACTCCCACAGGGGTACACTGAGAGTCCTTCAGTGTTTTCCCGGATCCTGTTCCATGATTTGGGCCCAGTTCCGCAAAGACTTAACCGATAATGTTACTTTAGTTCAATATGTGGATGACTTCTTTCTGCTCCTTCCTCTGAACTTTGTCTTACTTATACCAATCAGTTATTGCAGGTCCTTGGTGATGCTAGTTACAAAGTTAATCCTCTAAAAGCTCAAATATGCCAACTGTCTGTCACTTTTTTGGGCTACCGCTTGACTCCAGAGAGAGGAGAATTGTCCTGTGTCCCCACCAGCGTGAGCTCTTAGAGCTCCATTGCTCCTGTAATGTGTAACAGCTTCATGGGTTGCTTGGACTATTGAATTTCTGCATCCTCTGGATTCCCGCTTTTAGCACTTATCTGCCATTGCAACGTCATATTAAAGGTGCCCCATTCAGTTCTACCCGTTTCTCTTTCCTCGTCTGAATCTTATCTCTGCCTCTCCAATGTTAGCAATGCTTGATTTATCCCACCGTGCATGTATGGTTGTGTTTCATGGTAAACAAGGGTGTGCAGCTTCTGTTTTCCAGGGCCCTACTAAGACCCCACTTGTCAGTTTTTCTGGATCTTTCTCTCCAGTAAAACTTGGCTTCTCACATTGTGAACAAGGTTTGTTTGCAGCCAGTAGCACAGTTTTGAAACTTCTTTCCTGTTCACCCGGAATATCTATTCACCTTTACACTTCTCACGATGTTAAAGTTCTTTATTTGCCACAACTTACAGCAGACAGTTTGAAAATTGCAAACTGCGTTAACTACAGCAGTTAAAAAATGTAATATTTTTCTCTCAGTCTAGTACTTTGTAAAGGGCAGTAAAGCAAAAGCAAATACATATACATGGGTCTTTTTCATTTATTCTGTCTCCAGTTTTTACATTACCTTTTCTTCTATCACCTATAGGAGCCACCCTAGTGCTTGCTTTTGTTTGGCAATACTTCTCTAAAATTAAATACACTTTGGGGAAATTTTCAAAGGGTTCCTCCAGGGGAAAACGTGTAGCCTGCAGAGAAGGCCCCTTAGAAAATTGCTTTATCTTTTATCTGTTAATCACTTAAGCAATATGCCATAAGTGATGTACAATAAAATATTCATAAAATTACAATCCAAAACAGCTCTCTCCATCCATTGGGAAAAGTAGTCTTGCTGTTAACAACATATGTACTTTTCCCTGTGGGGCAAAAGGGTAGCATCAGGAGAAGGAAAACTGCAGGCAAGCAGAAGTACAGAAAAATTCTGCAATAATGGCATGATCTAAGTAAAACTAGTCCTTTTTTTTTATTGGCCAAAACAAGGTAGTCTTGACCCAGTAATTTTATCATCCTTGTTGAAATTACTGGAGGAAAAATTAAAACCTGGTAAATAGGAAAACATTTGCAAAGTTTTGATTTATGGAAAAGTTTGAGCGAAACTCATATTACTCTCATAAATCCTCCCCCTTATAGTAATCATAAAGGTTTGGGAGGACTTTATCCTGTTATATCTATAACAATAAGCAATGTGGCTAATGATTATAAACCTGTCGGGCCCTCAGGGAGTGGTGTGGAGGATAGGATAGAGTCAAAGGGAAGAGGGGTAGGGCCGACTCCGCACAAGTGATCCATAGAAGTATGAGTCTCGAGAAGGTCCATGAGGAAACTAAAGGGAGCAGGAGTAGAATAGGATAAAGTCGAAAGTGTAACAGCAGAATTTAACGAAATTGTAATGCAAGCTCCTAAACACCATTCAAGCCAGAGCGTTTCTCCCACGGGAACGAGCACGCACGCTGTCAACCTTGGCCAAAGCAATACAGACTCGCCGAACCACTACAGCTCGTCACCTATTAACCTTGCTAGGCCATTGGGCATCCACGGTTCACGTTACCCCAATGGCTCGACTAACCATGAGAGTAACACAATGGACTTTAAAGTCCCAGTGGTCTCAATCACACCAAGATCTATCACACATTGTCCATGTCACCAACCAGCTTCGACTCTCACTAGTTTGGTGGATACAAGAGTCCAGTCTTCAGATAGGACTACTCTTTCAACCTCCAGATCTTCAGATTACGTTGACCACAGATGCCTCCAACCTAAGTTGGGGAGCCCATGTCAACAACCTATAAACTCAGGGAACCTGGACCAGAGCGGAAGCAAATCACCAGATAAATTTTCTGGAGCTCCGGGCAATATGGTATGCCCTTTTCGCATTTCAGGGTTGCCTGTCCAACAAGGTAATCCTAATTCAAAGGGACAACCAGGTAGCGATGTAGTACCTCAACAAGCAAGGGGGCACAGGCTCTTACCTGATATGCCAGGAGGCGGCACAGATCTGGGCCCGGGATCTCTCCCATTCCATGCTACTGAGAGCAACCTACCTGGCAGGCGTGGACAACCTCAGCCGGACCTTTCATCCCCACGAATGGTCCCTAGATCCCTCTGTAGTGAACACGATTTTCCACCAGTGGGGCTGCCCGCACATAGACTTCTTTGCATCAATTCACAACTGCAAAGTAGACCAATTCTACTCTCTACACCGCAGCCGCAAGACACCTCCAAGGGATGCCATTGCCCACTCGTGGACAACGGGTCTTCTATATGCATACCCTCATCTTCCATTCATTAGCAAGACTCTCGTGAAGTTACGACAAGACCAGGAAACAATGATCCTCATAGCCCTATACTGGCCACGGCAGGTTTGGTTTCCCATCCTGCGCAACCTCAGTCCAGCAACCAATTCGCCTGGGCACAGATCCAACTCTAATAACGCAGAACCAGCGGACTGTTGCGTCATCTGAACCTCCACTCCCTGACTCTGATGGCATGGATGTTGAAAGGTTGATTCTGCAATCACTTGACCTTTCTACTGATGTGTCCCAGGTCCTCGTAGCTTCACGGAAGCCTTCTACTAGGAAATCTTATCGTTCCAGGTGGAAAAGATTCTCCTTATATTGCATGACAAAGGAAATAGATCCCTTTTCCTGCCCCATAACAAGGTTCCTGGACTACCTGGCACCTCTTGGAGTCTGGTCTACAAACTTCCTCCATGTGAGTGCACATAAGCGCCATAGCCGCTTACCACAAAGATGTAGCAGATGCCCCAATTTTGACACAACCCCTTGTAGGGCGTTTTATGAGAGGCTTACTCCAGCTGAAGCCTCCACTGCATTCCCCAATTGTGGCATGGGACCTCAATGTTGTGCTAGCATGGCTTATGCATCTTCCGTTCAAGCCCCTACACTCCTGCGAGCTCCGACATCTCACTTGGAAAGTGCTCTTTCTACTTGCTATAACATCGGCTCGCAGAGTCAGTGAGCTACAGGCACTGGTAACATACCCACCTTATACCAAACTTCTCCATGATCGTGTGGTACTCCACACTCACCCTAAATTTCTGCCAAAGGTAGTCTCTGATTTCCACCTAAATCAGACCATTACACTTTCTACCTATTTTCCAAAGCCTTACTCCTCACACCCAGGTGAGCGGGCACTGCATTCCTTGTACTGTAAACGTGCACTCGCCTTTTATTTGGATGCACTACAGCCCATAGGAAGTCCCCCTAACTTTGTCTCCTTTGATAAAAACAAAATGGGAGTTCCGGTGTGCAAGCAGACCCTGTCCACCTGGCTGGCGGACTGTATAACCTTCTGCTACCAGCAAGCAGGCCATCTGCTACAGGGACACGTTAAAGCGCATTCGGTCAGAGCCATGGCAACGTCAGTGACGCACTTCCGTTCTGTACCTTTTCTTGACATCTGTAAAGCTGCCACATGGAGCTCTCTCCATACCTTCGCAGCTCATTATTGTCTCGACAAGTCTGGCAGACAAAATGTCTTCTTTGGCCAGTCTGTCCTTCATAATTTGTTTCCAGTTTAAAATAACCCAACTTCCTACCTGCCACCCACCGTGAAATTCAGGCTGCCCTCATACCCAACAGCACCCCTATTGTTGTGCCTGTTGCACATTGTTGGGTGCTTTTGGTTACATAGAAACATAGAAACGACGGCAGAAGAAGACCAAACGGCCCATCCAGTCTGCCCAGCAAGCTTCACACATTTTTTTTCTCATACTTATCTGTTTCTCTTAGCTCTTTGGTTCTATTTCCCTTCCACCCCCACCATTAATGTAGAGAGCAGTGATGGAGCTGCATCCAAGTGAAATATCAAGCTTGATTAGTTAGGGGTAGTAGGGGTAGTAACCCATGCTTATTTGTTTTACCCAGACTATGTTATTCAGCCCTTATTGGTTGTTTTTCTTCTCCCCTGCCGTTGAAGCAGAGAGCTATGCTGGATATGCGTGAAGTATTAGTTTTTCTTCTCCCCTGCCATTGAAGCAGAGAGCTATGCTGGATATGCGTGAAGTATCAGTTTTTCTTCTCTCCTGCCGTTGAAGCAGAGAGCTATGCTGGATATGCGTGAAGTATCAGTTTTTCTTCTCCCCTGCCGTTGAAGCAGAGAGCTATGCTGGATATGCGTGAAGTATCAGTTTTTCTTCTCCCCTGCCGTTGAAGCAGAGAGCTATGCTGGATATGCGTGAAGTATCAGTTTTTCTTCTCCCCTGCCGTTGAAGCAGGGAGCTATGCTGGATATGCGTGAAGTATCAGTTTTTCTTCTCCCCTGCCGTTGAAGCAGAGAGCTATGCTGGATATGCGTGAAGTATCAGTTTTTCTTCTCCCCTGCCGTTGAAGCAGAGAGCTATGCTGGATATGCATTGAAAGTGAAGTATCAGGCTTATTTGGTTTGGGGTAGTAACCGCCGTAACAAGCCAGCTACTCCCCGCTTTGTGAGTGCAAATCCTTTTTTCCACATTTCCTCTTGCTGTTGAAGCTTAGAGCGATGTTGGAGTCACAGTAACCATGTTTATGTTTATTGAATAAGGGTATTATCTCCAGGCAGTAGCCGTCATTCTGGCGAGCCACCCACTCTTCATTGATGGCCTCTTGACTTTATGGACCCACAGTTCACTCTGTTCGGGCATCCTGTAGCTCGCTATTCACCCATATGTGAGGACTACCATCCTGCTTGTCCTGGGAGAAAGCAGAGTTGCTTACCTGTAACAGGTGTTCTCCCAGGACAGCAGGATGTTAGTCCTCACGAAACCCACTTGCCACCCCGCGGAGTTGAGTTTGCTTACATTTTATTATTTTATTTTTCACTCATACGTTTGCTACAAACAAGACTGAAGGGGGACCCCTGCTGGATGCAGGGTTAGTGGCATGCTGGGCATGTTCAGTGTGCCAATCAAAGTTCTAGAAACTTTGCCAAAAGTGTTCCGTGATAGGGCTCCATCCGATGATGTCAACCATATGTGAAGACTAATATCCTGCTGTCCTGGGAGACACCTGTTATAGGTAAGCAACTCTGCTTTGTACACTGGCTCCTACTATCGAAAATAGTAGTACTAGTTCATTGCTTATTACATTGGTAATATTTGACTTGAGAAACTTCTCATCATGCTTTATGACTTGTCAAATCAGAAAGCATACACTAAAACTGATCAAGGGTAAATTTACTTTCAATTTTTTGTAGTACAAGTAATAAGACTGTAGAATAGTGTGCCATTGCATGGAAAATGTTGATATAGGAATGTACAAACAGAATTCTAATGAGTGTTGAGGACTTTTGAAAGTAGCCACTATATAAAAGGCAAATGCTTGCAAATATAGTCATATGTTACCTTTTTAAAATGACTTTTAGATAGTTACAAATATGCAGAATGAATTCATTATTAATTGGCTATTTCCAGTTTTTCCATTTGGATTTAATTTTTTTGATTTAATTCTCTAACTACATTAGGTGATGGAGTGGACTACCAGAAGCAGCTGAAACAAATGCTTAAAGATTTAGCCAGAGAAAAAGACAAGAAGACTGAAAAAGAACTGCCCCAAATGTCCCAGGTAAAATGCAGTTCTAGGGGTGCATTTAATCAAATGGGCGAGTACAAATTTCAAATGGAAGCTTCAGTCACACAGTTTGTTCTATGATAAGTTTTCATACAGTGAAATAAAAATACTGATCATATTTCTGAATATATATTAGGGATGTGAATCTTTTTTTGACGATTTAAAACAATCGTCAGATATATTTTAAATCGTCAAAAATCGTTAGAGCCACGATACAATAGCAATTCCCCCGATTTATCGTCAAAAAATCGTAAACCGGGGGAGGGGGGAGGGCGGGAAACCGGCACACCAAAACAACCCTAAAACCCACCCCGACCCTTTAAAACAAATCCCCCACCCTCCCGAACCCCCCCAAAATGTTTTAAATTACCTGGGGTCCAGTGGGGGGGGGGGGGGGTCCCGGCGCGATCTCCCGCTCTCGGGCCACGGCTGCGTTAATAGAAATGGCGCCGGTGGCTCTTTGCCCTTACCATATGACAGGGCAAAGGTAGCGCCGGCACCATTTTGGTTCCTGACACCCGATGTCACGAGTGCAGGAGATCGCTCCCGGACCCCCAGGGACTTTTGGCAAGTCTTGTGGGAGTGCAGGAGATCGCTCCTGGACCCCCAGGGACTTTTGGCCAGCTTGGGGGGGCCTCCTGACCCCCACAACTTGCCAAAAGTCCAGCGGGGGTCTGGGAGCAATCTCCTGCACTCGTGACGTCGGGTGTCAGGAACCAAAATGGCGCCGGCGCTACCTTTGCCCTGTCAATATGGTAAGGGCAAAGGGCCACCGGCGCCATTTCTATTAACGCAGCCGTGGCCCGATCGCGGGAGATCGCGCCGGGACCCCCCCACTGGACCCCAGGTAATTTAAAACATTTTGGGGGGTTTGGGAGGGTGGGGGATTTGTTTTAAAGGGTCGGGGTGGGTTTTAGGGTTCTTTTGGTGTGCCGGTTTTCCTGCCCTCCCCCGATTTACGATTTTTAACGATTTTTAAAAAAAACAAAACTTGACGATCAGATTTCCCTCCCCCCCCCCAGCCAAAATCGATCGTCAAGACGATCGATCACACGATTCACATCCCTAATATATATAATAGCCTGTACCTCTGGTGAGAGCTATTTGAGTGTTGTGATTTTCAATATGACTGTTATATGCTTTGGAGTGAATTTTCAAAGGAGTTGCACACAAGTAGCATATATCATAGCAATTTTCAAAAGCCCATTTACGTGCATAAAACCTTTTGAAAATTACCTTCTTTGTGTGTAGGGAGAGGAGTTAGCGACCTGCAGTGTACATAGAGAAAGCATTTGACATATCCTTATGTTATCAGCCCAAATAGTCTTCTTTCTTTTTATTTTTTTTTATTTGCAATTTTTATTGCTGTGAAATATAAACATTGATAAACAAGATATGCAATAGACATAGAATCAAACAGCATCAGCCAGTTGAAAATGAAATAGTGTACATTATCCCCCCTCCCCCCCCCCATCATGCTGTACACAACAAGTAAATGTCAAGTCATCGATCTGTCGCTCCAGTTGCCAATTACGTGTGATCAAGGGTCAATATGAGGTTGCAAAACTTCATTAAAAAGATGTAAAGATCAGATGTCTCCAGGAAATGTAGGATTGCCAAACCAGATTAAATTTGGAGAGACGATGGTATTTCAGTGCTGTTAATCGGTAGAGAGTGCATGCTCCATCTAAACGTCGCAGGATTTCATCCGAGGTGGGTGGTTGGGGTCTTTTCCATGTGGTCACTATCTCCATCTTAGTAGCCGTACAGATTTGTTGTATAAGAGTTTGTGTGGGTACTATGAAGGTATCATCAAAGATAAATAAAAGTGCCTGTTCTTTTGGGTCTTGCGTTTTACAACTGAATAGAGAATCTGAGCGCAACAACACTTATCTCCCCTGACCCTACTTCGTCAATGACCTCTCTCAAAACATATTTAAGCTTTATGGAGGTGGTGGTATTTCATATGTCTTAAAAATGTTTGTGGTCAAGCCATCTCATTGTTATTTCTAATTTTGCACATCACAGTAAATGCAGTGATCTTGAAAATTGTCAGAGAGATATCCCAACCAGCTAGTGAACAGACTGGATGGAAACCCTTCCGACCCTGATCAGCTTCCACAGACTGGGTTAGCCTGCTTTTCCTAACTGGGCCTGAAAAACAACAAAGGCTAAGTCCCTAACTTCCTCTTAACCCTGAACAAACAAAAGGGCCTGCCTCTTGGCTCTCTGTAGGGAGCTGCTAAATAGACTCACCAGGGAGCTGGCCATTCCATCTGAATGGTAACCTCCCCCATTAACCATCCTGCCCTGATCTGGCTGAACACAGGAGAACCCAGGACTTAATAGTAATGTGACTGTAGAATCCACTACATTTTGTTTGTATGACATTACCTAGTCAAACTGGCTCATTATCATACTTCTGTTACTTGGGGGAGTGAGGGTAGGAAGATAATGTGTGGTATTTGAAATACTGTGTGTTACAGCTGCGTTAAGGTGTTCACCGCATGGTATATTCTTAACACAGCTTAGTAAATGGTCCCCTAAGCTTGTACCTGATGAATAGACTGCAAGGCCATAAGACTTGCCATACTGGGTCAGACCAAAGGTCCATCAAGTCCAGTATCCCAACATCATCCATCATTTCCCTATGGAAAAGCAAGACGGTAATCGGCCATGCAAGTGGATGATGTCACCTGTTGGCACTGAGATGGAAAGAGCTCTCAAAGCTCAAAAAAACCTTCATGGTTTTTCTGCCACTTCAACAGCGTTTGGCATACAGTCACCACAGACCAATGGGTACGGGCAGTAGTCACTCACGGTTACTACCTAAATTTCCTGACTGTTCCAGCGGACTCTCCACCTCTGCTGACGTGGGGGATGTCCGACCACTCTCCCTTGCTCGAACAGGAGGTCTCATCCCTCCTCAAATCCTGAGCAATATTCCCGGTATTTTCTAATACCAAAAAAGTCAGGTGGCATACGCCCGATACTGGACCTCCGCACCCTAAACACATTTTTGCAGAGAGAAAAATTCAAAATGGTAAACTTGGGCTCTCTACTTCCCCTTCTACAAAGAAGAAATTGGCTATGCTCTCTAGATCTCCAAGACGCTTACACACACATCTCAATTACTCCATCTCATCGCAAGTACCTGCGATTCCTGGTCAGCCCTCGTCACTTCCAGTACCATGTGCTACCATTTGGCCTAGTGTCCGCTCCACGAGTATTCACCAAGTGACTGGTGGTGGTCGCAGCCTTCCTCAGGAAACAGTGTGCATGTCTACCCTTATCTCGATGACTGGTTGATAAGGGCTCCGACTCAGCAGGGCGCACTAGACTCCCTGCGTCTCACTATCCACACCCTGATCTCCTTAGGGTTTCTAATCAACTATCCCAAATCCAAGATAGTTCCAACCCATACCCTATCCTTTATAGGGGCCAACCTAAACACTATACAGGTGAAAGCCTTCCTCCCCCAGATCACACTTTCACCATAGCATCTCTGGCGCATCACCTATGGACTCGAGTATCTTCAACTGCTCGTCACTTCCTCATACTGCTGGGTCACATAGCATCCTCGGTGCAAGTCACTCCAATGGCTCGCCTAGCCATGAGAGTGATGCAGTGGATCTTAAAATACCAGTGGATTCAAGCTTGTCAGCCAATGTCCAGCATTATCCAGGTTACCAAACAGCTCCGTCTGTCATTAGCCTGGTGGATACACCACTCCAATCTCATTCAAGGCCTTCCATTTCAGGCTGCAGAACCTCAAATTACCTTAACAGACGCATCCAACCTTGGGTGGGGTGCACATGTAGGCGACCTGCAGTCTCAGGGAACCTGGTCTCCGAAGGAAGCGAAATACCAGATAAATTTCCTGGCGCTACGGGCAATCAGATATGCCCTCAAGGCCTTTCAGGATTGCCTATCAAACAAAGCTATCCTGATTCACACCGACAATCAAGTTGCGATGTGGTACATCAACAAGCAAGGGGGAACGGGCTCCTACCTCCTGTGTCAGGAAGCTGCACAGATATGGGCATGGGCCCTTTCCCGCTCAATGTACCTCAAAGCAACCTACTTGCCAGAAGTGGACAATTTTTTGGCAGACAAGCTGAGTCTCAGTTTCCATCTGCACGAGTGGTCTTTCAGCCCCACGATAGTGGACATGATATTCCAACGCTGGGGTTACCCTCGCATAGACCTCTTTGCATCAATACATAACCACAAAGTAGACAACTTCTGCTGTCTCATTCGCAGTCACCACTCGCAACCAAAAGATGCCTTCGCCCTCTCCTGGACCAGCAGTCTCCTTTATGTGTACCCTCCATTTCTTCTCATTTCAAAGACTCTCGTGAAGCTCTGGCAGGACAAGGGATTAATGATCTTGATAGCTCCCAACTGGCCACGCCAGGTGTGGTTTCCAATCCTCCAGGACCTATCAGTATGCCGGCCCATCCCTCTGGGGAAGGATCCCCTTCTAATAACTCAGAATGAAGGCTACCTGTGTCACTCCAACCTCCAGGCTCTGTCTCTGATGGCCTGGATGTTGAAAAATTAATACTCCAACCTCTTAACCTTTCAGAGTCGGTATCCCGAGTCCTGGTGGCTTCACGAAAGCCTTCAATGAGAAGGTCTTATCGCTCTAAATGGAAGAGGTTTACGGTCTGGTGCACTTCCATGTCCATAGACCCCTTCACTTGTTCCACTGCAAGGTTCGTAGACTATCTCTGGCACCTGTCAGAGTTAGGCCTAAAAACTTCCTCTATCAGGGTGCATGTTAGTGCAGTGTCTGCATACCATAAGGGTGTAGGAGATGTCTCCATTTCAACACAACCCTTAGTATCACGTTTCATGAGAGGCTTGCTCCATTTAAAATCTCCACTGCGCCCTCCTGCCCCTGCTTGGGACCTTAATGTGGTTTTGGGACGGCTCATGAAACCTTCGTTTGAGTCTCTCCACTCCTGTGATCTCCGCTATCTCATCTGGAAGATAGTTTTTCTTCTTGTGATCACGTCCGCTCGCAGAGTTAGTGAATTACAGGCATTAGTTACCTACTTGCCGTACACTAAAATTCTGCAAGACAGGGTAGTGCTCCGCACTCACCCTAAAGTTTTGCCGAAGGTAGTGTCGGAATCTATTATCCTACCAACCTTTTTTTCTAGGCCCATTCGAACCCAGGAGAACAGGCTCTGCATTCTTTGGACTGCAAACGTGCTCTAGCTTTCTATTTGGATCGCACGTCGGCCCACAGGAAATCCACTCAATTGTTTGTTTCTTTTGATACCATCAAATTGGGAAATCCTGTGGAAAAGCAGACCTCTCCTCCTGGTTGGCGGAATGCATTTCTTTTTGCTACCAGCAAGAAGGCATTCCGCTACAAGACCGTGTAAAAGCACACTTGGTCAGGGCCATGGCGACATCAGTAGCACACCTCCGTTCGGTGCCACTTGCTGATATTTGTAAGGCTGCTATCTGGAGTTCTCTCCATACTTTCGCAACCCATTATTGCTTAGATAAGGCTGGCACACAGGATTCCATCTTTGGCCAGTCCATTCTACGCAACTTGTTTTCGGTTTAACTTCCCAACATCCTTCCACCGACCCGTTCAGGGTTCAGGATGCCCTCCTAACCAAATTTCCAGCCCTCCTGTTGTGCCTGTTGCATGTCTTTGGGTGCATTTGGTGCTTTGCTCGGGCATCCTCAGCTCGGTACTCACCCATATGTGAGGACTACCATCCTGCTTGTCCTGTGAGAAAGCAGAGTTGCTTACCTGTAACAGGTGTTGTCACAGGACAGCAGGATATTAGTCCTCACGAAACCCGCCCGCCAGCCCGCAGAGTTGGGTTCGTTTACGTTTTCTTATTTTATTTTTCGCACTCCCACCAGCAGATGGAGTCAGAGAGCAAAGCTTCGAAGCACTGGTATCCCAAGTGTGCCACCTGCAGCTCATCAGTATTTCTCTGACTCCAGCAGATGGTGGTCGTGTATACCTGCAGCTGTGTGAGACAGATTTTTCTTGCTCCCTGAGGTGCTAGGTTCAGTGTCTGGTAGAGCCAGCCTAGCAGTGCTAGCCTGTGTGGTTGCGGGTCCCTTGATACCCAGGGGACTGGCTCCCTCGGTGACTCGAAGGCTCCCCCTCAGTGTCTGCGGTACAGGGAAGTAGCCCCTTTGGGGATTTTTTTTTCTATTATTCTTAGCTTAGGCTTTATTTTTTCTGTTACTAGAAGTTAAAGTTTTTGTTTAAAAAAAAACAAAAAAACAGCTCCAAGTTCCCTGTTCACCACGGCTCTGGGGGTAAATCAGTCTGCCTGGTGGTGCAGAGCCAGGCAGGCCCCTGAAGAGGAGGGGAGAGTGTTTCAGCCCTGGTAAGAACCTCCAAGGACGTTTTTAGGCTTCCTGCCTCATTTTTACCACGACAGCCATTTTGTTTTTTCTTTTTCGACCTCCCATGCGGCTCCCCAGCATTCCTGGGGCCGATTTTCACGGTGTTTTTGTGGGAGTCACCAGGGCTGGGTGGCAGCACCTGTTTTCTTCCGGGGGGGGAGGAAGATATATGCCCCTTTTTGCAGGAGGAACATGGCAGAATCTCCTCTGGTGGAACCCTGTAAGGCTTGTGGGGTATGGTCAGCTTACTTAGACCCCTTGTCACTGCATGGACTGTGCACTGGGTGGGGGAAGGGGCCTCAGACAAGCAGTCCAAACCTAAAAAGTCTGCACGCAGGTCAGGCTCTCGGCGACAGGGTCTAACGGAAGGAGCCCAACCCCCACTGTGCATCCTGTGGAAAAGGTCTCCCGGGATGACTGTCCCCCACTGCGCAGACTCCGAGACCGGAGGAATCAAGAGACACGGACACTGATTCTAGCAGTGATGAGACAGGAATGGGGGGATTTTCACCGGAATTTCTGCTGCTCATGCATGAAGCATTTCTGGCTCGGACACTCACGAAGCACAGAGCCCAGGATGGGCGTTCCCAAGCGTCCCCATCTGCGAACTGATGGTCATCCATCCCAGGCAACTTTGGCTCGGGAGGACCTAGCGGGTGCAGTTGACCAGCAGGGGAACAACTCCACTCCACCTCCGAGGGACACCGCTGGAGATCAGGGTGAGGTCCCTCCAGACGTAGATATGGGCGACGACGAACAGGATCTGGTAGAACCTACTGCAGAGGGGGACGACCCCCATGCAGTCCAGCTGTTTAAGAGGGAGGAATTGCACCCCCTTATTCCCCAGGTGCTTGAGGAATTGGGGGTGAGACCCCACGCTGGAAGATTCAGTGAGGGAGCGAACCCAGTCCTGGATGGTCTTCGGGTCCACCTAGTGCTTTTCCCATCCCGAAGAAGATTCAAAAGCTCATCAGCCAGGAGTGGGAATCCCCGGAGGCAGGGCTTAAGGTCGGCTGGGCAATGCAAAAACTCTACCCACTAATGGAGTAACATTTAGAATGCCTCAGGGAGCGTGTTTATGTTGGATTAAAAAAACGCAGGATCTTTCGTCTTCTGGGACTTTGTCAGCTTCTCAGGCGGCTTGTCTGGAGGTGACGGTAGCGTATGTGGCGGATGCCTTATATGACTTGGTGCGTTCTGTGGCCCGGACTATGGTCTCCTCGGTGGCAGCTCGGCGGCTCCAATGGCTCCGCAATTGGGCAGTGGATGCTTCCTCCAAGTCACAACTGTGCAGTCTGCCTTTTCGAGGGAAGTTGCTGTTTGGAGAGGATTTGGATCAGCTGATGAAATCTCTGGGGGATGCCAAGGGCAATAAACTGCTGGAAAATAGAAAGACCTACAGGAAATCATTTGGCCCTCGATCCCGTTTTCGGGATTTCTGAAAAAGCAGGTCGGGGAGGAGTGTTCCACCCTCTGGTTCCAGACAGACCTCTTCCCATACACAGTCCTTTCGCGGCTCCAGTCATCCTGCCAGAGATGGTTTTGGTCAGAGAACTGGACCTGGAAAGCCTGCCAAATGAAATCAGGCCCACCCACTCCTCGGACAGGATGATTGGGGGCAGGTTGTCCCAATTTTCGAGGAGTGGGCCAGGGTCACCTCCGATCGCTGGGTGTTGGAGGAGGTAAAAGAAGGTTATGCCTTAGAATTTTCTTGGCCTCTCATGCCAGCCTGTGTGGAATCGCGATGCGTTTCCAGCAACAAGCGAGCCACGGTAGAAGACACTCTACAAAGAATGCTGGCCCTGAAGGCGATCAGTTCCGTGCCATCCAAGGAACGGGGGAGGGGACGGTACTCCATTTATTTCGTGGTTCCCAAAAAGGAGGGCACTTTCCGACCCATCCTGGACCTACAGAAGGTGAATCGCTGCTTGAAGGTGCCTCGTTTTCGAATGGAAACGCTTTGAACAGTCATAGCAGTGGTTCGAAAGGGAGAGTTCCTCGCCTCCTTGGATCTCACCGAGGCTTATCTACACATCCCGATTCGCATCGCTCATCAGAGATTCCTAAGATTCAAGATCTTGGGTCAGCATTTTCAGTTCCGGGTGCTGCCGTTCAGACTGGCAATGGCCCCGCACACCTTTACCAAGGTGATGGTCGTGGTGGCGGCGACCCTCAGGAAGAAAGAGAGAATGGTCCATCCTTACCTCGACGATTGACTGATTCGAGCCAAGTCGGAAGAGGAAGGCGAGCGAACGATTCTTCGTGTGATCCATTTTCTCCAGTCCCTAGGCTGGGTAATCAACGAAGTGAAAAGTCATCTGACTTCGTCACAGTGTCTGGAGTATTTGCGAGCTCATTTTGACACCCTCCAGGGTAGGGTGTTTCTCACGAATGACAGGATGTACAAATTGCAGCAACAAGTGCGTCTCTTGTTACAGCTTCCAATCCCCAGAGTGTGGGATTACCTACAAGTTCTGGGGTTCATGGCTTCGACGTTGGAATTGGTGCTTTGGGCCTTCGCTCATCTGAGACCGTTGCAGAGAGATCTACTGTTGTGGTGGAACCCAGTGTCGGAGCAATACTAGTTGCTCCAGTCTTTGTCACAGCGAATCAGGTCCAACCTGCAATGGTGGCTGTTGGAAGACAGGGGATGCCCCTCGAAGTCCCGGATTGGATGATCGTGACAACAGATGCGAGCCTTCAAGGGAGCAGTATGCCTCGGTCATGCGGCTCAGGGAACCTGGTCCTTACCCGAACGGTCATGGTCTATCAATCGCCTAGAGACAATGGCAGTCCGCAAAGCGTTGTTGGCATTCCAGTTCCTGGTGCAGGGGAGAATGGTTCGAGTCTTCTCAGACAACGTCACCATGGTGGCATATCTCAATCATCAGAGAGAAACCAGGAGTCCGGCCGTGACACAGGAAGCACACCTCCTCTTCACTTAGGCCGAGCTTCATCTGGAAGGCATCGCAGCCTCTCACATGGCAGGCATGGACAACATGCAGGCGGACTTCATCAATCGTCAACAGCTGGATCCCGGGGAGTGGGAACTATCCCGGGAGGGTTGGAATCACATTTGTGCCCGATGGGGAGTTCCCCAACTGGACCTCATGGTGACCCGTGTCAATGCCAAGACGGACCGGTTCTTCAGCCGAAAGAAGGAAATCGGGACGGTAGGAGTTAGATGCCCTAGTCTGCAAGTGGCCAACCGGAATTCTCCTGGATGCCTTTCCTCCATGGCCCCTGATAGGGTGCGTTCTCTGGCGCATAGAGGACCATCCCGGTTTGGTGATTCTGGTGGCACCAGAGTGGCTGTGGCAGCCGTGGTTTGCGGACCTGGTACGGTTGGCAACAGACTGTCCGCTACGCCTAGCTCATCTGCTGAACCTCCTGCGACAAGGGCCCATTTTTTCGGATCAGGAGGATCACTTCTCTCTTGCAGCCTGATGTTTGAGAGGATGAAAGGTAATTCGGAACAGGTAATTTCCACCCTGCTTCAGTCCAGGCGGCCCTCGACATCTATGGCATAGATGTCGAGGGCATAGATGTCGAGGGCATAGTGTGGAAGGTGTTTGAAGTCTGGTGTGACCAGCAGGGTGTAGTGCCGTTGTCGGTGACCATTCCTCAGGTCTTGGGTTTTTGCAGCAGGGATTATCTAAAGGTTTGGCTTATAGTTCCCTGCGTGTTCAGGTTTCGGCCCTGGAATGTCTCCTAGGGCGGGTAGATGGCAGTCCTATAGCCAGCCATTCTGACATTGTCCGTTTCCTGAAAGGGGTGAAGCACCTTCGTCCTCCTCTTCGTAAGTTATGCCCGGAGTGGAATCTCAATCTGGTGTTGAGGGTGCTTCGTGATCCCCCTTTTGAGCCTCTGGGACATACTTCCTTGAAGACGGTGTTCTTGGTGGCCATCTGTTCCGCGAGGCATATTTCAGAATTGCAGGCTCTTTCCTGTAGGGATCTCTTCCTTCGCATCTCAACTGATAGGGTGTCCCTGCTCATGGTCCCTTCCTTTTTGCCGAAAGTGGTGTCTGCCTTTTATGTTAATCGGTCCATGGAGTTACCTGGATTCCCTGATTGGGCTCGTGACCCCACTATGGGAAGAGATCTTCATCTGTTAGATGTCCGCCGGGTTCTCCTTTGGTATTTGAAGGTCACTAACTCTCTTCAAAAATCGGATCACCTTTTTGTGCTCTTTGGAGGTCCGAAAAAGGGTGAAAAGGCATCTAAGGCATCCTTGGCTCACTAGCTGAAGGAAACAATTTGCTTGGCCTTCATCGGGAAGGGTCACCCTGTCCCGACTGGTTTGAAAGCTCACGCAACGAAAGCGCAAGCGGCTTCTTGGGCGGAGTGTCAGTTGTTGCCTGAGGAGATTTGTAGAGCCGCAGTCTAGTCTTCCCTGCATACCTTCACAAGGCATTATCGTCTGGATGTTAGGGATCCCGGACCAAGCACTTTTTGGGGAGAGCGTCTTGCGAGCGGGTCTTTCAGGTTCCCGCCCAGTGTAATGTGGCTTTGGTACATCCCACTCTTCTAGACTGAATGGGTATGTACAGGAAAGGAAAATTGGTTCTTACCTGCTAATTTTCGTTCCTGTAATACCACAGAGCAGTCCAGGATCCTGCCCCGATACTACTGCCAAAAGACTGATTTACCTAATGGTTAGCTGCTGTACATAGGGAATCTATCAGAATGATTCTATAATATTTTGTTTTTTGTTATGAACCGTGGTTCAAACCTGATTTTCAGGTATTGGGGTCGTTTGTTTCGGACCCGTGAGGGAGTTTTTTCCTGTTCGCCCTTGTTTCGGGAATTAGTTGTTTTTTTGTCAATTATACTTTGCTTGGGTATCGATAAATACTGATGAGCTGCAGGTGGCTTATTTGGGATACTAGTGCCTCGAAGCTTTGTTCTCTGACTCCATCTGCTGGTGAGAGTGCATAACTCACTGGTCTGGACTGATCTGTGGTATTACAGGAACGAAAATTAGCAGGTAAGAACCAATTTTTCCTATATATCTCCTTTTAGGAAAACAGAACAAGTCAGGCTGCTATAAACTAGCAGAATGCGTCACCTCAGCACACATGCAGAACACAGACACTCTCCAAATACAAAATAAAGAGCCCATAAAGTATAAATAGAAATGTATGGACAAAAACTGATCTGGAAATTGCAACAATGCAACAGTACAAAAATAGATTCACCATTCCCCATAAAACAACAAAATCAAGAAATGTAGAATATCTATCATAATAGTAAAACCATACTAATAGAATAAATATTTCAAAACAGCTGATGAATAGCACATCCAGCAATTATAGTCATAATTTTTTTAATTTCCCCAAACCCAATAAAATATTTCAAAACAGCAAACACAACAAATAATACCCAATAATTAAAAATAATAAAGGATAAAAAATTGTCCACTCTCCATACCTGGGAACTTTTGATTTCCAGATGGCCTAAGGTTGTCATGGATTAATAGGGGAAGAGGAGGGAGATTGTTACACTAAAACTTTTTCCTCTCTTTCTTTCTGTCTCATACATACACACACACACACACACACTTAATCACAGGAACATGCTCTGTCACTCGCTCACAAGCACACATACACGCTCAGTCACAGGAACATCCTCTCACACGCTCAGTCACAGGAACATCATCTCACACGCTAAGTCACAGGAACATGCTCTCACATACAAACTCAGTCACAGGAACATGCTTTCTCTCTCGTGTGTGCATATGCACACAGTTGCAAGAACATGCTCTGTTGCACATACATGCTCAGTCACAAGAACATGCTTTGACACAAAGGAACATGCTTTCTCACACAAACACACCTTCAGTCACAGGAACATGCACATCCACATGCACACGTTTTCTCACAAGTACATGCTCTCACACACACAGGTGCCCTCACTTTTTCATATATACCCTGGCAACACTCCCTCGCACACATGCTTTCAGGTACACACACCCTCTCTCTCTCATACACACACAGAGGCTCTCACAGACCTACCCCCCAATTCATTTCCATAGGCACTCTTTTTCAAACCCACACACACTGTTAGGCCTTCCCTCTCTTCATGGCATTTTCTTTGAAGCACTTCAGGATGTGGTGAGATAGGATGCACTGTGGCCCCACTGTAGTACTGGTGTTTTCTTGGGCCGCAGTGGAATCCTCTTCATGTCCATGGGGCCTGGGATCCCCCACAGGCAGTTCATCTTCCGATGCCACTGCAGAACATAATAATTTAATGGCAACACCAACAGTGGGATCCTCTTCTTGCCCATGAGGCCTGGGATCCCTCCAGACAGTTCATCTTCCGGTGCCGCTGCAGGACGTAATAATCACCATTAGCTAATGTCATCCACTTATATGGCTGACTTGTTCTGCTGTCTACAAAGAGTACCTGTTACAAGCAAATAGCTTTGTTTTACCCCTTACAACATAATATATGAAAATATTTCTATTTTTTTTTAAATAAAACAATAATAAGCAAAAGAAAGAAACAGTGTCAAGAAGTGTGTTTAGCAAAATAATTATCCCAGGACAAGCAGGATGCTAGTCCTCACATATGGGTGACGTCATTCACGGAGCCCTTAAGCGGGAAAAACTTCTGGCAAGTTTCTAGAAGCTTTTGGTTTGGCTGCCTGAGGCTACTGAGCATGCCCGGCATGCCATGATATTCCCTGCCACAGGGGTCTCACTCCAGTCTTCTTTTTTCCGCGCTGCTGACTGCATCGCGTTCTTCTTAGGAGCCTGTGATTACCTCACAACGTTAAAAGTTTTTTTTTTATAACTTTTTTCACCCTACCGGGTCTCATTCGGTTTGTCACCGGCTGGTGACAAACACCATAACTTTTTCTTCAAAAAAGAAACACCGATCGAAGGATGTCGACCGACAGAACTTCAGGGTTCAAAAAATGTCCGGCCTGCAACCGGACTATGTCAATTACAGATCCGCACGTCGAGTGCGTTCACTGCCTGGGAAAGGACCATAACATCGCGGCCTGTACCCAGTGCCAAGAAATGACGGCGAAAGGTAGGAAACTCAGATACGAAAAGATGGCTCAAATTTTTCAAATTAAAACGCCGCCATCACCGATAACTTCCTCCAAATCCTCGCCGACCGGCGTAACAAAAAAGTTATTGTTAACCAAACGCCTCGCCGAAGGATCGGGGGACGCCTCCTCGCCTACCCCGTCGACATCGTCGACAAAATCGGCGTCTGAAATTCATCCGCCACATAAGCACCGAAGACATCATGTAAGTCCTCCACTTCCACCGCCAGAGGAACCGGTGCCTAAACGCCGAAAAAAGTCATCGACCAGCGTTACAGAATCGCTGCCATCGACATCAGTATCTGACTTACAGGCTTTAATCAAGCAAATAGTTACTGATGTCTTCAAGGAAAATATGCCGGCGTCTTCGCCGATTCCGACCTCAGTGTCGATGCCGACCACCGAGTCGATGCCGACTTTACAGTCGATGCCGGCCATCGGGCCGATGCCGAACGACCAGTCGATGCCGACTATACAGTCGATGGCACCATCGATTTCGATGCCGATGCCACCATCCACCTCCATGACTCTACAATCATCGACGTCGATTTCGATGCCGATGCCACCATCCACCTCCGTGGCTCTACAACCATCGACCTCGATGACGATGCCGATATCAACGATCCTGACCGGCTCAGATACTACACGGGCTATCGATTCCATATCAATAGCCTCATCGTTGATCCCGCTGCAGCCATCGATAGCATCGATGACCTCTGCATCCTCATGGATTCCTAGGCCTATTTCTTCATCTACAGTGGCACCTCACTATACAATAGCTTCAACTGCACCTCCTGTACACGGTCTAATTCCTGTCTCAAAAAAGGCACCAGGGAAGTTTAAACACACATCCAAGCCTGTCCCTGACAGATCTACTGAAAGAAAACTACATGCACTCCTCACGAAGCGATACCAGGATCTCTTGGCCTCCCTGCCTGTTGGATCTGAAGAAGAGGAAGAAATAGAGAGGGAGATGGAAGTAAGTGATACTTCCCCTGATCATCAGGATCCCTTGCAGGGCACATCTGAGATGTCCCCATCTAGAGTACAAATTTCTCAAAAATACAAGCCCATATCAGATACATGGTCAGATACACAATCTGACCATTCTTCGGAGGAATTTCTATCTGAACATACTCCTCCTCAAGCAAAGAAACAGTCCCCTCCAGAGGACTTATCGTTCTCAGCATTCATCCAGGAGATGTCAGAATCTATTCCTTTTCAACTTCAAACAGAAAAGGACGAAAGACAACAAACACTGGAAATCTTACAATTCGTAGATTCCCCAAAGCATAATATGGCTATTTCAGTACATGAGGTGTTGCTGCAGCTCCAACAAAGAATCTGGGAGCACCCTTGCACAACTCCTGGAGTCAACAGAAGGGTGGACTCTACCTATCTAGTCCAAACTGCACCAGGATTTGAAAAAACGCAGCTTCCTCACAATTCCCTAGTAGTGGAATCTGCCCAAAAGAAGTCACGAAGATCCAGAACGCATGCCTCTATTCCCCCTGGAAAGGATAACAGGTTTCTAGACCTCATCGGCAGAAAGATTTATCAAGGGGCTATGCTCAATTCCAGAATTGCTGCTTATCAACTATACATGACGCAGCACCAACGGAATTTATGGAAGCAAATAGAGGACTTTATACCTTCCCTGCCTCAGTCTCAACAGGAGGCAGCTCAACAGATTGTTCAAAAGGGCTTAGATGCTGGAAAGCATGAGGTTCGAGCAGCATACGACGCCTTTGAAACCTCTGCTAGAACTGCAGCATCTGGAATCTCTGCAAGAAGGTGGGCCTGGCTTAAAGCTTCGGACTTGCGTCCAGAAGTTCAGGACAAATTGGTGGACTTGCCGTGTCAGGGTGACAATTTGTTCGGCACAAAAGTGCAAGACGCTGTAGCACAACTTAGAGATCACTCTGAGACTTTGAAACAGCTCTCCTCTTTGTCACAGGACACATCATCTCATCCTCCACGTAGGCCGCCCCGTAGAGACACAAAGCGTCCATTCTACAGGCCAAGGAGATATTATCCACAAAACACCAGACCACGGCCTGCGAGAACTCAACAGCGTCCTCAACAGCGACAGCAAAGAGCCGCACGGCCTCAGCCACCACCTCAAACAACTTCAACCTCTGGTTTTTGAAACCCGTTCCAGAGAACACTGCCAACTACCAAACCCTCATCCACACTTACCAGTTGGGGGAAGAATTTCCCAATTTTACACACAATGGGACAATATTACAACAGATCAGTGGGTCTTATCAATAGTTCGTCAAGGTTACCAACTAGACTTCACATCTCCCCCTCAGGAGTTTCCACCAATAAACTCCTATCTAGACAACAATCCTCAATTACAAGAAGAATTATCTGCTCTTCTGACAGCAAGAGCTGTGGAACATGTACCACAAAATCAGAAGGGAAGAGGATTCTATTCCCGGTATTTCCTCATTCCAAAGAAAACCGGAGGCCTACGTCCCATTCTAGATCTCAGAAATCTCAACAAATTTCTCAGGAAAGAAAAATTCAGGATGGTATCATTAGGAACCATGCTTCCACTCATACAACAAGGAGATTGGCTTTGTTCTCTGGATCTTCAAGACGCCTACACTCACGTTCCAATCTTCCCACCACATCGCAAATACCTCAGATTCAAGGTGGGAAATCAACATTTCCAATACAGAGTCTTGCCGTTCGGCCTAGCCTCAGCTCCACGAGTATTCACCAAATGTCTAGCTGTGGTGGCAGGACATTTGCACAAACAAGGTGTTCATGTGTTCCCTTATCTCGACGATTGGCTCATAAAAAGTCAGTCACAGCAAGGAGCAGTAACTTCTCTTCATTGCACAATACAGTTACTACACAAGTTGGGATTCCTCATCAATTATCAAAAATCCCACCTGCACCCATCTCATTTACTCCAATATATAGGTGCAGAATTAAACACAAACCTAGCACAAGCTTTTCTTCCAAAGGACCGTGCACACACGCTGTCCCAGCTGGCGTACTACATATCACTTCAACCACAAGTGACAGCTCATCAGTTTCTAATCCTGCTAGGCCACATGGCTTCCACGGTTCACGTCACTCCTATGGCACGACTTGCCATGAGACTCACCCAATGGACTCTACGATCTCAGTGGATCCAAGCCATTCAACCGCTATATTATCAAGTCAAGGTAACCCACCAACTTCGAGCCTCGCTGCAATGGTGGACGATCAGGGACAATTTACGCAAGGGCCTACCATTCCAAAAACCGATCCCACAGATAACATTAACTACAGATGCATCCACCTTGGGGTGGGGAGCTCATCTTCACACTCTTCAAACTCAAGGAACTTGGACAAAACTCGAAGCCACATATCAAATCAATTTTCTAGAACTTCGAGCTATACGTTATGCTCTGCATGCGTTCAAGGACTGCCTTTCACACAAGACTGTGCTAATCCAAACAGACAATACGGTAGCCATGTGGTACATCAACAAACAAGGAGGTACGGGTTCGTATCTCCTCTGTCAGGAAGCAGCACAGATTTGGGACTGGGCCCTTCACCACTCAATGTTCCTGCAGGCCACTTATCTAGCAGGGATTCAAAATGTCCTAGCAGACCGACTCAGTCGCCAGTTCCAGCCGCACGAGTGGTCTCTGAATCCCTCCATTGCGACCAAGATCTTCCAACGGTGGGGACAACCATCAACAGATCTCTTCGCGTCGCATCTGAACCACAAGGTACACAACTTCTGTTCTCTGCACAAACAGAAGAACCACCCAGCCAAGGACGCCTTTGCTCGCCCTTGGAACTCCGGCCTACTATATGCATATCCTCCAATACCGCTTATCACCAAGACGTTGGTGAAGCTACAACAGGACAAAGGGACCATGATACTCATAGCCCCTTATTGGCCTCGACAAGTATGGTTTCCCACACTGCTAGACCTGTCAGTCAAGGATCCAATTCGCCTGGGAGTAGCTCCCGATCTCATCACTCAGGATCAGGGTCGATTGCGTCATCCCAATCTTCAATCCCTATCCCTGACAGCATGGATGTTGAAAGCTTAATCCTACAATCCCTTAATCTTTCAACTAATGTTTCTCAGGTACTTATAGCTTCCCGAAAACCTTCCACACGACGCAATTATTCTTACAAGTGGAAACGGTTCACTTTTTGGTGCAAGCAGAACCATATAGATCCCTTCACTTGCCCCACTACTTCTCTTTTAGACTATTTGTACCATCTTTCAGACTCTGGTCTTCAGACATCATCAATCAGGGTACATCTCAGCGCAATCTCAGCTTATCATAATAAGATAGGAGACGCACCTATATCCACACAACCTCTCGTCACTAGGTTCATGAGAGGTCTCACTCACCTTAAGCCACCAATTCGGCCCCCAGCTACACAATGGGACCTGAATCTGGTTTTAACAAGGTTAATGCATTCTCCGTTCGAACCCATAGATTCCTGTGACCTTAAATTTCTCACGTGGAAAACTATTTTCCTCGTAGCCATCACATCAGCTAGGAGGGTTAGTGAGTTGCAAGCACTGGTCACATACGAACCTTACACAAAGTTTCTCCATGACAGAGTGGTTCTCCGAACACATCCAAAATTCCTTCCTAAGGTAGTTACGGAATTCCACTTA